>NC_057809.1:564803973-566097946 GCF_018294505.1 Triticum aestivum | reverse complement strand
CCGGCGGTGGGGAGTGTTTTCGGGGCGGGCGGGGCGGCGCACCGCCGGCTGTGGGTGGCGAGGGGCTGTTGTTTGGCCGGCTCAGGGGTTGGAGGTTGAAGATGAACCACAAGCCCTTGATTTCGTATCCAACGGCTGCAAAATCGACTGACCAGAGATGAAAAAGTCAGTCGACCGACGTGTAGCCTCACCTTGCTAGTGCGTTCAGTTTCGACAGCAAAATTCAGTTTCGACAGCAAAATTCAGTTTCGACGGTTAAGTTCAGTTTCGACAGTTAAGTTCAGTTTCGACAGTTAAATTCAGTTTCGACAGTTAAGTTCAGAGATGAGCGGCTAATGTATTTTACATCTAGCACTTTGTGGTTATGTATTTTACGTCATGTATTGGAGATGCTATTAGAACTCCACTCAGGTTAACATTGTTCATTGTCTCTCTTGTCCTGCTTCAGCCTCGGCGTCGTACAACTCACCGGAGCTGCTCCAACGACGAAACCCTCCATCACAGCGGAGCAGTACCTCGGGCTCCATCTCCATACACCTAATATCTTCTTCCCCTCCTCCGACAGCCAAGTCAGCCGGAGCATCCTCACCGGCAAACCCAATCACGCTGAGATCGACATGGCTTTGCCAAAGAGGTTGTACACTTGTTGCATCTCTTTTTTACTCTACATGTTATATATATTGTCCACTGAGCACACGGATTTGTTCCTTTAGTGTCTCCTTGAAAGAAAAAACATAGGAATTTTAATTTTCACTTGTCCTCCTTTTCAAATTCCTATTCATGAAGTACAAGACTAAGAGATAGTAGCATAATAGCATTATAACCGTACATTTTCTTGTGGTTTGACTTAATCTCACCATGCTTCTTTGCATCCTGTGATCTTCCAGTTGTTGTGAATCAAACACCCAGATTGGCAGAAATCCTGTGTTTTTAAATTCTCTGTTTTGCACGTGCATTCCTATCCTATTCCTGTCTATTTCCTATCCCTGCATTGTTGGAATCCTCCAATTCAAACGAGCCCTTACAGAATTACTTCTCTTACAAATAGTTGTCAAAGAAAACCTTGCGTGGTTTCTCCCGCTCCTACTGCGCCGTCGTCCACCCCAGCTCAGCTACTCCAACGACTGAAGGGTCCAGCACAGCAGGGATCCGGCCTCCAGACTGTCTTTCGCCGCCTCAGATCTTCTTCCGCGCTGCTGGCAGCCATGAAAACTGCACTACCATCATCAACCAAGCAGATGACCTCGAGGACTACACGGGTCCGCAAGAGAGGTCGCACTCTTTCGTGTCTGCTTACGTTATGCATCGCTTAATATTACATGCTACTTTATCGTCCTGTTCACCGATTAGACTCTGAGTCAGCTCCAAAATAATGGTCAAACTTGAGTTTTTAAATGGTTGTGGGGTACATATCGGGGCCGCTATCAATAGTATCTATCTACTATCTGGTTAATCTCCGGTGTCTACTATGAGTTTCATGTTAGGTGGGAAACAAACAGTAAAGAAGCCATTATCTGTATTTTTTAACTGAAGCCATTATCTGCATGCTATTATTGGTTTTGGGTCTATCCACATGTTGCTACCATCACTCTGGATTTCTGCATGCACTCCTTACATAATCTCACTATGTTTTATTCCTATGCATGACAGTTATTGTAAACAATGGAACTGAACATGTAGAGCAAAAGAGACGAGCCTTGTGTGGCAATAAAATTTCATGCAGACGTCGCTCCATGGTAGGCGCAAAGGCAGCCCCCCTCCAGACATTTCGGATTGTAATTGAGAGGAAGATATCTGTTCTGAGGGGGATTCAGAAGGAGAAGACAACTCCTATTTACCCCCTGAGGTCTTCGCTGTAACTTGGCATGCTAATGTTGGTTATATCATGCATATGGTGTCTTGCATTGCTTACTTTACACATCAAATATGTCATCTGCTTAGTTTAGACATCCTTTGTGCGAATGCCATCTGTTTAGCTTATTCATCGTTTATGTGAATTATGCAATGCCATCTTGTTTAGCCAGGCATCATATATGTGAATTTTGCAATGCCATCCTGCTTAGCCAGTCATCTTATATGTAAATTATATCAGGCCATCCTTTTTTTGTTACATATTACATTTGTCAACAATGTTATTACATTCAACTGCTCTTCGTGTGCATCAGCCATTTGACACGGTGATGGCAAATTCTGGAGTGAAAACAAGGTCTTCAGAGCAGACTATGCTATCTGACGAAGCGCATATCTCACTGGTACGAATAGCTCCTCAGAGGAGGATTCATAGACACATGACCAGTCCTATTCCCCCCGAGGTGTATGCTCTAACTTGGCAGGGTTATGTTGCTCATATCGTGTGTATGGTGTCTCGCATTGCTATGTCATTTGATTAGTTTAGACATGCTTTGTGTGAATGCCACCTGTTTAGTGTCTAATTACCATATATGTGAATTATGCATTGCCATCTTGTTGCAAGACATTATATATGTGAATTATACAATGCTATCTTGTTGCAAAGGCATTATATATGTGAATTATGCAATGTCATGCTATTTAGCCAATAATCATGTATGTGAATTACATCATGCTATCAATTTTTTGTATTACGTGTTCCATTTGGCGACAACGTTTGTATATTCAACTACTCTTCTTGTGCATCAGCCATTTGAAGAGGTGATGGAAGTATCTGGAGTGAAAACAAGGTATTCAGAGCAGACAATGCTACCTGCTGAAGCATACATCTTGCTGGTTACAGAGCGCTCCTCAGAGGAGGATTCAGAGACTGATGACCAGTCCTATTTTCCCCCTGAGGTCTATGCTCAAACTTGGCAGGGTTATATTACCCATGTCATGCATGTTGTCTTGCATTGCTTAGTTTTTACATCATATATGGATTGCCATCTGCTTACTTGCTTACTATATAAATCATATATTTGAATTATATCATGCCATCATGTTTACATAGTACATACACATCATCTATCTGAATTATGGCATGGCAACCCATTTAATAAAGACATCATATAGTTATATCATCTCATCATGTTTAGTGTTTACATTCATCATATTTTGAATTATGGCATTCTATCCGTGAATGTATGTGAATTATGGCATTCCAACCTATTTAATAAACACATTATATAGTTATGTCATGTCATCCTGTTTACACAGTCTCATATTTTGAACTATGTCTTTCCATCTTTTTTAGTTAGCCATCATAATGTGAAATTGTCTCATGCTATCCTGTTTAGTTAGCCATCATATATGTGAAATTGTGTCATGCTATCATGTTTGGTTAGACAACATAAATATGAATTATTTCATGCCCTCTTTTATTCCCCACTATCCATTGCACCTGTCTATCATACAATGTCTATAGTTTCAATTACTTTTCTTGTTTATCAGCCATTTGAATTGGAGAGCGTGATGGCAGTATCTAAGGGAGTAACAACACGGTCTTCAGAAAAGATAGTGCTACCAGTTGATGCAGATAGAACCACGGTTGTACTTGCCCAAGGACCAGATCCACCACACATAACCCAGACTCTCGCAGATTGTACCCCTACCCAGTTGGACAGACAACCAGCTACACCCCTTCTAACCCCAACCCCGGCAAATAGTAACCCAGTTCCAGTTGGCACATCACCGTCTCCACCATAGAGCACCCAAACACAAGCAATTAGTAAGGGAACTGCAGTGCCCAAAGCACGAGGACCACCACTCCGAATCCCAACTCAACACTTAAAGGAGAAGAAGATTTGTTCTCAGGTCAGGTTCTGTAGCTATGGTTCATACTCCT
Source organism: Triticum aestivum (assembly GCF_018294505.1). Taxonomy (NCBI): domain Eukaryota; kingdom Viridiplantae; phylum Streptophyta; class Magnoliopsida; order Poales; family Poaceae; genus Triticum; species Triticum aestivum. The sequence continues at coordinate 566,094,150 of NC_057809.1, read as the reverse complement.
TTGCTCTTGCATGACTGTATTTACTCATACCAACTATTTTCAAATTTGAAGGATGGAATTGAAACTCCAATGGCGCAACAGGTATGTTTTAAACCTGTTTCTTTAACTGGTTTGCTGTTGTAACCTACTCTATGTTGATTTCAGTTTCAATTTAATAAACAGTTATGTTCTCATGTCATGCACATTACAAGTGTTGTTATTTCTCTATAGTTACCCACACTTATATTCTGTCTATTATGCTTTGTCTTGAACAAATATCATTTGAACTGTGTCTCTATCTTGATTTGGCAACAAAAACTAGAATGATATAGACCATAAAGTGACCATGGTACAAAGATATATGTTTGTTTCATGCTGTTATCCTGTCCACTTTACTACTGAACTCATTTACCAAAATGAGTTTCATATACAACATGGTAAACATGTGATGTGTCTGCTTGCTTCTCTTTTAGAATGCGAACAAAATATTGGAGAACAGTACCGCATTATCCAATGGTAAAGGAAGTAATGCAGATAAGGTTCAAGATAGTGAGACATCCCTGTTGGTCTCCAAGAAAGCTGATAAAAACTATCTTGACGACAGTGAGGGAACCCAAAAGTCCTGTCTTGATGTAGTGTTTGAGTTACTGGCCACTACTGCTGGCACAAGCTCTTCGAACTCGCTGCCTGAATAAGTTCGTCTTCTTGAGTCTCAACTTCAAGTTCAAAGACATCGATCTGATGTGCTGCGACAGGAAGATGAAGGGCTGAGGAAGTCCTTGCAGAATTCAGATGCATATTTTCTGGTGCAACAGCAAGCATTGGAGGATTTAAGCGCCAAACAAGAGAAAGTTAATAAGCTTGCTAAGCATCTTGCCAGCATTATGGGTACCCAGGATATTGTTTCTTGAGATCTTCTGAAGTGGTTTCAGTTCTGGATTTGTTTTGCTGCGGCGTTTATTTGCGCTGGTCGCCAACTTTGACAACCAGTGTATATGATATGCTACTTTGTTCCCTATATTTGCACTGGTGGCGAACTTTGATGCCCAGCGGATGTATTATGTGTAATAGCCGTGATAGCCTAGCGTTAGTTGCTTGCTTATTTATTTCCTTGTTGTCTTGTTTATTTGTTTGCTTGTAGTCATTGCAGTTCTTTTTCCGCGGTTAGCTAGTGGCTGCAATAACCTATTTTTTAAAACTAGGCCACAATAACCATGGGCTAATATTTACTGTAGTGACACTGGGCCTCCTACTGGCCGTAGAAACAGTGGGCCTTCTATGGTCCATAGAAACAGTGGGCCTTCTACGGGCCATAGAAACAATGGGCCTTCTACGGGACGTAGAAACAATGGGCCTTCTGCGGGCCGTATTATCAATGGGCCTTATACGGGCCGTATAATCGATTGGCCAAACATGGGCCAAACAGACCGCATTATGGCCGTAAATGGGCTAGAGTTGGAATCGTCCGTTCATGGGCCGACCATAACGGGCCATCGTTAATAGGCCGTATTTGATGACGCTATGAAATCGGCCCAACGTATTAACGGACCACAAACGGGCCGACTGTAACCACGGGCTGAATTTGGCCCACAAGCAGAAAATGACAGTAACGGGCCGTAAGTAAACGAATGCTGGAAATGAGCCCAAGAATAAATGGGCTCTGAGAAGGCCGAAAGATAACATGGGCTGGAAACGGCCCAACGAAATAACGGGCCGTTAATGGGTATAAAGTGATACACTGTTCATTACGGGCCAGTTTCATCACGGGCTATTAATGGGTGTAAAGTGATACACTGTTCATTACGGGCTAGTTTCACCACGGGCCGTTAGTAGGCCAAGAGTTACATAGGGCCTCATATGGGCCGAAAGACGTCATGGGCCATACATGACCCAGAAGTGAAAACGGGATGGAATCATATTGGATGGCCCAGATGACGCTACTGGGCCTAATTCGGATAGGGCGTAACGGGCCTTGGGTTAGCGGGCTGTAAATGGGTTATATTCAAACATGTCGTTAACAGGCTTTCCATGGGCCAGCCCGCCAGCTTTTGACCAAGTCAAACGGGCCAGCCTTTTCACAGGAATGGGCCTCTGTTGGGCCGTGCCACGTGTCGACGTATCATAGGCGCCTTCCGTCCAATGAGTGGTTGACATCTGTCCCAACGATGAGCCGACACGTGTTTCCTCCAGCCAATGATGATTTTACACGTGGAAAATCCCCATTGGTCGGGGCTGTTAACGGGTTATCGGATCCAAAACCCGACCCGATAGCTTAACGGCGTTCCGTTACGGTGGATGCCACGTGTCGGTCACCCTTGACGAAAGCACTTCTGTGACGCGCGATTTATCGTCATGGAAGTGGACACTTCCGTGATGATAATTTTGGTAATGTCATGGAACACTTCTACGACAACACATGTATGACTATCTTGATTCTGTCATAAATTTGTCATGGATGTACATGCATGACAAAAAACGACCTACTATGACAAACACGTATCATCACGGAAGTGTATTTTTTTTGTAGTGCTCGTCGCCGTCGTACTCGCGCCGGCCGCGGATTTCTTCACTCCGTCGCTGCCATAGCTATCTTCCTTGGCCAAGTTAGGGTGTGGAATATATGAACCGACGAGTTTCAAATCTACTATTCTCATTTCATCATGTTCTTCCTTAAGGGTAATTAAAAGTCACTGAGGGAGTCCTGGATTAGGGGGGTATCCGGACAGCCAGACTATATCCATTGGCCGGACTGTTAGACTATGAAGATACAAGATTGAAGACTTCGTCTCGTGTCCAGATGGGACTCTACTTGGCGTGGAAGGCAAGCTAGGCAATATGGACATGTGTATCTCCTCCTTTGTAACCGTTCTTGTGTAACCCTAACCTCTCCGGTGTCTATATAAACCGGAGGGTTTTAGTCTGTAGGACAACACACAGTCATACCATAGGCTAGCTTCTAGGGTTTAGCCTCTCTAATCTCGTGGTAGATCTACTCTTGTACTACCCATATCATCAATATTAATCAAGCAGGACGTAGGGTTTTACCTCCATCAAGAGGGCCCGAACATGGGTAAAACATCGTGTCCCCTGCCTCCTGTTACCATCCGCCTTAGACGCACAGTTCGGGACCCCTACCCCAGATCCGCCGGTTTTGACACCGACAGTCACTTTTACTACCCTTGTTGATTCCAGTGATTTCTACAAAATCTTCAAAAGGTGTTTATTTTTCAATCTTCACACTCTAAACACCTCACACAAGCATCCGTTCTTGATCTGTTTCCCTAGGCAACGTTTTTCTTCAAGATTCCTCAATTATGTGGATTTTCAATCTATACAACTCTGGAACCTAAGACAAAGAATGCTTAGTGAAATTCCTCAAGACACATCTGGTCAAATTCATCAAACTTGTTCATTTTGCTAAAACTTCTGAGAACGCATATGACCTCTCCAAATTCTTCGCACCTATACTCTGTTCACATGTACACATGTCCGCTGCTGAATCACTAGGTTCTCATCAACTTAACTCATTTGCAGCGTTCCTCGAAGAAAAGTTGCATACCTCTTCAAAGAATTTTGTTGTTCAGATTCCTCAGCTGAAGAAAATGGCTGACGGCAAGAAACCTCAGAAGGGAGGCAAGAAACTGGAAGTCAACACATCGTTTGAGATCCCTGATGACATTTATGAAGAATATTGCACTCCTGACGAAGCCAAACATGGCAAGGAGAATAAGAATCATCGCAAGGTGCGAATACAGAGGATTGAACGAAGATGGGCACGGGAATGGAGGGAGTGCCGATATGTCACACTAAAGTACATGAAGAAATTCGCTCTTCACCCTCCTTGCCCAAGACCTCTATTGGCACCTGGCCAAGAAGCTAATCCCACCATCCTCAAGCGCCGTGAGGACTATCCTGGTGAATGGGCAAAACAGCAAGCCAAGCTAGCCAAAATGGCTAAGGAAGCTGTGAGGAAATTCAATGAAGACTCTGCAAGCCTAGGAAGGCCATGGCCAAGAAACCAGCTCACAAGCCTAGTTCTTCTACAATGCCCTCACGGCAAATTCCTCACGATGCTCCAGTTCGTCAAGTTGCAATTCCCCCCGCTCCTCCGGCAAAGTCCTCAACACCTGTGCATCTCGCCTCGTGTCAAAGGACCAAAGGCATCTCAATTGCCTCAGGAGCCTCTGCAAGTTCTTTAGCTCCTCCGCATTCCTCAATAGGCCCCACCTTGCTGAAGACCAAGGCCACTGCTGGACGAGGCACCAGACCAAGTCCTCACGAGAAGTAGGCCGCCTTCAAAGTACTATCCAGTGATGACAAAGCTAATCATGAGAAACTTGCCGAAATCATCAGAGACAAAGAGCAAAGGGCCGCTAGAGCCAAAGGCAGCAATGTGCCATTGATGCTGGATCCAAAGTTGATCCTTGACTTCATCGACTTATGGCATAAGGACCCCAACACACCTTTGCCTGAGATGAACCACACTCCTGGTCAAAGTCATATGTTGACTGCCTTCATTGGTGATGAAAAATGGAAATATGAACAGGGGAGGAAGGTGAAGAAAGCACAGTACAAGAAAGAGCGCTTTCTAAAGAAAAATGTGTTGAAGCTTTCACCTGATCAACTTGTAGCTCTGCAATCAGAGATCAATAATCTCAGTGATGAATTTGATCGCTACTATGCTGACTGGCTTGGAGCCAAAGTCGGATTTGTGAAGTTAACTCAAAAATTCACTTCAAAAGCTGAATCTCCTCAGGGTGAAGCATCTGCTTAGCCCACTGAAGAAAATGCTAGCACCGCTGATGAAAATCATGCTGCTGATGAAACTACTAGTACCAGGGCTGATGACTCTATTCCAGTCGCTGATGAAATTGCCCGGGCAACCATTAATGTTGCACCTGAGAAACAATCCAGGCCAGCTGAGACATCAACTGCTGAGCCTGAAGAAACTGAACCAACCGGGCCTACTACATCAGTTGCGCCTGAGGTAAATGAACCAATTTCCTCTACTCCTCCTGCACCAACACCAAGTCCAGTTCTTCCTTCTACATCAGAAGCGAAGAACACCAAGGCCGCGGAGCGAGCAACAGTGAAGAAAAGGAAAGCATCTGCTTCATCAGATTCTTCAGCCCCGAAGAAGATGAAGACATTAACCAGCTCATTTGAGAATCCTATTGATGTTGTTCCTGTCTCCAGTATGCCATCAAAGGAACTCATTCCTTTTGGTGAAGATTATGAGATCCCAAGAGGATCTGATGAAGACGTTCCTTCTACTGCTGCTTCAGAGCAGTTGGACGGAGAAATTGAAGCGGATCATATCCCTTCAACCCCAGTTGTCTCATCGCCTATGCCTCAGTTCACAGCTGAAGAGGCAGGCGTTGAGGAATTGAATGAAGAAAATGAAGACTTGGACATTGGGAGCACCACTCCAGTGATGAATGATATCTTTTGGGAAAATCAACACCCCAACTCTCCCATGTTTATGCCACTGCAACAAATTCCTCAGTCCCCTGTGCACACTGAAGTTCAAATAGGTTCTGAAGAACATCACTCCACTCCTTCCATTCCTGAAGAAATTCCAGCCACTAGTGCTGATGTTAATGTTGTTGAAGAATTGAAGACCCAGGCTGCTACTGAAGCAGAGACTGAAATTCCTTAGCCTGTGGTTCCTGAGAATGTGATTCCCGAGGCTGTGATGACTTTGACTGATACTCCTCAGCCCAAGCCGAAGAATCCCTTCTCCAAGAAGCAGAATTTCAAGGCTGATGATTTCTTCCATGAGCATCTATTCTTCACAGATTACAATCCTTATGACTCTGCTCGTCTGCGAAGGAAGCGTTTCTGGACCGCAATCCAAGCCAACTTCTATTATTCACTACTTTTTGATAAAAACAAAGTATTTGATCATGAGCATATTCCTCATGTGGACATGGGATCACTGCCTTGCTTCACACCAGTCCTCAATGTGCTTCATGAAGCTGGTTTGCTAAACTTCTGCACCGACATCATAGACTGGAATGAAGAGCTAATTCTTCAGTTCTATGCAACGCTGCACATCACAGGAAATGTTGTAGATGTGAATTCTTGGGTGTTGGACTGGATGACAGAAAACACTCACTTCAAAGCACCGGCCTCCGAAATGCTTCATGCCATCCCTCTCAGTCCTCCCATTGAAGATGCAAGGCTGATGTATGAAGAACCTGAGCTATCTGATCACTTCATGCAAGTTTTGATGAAGCCACTGAAGCCTGGCCAAGCACCATGAACCAAATTCCTCGTGAAGTAATTGCTCTATGTGCCAAGAACCATCTATAGGATTCTGACCAAGACCCCCAGTCCTATAAAAGGCCACGATTCTAATGAGGAAGAAGTCGTTGGCATCATGAAGAATCTGCTATTCAACATCATACATGGTGTGCCAATCAACTATCATGATTTATTCATGAGGACTATGGCAAATGTTGCACTGTCCCTTTTGAGTTGAAGCCTTATGCTCCTTGGATTATGAGATTCCTCAGATCAAGGTCTTCAATCAACTACAAGGCTGATGTACTCAATCATCATAGCTACTTGCCCCCAATTGAAGTCTTCAAATGACCAGTTTCCTCATCTGATGAGAAGGGCAAAGGTGCTATTATTGATGAAGGCGTTCATCCATTGGATGGTCAGTTCCGCAAAGCTGCATCTTACTCCACCAATGATGACTCTGCCGCCAATGCCTCAAAGCAAAATCCTCAAGGCACAACTCCAAGGGTGATGACTGGTCGTGAGCTTCTTCTCGGTCTTCACCAGAAGGTCAATCACAACCATAAGTGGGTAAAAAGACAGTTTGGTTCCATTCTTCAGAACATGACCATCACTCAGAATTCAGTGAAGAAGAACCATTACTATCTGCATGAAGTATTTGATCGCACCTGGGCTGTTCTATCTCATCTCTACGATGAAGAAGGTCTGAAACATATGGGCTTCAAGCAGGACTTTGACTGGTCTCAGCCACCATCGAAGAAATTCAAGAAAGTCAAAGTTCCTCACTTGGTGGCCAGCTCATATTCTTCATCACGCGAGACTGATGAAAATGAAGACTTGGATGACACTGCGGCAGGCTCTACTTCAACAACCGACCCCAACAACGCTGGCACTCCTCCACCGACTTCATGATGATATTCTTCGGGGGCGTTAGTCCTCACTTTTCGTCCCTTTTGGTCATTCAATGACAAAGGGAAAAAATTGAGTTACTCTTCAAGCGGGTCTCTATTTATGGGCGTTTTTTGCTAAGTTACAACTCTCATTCTTTTGAAGACTTTATTGGATCGAGTTGTAATCTTAAACCCGATGGTGGTCTGATAGTTTCGCTATGTTTTTCTGCATGCTATTTCCTCAGTTATGATTATGCACGCATGCTGAATTACATCAGTCACCATATTTCATCATGCATTTCAAATTCTTCATATCATATGTCAAATGCGTGTATGAATTACAAGATATAGGGGGATATCTCCATGATTCCACTCTTCAAGTGTGCATTGCTTCAAAATCAAATTCCTCACTATGCACATCTTCAGGGGGAGTTCTTCTATATTTTGCAATCAAATTTCTCAATATCAATATTTACACTTCATATGTTTATCCCCGTTGAAAACTTAACCTATATTGTCATCAATCACCAAAAAGGGGGAGATTGTAAGTGCATCTAGTGCCCCTTAGTGATTTTGGTGTATTGAAGACTTGTAGGTTAAGGGACTAATGCGTTTGTGAGTGTACACAGGTCTATAAGTCTATGAGGAGTTTGATATTTACAAAGAAAGTCGACCCCTAAAAATGAATGTCTTCAATTGAAGACTTCAGATTTCTGAAGACTTTCTAAAGACTTTGAAGATGAAGAAATTGGTGTGACCATGAAGACTTGGTATTCATGCAAGGAACATGAAGCGTGAAGAATTTTGTTTTCGTAGTTTCATTTTCTCTTTCTTGAGTCATAGGAAACACCATACTGTTAAAGGGGGTCGAGGAAAAACTAAGGAAAAGTTTCCAAGTGATGCTCAACTCAAAATCCTACACCTACCAATCCCTTCGAGTGAAGCCATTGGAAATATCATACAGTTCGGTCAATTTCTTTAGTGACAGAGATGAAGTTCTTCTGGTCTCTGAGGAATTTGTTCGGACTGAGGTGTTAGGAATTCGCCAGTGCGAATCACCTACAAGTGAGGAACATGATAGCCCTGAGGAATTTGAGCCTCAAATTTCCGACCGTTGCTGTGCTACGAGCCAACTGTCCCAAAATATCTACCAACCTAACAGTCATATCATTGAAGGGCATTTATGTCTTATCATGTCAGGCTGCTCCCTAGGATATAAATAGCCGCCCCTACAACCACTAGCTGGTTAGCTGCTCCGAGAGAAACTGACACTTGTCATTGAGAGCATCCCATCCTCCGAGGACTTTGAGCGAAAATCATCAAGTGAGGAAAACCCAAACCCAAACACCTACAAACCCAAAGTGATTGAGCATCACTGAAGAGATTGATCCGGTGTGGATCCGATGCTTGTTACCTTTGAAGACTGTGCATCTTCCAGACGGTTAGGCATCATGGTCTAGAGTATCCAAGAGGAAATTGTGGATCGCCGAGTGACCGAGTCTGTGAAGGTTTGGAAGTCACCTGAATACTTACCACGAGTGATTGGGCGAGGTCTGTGTGACCTTAGCTCAAGGAGAATACGGTGGGGACTGTGTGTCCGGGACTGTGTGTCCTTACGTTTAAAAACCTAGCCGCTCCAACCAGACGTACAACTGTCACAATAGTTGGAACTGGTCTACCAAATCACTGTCTTCACCGAGCTAACTGGTTCTATTTCCTCAACCCTTTCATTTCCTCATTACCGTGTTGTGTGCTTGTTCATATCTGTTTGAAGACTTTGAGTGAAGACTTTCTCAATTTCCTCAGTTCAATTTCTTCAGTCTGTTTGTCTTCATCCTGTTTTATCCTGTGCTTACGTTTTCTGTACTCTGTGTCTGTTTTCATTTCATCATGATGTTCATTCTTATGTTATGTCATTTATGCATCTGAGTACTTATTCCGCTACAAGTAGTTCTTCTCTTAGGAATTTCCTCACCCTGAAATTCCTCAGTGAAGAATTCATAAAAATCGCCTATTCACCCTCCTCTAGTCGACTTAACGCACTTTCAGTACCCCCCAAGTATAAGGGTTAAGTAACCTAGAAATACGTATTTCCCTTGGTTTGAGAACCAAGGTTTATTGAACCAGAAGGAGTTCTTCCAACAAACAAAGTCACGGGTCCCTGCACACAAAGAATAATACACTCTTGTCCTCAACGTTTCAAGAAGGTTGCCAAGCTTATTATCATGCTATTTACAAGGGTAAATCACACGGTATGGTAGGAATTGATAGATAGATAAAAAATAAAGTCTACAACAAAGAATAATACTTTTTGTACATGTTTTCAGTTATGGAAAATAGGTCCCTGGGGTCATAGGTTCACTAGTGGCATTAATACGTCTATAATGTATCTACTTTTCCAAACACTTTTGCTCTTGTTTTGGACTATAATTTGCATAATTTTAATGAAACTAACCCAAATTGATGCTATTTTTAGCAGAACTACCTTGGTGTTATTTTTTGTGCAGAAATAAAAGTTCTCGGAATTGGACGAAACTTGGGAGGAGATTTTTTTTATTGAATATATAAAAAAGTACTAGAGCAAACACCTGCCAGAGGGGGCCACCAGCAAATCACAAGGCAGGGGGCATGCCTGCCCCCAGGGCCTGCCCTGCTGCCTTGTGGGGCCCATTGATAACCCACAAGTATAGGGGATCGTTTGTAGCCTTTTTATTTAAGTAAGAGTGTCGAACCCTACGAGGAGCTAAAGGTAGAACAAATATTCCCGCAAGGTCTATCGACCACCGATACAACTCTACGCACACTTGACGTTCACTTTACCGGAAACAAGTATGAAACTAGAAGTACTTTGTAGGTGTGATAGGATAGGTTTGCAAGATAATAAAGAGCACGTAAATAAATCTAGGGGTTGTTTAGATAAAGACAAAACTAAGTTAGTTTTAGTAGAGAGCTTTTGTCGACAAGAAAGTTATTTGTCCCTAGGCAATCAATAACAAGTACCGGCAATCATTCTTGTAATTTTATATGAGGGAGAGGCATGAGCTAACATACTTTCTCTACTTGGATCATATGCACTTATGATTGGAACTCTAGCAAGCATCCGCAACTACTAAAGATCATTAGGGTCGTGAAACCTAGCCATAGCATTAAGTATCAAGTCCTCCTTACTCCCATACGACATAACCCACCTACTCGGGTTTAAGTTTCTATCACTCTCGCAACCCACCATAAGAGAATCATGAACATATTGCAACACCCTACAACAAGGGCCCCTCACGTTTGCGCGAGACGGAGGGCACCATAGGACAGCACCATAAATAAAATATACAATCATACCAACCAAGATCACGATTAACCCACATGACAAAACGGATCTACTCAAACATCATAGGATAATCATAGATCATTGGGAAATAATATATGGAGTTGAGCACCATGTTTAAGTAGAGATTACAACGGGGGGAAGAAGTGTTACACCGCTGCATAGAGGGGGAGAAAGTTGGTGTTGATGGTAACAAGATTGTTGATGTAGATCGTCGTCCCGATCGTTGCCCCCGGTGGCACTCCGGCGCCACCGGAAGCGAGGGGGGAGCCCCCCTCCTTCTTCTTCTTCCTTTCCCCCCTAGATGGGAGGAGAGTTCCCCCTCTGGTCCTTGGTCTCCATGGCGCCAGAGGGGCGGGAGCCCCTCCCAGATTGGATCTCCCTCTTTGTTCTCTTCTGTTCCACGTTCCCAAGATCTGGCCGAAAACCATTTCTTATATTCTCGAAGATCCGTAACTCTGATTGCGCTGAGATTTTAACACAATTTTTTTTCTGGATATAAGCTTCCTTGCGCCCTAAGTAGAGCTCCAACTGACGTACGAGGTGGGCACAACCGACCACCACGCGCCAGGCTCAAGGGTCGGATCTTGGTGGGTTGTGCCCACCATGGGACTTTGTTTGCGGTGATTCCAACTCCCAAAAATCACATATATTCCAAAATAATTCTCCGTAATTTTTTATCGTGTTTGGACTTCATTTGATATGGATTTTCTGTGATACAAAAAACATGCAAAAAATAGGAACTGACACTGAGCACTGGTCCAATAGGTTAGTCCAATAAATCATATAAAAAGTTGCCAAAAGTATGTAAAAATTGTATAATATTGGCATGAAACAATTAAAAATTATAGATACGACGGAGACGTATCACCCACGTGCGGCCGTCTGATCAAATTTGACCTCCATGAGTACCGTCTTCCCAAGAAAAAAAATAAAAGAACAAGTTTCATCGCATTTTATGATAGGAGCCACCGCCACCTCTTGTTCTTCCTCGGGAGGCCTGATCTGGAGTCCATTCGGGGCTCCGGAGGGGCAATTCGTCACTGTCGTCACTGTCGTCACTGTCGTCATCATCAACCCTTCTTCATTGACAACCTCATGATGCTCACCACTGGGAGTGAGTAATTCCATCATAGGCATACAAGAGGTAGATGGGGATGATGAGATTGATCATGTAATCGAGTCAATTTGTTAGGGCTTGATCCCTAGTATCCATTATATTCTGAGATTGATGTTGCTATGATTTTGCTATGCTTAATGCTTGTTACTAGGGTCCGAGTGCCATGATTTCAAATTTGAACACTTTTTGTTTTCATGAAGATATTTGAGTTATTGATCCTATCTGCAAGTTATATACACCTTTTATTGTTCTGAACCGCAGACCCCATGGTGACAATAATTGGGATACTCTCCGGGGATGATTGTAATTTGAGGAGTTCATATATTCACTAAGTGTTAATGCTTTGTTTTGGTTGTTTGTTAAAAGGAGTGCCTTAATTACCCTTAGATTTCCATTAGGACCCCGCTGCCATGGGAGGGTGGGACAAAAGATGTTATGCAAGTTCTTATTATAACCACAGAATACATGCCTACATATGATCGATGAATTTGAGCTATTGTGTATCGCTCTAGGTTGTGATTGTTATATGATATATGTCATCCATAATATCCATCGCTACTCCATGCCTACACTTTGCTCATATTGTCTTTTCTAAGTTACTACTGTTGTTGCTACGTTCCAATTACTACAAAACTGCTACTGTTACTATTACTATTGCTACTGCTACTGTTACTATCAAAACTATCATATTACTGTGCTACTAATACTTTGCTGCAGAGAAATAACTTCTCAGGTGCGGTTGAATTGACAACTCAACTGTCCAGGCTTATAAATATTCTTTGGCTCCCCTTGTGTTGAATAAATAAATTTGGGTAAAATACTACCCCCGAAGGCTGTTGTGATCCCCTATACTTGTGGGTCATCAAGGCTACTTTCACTTGCCATTGTCGGGGAGCATAAATATCTGCTGGTCACTATGGAGAATCTGAAAGACTCTAAGACCAAGGTCATGCCCTCTAAGACGAGGGGAGGTAAGGAACTGTTAACTAGCTCTGCACTTGATTCATCTTCTGTTTTAAGTCGACTTGCGACACCACCACCCGCTATTCAATCTGATATGTCATAGGTAATATACGCTAATTCTGCTATTGATGATACTTATGATGATGCTATTGTTGGAAATATGCCCTAGAGGCAATAGTATTATATTATTATATTTCCATTTTCATAATTAAGAGTTTATATTTCGTGTTATAACTGCTATGATACCGGAATATGCGATTCGGTGGAAAACTCATATGCACATGTGGAATTATAAATGATATAGAATAGGTTCCTAGTCTTTCCTCTAAGACTGGCTCAAGTGTTGTTGGTGATCATGTTTTTCGGATCTTAGGATATCGTTAAGTGTAACGATAGTCCTAAAACAACATTGAGAATATGACGTTAGAAGAATGATCATGTTGAATCGACCTAAACTTATTTGTTATACTTCAAGATAATATCGTCTAAAATCAATTGTTATAACGCGGAATGTTAACATGTGTCTTTTTCCCTTAGACCATAAGAGTATCGTAGCCACTTTCTACCGTACGGTGGACTTTGGGGCTGCTTAAGCATCATCTATAACATGTTGATCATAATGATAACTTGCAGGTTCATCAGAAAGTTTGACAAGGGACTAGATAGCTCGAGAGTGGAATTTTCTCCTCCGATGATAGAGAGATATTCTTAGGGCCCTCTCGTTGTGATGCCATCAATCATCATTTGGCCAGATACAGGTAACTATGTCACGTGGATGCTGGATCACTTCAACGAGAAAGAAGACACTACTATAGGATGCTTCTAACGCGGCACTACGATTAGAGACCCTTTGACGAAACTATGTGCGATGCCTTAATCGCAAACGGTGATGTAAAAAAACTGTCAAAAAAGATAAAAATGTTTGCGATGAAGGATACATCAAACACGGCTCAGATTTTAGTTGTGTGTGTGATGCGGGGCATACGGTTGATCCATACAAACTATCTGTTGTGAGATACAACAACAGAAACGGACAGTCATATCAAGGCATGTGCGATATATGGCATACGGTTCGCTCCGATGAACCGTTTGCGATGATCGATATGAACACAAACAATTCTGCATAACATGGTGTGTGTGATACCCGGCAAACAAGTTGGTAATCAAAATTGTGTGCGATCACTATAGACACCCCATACGGTATTTTTTGTGAATTGTGTGCTCGTCGGGGCACACGATTCAAGAAACCAAACTGTGGGCGATAATGTAAAAGATCTCTGTCGAATACGTATTACTAACCGTCTGCAATGAGATTGACAGGGGAAATAGAGATAACAAATTAATACGAGCGAACGAAAACAGAGATATATACAATCTGCTTAATTTAGCCCTTGTTGTTATTGTTGTTGGATGGCCCCGCGACATCGTCTTGGCAAAGACACTTCTTGCCACTGACCATTGGCTTTTCATCGCCACTATCGTCGTCGTCATCGTCGTTGTTGCTGTCGTTGTCGTTGTCCTCCTCGTTCGACCATTCCTCCTCATCATCATCGTTGTCCTCTTCTTCGTCCTCCGATGACTCCTCGTCCATCTCGTTGTCATCTGACAACTCCGGAGGCGGCGTCCCTTCCATGATCTAGATATAATCGAGTCTAGGCTTGACGCCGGACTCATGGAAGACGAGCGGGATGATTTCCAATGTTGACCTATCATCGGGCGCCAGACTGCTGGCGGAACTATCGTCCTTGCTGTCACTTGACATGGTTGCGGTTTGATATGTCTCCACCGTATCTACTTTTCCAAACTCTTTTGCCCTTGTTTTGGACTCTAATTTGCATGATTTTGAATGGAACTAACACAGACTGACGCTTTTTCAGCAGAATTGCCTTGGTGTTACTTTTGTGCAGAAATAAAAGTTCTCGGAATGACCTAAAAATTTACGGAGAATATTTTTAGATATATAAAAAAGTACTGGCGCAAAAATTATCCAGAGGGGGGCCACCCAAAGGCCACAAGCCATGGGGGCGCGCCCACCCCCTGGCGCGCCCTATAGGCTTGTGGGCCCCTAGAGCTCCTCCGACCTCAACTCCAACTCTATATAACCCTATTCGGGGAGAGAGAAAAATCATAGAGAAGGGTTCATTGCGTTTTATGATACGGAGTCGCCGCTGCCTCCTATTCTTCATTGGGAGGGCTGGTCTAGAGTCCGTTTGGGGCTCCGGAGAGGGGGATTCGTCGCCATCATCATCACCAACCTTCCTCCATCACCATTTTCATGATGCTCGCCGCCATGCATGAGTAATTCCATCGTAGGCTTGCTGGGCGGTGATGGGTTGGATGAGATTTATCATGTAATCGAGTTAGTTTTGTTAGGGTTTGATCCCTAGTATCCACTATGTTCTGAGATTGATGTTGCTATGACTTTGCTATGCTTAATGCTTGTCACTAGGGTCCGAGTGCCATGATTTCAGATCTGAACCTATTATGTTTTCATGAATATATTTGTGTTCTTGATCCTATCTTGCAAGTTGTAGACACCTATTATGAGTTATGATCCGCATACCCCAAGGTGACAATAATTGGGATTCTTTCTGGTGATTACCGTAGTTTGAGGAGTTCATGTATTCACTAAGTGCTAATGCTTTGGTCTGGTTCTTTATTGAAAGGAGGCCTTGATATTCCTTAGTTACCATTAGGACCCCGCTGCCACGAGAGGGTAGGACAAAAATGTCATGCAAGTTCTTTTCCATAAGCATAGTATTTTTGGGTTTTTGGAATAATAAATTTGAATACAAATACGATAAAAGATAGATCTGAAATCAATATGATAAAAGATAGACCCGGGGGCCGTAGATTTCACTAGTGGCTTCTCTCAAGAAAATAGCATACGGTGGGTAAACAAATTACTGTTGGGCAATTGATAGAAGAACAAATAATTATGACGATATCCAAGGCAATGATCATGTATATAGGCATCACGTCCAAGATTAGTAGACCGACTCCTACCTGCATCTACTACTATTACTCCACACATAGACCGCTATCCAACATGCATCTAGTGTATTAAGTTCATGGAGAAACGGAGTAATGCAATAAGAACGATGACATGATGTAGACAAGATCTATTCATGTAGGAATAGACCCCATATTTTTATCCTTAATAGCAACGATACATGCGTGCCTTGCTATCCCTTCTATCACTGGATGAGGACACCGCAAGATCGAACCCATCACAAAGCACCTCTTCCCATTACAAAAAAAAGAATCTAGTTGGCCTAATAAACCAAAGATTTGGAGAAGAAATACGAGGCTATAAAGATCATGCATATAAGAGAAGAAAACTCAAATAATATTCATGGATATATATCTGATCATAAACTCAAACTTTATCGGATCCCAACAAACACACCGCAAAAAGTCATTACATCAAATAGATCTCCAAGAGAATATTGTATTGAGAATCAAGAAGAGATAAGAAGCAACCTAGCTACTGCCTACAGACCTGTAGGTCTATGGTGAACTACTAACACATCATCGGAGGAGCACCAATGAGGATGATGAACCCCTCCGGCGGAGTGCCGGAATAGGGCTCTAGATTGGATCTCGTGGTTGGACCTTGCGGCGGATGGAATTGTGTTTCGTCGACTCCCCTAGGGTTTCTGGAATATTAGGGTATTTATAGAGCTGAGAGGCGGTGTAGGAGACCCCTATGAGCACTACAACCCATTGTGGGCCCCACAGGCCTCCCCTCTGGTGCTTCCTTGGCTCCCAAGTTATCTTCTAGTCCAAAAAAATCTCCAAAAAGTTTCGCTGCGTTTGGACTCCGTTTGATAGGGATATTCCATGAAGTAAAAAACAAGCAAAATACAACAACTGGTACTGGGCACTATGTCAATAGGTTAGTCCCAAAAAATGATATAAAGTTGCTATAAAATGATTGCAAAACATCCAAGAATGATAATATAACAACATGGAACAATAAAAAAATCATAGATACGTTGGAGACGTATCAGCATCCCCAAGCTTAATTCCTACTCGTCCTCGAGTAGGTAAATGATAAAAACGGATTTTTTTGATGTGGAATGCTACCTAACATGTTCATCACATATTTTTCTTTCGTAGCATGGACATTTGGACTTTTGGATGGTTCAAAGCAATAGTCTATATTTGACATGAAGACTTCAATACTCAAGCATATCAACAAGCAACCATGTCTTTCAAAATATCAACACTAAAGAAAGTTATCCCTAGCCCATCATGCTCAATCATTGATCCATTCACGAAACACACTCGAATATTAGCTACATCCAATTCTCAAGTATGATCATAGTGCTCCCTAGTTGGTGCTTTACAAGAGAAGATGGAGACTCAAATAAAAATTGCATAAAGTAAATAGGTAAGCCCTTCACAGAGGAAAGCGGAGATTTGTAGCGGTGCTAGAGCTCAAAGCTTAAATTGAGTGATAATTTTTTATAGGCATGCTTTTCCCATCAACGAGAACGATCAAGTAGTTCCTAATACTTTCCATGCTAGCTACATCATAGGCAGTTCCCAAACATAAAATAAAGTTTATTCCTTTTCCACCATTCTTTCACAATCCATGACTAGCTGTATCCATGGGTGCCTTCCATACCAACACTTTTCAAGAAATTTATTATTTGACAACATAAAGTAATTTTCTTGTTCATTTTGGGACTGGGCATATCCCTATTACCGCCATACTCTATTGCAGTGACAAGTGAATAAACACTCATCTTCATAATAACATATCTAGCATGAAAAAATATCGGCCACCCCCTGCCGCTTCATGAGCGGTACGGGCACACAAAAGGGAAATTCATTTAAAAAATTAGAGATGACACATACAAATTTGCTTAGAATGGCACGAAAATACCGCATATAGGTAGGTATGGTGGACTCTTATGACATAAATGGTTTAAAGAATTTTGGATGTACAAGTAGTATTCCCACTTAGTACAAGGAAAGGCTAGCAAATAGATTGATAAACATCCAACCAAGAAACAAAAATGCACATAAACGAGCATTGAACATAACTAACACCGAATAATGCACCACAAGTAGAAAGTAATTTCATTGCATAACTATTGACTTTCGTGCTTGCATAGGGAATCACAAACCTTAACACCAATATTCTTACTAAAGCATAATTTCTCACCAACATGACTCACGTATTACTATCATCATATCTCAAAACTATTACAAAGAATCAAGTTTATTTTGTCCAATGGTCTTCATGAAAGTTTTTTATTATATCCCTCTTGAATATCTATCACTTTGGGACTAATTTCATATGTTGCAATTGCTTTTGACAAGCTCAAGAAAATTTAAGTGAAGACCCAAAAGAATATTAAATGTTTTAAAAAATCCATTTTTTTGTAGATGATCATGCTAGTGTCGCAAGAATGCTTGACAATTTTCATGTGGAATGGAGTAGCGGTATTTCGTTGGTAAAAGAAACAAATTTGGGGAGACATTCGGTCTTTGATTTATTTTTTTATTGCGCAGGCTAAAATGGTTAACATTTTTGCCTTAAAATTTACAGGTAGCATTTGTATGTGACAAAGATCACACAAACATTTTATCTCAATTTTTTTGACATTTGAAACAAATGGCCCCGGGAGCACACCGGGAGCCAAATTGAATTTCCACAACCTAGCATACTAGATGAATAGTAGAACATGCATAGCAACACCGCACATGTAATGGCAATCACAAAAAGAAACATGAACAAATCACGATGAACGCATTGTTCGTTAATAGCTGGAGCTGTTGTGAGCGACATTGTTGATGATGATATTGACAACGATCTACTGCTGACGGTTGATACGTCTCTAACGTATCTATAATTTATGAAGTATTCATGCTGTTATTTTATCATTCTTGGATGTTTTACAATCATTTATAGCAACTTTATATCATTTTTTGGGACTAACCTATTGACCCAGTGCCCAATGCCAGTTGTTGTTTTTTGCTTGTTTTTTACATCGCAAGAAATCAATATCAAACGAAGTCCAAACACCACGAAACTTTTTGGAGATTTTTTTGGACCAGAAGGAACCCAATGGGCCAAAGCTGCACCTGTGGGTGCCCCAAGGGGGCACAACCCTCCAGGGCGCGCCAGGGCCCCCTGGCGCGCCTAGGTGGGTTGTGCCACCTCGGTGGCCACCCGCACCCCCTCTTTGCACTATAAATTCCCAAATATTTTGAAACCCTTCAGGGTTAATCTAGATCAGAAGTTCCGCCACCGCAAGGCTCTGTAGCCACCACAAACCAATCTAGACCCGTTCCGGCACCCTGCCGGAGGGGGGGAATCATCTCCGGTGGCCATCGTCATCATCCTAGCGGCCACCACGATGAGGAGGGAGTAGTCCACCCTCGGGGCTGAGGGTTTGTACCAGTAGCTATGTGTTTAATCTTTCTCTCCCGTGATCTATATCACGGGCTTTGGTAATATAGGTGAATCATATGATGTTTCTCCCCTCTATACTCTTGTTGTGATGAATTGAATGTTTACACTTTGAAGTTTTGTCATGTCGGATTGAATATTCAGATTTGAGAACACATGATGTATGTCTTGCGGTATGAATACTTAAGGTGACAATGGGGCATCATATTGATTCACTTGATATACGTTATGGCACTCAACTTGCAGATTTCCGCAGTGATATTGGGGTAATCTATGCATAGGGGTTGATACACGTTTTTATTTTCTTTTCTCCGATAGAAACTTCGGGGTCTCCTTGTAGTTCTTTGTGTGGATTGAGTATTATGAATATGAATTTACTTTGGTGTTATTTTAGTACGAACTCTTGATTAGATCGATCGGAAAGAATAGCTTCCGTTATTTTAGTATGAACTCTAGGATAGACCGAATGGAAAGAATAGCTTTGAGGTGGTTTCGTACCCTACAAACAATTTCTATCTTTTGTTCTTCGCTAATAGGAACTTGGGAGTGATTCTGTATTGCACTTTGAGGGATAATCATATGATCCAACTATGTTAGCATTGTTGAGAGGTTGCACTAACGAAAGTACGGACCCTAGGCTTCATTTTCAAGCATTGCAATACCGTTTTTGTGCCCGTTTACTATTTTCTACCTTGCTGTTTTTATTTATTCAGATTATAAAATATATTTCTACCATCAATATTACACTTTTATCACTATCTCTTCGCCGAACTTGTGCACCTATACAATTTGCCATTGTATTGGGTGTGTTGGGGGACACAAGAGATTTCTTGTATTTGGTTGCAGGATTGTTCGAGAGAGATCATCTTCATCCTACACCTCCCACGGATTGATAAACCTCAGGCCATCCACTTGAGGGAAAATTGCTACTGTCCTACAAAACTCTGCGCTTGGAGGCCCAACACGAGTCTACAAGAATAAAGTTGCGTAGTAAACATCAATGGTGTTGGAGACGATGATGAGTAGCACCGCCCGACTTGGACGAAAGACGAACCGTGATGAAGAAATTGAGCAGTCGCGCAAAGCGCTTCCCAAAAACCTAATTTGTCCTCTCCCGGTGCAGAATCACAAGGACGAACGGTTATAGAGACTTGCTCTCCCTCATGCCGATGCACAACAGGGTTCGGATGAAGTAGACTACGGTGTCGGGCAAGTTGCGAGATGAGGCAAAACCCTAGGTGTTTTCGACGTGTCTTTGGCCACGGCCGGTAGCGGTATAATAGGACCAGAGGCGGCATAATGTTGATCATGATCTCAAACCAACAAAAAGAAGCTCCGCCCATGCAAGGCAACAGACCGAATTTTGACGGATCATTCATGCGCATGTCACATGCGCGTGTTATCTCCTATTTCTCTCCTCAACACATCATTTAGAGTGGTGGAGAGAACCACTGTATAAAGAGGTCCAACACTTTCTCAACTAGTGGTATGAGACTAAACTTTAGTAACTCATGGGCTGATTTGAGATTTCAGAAATTGCTAATGGGCCAAGCCCATTTCTAAAAATTACTGTCTGTCTTGCAATGCGAACTCGTCCAAATCACTGTTTTATCATTGCACATAAATCTATTAGGAAAGATAAAAAATAAAATGATATGTACACAATTCGCCATTTTCAGGCGTTGTGCGTATGTGCTTCCTTCCTTCATTTCGCTATATTTAGTATAGATAGTGTTACAAAAATCATAGAAAGTTGCTCAATAGTTTTTTTTTGAGGGGTGCTCAATAGTTAGATTGAGTGTTGCATGTGCGTGTTTACTAGTTAAACAAAAACAGAACATGGTCAGATTTTCCTGAGTGCTGAAACTCGGGGAACCTTTTTCTTGGAACGTATGCCGAGATCAGAACTCGGAAATCTTCATTCAGCTGTTAGCTCGCTCTCAACATTCGCTGAGATTCTGATGTGGTGAATGCGACAGAGAGTAGAAACCGAGCAACCGGAAGAGCCACATGTCGGGCTCCTATTCGATAGGACTCTGTCGAGTCCCGAACTCGGTAGAAGGTTTGCTGAGTTTCGACCAAGGAGTACTCGGCAACAGCAGGGGACTGAGTAGTACGAACTGCCACACGGCACATTTCAATTCAACGTTTGTCTGTCGAGTTTTTCCCACCAGAACTCGGCAGAGCTTTGTACCATGTGGCATGGCATCTCTGTCAACGACCATCTCGTCTGACGGTGTAGTTTGCCGAGTTCTCTTTCTGCCAAAACTCGGCAATGCGAGCCTGAATGTTTACCGAGTTCCCGACTCGGCAAATTTAATGACTGCTGACCCGTGTCCAGCCGAGTACAGAACTTAGCGAAGAAGTCGCCGAGTTTTTTTTTTTTTGCGGGGATTATGTGCTCTGCCGAGTTCCCAAGAAACCTGGCAAAGTAGGCGAATCCAGTAATGTGGAGCATGCGCATGGTGATCCTACATTGGCACTGAGCGCACGGACCGAGTCCTCGCACCGCCCGATAAATAACTCCATGTGATAACAAACTTGGCTTATAACAGAAAAACTTGCTAAGCTAGAGGTAGATTATTCCAACACCCCCCACCCCTCACCACCACTTCGTTTGCACCAGAAGTCTTGAACCATGTGTTTTATTGTTGTGCTAGTCTTTTCCTCTCTTTTTTGAAAGGAGCTTGCCCTCCAAAAAGTCACTTTGGTACCGGGGTGCATTGGAGCCCTATTTTTTGAACTATGCCAAAATGCTATTTTGAAGTTTCAAAAAATTTTGAAAACAAATCAACATGTTTATATGAATGTATGTTACACATGTGTAAATTTTGATGCTGAAATAAGTAACCATGTGAGTTACACAAAAATGACAAAATCATGATTTTGGAAACATGAACAGTGCATGTATTATTCACTATTTGAAAATCACCATTTTTGTCATTTTTGTATAGGTTGTATATTTACTTATGTCATCACCAAACTTTACACATGTGTAATATACATTCATATGATCACGTAGAATTTTTTTCGGAATTTTTTGAAACCTTTAAATGTGATTTTCAAAGTATTTAAAATAAAGTCCTCTAATACACCCGGGTTCCAAAAATCCACTCTCCTTGCCCTCGGCCTAGTATTATTTTCGCGTCTTCAATTTACATTGCATATGTATGCCGCACCCACCCCACCAACCATCATCCAACATCTCGGATATGGAGTAAATGCGACTGTATGTCTCATCAGGTTTCAAAGTAGTAACCTAAAATTAATGGCATGGGAGAGGGCAGAACCCTTGTGGCCATCGACAGCTGAAGTCCCACGGCCAAGGGTCTCTCTTCCCAACTCGACCCAAATCTGCTGCGGATCCTCCCGCAGATCGCGAGGTCTGCCCATGGAGATGGAGAAATGGGCTGCTGGAAGAAGGTACCGATCCCTGTCTCCTCCCGCAGTTCTTGATTTCCGTTGGTTTTCGTCGTCTCTTGCTTGCTAGCTCGGAGCAGATCATGTTGCAACTTGCAACTTGAGATCCGCTCAGCACTTTCTTCTGGGTGGGATTCGTGTAGCAGAACTTTATCAGAATATGGATTTAGTTTGGGTTCTTCTGGTGGGCTTGTAGAGAACTAATAACATTGGAAGATCCAGTTCAAGCTAACTTCGCTTTCGCCATGTGGCTTGACCTAAACCTTTTCCTAATGAAAAGAAAATGTAGCTAAGTAATTAGCAGCACAGGGGGGACGGGGGGTCTGGCGAGGTGCAGGCGCACAGGGGGAGGCCTTCACTCCGCCGGTGCACCATGTTTGGAAAATGTACATGGTAGTCCTGAAAGTCTTTCAACTCCATCTTCTTAGCAAGCGAAAACGCCGTCGATCTCATCGTTGCAGAAACTGCAGTGATGAATAGTTGCAAGTCTCATGCTAACTTGGCTGTAAAAGTCTCACACGTCTTGGCCCATATTACTTCTGGAAAATCTGGATATCTTACTTGCTTGGGTCGGTTTAATTATGTAGCCAAAGATATGAGATTGGATTCATACAATATTGTTGTGCATACTAGCTCTTTGATTTTGTCTATTCTTAGTTTATGGATTATAAATCTTACTTGCTAGCTTGGGTCGGTTTAATTATGTAGCCAAAGATATGAGGTTGGATTCATTCAATATTGTTGTGCATACTAGCTCTTTGATTTTGTCTATTCTTAGTTTATGGATTATAAATCTTACTTGCTTGGGTCGGTTTAATTATGTAGCCAAAGATACAAGGTCGGATTCATACAATATTGTTGTGCATACTAGCTCTTTGATTTTGTCTATTCTTAGTTTATGGATTATAAATTTTATAGGCATGTGTTCAAATTTAATTAACTTCAAAAAATCTGCAGGATGGCACTGATCCTTGTGCTGCTGTGCTGCGTTTTTGGAGGAGATGCGTACGACGTCCTCGACCCAACCGGCAACATTACCATAAGCTGGGATTTCCAGGAAATAAAGGAAAGCTACAAGCTAAAATTGTTGCTGCTTAGCTTGTAGTCTATATATTTATTCTAATGTCTCTAGAAAAAGGTATCTTCTTAGAGGAAATTAATTGCACAAACACATAACCTATATGCATGGCTGAGGTAACACAAAACCTCAACTATAGGGATTTTCATGTTTTAGTGACTAGAGGGACCAACATTAAAAAATACAAAACTTCTAATTAATTACGTAGCCCATGTTTTCGTGACTAGAGGGACAGCCAATTAAGCTCAGCGCTTAGCATTCTGGAAAAATTTAAACATTTCAAAGCTTAAAAAATCTGAGCTTTTTAAAAAATATATCTGTTTTTCCGCTAAAATCTGAAAAAAATATATTATCTTCCCTGATCAATCTGAGAAAGTTTTAGGCCATTTTGGAGTATTTTTGTATGATCAAGAATAGATAAGTTAAACTTTAAGCCAAATTTGGCTGAATCTTACAAAAAAAATGTCCAAACTTTAAAATTAGTGGACAAAATGGGCTGAAGTTTTTTAGATTGATCGATGAAGGTGATTAGAATTACTGGAATTTTTTTCAGATGTTATGAACTGTTTCATAATATTTTGATTTCTTTTTGTAGCAATTGTGACATTTGATAAACTAGTAAAGAAAGGGTTCTATATCAATGAGAGCTAACCGTACCAAAATCTCTATTGCATGCAGGTCCTGGTTAGCCTGCACAACTACCAGCTCTACCGCCACGTCGAGGATCCAGGGTGGAGGCTGAGCTGGTTCTGGGCCGGCGACGAGGTGATCTACGACACGACCGGCGCAGAGGCAACCGAGCAAGGCAACTGCAGCCTATTTGTGGGCGCCCACAGCTGCGAGAAGCACCCGGTGATGGTTGATCTGGCGCGGGGCGTGCCATATGCCCGTCAGGTGGACCACTGCTGCCGGGGCGGGGTGCTGTCCTCGCTGACACAGAACAGCGAGGCGGCCACCTCGGCGTTCCTCATGCACGTCGGCAACTTCAAGTCCTCGAGCGACGGCATCCCCCAGAAGCCTTTCAACTTCAGCCTTGGGGTGCCTGGCTATAGGTGCAGTAACGCTACAATGGTAGCTCCAACGAGGACTCGGATCGGCAAGCACCGGCACGTCCAGGCGCTGAGTACGTCTTCTTCTACTAGTCTATCTAGCATTCTAGCTTCATCAGTTTCCTTAGAATGTTGATTTGATGAACTTGAATCGGTCTAGTCTATCTATCTAGCTAGCATAATCTGGACGTACGAGGATAGTCTATCTTCAAGGTGATCTATCTAGCATAATCTATCTACCTAGCTGTTGATTTGATGAACTTCAATCAGCCTAGTCTATCTTTAAGGTGATCTGCTGTCTAGCATAATCTGTCTAGCTAGCTGTTCATTTGATGAACTTCAATCTGTCCAGTCTATCTAGCTTCATCAGTATCAGGCTATCTCTGATCCATTATCTACAGAGTTACTAGCTTGCCGAGATGCTGTTCTTTTTGCCATAGAAAGTGGTCTCCAAGATGTCGTTGTAGAAATTGATTGTCAGGAAGTTTTTAATCTTTTATTTTAGAATCATCAGTTTCCTTTAGATTTATGTTTTGAGCAAATCAGTTTCCTTTAGATTTTTTTTAGGTGTATCAGTTTCCTTTAGATAGTTATTATATAGTCTGGGGGGCGAAATTGGGCCTGGGGGGGGGGGGGGGGGGCAACTGGGGCTATAGCCTCAGGCGTGGCCCAAGTAGCACCTATTTGCAAGAGTGTTTTTTTCTTCTGAATTTTAGACTTGGTAAAGGCCCAGCCCAGGGCAGTCCATGCTTCTTCAGTCCAGGAGTGGGCCGTGGCCGGCCTAGTCTGGAAATTATAGGCATGATGCCAAGCCGGCCAGCCCACCGTTGGTGCGGCCCACAACACGCGTCACCCTTCCACCACACGGCACGGCACACACAGACACAGAGTCGCACATAGCAGTCGTTCCTCGAAAAAAAAAAGAGGACACAACGGATGTGCCCAGGACCAGCCACCAACTGCCGCCTCACGGCGCAGCCGCCGACCGCTGCCGCGCCGGCCACCGGTCACCTGCGCAAATCAGTGCCTCCCTGGGTCCCTCCCACCCCTCGTCTAGACGGCCCACCAGCGAGTTAGCCAGTCAGCCGATGAGCCGAGAGCAAAACCGGCAACGGCGACAGTAGTGGACGGCGGGGACTGGGAGGCAACTCCTTCTCCAATCCATCTGAAATTCGGAATCCCTGCAAGTGGTGCGCAAGTAAACTGAGTTGAATCGTTTCTGATTTTCTTTCCCTAAATTCCACATAGGTCATTGTTCATTGAATCATCCCTCCCCCAAATCCCAAATTGTCTAAATAATCCATTCAAGGTCTATTTGGTACTGTTGTAAAATTGTTGATTTGAAGCTTACAAATTCACAGCAAAGGCATTGTTGTTTACTGTCATTTTGGTTTGGAGTAGTATATAGATGGTCAAATGCCATGGTTTATTTTGGTTTGGACTAGTATACATATGCAATTATGCATCTGCTCATCTTGTAATCAGTGAGAACACAAGGTACTGAGTGGTGGCCAATATCTCTAATGGAACACTATATATGGTTCAGTACTTCAAAAAAAATGTGTACTCTGGCCCGCCCAACAATTTTTTTGTACCTCTGCCACTGAGTCTAGTTTGTATCATCTAAAATTTACTTCCCTAGTTTTCTGTGTCAGTCAAAAATTAATGAGTTGATGGTGTCAATTGTACTACTTTAGTCAATTTTCTTTGGTTAAATATATAAGTCCTCAAAATTTGTATGAACAGTTAACTTAACCTATGTCCATTCACAAAGAACTTATGTCCATATCTAGATCCTTTTGTGATTGCTAATGAAGAAACGATGGGCTCGAATAATGAATCATGTCTTCATTAATTTGGTGTCAACTTTTTTAATGACGCACTTCGTTAAATTGTTCACATGTTTTCACCGAATTTTCTCTTCTGATAAGAATGAACTTCATCTTTCATTATATTGTGATTTTTTGGTGTGCTTCTAATGCACACGGTTATGTGTGATTTTAGACGTTATTTATAGCCGCTTAGTTTTAGCCCTAGTATTTGAGAAATCTTGGCTCTGCCTCAACATGACTAATTCTAATCCGATGACTATTCTTTTTTTCAATGTGTGCAGTGACGTGGCAGGCCACCTGCTTCTACTCGCAGACAGCGGTGGGCCCGTTCCGGGCGTGCTGCGTCTCTTTGCCCACGTTCTACAGCAGGACGATAGTGGAGTGCCCCCACTGCACCTGCGGCGCCTGCCCAGCTGGGACCTCCACAGCACCGCAGTGCCAGGACGCCGAGATCCGGTGCACCGGGCACATGTGCCCGATAAGGGTGCACTGGCACGTCAAGAAGAGCTACACCGAGTACTGGCGGGTGAAGCTGTCGATCAACAATTTCAATAGGTTCAAGAACTACAGTGACTGGAACATCGTCGTCCAGCACCCGAGTCTACAGGAGTTGACCCAAGTTTTCAGCTTCGCCTACGAGCCGCTTGTGCAGCGCGGCACGATCAGTACGTTGTTCAAATCTTTCATATCTCCTCTTTCATTAATATAACTAAACGTATATATACAAATGGGAGCAAAAAAGGAAAAGGATGGGTGATCCCATCTAGCCAATTCCTGCTATAGGAAACATGTATAAATCAAGAGTTTAACAGACTAAAAGCTTGATTCAGTCCAGTCCTGATAATCTTGAAGGAGATGTTGCTTAGTTCTGTGTTTCAACAGTTCCAGATCTTTCTTTTTTTTAGAACGAAGACGCCGGAGGCGTCCGGCTTTAAATTAATAAAGCCCACACAAGGCAGAATCTAACAAGTTCAACACAGAACAGCATAAAGTAAAACGGCCGCAGCCAAGGTACGTTACATGCTACCGGCCGAAGCCTGCGAGGGAAAGAAAATAAGAAGCAGCGCACAGGCGGCCAGTCCAAAAGATCGCATCCAACGGCAAGCTAGTGGCGGGCGCCGATCTGGATCAACCGTATCCGCTCCATAGCCTCCGTCATCCGATCCGCATCACGCCGTTTCCCCAACGGCGTCCATGTCTGTAGGAACAAGTGACATTTGAAGATAATGTCAGCCGGGTGAGAAGGAAATTTGTGCTCAATAGCCATCTTATTGCGCGTAGTCCAGATGACCCACGGCAAAGCACCCACACATCTCCACAACACACGGCCAAAACCGCCCTATGAGTGGCTAGAATAGCGCGGAGGTCCCGAGCTGAGAGCGGGTTCCAGTTCTGATCGAAAGCCTCCCTAACCGCACTCCAGGCAAAGCGGGCCAGGTAGCAATTAAAAAAGATGTGGTTGGCATCTTCGTGATGTCCGCATAGAACGCAAGAGCCATCGGAAGGCCCGTTCCTACGAGCGATGTTATTAGAGGAGGGCAGGCGATCCCGAAACATCTGCCACAAGAAAATTTTGATCTTCAAGGGGATAGACGCTTTCCATAGCCCCCTAGCTATGTCCAGGGTCGGTCCCTCAGTCAATTTGTTGTACAGGGATTGAACAGAGAATTTCCCAGAGCGCGAGAGAGCCCAGGAGACCGAGTCGGCCTCAGGGCGAAGGACCACTCCCGCCAAAGCAGCAACGAGCCCATCCCAACAGGCTCGTTCGTTAGCGAGGAGGGGTCTTTTGAAGGATACAGCGGGTGGGTTGGTGCGAAGCGCGTCAGCCACCAGAATATCAACGTTAGTGGCTAACTGATAGGCAGCGGAATGGCTTTTCCACAAGGGTTCCGTGCCAAACCAATGGTCCAGCCAAAATTGCGTTGAGGAACCATTGTTGACGCAGAACTTGGCTCCTAATGTGAAGGCGGGCATAACTTTCTGGATCCCATTCCAAAAAGGTGAACCCTTAGCTTTGGAAGTGAGGAAATTCCCATCAGGGAAGTATTTGGCGCGAAGAATGTCTACCCAAAGCCCCTGCTCGTTTTGGGAGAGTTTCCAAATCCACTTGGTTAGGAGTGCGACGTTCATGAGTTTGGAGTTAAGGATCCCGAGGCCCCCGAATTTCTTAGGGCGGCAGAGCGCGGCCCATTTGATCAGGTGGTACTTCTTTTTGATCCCAGTTCCTTCCCAAAAGAACTTGGATCGGGGGGTATCAAGCTTGGCATGAACCCCATCAGCCAGCAAGAACATGCTCATAGTGAACAGAGGAAGGGAAGAGAGGCTGGAGTTAGTGAGGATCAGCCTGGCCGTCGAGGAGAGGAACCGGCCGCGCCAGGGGCTAACCCTGTTCGCCACCTTGCCGTACAAGGGCTCCCATTCAAGAATAAAGATGTGTTTATTCGAGATAGGCAGGCCCAAGTACTTAATTGGAAAGTTCCCTAGCTTGCAATTAAGCAAGTTGGCGACACGAGTAGCGAGCAGAGGGTCCATCCCAATGGCGATTACCTCGCTCTTAAGGAAATTAATCTTAAGGCCGGAAATGAGTTCGAAAGCAGGGAGGATGAGTTTGATCGAGGCTACGCTATGATCGTCAGGCTCAAAGAGCAATAAGGTGTCGTCCGCATATTGAAGGTGCGTGAGTCCTCCCGGAATAAGGTGAGAAACCACACCGCGGATGTGGCCGGCGTCCTTAGCCATGGCTGAGAGGGCGTCCGCAACAAAGTTGAAGATCAGAGGCGATGAGGGGTCCCCTTGCCTGAGTCCTCGGTTGTTGCGAAGAAGTTCCCAACCTCTTCGTTAATCGACACAGCAGTCGGGCCTCCCGAGAGCAGGTGCATGATGCGGTGAACAAAGCCTGGCTCGAATCCCTTCCGAGTCAGCACCTCGCGAATGAACTCCCAGTTCACGCGATCATATGCTTTCTCAAAGTCGAGCTCGAGGAGCACGGCCGGTTGCCCAGTGCGTTTAAGCTCGTGGACGATCTCCTGCAACACTATCGGCCCTTCGAGAATGTTGTGACCTTTGAGAAAACCGGACTGACTGCGATCGATAACGCGTTGCGCTACCGGGGTAAGTCTAGTCGCATAAGCCTTATAGCTGATCTTGAAAGGCACGTTAATAAGAGTGATGGGACGGTACTGCTTAATAGTGTCGGCCCCTTTGACTTTGGGAATGAGGCTGATGACACCATAGTTGAGGCGCGAAACGTCTACCATACCTAACACAAAACCATTAATAATCCCGTAAAAGAGGTCTTTAAGCACAGGCCAGAAACGGCGGAAGAACGCGACCGGCCAGCCATCCGGGCCAAGCGCAGTGTCAATCTTCATTGCTTCCACCGCTTCGTCGATCTCCTCCGTGGAGAAAGCCAAGGCCAAGAAGTCATTTTCGGCTTGCGACACGCGGGCATCTTCTCCCCAGAAGTCAGCCCGGAGGTGTAAGGGCTTCTCCTCGGCTGTTCCGAACAAGCTGAGGAAGAAGTCATAGATGTGGGCCGCGATCTCGGCCTGACTAACCAACAGCCCTTGATCGGATTGAAGTCTCAAAATCGAGCACTTCCGTTTATGGCCGTTGGCAAAGGTGTGAAAATAGCCCGTATTCGCGTCGCCCTTGGTGATCCACTTGATGCCGCCCCTACGACGCCAGTATTCCTCCTCCCTAAGAACGGCAAGCACCTGGTTCTCAAGTGCGTAACGGTTGGCCCATTCTGCTTCCAGGAAGGGTCTGGAATCAGCTTGAGCATCGAGGGCTTTAATTTCAGCGATTATAGCTTCCCTAGCGCGCTTCGCGTCGCTCCCGTGGTTTGCACCCCACCCACGGAGGAAACCACGAAGGGCACCGGCCGCCGAGATCCAAGTGTCCAGAGGACCCCTGGAGCAGCCGACCGCAGCTCTTGCACGCTCCCAGCGCGCAATGAGCAAGGGACCGAAACCCTCGACCTCAAACCACCCTGTTTCAAAGTAGAAACGAGGGCTGCGCTTGATCCGGTCCTCCCCAGAGGCTAAGATCAGCGGCACGTGGTCCGACCCAATACGCGTTTCTGCCACGAGCGTACACATGGGGAAGAGCACTTCCCAGTCGGAAGTCACAAAGACACGATCGAGAACACTGTGCACAGGAGAGAGTTGTTTGTTGGTCCACGTATATCTAGCGCCTGTCCTAGCGATCTCCCGCAGGGCACATGCCACGATAGTATTATTGAATAAGTTCGCTCTAAGCTAGTTTATATTATGGTTGTTCTTATCTGCTCCGAGCGAATAAGGTTAAAATCGCCCCCAAGGACAATGGGGACGTTGGCGGCTTGCTTGGCCCCAACCAAGCTTTGGATTTCACCCAAGAAATCAGCCGCCCGAGAATGATCGGCCGGTCCGTAGACGCAAATAATCGCCCAAGAAACAAGAGAAATCCTATGTTTAATCGTAACTGCAATGAAAAACGAGCCCACATCCCAGCTTACAACATCACATACATCACTGTTACATCCCACAAGAAGACCGCCAGAGTGACCCACAGAAGGCACCCAGCCCCATACAAAACGATGAAGGGGGGTCGTAAGCTGCCAAATCTCTATACGTAAAATCGGCTTTAATCGTTTCCTGAAGCGCGACGACGTCAGTACACTCTCGGGCAATGTACTCCTTAAGCTGGGTACGATGGCCAGAGTGGCCGCAGCCCTGAATGTTCCAGAAAAGGTAGCGCATCAGATAATACGATTGCGAAGGCGCACCCCTCTGGATGTCACCGGTTTTGCCACATGTTTTTTAGCCGGGACACGGCTCATTGAGGGGGTAGCCTCCACCTCCCTGGTTTCAGCAGCCCCACCCGACGGCACAACAGACCCTACAGGGTCTGGCACAACCAGAGCCGTGGCAGAGGCCTCCCTGGCCTTTGCCAACACGGCAGCTTCGGCCAGAGCCGCTTGGGCATCTTCGCGAGCACGAATCAACGACACTAGCTCACCGCTCTCCGCACCTACTTTAAAACCGCTATCATCTAGGATCAAGACAAGTTCCGGGTCTATAAAAGCATTCAGAATCTTAAAGGAGGGGGGGGGGATTACCTGCAGTTTCGAGATTCTTCTCCGCAAGGCGCAGCTGCGCGCTCTCCATGGATGACAACTCTCCCAGCTGTGCCTTGGCCCGGGCACTTGGCGCGCGCTGGGACACTGGAGAAGCGCGAGAGCGCCGAGCCTTGGCCGATGTGCCCGCAGAGCCCAGAGCCGCCTGCAGGTCCACGCACGTCGATGCATTAGGCGAAGGAAGGGAAAGCACGGCGGGGTTGGCCGAAGGCTTGCGTCCAGCCGTCTTCTTGGGAGCACGACCGGAACCCCCCGCGCCGCGGCGGCTTGACAACGGGGTTTGCATGGATGGTTCGTTGAGCACCACACCCGTGTCAGAGCCCAGCAGACTGGGGGAGGCCGGGGCGCCCGAGAGCATGGAGCCAGCGCCAGCCAACTCGACTGGTTAAAATCCCCCAGTAGCGTGCGCGCCGGTGGCGGGCTGCTCCCTGCTGTATCCGCAATCGCAAGTGCTCCCGGCGCCGCCACTTCTTTGTCCTCGACGAGCGCGAGAGCTTTGCGGCCCAGCATATCCCAGGTCTCTGTGTCAATCGACGTGTCCGGCATACTGTCCTCATTCTCCTCGTCACGGCAGGCCATCTCCACATCTTGCTGGTGGCTGGCAATGGCGGTACCCGGCCCTCCCTGAGCCACGGGCGTAGCCTGCAGCTGGCCAGTCGCACCCCCGGTCCCCGAACCAGGCTGGCCCTGTTTGTCGCTAGGGCGGGGAGGAGCCTTGTCAGAACCTGGCGCCACTGGTCCCTCACCCGTGCGCTTCGGGAGTCTTTCCACCTCCACCTTGATGTCAAAGCCATCATGATTGAACCATACTTGCACGAAGCCATTCATCTTGTCCGGAGCTTTGCATCCAAACTTCATCCTCACCGGTCCCATCCGGATGAGTGAGAGCTCGTCCACCACAATGGGCCTGCCCAACATCTTCAGTCCTTCCATCAGGCGGTCGACGCGCCGGTACTTCTTGGGGATGCCATGGAGACGGAGCCACACCTCCGGCATGGAGAGAGGCACAATGGTCTCCTGGATAGAATCACGCACCCGCACCGTAATATCATTGATAGAGAGAAACAGTTTACCACTAGATTTAGCCATGTGCAATAGATCCGCGGAGGGAAAAGTAACCGCGAAGTCATCATCACCCACTTGAGAGATCTGCCAATCCCAGTCCCCCGCAAACATGTGCTTCAACTCCTGCTTGAGTACGCGCAGCGAGAGCCTCCCTGGCTCCGCCGACAAGATAGCCCCATTGGCAGCCTGGAGATCATTGCCCTCCACCTCCTCTTCTTCCTCGAAGTCCAAGCAGAAAAACCCTTCACCCGGTATCGCACTTCCCATGATCTGAAGGTGGAGATGCTTGCCCCGCGTCGGGCAAAAGGCCGAGGCGTGCCCTTCCTGCTTACAGATCACGCAGAGGGGAGGAAAGGTGCACTTGGCCTGGAAATGCTCGGTCCTGCCGCACTTGAAGCATTCGTCCCCCTCTTCTTCGATTGGGATGGGCGCGTCCGCCGACCCGCGCAGCGCGTCTGGCAGCACCACCGCCAGCGGGACGGCCGACGCCCGCGGCTTCTTGGCCAACGGATCCCCATGGCCCCCACCACAGAGTGGGTGCTCCTGCGGCTTGCGCTCCAGTTCGTGCCGCCGCGCCCCATTCTTGCGCTTCTTCTTTCGCTCCTGCTGGCCCCACCAAGGGGGAGGAGGACCCCAATCCCCCTCGCGCCCGTGATATCTAGAGCCATAGCCTTGGCGATGGCTACCCCCATAGCCCTGGCCGGAACCACCACCTAGGCCTTGCTCGAAACCACCGCCACCATCTTCACGCCCCGCCGCCCTGGCCCGCTGACGACGCCTCGCCTGCTCCCGCAGCGCCTTCTCACGCCGCCGCTCCTCGTCGGGGATCGGAGGATCCATCGGCCTCTTCTCCGCTCGCCGGTCTCCCATGGCTGCCACCGCAGCAAAGGAGCGAGTGAGGGGTGGAGGAGGAAGGGGGGAAAGAGATCTGGCAAACCGCCTAAAGCGCCGCACCTCACTGGGACGAGCCAGAAACCCTAGCGAGGGGTCGCGCACGCCCCTGCGCAGCCATATATAGCGCCGCGGCCCGGGCTCGCGGGCACCAACCTGGACAGGCCAAGAGGCACATGGCCCAGCCGAGCCAGGCCCAGCTGCAGCAGCGTCCACCTGGCCCCCCGCAGCCCCACAGGAATCCACCCCTGAGGACGGTTGGGCCCCAAGACAGCCCGAGGCCGGCCCAGGCCCAACAAGCGCAAGCTGGCCCAAGGCAGGCACCCCGCCCGACAGCAGTAACCCTAACGTGTCGGCCGTCTCCGCCACCTGCGCCGCTGCCGCCGACAACAACGCCGACACGGGCACGAGAGGGAGCGAAGGCCACTCCTCGACCGCCGCCGAGGCTGCCGCAAGGCCAAGGGACGACGAGGGGGCGCGGTCCACCCGCGGGCTCAGCGCAGAGGGCGTCGGTGGTCTCCAGCACCGCACCGCCGTAGCCCGAGATCCACTGCCCCCCGGGGCGAAACGACGACGACGTTCTCCCCGACCGACGCCGGCCGCCACCGCCACCTGTACGAAGTCGCCGAGGGTCGCGCCAGCCGGCGGGGGAGCCAGTCGAGGCGGGGAAGTCCCATCCTCGTCGGACTCGTCCGCCGCCAGGGCCCAGAAATGACCACCGCACACCCCCCGCCCCGTCTTCGAGGAGCACACCGGAGCCGGGCACACCGGGGCGCCACTCGGGCCCCGCTGAACTTGCACCCACGCATCAGCCGCGGCGAGGTCGCCGGGGGAAGCGGAGTCGCCGCCCGCGGCACCTAGGACCGCCCCCAACGGCTCGCCCGAGTTTGAAAACATCTCTCGTCGCTCGGGACACTAGATTGTGAACAGCTTCCAGATCTTTCTTGAGTAGAAGTGTCCAAGATGCTATGCTAGGGTTGATCTGATTAAATACTTGTTGTTCCTCTGCATCCATATATGCCAGCAACCTGTAGGTGCGGAGTTTAGTATCTCAGGTTGTAGGAGTTTATTTTCCCTAATGCAAAAGAATGTTAGGCATGCATATGTAGTGGCTGAGCTTTGGGCTCGTTCTTTTGTTGTAGCATCCTGTAGGTGCAGTTTGAAGTGCCTCAAGATATAGGAGTAGTTTTTCCTGTTACATATGTTAGGCATCGAAGTTAAGTTTGTATGGGACTTGGTCTGTATGCTGTGACTCCATTTTCGTAATGAAAATGGGGGCCGTGTGGCCCCTCTGATTGAAAAGATATATATGCCAGCAACCCATAATAACAATAGTCATAGCCACACGAGATGGGAGATGGCAACTCCTTCATAGCCAAAATGATCAAAGACAGAGGTGTCTCTTTTCTTGTTTCAATCCAGTCCTGATAATCTTGAATGAGATGTTGCTTAGTTCTGTGTTTCAACAGTTCCAGATCTTTCTTGAGTAGAAGTTTCCAAGATGTGATGCTAGGTTTCCAAGATGTGCACTGAATTTTCAAACCTGCATACTATACCATAACATTTGGAGTACTCTGAATTCTTGCAAGACTAACATCTCGAATTTGCAGACGACACAGGCCTCTTCTGGGGGCTCCCACGCTTCAACCAGATGTTGCCCCAGGATGGTACTGTGCAGACAGAGGTCCTGCTGAGGAAGGGCAAGGATTTCAGCTTTTCTGGTGGGTGGGCACTGCCTAGAAAGATATACTTCGACGGCAGCGAGTGCGCGATGCCGCCACCAGACGACTTCCCCCAGCTGCCCAGCAGCAGCCCTGTTCAGCGCTTCTCAGGAGGGCACAGGTGGCTGGCCTCAGGGGCCGTCTTGGTGCTTGGACTTCTGCTGACTTGAGCAGGTAACTACTTGTGATCATTTGTAATAAATAGATGCACTGTTGGCAGATTTCTCATCCCATCATGATATTTCAAACTGTGTGGCTATTTGCAGCTCTGGCGCCGCCCCCGGGAACGAGACGTCATCGACATCTTCATTGCAGGTCTTCGGGCGATGGCTCTCTGCTTGGCGCCTCCACTTCCTCCACCACCTCCAGAGCCGGATTAGGCACTTGATACCGACGCGCTGAGGCATGGCAAGGCCACTTGAGGCGGCTCCCTTGGCATGTGCCTCCTTTTTTTGAACCCTATTGTCCTATGTTTGTGTACTCTGTATGTGTGGTGTGAATATTTTGGTTGGATGCTTATGACTATGGTGGTTTGCTTGGATGCATTTTCATGTAGTTTTGGTTGTCAACACCATAGTGACTACTCATGTGGTGTGACTCTTTTTGTTGGATGCTTATGACTATGTTTGTGTACTCTGTATGTGTGTGGTGTGAATCTTTATGTTGGATGCTTTTATATATTTAACTTCTGTTTCTTAGCAATCATATGGTATATACAAATTAACTTATATCTTTCTGTTCACTACTCACTTATGTCACTAGAAGCATCAATGTTCGCTGGCGGTGACCTTTTCAGACTGCAGCCATGTGTTTATGCAGTACATTATTTACAGTAAAATTTGTATATACCATATGAATGCTAAGAAACAGAAGTTAAATATATAAAAGCCATGTGGCCATAAGAGGTCATGGAGGTAAAGCCCGACGAGAAATTATAAACCTGACTCAAATATAGATTGAAGGCACCACAAACTCAATCTTGTAGCAGGATGGGGTACACAGCCATGAATCGTTTATGAATTATGATAAGCTACAGAAATGTCGAAAAGAAGTGTATTGTATGTAAAAGCTTCTGCTTCTTTAATTCCTGAAGTTCCTAGAGCTTGGTACACACAGGTTGCTCATATTCTCAATTTTTCGTCTGATGTGAAAACTATCTCATACCCAGAGAAATTAAGTAGTAATAAAGTATTCTAAGCAAGAAGGGGGCGGGACAACTAACGATCTTTCTTTGGAAGAGAGATTTGGGAGTTAAGCTCTACAAAGGATTCTTAATTATGTTGAGTTTTTTAGGTTACATATATGAAGATTTTGGTGTACTGAGCGTCTACTACAGGTTGATAAAGATAATCCAAGGCCTTGTACCATGTGCAGCAAGCTCATCATTGTTGTTGCAATTTGCACATACATATCAAAAAAAAAACTGTTGTCGAAAGAAATAAGCTCCACATAATATCTAAACCAATGAGAGAAGAGGACACTAACAAATATTTAGTACACCTAACAAATATTACCTTATATATGTCACAAAGTAGTCAAGTATAAAAAGCCACATGCATAACGAAGCATAAACAGGGAAAGATTAGTGAAGATTCTATTAAGAACACCAGAGCTTTATTTTCCTTTTGAGCACTCCCAGTTGCTTGCCGATGTTATACTTATATAAGGGTCGGCATTTGCAGAGGGAAATGGAGAAGTACATATATAATATTCTGTAAAAAAAAGGCAATCCTAGGAAGTTGATAGAAAGAGATGCAAGAAGGCCGTGTTCTCCCACATCAATCATGTTGTGGTCTATAATTGTTAGTCAAAGTATCTCCATGGCCTACTCAAGCATGTATCATTTGCTAATGTTGACATGAATCGCCGACAACTGAAACACATAGAAGTAGCATGGATCGACCAGATGGTTAAATACATGCCTCTATGTCTGCTACTATTAAAATCAATTATGGGTGGCATGAAGGCAAAGCAAAGGAAATGCATATTTGGAAAAGGCACATGGCCCTCCCATAATTTGCACACCACAATTTGTCAGCAGAAATTTAAATACATATAGTTGAACCATAATTTCATAATATAACACCAGTTTGTGTGCTAATAATAGGCTGACCTGTTTTATACACAGGAGTAAAGTACAATAGAAGGTAATGTGGATGCCGAAAGAACTTTTTTTTCTGGGACAAAAGATGGTGGTGTCCTCCTCTTAAGTTTTCTTCCTTGAGCCTGGTTATGACGCTTGCTCTGAAGGAAAGTGTGTAACCTGCATTTTCACTGATGGTTTGGTATAGTTTTTTTTATTAGCAAACGAAAAACAAAAAGCAATCACTAATCAGTTCTGTATTTGTGTATAGAGTATACTACACCCAACACAGAGAACCAACTTGGTTTAGCTCCTACTTCAGCAGCCAGTTGCCATCCTAAAAATAACATACACTAAAGTATATATGTTCACATGTTTAAATATGATTCATAAAATCCTCCCCTAAATAAAATTCAGATAATCCATCAAGCATGTAAAGCTGAACATATTAAGCGGACACTCTCTGTGTTGCTCTTAGAGTTAGAGGTCGATTACTTAGGAGTATTGACACCTTAGCCATGATGTTGCAGCAATTTGTTAGCATGATGTACTAAGTCTCCACAGATCAGAATCTACAGAAAGAGAAGCAACAATATAACAGGGCAACTAATCGAAGAACAACGAGTGCACAAGATTAGTTTTCGTAAAAGCAAACATTAGTTAGTTTTGATGAACCCAATTATATTTTTACATGTATGCATCAATGCATCTTAAAAAAGAGCAATGTAGCAATAAGCTGTAACCTTACCTGATTCAACTCTCAGGAAAATAAGACCTCTATCAAACCCACGAAAACACAAGTTACCTTTGCTTGCTCCAAGAAGCATTTTTGTTAACAGTGCTCAGAGGTGTCGCATAAAGTAATATGAAGACTGATCCGAACATTCAAAAGTACAAAGAAAATTGGCCAACCGTTGATGTGATTTTTGCACCCCTTCTTAACTTGTTTCTCCTTTGCTCGGATCGCTGAGGTCATACTTCTACAGAAACCTGCAGCGGGTCCAACACGATAAAGAAAATGCATTCCTCGTGGAACTGCAAAATAAACTTTATTGTGAATGAAGCCTATTGGTTTCTTCCAACACTGGTAGCGAGAAGATCAACTAAACAAATTTGGAATCCATTGCAAATCCAGCATAAACCATGAAAAATCTGAAGTTCAGTGGAATATATAACCTAGACAAATGCACATGAAACAGTACAGATTTCACTAAAGATGAGCCAAATAACTGAATCTATTTAGATGTAGATGTTTCTAAAATGAAAGGTTTGATTCGTAAAGATGAGGAGTGTATGAAAGCTTCAATCATGCCTTTTCTATTG
This sequence comes from Triticum aestivum, assembly GCF_018294505.1. Taxonomy (NCBI): domain Eukaryota; kingdom Viridiplantae; phylum Streptophyta; class Magnoliopsida; order Poales; family Poaceae; genus Triticum; species Triticum aestivum. The sequence continues at coordinate 566,055,622 of NC_057809.1, read as the reverse complement.
CTTCTATTTAGTACTGAAAACCTTGTGTACATTTCTGTACCCAAGGAGTAGAAAAGCACACCATATGTACCAAACGTTGGGAAGCAGGACCAAGAGACTTTTACGAAGAACCGGGAGCTAAGAAGAGATTATAGCAAGAATACATTTTGAATAGTACATCAAAATAGACATAGATGTTATTGCACCAGCTGATCTTCATATAATTCATATGATAATGGAAACCACTCGCTTGCTGAATTGTTTTCAGCAGGCACGGTTATGAATCTCTCCATGCTAACCCATGGCAATGTGGTCTCAGTCAGATCATAGAGAAACACAACGCATCGCTCGGAAGAAGGCCCCGATCCTGGCAGTGGCGCGTGAAGGGGCAGAGGTGGCGGCATGTCGACTGCACCTGACAGACATGTCTTGCTGCTGTTGGAGTTGGACCACATCGCCGACCTGCTCCTTCCTCTGTGTCAGCTACCTCGACACTTGGGCCGGAGAACGAGATCTACAGCGTCTCTGCGTCGCACCACCTCCACCACCAATTGGGACGCGGCCTCTGTGCTCCCGGCGACACCCACGCGCGCGTGCCCCCGCAGCGGCGGCCTCGGCTTCATCAACGACGAGGTCGGCCGCGTTTCCGCCTGTCCCGCGCGGCACCGTCTCCACCATCCGTTCGACCACCGCGCGTCCCCGTACATGTGCCATGGGACTCTGCCTCAAGCTCGGTCCCTGCTACGCCTGCATCTATGAGCATCTCCACGCTGGACGACTCCACCGCGACGGCTTCCTCAGCCGTGAGGTCTCCATCAGCGACCAGCGGCTGTTGGGCCGTGGCCTCCATGCGTGCGGCGACGGACACATGCGCCGCCACCGGCACTGCTGCGCCGTTGGACTCCACATCAACCAAGTGTCAGCACTAGCGCACTGACGACAGTCAAGAACAGCGCCAAGCAGAAGACAGGAGCAAAGAGCGGGTAATTCAAAGTGGCGAGTGGGCCGTGGGTGTGTGTAGGCGTTGAGTTTTGGGCCGGCCCGGCCTTGTAATGAAACCGTGCATATATAAGCAACGGTCACCCACTGTAGCAAGTCATCGATGAAATTGAAAAGTATTTTGAACCCTTCGTTCTATCTTATCCTCTACTGCCTTCTCCTTCCTTCTTACCTCCTCCCCCGATCCAGATTCTCTTCTCCGTCGCCGATCGCTACTCCGGCGAACCTGGCCGCCCCTAGGGCGTGACAATCTGGTATCAGAGCCACCGCTCCGCCTGCGCTCAATTTTTTTCCCCGATTCGTACCTGGCAAATCCGAGGTGACGGTAGCGGATCCCCTAGGGTCGATCTGCATAATTCCCGATCTGAGGTGGGTTGATTTGGGGAAAGAGCGGCGAAGACGACAACATTCAAGCCAAACCCGCAGACGCGCTTCCTCACGGACGAGATGGAGGCGCTGCAGGAACGGATGCCGCAGGAGTTCGCCGAGCTGCGCGCAACGCAGAGCAAACTGGAGGTCGTCGACGGCATCGGCGCACAACTCGAAGCCCTCGACGCCAAGCTCACCGAACAAGCCGCCCGCATCGATCAGGTTCAGATGAAGGTGAATCTCTCGTGCGACGCGCTGGGCAAGGTTCAACAAGAGCAAGCGCACGCCGCACATCTGGGGAAGCAATAGATGCCGCACGGGTATGGCGAGAGTTCGTCCCCAACTGCCTCGGAAGTGTCAAACGGCATCCTGGGTGCCATGCCAGGGCCACCGCCGCAACCACCTTTGCGTTTTTCTCAGGTACATCCACCACCGCCACCAATAGATCTCGCTGCAGTACCTGGGACAGAGGATCAGTCGACTAGGAGACAGTGGATGCCTAAGATGGATTTTCCCAAGTTTGATGGCACGGATGTGAGGATTTGGCTTGACAAGTGCGAAGCATTCTTTCGTCTGTATCATATTCCAGACAATTTCAGGGTGACCTCCGCTTCTCTGTACCTAACTGACAACGCTGCACATTGGTACCAAGCATTCAAGCAGCAGAGTGCATTTCACACCTGGGAACAGTTCTGTGCCGCAGTGTTACATGAATTTGATGTCAATATCCACAGGGAAAGGATGAAAGAGCTTATGTTGCTCAAGCAAAGTGGTACAGTGGAGGAATATAAGCAACAATTTCAGCAACTGGTGTACCATATTAGACTCTATGAGCCGACCATAAGCAACACCTTTTTGGTCACTCGTTTTGTTATGGGGCTGAAGGAAGAACTACGCTCAGCTGTGGAGATGTAGTTACCAGCAAAAGTTCAGCTGGCTTCTATGTATGCAGTGGTACAGGAAGGATTGGTCCAACAGCAAAAGTCTTTCAAAGCAACATATACCAAAAATTCAGTCCCCATGAATGAGAATAAACAGACTTTTGCTCCTAGAGAGTTGTGGAAGGCAAAGCAGCTGAAAGAGTATCGCAGAGCAAATGGATTATGTTATGGATGTGGAGAGAAATATATGCCAGGCCATGCTTGTAAACCCACAGCTGTTCCCACAACTCAACTGAAAGCAGCAGAATTAGTGGATCCTCATGAAATTATATCTGATGCGGTACTGGATGCACTGGTGGACCATTATCAGGAAGAATGTGCCACTATTTCTGACACAACTCTGTCTGGGGCCTCACATCCCAAAACCATACAATTGAGAGCTCTGATTGGGAACCAGGTTGCATTAATACTCATTGATTCAGGGAGCACACACACATTTGTGGACCAAGCACTGCTGGACAGAGTTTCAGTGCCTGCTCAGACAATGAAGAAACCCCTGCAAGTGAAAGTGGCCAATGGAGGACTGGTAGATTGCACAAAGTTTGTTCCTGAACTGACTTGGTGGATCCAGGGGCACAGTTTTTCTAGTGCCATGCAAGTGCTTCCCCTGGGAGGATATGATATTATCCTAGATATGGACTGGCTTGAGAAATGGGGTGTGATGCAATGCCACTGGGCTGAGAAGTGGATTCAGTTTGAATATCAACAGAAAACTGTCAGGTTACAAGGAGTGTTGCCTGCTAAGGCAGAGCCAATTAAAGAAGTTTCTATGGAACAACTAAAGAAGTGGGAAAAAGGAAATGACATATGGGAAACAGCTATGCTGCATCATATTATGGTCAATCCTCGTTCTGAAATACCTAAGGAAGTTCAGCAAGTGCTGCAAGCAAATAAGTCTGTCTTCAATGATCCAAAAACCTTACCTCCACAGAGAGACTTTGACCATGAAATACATCTTGTACCTGGTGCAGTTCCTGTTAACTGCAGGCCCTACAGATACTCACCACAGCAAAAGGATGAAATTGAATGACAAGTGTCTGAAATGCTACAGTCAGGCCTCATCACACCCAGTTTAAGCCCTTTTGCATCTCCTGTGCTACTGGTTAAGAAAAAGGATGGCACCTGGAGGTTTTGTGTGGACTATAGAAAGTTAAATGATGTCACAATCAAGAATAAATTTCCACTGCCTGTCATTGATGAACTCTTGGATGAATTAGGAGGAGCTAAATGGTTTTCTAAGCTAGACCTCAAGTCAGGATATCATCAAATTCGTATGGCAGAAGCAGATGAGTTTAAAACAGCATTTAAAACTCACAATGGACAGTATCAGTTCAAGGTGGTACCCTTTGGACTGTCCACAGCACCTGCCACATTTTAGTGTTTCATGAACTATATCTTCAAAGGTTCTAACAGAAAGTTTGTGTTAATTTTCATGGATGACATATTGGTTTTCAGTGGCACATTAGAGGAACACATAGTCCATTTACAATCAGTATTTGATACACTGAAGGAAAACAAATTGTTTGTGAAAGAAAGCAAATGCTCTTTTGCACAACAGTCCATGGAATATCTAGGACACATCATTTCTGACCAGGGAGTGAGCACTGATCCTGCCAAAACTGCTGCAATGTTAGATTGGCCAACTCCCACTAATGTCACTGAACTAAGGGGTTTCCTTGGTCTCACAGGATACTACAGAAAGTTTGTGCAAAACTATGGTCTACCGGCCAAGCCACTCACAACATTACTGAAGAAACAGTCATTTCAGTGGACAGAAGCTGCTACAACTTCATTTCAGTTACTCAAACAGGCTATGGCCACAACTCCTGTGTGAGCACTACCAGACTTCAACAAAACCTTCACCATTGAGACTGATGCTTGCAATACTGGCATTGGGGCAGTACTCACACAGTTAGGGCACCCTATTGCTTACTACAGTAAAGCTTTAGGAGTGAACAGTCAAAAAGTGTCCATATATGAAAAAGAATTTCTGGCTATCATGATGGCCATTGATAGATGGAGATCTTATTTATCCAGAGCTCCATTTGTGATTAAGACAGACCACCAGAGTTTATGTCACCTAGGAGATCAGAATTTAACTTCTGATCTGCAAAGGAAAGCCATGACAAAATTGGTGGGACTGGATTTCTCTATTCAGTACAAAAAGGGTGTGGAGAATACAGCTGCAGATGCCTTGTCCAGAGTGGCACATCTCTTTGCAGTACAAGCAGTGTCAACTAGCAAACCTGTGTGGATCCAAGAAGTGTTAAATTCTTACAGTGTGGACCCTTCAGCTCAAGCAATGCTTACCAAGTTAGCTCTTGACAGCCAGGCTTGTCCAGGGTTCCAGCTTCAGGAAGGTCTAATTAAACAAGAAGGAAAAATCTGGGTAGGAGCAAACACTGGCCTACAAACCAAGCTGATCCAGGCGTTTCACTCCTCTCCCATAGGAGGACACTCTGGTATGTTACCCACTTATCACAAAGTGAAGCAGTTATTCAGCTGGACTGGTCTCAAGAAAGATGTGGAAAATTTTGTGAAACAATGTAATGTGTGTCAACAAGCAAAGCATGAACACTGCAAGGTACCAGGTCTGCTGCAACCTCTACCTATTCCTGATGGTCCTTGGCAAGCAATCAGCATGGATTTCATTGAAGGCCTGCCCAAATCAGAGGGCTACAATGCCATCCTAGTAGTTGTGGACCGTTTTACAAAAGTAAGTCATTTCCTACCACTGAAGCATCCTTTCACAGCAGCATCAGTAGCAAAAGTGTTCCTCAACATTGTGGTCAAGTTGCATGGGCTACCTCTGTTCATAGTTTCAGATAGGGACAAGATCTTTACCAGTGCATTTTGGAAGGAATTGTTCAGGATTTGGGGCACTGAGTTGCAAATGAGTACATCATACCATCCCCAAACGGATGGGCAAACAGAGCGAGTCAATCAGTGCCTGGAAATGTACTTGAGGTGTGCAGTTCATGCCTCTCCAACTAAATGGGTTTCCTGGCTACCTCAAGCAGAGTTTTGGTACAACACCACATACCATTCTTCTCTGGGATGCACCCCTTACAAAGCCTTATACGGATACGAGCCAAATGTGGGACAAGTGTACAGCCAAGCTCAGTCTCACAACACTGAAGTGCAAAAGTGGTTGTCCATACATACCGAACACACAGCAACAATCAAAGAACAGTTAGCCAGAGCACAGAGCAAGTACAAACAGTTTGCAGATTGCAAACGCACTGACAGACAGTTTGTTGAGGGCGAGATGGTCTATCTCAGGCTACAACCCTATGCCCAATCCTCAGTGGTCAATCGCCCCTGCCCAAAGCTGGTTATGAAATACTTTGGTCCCTTCAAAATTCTCTCCAAGATTGGTCAAGCAGCTTACAAACTGGAACTACCACGGGAAAGTTTAGTGCACCCGATCTTTCACGTTTCTCAACTGAAGGAACATGTTCCTAATCACACACCAGTGTTCACTGACCTGCCAGCACCACTGGATTTGTCTGTTCCGGATATGCAGCCTGAAGAAATTCTCGATCGCCGCCTAGTTAAAAGAGGCAATGCCGCGCATCTTCAGGTATTGATCAAGTGGACCAAATTCCCGGCAGCAGACGCTACATGGGAGGACTATCAGGTGCTCCGTTCCAGGTACCCGAATGCACCAGCATGGGGACACGCTGGTTCTCTAGGGCAGGATACTGTCAGCACTAGCACACTGACGACAGTCAAGAACAGCGCCAAGCAGAAGACAGGAGCAAAGAGCGGGTAATTCAAAGTGGCGAGTGGGCCGTGGGTGTGTGTAGGCGTTGAGTCTTGGGCCGGCCCGACCTTGTAATGGAACCGTGCATATATAAGCAACGGTCACCCACTGTAGCAAGTCATCGATGAAATTGAAAAGTATTCTGAACCCTTCGTTCTATCTTATCCTCTACTGCCTTCTCCTTCCTTCTGACCTCCTCCCCCGATCCAGATTCTCTTCTCTGTCGCCGATCGCTACTCCGGCGAACCTGGCCGCCCCTAGGGCGTGACACCAAGGCCGGCCGCCGGCCTCACTCTAGACTCTAGAGGTGTCCGTGGCTCTGGACGGCGTGTTCCCTGCTGCTCCATCACCTACGATGGGGATGACCGCCCAATTGCCACACGTCCTGGAGCAAGTCACGAAGCTGCCCGCTACCTGTTTGACCAATTGTTCGAGCAACAATTTGGGCACGGCAATACAGCATCCCCTGCGTCCTCAACTAATCAAGGCACTGCAACAAGACTGCTGCCACCAACAACTCCAGCGTTCACTCAGGAGCCCACAGTGCAAGCTGGGTTGTCGCCATCAACCCAGTCCTCCAACTCGGTGCATGTGGACGCCATTGACACCGACGACAACTACACCATGGAGATGTTCATGGAAACTGAGGGCATGTTCCTGACCACTCCAGCAGCATCAGAAAGCTCAGTCTCCCAATCACTGCAGTGGTTTGACGATCGAGGATTTCACACACCCATGCCCTGCCAATTGTTTGACTATCTCGCTCCTGCTCTTACTTCCTCCCATTGCATTGGACACCATTGATACAGAAATGACTGAGCGACAGGACATCTATGAGGATAGTGGAAAGTTTGTTCAAAAGTTGGACAGCTCCTTTGTTCAACATGTCATCACAGTTTGTGAGTTTTCTTTATCCCAGGTTCACCATCTCGTTCGTTGTGAATTGCCCAAATTTGTTAATCCCTCTGTAAACTAATATAAGAGCATTTAGATAACTACTTTAGTGATCTAAACGCTCTTATATTAGTTTACGGAGGGAGTACTACATTAGTTTGCTTGCCGTTACTGCCTGGGATGGAAAGTATATGCGGCTGCCACCTGATCCATTGTATGGTCAGAAAAGCAAGAGTAAATTACTGGAACATGATATGAGGGGATGTTTCCTGTTTGTGAAGAGAGACAGCAGTAATATGATCTATGTTCGTGCATCAATTGATGAAGATGCTTTGTTTGTTATTGGCAATTGTCGTGCTCAACAGTCTTTGTGTCAGTGGAGAGTTTCCTAGTCTCAAATAAGGCTCTAGGAAGGTGACATTAGTCGGGCTGAAGCCATGGTTTCCTTCGGAATGTTTCTCTCTAGAAGAACTTTTCAGCTTGTCATTTTTTATGCAGTCATGTTGTACTGTAGTGGTGGGAGTGATTCATTTCCTGTACCCATTGCCCTTGACAAATCAAGCAATTTCCATGGATCATTGCTTGGTTGCCATGTGCCTTCCCTGATTGTTCAAGAATGATTGCTGATAAGTTTTGCAATGTAACGATTGTGCTGGTGTTCAGATTGGGAATTTCTGTTCAATCCCTGTCCTGTTTTGCTGCTGCTAGGTATGCTCCAGTAAGCAAGTACACATTTATGAAGTACAGTGTTGCAGCCACTTATGTCCAAGAAAAGGAGACCAGTTATGCTGAATGCTATGTTACATTGGTTGCATGGTGGATACAAAACTTATGCAGTGTCAGATTCCATGTTACAACCACCGCGGAAGGGTGGTTTCCAGTTTTGCCCTACTGGAAAAGCCTTATTATATATGGTTATATGTTTGCACAGATTTAGTGGGAGATTGCATGGTTGATTGGTCCCTTACAAGCCAATATTAGCTCCTTCAAGGCATACTCTAATTCATGTGGTTTTGAGTTGCAGCAATGGAGGATTGCTTGGTCACTAAATGATGCAATTTTACAGCATGAACTTCTATATTGCACTTGTGAGCTGTTTCATTCTCTGTTTCAGAACAAGTTCAGGGGAAAATCGCTTGGTCACTCTGCTATGATTTTTCTGTCCTCGACAACATCTCAGTGTGCTTCTTATGTGAGTGTTAAGCAGCTGTGGTTTGGTGCAAATTTTCTGAAAAGCATGTTGAGTTCTCTGATGACAAATCTCTGAGAATCATGGTTCAATGCTCTTTTCTTGAACTGGTGAGCTACAAATTCTCACAAGCTTGTGCCTCTGACTTCCATAATGTAGTTGTGTTGTGCATTTGGGGTTTGCAGTAACTCACCCGTTAGCCTCGAGACATGCTTGGGTATTCAAGATTTGCAGAGAATTGGGTGTATGTGACTAAGCTTACTACTGCTGCAAATGCTTTGTTGCCGACAACTCTTATTTGCAAACCATAATGGAGTGCTCTACTATTGAATTGATTGCTTGGTGCCCTGTTCTCTGTGTTCGGTGGATGCATCCAGCGCATTCTTTAGAAGCTCGGATCATTGGTACTCCCTCCGTTCCAAAATAGATGACTCAACTTTGTACTAAAGTTAATACAAAGTTGACTCATCTATTTAGGAACGGAGGGAGTACATGTTAGGTTGATCAAGCGCCTTTCTTCTGATTGAGGTTCTTCATACGGCACTGTTATAACAACCTGGCAGGGATGGCAAAGTCACAAATGGATTGCTATGCTACTGGAGTATGGTGAATTACAAACGACCTTACTAGTTGATGGTATTCCTGTTTGGACATTCTGTTTTGCTGCAACCAATGAGCGAGGAATCATCGTTGCAATCAGAAAACTACAAATTCCTTGGGATCCAGGTGACAGTCTTACTTTTGATATGATCCATCTGGCAGCATACGTACATCTTCTCCAAATGTTGTTGATGTTGCCATGGGATCCTGGTGGCTGTGCAATTACCCCGGGAGAAGTGCAGGTTAAATCTCTGTCCATGCAACATATTAACATTGAAGGAAGAACATTGAGCAAGAGGACCATAGTACATGCTCTATACTTGTGCCTTCCTTTGGGACCCCGGCGGTTTGGAATGGTTCGGCTTGGGGGCAAGCCGAAATTTATGGTGGGCGGATTGTCAGCAACCTACACTACTTCGACACTTGGGCCGGATAATGGGGTGCTGCTATTGGACTTGGGCCGCTCAGAAGCCTTGGGGAGATATGCACTACAAATACAAGGGAGATGGCATGGGTCAATTTGGCTTGGACGGAACGGCCGCTTCGGCGGAGGCTAGGCTTGGTTAGAGTAGTCCATGTACATCGTCTTCTCCTCTGCTCTCCTCCTTCCTCTCAATTACTCTTTGAAATTCGAAAGTTGTAACTGAATCCATGGTTAATATAGTGAATTGGTACTTTTTTTCTTGAATATGCACGAGTGTGCATATCATATATTAAAGAAGAAGGGCAAAAGAATGCCTTCACCGGAAGAAAATCATGTACAACAAGGTCGCACATGCACAAACGGGAGACCCACCTCTCCGTGCTACACATGGCAAACCGAATCTCAAAGCAACCATTAGTTCCTTTGCCAAATCCCAATTTGTAAATATCAGACTCGATGTCCATCTCCAGCCGCCGCCGGTGTGATCCACCTCGGCTGCTCGCCGCATCGTCGCCGGTGCGCTCCTCGAAGACAGGTGCAACTCCCTACCTCGGCGCGCTCCATCACTGCTGGCAACGTCCACGCTCGGCGACGGCGCAACTCGCGGCTTCGCCCCTGATGCTTTTCCCCATCGGTGAGTTGTGCGCAGAGGACATCCGATGGGCAGGTTGTCATTTGTGTTCCTTGCTCCGGCGATTCGTTGCCGTTGTTGGGCTGTGCCAAATTCTGTGTCGTCGCTGGCGAGATGGGTAGAGATGACGATGGTTTGTCTGGTCATGGAAGGTGGGCTGAAACTTGGAAACGATGAACGATGCTTTGAGATTCGGTATGCCACGTGTCGCATGGAGAGGTGGGTCTCCCGTTTGTGCATGTGCGACCTGGTTGTACATGATTTTAAGTCACTCTACTCCTCATGCCTATCCCACCGTGCCAGCCAACTAAAGAAGGGGGTAACATCCCCTTTTAGTAGGCCTGCCGATACCCACACTAAGCCCTCGAGCCTAATCGTACATAGCAACACCTCACACGAGGGTTGTGCACCATAAAAAACAATGGCATTCCTATGCTTCCATAATTCCCACATTGTTAGTCATAGAATAGTATGCAGATCCTTCATGCTCATGTTGTTCAGTCCACATTTGCTGCATAGCCAAGGTGCAAGGATGTCCTGCTGCGTCGGCACACAGTCTAGCCGCCCCAGGGCCTCGCGAATCACATTCCAGACCGTCCTGGCAAAGACGCACGTGAGTAGTAGATGGTTGATTGTTTCCTGCTCCTGGTCGCAGAAAGGACACGCGTCCTGGTGCGGTAGCCCTCGCCATGGTAGGCGATCCGACGTCCAGCATCGATCCCGTAAGGCAAGCCAGGCAAAGAATTTGCATTGTGCTGGCGCACGTGATTTCCATGTTAGATCCGTCGTGGGTGTAGCCTCTCTCGCCCAGAACTTGGCCGCATATGCGGATCGGACCGAAAACTGACCGTTCATCTCCCAAGACCATGAGATCGTATCGTGTGTGTTCTCCGTAGCCTCCCAAGTGCTCACGCTCTGCCAAAGCAGCAAGAATTGATGCAGCGCATCCGTTCCCAGGTTCGGGTCCACATCCCTGGCCCAAGCTCCATCCTCGGTGGCCTGCCTAACCATCATAGAAGTTCTGATCCTTTGTGGTATAATGCTATAGATCAATGGAGCAATCTCATATATCCTCTGCCCATGCAACCATCGGTCTTCCCAGAAGAGTGTCGTGAGCCCATCATTTGTGGTGCTCCTAGCGGCTGCCTGGTAGATTAGCATGGAATCCTTGGGAACTTTGATGTCTCATTCCATGGTCTGGTCGCATCCGTTCTTTTGAGCCAGGGCCATCTAGACTGCATGGCCACATTCATACATCGCAAGTTAGGCAAGCCTAAGCCACCTGCCCATTTAGGAGCGCAAACTGCGCCCCATGCCACAACACAGTTTCCACCCTTCGCTTCCATCCTTCTGCACCAAAGAAGTCCTCTACATATCTTGATCATAGCTTCGATTGTTTTGATGGGCAAGTCCAGCGCCATCATCGCATGTATTGGCATGGCACATAGGACGAACTGTACCAAGGTCAGTCTACCACTCTTCGGTATTAGGGTAGCCCTCCAATTGGGCAGCTTATTCGCCATTTGATCCACAACATATTGTAGTTGAGGCGCGGTCTACTTCCGCAAGGACAATGGCAGGCTAAGGTACTTAATAGGGAACGAACCCAAAGGGCATCCAAGCTGAGTGCATACCAAGTTGACTTCATCTTCCGTGCAGTGGATCGGCAAGATAGCCGACTTGTTCATGTTGATCTGAGGCCTAACGCTTCTCCAAACAGCTGAAAAATGCACCAACATACAGCAAGATCCATAGGGATAGGTTCACAAACAATGCCACATCATCCGCAAAGATGGAAAGTCTCTTCCTTAGGCCTACCCGCGCCAAGGGCGCAAGTACTCCTCTGCTCACGGCAAACTCAAACAAACGTTGAAGCGGCTCTATAGTCAGAATGAACAGCATTGACGAGATGGGATCACCTTGGCGTAGTCCCTTGCAGTTGAGGATTGTGTCACCGGGTTCACCGTTGACCATAACCTTGGTAGACGAGGTCGCAAGTATACCACATATCCATGATCTCCACCGTGGCCCAAAGCCCAGGTGCTGCAGTATCTCCAAGAGAAAAGGCCGCCTCACCAAGTCGAAGGCTTTCGAAATATCGAGCTTAAGTAGAACCGACGGGTTTCTCAAAGCGTTGAGGCGTCCCGCCGTGCATTGGACCAACATGAAATTATCGTGCAGCGATCTACCCTTCACAAAAGCACTCTGATGGTTGCCTACAAGTCTAGGCAAGTCCACCACAAGTCTGCATGCGAGGACTTTCTTGAAGATTTTGGTTGCACCATGCACAAGATTTATGGGCCGGAAGTCCCCCACATCCAAGGCCCCCTCTTTCTTCGGCAAGAGAGTAACAAGGGACTTGTTTATCGCTGGCATACCCCTCATGTCACCATTGTAGAAGCAGCGCATGGCTGCCATGAAATCCTCCATGATGATATGCCAACATGTTGCATAGAACCTACCTGTGAATCCGTCCGGTCCCGGAGCTTTATATGGAGGCATGGATTTTATCACACTCTCCACTTCATCCACTGTGAACGACTCCTCAAGGTGTGAGAGGTTTAAGTTTGGTAGATCCAGGGCATCTAGGTTGATGGTGTGCTCATGCGGTTCCATAGTACCAAAAGCAGCCCCATAATATGCATCAACCGCCGATGCCACCTCCTCTTGGCCCGAGTAGATTTGGCGATGCCTTACAGCCCTAATGATGTTCTTCCTCTGCCTGTGGCTTGCATGCTGGTGAAACAATCTTGTGTTTCCGTCTCCTTCCCGCAGTTGCAAGAGCCGGGATCGTTGCCTCGCAATTGTTCTATCCAGAGAGCACAACCCTAGTAGCTTTTTCTTCAAACACCTCCGCAAGCTCCTTTCCGCCTCAGAGAGCTCCCTCGAGTCCACAACGGTGTCAAGTTGCTTGATTACCTCCATAGCAATAGTAATTTCAGCTTCACATTCCCAATCCAACGATCACTCCACCTTTGGAGACTAGAGTCGTGGCTCTAAGCTTGTTGTGTAGTGTTAGGTACACATTTGAGGCTGTCGGCGTCGACGTCCACGCCGTTTGGGCCGTTTGGACAACGTCCATTAAGCCATCAGCTTTGCACCAGAATGCTTCGAACTTGGAACGCTTCCTCATACTGATATCCATGTTTAAATCTAGCATCAACGGGCAGTGATCCGAGACTAAAGTGCCAAGAGCCGATAGGAAGCAAGAGGGGTATGCCTCATCCCACTCGTTTGAAACAAAGACATGATCGATCTTTTCCAGAGTCGCATTCCGCCTTTCATTCGACCACGTGTATCGCCTCCCATTGAGGTAGAGATCTTTCAACTCCAGACGGTTCAACTGAAGGAAATATGCCCTAGAGGCAATAATAAAGTTATTATTTATTTCCTCATATCATGATAAATGTTTATTATTCATGCTAGAATTGTATTAACCGGAAACATGATACATGTGTGAATACATAGACAAACATATAGTCACTAGTATGCCTCTACTTGACTAGCTCATTAATCAAAGATGGTTATGTTTCCTAACCATTGACATGTGTTGTCATTTGATTAATGGGATCACATCATTAGGAGAATGAGGTGATTGACATGACCCATCCCGTTAGCTTAGCACTTGATCGTTTAGTATTCTGCTATTGCTTCCTTCATGACTTATACATGTTCCTGTAACTATGAGAATTGTGTAACTCCCGTTTACCGGAGGAACACTTTGGGTACTACCAAACGTCACAACGTAACTGGGTGATTATAAAGGAGTACTACAGGTGTCTCCGAAGGTACATGGTGAGTTAGCATAATTCGAGATTAGGTTTTGTCACTCCGATTGTCGGAGAGGTATCTCTGGGCCCTCTCGGCAATGCTCATCACCTAAGCCTTGCAAGCATGTAACTAATAAGTTAGTTATAAGATGAAGTATTACAGAACGAGTAAAGAGACTTGTCGATAACGAGATTGAACTAGGTATTGGATACCGACGATCGAATCTCGGACAAGTAACATACCGATGACAAAGGGAACAACGTATGTTGTTATGCGGTTTGACCGATAAAGATCTTCGTAGAATATGTAGGAACCAATATGGGCATCCAGGTCCCGCTATTGGTTATTGACCAGAGATGTGTCTCAGTCATGTCTACATCGTTCTCGAACCGTAGGGTCCGCACGCTTAAGGTTTCGATGACAGTTATATTATGAGTTTATGTATTTTGATGTACCGAAGGTTGTTCGGAGTCCCGGATATGATTACGGACATGACGAGGAGTCTCGAAATGGTCGAGACATAAAGATTGATATATTGGACGGATATATTTGGACACCGGAAAGGTTCCGGAGAAGTTTGGAGCCCCGGGAGGTTACCGGAACCCCCCGGGAGGTATATGGGCCTTATTGGGCCCATGTAGGAGGAAGAGAGAAGGAGCAAGGGAAGGGGGCGCGCCCCCCCAAGCGCAATCCGAATTGGGGAAGGGGCCGGCCCCCCTTTCCTTTCTCCTTCCCCCTCTTCCTATTACTACTACTAGTACTACTTCCTAATACTAGTACTCTTTCCTTCCCCCTCCAAATAAGATAAGGAAAAGAGAGGGAAACCTACTTGGAGTAGGTTTCCCCCTCCTCATGGCGTGCCCCCCCTAGGGCCGGCCACCTCCTCCCTCCCTCCTTTATATACGGGGGTAGGGGGCACCCTAGAACAAACAAGTTGATCATTGATCGTTCCTTAGCCGTGTGCGGTGCCCCCTTCCACGATATTACACCTCGGTCATATTGTAGCGGTGCTTAGGCGAAGCCCTGCAACAGGAGAACATCAAGATCGTCACCACGCCGTCGTGCTGACGGAACTCCCCCTCGGCGCCTCTGCTGGATCGGAGATCGAGGGTGCGTCATCGAGCTGTACGTGTGTCAAGAACTCGGAGGTGCCGGAGTAACGGTACTTGGATCGGTTGAACCAGAGGACGTACGACTACTTCCTCTACGTTGTGTCAACGCTTCCGCTTCGGTCTACGAGGGTACGTAGACAACACTCTCCCCTCGTTGCTATATCATCACCATGATCTTGCGTGTGCGTAGGAAATTTTTTGAAATTACTACGTTCCCCAACAGTGGTATCAGAGCCAGGTTTTATGCGTTGATGTTATATGCACGAGTAGAACACAAGTGAGTTGTGGACGATATAAGTCATACTGCCTACCAGCATGTCATACTTTGGTTCAGCGGTATTGTCAGATGAAGCGGCCCGGACCGACATTACGCGTACGCTTACGCGAGACTGGTTTCACCATTACGAGCACTCGTGCTTAAAGGTGGCTGGCGGGTGTCTGTCTCTCTCACTTTAGTTGAACCGAGTGTGGCTACGCCTGGTCCTTGTGAAGGTTAAAACGGAGTCTATTTGACAAACTATCGTTGTGGTTTTGATGCGTAGGTGAGATTGGTTCTTGCTTAAGCCCGTAGCAGCCACGTAAAATTTGCAACAACAAAGTAGAGGACGTCTAACTTGTTTTTGCAGGGCATGTTGTGATGTGATATGGCCAAGACATGATGCTATATTTTATTGTATGAGATGATCATGTTTTGTAACCGAAGTTATCGGCAACTGGCAGGAGCCATATGGTTGTCGCTTTATTGTATGAAATGCAAACGCCCTGTAATTGCTTTACTTTATCACTAAGCGGTAGCGATAGTCGTAGAAGCAATAGATGGCGTAACGACAACGATGCTACGATGGAGATCAAGGTGTCGCGCCAGTGACGATGGTGATCACGACGGTGCTTCGAAGATGGAGATCACAAGCACAAGATGATGATGGCCATATCATATCACTTATATTGATTGCATGTGATGTTTATCCTTTATGCATCTTATCTTGCTTTGATTGACGGTAGCATTTTAAGATGATCTCTCACTAATTATCAAGAAGTGTTCTCCCTGAGTATGCACCGTTGCGAAAGTTCTTCGTGCTGAGACACCACGTGATGATCGGGTGTGATAGGCTCTACGTTCAAATACAACGGGTGCAAAACAGTTGCACACGCGGAATACTCAGGTTATACTTGACGAGCCTAGCATATACAGATATGGCCTCGGAACACGGGGACCGAAAGGTCGAGCGTGAATCATATAGTAGATATGATCAACATAGAGATGTTCACCATTGAAACTACTCCATCTCACGTGATGATCGAACATGGTTTAGTTGATTTGGATCACGTAATCACTTAGATGACTAGAGAGATGTCTGTCTAAGTGGGAGTTCTTTAGTAATATGATTAATCGAACTTAAATTTATCATGAACTTAGTACCTGATAGTATTTTGCTTGTCTATGTTTGTTTGTAGATAGATGGCTCGTGCTGTTGTTCCGTTGAATTTTAATACGTTCCTTGAGAAAGCAAAGTTGAAAGATGATGGTAGCAATTACACGGACTGGGTCCGTAACCTGAGGATTATCCTCATTGCTGCACAGAAGAGTTACGTCCTGGAAGCACCGCTGGGTGCCAGGCCTGCTGCTGATGCAACTGACGACGTTAAGAACGTCTGGCAGAGCAAAGCTGATGACTACTCTATAGTTCAGTGTGCCATGCTTTACGGCTTAGAACCGGGTCTTCAACGACGTTTTGAACGTCATGGGGCATATGAGATGTTCCAGGAGTTGAAGTTAATATTTCAAGCAAATGCCCGGATTGAGAGATATGAAGTCTCCAATAAGTTCTACAGCTGCAAGATGGAGGAGAACAGTTCTGTCAGTGAGCATATACTCAAAATGTTTGGGTATAATAATCACTTGATTCAACTGGGAGTTAATCTTCCGGATGATAGCATCATTGACAGAATTCTCCAATCACTGCCACCAAGCTACAAGAGCTTTGTGATGAACTATAATATGCAAGGGATTTCCCGAGCTCTTCGCGATGCTGAAAGCCGCGGAGGTAGAAATCAAAAAGGAGCATCAAGTGTTGATGGTCAACAAGACCACTGGTTTCAAGAAAAGGGGCAAAGGGAAGAAGAAGGGGAACTTCAAAAGGAACGGCAAACAAGTTGCTGCTCAAGTGAAGAAACCCAAGTCTGGACCTAAGCCTGACACTGAGTGCTTCTACTGCAAGCAGACTGGACACTGGAAGCGGAACTGCCCCAAGTATTTGGCGGATAAGAAGGATGGCAAAGTGAACAAAGGTATATGTGATATACATGTTATTGATGTGTACCTTACTAATGCTCGCAGTAGCACCTGGGTATTTGATACTGGTTCTGTTGCTAACATTTGCAACTCGAAACAGGGACTACGGATTAAGCGAAGATTGGCTAAGGACGAGGTGACGATGCGCGTGGGAACTGGTTCCAAAGTCGATGTGATCGCGGTCGGCACGCTACCTCTACATCTACCATCGGGATTAGTTTTAGACCTAAATAATTGTTATTTGGTGCCTGCGTTGAGCATGAACATTATATCTGGATCTTGTTTAATGCGAGATGGTTATTCATTTAAATCAGAGAATAATGGTTGTTCTATTTATATGAGTAATATCTTTTATGGTCATGCACCCTTGAAGAGTGGTCTATTTTTATTAAATCTCGATAGTAGTGATACACATATTCATAATGTTGAAGCCAAAAGATGCAGAGTTGATAATGATAGTGCAACATATTTGTGGCACTGCCGTTTAGGTCATATCGGTGTAAAACGCATGAAGAAACTCCATACTGATGGACTTCTGGAATCACTTGATTATGAATCACTTGGTACTTGCGAACCGTGCCTCACGGGCAAGATGACCAAAACACCGTTCTCCGGATCTATGGAGAGAGCAACAGATTTGTTGGAAATCATACATACAGATGTATGTGGTCCGATGAATGTTGAGGCTCCTGGCGGATATCGTTATTTACTCACCTTCACAGATGATTTGAGCAGATATGGGTATATCTACTTGATGAAGCACACGTCTGAAACATTTGAAAAGTTCAAAGAATTTCAGAGTGAAGTAGAAAATCATCGTAACAAGAAAATAAAGTTTCTACGATCTGATCGTGGAGGAGAATATTTGAGTTACGAGTTTGGTTTACATTTGAAACAATGTGGAATAGTTTCGCAACTCATGCCACCTGGAACACCACAGCGAAATGGTGTGTCCGAACGTCGTAATCGTACTTTACTTGATATGGTGCGATCTATGATGTCTCTTACTGATTTACCGCTATTGTTTTGGGGTTATGCTTTAGAGACGGCCGCATTCACGTTAAATAGGACACCATCAAAATCCGTTGAGACGACACCTTATGAACTGTGGTTTGGCAAGAAACCAAAGTTGTCGTTTCTCAAAGTTTGGGGCTGCGATGCTTATGTGAAGAAACTTCAACCAGATAAGCTCGAACCCAAATCGGAGAAATGTGTCTTCATAGGATACCCAAAGGAGACAATTGGGTACACCTTCTATCACAGATCTGAAGGCAAGACTTTCGTTGCTAAAATCGGATCCTTTCTAGAGAAGGAGTTTCTCTCGAAAGAAGTGAGTGGGAGGAAAGTAGAACTTGATGAGATAACTGTATCTACTCCCTTATTGGAAAGTAGTTCATCACAAGAACCGGTTCCTGTGACAACTACACCAATTAGTGAGGAAGCTAATGATATTGATCATGAAACTTCAGATCAAGTTTCTACTGAACCTCGTAGGTCTACCAGAGTAAGATCCGCACCAGAGTGGTACGGAAATCCTATTCTGGAAGTCATGTTACTAGAACATGATGAACCTACGAACTATGAGGAAGCGATGATGAGCCCAGATTCCGCAAAATGGCTAGAGGCCATGAAATCTGAGATAGGATCCATGTATGAAAACAAAGTATGGACTTTGGTTGACTTGCCCGATGATCGGCAAGCCATTGAGAATAAATGGATCTTTAAGAAGAAGACTGACGCTGATGGTAATGTTACTGTCTACAAAGCTCGACTTGTTGCAAAAGGTTTTCGACAAGTTCAAGGGGTTGACTACGATGAGACTTTCTCACCCGTAGCGATGCTTAAGTCTGTCCGAATCATGTTGGCTATTGCTGCATTTCATGATTATGAAATTTGGCAAATGGATGTCAAAACTGCATTCTTGAATGGATTTCTAGAAGAAGAGTTGTATATGATGCAACCTGAAGGTTTTGTTGATCCAAAAGGTGCTGACAAAGTGTGCAAGCTCCAACGTTCCATTTATGGACTGGTGCAAGCATCTCGGAGTTGAAATAAACGTTTTGATAGTGTGATCAAAGCATATGGTTTTATACAGACTTTTGGAGAAGCCTGTATTTACAAGAAAGTGAGTGGGAGCTCTGTAGCATTTCTAGTTTTATATGTTGATGACATATTATTAATTGGAAATGATATAGAATTTCTGGATAGCATAAAGGGATACTTGAATAAAAGTTTTTCTATGAAAGACCTCGGTGAAGCTGCTTACATATTGGGCATCAAGATCTATAGAGATAGATCAAGACGCTTAATAGGACTTTCACAAAGTACATACCTTGACAAAATTTTGAAAAAGTTCAAAATGGATCAGGCAAAGAAAGGTTCTTGCCTGTGCTACAAGGTGTGAAGTTGAGTCAAACTCAATGCCCGACCACAGCAGAAGATAGAGAGAAAATGAAAGATGTTCCCTATGCTTCAGCCATAGGCTCTATCATGTATGCAATGCTGTGTACCAGACCTGACGTATGCTTAGCAATAAGCTTGGCAGGTAGGTACCAAAGTAATCCAGGAGTGGATCACTGGACAGCGGTCAAGAACATCCTGAAATACCTGAAAAGGACTAAGGATATGTTTCTCGTATATGGAGGTGACAAAGAGCTAGTCGTAAATGGTTACGTCGATGCAAGCTTTGACACTGATCCGGACGATTCTAAATCGCAGACCGGATACATGTTTTTATTAAACGGTGGAGCTGTAAGTTGGTGCAGTTCTAAACAAAGCGTCGTGGCGGGATCTACATGTGAAGCGGAGTACATAGCTGCTTCTGAAGCAGCAAATGAAGGAGTCTGGATGAAGGAGTTCATTTCCGATCTAGGTGTCATACCTAGTGCATCGGGACCAATGAAGATCTTCTGTGACAATACTGGTGCAATTGCCTTGGCAAAGGAATCCAGATTTCACAAGAGGACCAAGCACATCAAGAGACGCTTCAATTCCATTCGGGACCAAGTCCAAGTGGGAGACATAGAGATTTGCAAGATACATACGGATCTGAATGTTGCAGACCCGTTGACTAAGCCTCTCTCACGAGCAAAACATGATCAGCACCAAGACTCCATGGGTGTTAGAATCATTACTATGTAATCTAGATTATTGACTCTAGTGCAAGTGGGAGACTGAAGGAAATATGCCCTAGAGGCAATAATAAAGTTATTATTTATTTCCTCATATCATGATAAATGTTTATTATTCATGCTAGAATTGTATTAACCGGAAACATGATACATGTGTGAATACATAGACAAACATATAGTCACTAGTATGCCTCTACTTGACTAGCTCATTAATCAAAGATGGTTATGTTTCCTAACCATTGACATGTGTTGTCATTTGATTAATGGGATCACATCATTAGGAGAATGAGGTGATTGACATGACCCATCCCGTTAGCTTAGCACTTGATCGTTTAGTATTCTGCTATTGCTTCCTTCATGACTTATACATGTTCCTGTAACTATGAGAATTGTGTAACTCCCGTTTACCGGAGGAACACTTTGGGTACTACCAAACGTCACAACGTAACTGGGTGATTATAAAGGAGTACTACAGGTGTCTCCGAAGGTACATGGTGAGTTAGCATAATTCGAGATTAGGTTTTGTCACTCCGATTGTCGGAGAGGTATCTCTGGGCCCTCTCGGCAATGCTCATCACCTAAGCCTTGCAAGCATGTAACTAATAAGTTAGTTATAAGATGAAGTATTACAGAACGAGTAAAGAGACTTGTCGATAACGAGATTGAACTAGGTATTGGATACCGACAATCGAATCTCGGACAAGTAACATACCGATGACAAAGGGAACAACGTATGTTGTTATGCGGTTTGACCGATAAAGATCTTCGTAGAATATGTAGGAACCAATATGGGCATCCAGGTCCCGCTATTGGTTATTGACCAGAGATGTGTCTCAGTTATGTCTACATCGTTCTCGAACCGTAGGGTCCGCACGCTTAAGGTTTCGATGACAGTTATATTATGAGTTTATGTATTTTGATGTACCGAAGGTTGTTCGGAGTCCCGGATATGATTACGGACATGACGAGGAGTCTCGAAATGGTCGAGACATAAAGATTGATATATTGGACGGATATATTTGGACACCAGAAAGGTTCCGGAGAAGTTTGGAGCCCCGGGAGGTTACCGGAACCCCCCGGAGGTATATGGGCCTTATTGGGCCCATGTAGGAGGAAGAGAGAAGGAGCAAGGGAAGGGGGCGCGCCCCCCAAGCCCAATCCGAATTGGGGAAGGGGGCCGGCCCCCCCTTTCCTTTCTCCTTCCCCCTCTTCCTATTACTACTACTAGTACTACTTCCTAATACTAGTACTCTTTCCTTCCCCCTCCAAATAAGATAAGGAAAAGAGAGGGAAACCTACTTGGAGTAGGTTTCCCCCTCCTCATGGCGCGCCCCCCCTAGGGCCGGCCACCTCCTCCCTCCCTCCTTTATATACGGGGGTAGGGGGGCACCCTAGAACAGACAAGTTGATCATTGATCGTTCCTTAGCCGTGTGCGGTGCCCCCCTCCACGATATACACCTCGGTCATATTGTAGCGGTGCTTAGGCGAAGCCCTGCAACAGGAGAACATCAAGATCGTCACCATGCCGTCGTGCTGACGGAACTCCCCCTCGGCGCCTCTGCTGGATCGGAGATCGAGGGTGCGTCATCGAGCTGTACGTGTGTCAAGAACTCGGAGGTGCCGGAGTAACGGTACTTGGATCGGTTGAATCGGAGGACGTACGACTACTTCCTCTACGTTACGTCAACGTTTCCGCTTCGGTCTACGAGGGTACGTAGACAACACTCTCCCCTCGTTGCTATATCATCACCATGATCTTGCGTGTGCGTAGGAAATTTTTTGAAATTACTACGTTCCCCAACATCAACTTGGCTCAGAATCTCGCCAAAGTCCTCCTATTGACCAAGGCGTTTCTCTTGTCCTCCTGCTTGGCGAGGAGGTTGAAATCCCCGGCCACAAGCCATGGCCCAACATGTAAGTCCCGGATGTCCACCAAATCCTGCATGAATTCCACCTTGTCAACATCGTCCTGCGGACCATACATGCAGGTAAGCCACCATGGCTGCTCGTCATCCAAGCACTTGACAAGCACCGTAACCGTATGATTGGTGAAGTATGGGTTTGATAGCTGGGTTACGGTTGCGTCCCAAGCTATCAAGATCCCCCCACATGTTCCAAGAGCTGGCAAGTAAAATAACTTTTTGAAGGCACTGTCGTACAATGACATCCGAGACATCCTGAAGACACACAATGGCCGGGCTGGCCGTGTTCACCACCTGGTAGACTGTGTTTCGCCTCGCAGGGGCATCTAGCCCACGTACATTCCACACTATCATTTTCAGGGTGATGAGGACATGAATACCTTGGATACGACCAAAAATATTGCATACATGCATATTTGTCAGGTGATTTCTAATGCAAACTATTCAATAATCTATTTATGTTATCCAGAACAAAAATACTTCACACACTTTTGTGTTTCGTCTAATTGCAGGTGTATGGGACATTTGTACAATCCACATATGAAGATAAGGGAAAAGGAGAAGTTTAGGTTGTGTTCAAAAAGTCCTCTCACGTCACTTTTGGGCCAAGAGAAGATAGAGTCCAAGTCTCTCACGTTCTGGATTCAGATTCGGACTGCACAGACATACCTGACTCAAAACGCCAACAACTTTTTCATACAGACTCCGAATTGGGTGATTCTTTTTTTGTTGGAAACTAGATTTCGTGCTCTTTCCAACCCAATTGGATTCACCTTCAAATTGTCCGGAGCATTGAGTTACGGATGAAACAATCTGACGTTGCAGCAGAATCCGAGTCAAACTACAAGCCCAAAGGTGTTGCATCACCTCCACTTGGGCCCATGAGCCTTGTACGACCTAGGGTTAGTTTTAGGCTGCCTTGGGACGTCCTTGTTGGGGAACGTAGCAGAAATTCAAAAAAATTTCCTACGCGTATCACCAAGATCTATCTATGGAGAGACCAGCAACGAGTAGAAAGAGAGGAGAGTTTGCATCTACATACCCTTGTAGATCGCTAAGCGGAAGCGTTCAAGTGAACGGGGTTGATGGAGTCGTACTCGTCGTGATTCAGATCACCGATGATCAAGTGCCGAACGGACGGCACCTCCGCGTTCAACACACGTACAGCCCGGTGACGTCTCCCACGCCTTGATCCAGCAAGGGGAGAGGGAGAGGTTGAGGAAGACTCCATCCAACAGCAGCACAACGGCGTGGTGGTGGTGGAGGAGCGTGGCAATCCTGCAGGGCTTCGCCAAGCACCTACGGGAGAGGAGGAGGTGTCACGGGAGGGAGGGAGGCGCCAAGGGCTCAGGTGTGGATGCCCTCCCTCCCCTCCACTATATATAGGGGCAGGGGAGAAGGGGGAGGCGCAGCCTTGCCCCCTACTCCAAGAAAGGGGTGCGGCCAAGAGGGGGGGAGGAGTCCATCCTCCCCAAGGCACCTCGGAGGTGCCTTCCCCCTTTAGGACTCTCCCCTTTTTCCTTTATCTTGGCGCATGGGCCTCTAGGGGCTGGTTCCCTTGGCCCATGTAGGCCAAGGCGCACCCCCTACAGCCCATGTGGCCCCCCGGGGCAGGTGGCCCCACCCGGTGGGCCCCCGGGACCCTTCCGGTGGTCCCGGTACAATACCGATAACCCCGAAACTTGTCCCGATGGCCGAAACAGGACTTCCTATATATAAATCTTTACCTCCGGACCATTCCGGAACTCCTCGTGACGTCCGGGATCTCATCCGGGACTCCGAACAACATTCGGTTACCACATACAAGCTTCCTTTATAACCCTAGCGTCATCGAACCTTAAGTGTGTAGACCCTACGGGTTCGGGAGACATGCAGACATGACCGAGACGTTCTCCGGTCAATAACCAACAGCGGGATCTGGATACCCATGTTGGCTCCCACATGTTCCACGATGATCTCATCGGATGAACCACGATGTCAAGGACTCAATCGATCCCGTATACAATTCCCTCTGTCTAGCGGTATTGCACTTGCCCGAGATTCGATCGTCGGTATCCTTATACCTTGTTCAATCTCGTTACCGGCAAGTCTCTTTACTCGTTCCGTAACACATCATCCCGTGATCAACTCCTTGGTCACATTGCGCAAATGATGATGTCCTACCGAGTGGGCCCAGAGATACCTCTCCGCTTACACGGAGTGACAAATCCCAGTCTCGATTCGTGCCAACCCAACAGACACTTTCGGAGATACCTGTAATGCACCTTTATAGCCACCCAGTTACGTTGTGACGTTTGATACACCCAAGGCACTCCTACGGTATCCAGG
This sequence comes from Triticum aestivum, assembly GCF_018294505.1. Classification (NCBI taxonomy): domain Eukaryota; kingdom Viridiplantae; phylum Streptophyta; class Magnoliopsida; order Poales; family Poaceae; genus Triticum; species Triticum aestivum. Next base: position 566,031,272 of record NC_057809.1, on the reverse strand, counting down.
AGTTACACGATCTCATGGTCAAAGGAAGAGATACTTGACATTGGCAAAGCTCTAGCAAATGAACTACACGATCTTTTGTGCTAGTCTTAGGATCGGGTCTTGTCCATCACATCATTCTCCTAATGATGTGATCCCGTTATCAACGACATCCAATGTCCATAGTCAGGAAACCATGACTATCTGTTGATCACAACGAGCTAGTCAACTAGAGGCTCACTAGGGACATATTGTGGTCTATGTATTCACACGTGTATTATGATTTCCGGATAATACAGTTATAGCATGAATAAAAGACAATTATCATGAACAAGGAAATATAATAATAACACTTTTATTATTGCCTCTAGGGCATATTTCCAACAGTCTCCCACTTGCACTAGAGTCAATAATCTAGTTCACATCGCCATGTGATTAACACTCACAGGTCAGATCGCCATGTGACTAATACCCAAGAGTTTACTAGAGTCAGTAGTCTAGTTCACATCACTATGTGATTAACACTCAATGAGTTTTATGTTTGATCATGTTGCTTGTGAGAGAGGTTTTAGTCAACGGGTCTGAACCTTTCAGATCCGTGTGTGCTTTACAAATCTCTATGTCATCTCCTAGATGCAGCTACCACGCTCTATTTGGAGCTATTCCAAACAACTGTTCTACTTGGAGCTATTCTAAATTATTGCTCCATTTTATGTATCCGGTCTCTCTGCTCAGAGCTATCCGGATAGGTGTCAAGCTTGCATCGTCGTAACCTTTACGACGAACTCTTTTACCACCTCCATAATTGAGAAAATTCCTTAGTCCACTAGTTACTAAGGATAACTTTGACCGCTGTCCTGTGAGCCATTCTTGGATCACTCTTGTACCCCTTGACTGACTCATGGCAAGGCACACTTCAGGTGCGGTACACAGCATAGCATACTGTAGAGCCTACGTCTAAAGCATAGGGGACGACCTTCGTCCTTTCTCTCTATTCTGCCGTGGTCGAGCATTAAGTCTTAACTTCGTACCTTACAACTCAGGCAAGAACTCCTTCTTTGACTGGTCCATCTTGAACACCTTCAAGATCATGTCAAGGTATGTGCTCATTTGAAAGTATTATTAAGCATTTTGATCTATCCTTATAGATCTTGATGCTCAATGTTCAAGTAGCTTAATCCAGGCTTTCTATTGAAAAACACTTTCAAAATAACCCTATATGCTTTCCAGAAATTCTACATCATTTCTGATCAACATGTATTCATCAGAAATTCTATAGTGCTCCCACTCACTTCTTTGGAAATACAAGTTTCTCACAAACTTTGTATAAATCCAAAATCTTTGATCATCTCATCAAAGCGTACATTCCAACTCCGAGATGCTTACTCCAGTCCTTAAAAGGATCGCTGGAGCTAGCATACCTTTTAGCATCCTTAGGATCGACAAAACTTTTCTGATTGTATTGCATACAACCTTTCCTTACGAAAACTAGTAAGGAAACTTGTCTTGACATCCATCTGCCAGATTTCATAAATGCAGCTAATGCTAACATGATTCCGACGGACTTTAAGCATCGCTACGAGTGAGAAAATCTCATCGTAGTCAACTCCTTGAACTTGTCGGAAAACACTTCGCCACAAGTCGAGCTTCATAGATGGTGACATTACCATCCACGTCCGTCTTCTTCTTAAAAGATCCATTTATCTCAATGGCTTGCCGATCATCGGGCAAGTCCACCAAAGTCCATGTTGATCCGTTCTCGGATTTTATGGCCTCGAGCCATTTATCGGAATCCGGGCCCACCATCGCTTCTCCATAGCTCGTAGGTTCATTGTTGTCTAGCAACATGACCTTCAAGACAGGATCACCTTACCACTCCGAAGTAGTACGTGTCCTTGTCGTCCTACGAGGTTTGGTAGTGACTTGATCCGAAGTTTCATGATCAATATCATAAGCTTCCACTTCAATTGGTGTAGGTGCCACAGGAACAACTTCCTGTGCCCTGCCACACACTAGTTGAAGAGACGGTTCAATAACCTCATCAAGTCTCCACCATCCTCCCACTCAACTCTTTCGAGAGAAACCTTTCCTCGAGAAAGGACCCGATTCAAGAAACAATCCATATTGCTTTCGGATCTGAATTAGGAGGTATACCCAACTGTTTTGGGTTTCCTATGAAGATGCATTTTATCCGCTTTGGGTTCGAGCTTATCAACCTGAAACTTTTTCATATAAGCGTCGCAGCCCCAAACTTTTAAGAAACGACAACTTAGGTTTCTCTAAACCATAATTCTTACGGTGTCATCTCATCGGAATTACGTGGTGCCCTATTTAAAGTGAATGTGGTTGTCTCTAATGCCTAACCCATGAACGATAGTGGTAATTCGATAAGAGACATCATGGTACGCACCATATCCAATAGGGTGTAACTATGATGTTCGGACACACCATCACATTATGGTGTTCCAGGCGGTATTAATTGCGAAACAATTTCCACAATGTCTTAATTGTGTGCCAAAACTCGTAACTCAGATATTCATCTCTATGATCATATCATAGACATTTTATCCTTTGTCACAATGATCTGCTCCTTCACTCTGAAATTACTTGAACCATTCAATAATTCAGACTTGTGTTTCATCAAGTAAATATTCTCAACATCTACTCGAATCATCTGTGAAGTAAGATCATAACGATATTCACTGCATGCCTCAGCACTCATTGGACTACACACATCAAAATGTGTTACTTCCAACAAGTTGCTATCTTGTTCCATCTTACTGAAACCGAGGCTTTTCAGTCATCTTGCCCATGTGGTATGATTTGCATATCTCAAGTGATTCAAAATCAAGTAAGTTCAAACGGTCCATTTGCATGGAGTTTCTTCATGCATATATACCAATAGACATGGTTCGCATGTCTCAAACTTTTCAAAAATGAGTGAGTCCAAAGATCCATCAACATGGAGCTTCTTCATGCGTTTTATACCATTATGACTTACATGGCAGTGCCACAAGTAAGTGGTACTATCATTACTATCTTATATCTTTTTGGCATGAAAATGTGTATCACTACGACCGAGATTCAATAAACCATTCCTTTAGGTGCAAGAGCACTTATTCAGGTTTAATACTAATCTTGATGGTAGAGGGAGCGTGCGATGTTAGATCACATCAAACTTGGAAACACTTCCAACACATATCGTCAGCTCACCTTTAGCTAGTCTCTGTTTATGCCGTAGCTTTTATTTCGAGTTACTAACACTTAGCAACCGAACCGGTATCCAATACCCTGGTGCTACTAGGAGTACTAGTAAAGTACACATTAACATAATGTATATCCAATATACTTCTATCGACCTTGCCAGCCTTCTCATCTACCAAGTATCTAGGGTAATCTTGCTCCAGTGGTTGTTCCCCTTATTACAGAAGCACTTAGTCTCGGGTTTGGGTTCAACCTCGGGTTTCTTCATTGGTGCAGCAGCTGATTTGCCGTTTCATGAAGTATCCCTTCTTTCCCTTGCCCTTCTTGAAACTAGTGGTTTCATCAACCATCAACAATTGATGCTCCTTCTTGATTTCTACTTTCGCGGTGTCAAACAACGCGAATATTTCAAGGATCATCATATCTATCCCTGATATGTTATAGTTCATCACGAAGCTCTAGCAGCTTGGTGGTAATGACTTCGGAGAAACTATCACTATTTCATCTGGAAGATCAACTCCCACTTGATTCAAGTGATTGTTGTACTCAGACAATCTGAGCACAAGCTCAACGATTGAGCTTTTCTCCCTTAGTTTGCAGGCTAAGAAAATCGTCGGAGGTCTTATACCTCTTGACGTGGGCACGAGCCTGAAATCCCAATTTCAGCCCTCGAAACATCTCATATGTTCCGCGACGTTTCGAAAACGTCTTTGGTGCCTCTACTTAAACCATTTAATTGAACTATCACGTAGTTATCAAAACGTGTATGTCCGATGTTCGCAACATCGACAAACGACGTTGGGGTTCAGCATACTGAGCGGTGCATTAAGGACATAAGCTTTCTACTGATCGCATAATCGCTACTATCAACTTTCAACTATGTTTTCTCAAGGAACATATCTAAACAGTAGAACTATAGCGTGAGCTACGACATAATTTGCAAAAGGGTCTTTTGACTATGTTTAGGATAATTAAGTTCATCTTATGAACTCCCACTCAGATAGACATCCCTCTGGTCATCTAAGTGATCACATGATCCGAGTCAACTAGGCCGTGTCCGATCATCACGTGAGACGGACTAGTTAACGTCGGTGAACATCTTCATGTTGATCGTATCTACTATACGACTCATGCTCGACCTTTCGGTCTCCGTGTTCCGAGGCCATGTCTGCACATGCTAGGCTCGTCAAGTTAACCCTAAGTGTTTTCGCTGTGTAAAACTGTCTTACACCCGTTGTATGTGAACGTAAGAATCCATCACACCCGATCATCACGTGGTGCTTAGAAGCGACGAACTGTAGCAACGGTGCACAGTTAGGGGAGAACACTTCTTGAAATTGTTGTAAGGGATCATCTTATTTACTACCGTCGTTCTAAGTAAACAAGATGCATAAACATGATAAACATCACATGCAATCAAATAGTGACATGATATGGCCAATATCATTTTGCTCCTTTTGATCTTCATCTTCGGGGCTCCATGATCATCATGTCACCGGCATGACACCATGATCTCCATCATCATGATCTCCATCATCGTGTCTTCATGAAGTTGTCACACCAACGACTACTTCTACTTCTATGGCTAACGCGTTTAGCAATAAAGTAAAGTAAGTTACATGGCGTTCTTCAATGACACGCAGGTCATACAAAAAATAAAGACAACTCCTATGGCTCCTGCCGGTTGTCATACTCATCGACATGCAAGTCGTGAATCCTATTACAAGAACATGATCAATCTCATACATCACATATATCATTCATCACATCCTTTTGGCCATATCACATCACATAGCATACCCTGCAAAAACAAGTTAGACGTCCTCTAATTGTTGTTGCATGTTTTACGTGGCTGCTATGGGTTTCTAGGAAGAACGTTTCTTACCTACGCAAGACCACAACGTGATATGCCAATTGCTATTTACCCTTCATAAGGACCCTTTTCATCGAATCCGTTCCGACTAAAGTGGGAGAGACTGGCACCCGCTAGCCACCTTATGCACCAAGTGCATGTCAATCGGTGGAACCTGTCTCACGTAAGAGTACGTGTAAGGTCGGTCCGGGCCGCTTCATCCCACAATACCGTCGAAACAAGATTGGACTAGTAACGGTAAGCATATTGAACAACATCAACGCCCACAACTACTTTGTGTTCTACTCGTGCAAAGAATCTACGCAATAGACCTAGCTCATGATGCCACTGTTGGGGAACGTAGCAGAAATTCAAAAAATTTTCCTACGCGTATCACCAAGATCTATCTATGGAGAGACCAGCAACGAGTAGAAAGAGAGGAGAGTTTGCATCTACATACCCTTGTAGATCGCTAAGCGGAAGCGTTCAAGTGAACGGGGTTGATGGAGTCGTACTCGTCGTGATTCAGATCACCGATGATCAAGTGCCGAACGGACGGCACCTCCGCGTTCAACACACGTACAGCCCGGTGACGTCTCCCACGCCTTGATCCAGCAAGGGGAGAGGGAGAGGTTGAGGAAGACTCCATCCAACAGCAGCACAACGGCGTGGTGGTGGTGGAGGAGCGTGGCAATCCTGCAGGGCTTCGCCAAGCACCTACGGGAGAGGAGGAGGTGTCACGGGAGGGAGGGAGGCGCCAAGGGCTCAGGTGTGGATGCCCTCCCTCCCCTCCACTATATATAGGGGCAGGGGAGAAGGGGGAGGCGCAGCCTTGCCCCCTACTCCAAGAAAGGGGTGCGGCCAAGAGGGGGGGAGGAGTCCATCCTCCCCAAGGCACCTCGGAGGTGCCTTCCCCCTTTAGGACTCTCCCCTTTTTCCTTTATCTTGGCGCATGGGCCTCTAGGGGCTGGTGCCCTTGGCCCATGTAGGCCAAGGCGCACCCCCTACAGCCCATGTGGCCCCCCGGGGCAGGTGGCCCCACCCGGTGGGCCCCCGGGACCCTTCCGGTGGTCCCGGTACAATACCGATAACCCCGAAACTTGTCCCGATGGCCGAAACAGGACTTCCTATATATAAATCTTTACCTCCGGACCATTCCGGAACTCCTCGTGACGTCCGGGATCTCATCCGGGACTCCGAACAACATTCGGTTACCACATACAAGCTTCCTTTATAACCCTAGCGTCATCGAACCTTAAGTGTGTAGACCCTACGGGTTCGGGAGACATGCAGACATGACCGAGACGTTCTCCGGTCAATAACCAACAGCGGGATCTGGATACCCATGTTGGCTCCCACATGTTCCACGATGATCTCATCGGATGAACCACGATGTCAAGGACTCAATCGATCCCGTATACAATTCCCTTTGTCTAGCGGTATTGCACTTGCCCGAGATTCGATCGTCGGTATCCTTATACCTTGTTCAATCTCGTTACCGGCAAGTCTCTTTACTCGTTCCGTAACACATCATCCCGTGATCAACTCCTTGGTCACATTGCGCAAATGATGATGTCCTACCGAGTGGGCCCAGAGATACCTCTCCGCTTACACGGAGTGACAAATCTCAGTCTCGATTCGTGCCAACCCAACAGACACTTTCGGAGATACCTGTAATGCACCTTTATAGCCACCCAGTTACGTTGTGACATTTGATACACCCAAGGCACTCCTACGGTATCCAGGAGTTACACGATCTCATGGTCAAAGGAAGAGATACTTGACATTGGCAAAGCTCTAGCAAATGAACTACACGATCTTTTGTGCTAGTCTTAGGATCGGGTCTTGTCCATCACATCATTCTCCTAATGATGTGATCCCGTTATCAACGACATCCAATGTCCATAGTCAGGAAACCATGACTATCTGTTGATCACAACGAGCTAGTCAACTAGAGGCTCACTAGGGACATATTGTGGTCTATGTATTCACACGTGTATTATGATTTCCGGATAATACAGTTATAGCATGAATAAAAGACAATTATCATGAACAAGGAAATATAATAATAACACTTTTATTATTGACTCTAGGGCATATTTCCAACAGTCCTCCCACCTCCTTGGCTGCCACCCCTTGCTCCTATATAAGTAGATCCATCTAGTAGCTTTTTCCTTGGGTTTTGTTTAGATCAAAAGTTCGCCATAGCTGCAACTTCGCGTACTTCGTTTGTGTCCAACGACCAGACCAAGACGTCACAGAACCCCACCTTGATCAATAAAGCTTTCATCTTATATTCGCAATATCCAGATTGCAATCTCAGTTTCTTGCTTGTTCTTCGTTTGCTCGCAGGAAACAGACCCTCGTGGTCAGGTTGATCGTGCTCCGGCGTGGTCAACAACCCTCGGAAGTTGGTTTAGCGATTGCTAAGGCGCGACGTCTCGCACGTTCGTAGTCGGATCGTCAAAGTCGACTCCCACAGAAAACGATAGCCACCATCTCATCGAAACATCGGGACCCTCGCCTCTATCAAGTGGTATCAGTTTTCAGGTTGCTCGGTGAGAATTTCCAGTTTTCCTAGATTAGATTTATTTTCTTACCTATTGTCCAAGAAAAAGCCACAAAAAAGAGTTAGATCTATTCATCCTTGGTCCAAGCCAGTCTGAGCCTTTGCAATTTTCTTTTCATTGCTTGCATAGTTGAATTATCGGTTGCATCGTCGTGTCGAGTTGCTGGTCTTAGTGTCTAGTTCGTTTAGAGTTTCGAGTTCTGTTCACATTAGTCACGCCACCGCTGCATCATTATCTCTTCCGCTGTCCACCACCCATCCATCAATTTCCACCACGTGCTACCCACCATTCATTGTCATAATAATAGTTGAGATCGTTCACATCTTCACTTGATCCAATCTACATCTTATCAAGTTTGTTTTGGAAAGAGGGAGAAAAAAAGAGAGAAAAAAACGAGAAAAAAAGGAGAAAAAAAAGTCAGAGAAAAAAAAGGAGAGAAAGAAAAAAAAGTGTGAGGAAAAAAAAGAGAGAAGAAAAAAAAAACAAAAAAATCGGCACAAACTTTTTCAGAGGAAAGTTGGAGACAAAGTTGTTGATATATCCTGCTTGGCTGTTGTTTCACCTCATTATCTTTGCTGCCGTTGTGATCTTCACTTATATCTTGCTGTCCAGAGCTACTTAGTATCCTTCATTGATGCTAGTTGTGCTACGACGTGACCTCATTAGTGTTCTAGGCTCGCGTCTCTAGTTCGGTCTAGCCTAGGACCAGCACAGTACCGTCGTTGAGCATTTATTCAACATTGCATCTCTGAATTGATTATTGCTAATCTTTTGCTACCATATATAGCCAACCCAGCTCCACATATTTTTACACCGTGTATACGTACGTTCCCCTGGCAATCGCTTTACACAATCTTCAGAGTTATTTGACACTGCTGGTTGCCTGTCACCACCTGCTGCTTGGTAAGAACTTGTAAGATATTGATATTTGCTTTACTGTGAGCGCTTTACCACCACACCCTAGTAGTTCATAGGAACATTATTCTTGAATTTTGTTTCTTGTTTCTACTAATCATGACAGGTTCTGAAGATAGAAGTTCTTGGACGACGGACACATCTTCACCATCACGAGAGTTGGGACAACACACACAAGCACATGGTCAGGTTATCTTTTTACCGTCATTTGAGGGTAGATTTAATCCTACTACTTATCTAGCTTGAGAGCTTGAAGTAGAACAAGTTTTTAGTCACCATAACTTTTCTGAACTTGAGCGAGTGCGAGCAGCCACTAGAGCATTTACTGATTTTGCTTCTGTTTGGTGGAGTGTACATTGTAAGAAAAACATTGACAACCAACCCACAACTTGGAAAGTTTTAAAAGATGTAATGAGACAACAATTTTTCCCTCCTTATTATCGTCGTGAATTGCTTCACAAATTTGAACAATTTAAACAAGGCAATAACACTGTTCATGCTTACTACCAAGAGTTCAAATCTTATATGCATCATTGTGACATAGAAGAATCTGAGAATGATACAATGAATAGATTTTTTGGTGGTTTGAACCATGATATTCAGGCAAGATTTCAGTATATTCCTCGTTGCATTACTGATATGTATGTCCGTGCTTGTACCTTTGAGAGACAGATACAGGAGGATGCATTAGGTGACTACAACAACTACTATTCCAGTTCATGCTCACCACCGCCGGTGGGTTCCTCCATCATTGCACCTCGGATTATGAGCGCGGCATCATCTCAAGGGTATGGTACATTGTCAACGTCCGTACCTACATCAGCTACATCTTTACCACAAGGTAACAGTAAAGATATTTATGATATAGCTTCACATGAGAAAGATGCATGCCTAGTTAACTTGAATGCGTCATGTATTGAGTTACCTGTTGATTTGAGCATACCACCTATTTTAGAGAGTGATCAAACAACTGAAATATCAACAATTTTGAGTGCACCCATTGAATTAACTGTTGATGCAAAAGAACTAATGTTTAATCATTTTGATATGGCCTCCAATCTTGGTGATGATTCTATGTCCAATGACTTATTACATGTTTGCTTATTTAAGCATGTTGTAGCATGTAAATTTGATGCAAGTAAGGTTTATTCACCAAAGTTGGGATGGTTTAAGGATGAACATTGCGAATCTTTTGAAATGAATAAGAGCTTCACTTATATGTGCAAACTGAGTTCTAATATTTTCATGCCTTCTACTTCTTGTGATAATTTTTTAGCTTCAGTTTTTATGAACTATGAAAGTTACTCATGTATACATGTGTCATACGTGCAAAAATCAAGGGAAGTGAAACTGAATGACATATACATATACAACATATACACCTTGTCTCTTTTGTTAGCCACATTTCAGATTAAGCAACGCCGATGACGGTTTTGTTTTCAAAAAGGGGAGGATGATGAGGACATGAATACCTTGGATACGACCAAAAATATTGCATACATGCATATTTGTCAGGTGATTTCTAATGCAAACTATTCAATAATCTATTTATGTTATCCAGAACAAAAATACTTCACACACTTTTGTGTTTTGTCTAATTGCAGGTGTATGGGACATTTGTACAATCCACATATGAAGATAAGGGAAAAGGAGAAATTTAGGTTGTGTTCAAAAAGTCCTCTCACGTCACTTTTGGGCCAAGAGAAGATAGAGTCCAAGTCTCTCACGTTCTGAATTCAGATTCGGACTGCACAGACATACCTGACTCAAAACGCCAATAACTTTTTCATACGGACTCCGAATTGGATGATTCTTTTTTTGTTGGAAACTAGATTTCGTGCTCTTTCCAACCCAATTGGATTCACCTTCAAAATCGTCCAGAGCGTTGAGTTACGGACGAAACAATCTGACGTTGCAGCAGAATCCGAGTCAAACTACAAGCCCAAAGGTCTTGCATCACCTCCACTTGGGCCCATGAGCCTTGTACGACCTAGGGTTAGTTTTAGGCTGCCTTGGGACGTCCTCCCACCTCCTTGGCTGCCACCCCTTGCTCCTATATAAGTAGATCCATCTAGTAGCTTTTTCCTTGGGTTTTGTTTAGATCAAAAGTTCGTCATAGCTGCAACTTCGCGTACTTCATTTGTGTCCAACGACCAGACCAAGACGTCACAGAACCCCACCTTGATCAATAAAGCTTTCATCTTATATTCGCAATATCCAGATTGCAATCTCAGTTTCTGGCTTGTTCTTCGTTTGCTCGCAGGAAACAGACCCTCGTGGTCAGGTTGATCGTGCTCCGGCGTGGTCAATAACCCTCGGAAGTTGGTTTAGCGATTGCTAAGGCGCGACGTCTCGCACGTTCGTAGTCGGATCGTCAAAGTCGACTCCCACAGAAAACGATAGCCACCGTCTCATCGAAACATCGGGACCCTCGCCTCTATCACAGGGGGTGTGTATTCATCGTCATAGTCAATTCCTACCTAGGCCGCCAACCTGGCACCTACACCTCTGTGCCATCCCCCAAAGGCTCCTGAAGCGGCTCAACCGACGACTCCCAGCCAAACAGGGCTAACACCGCCGCCCTCGAACCCAGTGAACTGGTACTGAGAGCATCTCCAGCCGCACCCCCAACAGGCCCTTCCTAGGCGTTTTTGCCGTGCCGGCGTAAAAAAAAGGCCCAGTCGCGCCCCCAGAAGCCCGTTTTTCACCGGCTCGGGCCAAAACTGGTGCCGACGGACCCAGGCCGAACCCGGCGCCCTGGGGCGCTTGGGGAGCCGGCACAAGCGAAAAAGGTACGTGGGTCCGCCCTGGCAGCGACCCGACGGCCTTTTCCCGCCGTTTCTTGACGCTTTTCCCTCGCATCCCTCCCGTTCGCTCGCCTTCCTCCCGCCATTCCCTCCCTTTCTCCCGCCAAACCCCCTCCCGCTCGCCTTCCAGTCGCCGCCATGCCGCCGAGGAAGTACGCCATGCCGCGCGCGGCGGCAACCACGACTGGCACGATGGCCCAACCGAAGCAGAGGAAGCCCAGGGCGCCGCCATTAAAGCCACCGGGCATGTCGAACCCCGAGTGGAGGGTGGAAGTTCAGCGACGCGACACAGTCACCGCCGACCGGCGGAACAGGGCCATCGCCAAGAAGGCCCGCAACAAAGCGGCGCTTGCGGCGGCGTCCTCCTCATCGGTCGACCACACGGGGATGATGAACCCACCCGTCGTCAGCCACGCCCAGTACGCGCCCTAGGGACAGCAAGGCGTCGGATCTCCATGGGGATCGTCGTCGCCCGGCTACGCCGACGGCGACGCGCACGATGGGTTCAACCCAAACGTGACCTTCCCCCATGGCCACCCCGCGACGCGCACACCCTCGCCCGCCTTCGCCGGCGTGCAGTACCCTTCATACAACTAATCGCCGCCCGCCTACGCGTCCACACCGACGCCCCATCTCCGCCGTGGACCGCTGCCCTTCTCGCACCTCGGCGACACCGACGACACAGGAGCCGACATGGATGACATCATCGCGACAGGATCGACCGCGGCCGCCGCATCTCCCGGGTTCGCCACCCAGGACGAGGTAGTGGATCTCAGCGGCAACATGAAGGCCGAGCTCGGCTACGTCTACTGCGAGGACACGCACGAGGCGCAGGAACCCGAGGAGGAGGAGGAGGAGGAGCCGGCTCCTGATCCGACGAAGGGCGCCAGAAGAAGAAGCGGGCGGCTAGGCCAGGCGAACCGCGCATCAAGTGGACGTCCAAGGAGGAGGAATGCCTCGCCGAAGCATGAAAAGTCGTCTGCCTCGACCCGACCACCGGCACGAACCAGAGCTTCGAGACGTACTGGGACCGCATCAAGGCCGAGTTCGACGAGAGGAAGCTCGTCAACCCCTACTTCAAAGGCGTCTACATGCAGCGCGGCTCCAAGGCGATGGCGAACCATTGGGGGCGTATCCAGGGGCGTGCAAAAAATGGCATGGAATCGTCGAGGAGGTCGCGGCTCGCCCGGAGAGCGGCGCCAGCGTTGAGGATCAGGTACGCACGCCGTTCGCCCGCATCTCTTCGTCGTCTACGCCCGCCGCCCGCCAACTGTTTGTTCCTCCGCGCAGTTGCTGTGCATGTTCACCATGTATCGGCGCGACAACCTCGACGCCGACTTCAAGTTCCTCCACGTCTACAAGCGCATTGACAAGTGCGAGAAGTGGGCGGAAGTCCAACGTACCCTCGACAAGGATAAGGAGACATACAAGCCGGACACGAAGACTCCAGGCGCGTCAGAGGGACGGCCGGACGGCCACAAATTGGCAAAGAAGGGGAAAAACGCCGACGCGACAACCGCGCGAGTGCAGGAGTCCATCGAGCATTGCCTCGCCGACGCCCGGGCCCGGGCCGTCCTACGTGAAGAGAAGATCGAGGCGCGATGGTCGTCGCTGATGACGAACAGCGCCATCAAGCTCGACCTGCTCCGGACCAACGTCGACCTGCTCCGGACGAACGTCGCCGCGAAGAAGAGGAACACCGACATGGTTTTTCTGATGGGCGGGGCGGACATGCTCCAGAGCAACGACGAGCATCTCAGTGCGTGGTACATGGCGGAGCGCGGCCTCATCCTGAACCAGATGCAGACGGCAAAGCCGACGACGCCGACGACGCCAGCTCCCGCGCCCACGGCCGCACGGACGCCAAGCCCGAACGATGCCTCTACATCGCCGCCCAGCAGTACCGAAGCCGCACCGACACAGCCCAGCACCGAAGCAGCTCCGACACCGCCGAGCCCGCGCACGCCGACTCCAACAACGCCTGGAGCCGACCCCGCCGAGTGATTCGTTGCGCACGTGAACTTGCGGCGTGCGGCGCTCTGTTTTTTGTAACGCCAGACTATGTCCGATCGCCGTATTTGTGGCGTCTTTTGTGAGCGGGAACGACCTAATTCAAATTTCCCGCATCCTGGGGCCGGTGCTTGGGGGCATGACCGGGAGCTAGGTCGCCCCCAGGGGCCGAACTAGCGCCGGCACGCCCCCATGCCGCTCTATTTAGGCGTCCTGGGGGGCCGAACGGCTGGAGATGCCGTGAGATCCTCACACTATCGCTGCCCTCGAACCTCCTGCTTAGCCGGGGCGGAAACGGTGACGGGGCGCAGGAGCCGCGTGAGATCGGCGGCCGCCATTGCCACCCATTGAGCCTCCTACCTGGCTGGCACCCGCTCCTCCCCTTCTCCGCCCGATGACGTCCAAGTTTAGTTCTTGCTCGGAACTGTTGATATAGAGTTGCAAAAGAAGAATGGAGAATGCCTTATTAGCAAGGGATGAGTTCATAGACATGGTGCTCACAAGAAGGGCTGCTGGTGATTCCTATATCCTTTGGGCAGCGGAGGAGAAACCAAATTAAGAGAGCATCAACAAGTTCTATCTTACTCAAGTGACCAAAAAATGAAATAATCTTTAAGTAATTTGTGCAAGAACAATATTAATAAATTTATTAGTTCAGAAAGAGTGAAGAACAATATTAATCCATATAAAGACAAAAGAAATTACCTCCTTCCATTCAGTAACACCACCATGTACACACATCATATAACCTGCAGGTTTCAATTAAAATAATGACTCATAAAAGTTGTGGCATAGTTCTAAAAGGTTGGATCGGGGGATTTTCCGATATTAATCCATAAAGAAAATTTCGTGCTCTTTATTCTTTCTCGTATATTTTTTTTTGCGGGGATTCTTGTATTTTTTCTTAATATCATGTAATTTCATCCACATAGTTTATATAATAAATACTCCCTTCGTCTCATAATGTAAGACGTTTTTTGATACTAGTGATGGGACGGAGGAAGTAGTTCGCACAACAAAATAGTTCACACCCTTAGATCCCCACACCCTCTGGAAGCAACAACAACTACTAGCAGTACGACATGCTCTTTCTATTTAACATGGCACGCATGGCTACTATTCCAAAAGAGAGTAGTCACATATGAAGAAGAGGTTTGCTCAAGCAAAAGGTCATCATATCAGAAAGCCACGATTCGGTGTCCAGACTTATTTGCACTTGCGTGCGTTCCCTACTGGTAACAGCTGCCCCACATTCATTCCGATGTAAAGCGATCGTTCCCTATGAAAGCCAGGTACAGAGCAGACGCGACCTCTCACTGACGCTGGTATTGAAGCGGCGCATCGGCCGAGGGTGCCGCCCGCGACACGTCTTCGATGTCCGCGCCTGTTCAATACCGGAGACGCATTACTGAACGGGGTGGGACGAGTATCTACGTACCCGTTCAATGCCCCGTCTGTCCGTATGCCCACTAAACAGGCTCGCCGGCCGACAATCCCACTCCGACGCCACGCATTGACGCACCTGGACACCTGGCCTCACCAGAATCCGCTATTTAAAGGCGGCCACACCCGGCCTACTACACGCCACAACACAAGTCGCTCCACATCCTCCTCCCTTCCACCACATCCGCATGACTGCTGGTGGCAACGCTTTGTGGGAGAGCCTATCAACAAAGATGAAGCATGAGCTGGCCACCCTTGCGGCCGTCGTGCCAGGCACATCGAGGCGGGCATGCCGACCAGCTCGCCTGAGGTCCCCGACGACGAGGGCGACCCCACGATGTAGATGGGCTCTGAGGACACTACACTGGAGCCCGCACCTATGCATGTCGGCTTCACCATGGAGCAGGTGCAAACGCACTACAACGCCGTCATGGCGGAGAAGTTGCCTGCGCCGGCGCCTCTGTTGATGTTCCTAAAGCAGCACCGGCTGGCGGAGGGCCAGATCGACGGCGAGCATGCGAGTGAGGAGGTCGTGGCGGCCATGAATGCGATGAACCCCAACTTCGTCGCGGAGTAGCGTGCGATCTACAAGGTCGTCCGTGCTCAAGTTGCCGCTCGACAGGAAGCGGACACTGCGGAGGCACAACTGCAGGCGATTGCAAACAAGAACAACGTCAGTTGCGCCTCCTACGCGCCGCCGACAAACTATCGGGCAGGTCGATTCGACGATGATAGCACCGGCGCCACCATTTCCATCGTGGACCTCATGCCCATCGGCGACGGACAGGTCGCAGACTCCTTTAAGGATGAGTAAGGCACGAAAAGGCGGCAGCGCCTTGTGCCCATGTGGGTTGGTCCATCTCCCGTGCTCTACTCTTCCTCGCTGGAGACCACACCTTCACTTCACGGGTCTTACCGCCACCGTTCATGGAGACGGTAGATGGAGGAGGTGGTTGCCGACGCGGAATAGAAAGGAAGTTGGACGACGGCCGGCCGGTGCCGTAGGATAGTTCTAGGGTAGTGTTTCATTATTTTTTTTGAAAATATGGTGTGTTTGCATGAATCTCATCTGATTTATATGAAAATTCATTGTGTTTGTACGAATTCCGTCCGGTTTTTTGAATAGGTGTTTGAAATGTATGCGGTCACCGTTGAATGGCAGCCTCCCGCAACCGTTTGTGTGGACTGGCCCCCCTGTCCACGGATAGACGTGGGAGAAAATTTATGGGTTGCCGTTGGAGATGCCCTTAGGAGTAGAGATTAGGTGCAAATTATTCTACCTGGCACCGGAACTTGAAAAAATAGATATAAGTGCAAATTATCCTAAACTAGATGCAGAATTGAAATGGAACGTTCTAATTCTGTTAGGATGAAAAGGAAAGTATCGATTCGGTTAGGGTTTGTGCTGTAATTTGTTAAGATATATGATTTGTGTTATATCAGGAAAGTTACGATTCCCCCTCGACTTTTGCAAGGAAAGTGGTGAGACCGGGATGGATCGTAATGATTTGGGTGCGTGAGATGTAAAAAACAAGAAGAAAACCTTATGGTATTTATGGTTATGTTTGAAATAAACGGTGGACAGGAGGTTGTGTTGTGCTGAGAAAAATCGGTGAGGGTGTTCCATCGATCGACTGCGTTGGGGAGGCGGGGACCAACAACGTACAAACTCATATCGTACACACGCCTACCAAAAATACCCCCAACAAATCATATTGTGCAAGTTTTGCCTGGCTCCGGCGAGGGGGGACGATGACGACGGCGCATCTTCGGCTCGTTTGAGTGATTATAGTCGTCGCTAGGTGGTCTAAGAATCTGGATGTAATTTTATCATTTCTAGTGTTCGTTGTACTATCATGATTAAAGATTAATATATTAGAAGTTTTCTTGAAAAAAATGAATAAAGAACATCAATACATGCAGGAGAACCAAATAGGAAAATCTTTTAGTGATTCATCCTCCAAGGCCCACACGCCAAGCAAAAATGTCCCCACAAATCATATCGTTTATGAAATTAAAAGAGACCATCAATGTAGGAGAAACTAAATAGGAAAATACTGATACTGCACGATTTGATTAAACCTCTATATAAGCACTATATCAACGGGCAGTAAGGACCATCCGACATTACCTACAAGAACACCTCCAGAAGAAGAAGAAGAAGAAGAAGAAGAAGAAGAAGAAGAAGAAGAAGAAAACAGGCTAGGTGGTGCTTCTAATCATGGCGATTATGATGAACAACATAAAGGCTTTATGCCTGATAGCTCTTATTTTTATATCAACCTGTAACTGGACTTGTCATGCATTTCAGGGCCATACAGGTAATATCTTTGTTTTTAACCTACACTTGTTCATCGCCTTTATTATCTGGTCATATATGTTCGAATCATAAAAAAGGGAAATGTTAACTGGGTGATTTCCCTGGAACCAAACTTCCACCGAACGCTCTGTTTACCGTCAGATCGTGTGCATGGATCTTGATGATCGCTGGGTTGCCACGTTAGAAAAAATGTTTCGTTTGCTGGGACACAGTCCACGCGCGAACGCTCCATTATTCTGCGAAAATAATCACCCGAGGTGCATGAGGGGTGTGGCTCCAACTCGGGACCATCTTTCCTAGGCAAGCCAACCACTTGAACGAAGGAAGAGGTGGTGAAGATATGTGATTAAACTTTGCTATGTTTATCGAAGCGTTCGCGCGTGATTATTTTCGCAGAATAATTTTCCATCTCTGAAAGAACAAAGATCCCTATTTTTTGCGAAAAGGGTCATATTGACATGATCTACCACTCATAGCAGACGGATAAAGGTACGAGTAAGAAATCGAGCGACATCGTAGCTTCTCCTTTTCATTCTGGACGCACATTTCTGTCCCAACTGCATCGTATAAAAACGAGAATAAATAAGTCTAATGATGAGTATGTTAGAATATAGAGTTGTAATCTCAACCTCCTTCCTTCTTTTGTATTCTACCCAAACTTTTTCTGTCATAACCTTGTACGTCAAGCCAGGCTTCGGCCACGCATCAATATAAACTACCACACGGCTCCCTCGATGGAGTAGGAACGCTTCATATCTTTCATGGTAATCAGAGCCACCTCTTCTCATACATCTAGCCACAATCCAAAACCCTAGAAACCACACATCATCGTCTCCATGGCTTCCTCCGCCGGCGTCTCCCTCAACCTTGGATCGCCGCCGTCTGAGAAGCTCGCAAGAGGTAATTTCATCCTCTGGAAGACGCAGGTCCTCCCAGCCCTGCGAGGCGCGCAGGTGACGGGGCTCCTGGACAACACCGATGCCGCTCCACCCAAGATGGTGGAGATCACGAAGGCAGACAAGACCACGGCCCTAGAGCCGAATCCCCTATACGGACCCTGGATCACCAAAGATCAGCAGGTTCTATCATACCTTCTCAATTCCATGTCTCCAGAAATTCTTGCACAAGTTGTTGGGAAAGATTCCACCTTTGAGCTCTGGACGACGGTGACAAATCTCTTCGCCTCACAATCTCAGTCTCGGATTACTAATCTGAGAATCGCCATCACCAATACCAAGAAGGGCTCGATGTCAAGCTCGGCGTATATGGCGAAGATGAAAAGTCTTGGGGATGAACTAGCTGCTGCAGGTCGTCCCGTATCTGATCCGGAGATGGTGGACTATATTCTGGCCGGACTGGACCGCGACTACGTCCCCGTGGTGGCGGCGATCGGCGCTGTCAAAAACATCATCACAGCCGACGATCTTTTTGCCCAGATTGCTGCCTTTGATCAAAGGATGGAGATGCTAGGCGACTCATCTTCAGGCGGGTTCTATTCATCCGCTAATGCGGTCTACAGAGGCTGTGGCCAGTCCCGTGGCAGATCTCGCGGGCGTGGAGGAAGAGGCCGTGGCCGTGGTGATCGTGGTGACCGCGGTGACCGACAGTCATCTTCCTCCAATGGAGGCGGCGGGTTCAGAGGCCGTCCTCGATAGCAACAGCAACAGCAGGCTCGTGAGCAACAACATGACTATCCAGAATGTCAGATATGCTACAGACACCATCCAGGAGGTGCACGAGTTTGCTGGTGGCGTTATGAAGAAAACGACCAGGAAGAAAAGCAAGCGCATGCAGCCTCCTATGGCGTGGACACCAACTGGTACGCCGACAGTGCAGCAACAAACCACATCACAGGTGAACTTGACAAGTTGACGATGCGGGAGAAGTACAATGGAGGCGACCAAATTCGCACGGCAAGCGGTTCTGGTATGGATATCACACACATTGGCAGTTCAATTGTTAAACCCCCCATGAAAATGTTGGAAATATGCCCTAGAGGCAATAATAAAAGTATTATTATATTTCAATGTTCATGATAAATGTCTTTTATTCATGCTATAACTGTATTATCCGGAAATCGTAATACACGTGTGAATACTTAGACCACAATATGTCCCTAGTGAGCCTCTAGTTGACTAGCTCGTTGTGATCAACAGATAGTCATGTTTTCCTGACTATGGACATTGGATGTCGTTGATAACGGGATCACATCATTAGGAGAATGATGTGATGGACAAGACCCAATCCTAAGCATAGCATAAAAGATCGTGTAGTTCGTTTTGCTAGAGCTTTGCCAGTGTCAAGTATCTCTTCCTTCGACCATGAGATCGTGTAACTCCCGGATACCGTAAGAGTGCCTTGGGTGTATCAAACGTCACAACGTAACTGGGTGACTATAAAGGTGCATTACAGGTATCTCCGAAAGTATCTGTTGGGTTGACACGGATCGAGACTGGGATTTGTCACTCCGTATGACGGAGAGGTATCTCTGGGCCCACTCGGTAATGCATCATCATAATGAGCTCAATGTGACCAAGGTGTTGGACACGGGATCATGCATTACGGTACGAGTAAAGTGACTTGCCGGTAACGAGACTGAACAAGGTATTGGGATACCGACGATCGAGTCTCGGGCAAGTAACGTACCGATTGACAAAGGGAATTGCATACAGGGTTTGATCGAATCCTCGACATCGTGGTTCATCCGATGACAACATCGAGGAGCATGTGGGAGCCATCATGGGTATCCAGATCCCGCTGTTGGTTATTGACTGAGAGCGTCTCGGTCATGTCTGCATGTCTCCCGAACCCGTAGGGTCTACACACTTAAGGTTCGGTGACGCTAGGGTTATTAGGAAGACTAGTATGTGACTACCGAATGTTGTTCGGAGTCCCGGATGGGATCCTGGACGTCACGAGGAGATCCGGAAGGGTCCGGAGGTAAAGATTTATATATGGGAAGTTGTCAAACGGACACCGGGAAGTTTCGGGGTCATACCGGTATTGTACCGGGGCCACCGGAAGGGTTCCGGGGGTCCACCGGGAGGGGCCACCCCTCCCGGGGGGCCACATGGGCTGCGTGGGGCAGGGAGCCAGCCCCTGGTGGGCTGGCCGCACCCCCTCCCTTGGGCCCATGCGCCTAGGGTTGAGGGGGAACCCTAGAGGGGGCGCCCCCCTTGGCTTGGGGGGCAAGCCACCCTCTCCCCTCTCCCCTAGGCCGCCGCACCCCCCCCTAGATGGGTTCTAGGGGGCCGGCCCCCTTCTCCCTTCCCCCTATAAATAGAGGGGTGAGGGGAGGGCAGCCGCACCACCCTCCAAGGCGCAGCCCTCCCCTCCCCAACACCTCTCCTCCTCCGTTGTGTGCTTGGCGAAGCCCTGTCGGAGTACTGCCTCTCCACCATCACCACGCCGTCGTGCTGCCGGTGGAGCTGTCTTCCTCAACCTCTCCTTCCCCCTTGCTGGATCAAGAAGGAGGAGACGTCTCCCGTCCCGTACGTGTGTTGAACGCGGAGGTGCTGTCCGTTCAGCACTTGGTCATCGGTGATTCGAATCACGTCGAGTACGACTACATCATCACCTTGCAAGCTTCCGCACGCGATCTACAAGTGGTATGTAGATGCAAACTCTCTCCCTTGACTCGTTGCTTAGATGAACTCATAGATGGATCTTGGTGAAACCGTAGGAAAAATTTTAATTTTCTGCAACGTTCCCCAACAGTGGCATCATGAGCTAGGTCTATGCGTAGTTCTCTTTGCACGAGTAGAACACAATTTTGTTGTGGGCGTGGATTTTGTCATCTTACTTGCCTCTACTAGTCTTTTCTTGCTCAACGGTATTGTGGGATGAAGCGGCCCGGACCAACCTTACACGTACGCTTACGTGAGACCGGTTCCACCGACTGACATGCACTAGTTGCATAAGGTGGCTGGCGGGTGTCTGTCTCTCCCACTTTAGTTGGAGCGGAATCGATGAACAGGGCCCTTATGAAGGGTAAATAGAAGTTGACAAAATCACGTTGTGGTGATTCGTAGGTAAGAAAACGTTCTTGCTAGAACCCAATTGCAGCCACGTAAAAGATGCAACAACAATTAGAGGACGTCTAACTTGTTTTTGCAGCGATTGATCATGTGATGTGATATGGCCAGAAGTTGTGATGAATGATGAATTGTGATGTATGAGATCATGTTCTTTGTAATAGGATTCACGACTTGCATGTCGATGAGTATGACAACCGGCAGGAGCCATAGGAGTTGTCTTTATTTTTTGTATGACCTGCGTGTCATTGAATAACGCCATGTAAACTACTTTACTTTATTGCTAAACGTTAGTCATAGAAGTAGAAGTAGTCGTTGGCGTGACAACTTCATGAAGACACGATGATGGAGATCATGGTGTCAAGCCGGTGACAAGATGATCATGGAGCCCCGAAGATGAAGATCAATGGAGCTATATGATATTGGCCATATCATGTCACAACTATATAATTGCATGTGATGTTTATTATGTTTATGCATCTTGTTTACTTAGGACGACGGTAGTAAATAAGATGATCCCTTACAAAAATTTCAAGAAGTGTTCTCCCCTAACTGTGCACCGTTGCTACAGTTCGTCGCTTCTAAGCACCACGTGATGATCGGGTGTGATGGATTCTTACGTTCACATACAACGGGTGTAAGACAGTTTTACACAGCGAAAACACTTAGGGTTAACTTGACGAGCCTAGCATGTGCAGACATGGCCTCGGAACACGGAGACCGAAAGGTCGAACACGAGTCGTATGGAAGATACGATCAACATGAGAATGTTCACCGACGATGACTAGTCCGTCTCACGTGATGATCGGACACGGGCTAGTCGACTCGGATCGTGTAACACTTAGATGACTAGAGGGATGTCTAATCTAAGTGGGAGTTCATAATTTGATTAGAACTTTATTATCATGAACTTAGTCTAAAACCTTTGCAAATATGTCTTGTAGATCAATGGCCAACGCTAATGTCAACATGAACTTCAACGCGTTCCTAGAGAAAACCAAGCTGAAAGATGATGGCAGCAACTATACGGACTGGGTCCGGAACCTGAGGATCATCCTCATAGCTGCCAGGAAACAATATGTCCTAGAAGGACCGCTAGGTGACGCTCCCGTCCCAGAGAACCAAGACATTATGAATGCTTGGCAGTCTCGTGCTGATGATTACTCCCTCGTTCAGTGCGGCATGCTTTACAGCTTAGAACCGGGGCTCCAAAAGCGTTTTGAGCACCACGGAGCATATGAGATGTTCGAAGAGCTGAAACTAGTTTTTCAAGCTCATGCCCGGGTCGAGAGATATGATGTCTCCGACAAGTTCTACAGTTGTAAGATGGAGGAAAACAGTTCTGTCAGTGAGCACATCCTGAAGATGTCTGGGTTGCACAACCGTATGACCCAGCTGAACATTAACCTCCCAGATGAGGCGGTCATTGACAGAATCCTCCAGTCGCTCCCACCAAGCTACAAGAGCTTTGTGATGAACTACAACATGCAGGGGATGGAAAAGACCATTCCTGAAGTGTTCTCGATGCTGAAGTCAGCAGAGGCTGAAATCAAGAAAGAACATCAAGTGTTGATGGTCAATAAGACCACTAAGTTCAAGAAGGGCAAGGGTAAGAAGAACTTCAAGAAGGACGGCAAAGATGTTGCCGCGCCTGGTAAGCCAGTTACCGGGAAGAAGTCAAAGAATGGACCCAAGCCTGAGACTGAGTGCTTTTATTGCAAGGGGAAGGGTCACTGGAAGCGGAACTGCCCCAAATACTTAGCGGATAAGAAGGCCGGCAACACCAAAGGTATATTTGATATACATGTGATTGATGTGTACCTTACCAGTACTCGTAGTAACTCCTGGGTATTTGATACCGGTGCCGTTGCTCATATTTGTAACTCACAGCAGGAGCTGCGGAATAAACGGAGACTGGCGAAGGACGAGGTGACGATGCGCGTCGGGAATGGTTCCAGAGTCGATGTGATCGCCGTCGGCACGCTGCCTCTACATTTACCTACGGGATTAGTTTTGAACCTTAATAATTGTTATTTAGTGCCAAGTTTGAGCATGAACATTGTATCTGGATCTCGTTTAATACGAGATGGCTACTCATTTAAGTCTGAGAATAATGGTTGTTCGATTTATATGAGAGATATGTTTTATGGTCATGCTCCGATGGTCAATGGTTTATTCTTAATGAATCTCGAGCGTAATATTACACATGTTCATAGTGTAGATGCCAAAAGATTTAAAGTTGATAACGATAGTCCCACATACTTGTGGCACTGCCGCCTTGGTCACATTGGTGTCAAGCGCATGAAGAAGCTCCATGCCGATGGACTTTTAGAGTCTCTTGATTATGAATCGTTTGACACGTGCGAACCATGCCTTTTGGGCAAAATGACCAAGACTCCGTTCTCCGGAACAATGGAGCGAGCAACCAACTTGTTGGAAATCATACATACCGATGTGTGCGGTCCAATGAGCGTTGAGGCTCGCGGAGGATATCGTTATGTTCTCACTCTCACAGATGACTTGAGTAGATATGGGTATGTCTACTTAATGAAACACAAGTCTGAGACCTTTGAAAAGTTCAAGGAATTTCAGAATGAGGTAGAGAATCAACGTGACCGAAAGATAAAATTCTTACGATCAGATCGTGGAGGAGAATACTTAAGTCACGAATTTGGTACACACTTAAGGAAATGTGGAATCGTTTCACAGCTCACGCCGCCTGGAACACCTCAGCGAAACGGTGTGTCCGAACGTCGTAATCGCACCCTATTGGATATGGTGCGGTCTATGATGTCTCTTACCGATTTACCGCTATCATTTTGGGGATACGCTCTAGAGACAGCTACATTCACTTTAAATAGGGCACCGTCTAAATCCGTTGAGACGACACCGTATGAATTATGGTTTGGAAAGAAACCTAAGCTGTCGTTTCTAAAAGTTTGGGGATGCGATGCTTATGTCAAGAAACTTCAACCTGAAAAGCTCGAACCCAAGTCGGAAAAATGCGTATTCATAGGATACCCTAAGGAAACTGTCGGGTATACCTTCTACTTAAGATCCGAAGGCAAGATCTTTGTTGCCAAGAACGGATGCTTTCTGGAAAAAGAGTTTCTCTCGAAAGAAGTAAGTGGGAGGAAAGTAGAACTCGATGAAGTACTACCTCTTGAGCGGGAAAGTGGCGCAGCGCAGGAAACCGTTCCTGTGATGCCCACACCAACTGAAGAGGAAAACAATGATGATGATCAAGGTACTTCGGATCAAGTTACTGCTGAACTTCGTAGGTCCACAAGGACACGTTCCGCACCAGAGTGGTACGGCAACCCTGTCCTGGAAATCATGTTGTTAGACAACAATGAACCTTCGAACTATGAAGAAGCGATGGCGGGCCCGGATTCCAACAAATGGCTTGAAGCCATGAAATCCGAGATAGAATCCATGTATGAAAACAAAGTATGGACTTTGACAGACTTGCCCGATGATCGGCGAGCGATAGAAAACAAATGGATCTTTAAGAAGAAGACGGACGCGGATGGTAATGTTACCATCTATAAGGCTCGACTTGTCGCTAAGGGTTATCGACAAGTTCAAGGGATTGACTACGACGAGACTTTCTCTCCCGTAGCGAAGCTGAAGTCCGTCCGAATCATGTTAGCAATTGCCGCATACTATGATTATGAGATATGGCAAATGGACGTCAAAACGGCATTCCTTAACGGGCATCTTAAGGAAGAACTGTATATGATGCAGCCGGAAGGTTTTGTCGATCCTCGGAACGCTAACAAAGTATGCAAGCTCCAGCGATCCATTTATGGACTGGTGCAAGCATCTCGGAGTTGGAACATTCGCTTTGATGAGATGATCAAAGCGTTTGGGTTTATGCAGACTTATGGAGAAGCCTGCGTTTACAAGAAAGTGAGTGGGAGCTCTGTAGCATTTCTCATATTATATGTAGATGACATACTCTTGATGGGAAATAATATAGAATTTCTGGACAGCATTAAGGCCTACTTGAATAAGTGTTTTTCAATGAAGGACCTTGGAGAAGCTGCTTATATATTAGGCATCAAGATCTATAGAGATAGATCGAGACGCCTCATAGGTCTTTCACAAAGCACATACCTTGATAAGATTTTGAAGAGGTTCAAAATGGATCAGTCCAAGAAGGGGTTCTTGCCTATGTTACAAGGTGTGAGATTGAGCTCGGCTCAGTCACCGACCACGGCAAAAGATAAAGAAGAGATGAGTGTCATCCCCTATGCTTCAGCCATAGGATCTATTATGTATGCCATGCTGTGTACCAGACCCGATGTAAACCTTGCCGTAAGTTTGGTAGCAAGATACCAAAGTAATCCCGGCAAGGAACACTGGACAGCGGTCAAGAATATCCTGAAGTACCTGAAAAGGACGAAGGACATGTTTCTCGTTTATGGAAGAGACGAAGAGCTCGTCGTAAAGGGTTACGTCGACGCTAGCTTCGACTCAGATCTGGATGACTCTAAGTCACAAACCGGATACGTGTATATGTTGAATGGTGGAGCAGTAAGCTGGTGCAGCTGCAAGCAGAGCGTCGTGGCGGGATCTACGTGTGAAGCGGAGTACATGGCAGCCTCGGAGGCAGCGCATGAAGCGATTTGGGTGAAGGAGTTCATCACCGACCTAGGAGTCATACCCAATGCGTCGGGGCCGATCAAACTCTTCTGTGACAACACTGGAGCTATTGCCCTCGCCAAGGAGCCCAGGTTTCACAAGAAGACCAGGCACATCAAGCGTCGTTTCAACTCCATCCGTGAAAATGTTCAAGATGGAGACATAGAGATTTGCAAAGTGCACACGGATCTGAATGTCGCAGATCCGCTGACTAAACCTCTCTCGCGTGCAAAACATGATCAACACCAGAACTCTATGGGTGTTCGATTCATCACAATGTAACTAGATTGGTGACTCTAGTGCAAGTGGGAGACTGTTGGAAATATGCCCTAGAGGCAATAATAAAAGTATTATTATATTTCAATGTTCATGATAAATGTCTTTTATTCATGCTATAACTGTATTATCCGGAAATCGTAATACACGTGTGAATACTTAGACCACAATATGTCCCTGGTGAGCCTCTAGTTGACTAGCTCGTTGTGATCAACAGATAGTCATGGTTTCCTGACTATGGACATTGGATGTCGTTGATAACGGGATCACATCATTAGGAGAATGATGTGATGGACAAGACCCAATCCTAAGCATAGCATAAAAGATCGTGTAGTTCGTTTTGCTAGAGCTTTGCCAGTGTCAAGTATCTCTTCCTTCGACCATGAGATCGTGTAACTCCCGGATACCGTAAGAGTGCCTTGGGTGTATCAAACGTCACAACGTAACTGGGTGACTATAAAGGTGCATTACAGGTATCTCCGAAAGTATCTGTTGGGTTGACACGGATCGAGACTGGGATTTGTCACTCCGTATGACGGAGAGGTATCTCTGGGCCCACTCGGTAATGCATCATCATAATGAGCTCAATGTGACCAAGGTGTTGGACACGGGATCATGCATTACGGTACGAGTAAAGTGACTTGCCGGTAACGAGACTGAACAAGGTATTGGGATACCGACGATCGAGTCTCGGGCAAGTAACGTACCGATTGACAAAGGGAATTGCATACAGGGTTTGATCGAATCCTCGACATCGTGGTTCATCCGATGACAACATCGAGGAGCATGTGGGAGCCATCATGGGTATCCAGATCCCGCTGTTGGTTATTGACTGAGAGCGTCTCGGTCATGTCTGCATGTCTCCCGAACCCGTAGGGTCTACACACTTAAGGTTCGGTGACGCTAGGGTTATTAGGAAGACTAGTATGTGACTACCGAATGTTGTTCGGAGTCCCGGATGGGATCCTGGACGTCACGAGGAGATCCGGAAGGGTCCGGAGGTAAAGATTTATATATGGGAAGTTGTCAAACGGACACCGGGAAGTTTCGGGGTCATACCGGTATTGTACCGGGGCCACCGGAAGGGTTCCGGGGGTCCACCGGGAGGGGCCACCCCTCCCGGGGGGCCACATGGGCTGCGTGGGGCAGGGAGCCAGCCCCTGGTGGGCTGGCCGCACCCCCTCCCTTGGGCCCATGCGCCTAGGGTTGAGGGGGAACCCTAGAGGGGGCGCCCCCCTTGGCTTGGGGGGCAAGCCACCCTCTCCCCTCTCCCCTAGGCCGCCGCACCCCCCCTAGATGGGTTCTAGGGGGCCGGCCCCCTTCTCCCTTCCCCCTATAAATAGAGGGGTGAGGGGAGGGCAGCCGCACCACCCTCCAAGGCGCAGCCCTCCCCTCCCCAACACCTCTCCTCCTCCGTTGTGTGCTTGGCGAAGCCCTGTCGGAGTACTGCCTCTCCACTATCACCACGCCGTCGTGCTGCCGGTGGAGCTGTCTTCCTCAACCTCTCCTTCCCCCTTGCTGGATCAAGAAGGAGGAGACGTCTCCCGTCCCGTACGTGTGTTGAACGCGGAGGTGCTGTCCGTTCAGCACTTGGTCATCGGTGATTCGAATCACGTCGAGTACGACTACATCATCACCTTGCAAGCTTCCGCACGCGATCTACAAGTGGTATGTAGATGCAAACTCTCTCCCTTGACTCGTTGCTTAGATGAACTCATAGATGGATCTTGGTGAAACCGTAGGAAAAATTTTAATTTTCTGCAACGTTCCCCAACAGAAAAATTTACACTTGACCAATGTCTTGCATGTTCCTCAAACCTCTAAAAATCTTGTTTCCGTTCATCGATTCACTCTTGATAACAATGTTCTTATTAAGTTCTATCCTTATTTTTTCTTGGTTAAGGACTTGAAAACAAGGAGAGTCATTCTTAGAGGACGGTGCGTGGGAGGACTCTACCCACTCATATCATCATCATCATCATCATCTTCATGGTCCAATAAACAAGCAAATATTGTCACCAAGCTATCTACATCAAGGTGGCATAGTCGTTTAGGTCATCCATCTTCAGTCATAGTTAGATATGTTCTTAGCAAAAATAAACTCTCTTATGAGCCTAGTAGTGAGTTAGTTTGTGATCCGTGTCAACAAGCAAAAAGTCATCAATTACCTTACCCAATTTCTACTAGTGTGTCTACTGCCCCTTTACAACTTATCTTTTCAGATGTATGGGGGCCAGCTCCTATTTCAGTTGGTAGATTTTCCTATTATGTAAGTTTTATTGATGACTATAGTAAATTTACTTGGATTTATCTGTTGAAAAAGCGATCTGATGTATTCCAAGTTTTCCTCAATTTCCAAAATCTTGTTGAACGCAAACTGAACTCTAAAATCATTGCTATGCAAAGTGACTGGGGTGGTGAGTATGAAAAACTAAATTCTTTCTTTCAAAATCTTGGCATATCACACCATGTATCTTGTCCGCATGCTCACCAAACAAAATGGATCCGCTGAAAGAAAGCACCGTCACATAGTTGATATGGGGCTTGCCTTGTTAGCAAATGCTTCCATGCCGCTTAAATTTTGGGATGAAGCATTCTTAACTGCTACATATCTCATCAACTTGCTTCCAAGTAAAGTTATCAAATTTGAAACACCCATTACACGACTTCTTGGTGTCACACCCAACTATACATCTCTTCGTATTTTTGGTTGTGCCTGTTGGCCCAATCTTAGGCCTTACAACACACGCAAACTCGCTTTCCGCTCAAAACGGTGTGTCTTTTTAGGCTATAGCCCCATGCATAAAGGGGTTAAGTGCCTTGATGTTCCTACTGATCGGGTGTATATATCCAGAGATGTTGTGTTTGATGAGTCCGTGTTTCCCTTTGCATCCCTTCATCCTAATGCTGGTGCACTTCTCCGCAAAGAAATTCTTCTTCTTCCTTCACATCTTCGGTCTTTTGATCATGGGGGCGACAACAATTGTACTAACCAATGTGATGATATTCCTGCTGGTACTAGTCTTTCTCTTATGCCTGTGCAGGTCCCTGGAGAAAACGGTGCTCAAAATGACCAAGATCTCGAAAATATGGCTGGTTTTGATCCTATATTTCATGCTGAGGAAGGAGACGAAGCTGGCACAGATGACGAAGAAGATCTGGCGGCGCCTGCCACCCCTGCACGCGCGCAGATCTCGGATCACGCGACCGCATCCGCCTCGGATCAAGCCCCTGATGGCTCCAGTCCTGGATCCAGGGCGGGCCACTCCCGTGCTGCCGCGTCAGCTTCAGGCGGGACCAGCAGCGGGGCCGAATCCCCCTCGCCCCGCGCGCCAGCGTCAGACAGGACCAGCGGCGGGACCAGATCCTCTCCGCACCACGCGCGCCTCCAGTCGCGGTCGGGTGGCGGATCCTCTGCGCCAGTGCCTGCAGGAGGGGCAGCCACACCAGAAGCCACAGGATCCCCTGCGCATATGACGACAAATCAGTCCACTGCATCAGCAGATTCTCCTGGATCTTCTGTGGCAAGTATACCAGCGGTGCAGCAAGAGGTTTCTTCACGTGTTATGACCCGGCTACAGAAAGGTATACGAAATCCTAAAATTAGGAAAGATGGAAGTATACCATATGGAATGTTGTGTATTTCAGGAGAACCAACATCGTTGAAGAATGCACTTGATGATCCTAAATGGAAAAAGGCAATGGATTTGGAGTATTCTGCGCTCATGAGGAATAAGACTTGGCATCTTGTACCAAATCAGAGAGGTAAAAATATTATTGATTGCAAATGGGTGTATAGAATTAAGAAGAAGGCAGATGGCTCCATTGACAGATATAAGGCACGTCTAGTTGCAAAGGGCTTTAAGCAACGTTATGGCATTGACTATGAGGACACCTTTAGTCCCGTTGTGAAAGCTGCAACTATCAGACTTGTGTTAGCCATTGCTGTATCTAGAGGATGGAGTTTAAGGCAGCTAGATGTACAGAATGCGTTTCTGCACGGTGTTCTGGAAGAGGAAGTGTTTATAAGAAAACCACCTGAGTATGAGAATAAGAAATTGCCACAGTATATCTGCAAGCTTGATAAAGCACTCTATGGTCTAAAGCAAGCACCCAGAGCATGGTATTCCAGATTGAGCTTACAGTTAAAATATCTTGGCTTTGTTGCTTCCAAGGCTGACACATCCTTGTTTATTTATAACAAGGCAGGAGTAGTCATTTTTGTGCTTATATATGTTGATGATATCATAGTTGCAAGTTCTTCACAAAATGCTACTAATGCTCTTTTGCATGATTTGAGCTCAGAGTTTGCCTTGAAGGACCTAGGTGATTTGCATTTCTTCTTGGGTATTGAAGTCAAGAAAACTCAAGATGGTATTGTGTTAAATCAGGAAAAATATATTCTTGAGCTTCTGTCTCGCATGGGGATGAAAAATTGCAAGCCAATGTCTACACCTTTATCCTCCTCAGAAAGTCTCTCAGCATATGAGGGTGAGCCACTTCAAGAGGAGGAGAGTACAAGGTATAGGAGTACTGTGGGAGCACTACAATATTTAACTCTCACACGTCCAGATATCTCATTTGCTGTCAACAAGGTTTGTCAATATCTTCATGCACCTACTTCTGCACATTGGTCAGCTGTCAAGAGGATTGTGAGATATGTGAAACATACTATGGGAATAGGACTTCATTTCAAACGGTCTAATTCTTCTCTTGTGAGTGCATTCTCTGATGCTGACTGGGC
The DNA here is from genome assembly GCF_018294505.1 of Triticum aestivum. Lineage (NCBI taxonomy): Eukaryota > Viridiplantae > Streptophyta > Magnoliopsida > Poales > Poaceae > Triticum > Triticum aestivum. The sequence goes on along the minus strand of NC_057809.1, from coordinate 566,000,474 downwards.
AGGATGTAGTGATGACAGAAGATCAGCTGGAGGTTTTGCAGTGTTCTTTGGATCTAATCTTATCTCCTGGAGTGCTAGAAAACAAGCTACTGTGTCACGCTCAAGTACAGAAGCTGAATACAAGTCTTTGGCTAATGCAACTGCTGAGATCATTTGGGTTGAATCACTTCTTGAGGAATTGGGAATCAAGAAGAATCGTATCTCATGTTTATGGTGTGATAATTTGGGAGCAACATATCTGTCTGCAAATCCAGTGTTCCATGCCAGGACAAAGCACATAGAAATTGATTTTCACTTTGTACGAGAAAGGGTTGCGGCAAGGAAACTTGATATTCGATTTATTCCTTCTAAGGATCAAGTGGCTGACGGTTTTACAAAAGCACTACCAGCAAGACCATTTGAAGAATTCAAGAGTAATCTTAACTTAGGTTAGTTGAGATTAAGGGAGGGTGTTAGAATATAGAGTTGTAATCTCAACCTCCTTCCTTCTTTTGTATTCTACCCAAACTCTTTCTGTCATAACCTTGTACGTCAAGCCAGGCTTCGGCCACGCATCAATATAAACTACCACGCGGCTCCCTCGATGGAGTAGGAACGCTTCATATCTTTCAGGGCGGGTGTGCGATTGTCAGGTATTATACTTCCTATGCATGCCTCACTAGAAGATTATTGTCCGCTTGAGTAGCTCTACTACAAAATAGCCCGTCGGATATCCCAAACGTAAAAAAAAAAGATATCCCAAAAGTTGCCATGTTTTTTAAGAACAATTTGTGCAATTTAATTTTTTCTTGCCATGCGCCAATTACAAATCCCAAAAGTTGCCATGTTTTTTAGAGGAGAAATTTTCTGAACTTGCCATGTGCAATTAATTTATAGGTAGCATGACAATTCCATTTTCTTAGACCATGGCAATTTTTTTAATTTGTCCATGGAAATTTTATTAATTACGCCATGGTAATTCTATTGGAGGTACCATGGTAATTTTAATTATTTAGCCCATGGTAGTTTTTTGGAAGTAGCATGGCAATTTTATTTTATTGACCATGCACTATTATTATTTCACCCTGACATATTTTTTGGTTACACCATGACAATTTTAATAATTAGACCATGACAATTTTATTAGTTAGACATTGGCAATTTTTCTTACCGTTTACAATTTTTTTTTGTCTTTGGACCATGGCAAATTTATTGAAATTATCCAGATAAAACAATTTATTTCTGTTGAAGTTGGCCTCAGCCAATTTCAGTTCTTTTACAAATTAGCGCATGACATTTTTTATATTTTGTAAATACCATGCCACATTTGTAAATTTATGTTTCTCTGCTTTCTTCCGTATCAGATTTTCTTTTTGTTCATGATGGCATTTTCTTTTGCCAAAAAGTAAAATTTGGCTTAGCCCGTTTTCCTTACGCGCTTACTGGGCCAATTCGGCTGCGTTGGAATCCCACTACAATGAACAGGAGGGGCTCTGGTTCGCTGGAATTTAGCTTAGCCCGTTTTCCCTAGCGAACATTTCGTTCATCCTAGCTATTGGGGTCCATAAAATAAACGTATACATCTAAAAAATGATTTATGTGTACTTTACTAATCACGTTGTATTTTTTTATTTCTAATCACATTGAGCCTCTTCACATCTCAATTTGTGCAGGTCTTACAGACCTTGAAAGTAAGTGCGACTACATGATTGGCGATACTTCGATTGGGAGGTGCAGACAGATTTGCTATGCTATGGGCAGCATCTATGATCCCGACAAGAGTTACACTCAAAACTGTGATAGCACATATACATGTATGTGTTGTTGTGTCCAGCACTAATGCGCTAGCAAGGCGTAGACATGAGTCAATATGCGTGCATGTACGTGCAATTAATCTATTCGATGCAAAAGACTTACTAATAAATCATAGACTGATTCCTCAAATGTTCATTTAGTGGTTGAATGACAGGAAACAAAGTTCAATGCCGGAGCTACCTTGAATTATTTGTGGATGTTTTTTCTTTTCTTTTAAAGGAAATGATAAGTACCCGACGTCAGGTACGTGCACAAATTTTTGTGCGCACAATTGATGTTCCAAAAGGCATACATGTCAAAATCGTTCTTATGTGCAGTCCGGCTACTAGTAATGTTGGTTGGATACTCGTGTTTCAAACGTAGCAGCTTCACAAACATTAAGTTTCATACCGTTGGAGTAGTTATTTCTTCCTCCAGATCTTGTAGATGAAGCAGAGGCACACAATCTGCCTTTTCTTATTTCGTGCGGCTGGCTGCTAGTTGGATGACATCACCAGACCAAGTGGCAGTTAAAGGAAAGCATCAATTTGGCAGAGAAGCAAAGAACTGGACTCTGGAAAAAATAGCGGGTGATGAATTTATCCACTTGTTTACCCTTAAGGCCTTGTTTGGTGGAGGAGGTTTGGGGAGGTTTGGAGAGGAATATCCTCGTAGGGTTCAAAATCCCCAGAAATCCTTGTCAGCCCATTTGACACGTAGGGATTGAGAAGGCCAATTATTTCCATTCCCCACGAATCCCCCTCAATTCATGTGGTACAGAAAACCCTCCAAAGCACCCATAGAACTGGACGCTTGCTTTGCTGCTGCTGTTGTAGGAGGTTTAACCAAATAGAGGGGTTTATAAGGGGGGAGGGATTAGTGGGGAATTAAAAGGATTGGATGGAAGAAAGGGATTAACCAAATCCTCTCAGATCCCCCTTCACTCCGGGGCTGCAAAATTTCCCCTGTCAAACAAGGCCTAAGGAAACACAGGGATGGGTGCTGGATTTATACACCAAGGATGGGTGCTGGATTCTGGTACACAGCACCATACTTGTTCGATCGGCCTGACTCCTATCTGCAGGTGGGCATTAGTATTAGGCCTACCAATAACAAATGAGGTCAACATGCTTGGATATACTCTAGGAGGTGTTTGTTTTGAGGACTGGAAATGAACAATTTATCATAGCACACAAGATGAGAACAACACCACTGTAATATATACCAACCAGTGGTTGAAGAGAAAGCAATCTCAACCAGTGATAGTTAAACATGGATAAAAATACCGACAAGGAACTGGCCATTAGACAAATATAGAACTAGCCAGTTAATCTATCTCACCTTTGGCGGGTTTACTGCTGTCCTCTCTAATCAGTGGTAAAGGATCAGGGTTGGATGGGACAGGGAACATATATTGCTCCCCTGTCTAGTAGCTTGAAAATAACAAGATCCTAAAAATTGAGTTGAAATAAAATGGAGAAACAAGTATGGTCACCATTTAGAGCATCTCTAGCCGACCCCCTAAAAGGGCCGAACCCGTATAATTCAGGCGAGTATACGGGTTCGGCCTGTTTTTCTGGCTAGAATAGACATCGTACCTTGGGCCCGGTCCGTAAAAAATTTACCGTGGCCCGAAAAAACTCCCTCTCCACCGCTATATATGCGGTTTCATCGCTCGGATACGGGTCAAATCCTATCCGCCGCGATTCCCTTCCTCCTCTGCCACAATTTCTCGCCGCCGGTGAGCCTAAAAAAGCCATGGATGGCTACAGAAGTGGTGGGGATGACCCGGAGCGCCGCCGCCGCCGCATGCAAGCGAGGCGTGCGGAGGTGGCTCAACCACGGGAGCCGGCCGCCGCCGGCGTTCGAATGCCTGGAGCTCGTCGAGTATGAGTGCGGGCTCGCCCGTCGCCGCCACGCCTTCTCCGGCTCCTCTGCCGCGGGGAGCTCATCCGCGGGCGCCTCGAGCTCGCGGCTCACTCCGGTCAAGAGAGAGCTGGAGGAGCTCGGGCCGCTCGCCGTCAAGCTCGAAGCTGACGCGCTGCCGCGTCGAGGAGTGATTGGCCCCGAGGACTACCTCCCCCCGGGGCAGGAGGAGCGCCTAGAGCACGTCATCATGGAGCGCTCGACAAGGGAGCAGGAGGAGGAGGCCCACGCACTCCGCCACCGTGAGCTCGACTACGAGCGGATCTTCCTCGAGCAGGGTGTCGTGACGTCGCAGGCGCACACGTCCAAGGTGGCGGACCTGCGCGTCATGAAGACCGAGCAGGCCAAAGTCTTTATCGACCTCGACGATGACTGAGCTCCTCCGGCTCCGCCGCGAGCTCGTCGATTTTGGTAGCGTAGGCTTGGGGCCGTAGACACCCCCCCCCCCCCATAGTACAATGTAGATGAACTATGTATGATCAATGTAGTATGATGATGAACTATGTATGATTTCATATACGAAGTCTGATCCGCAGCGCATGAATTCGCCTCGTAAATTAGATCTGAAGCGAACTAGTTGGCATTATACGAGGTCTGCTAGAGATGCTCTTAGTACACTTCATTCCAAACAAGTACAGTGCCTCACTCGTGGTTCGTGGTTGCTTGATGAATTTGTACTATATACTGCCTATCTTACAGTTGCTACTGTTCAAGATATCACTAATAAAGGCTTATCAAAACTAGCAACATTCTACATGAATCTCGATTGGCCGACTAAGATTATTTTAGAGACAGCTGTGTGAAAAAGAGCGCATCGTAGGAATACACAGAGATATGATGTTTGTTACAGAAGTAATGATTCATCAAGGGCGTGTTTGGTTACATTATCAATCCAGTCTGGCCCGGCGAGCCTAGCTCTAGTGAGCCGGTTTGAGGGGATGCAGGCCAAAAAAAAACCCAGATGCACATAGTTTGGTTGCTTGCATGTCCCTAATTGCATGAGACACCCATTTTTGACCCGGTGTTTGGTTGCCCGCATTGCATTAGGCGCACATATGACATGGTGTTTGGTTGCAACCTGCATAAAGTGTTGTCACCACTTCTAACTAGTGGTAAGCTTACCACACACAATCTGAACATGTAGCGCCAGCTAGTTAAACAAATGACAGTCCATCCTAACTACTATCAAGTGACAATTCAAATTATTAAGAGCCATTGGCTAAATAGAGGATAGTTCATCAGTGCTGCTGCTACCAGATCTTCCTCTTCCTCTTCCTCTTCTTATGCTTCTGCTAGTGCTTCTTCTTCTTCTTCTTCTTCTTCTTCTTCTTCCATCTCCTTCAAATCCTGCACTGACCTCTGTTAAGCTACATTGCCTCTGCCCACTCCAACCTTTTGTTCTTCCAAGCGTCATTGTCAAATGCCTCCACACCATGGCCGGAGCTAACAACATCGTCAGGCTCGACCTCTTCCTCCTCAGGCACGTGTTCATCAAAGCCCCACTGGAGGATCCAGTTATGCAGAATGCAACAAGCAAGAATAAGCTTAACCTGAGTGGAGTATGGGTGGAATGGCTTCTAATCCGGGATCTTAAACCTATTCTTCAGAGCTCCAAATGCCCTCTCAACAGTTACTCTAAGGCTGGAGTGTCTGCTGTTAAACAACTCTTGTGCAGTCCTAGGATAGTTCCTGCCATAGAACTCGTTGAGATGGTACCTGGTTTTCCTGAAGGGTGGAAGAATACCCGGTCGACATGCAAAGCCAGCATCTCCAAGGTAGAACTTGCCATCGGGGATGTTGATCCCATCAGGTCGACTCATGTTGTCACTGAGGATGTTAGCATCATGCACTGACCCCTCCCAGCCAGCCATCACATATGTGAACTTCAGATCAAAGTCAACAGCAACAAGCACATTCTGGCTTGTGTAGTGCTTCCTCCCCCTGTATGTTGTAGACTGTGACCTAGGAACTCTGATAGTGACATGAGTACCATCTATTGCCCCAATGTAATCCTAAAAATGGCATCACAAGCCTGTGTTAGTGCTCAACTTGAACAATACAAGCATATCAAGCAATGAAAAGTGTATTATTGTCAATGCTCACCTTGAAGTATGGATACCATCTTGGGCTTCCACGAATCTTGGGTGGAGTCTGACCACATGGTCTCCTGATCATCTCTCCTCTAAGCTCCCCAAGAGCAAAAAGCACCTGCTTGAAGTACCTAGAGATGGTCTCCATTGATCTGCTGAACGTGTTGTGAATGACCCTAAACCTCTGGTTATGGTCAACAACATGGAGGAACATGGCCACTTGCTCTTCGACACTGGTGTTGATGTTATCTTGTAGCAACCCCCTGCTCCTGAAGGTCTCGACAAGCCTGGCAAATGGTGCTCTTTTCATTCGAAGCATCCACAAAGCCTGGACGTCATTGCAGTTGTAGATGCAGTTCAGATTTTGGATCCTCTCCTGTTCCCGGACAAACAATGGACCATAGCGGATCAAAGGTCTCCCAGCATGACGAACAACTCTCTAGTGCACGGACATGACCCATGCCTGAATCACACTAATCAGTGCTATTGCCTGAATTATCAGCCTCATCCGTGCATCCATAACCTAGTCGACATCGACAGTTTGTTCAGTGGGAAATCGATCCTACACCTAGCCTAACGGCCTAACCACCGAGCTAACAAAGGGGGGAGGGGTGTTGCTTACCGACATCGGAGATGAGGACGGCGTAGGGGGAGCCATGGTACAGACTAGGTCGACTAGACGGTGGCCAACAGCAAGGGGAGCACCAGATCTGCCGCAAACGCCACCGCCTCTTCCGCTGATGCCGCAGCCGCCGCCGCCACCTCTAGCGCAGGTCTGAAATTGCAGCCGCCGCCGGTGGTGAGGCAGTAGGGAAGAAAGGGGGTACTGGCTATGTGTGAGTGAGTGAAATAGGGTGAGGCTAGATTTGGCGCCGGGACGGGGCGCCAGATTTCCATCTCCCGCCATCCCCCCTCGCCCTCGCCTCGCACCCGCCCGTGCGACCTCGCGCCGCACTCAGCCTGGCTCGCGAGAAACTACCGATCCGAGCGTTTCCAGCGAGCCAAGCTCTGGGCTGCTTTGAGAAGCATACGATGCAGGCCCAACAGTGAATACAGGCAACCAAACATGCCTCTTTTCTTCCTGTGCGGATCTGGTTGGGCTCGATGTGGGCAACCAAACACGCCCCAAAGCATATTATTTATAGTTGGGCGTTAGAAGAAGAAGAAAATAGTACATTGCTAACTCTCTACATACACCCAGGCTTGTTAGTTTCTAACATTATAATTTCCTAATTTGCATGTCCAAAGAAAAATCCACCTACAAGATGTTACTGTCGAGTGAAGCATGCGCCAAAATGTTAGTGTACCGCTTAAAAGGTCAATCCGCGACTATGGAGCAAGATTTTGTGTTTTTTTCACATGTCCTCAAAAAGTACTTGAACATAGCTCACGTTTGGTATGATCTTTTTCAAGGACAAAAAAGCATGCCAAAGATCCAAGATACCCGTACAAATATTTTCAAACGGAAGATGCTTACATATGTACATCAGTCGGCCAGAAAATAAATTCTAGCCACGAGAATAAAACTCTCATAACAATACTAGAGGAATGGTTGGAATAGATGTAAAGTTCCTAGTTGATAATGGTACCACTACTAGATTCTGGGAGGATACCTGGCTAGGGGAGACTTCTTTGGCTTTACAATACCCTTCATTATATAATATTGTGCAACGTAAGGAGGATTATGCCGCCAAAGTATTAAACTTGGTACCACTTAATATCCAATTTAGGAGATCCCTTGTAGGGGAACGTTGGAATGCTTAGCTGCACCTAGTCCGTAGGTTGATGTATGTTCAACTTTCAGACTAGGTAGATACAATTAGTTGGAAGTTAACCACGAATGGAATTTTCTCTATGACATCCATGTATTTGGACTTAATTGATTCTGTGTCATTGTCGAGGTCTTTGCACATATGAAAGATTAAAGTTCCGCTTCGCATCAAAAAAATTATGTGGTTCGTCCACAAAGGAGTTATTTTGACCAAAAATAATTTGCTGAAAAGGAATTGGGTTGGTAACTCCAGATGTTGTTTTTATGATCAAATTGAATCGATTAAACACCTCTTTCTCCATTGTCTGCCTGCAAAATTGTTATGGCGATCAATTCATATAGCTTTTAACGTTCATCCCCCAACGAGTATAAACACGTTATTTAGGACATGGCTTAATGAAGTGGACATACACATAGCTAAACATATTCGGATAGGGATATGTGCACTATTCTGGGCTATATGGAACACTAGAAATGTTATGATTTTTAATGGGATAAAATTCACTAATTATTTATAGGTTATCTACAGAGCTACAGCTTGTATCCGTATGTGGTCGTTACTCACTCATGCGGACTTGAGGGAGCTTTTGGATATTGGGTACAACCGCTGGGAGATGCTAGCACGGGCTATCTTTAGTCGATTTGAATGGCGAGCTAATACTAGGCTAGGTGTGTAGGCATCTTAGTCTGTTCTTTATCGCCGGATATGGTGCTTTACAGATTTATTTTTTCTCTTTGCTCGGTTTATAAGCTTCCTTGGAACTTAAGACATTGTTATGCTTTTTAAGAATATGGTTGCATGCATCGATTGATGCAGAGGTCGGAGGTCAACCTCCTTTTCTAAAAAAAGTATCTTTCTTATTTTTCTAACAAAACAGAGCCTACATAGTATTAAGTAAGAAGCTCAAGTTTTTTTTCTACTAGTAAAGCACAATCATCTAAACAACTGAACCCCAACGAATTAAAGTGAGGTTAGGTACTGCATATACTGTCTGATGGTAAAGTTTATTGACATATAACGACAAGTGAAACTAGTAATGCTCTATTTGCACTTACTATAAAAGAGACCAAGGATAGATAAATCCTCACCTATGTCACTTGTCCAGAGGGCATTGGTTCATGTATTAGATGGGCAGGTGGGGAAATATGTGTGAATACCACATAATAGATCAGGAAAATATTAGGAATAATATTATTTTTAACTTCGATTACGAGATGTGCATTTGCCAAAAGACGGTAACGTCTTTTGTTTGCACCATAAACATGTAACTGAGAGAAATTTGGGAGGTGTTTGTTTCGATGACTAGGAAGTAGTAACGTAAGCATAAAGGGAAACTGGCTACACCCTGTAACAACTCTGAACTAGACAAAACACACTTTGTTTGGTTCGGCTGTATAAAGGAAATCGATCCCTTAATAGCATTTGGTTTGGCATGGTAACATGAATACATAAGCATGCACTTTTCTCACGTACAAAACACAACAAGGGCTTTCACATGCAATTTGCAAATGCTTCACCAGCACAACTTCAATTTCATCAAACAAGCACAAAATTTAGAAATATTTTTGAATGCATCCAATGCAAATACATCTTTTAACCAGATTTTGTCGACACTTCAACAACATTAAACATTTTGAAAATGCATATTAAGCTATGGATACAAACTCATAATTCAACGATACTTTGAAATGAACTACATAATTTGTTACCTCACAAAAAAGCTACATAATTAGTTCATAAAATTGTTTTTATACGATAAATATAAAGGCATCTTGGGATGATTCTGAATCTTGCAAAACAGCTTTTCCATCGATCTTCATTTGCCACACCATTGATATTCTCTTCTAAACAACCTTGCTTATGTTCTCATCATCTGGCAATAAGCAAGAGTTAAAATTAGAAATAAAGAAACACAAGAGATAACAGTAATAATTTTTTTAACTACCACTTATTTTGTTATTCACATGCAAAATCACTTGGCCAAGCACATACGTAGCTCACATTTGACAGTAGTATAAACCAGAAAGACCATAAAAGAGGTGCACTTGTAGCGAATGGTTGTTCATTTGGCAACAAAGCACAACCAAACAACAATGTTTGCAAGTGGTTGTTCACCCTAACAATTGGAGCAAATGGCATGTTGTATCGATTTGTGCAAAATGTTGTTTCAAAGAATGCACAATCTCTGTACTTAGGGTACACTGCCCTTGTCCTCCTATCCACCCAAAATAGTCCCATGACAGAGTTTGTATCCTTGTCAATCGTTGTTACATATTAGAATTGAGGATTCTCAGCTTGCCGCCTCTTAAAGTACTCATCTATGGTTTCCATGTCCCGGAAATTTAGGTTTAGCCGCAGCTTGAACATACATTTGAAACATTCCTCTTCACATATGGTAGTATCCTAGAGTCTCCACCATGAACCCTACCAAGCATTCACATGCATGATAAAGTTGAGAAGTTTACATGTGTTTTCATTATGAGATCCAAATCTTCTTTTGGGACGTTGTGGTGCGAGCGGTAGTGTCGTACACACTCTGGTTGTGGCATTAATGGGTGGGTATGCTCCACAACAAAGTATGACACACTCCACTTATCGCCATGATCCCAACTATCAGGTGAGCTTTGCAATCATGACGCGTCAGCCTATCCTATTAACTCTTGTTTGTCACATCCATTTCAAATCAAGCCTGTTTGCTGGACGAGGGACTTTCCATTGAGATTCCTTTTGAAGCACTGCTACTGTCACCCTTACCACCTGGCTTCCCTACGTGGACACACTAGAAAACCCTCTTCATAAGTGTCACAGGAACTCTCTTTTGGATGTTTTTTGGAAGCTGCTATGCATGTGCCGAAGCCCATTTTGAAGACATAGTCATTATATAACCTTTGAGTGCCATCAACGAAGTCAAACTCCATGCCAACATATGGTGCAAGCGGCTGAGATGAAATATCGTCATCTTCTTCATCATCATACATTGCAGCATCTGAATTTATTCCACCATTTGTTGTAAAATGTTGTTGAGCGTAGCTCTCCTCGCCTGATGTCCAATCATTGGCATCCTATCAACAATGCAAGAAAAGTATAACACGATCCATCAGAAAATTGTAGGAAATAAATTAGTATATAATAAGATGTAAATGCTACATATATCCATTTTTCCAGTTGAAATAAATTAGAAACCAATTACTATAACATGATGTAAATGATTTACCAGACACAGTTTTGTTACTTTTGCTACATAAAGTACTCTTCCACTAAACCAAAGTAGTAGTCAGTGAAGGGAAGCAAGAAACAGAGGTTATGAATTGCAACTTCCTTCTGTTTCTTCAACATGGATGTACATACTTCATATATCCGTTTTTGAGTCCAAACATGCACATTCAGTACAACATGCTAAAATTACCTTCATCATAAAAAAATCCGTTCTCACTCCCCCTTAAATTAGAACTTATAAGTTTGAAAGGACTCCCCCTGTTATCCATTATCAACAGTTGTTTTGCAACTAATTCAACTCTACAACTTAACATCAAGTTACCATAATTGGACTTTTCTTTAACAAGCAGCATTTGATGAAAAAAAATCAGGTAAATTTCTGAATGCAACACATTCTTCTCCACACAATTTTTTTCAACCATTTCACTGTTTTGAACACAATTTTTGTTCTGAATTCAATAAAAAAATCAACACTCACTGCTTTTTGCTCAACGACATCTTTTGTTGGGATTCAACTAACTGAATTAGTGGTTCAAACCAACACTCACAATTTCAGGTAAACGTCCAGTACAAGTTTAATTGGGATCATGGAATATGCTCAAGTTTTCCGCTCAAATCTACAATTCGTGGCCTAAATCACTTGTTGCAAGTGTCAATGCAACAAACAAATCTGCTACAAGTATCTTTGCTAGGGTTTTTAGGATCTTACCCAATTTACAGTGAATTTGGCAGGGGAAACTTCTAGGAATAACACCGGGGGATCACTGTACATGCTCGTAGGAGGCTTGTTGTATGGGATCTACACCGCTCACTGAAGTTGGATCCGTCCACCGGGATGCAACAGAGCTAGCAAAGCTTCGAGGCAAGGCGGTGGCGAGTATATCTCTAACGATATGGTACGCCATTGAGCTGAAGTAGGGGTCGTTCTGCGAGAATTTGGGCGATGGGGTGTTGCGGTGAACGACGCCTGGCGGTGGGCGTACGGTGGGCTGGTCGCCGCCACATGCGATTCACAGGGGTCGGGTGGGACACCGTCTGTGGCGGTGCTATGTTGCAACACGTTATCCTTTACAATGGTCTATCACGAGCGAGTGGCTGTGCGTGGCTCAGGTGGCACGTTGATCCTACGGCTGGGATGCAACAAAGCGGCGGCTCTGGAGGTGGCTTAATTCTGAATCAAATCAACAGGCTGATCCGTAGTAGTTGCTTTTTCATTTACGTCGTAAACAGGTGAGAGACGAAAAACAATGAAAATGCGAGGCCCCCTAACTAATTTCGGAGGGGTATTTTTGTCCCCGCGAATTTGTTTTTTTCCTGGCCCGCCGCAGCCCAGATCCAAGCCCTCTCTAGCCCTGTATAACCCAGACCGTATATGTACAGTACCCTGGTCCGAAAAAAAACATCACATGACCCCACGTCCATGTAAGACCTGCCGAATCCAATCATTCACGCGAGCAGCTCCATCAATCTCGCGAGCATTGACGCAGCTCCATAAGTCACGTAGTAGATCTCCACCGGCGGCTATCTCGTCGCCGGCGATCTCGTCGAACAGCGGGCGCGACAATGTCGTGAATCTCCAACGATCACGCACAGGTACCGCATCCCGCGTCCCCCCTCTAGTCTTGCTTGCGGCAACATCGAAGGAACTGCCGCCGCGCCAGTGGCACTGGTTAACCTAGCGGAGCGGGTAACCTAGCTACCCGGCGGCGCATGCGATCGTGGATCTTGTTCCGGTAATGCTGCTCCTCGTGATCTGGGTTCACGTAGCGTCGGTTGCCGTCGGCTGTGCGCACCACCAGTATCGTTATTTGATGTGGCGGCTAACCTAGGTATCCGGCGGCAGAGGTAATCACAGATCTAGCTAGGTTTTGAGATCATGCAGTTCCTCGCGATTGAAAGTGATCACGACGGGTGTCGTGGCCATCTTCCTTAGTAAGTTTGGCAAATCTGAACGGCCTCGGTTGCGGTTGTTTACATAACATCCGTGATCGTGTGCTATGTGTTTTATATTTCATCATTGATAATGTTTGCACATGTGATGATACATATTATTGGTTGTAGGAAATGGCGGACGAGGAGTTAACCGATATCATGGTAGACATGGAGTTTGGAGAACTGGTGAAAGACTGGATAGAAGATTGGTCAGATGATGAAAATTCAGATCGTGAAGATCGATCAGAGAATGGGAACGAATGGGACGATCTTAATGTGAGTGGCATTGTCATGTTGTAATTTTTTGGTGGCATCCGACAACATTAAATATTTGTGTTGAAAATTTATAGATCGATGAGCTTGATAATGATCAGGAAAACAACTCGGAGCTCTCGAATGAAGATTACATTAGTCAGGTACGTAAGTGAAAAATTTTGTTGGCATGCAAATTGAATTTCTTCTGGAATATTATATGATAAGTAATTATGTATTTGTGTTGTATTTTTTAGTTCATTTCCGAATGTCATAATGCGTACGACTATTACGGTGAATCCGACGCGGAGACAGGCCTTAACGACGAATCATTAGATGCAACTTGTTCTGGGCAGTCCGAGTCGTCGGTCATCATGAGTCAGGTATGTGTGTAATCAATGTTCTATGGAAGTAAGTAATGTTAAACCATAGAAATTTGTTTTCATGGCTGTGGTTTGATTGTGTAGGTGACACAAGATGATGGGGCAAAGAATGTCCAAGATACTGCCAGTGCAGATGATAAGAGGGATATGTTCATGCAGATAATGGAAATGACCTTTACGTCTCACGATGCTGCGTATGATTTCTACAACAACTATGCTAGAGATAATGGTTTCAGCATTAGAAAGAATAAGGTCAGCTATAACAAAATAGAGTCACGTCATATGCGTTATAGGCGGTTTGTTTGTTCAAGACAAGGAAAACATGACAGCAAGTTGCTAACCGAGGAAGGACACAGCCGTAGGCTCAGAGCCGAGACATGCTGCTTTTATGAAGCGCACCTGACCGTCAAGCTTGACCAAAAGCGTGGGATTTGGTATGTTGAAAGTTTTGAGGACAAGCATAGCCATATGTTGGCAGGACCGGGCGAGGTACCTTTTCTTTGGTCCCACAGAAAAATCAAAGAGTACCAGAAGCATGAGATAATGTCCATGGGAGCTGCAGGGATTAGAATTCACGACATCATGGATTGCTTCATCAGCAAACATGTATGGTACGACGGTGTTGGTTTTACCAGGCGTGAAATATACAACCTTTGCGCCAAGGAGAAGAGGAAGCTGCTTTCAAAAGGTGATGCTGCCACAGCCATAGGCATCATGTCCAGTAGGAAACAGAGGGATCCTAGCTTCTTTTTCAAGTACATGCTAGATAAGGAAGGACATTTGAATAGGATGTTCTGGTGCGACTCCCAGTCTCGTCATGACTATGAGGACTTCGGCGACGTGCTTGTATTTGACAGCACGTACAAGATGAACCGCTATGGTATGCCATTCATACCTTTTGTTGGTCTTAACAATCATCGGAAGATCACTGTTTTTGGTTGTGCCATAGTTTCGGACGAGACCGAGGAGACATACGTGTGGCTTCTGCAGACTTTTTTGAGGTCCATGTGTCAAAAGATGCCTAAGAGTGTTATCACAGACGCCGACGCTGCGATGATCAAGGCAATTCGCGAAGTCTTGCCAGACATGTGGCACCATATATGTACGTGGCACGTAGAGAAAAATATGAAGATTCACCTCAGTCACAAGTCCTTGAAGGAGTTCTGAACTCTTATGTACTACAACACGTCCATGAAAACGTTTGAGGAGAGATGGCACGCATTTTCCAAAAGATGGCAGTCGGAAAAAACTATAACATGGTTGAGGCGGATGTATAAGAAGAGGAGACTGTGGGCCGCGGCATATCTAACAGAGGGGTTTTGGCTTGGCATGAAAAGCAACCAGCGGAGTGAAAGCCTAAACTCATGCCTTCACCTCCACCTAGACGGTGAAATGACCCTGGTGGATATGATTTTGCACTATGAGAACGCCGTTGTGCGTATCCGTGAAAATGAGGCGCGAGATGACTGCACGACCTCATAGAGTTTACCGGTGGCAGTTACTAGCTCGAGGGAACTTGAGATAGCTGCTTCTCACGTCTTCACTCCAGCAAACTTCTATATGTTGCAGGATGATCTTAGAAAAATTGACGGCATGGAGATTATAGAAATAGAGCTGGGAGACGGATCACAGCAGTACATCGTGGCCTGGAAGAATAACCGGAAGCGCCGTTTTTGGGTGGAGTATACACCAGTAAATTCCGCAGAAACTATAAGGTGCAGCTGTAAAAGAATGATTCGAAAGGGTCTACCTTGCAAGCACATATTCCATGTACTTAAGCACTTGAACATATCTGAAATACCAAAGTGTTTAGTTCTTATTCGGTTCACGAAAGAAGCAAGGTTGGGACTGCCCGCGAGGCGCACAAGCGATCTGTTGGGATTTGGTTGGACTGGGGCCGGGGAAAGAATGAAATATAGCCAGGTCAGTGTGTTAGCGTCTGAAGCTATGCATGCGACATGCAAACACCCTACTTTGTGGGATCAGTTACAGGAGAGTTTGAAGGCTGTGATAGCTAAGAGTCATGAGTATGATCTGCTACAGGAAAATTTGTTGAAGCAAACAAATGACATCAGTAAGTGTGCAGTTGAATATGTGGACGATGGTTAAGGCAACATGATTGAGGTTAAAGATCCTATGAAAGTTTCAAGCAAAGGTGCAACAAAGGTAGATGAGAGCCGCCTTGTCTCGAAAAATGGTAGACCACTCTCTTTTGATGAGTTGAAAACCCGGTGCGGCGCTTGCAACTTGGTAGGACACACTAGACGTAGCAAGAAATGCAAACTAAATCAGAAGTAAGTGTTTGTATGCATTGTGGATTATTAAATTTTGTATCATTCATTAACTTAGCTTGTCTTCTATCATGTGCAGAAAAGTGGAGAAGGAACAAGAGTAGAACACTTGCTTCAATTATTTATTGTGTTAATCGGCCGACTCATACTTTGGCTAAGGTAGCTGTAGGCGCTTGTGTTTCTTTGGTTTGGAGGCTTTCGCCCCCTGATTGTATCCTTAGTGTATTAGCAGACGAGATCCCAGTCTTTGTTTAAATAAAGTAAGATGTTTCCCTCTAAACAAAAATCAAAAAAAATTCTTTACTGTGTAATGACTGGGCGGGAGGTAGAAAGGATATTGTACATTTCCCCTGCCCACGTCCTAAATGCCATTAAATAAGTAACTGTACCACTCTCCTCCCCACCACACACTCACCCACCTCCCACGGGCGCTGGTTCGAACTCCCCTCTTATCCCCACCTACAGTAGATCGAGAATACCCTCACCGGCGACCGCTACAACCGCCTCCATGGAGAGAAGCCTCGGCTGGCAGAGAGCGATGATGGACCTCGCCAGCGATGACGAGGGGTGGCGCGCGCAGTTGACGAAGGTGTGCGGCTGGTTCCCCAGCACGGAGATGTTGGTCAACCACGCGCGTGGCCTCGTCAAAGTCCTCACCGACGCCAAGAGGAAGTGCGCCTTCCCCTACGGCCGCGGCGTCCCGCCGGCTGTCCTACTCGTGTGGGCAATGCGAGAGGCCACGCTGAGCGACTCCCCTATTCAACGCGCAAGGTGGTGGATGTACCGCTCCACCACCATGACGCTGCGGCCAGATTTAGCACGCGTCGCGTCGAGGGCGGACCGCGTCGACGTCGATCTCGCTCTCCCTGCGCCCATCAGCCCAGACTACCAGGTCCGCCACGTGTTGAAGCCAGTGCTGCCGTTGGGCTCTGACGTCATGGAGGACGACGTGGAGGAGGTACTTGTCATCCTTGATGACCATGAGGAGGGCGAGGAGGACGCTGTGCAGATGGTAGCGCCGGTCGCCGTCGAGGGTGGCAAGACAATGCCCATCGACGTCGAGCTCCTTCCCCTCCTCCCTGACATAGTGAAGGTGGAAGAAGAGGAGGTGGCTCAGGATCAGGTGGCGCAGCTGTCGAACAGAACATCGGTCAAGAAGAAGGCTTCTCCATGTGTGGTGCACCGCTCACGCCGCCTCAAATTTCTGAAAAAGTGAAGATGGGCACAGTTGCTGAAGGAGGAGGAAGCTGCTGGTTATGTTAAGTTAGGTATGCTGTTATATGTTTCAGCATATAAGTTAACATTATTTTGGGTTTGATGTTGGTTAGGTATGCTTTTATATGTAAGCATATAAGTTATGCAATCGGTACGGTTTGGTCGGGTTCTTTGTGGCTGAAGAAATGAATATCTACTGGTCACCCTAAGTGTCAAGTTCAGTTAAATTTCAGAATATTGAATATGTACTGTTGCTTTGCTTCAGTGTTGCATGGAAGCTGCTAGATGTTGCTCCTATGTTGCAACAAGAAAATGAACTGGGCTGCTGCATAAATCAGTAGTGTTGCTAGGTGATGTGCCCATGTGCATCACATACCAAATATAGAACATGCCAAAAGTGCATTGTCTGTCAAATATAGGACATGCCAAAAGTGCATTGTCTGCCAAATATAGAACATGCCAAAAGTGCATTGTGTACCAATCATGATGGCCCCATGTTATTTATGCTGCAATCTCTGTTACACTTTGCCCATAAACTGAATAGCAAATAATTCAGCATCATTTCATCATGTCAATTACAATGATGTCAATAACTTTATGAACAATCTACTTGCTAACTATGACAGCAATCATAATGGCAAGCAGGCCAAGATACAGAAGACCTCCAAATCCTAAAATCCTATCCCTATAGAGCAATATCTCCTTGTGCATCTTAACCATTGCCCTCTTTCTTTCTCATTCCTTTTAATTCCAGCTTCATATTCTGTAATCTTAGTCTCCAGTTTCTTGTTCTTCATGGCAAGATACTTAATGACTGACTTTGCTTTGCTATCTCACTCCCCATCAACCCATTCAACATACTCAGAAGTGATATCATCCTAAATAAATCATGAGCAATTCAAGTCATTTTATAACTGAACTTGTCGCTGCAAGCATTAAACACTGAACTTTTTTGCAGCTTGACCATAATAGAAGTACTAGTTTGAAGATCATGCTCAGTAGACTAACCTCAAACACACATCCCCCGAGTGCGCTGCCAAAATTGTCTGCATCTACGCAGACACGGCCACTAGGAGTTTCCTGATGACCACATAGATGGAGCTTGTCATGGCCACATGTGATGAATTATGGGCGATAATGCTGGGATGTAAAGAACAACGGTAAAGAACTTACCTTTTTGCCACCAAAGTGTAGCACTGAAGAAACCCTAGCCGTAGGTTCTCCCGGCCCGCTGCCGCCCACGAAACCCCCGTCCCCTGTTCCACTAGATCTGCCGCCGCTGCCTCCTGTGCCACTGAATCCGCCCCACCTGCTTGCAGGACCTAGGGTTCGACCTAACTTGCGGTCGCCACCGCTCTTCTCGCCGCAACCGCCGCTGCCTGACGCCCAGCTCGCTGTCATACTTTCGCCGTCGAGATTTGGAGGCGCAAATAGAGAGGGAGGGCTAGGGATTTGGAAAGGGAAATGAGAAAAGGTGAAAGATTGATGTGAACCTGGCAAAATGGGCTGGTGTAGCGCTGCCGGGAAGATAGCCCGCCTGTGGGGCCCCTCACGTGGTTAGATGGGCTGTGCCTGGCATTATGGTGAGTACAGAAAAAGTTAATTATACATATAATAAAAAAACAACGGGTTTGTAAAACAAAATAGAAAAACATGATGCGTGATAACAGGCGATAGAGCCAACAAGCTGACATGACTAATTTTGATCAGTGTAATATTACATTTTGGCTCGATATATTTACTTATCTACCATGACTAGTTTTCATAATGATGTGATGAGGGGGAATTACTAGGAGATTATGCAAGATGATGACATGCAGATAGCTAAGGCAGACGGCTAAGCTTGGTAGAGTTTTAAAAAAAGTTAAGATTGTGAAAATTTTAATATGAAACTTACGAGAGCAGTTGAAGAGAAAAATAGACTATTATAAAAAAAGGAGAACGAGAAAAATATTAAGCAAGAACACTGGATAAGTGAAGCCGTGAAAAATACAATTGTAAAAAATTGGAAATGAGAAAAATATTAAGCAAGAACAATTGATAAGTAAAGCCAAAACTTTATTGGTACGACCAAATTGTCTTCTCCGAGCGAATTTTATGACCAAATTGTCTTGTACGAGCGAATTGTCTGACAGACACATACACATGCATGTGTCACAATATTCGAGATGCCCTGTTTATCACATAAAAATGATAGAACCCCTAAGATAATCATGCCGTCGAAACCTTCGACCGGACTAAATCCAAACCACTAAAACTTCAATCTTGCATGCCGCATGAATTCTTCAAGCGCGCTTTTTCCTTGCGATTTCGCGAATTTTGTTCTTCACACACTCCATCGAGTTCGAATGTGTCATAAGAAACTCTGCGACGAAACATCTTCTCCTTGCGTCAACGGTGGCCTGCAAAAAATGACATAAAGGTTACATGAACCGAAGTTGCTACACCACCATAGTAGCAAGTCTACAAACGTAAATAACAGCATACATGTGTAATATCGTGGGTGATTCGGTCCTCGTCCAAATGTTCTAGACATTTTGTGACAAAAAGGCCACAAGAGTTCCTGGTACATATGCAAACATTAGCGATGGGCAATACGAACATGTGTGTTGTTGTTTGATTGTGCATGATGTCCTATTAACTCACCCATCCTCTTGCTGGGGTATGTCATACTCCTTGATAGGCCACTTACTTATGTCCGGATATTTCCCTGGTGTAATAAGATTTGTCTGACGCATATCGTGTGCTATAGCCATTCGCTATAAAGAGGATAGTGTTAAAAAACAATCATAAATAATATGTAAGAGCAATGGTACAAATGTTGGTTACATTACTAGTGCTTTAACAGTCCTCTCAGTCAGGTCCAGAGGATAGAGCGAATCGAGAACTTGGAATTCTTTCTTGATCATGTGCATGACCACGGTCATCCAGTGGCTATTGTCGATATTCAACGCAATATACGTCTACAGTGCAAAAAACCATTATGGATCAAAAGAAATACTTGATGAACTATCTTGTACTGATGAATCACAAACATTACGTACCTTATCACGCACAGTATACTCTTTCGTGACTCTATTAACTACTCCAACTTTGGTCAGAGCACTATCCATGTTGCAGCTCGATGGCAATGGATCGTCATGTGCGATAGCACGATCTACAAGGAATTTGGACCTCCATGCTGGACAGAGGTAACGATCATGACCAACACGCAACTCCAAATGTCCCATATAAGCATCAATAACCTACATAAAATATCAGCGCATTACATGTTGAAAGTTGAGACATAGATTATTGAGCATTTTAAAAACAGGACATGCAAGTAGTACTTACATCGTCCGACAACCATCTATGAGCTAGTACCGGTAGAATCCTTTCGGAAGTCCGAGTTATGCCACGGCCTTCACTGTAGTAATTTTTTTTGTTCTTGTTCTTCTCAGTGCTAGCAGCTAACTCGACAAATGAAACAGCTGCATCAATTATTTCCGGCGTCAACTCATCTGCCACAACCCCCGGCACATTATTGTTCGAAAATAGAGCTGCATGAAATAATATGAACGTCAACAATGGTGATCATATGCATTGGTAGTAAATAAAAAAATTAAGAATGTTAGTTACGATACCTCTAGTAGCAGTACTAGTACCAGAGGTTCTCTAACCACGGCTGGTACGCCTGACGGGCTTGTTAAGTGCGTAGGGGGATTCAAATTTCTTGGAAACGGTCCGCTTTCGCTTACCGGACATAACCTCCTCATCCTTATCGATTGTTGCACCCTTTTTCCATTCGTCTTAGCCAGGAACTTGCTGACAGAAGATGGACAAATGTCTATGTCCGATGAAGGTGCTAGAGTAGAAGTACCAATCACCCAAGGGTTTTCCGATGTACCCCCACATACACCATTACGCTTAACAGGTGAAGCTTCCTTTTGTCCATTCATCTTCGGTGAGGTTTTCTGTTTGGCAAACTAAATCGTGTGAACATTTCTGGACGTAAAAAATGAAACGAGAAAATTATAGACAGAAAGATAAATACATAGTACCTCAGGTACGGTTTTATGGTCGGGAAGCACTATATCAGGCTGCGTCATGTCAATGATCAGATGTCCATCACTATCCATGTCTTCCTTGTACACGAATTCCTTCTTTTCATATGGACCATTCTCGAACGAATCCACTGCGTCCGGATCATTCTCCGCGGATGGCACGGCAGCAGCCGGCTTGTGCATGACACCTGCTTTGTTCAACTTCTCCAACAACCTCTGCAATAGAAATATAAACTTAGTAATGCTAGCATGGTTTAAAACAGCAAACATACTATAAACTATAAAGTTTGGGTGTGATACCTCAGCAACTTGATCAGGGATTTTCCTCATCTGGGTGTGTATGAAGTCCATGCACCACTTCATTAGAAGCTCCATCAAATCTTCCGAAAATGCGGTTGTTGTCGACTTCTTTGTGTTTCCAGTTGCAGGCTTGGTTTTTGGCTTTATGGTAGGCGCATTATTTGGGATGTTGGGCTCCTGAGCCCTATACTCATGGGTGATATTATTTTCGATCTGCATGCGATATTGAAGTACATGTGATGAATAAAAAATAAATAGTATTAAGTTACAAAACATTTAAGAAAGACGAAACACAATGACTTACCCTGACGTTACCACGGCCGCGCCCATTGTCATAGTCAAACCTATCTCTCCTAGTGGCTGCACCTTCTATCCAGTTCCTCATAAGAGGTTGTATGGACAAGTTGGGATTATAGGCGCATTCGCCTTCGACCGGTTGCACCTTCTCCCAGTACAAGTACTACAAAAAGTTATAAGGATTTAGAGTTAGTAAAATACATCACATAAAATTGCAATGATATGATAATTGACATTATGCAATAGGTCTCATATGTGTACCTGCAAGAGAGCTAAATTGCCTTTCGGCCATTGGCGGAGGTGTTTGCCTTTCTTCACTATGCGAAGGCAATCAAGGAGAACACGCATGGTGAAGGCATTCCAGTTAATCTTTGAAATACGTTTCACATCTTTGACCAAAGCGTAGTATTGCTTTGGCACAATCTTGCTTGACATGGGAGCAATAATTGTTCCTAACAGGACAAGGACTACTTTGCGAAGGAAATCATCGTCGGTGGCTTTACTTTTAATTATGTCCTCAATGAGATTATCTATCACTATGTTTTCTGATGTCTTACTGAGAAATTGTGGCGGCACCCGCTCCTTCATGTCCTCGCCTTCTTCATTCAGAATGTCCGAAGAGGACAGTCCTTGGTTCTCGAGGTTAAAGATGCACTCGACGTCGACCGCACCGAGAGTCACCTCCCCAACCTCCTCTTGTATAATGAATCTGCCCGTGCTGGCCTGAAAATTCTCAATCATATACCTAATCAGTAGGGTACGCATCTTAATAGATGGTATCTGCAGCATGCTGCGCAATGTTGTATCAGCCACTCTAGCGCGTTGACCGCTCGATAGAGCTGCAACAAGCTTGCACCATTTCTCAACGGCGCATACTATTTCTCCATTCAGCTCGTCCATCCTGTTGAAATAAAATATATAACTTCGTGACATTAACTAACACTAAAGCAAAAATAACAATAGACATGCAAAAATATAAAACTTTCTGGCAGTAGCTAACACTAATGCAAAAATAACACTAATGCAAATACAAAACTATCACCATGTATACTGCAACATGCAGCCAAGTGTGTGCTGACATGAGGCAATAAAAAAATAACTACAATTTGTAATTGAATTTACTTGCATCTGATCAAGTTCTTTGAGTATCAGATAAATTATATACTCAATAAATTTAATATGGTAAACTGTTACTAATTCGTCTGGTTGTCTTATTAACAAGGTGACAAATTGTTCAATTGTAAATAAACTAGAGTCTATAGCAATGGTACCTATTTGAGGTTCATCAACATATAATGCTAATAACTCTTTAATGTTCTATGTGCACAACAATATAATTGGATCGTGTGACAAAAATATAATTGGATCGTGTGACAAAAAATGTATTGCATCATGCTTCTCAAGAAACAACATCTTATTCTACCATGCTATGAAAGAACCAAAGATTGTTTTCATCTACGCCATCTGGTCAGAACGCATCTAGTCAAGTTCATACTTGTTGAAAATATGTGGTAAACCTAAGTCCATCAAAGCAATGAGACGGAGGAAGTAGCTTGCTATGAAGGCGCGAGGGAAGGAGGACAATTTACTTGATCGGTCGACGAAGATGAAAGAAGTCGGCGATGCGTTCTCGACGTAGTTCATCGAGGTCGGCCTGCACGTGTGGACGACCTTGATCTTCTCGGGGGTTTTGTGGTGTGTGGGATGCGGCGGACGGAGTTGTCGACGCCTCGCCGGCAGGAGTCGATCTAGCCGACGACATGTGCGAGGAGGAGGAGATTATATACGAGGTCGACGCCTAGGTCGTCGTAACTTCCCTGTGGCCAATCTCTCGATCTATATTTTCCTCCGTTGAAGCAAGGCTGAACGTGGTCCTCAATCGTAGGGATTAGGAACATATGGATTAGCACGATCCCAGAATTGTGTAACAGAACGGCAACTACTCCCGTGATCGACGTGCATGTGATCGACGTGCATGGAAAGCGCAGCGTTGTGGGCCCCAAAATATGGATCCGACACTTATTTGCGGTCTGGGCCGGCCCACCTACCTGCATTGTTTCTTCCCTCAAAATAAATATCATTGCTTCATCCCTAAAAAAACTCTTTGTGACACCTATTAGTTATTGTATACTTGTATATGTTCAACAATATTTATAGTATCTCTATCATTTCTACAATTTTCTTTTGGGACCATGTGGGCTTGGCCAATGTGGTCCCCCAGGCAAGGTGTGCATGAATTCGGACACAAAACGCAAGTTGCTTCACGTGGGGGCAGTGTTGTAGGGTTCTGTCGCCGGAGAAACCCTAGAAAATGCATCGAGTGTCGGAAATGAACGATACTTGTCATGCATGCATGCCATGGTAATCCTAGGGTATGCATAAAGTTTGGGATCATTTGGTGGGACCGTCAAGGAAAACCACTTTCATACCTGCCCTCCGGCAGACCCGAATGGTTCTGCTTGTACATGGTGCATGTGGAAGCATGCATGAGATGACTCCAACTTTTGGGACCATGTGGGCTTGGCCAATGTGGTCCCCCAGGCAAGGTGTGCACGAATTCGGACACAAAACGCACGTTGCATCACGTGGGGGCAGTGTTGTAGGGTTATGTCGCCGGAGAAACCCTAGAAAATGCATCGAGTGTCGGAAATGAACGATACTTGTCATGCATGCATGCCATGGTAATCCTAGGGTATGCATAAAGTTTGGGATCATTTGGTGGGACCGTCAAGGAAAACCACTTTCAGACCTGCCCTCCGGCAGACCAGAATGGTCCTGCTTGTACATGGTGCATGTGGAAGTATGCATGAGATGACCCCAACTTTTCGGACCATGTGGACTTGGCCAATGTGGTCGCCCAGGAAAGGTGTGCATGAATTCGGACACAAAACGCACGTGGAGGCATGCATGCGATTGTCCCAACTAGGGTGTGCATACAGTTTGGTCTCAATTGGTGAGACCGAGAAGATAAACCTACTTCTAGTACATGGTGCATGTGGAGGCATGCATGCGATTGTCCCAACTAGATTTGATTTAATAATATTTCAAATATGAAACAGAAAAGAAAATTTATAATTAGGAAAGAGAACCATGAAAAGTGAAATAAAAGACAACATTATATCATCCATTATATAAATTTATAACTGTCAGAACAAAGAAAAGAGGAGAATATAGAAAACAGAAGAATTATTTGAATGAATAAGTGCCATAAAATACAACATATTATCTTACATTTAAAAACTAATTCAAATATAAAAAAAGATTAGATCTATTAGAATGAAGAAGCGAAATAAAAGATAACATATTATCTTACATTTTCAAAATATTGCAAATATAAAAAAGAGAACAAATATTAGAATGAAGAAGTGAAATAAAACAGAACATTTTATCTTACAAACTAAAAATATTTCAATAATAATAAAGATAAGAAATATTAGAATGAATAATTGAAATAAAACACACCACTTTAATTTATATTTCGTAAATATTATCAATATACAAAAGAGAACGAACAAATGAAATAAAACACAGCAGAATTTGGCATGTTTTTTAAATTTTAGTAAACACTGTTAGAAATAATACAAAAAGTAGATTTGATTTTAAATATTAGAAATATAAACAAGAAAATAAATTTTAGAGTTAAGAAGTGAAAAACAAAGAAAATATCAAACAGAGCAGCGCACGGGTAAGGCTGCACTGGGCCAGCCCACCCGAATTGGGCCCAAGGCGGAGCCGCGCAGGGCACATCGCAGCGCATAGCTGTTGGGTGGTGGGAGTTTAGTCCCACCTCACCAAGCGAGAGAGCGCGACACCTGTTTATATACCCGGCTGTGACTCCCCTCCCAAGCTCCTATCAATTGCAGGCAGTACATTGCCTAACTCTCCTCCCCTCTGCCCCGTGGGGCCTACTAGCAGCAGAGATATTCTGCATCACGGGCCTGCATCCTGGCCCATGCACGGCAGGGTTCCTAGTCGTATGCAGGTCATGGAGTATGAATTCTCCTGTCTGGTAGGTGGGAACTTTTTTGGCATATTTCCATGTGTATTGATCTTCAAATCACACACTAAATTATACACATGCTCACTTGCATTCCATACACATTTTTTTGCATATATGACAAGTTAATGTTTTGACCTTCAAGTCATCTAATAAATTTTACACATGCTCACTTACATGTAATACACATGGATATTAATTGGATTTCAACAAAAATAAGGCCGTGGTGTATGAATTCTCCTCCCACATGCATGCCTTGGTCATGGTACGGTGTGCCTTGGTCACGTCGGGGCACTGTTCTAGGGTTTTATCACCGCAAAACGCCTACAAAATGCATAGAGTGTCGGAAATGAACGGTAGTTGCCACGCATGCTTGCTATGGTCATCGTAGGGTGTGCATAAAAGAATCTGCTTGTAGTACATGGTGCAAGTGGAGGCATACATGCGACTATCCCAACTAGATTTGATTTAATAATATTTCAAGTATGAAACAGAAAAGAAAATTTATAATTATGAAAGACAACCATGAAAAGTGAAATATGAGACAACATTATATCATACATTATTTAAATTTATAACTGTTAGAACAAAGAAAAGAGGAGAATGTAGAAAACATAAGAAAAATTTGAATGAATAAGTGCAATAAAAGACAACATATTATCTTACATTAAAAAAATAATTCAAATATAAAAAGATAAGATCTATTAGAATGAAGAAGTGAAATAAAAGATAGCATATTATCTTACATTTTCAAAGAACCTCCTTGTAGTATATGGTGCAAGTGGAGGCATACATGTGACTGTCCCAACTAGATTTGATTTAATAATATTTCAAGTATGAAACGGAAAAGAAAATTTATAATTAGGAAAGACAACCATGAAAAGTGAAATATGAGACAACATTATATCATACATTATTTAAATTTATAACTTTCAGAACAAAGAAAAGAGGAGAATATAGAAAAGAGAAGAAAATTTTGAATGAATAAGTGCAATAAAAGACAACATATTATCTTACATTTAAAAAATAATTCCAATATAAAAAAGATAAGCTCTATTAGAATGAAGAAGTGAAATAAAAGATAACATATTATCTTACATTTTCAAAATATTTCAAATATAAAGAAGAGAACAAATATTAGAATGAAGAAGTGAAATAAAACAGAACATTTTATCTTACAAACTAAAAATATTTCAATAATAATAAAGATAAGAAATATTAGAATAAAGAATCGAAATAAAACACACCATTTTAGTTTATATTTCGTAAATATTATCAATATACAAAAGAGAGCGAACAAATGAAATAAAACACAACAAAATTTGGCATATTTTTTTAATTTTAGTAAACACTGTTAGAAATAATATAGAAAAAAAGATTTGATTTTAAATATTAGAAATATAAACAAGAAAAGGAACAAAGAAAATATCAAACATATCAGCGCGCGGGTAAGGCTGCCCTGAGCCAACCCGCCCGAATTCGGCCCAAGGCAGAGCCGCACAGGGCACATCGCAGCGCACAGCCGTTGGGTGGTGGGAGTTTAGTCCCACCTTGCCAAGCGAGAGAGTGCGGCACTGGTTTATATACCCGGCTGCGACCCCCCCTCCTAAGCTCCTATCAATTGCAGGCAGTACATTGCCTAACTCTCCTCCCCTCTGCCCCGTGGGGCCTACTAGCAGCAGAGATATTCTGCACCACGGGCCTGCGTCCTGGCCCATGCACGGCAGTGTTCCTAGTCGTATGCAGGCCGTGGAGTATGAAATTTCCTGCTCTGGTAGGTCGACACTTTTTTTGGCATATTTCCATGTGTATTGATTTTCAAATCACACACTAAATTATACACATGCTCACTTGCATTCCATACACATTTTTTTGCATATATGACAAGTTAATGTTTTGACCTTCAAGTCATCTAATAAATTTACACATGCTCACTTACATGTAATACACATGGATATTAATTGGATTTCAACAAAAATGAGGCCGTGGTGTATGAATTCTCCTCCCACAAGCATGCCATGGTCATGGTACGGTGTGCAAAAAGTTTGGGATCATTTGGTGGGTCCGGCAAGGAAAACCTCTTTCAAACTTGCCCTCTGGCAGACCCGAATGGTCCGGCTTGTACATGGTGCATGTGGGGGCATGCATGAGATGACCCCAACTTTTGGGAGCATGGCCAATGTGGCCCCCCAGGCAAGGTGTGCACGAATTCGGACACAAAACGCACGTTGCGTCATGCCGCATCAGTGTTCTAGGGTTTTTTCGACCACCTCCAAATGACATCAACTTTGGCACACATGATTTTTTACACAAACAAAGGTGGGTTTCTAAGGTTTTATATTTTTGAATTTTTAATTAATTTATAACGCCCTCTAGACTGTCTGGTCAAAACATCGGTCTATACCTCACGAGGGCATTGTAAAATATTCTTTTTCCAAAGTTTCTTTCATAGGCATGATTGGCACATGTGGGTCACCATGTTCAAGAAAGTTAATCACATTTGGAGGTGGTGGGAAAAATCACATTTGTTCAAAAACTGGCTTAAGTTAGACCACATGCCCCCTCCGGAATGCGGTCATTTTTTCGACCACCTCCAAATGACCTTAACTTTGGCACACATGATATCTTGCACAAACAAAGGTGGGTTTCCAAGGTTTTATATTTTTTTGAATTTTTAATTAATTTATAATGCCCTCTAGACTGACTGGTCAAAACATCGGTCTATACCTTAGGGGGGCATTGTAAAATATTCTTTTTCCAAAATTTCTTTCATAGTCATGATTGGCACATGTGGGTCACCATGTTCAAGAAAGTTTAGGTGATTTGGAGGTGGTGGGAAAAAATCACATTTGTTCAAAAACTGGCTTAAGTTAAGACCAAATGCCCCCTCCGGAATGCGGTCATTTTTTCGACCACCTCCAAATGACCTCAACTTTGGCACACATGGTCTCTTGCAAAAATAATGGTCGGTTTCCAAGGTTTTATTTTTTTTTAATTTTTAATTAATTTATAATGCCCTCTAGACTGACTGGTCAAAACATCGGTCTATACCTCAGGGGGCATTGTAAAATATTCTTTTTCCAAAATTTCTTTCATAGTCATGATTGGCACATGTGGGTCACCATGTTCAAGAAAGTTTGGGTTATTTGGAGGTGGTGGGAAAAATCACATTTGTTCAAAAACTGGCTTAAGTTAAAAGACCAAATGCCCCCTCCGGAATGCGGTCATTTTTTCGACCACCTCCAAATGACCTCAACTTTGGCACACATGATCTCTAACACAAACAAAGGTGGGTTTCCAAGGTTTTATATTTTTTTGAATTTTGAATTAATTTATAATGCCCTCTAGACTGACTGGTCAAAACATCGGTCTATACCTCAGGGAGGCATTGTAAAATATTCTTTTTCCAAATTTTCTTTCATAGTCATGATTGATACATGTGGGTCACCATGTTCAGGAAAGTCTGGGTGATTTGGAGGTGTTGGGAAAATCACATTTGTTCAAAAACTGGCTTAAGTTAGACCAAATGGCCCCTCCGGAATGCAGTCATTTTTCGACCACCTCCAAATGACCTCAACTTTGGCACACATGATCTCTTGCACAAACAAAGGTGGGTTTCCAAGGTTTTATATTTTTTGAATTTTTAATTAATTTATAATGCCCTCTAGACTGTCTGGTCAAAACATCGGTCTATACCTCAGGGGGGCATTGTAAAATATTCTTTTTCCAAATTTTATTTCATAGGCATGATTGGCACATGTGGGTAACCATGTTCAAGAAAGTTTGGGTTATTTGGAGGTGGTGGGAAAAATCACATTTGTTCAAAAACTGGCTTAAGTTAGACCAAATGGCCCCTTCGGAATGCGGTCATTTTTTTGACCACCTCCAAATGACCTCAACTTTGGCACACATGATATCTTGCACAAAAAAGGTGGGTTTCCAAGCTTTTATATTTTTTTAATTTTTAATTAATTTATAATGCCCTCTAGACTGACTGGTCAAAACATCGGTCTATACCTCAAGGGGGCATTGTAAAATATTCTTTTTCCAAATTTTATTCCATAGTCATGATTGGCACATGTGGGTCACCATGTTAAAGAAAGTTTGGGTGATTTGGAGGTGGTGGGGAAAATCTCATTTGTTCAAAAACTGGCTTAAGTTAGACCAAATGGCCCCTCTGGAATGCGGTCATTCTTTCGACCACCTCCAAATGACCTCAACTTTGGCACACATGATCTCTTGCACAAACAAAGGTGGGTTTCCAAGGTTTTATATTTTTTTAATTTTAATTAATTTATAATGCCCTCTAGACTGACTAGTCAAAACATCGGTCTATATCTCGGGGGGGCATTGTAAAATATTATTTTTCCAAATTTTGTTTCATGGGCATGATTGGCACATGTGGGTCACCATGTTCAAGAAAGTTTGGGTGATTTGGAGGTGGTGGGAAAAATCACATTTGTTCAAAAACTGGCTTAAGTTAAGACCAAATGCCCCCTCCGGAATGCGGTCATTTTTTCGACCACCTCCAAATGACCTCAACTTTGGCACACATGATCTCTTGCACAAAGAAAGGTGGGTTTCCAAGGTTTTATATTTTTTGAATTTTTAATTAATTTATAATGCCCTCTAGACTGACTGGTCAAAACATCGGTTTATACCTCAGGGGGGCATTGTAAAATATTCTTTTTCCAAATTTTCTTTCATAGTCATGATTGGCACATGTGGGTCATCATGTTCAAGAAAGTCTGGGTGATTTGGAGGTGGTGGGAAAAATCACATTTGTTCAAAAACTGGCTTAAGTTAGACCAAATGGCCCCTCCGGAATGCGGTCATTTTTTGACCACCTCCTAGTCACCTCAACTTTGGCACACATGATCTCTTGCATAAACAAAGGTGGGTTTCCAAGGTTTTATATTTTTTTAATTTTTAATTAATTTATAATGCCCTCTAGACTGACTGGTCAAAACATCGGTCTATACCTCAGGGGGGCATTGTAAAATATTCTTTTTCCAAATTTTCTTTCATAGGCATGATTGGCACATGTGGGTCACCATGTTCAAGAAAGTATGTATGATTTGGAGGTGGTGGGAAAAATCACATTTGTTCAAAAACTGGCTTAAGTTAGACCAAATGGCCCCTCCGGAATGCGATCATTTTTTCGACCACCTCCTAATCACCTCAACTTTGGCACACATGATCTCTTGCACAAACAAAGGTGGGTTTCCAAGGTTTTATGTTTTTTTGAATTTTTCATTAATTTATAATGCCCTCTAGACTGACTGGTCAAAACATCGGTCTATTCCTCAGGGGGGCATTGTAAAATATTCTTTCTATTTTTTGATTTTTTTTTAATTTCTAATGCCCTCTTATATTGGTATATTTTTTAATGCCCTCTTATTTTTTTGAATTTTTTATTTATAAAGCTAGGTTTCCAAGATGGCTAGGATGGCCCATGCTTTTCCTTTTCTTTGTTTTTTTCCTTTTCCTTCACTAAACATAAAAATTACGTGAGCACTCAAAAAATAACATAAAAATTACATGACCCCTCAAATAACAACATACTAAAAATTCAAAAGGTGTTTTTATCAAACACATCTTTTTGACTATTTATATTTTCTTTTCTTATAAATAAGTGACATTTTCAAAATTCTAATAAGTAGGGTAATATAACTTTATTACAAAATAGAGTAGATCTTATTTCAAATTCCTTTTTTTGCACACATTATTTTTAACTAGTATTACATTACTCTTCTAAATTTACATTTAATTCCTTCACACTTTGATGATGGAATATTTGCTCTCTAATTGCAACATAGGTTCAAATGATGGAACATTTGATCTTTTTGCTTATTCAAATTATGCGTTGATGGAATGTGTGAGGATGAACAATTATCACTAACTTTACTAAACCCCATGTAATATAATTCATGACAGCCAATTTGGAACATTGCCACATTCAATATTTGGTATAATTGGCACATGGGCACAGCATGTTTCACTTGCCCACATCATAGACAAGTGTTGCAGCATGTCTGAAGCAACACCGAAGTGCCATTTGTGTTCATTGCACCATGAAACAACAACTAAACATGAAGGAAGTATTCACCACCAATAAAGTTAAGGCCACACATATATAGATAGCATTCTAGGTTACCACCACAGGTAGCAGGCAGTTCACAACAGATCCAGTTCAGACACACAATACATTACATTAACATAGCTAGTTTCCAAGCAGTTCAGACCCAAATGCAGCTTTCCAAAAGTAAAACATCATCAAATATACTGATGATGAGTACGGCTTCCAGCTTCTGATGATCAGCATGATGTGGGACTAGAGGTTAGGGTTTCTCAGGACCTTCAGGAGGGCACAATGCTGAGCCCTAATCTTGTACTCATGACTGGAGATCGATGTAGCCCGGAAATGTTCCATCAGATGCTCCAATAACCCAGACCTGGACTTGGGCTTGCTGTAGTAGGGGCAGCGGTACTTTTCAGTCCTCCAGTTGTGATACATACTAGGTCCTTGGGCCCTGATCTTCAACACCTCCTTCTCTTCAAAGGACTCAATGTTCCCCTCGTCCACATCATCTCCAGATTCATACTGCACACATTAATAACTGACATTAATACATTATGCATTCAAAAACTATAAACACGTGATACTAACTCAATGCAGAAATAACAATTCAACTAGGCCTTACCTCGTACGGCTGATCTTCATCAGAGTCATCTGGGTAGAACCCAGTCTTGTCCCACTTCCTCTTGTTGCCCACAAGATCCTCCTCCTCCTGCTATATTGTCAAACAAGCACATCAATTACAATGAGTTGAATTGCAGTTCACAGAATGTCATTACAAATAAAATTGTGAATGTGAACCACATTGGTATGTTGCAAGTGACCAAATGCTATCCTTACAAATGTAGAATCTAAGGAATCAATCAAGAGACAAATTATTTCCTTCATAAATGCTAATGAAAATGCAAGCTGGATTCTTGACATTCCCTGGATTGACCCAACACTTTTCTTTTGAGGGAATCCCCCCCCACACACACTAGTTAATGGAAACATATAGAATATTTTGTTGCTAGGATCCCGCCTTGGAATGTTTACTTCACACTTTACATATAGTATATACTAATTACAGAAGCCAACTACAAACTTTAATATGCACAAATTACTGTTTTTGGGATAATGCAGCAAAGCTCCTACACATATTAACATAATGCAGTAGTTAATTAGGTACAACTTCAACTATAAATGCATACATCTCCAACAAACATCTAAAATTTCATTACTTACCTAAACAACAACAAATTATACTATAGATGAATCTTGTATCATCTAAATCAATTCATTGGCACATCAAAATTGATGCATTCCAAATCAACTATGTTTCCATCCAGTATCATTGAACCACGGATCAAATCAAATAATCATAAATGTCAGCAGCATTGAACTACAGATCTAATAATCATATGACATCTATCTGACCTTAAATTCCCCCTTAAATAGGGTATTCAACCTCATACTAATTAAAATCTAACAAGCAAAATTTCCACTACTAATATAATAAGCATCTGAAAAAACGCCAAGATGCTTTTATCTCTGAAGCAACGGCATTGCAGAGGATGTTCAATGCTATAAATATCTCGGAAGCAACAGCAAAATTCCACTACTAACCCAAACTAAATAAGCATAGACTGCCCCTTCCCCTCGAGCACGCTTCCCCTCTCCTTCAGAAGCCCCAATCCAACACAAACAAATCCATCCCTTGAGAAGCTCTTTTTGATTAACACGACAACACCCATTAGATGAGCACATCCCTCACTATATTTACAACCAATCTAATGAACCATCTAATCACCTCAGGTAGACAATTTCTAAAAACACAAGGCCATGCACAACCCATCTCATAGCCTCTGCCTGACAGGCATCAATCAAGCATCAAATAACTGCAACTATGACAACATGCATCAATCAAGCATCTAAGAATTGTAACTATGACATGCATAATCCCTAGAACTAAGCATCCATTTAATTAATCATCAAGCCAAAGAACTAAAGCAGGCACCAACCCAAACCAATAGAGAAGTATATATTTGAGTAATCCATCGTCTAATCCTCAAGCCAAACACCTAAAGAATTGCAAAAATTCCACTACTAATCTAATAAGCATCTGAAAAAAAACCATCCCTCAATCCAGCTACTTCTAACCTAATCTAATAATCATAAGTGGCCCACCATTCTTGCACGAATCAAATACAGAAAACTCTAATGCAGAGAAAACCCTACCTCCAACAAATCTAACCAAACAAAGTTCTGGCCACAAACCCTACAATCTAAAAACTACCAACTAAAAGTGATAAGCAGATACCTTCTGCTCCGCCTCTTCCTCGCCGGAGCCGGCCTCCACCTTGCCAGAGCCCGCCCCCACCTTCTGCGCCACGCTAGAGATCGCCAGAGCGGGCGCATCTGGCTGGACCGCGCCGCTACAGCCCGTCCCCGCTTTCTCCGGATCTCCAATGGAGGGAGCACCGCGCTGGACACCGGCACACCCCCTAACAAAGGTGCCCGCAGCGACCTACCGCACCTGCTACACCAGATCTGCACCCCAATCGGGGCGCTCGCCTCCTGCGTCCGCCATGGCGATGGAGAGGATGCGGTGAGGGAGACGAGGAGGTTGGAGAGGAGAGGGAGTGGGGAGTGGAGAGAGGGAGACGATGCGGCGGGGGGAAATGGTGGGCGATGCGGCCGGAGGTGGTTGTCGTCCACACTTATATGATGGGACAGTTTTGGCAACTACCCGTGACACTTGCTGCCCCACACTTGGGCGGCTTCACGCGTGTATGAAAGGCCGCCGTATACAAACAAATACGTATACGGCCGGGCATACGATCTAACCGGGCCCGTATGGGCCTCCCAGGGCTCCTCGACGGCTATACGCGGGGGCAACAAAGACGATCGTGCCCCTTGTTATGAACCGTTTTTGGTTCATCCTGGCCGTCGATGTGTTTTTCCACCTCGCGTTTAGCCCGGGGGGAGCACCGGAGCAGAAACGTGAAAACACCTCTTGTATGTTAAGCAGTAGCAAAATGTAGCTAGGTACTGACTGAATTTGCAGCAGCAGCAGCAAGAAGAAGGCAAGGCGGAGCAGGGGATCGGCTGAAATAGTGAGTAGTAGAACCGGCAGAAAAACTAGAGGAACAAATCTTGCACCGCCATGGCGTAGGCTGGATGGCCTTCTTGCTTGTTAACCACCCTTACACACCACACGAAGCTATGCACATGGAGAAGCAGGGCATGCCCCAGTGTAGAAACATGGCTATGCTCCACTCATCCACCTATAATGCGATGCAATCAATCAAACATGCACGCCAAGGTTCAAGTTCTTGGTCGTCCTCTAGGACGGAGAATAGTGACTTCCTGTCTTTAATCCGTGCGCATAACCAAGGATTTCGCCAGCTCGGACAGGAAGCGGCGGTGACGGCGACTGCGGCATGCCCTCATCTCGGGTTGGTGGTCTAGCTAGATTGGTTCCTTAGTGTGCTATTTGTAATTTCTTATTTTTCTGAAGTTATGGTGTATCAGTACCATTACTTATTT
This sequence comes from Triticum aestivum, assembly GCF_018294505.1. Classification (NCBI taxonomy): domain Eukaryota; kingdom Viridiplantae; phylum Streptophyta; class Magnoliopsida; order Poales; family Poaceae; genus Triticum; species Triticum aestivum. The sequence continues at coordinate 565,965,380 of NC_057809.1, read as the reverse complement.
TCAATATAGTCCGGAGTACTTCTTGCAAAAAAATAGGTACAGGTACTGTGCGGTGCCTGAGTTCAGAGAGACCAAGCAAAGCAAAGCCAATCAATAATCCATCCAAATCCAATCCATGAGGGAGCAAATAATTTCGGACATGGCTAGCGAGCACCCAGGTGCTTGTTTGTGAGATCCAGCGCTCTTACTGTACATGGAAAATGCAACCGGTCCATCCGTACACGATTCTAAAAAAGAAAACATCCTGGTCCTTGTCACCACCTTTCCCATGCCCACATGATTATGTTATGTCAAAGAAATCAGCCTAGATTTTGTCCCCGTGTGCATTTATTTGAGGCTCAAAACGTGTTAAAAGCCGTAACTTTTGATTTAAGCGTCAAAATTCAGTTCCCTTTTCATCGTTGAGTTTTTCACGACGAGTTCTTTAAAACCAGATCCCATTTGAAAAGGTTTCGTCAAACTTTTTTCGAGGGAAACTTTCAGTGTGATTGAGGCAACTATATTGCTATAGGGAAGCAACTTCTTCCTTTTGGCCTAGTAGGACTACCAATAGGCTGGTTCGCGTAAAAATTAGAAAAATCACACAAAACACAAGGCACCTTTAGTGCTACATACAAAGAAACTTCACTGCACTATATGTACCTATGAATTTTGCTAACACTATCCCGACTTGTTTATTACGGCTGCTGAGTTGTCTTTTGTTGATGATCAGTTCTATTTCGTATAAGTATTATATATTGCCTACCATTGATGTCAATTGCCTGCTATTGGTAATTAATTGCCTACCATTGCTGCTTAGTTGCTTAACTTTATAAAATAGTTGCCTAGAATATTTTGAAGTTGTTTATCACTGTTTTTCTAAGTTGCCTACAAACACTCTAAAGTTGCCTAGATTCACCATCAAGTTGCCTACCATAACTAGCAATAACAGACACAAAAGCAAACGACTTCATAATGTTATAGGCAATTTAGAAACAACGACATAAGAGCATGAGCAATAGAAAAAACTTTGGAAGTGCCAGTGAAGACGTTAGGAGAATGTTAGACAAAATTAATTAGGACACAAAATGTACTGAAGTTGTCTGTTTTTAGCACTATAAAGTTGCTTCTAGTAGAAGGAAAGTTGATTATGAAGGTGATGCGATGTTATTTGCTTCTGTTGAAAGTTGTTCTCTATTACTACTTAGTTGCTTACTGTTGCTAATTACTTACTTTAATGGAGTGAAGTTGCTTATGTTTAGCACTAAAGTTGCCCCGTCTAGCATCAAAGTTGCTTTGAAAAAAATCAAAGCATATCCAGGTGGGGTTTAATTTTGAAGAGCTCGTCGCGACCTGGCTAGCCAACACGCGCGCACTCAATAACGTTGGTGGGTAGACTCCCCCAAAAAAGGAAAGCACAAGGATCTCATACCATCTATCCTCACATAGTTTAGAAAATTGGAATCATGATAGATGACTTAGATCCCACGAAAACTTTTCGACATTGTAGTCAACTTAGGTCCTTTGATGGACAACCTCCATAGTATTGCAGGCAATTGTGAATCACTCGTTGGTAACTTCGTAGCGACGTAGGTAAACTTGGTTTGTGAGGTAGACAACTTAGAAGCCATGTTATGCAACTTTCTGATCTACGGTAAACAACTTTAACAGTATGGTAGGCAACTGAACTATTTGCAACTTATTTTTCGATGTATGCAACTTAGCAACCATGTTAACCACCTATTACACTACTGCATACAACTAATTAGAAGGCTACTATGTGAATTCAGTTATACACAGGGTGCAATTCATCTAGCATCAGAGTGGCTTATGTTTAGCACTAAAGTTGCCTCATCTAGTATCAAAGTTGCTTTTGAAAAAATCATCAAAACATATTCACATGAAATCTAGTTTTAAAGAGCTCATCATGAAGACCCAACGGTGAAAACAGATCATAATTCCGACACGTGGTTTAAAATTTATAGCTTTTTGAATTTTCTAATACTGGAATTAATACATGCTACGTCATCGCTCCGTTCCCAATTGTGCAGTCCATGCGCGTGCGCTCACGACGACGTAATAGTGCAACTGCACTTTTAAGCATTTGGGAATAATTTCAGCCATGTGGTTGACTACTTCCGTCCAGTGGAAGCGTATAAAAAGTAATCTAGATCTTTCAAAGACCGTATCCATTTTTGTATGTATATGTCATATATGACGCCAACTCCTATTTGATGCTGGTTATCGGCTTTGTCCTAGGCTCAGCCCATTTACATTTTCTTTTTTTAGCTTCAAAAAATATTGCGCCACGTGAGAAAACCAGAGTAGTGAGTGAACCAACCTATGACGAACAGCACGTCTGCATCTTCTGTTGTTATTCCATATGTCGTCGTACCCTTTCTGTTAGGGCTAGCATTTGGTTTACTGCTACTAGCGATCGACGTGGATATGTTGCTTGTTGCTTATGATTTCAATTGCATGACAAGTTTCGACAATCTATTGCATGTCTTAATTATTCTTCAATAATGCTAAACATACAAAGAGTTACACGCAATTACACGCTGACTACGATTTTTCCATCTACTAACCAATCACAAACTTGCCCTCCCTTATTTCCAGGGGTGGGCCGCCTCCCCACCTATTAACAAATCAAATTAACCCTTTTTATAAAACCTTGTAACTCGTTTATACGTGTAACATTACTCATTATTCTCTCTACATGTTGAACATGTTTTACCTATGCCTAATTATTCAACAGTAGCATATCATCTCCGGCCGCAGCGCAAATCACAACAAGCCACCACTCCTATGTGCTCATCCTCCTGGATGTTGAGAGAAGGGAAACCCATGCACGGATGGATTGTCGAGCAACACGACACCTAGTGACCGGCGCTTGTACGCGGGAGACGTACGGGGCGGACGATCGATCGGGTCGGCCGGCCGGCCGGATTCGTTCCACCGCCGGCGAGAAACCGAGACACGCACGCACGGTAGATCGATCACGTCGGTCTTGTCTCGTCTAGTCTAGCCTGGTTTAGTTGGCGGTGACACGCGCGCGTGGGTACATTGGAGGGAGGGAGGGAGCATCGAGCCAGAGCTTTGCAGCAGACAAGGGGACGGGTGATAGCCATGGGTGGACGCGAGAGGCCGGCCCGCGTCGGCGTTCGTACCTGCGTGTGTGTCCTCCTGGGGTGGAGTGGCAGCAGGTGGCCGGAGGTGACGTAGCTATGCTGGCCCTTGCTTCGCCATGGACGGATCCAGAAGCAGGCCGGCGTGAGGGAGGAAGGACTGGGCTGCGAGCGAGTGCTAGCTGTGAGGGGGCGACGGTGTGCGGCGAGACGTGATCCGACGGTGTGGTGCGGTGCAACGGCTGGCTCTCCTTTACTCTCCCCGCCTCTGACAAAAGCAGGCGGGCGGTTACACCTTTTTCATTTTCACTAGAACAATATCGGTGCGTTACAACGGGATATAAATATTCTAATACATTAGTTTGTGATTTACCTGTTCATAATATGTGATTGTGAAATAAATGTTTATGGGATTTTGTCCATGATTTATCTTATATTTTGATCAGAAGTGATTTACCTACTTATAGAACGCGATTTTGTAAATAAATGTTCATTAAACTGTGCCTGTGATTTATCTTATATTTTGATCAGAAATTTGGTAAGTAAATTAAAATGGAATTGGTTCAGAAGGTAAGTAAGGTGGAAAGGTTGAACGAAGGGGTGGTGAGAAGAAAGGTGAAGGAAATCTTACGTTCTTTTAAAGTAGTGGAGATTTTCACCTCGCCAGCTAGCGACTTTCAATATTTACCTCTTTTTTTCCACGACTTCCACGAATGTCATTTCATGATGAAACTTGGTAAGTACTCAAAACATTCATCAATATTTACCCCAAAAATAATTCAGAACTTTTTGATAAGAATTCGGTCCATCAAAGAAGGCCAAGGCAGAAGAGACCGCCCGTTTCCTCTCCAAGGCGCAGCGCCTGCCTGGCGAAGGGGCCCGTGGGTCCAAAGCTTCAAAGCAGCATGTCGTGCTCATCAGGAAGCTTTGCTTGGCCAATGAAGGGGAGGAGATTGGAGACGAGGCACTGCGGGCGTACGCCGCGCTGTTCGACCAGCCAGTTACGAATTGCCACGTGAAGGCCATCTTAGCGCTGTTTGGTTGGGACGCGGCGATCCTGCCGATGCGGGGAGACTCCGGAGCCTCGGTGGACAGGCAGTAGGGCATGAAGCCGGTGGAACCAGTGGGCATCCAAAATGAATATGCAACCTCCCAAAACCCTTGTGTGCAATGTACGTGGCTTGAACTCACCAGCACGAAGGAACTCTATATTCCAAGTAGTATCGACGGCGAATGTGAGCATTGTATGCCTTCAAGAGACAAAAATGGAGGTGATTACGGTGGAGATTGTAAGGCACTGCCTAGGAAATAAATTTGAGAACTTCTTTATCTCCCTGTGGTGGGTACCCGTGGTGGTGTGCTCTTGGCCTGGGATATCCTGGTGGTGTCACTTTCCAACCCTCACACGACTCAAAATACCATGACCGCACTAGTAAAGCAGGAAAGAGGACACATGTGGTGGATGACTGGTGTATACGGACCCCAAGGGGATGCGAACAAGGTCGAGTTCATGGCAGAAATTATAGAAGTTCAAGACCTACATGCGGGACCATGGGCCTTGGTGGGAGATTTTAACCTCATAGTAAATCCGGAGGATAAAAACAGAGCCACGTTCAACCGGCGAATGATGGCAAGATTCAGGGCGCTGCTAAACAGACTTGAGCTCAAGGAAATCTATCTGAATGGCAGACGATACATGTGGTCCAATGAGCGTCAGGAACCGACACTGGAGAAGATTGATCATATATTCGTGACTAATTCGTGGGAAGATTCATACCCCAGCAGCATGCTAGCAGCGCTTGGCTCGGCTATCTCCTATCATTGTCCGCTTCTACTGGATCTCGATGCGGAGCTCGGGATGGGGAGACGTTTTGTGTTCGAGAGTTTTTGGCCCAAGGCTGGGGGGTTTCAAGAGACAGTGCAACAGGCCTGGCAATCGGTGCCATCCACTGGAAACCCGTATGTCGTCCTTGAGAACAAACTTCGCGCAGCAGCAAGGGCACTGCAGCGGTGGAGTGACCGCTGGATTGGCAATGTTCGCCTGCAACTTGGCATCGCCTATGGAAGTGATCGGCCGCTTGGACGTGGCAATGGAGGCAAGGGCCCTGTCGGAGGAGGAACGGAAACTACGGCAAACGCTAAAGAAGAAACTATTGGGCCTGAGTTCGCTTGATCGGACCATTGCTAGGTAGCGATCCCGGCTAATGCACCTGAAGGAGGGTTATGCAAACACGGAGTTCTTCCATAGGCAAGCACGGTACCGGCAACGCAACAATGCAATCTACACCATCCAACATGACAGCGAGATCTATACTGGTCAGAGCAGCATTGCGGAGGTGGTGGATACCTACTATACAAGCCTGCTGGGATCGGCACCCACGAGGCAGCACACGATTGACCTGGATGTCCTGGAGCTCCCGACGCTTGACCTCTCGCACATAGAGATCCCTTTCTTGCCGGAGGAGGTGGAAAAAAACGATAAAATCCATGCCCCTGGACAAGGCGCCAGGCCCGGACTGGTTCACTGGCCGCTTCTTCGCAACATGCTAGAACATAATAAAAGAGGATTTCATGTGCGCGTTCGACCACTTTCACAAGGGAGACATGATGGGCATGGCAACAATCAACAAAGCCACCGTGTCGCTACTTCCAAAGAAGGACGGGGCAGTCAACATAAAGGATTTCCGGCCAGTCAGCCTCGTACACGACGTGATTAAAATGTTTGACAAAGCCCTTGCATCGCGTTTGGTGGATGACCTCCCGAAACTGGTGGGACAACAGCAAAGCGCCTTTGTTCGAGGACGGTCGCTTCATGACAACTTCATGCTCATCCAAGGAACTGTGCGGAGACTGCATGCACTCAAAAACCCATCGGTGATGCTCAAGCTGGACATATCGAAAGCATTCGACTCGATACAATCGCCAGGTGTCCTCGAGGTACTAAGAAGGATGGGATTCGGAGAGAGATGGATATCGTGGATATGCGGGTTGTTGGCCACCTCCTCCACCAGAATCATGACGAATGGCATCCCCGAAAGGCCACTTCTGAGCTGCCAAGGGTTGCGGCAAGGATCTCCCCTGTCACCCATGATCTTCATCCTATGCATGGAGCCTCTCCATAGCCTCTTCAAGTATGCAGCACGCAAAAACCTACTCGCGCACTCGCCAGAAGTGGAATGCAATCTAGAGTGTCCATGTTTGCGGATGATGTCATGGTCTTCTTCAAGCCGACGAAGATAGAAACACGCACGTGCGGGGCAGTTCTTCAGCTATTTGGGCAGGCGTCTGGGCTGACATGTTGGGGAACGTAGCAGAATTTTAAAATTTTCTACGCATCACCAAGATCAATCTATGGAGTCATCTAGCAACGAGGGAGAGGGGAGTGCATCTACATACCCTTGTAGATCGTGCGCGGAAGCGTTCAAGAGAACGGGGTTGATGGAGTCGTACTCGTCGTGATCCAAATCACCGATGACCTAGTGCCGAACGGACGACACCTCCGTGTTCAACACACGTACGGTTGGGAAGACGTCTCCTCCAACTTGATCCAGCAAGGGGAAAGGAGAGGTTGATGGAGATCCAGTAGCACGACGGCGTGATGGTGTAAACTACGGCGATCTCGGCAGGGCTTCGCCGAGCACTGTGAGAAGGAGAGGTGTCACGGGAGGGAGAGGGAGGCGCCAGGGGTTAGGGTGCGGCCGCCCTCCCTCCCCCCCACTATTTATAGGACCCCTAGGGGGTGCCGGCCCTAGGAGATGCCATCTCCAAGGGGGGCGGCGGCCAAGGGGGGTGGAGTGCCCCCCCAAGCCAAGTAGGGCGCCCCTACCCCTAGGGTTTCCAACCCTAGGCGCAGGGGAGGCCCATGGGGGGCGCACCAGCCCATCTGGGGCTGGTTCCCCTCCCACTTCAGCCCATGGGGCCCTCCGGGATAGGTGGCCCCACCCGGTGGACCCCCGGGACCCTTCCGGTGGTCCCAGTACAATACCGATTACCCCGAAAACCTTCCCGATGGCCGAAACTTGACTTCCTATATATAAATCTTCACCTCCGGACCATTCCGGAACTCCTCGTGACGTCCGGGATCTCATCCGGGACTCCGAACAACTTTGGGGTTACCCTATACTAATATCTCAACAACCCTAGCGTCACCGAACCTTAAGTGTGTAGACCCTACGGGTTCGGGAGACACACAGACATGACCGAGATGACTCTCCGGTCAATAACCAACAGCGGGATCTGGATACCCATGTTGGCTCCCACATGCTCCTCGATGATCTCATCGGATGAACCATGATGTCGAGGATTCGATCAATCCCGTATACAATTCCCTTTGTCAATCGGTACGTTACTTGCCCGAGACCTGATCGTCGGTATCCCAATACCTCGTTTCATCTTGTTACCGGCAAGTCACTTTACTCGTATCGTAATGCATGATCCCGTGAACAACCACTTGGTCACATTGAGCTCATTATGATGATGCATTACTGAGTGGGCCCAGAGATACCTCTCCGTCATACGGAGTGACAAATCCCAGTCTCGATACGTGCCAACCCAACAGACACTTTCGGAGATACCCGTAGTGTACCTTTATAGTCACCCAGTTACGTTGTGACGTTTGGCACACCCAAAGCACTCCTACGGTATCCGGGAGTTGCACAATCTCATGGTCTAAGGAAATGATACTTGAACATTCGGAAAATCTCTAGCAAACGAACTAGACGATCTTTAAGCTATGCTTAGGATTGGGTCTTGTCCATCACATCATTCTCCTAATAATGTGATCTCGTTATCAATGACATCAAATGTCCATAGTCAGGAAACCATGACTATCTTTTGATCAACGAGCTAGTCAACTAGAGGCTCACTAGGGACGTGTTGTGGTCTATGTATTCACACATGTATTACAATTTCTGGATAACACAATTATAGCATGAACAATAGACAATTATCATGAACAAAGAAATATAATAATAACCATTTTATTATTGCCTCTAGGGCATATTTCCAACAGTCTCCCACTTGCACTAGAGTTAATAGTCTAGTTACATTGTGATGAATCGAACACCCATGCAGTTTTGGTGTTGATCATGTTTTGCTCTAGGGAGAGGTTTAGTCAACGGATCTGCCACATTCAGGTCCGTATGTACTTTACAAATATCTATGTCTCTATTTTGAACACTTTTACGAATGGAGTTGAAGCGACGCTTGATATGCCTGGTCTTCCTGTGAAACCTGGGCTCCTTGGCAAGGGCAATAGCTCCAGTGTTGTCACAGGAGAGAGTCATCAGGCCCGACGCATTGGGAATGACTCCTAGGTCGGTGATGAACTCCTTCACCCAGATTGCTTCTTGTACTCCGCTTCACATGTAGATCCCGCCACAACGCTTTGCTTGCAACTGCACCAGCTTACTGCCCCACCATTCAAAATATACACGTATCCGGTTTGTGACTTAGAGTCATCCAGATCTGTGTCGAAGCTAGCATCGACGTAACCATTTACGAAGAGCTCTTCGTCACCTCCATAAACGAGAAACATATCCTTAGTCCTCTTCAGGTACTTCAGGATATTCTTGACCGCTGTCCAGTGTTCCATGTCGGGATTACTTTGGTACCTTCCTACCAAACTTACGACAAGGTTTACATCCGGTCTGGTACACAGCATAGCATACATGATAGACCCTATGGCCGAGGCATAGGGGACGACACTCATCTTTTCTCTATCTTCTGCCATGGTCGGGCATTGAGTCGTGCTCAATCTCGTACCTTGCAATACAGGCAAGAACCCCTTCTTTGACTGATCCATATTGAACTTCTTCAATATCTTGTCAAGGTACATACTCTGTGAAAGACCAATGAGGCATCTCGATCTATCTCTATAGATCTTGATGCCTAATATGTAAGAAGCTTCTCCAAGATCCTTCATTGAAAAACACTTGTTCAAGTAGGCCTTTATGCTTTCCAAGAATTCTATATCATTTCCCATCAATAGTATGTCATCCACATACAATATGAGAAATGCTACAGAGCTCCCACTCACTTTCTTGTAAATGCAGCCTTCTCCATAAGTCTGCGTAAACCCAAATGCTTTGATCATCTCATCAAAATGAATGTTCCAACTCCGAGATGCTTGCACCAGCCCATAAATCGAGCGTTGGAGCTTGCACACCTTGTCAACATTCTTAGGATCGACAAAACCTTCCGGCTGCATCATATACAATTCTTCCTTAAGGAAACCATTAAGGAATGCCGTTTTGACGTCCATTTGTCATATCTCATAATCATAGAATGCGGCAATTGCTAACATGATTCGGACGGACTTCAGCTTCGCTACGGGTGAGAAAGTCTCATCGTAGTCAACCCCTTGAACTTGTCGATAACCCTTAGCGACAAGTCGAGCTTTATAAATGGTCACATTACCATCCGCGTATGTCTTCTTCTTAAAGATCCACTTATTTTCTATGGCTCGCCGATCATCGGGCAAGTCAGTCAAAGTCCATACTTCGTTTTCATACATGGATCCTATCTCGGATTTCATGGCTTCCAGCCATTTGTCAGAATCTGGGCCCGCCGTCGCTTCTTCATAGTTCGAAGGTTCACTGTTGTCTAACAACATGATTTCCAAGACAGGGTTGACGTACCACTCTGGTGCAGAACGTGTCCTTGTGGACCTATGAAGTTCAGTAGCAACTTGATCTGAAGTTTCATGATCATTATCATTAACTTCCTCTCTAGTCGGTGCAGGCACCTTAGGAACAATTTCCTGAGCTGCGCCACTCCCCGGTTCAAGAGGTAATACTTCATCAAGTTCTACTTTCCTCCCACTTATTTCTTTCGAGAGAAACTCTTTCTCTAGAAAAGATCCATTCTTGGCAACAAAGATCTTGCCTTCGGATCTAAGGTAGAAGGTATACCCAATAGTTTCTTTAGGGTATCCTATGAAGACGCATTTTTCCGATTTGGGTTCGAGCTTTTCAGGTTGAAGTTTCTTGACATAAGCATCGCATCCCCAAACTTTTAGAAACGACAGCTTAGGTTTCTTCCCAAACCATAATTCATACGGTGTCATCTCAATGGATTTCAACGGAGCCCTATTTAAAGTGAATGCGGCAGTCTCTAAAGCATAGCCCCAAAATGACAGTGGTAGATCGGTAAGAGACATCATAGATCGCACCATATCCAATAGAGTGCGATTACGATGATCGGACACACCATTACTCTGAGGTGTTCCAAGCGGCGTGAGTTGTGAAACTATTCCACATTTCCTTAAGTGTGTGCCAAATTTGTGACTCAAGTATTCTCCCCCACGATTTGATCGCAAGAACTTGATTTTCCTGTCATGTTGATTCTCGATCTCACTCTGAAATTCCTTGAACTTTTCAAAGGTCTCAGACTTGTGTTTCATTAAGTAGACATATCCATATCTACTCAAGTCATCAGTGAGGGTGAGAACATAACGATAGCCACCGCGAGCCTCAACACTCATTGGACCGCACACATCAGTATGTATGATTTCCAATAAGTTGGTTGCTCGCTCCATTGTTCCTGAGAACGGAGTCTTGGTCATTTTACCCATGAGGCATGGTTCGCACGTGTCAAATGATTCGTAATCAAGGGACTCCAAAAGTCCATCTGCACGGAGCTTCTTCATGCGTTTGACACCATGTGACCAAGATGGCAGTGCCACAAGTATGTGGGACTATCATTATCAACCTTACATATTTTGGTATTCACACTATGAATATGTGTAACATTACGCTCGAGATTCATTAAGAATAAACCATTCACCTGCGGAGCATGACCATAAAACATATCTCTCATATAAATAGAACAACCATTATTCTCGGATTTAAATGAGTAGCCATCTCGAATTAAACGAGATCCTGATACAATGTTCATGCTCAAAGCTGGCACTAAATAACAATTATTGAGGTTTAAAACTAATCCCGTAGGTAAATGTAGAGGTAGCGTGCCGACGGCGATCACATCGACCTTGGAACCATTCCCGACGCGCATCGTCACCTCGTCCTTCGCCAGTCTCCGCTTATTCCGCAGCTCTTGCTTTGAGTTACAAATGTGAGCAACCGCACCGGTATCAAATACCCAGGAGCTACTACGAGTACTGGTAAGGTACACATCAATTACATGTATATCACATATACCTTGAGTGTTGCCGGCCTTCTTGTCCGCTAGGTATTTGGGGCAGTTCCGCTTCCAGTGAACACTTCCCTTGCAATAAAAACACTCAGTCTCAGGCTTGGGTCCATTCTTTGACTTCTTCCCGACAGCTTGCTTACCGGGCGCGGCAACTCCCTTGCCGTCCTTCTTGAAGTTCTTTTTACCCTTGTCTTTCTTGAACTTAGTGGTTTTATTCACCATCAACACTTGATGTTCCTTTTTGATTTCCACCTCCGCTGATTTCAGCATTGAATATACCTCAGGAATGGTCTTTTCCATCCCCTGCATATTGAAGTTCATCACAAAGCTCTTGTAGCTCGGTGGAAGTGACTGAAGGATTTTGTCAATGACCGCGTCATCCGGGAGATTAACTCCCAGCTGAGTCAAGCGGTTATGCAACCCAGACATTTTGAGTATGTGCTCACTGACAAAACTATTTTCCTCCATCTTACAACTGAAGAACTTGTTGGAGACTTCATATCTCTCGACCCGGGCATGAGCTTGGAAAACCATTTTCAGCTCTTCGAACATCTCATATGCTCCGTGTCGCTCAAAACGCTTTTGGAGCCCCGGTTCTAAGCTGTAAAGCATGCCGCACTGAACGAGGGAGTAATCATCAGCACGTGACTGCCAAGCGTTCATAACGTCTTGGTTCTCTAGGATGGGTGTGTCACCTAGCGGTGCTTCTAGGACATAATCTTTCTTGGCAGCTATGAGGATGATCCTCAGGTTCCGGACCCAGTCCGTATAGTTGTTGCCATCATCTTTCAGGTTGGTTTTCTCTAGGAACGCGTTGAAGTTGAGGGCAACATTAGCGTGGGCCAGTTGATCTACAAGACATAGTGTAAAGATTTTAGACTAAGTTCATGATAATTAAGTTCATCTAATCAAATTATTCAATGAACTCCCACTCAGATAGACATCTCTCTAGTCATCTAAGTGAAACATGATCCGAGTCAACTAGGCCGTGTCCGATCATCACGTGAGACGGACTAGTCAACATCGGTGAACATCTTCATGTTGATCGTGAAGGAAATATGCCCTAGAGGCAATAATAAAGCTATTATTTATTTCCTTATATCATGATAAATGTTTATTATTCATGCTAGAATTGTATGAACCGGAAACATAATACATGTGTGAATACATAGACAAACAGAGTGTCACTAGTATGCCTCTACTTGACTAGCTCGTTGCTCAAAGATGGTTATGTTTCCTAACCATAGACATGAGTTGTCATTTGATTAACGGGATCACATCATTAGGAGAATGATGTGATTGACTTGACCCATTCCGTTAGCATAGCACTTGATCGTTTAGTTTGTTGCTATTGCTTTCTTCATGACTTATACATGTTCCTATGACTATGAGATTATGCAACTCCCGTTTACCGGAGGAACACTTTGTGTGCCACCAAACGTCACAACGTAACTGGGTGATTATAAAGGTGCTCTACAGGTGTCTCCGAAGGTACTTGTTGGGTTGGCGTATTTCGAGATTAGGATTTATCACTCTGATTGTCGGAGAGGTATCTCTGGGCCCTCTCGGTAATGCACATCACTTAAGCCTTGCAAGCATTGCAACTAATGAGTTAGTTGCAGGATGATGTATTATGGAACGAGTAAAGAGACTTGCCGGTAACGAAATTTAACTAGGTATTGAGATACCGACGATCGAATCTCGGGCAAGTAACATACCGATGACAAAGGGAACAACGTATGTTGTTATGCGGTCTGACCGATAAAGATCTTCGTAGAATATGTGGGAGCCAATATGATCATCCAGGTTCTGCTATTGGTTATTGACCGGAGACGTGTCTCGGTCATGTCTACATTGTTCTCGAACCCGTAGGGTCCGCACGCTTAACGTTACGATGACAGTTTCATTATGAGTTTTTATATTTTTTATGTACCGAAGGTTGTTCGGAGTCCCATATATGATCATGCACATGACAAGGAGTCTCGAAATGGTCGAGACATAAAGATCGATATATTGGACGGCTATATTCGGACACCGGAAGTGTTTCGGGTGATTTTGGAGAAAACCGGAGTGCCGGAAGGGTTACCGGAACCCCCCGGGGAAGTATTGGGCCTTAGTGGGCCTGAGGGGAGAGAGAGGACAGCAGCCCAGGAGGTTGCGCGCTCCCTCCCATAGAGAGTCCGAATTGGACTAGGGGAGGGGGGTGCGGCCCCTCTTTCCCTCTCCCTCTCCCTCTCTTTCCTTCCCCCTTCTCTCTTCCTAGTTGGACTAGGAAAGGGGAGTCCTACTCCTACTAGGAGGAGGACTCCCCCCTCCTTGGCGCGCCTCAAGGGCCGGCCGGCCTCTCCCCCTTGCTCCTTTATATACAGGGGCAGGGGGGCACCTCTAGACACACAAGTTGATCTTCATGATCGTTCTCTTAGCCGTGTGCGGTGCCCCCCTCCACCATAATCCTCGATAATATTGTAGTGGTGCTTAGGCGAAGCCCTGCACAGTAGAACATCAAGATCATCACCACGCCGTCGTTCTGATGGAACTCTTCCCGGACACTTTGCTGGATCGGAGTCCGGGGATCGTCATCGAGCTGAACGTGTGCTAGAACTTGAAGGTGCCGTAGTTTCGGTGCTTGATCGGTCGGGCCGTGAAGACGTACGACTACATCAACCGCGTTATGCTAACGCTTCCGCTTTCGGTCTACGAGGGTACGTAGACAACACTCTCCCCTCTCGTTGCTATGCATCACCATGATCTTGCGTGTGCGTAGGAAATTTTTTGAAATTACTACGTTTTCCAACTGTGGCATCCGGGCCTAGGTTTTATGCGTTGATGTTGTGCACGAGTAGAACACAAGTGAGTTATGGGTGATATAAGTCATACTGCTTACCAGCATGTCATACTTTGGTTCGGTGGTATTGTTGGATGAAGCGGCCTGGACCGACATTACGCGTACGCTTACGCGAGACTGGTTCTACCGACGTGCTTTGCACACAGGTGGCTGGCGGGTGTCAGTTTCTCCAACTTTAGTTTAACCAAGTGTGGCTACGCCTGGTCCTTGCGAAGGTTAAAACAGCACCAACTTGACAAACTATCGTTGTGGTTTTGATGCGTAGGTAAGGACGGTTCTTGCTAAGCCTGTAGCAGCCACGTAAAACTTGCAACAACAAAGTAGAGGACGTCTAACTTGTTTTTGCAGGGCATGTTGTGATGTGATATGGTCAAGACATGATGCTAAATTTTATTGTATGAGATGATCATGTTTTGTAACCGAGTTATCGGCAACTGGCAGGAGCCATATGGTTGTCGCTTTATTGTATGCAATACAATCGCGCTGTAATGCTTTACTTTATCACTAAGCGGTAGCGATAGTCGTGGAAGCATAATATTGGCGAGACGACAACGATGCTACGATGGTGATCAAGGTGTTGCGCCGGTGACGATGGTGATCATGACGGTGCTTCGAAGATGGAGATCACAAGCACAAGATGATGATGGCCATATCATATCACTTATATTGATTGCATGTGACTTATCTTGCTTTGATTGACGGTAGCATTATAAGATGATCCTTCACTAAATTATCAAAGTATAAGTGTTCTCCCTGAGTATGCACCGTTGCGAAAGTTCTTCGTGCTGAGACACCACGTGATGATCGGGTGTGATAGGCTCTACGTTCAAATACAACGGGTGCAAAACAGTTGCACACGCGGAATACTCAGGTTAAACTTGACGAGCCTAGCATATAACAGATATGGCCTCGGAACACGGAGACCGAAAGGTCGAGCGTGAATCATATAGTAGATATGATCAACATAGTGATGTTCACCATTGAAACTACTCCATCTCACGTGATGATCGGACATGGTTTAGTTGATTTGGATCACGTGATCACTTAGAGGATTAGAGGGATGTCTATCTAAGTGGGAGTTCTTAAGTAATATGATTAATTGAACTTTAATTTATCATGAACTTAGTCCTGGTAGTATTAGCATATCTATGTTGTAGATCAATAGCTCGCGTTTAGCTCCCCTGTTTTATTTTTGATATGTTCCTAGAGAAAACTAAGTTGAAAGATGTTAGTAGCAATGATGCGGATTGGATCCGTGATCTGAGGTTTATCCTCATTGCTGCACAGAAGAATTATGTCTTTGATGCACCGCTAGGTGACAAACCTATTGCAGGAGCAGATGCAGATGTTATGAACATTTGTCTAGCTCAATATGATGACTACTTGATAGTTTAGTGCACCATGCTTAAACGGCTTAGAATCGGGACTTCAAAGACGTTTTGAACGTCATGGACCATATGAGATGTTCCAAGAGTTGAAGTTAATATTTCAAGTAAAATACCCGAGTTGAGAGATATGAAGTCTCCAACAAGTTCTATAGCTGAAAGATGGAGGAGAATAGCTCAAGCAGTGAGCATGTGCTCAGATTGTCTAGGTACTACAATCGCTTGAATCAAGTGGGAGTTAATCTTCCAGATAAAATAGTGATTGACAGAATTCTCTAGTCACCGTCACCAAGTTAGTAGAACTTCGTGATGAACTATAATATGCAAGGGATGACAAAAGTAATTCCCAAGCTCTTCGTGATGCTGAAATCTACGAAGGTAGAAATCAAGAAAAACATCAAGTATTGATGGTTAACAAGACCACTAGTTTCAAGAAAAGGGCAAAGGGAAAGAAAGGGAACTTCAAGAAGAACGGCAAGCAAGTTGCTGCTCAAGTGAAGAAGCCCAAGTCTGGACCTAAGCCTGAGACTAAGTGCTTCCACTGCAAAGGGACTGGTCACTAGAAGCGGAATTACCCCAAGTAATTGGCGGATAATAAGGATGGCAAAGTGAACATAGGTATATTGATATACATGTTATTGATGTGTACTTTACTAGTGTTCGTAGCAACCCCTCCGTATTTGATACTGGTTCAGTTGCTAAGAGTAGTAACTCGAAACGGGAGTTGCAGAATGAACAGAGACTAGTTAAGGGTGAAGTGACGATGTGTGTTGGAAGTGGCTCCAAGATTGATATGATCATCATCGCACACTCCCTATACTTTCGGGATTAGTGTTGAACCTAAATAAGTGTTAGTTGGTGTTTGCGTTGAGCATAAAAATATGATTGGATCATGTTTATTGCAATACGGTTATTCATGTAAGTTAGAGAATAATTGTTGTTCTGCTTACATGAATAAAACCTTCTATGGTCATACACCCAATGAAAATGGTTTGTTGGATCTCGATCATGGTGATACACATATTCATAATATTGAAGCCAAAAGATGCAAAGTTAATAAAGATAGTGCAACTTATTTGTGGCACTGCCGTTTAGGTCATATTGGTGTAAAGCGCATGAAGAAAATCCATGCTAATGGGTTTTTGGAATCACTTGATTATGAATCAGTTGACGCTTGCAAACCATGCCTCATGGGCAAGATGACTAAGACTCCGTTCCCCGGAACAATGGAGCGAGCAACAGATTTGTTGGAAATCATACATACTGATGTATGTGGTCTGATGAATATTGAGGCTCGTGGCATGTATCATTATTTTCTGATCTTCACAGATGATTTGAGCAGATATGAGTATATCTACTTGATGAAACACAAGTCTGAAATATTTGAAAAGTTCAAAGAATTTCAGAGTGATGTGGAGAATCATCGTAACAAAAATAAAAGTTTCTACGATATGATCGCAGAAGTAAAATATTTGAGTTACGAGTTTGGCCTTCAGTTAAAGCAATGTGAAATAGTTTCACTACTCACGCCACCTAGAACACCACAGTGTAATGGTGTGTCCGAACGTCATAACCGTACTTTATTAGATATAGTGCGATCTATGATGTCTCTTACCGATCTACCACTGTCGTTTTGGGGTTATGCATTAGAGACAGCTACATTCACGTTAAAAAGGGCACCATCTAAATCCGTTGAGACGACACCATATGTACTCTGGTTTGGCGAGAAACCTAAGTTGTCGTTTCTTAAAGTTTGGGACTACAATGCTTATGTGAAAAAGTTTCAACATGATAAGCTCGAACCCAAATCGGAGAAGTAAATCTTCATAGGATACCCAAAAGAAAATGCTGGGTACACCTTCTATCACAGATCCGAAGGTAAGTTATTCATTGCTGAGAATGGATCATTTCTAGAGAAGGAGTTTCTCTCCAAAGAAGTGAGTGGGAGGAAAGTAGAACTTGATGAGGTAACTGTACTTGC
This sequence comes from Triticum aestivum, assembly GCF_018294505.1. Classification (NCBI taxonomy): domain Eukaryota; kingdom Viridiplantae; phylum Streptophyta; class Magnoliopsida; order Poales; family Poaceae; genus Triticum; species Triticum aestivum. The sequence continues at coordinate 565,947,908 of NC_057809.1, read as the reverse complement.
TCCCTTATTGGAAAGTAGTTCATCACAGAAATCTGTTCCTGTGACTACAACACCGATTAGTGAAGAAGCTAATGATGATGATCATGTAACTTTAGATCAAGTTACTACCGAACCTCGTACGTAAACCAGAGTGAGATCCGCACCAGAGTGGTACGGTAATCATGTTCTGTAGGTCATGTTACTTGACCATGACGAGCCTACGAACTATGAGGAAGCGATGATGAGCCTAGATTCCGTGAAATGGCTTGAGGCCATGAAATCTGAGATGAGATCCATGTATGAGAACAAAGTATGGACTTTGATTGACTTGCCCAATGATCGGTGAGCCATTGAGATTAAATGGATCCTCAAGAGGAAGACGGACGCTGATAGTAGTGTTACTATCTACAAAGCTAGAATTGTCGCAAAAAGTTTTTCGACAAGTTCAAGGTGTTGACTACGATGAGAGTTTCTCACTCGTATTTATGCTTAAGTCTGTCCGAATCATGTTAGCAATTGCCGCATTTTATGAAATCTGGCAAATGGATAAACAAAACTGTATTCCTTAATGGATTTATTAAAGAAGAGTTGTATATGATGCAACCGGAAGGTTTTGTCAATCCTAAAGGTACTAACAAAATATGCAAGCTCCAGCGATCCATCTATGGACTGGTGCAAGCATCTCAGAGATGGAATATACGCTTTGATAAGTTGATCAAAGCATATAGTTTTATACAGACTTGCGGTGAAGCCTGTATTTACAAGAAAGTGAGTGGGAGCACTACAGCATTTCTGATAAGTATATGTGAAAGACATATTGTTGATCGGAGATAATGTAGAATTATTCTACAAAGCATAAAGGAATATTTGAAAGGAGTTTTTCAAAGAAAGACCTCGGTGAAGCTGCTTACATATTGAGCATCAAGATCTATAGAGATAGATCAAGATGCTTGATAAGTTTTGCAATGAGTACATACCTTGACAAGATTTTGAAGTAGTTCAAAATGGAACAGTCAAAGAAGAAGTTCTTGCATGTGTTACAAGGTGTGAAGTTGAGTAAGACTCAAAACCCGACCACGATAGAAGATAGAGAGAGAATGAAAGTCATTCCCTATGCCTTAGCCATAGGTTCTATAAAGTATGCCATGCTGTGTACCAGACCTATTGTATACCCTGCCCTGAGTTTGGCAAGGGAGTACAATAGTGATCTAGGAGTAGATCACTGGACATTGGTCAAAATTATCCTTAGTGGAATAAGGATATGTTTCTCGATTATGGAGGTGACAAAAGGTTCGTCGTAAAGGGTTACGTCGATGCAAGTTTTGACACTGATCCAGATGACTCTAAGTCTCAATCTGGATACATATTGAAAGTGGGAGCAATTAGCTAGAGTAGCTCCATGCAGAGCATTGTTGACATAGAAATTTGCAAAATACTTACGGATCTGAATGTGGCAGACCCGTTGACTAAACTTCTCTCACAAGCAAAACATGATCACACCTCAGTACTCTTTGGGTGTTAATCACATAGCGATGTGAACTAGATTATTGACTCTAGTAAACCCTTTGGGTGTTGGTCACATGTCGATGTGAACTATGGGTGTTAATCACATGGTGATGTGAACTATTGATGTTAAATCACATGGCGATGTGAACTAGATTATTGACTCTAGTGCAAGTGGGAGACTGAAGGAAATATGCCCTAGAGGCAATAATAAAGCTATTATTTATTTCCTTATATCATGATAAATGTTTATTATTCATGCTAGAATTGTATTAACCGGAAACATAATACATGTGTGAATACATAGACAAACAGAGTGTCACTAGTATGCCTCTACTTGACTAGCTCGTTGATCAAAGATGGTTATGTTTCCTAACCATAGACATGAGTTGTCATTTGATTAACGGGATCACATCATTAGGAGAATGATGTGATTGACTTGACCCATTCCGTTAGCATAGCACTTGATCGTTTAGTTTGTTGCTATTGCTTTCTTCATGACTTATACATGTTCCTATGACTATGAGATTATGCAACTCCCGTTTACCGGAGGAACACTTTGTGTGCCACCAAACGTCACAACGTAACTGGGTGATTATATAGGTGCTCTATAGGTGTCTCTGAAGGTACTTGTTGGGTTGGCGTATTTCGAGATTAGGATTTGTCACTCCGATTGTCGGAGAGGTATCTCTGGGCCCTCTCGGTAATGCACATCACTTAAGCCTTGCAAGCATTGCAACTAATGAGTTAGTTGCAGGATGATGTATTACGGAACGAGTAAAGAGACTTGCCGGTAACGAGATTGAACTAGGTATTGAGATACCGACGATCGAATCTCGGGCAAGTAACATATCGATGACAAAGGGAACAATGTATGTTGTTATGCGGTCTGACCGATAAAGATCTTCGTAGAATATGTGGGAGCCAATATGAGCATCCAGGTTCCGCTATTGGTTATTGACCGGAGACATGTCTCGGTCATGTCTACATTGTTCTCGAACCCGTAGGGTCCACACGCTTAACGTTACGATGACAGTTTCATTATGAGTTTATATATTTTGATGTACCGAAGGTTGTTTGGAGTCCCGGATATGATCACGGACATGACAAGGAGTCTCGAAATGGTCGAGACATAAAGATCGATATATTGGACGGCTATATTCGGACACCGGAAGTGTTTCGGGTGATTTCGGAGAAAACCGGAGTGCCGGAAGGGTTACCGGAACCCCCCGAGGAAGTATTGGGCCTTAGTGGGCCTGAGGGGAGAGAGAGGGCAGCAACCCAGGAGGTGGCGCGCCCCCTCCCATAGGGAGTCTGAATTGGACTAGGGGAGGGGGCGCGGCCCCTCTTTCCCTCTCCCTCTCCCTCTCTTTCCTTCCCCCCTTCTCTCTTCCTAGTTGGACTAGGAAAGGGGAGTCCTACTCCTACTAGGAGGAGGACTCCCCCCTCCTTGGCGCACCTCAAGGGCCGGCCGGCCTCTCCCCCTTGCTCCTTTATATACAGGGGCAGGGGGGCACCTCTAGACACACAAGTTGATCTTCGTGATCGTTCTCTTAGCCGTGTGCGGTGCCCCCCTCCACCATAATCCTCGATAATATTGTAGCGGTGCTTAGGCGAAGCCCTGCGACGGTAGAACATCAAGATCGTCACCATGCCATCGTGCTGACGGAACTCTTCCCCGACATTCTGCTGGATCGGAGTCCGGGGATCGTCATCGAGCTGAACGTGTGCTAGAACTCGGAGGTGACATAGTTTCGGTGCTTGATCGGTCGGGCCGTGAAGACGTACAACTACATCAACCGCGTTGTGCTAACGCTTCTGCTTCCAGTCTACGAGGGTACGTAGACAACACTCTCCCCTCTCGTTGATATGCATCACCATGATCATGTGTGTGCGTAGGAAATTTTTTGAAATTACTACGTTTCCCAACAGATCGTATCTTCTATACGACTCATGCTCGACCTTTCAGTCTTCCGTGTTCCGAGGCCATGTATGTACATGCTAGGCTCGTCAAGTCAACCTGAGTGTATTGCGTGTGTAAATCTGGCTTACACCCGTTGTATTCGAACGTTAGAATCTATCACACCCGATCATCACGTGGTGCTTCGAAACAACAAACCTTCGCAACGGTGCACAGTTAGGGGGGACACTTTTTTGAAATTATTACGAGGGATCATCTTATTTAAGCTACCGTCGTTCTAAGCAAATAAGATGCAAAACATGATAAACATCACATGCAATCAAATAGTGACATGATATGGCCAATATCATTTGCTCCTTTTGATCTCCATCTTCGGGGCTTCATGATCACCATTGTCACCGGCATGACACCATGATCTCCATCATCATGATCTCCATCATCGTGTCTTCTTGAAGTTGTCTCGTCATATATTACTTCTACTACTATGGCTAATGCTTTAGCAATAAAGTAAAGTAATTACATGACGTTTATGTTGACACGTAGGTCATAAATAAGTTAAGACAACTCCTATGGCTCCTGTCGGTTGTCATACTCATCGACATGCAAGTCGTGATTCCTAGTACAAGAACATGATCAATCTCATACATCACATATATCATTCATCACATCCTTTTGGCCATATCACATCACACGACACATGCTGCAAAAACAAGTTAGACGTCCTCTAATTGTTGTTGCAAGTTTTTACGTGGCTGCTATAGGTTTCTAGTAAGAACGTTTCTTACCTACGCCAAAACCACAACGTGATATGCCAATTTCTATTTACCCTTCATAAGGACCCTTTTCATCGAATCCGATCCGACTAAAGTGCGAGAGACAGACACCCGCTAGCCACCTTATGCAACTAGTGCATGTCAATCGGTGGAACCAGTCTCACGTAAGCGTACGTGTAAGGTCGGTCCAGGCCGCTTCATCCCACGATGCCGCCAAATCAAGATAAGACTAGTAACGGCAAGTAAATTGACAATATCGACGCCCACAACTACTTTGTGTTCTACTCGTGCATAGAAACTACGCATAGACCTAGCTCATGATGCCACTGTTGGGGAACGTAGCAGAATTTTAAAATTTTCTACGCATCACCAAGATCAATCTATGGAGTCATCTAGCAATGAGGGAGAGGGGAGTGCATCTACATACCCTTGTAGATCGCGCGCGGAAGCGTTCAAGAGAACGGGGTTGATGTAGTCGTACTCGTCGTGATCCAAATCACCGATGACCTAATGCCGAACGGACGGCACCTCCGTGTTCAACACACGTACGGTTGGGAAGACGTCTCCTCCAACTTGATCCAGCAAGGGGGAAGAAGAGGTTGATGGAGATCCAGCAGCACAACAGCGTGATGGTGGAAACCACGCCAATCTCGGCAGGGCTTCGCCGAGCACTGCGAGAAGGAGAGGTGTCACGGGAGGGAAAGGGAGGCGCCAGGGGTTAGGGTGCGGCCGCCCTCCCTCCCCCCCCCCCCCACTATTTATAGGACCCCTAGGGGGGCGCCGGCCCTACGAGATGCCATCTCCAAGGAGGGCGGCGGCCAAGGGGGGTGGAGTGCCCCCCAAGCCAAGTGGGGCGCCCCCACCCCTAGGGTTTCCAACCCTAGGGGCAGGGGAGGCCCATGGGGGCGCACAAGCCCATCTAGGGCTGGTTCCCCTCCCACTTCAGCCCATGGGGCCCTCCGCGATAGGTGTCCCCTCCCGGTGGACCCCCGGGACCCTTCCGGTGGTCCCGGTACAATACCGATTACCCCGAAAACCTTCCCGATGGCCGAAACATGACTTCCTATATATAAATCTTCACCTCCGGACCATTCCGGAACTCCTCATGACATCCGGGATCTCATCCGGGACTCTGAACAACTTTCGGGTTACCGTATACTAATATCTCAACAACCCTAGTGTCACCGAACCTTAAGTGTGTAGACCCTACGGGTTCGGGAGACACACAGACATGACCGAGACGACTCTCCGGTCAATAACCAACAGCGGGATCTGGATACCCATGTTGGCTCCCACATGCTCCTCGATGATCTCATCGGATGAACCATGATGTCGAGGATTCGATCAATCCCGTATACAATTCCCTTTGTCAATCGGTACGTTACTTGCCTAAGACCCGATCGTCGGTATCCCAATACCTCGTTCAATCTCGTTACCGGCAAGTCACTTTACTCATACCGTAATGCATGATCCCGTGAACAACCACTTGGTCACATTGAGCTCATTATGATGATGCATTACCGAGTGGGCCCAGAGATACCTCTCCGTCATACGGAGTGACAAATCCCAGTCTCGATTCGTGCCAACCCAACAAACACTTTCGGAGATACCCGTAGTGTACCTTTATAGTCACCCAGTTACGTTGTGACGTTTGGCACACCCAAAGCACTCCTACGGTATCCAAGAGTTTCACAATCTCATGGTCTAAGGAAATGATACTTGACATTCGGAAAAGCTCAAGCAAACGAACTACACGATCTTTAAGCTATGCTTAGGATTGGGTCTTGTCCATCACATCATTCTCCTAATGATGTGATCTCGTTATCAATGACATCCAATGTCCATACTCAGGAAACCATGACTATCTTTTGATCAATGAACTAGTCAACTAGAGGCTCACTAGGGACGTGTTGTGGTCTATGTATTCACACATGTATTACGATTTCCGGATAACACAATTATAGCATGAACAATAGACAATTATCATGAACAAAGAAATATAATAATAACCATTTTATTATTGCCTCTAGGGCATATTTCCAACATGACAGTTAACATGAGCAAAAGTGCAGCCATCCCAATATGTTGCTCCCAGAAAGAGATGGACATGGTATGTGGGACTCTGGGCTGCCCAATGGGAGGTTTCCCATGCACATACTTTTTTTGGAAAAGGGGGGTCTCCCCGGCCTCTGCATCAGCATGATGCATACGGCCATCTTATTAACCAAAAAAATAAGTTCCAACAAGGTCTCAAAGTCTCCAAAAGTGAGAAAATAAAAAAGGCTCACACAGAACCAAAAAGGCTAGAAACACCAACTAGCCAGAAGAAGGATGCCACAACCGGCTGGCTAAAAATAGATAGGAAAACTAATTGCCTATCCTATTACATGACCTCCATCCAAACTGGTTGAAGATATCCCGAGCTACCATCTCCCAGCGGATAGATCCAGTAACCAAACGCTCCCTGGCCTCCGTTGGAGTGAGTAGGGACTAGGAACGGATCAGCGTCGTAGCTCTGAAGATAACCTGCAAAAAATGAATGTTTGTTGTCCTGTTAAAAACCAAATCATTCCTGCAATTCCAGAGCGCCCACACCAAGGCGCAGTCTCCTACACGAATATGTCGCGCTAACCCGGGCTCTACCCCGTTAAGCCACGTTCCAAATAATGTGTTGACTGTACTCGGTGGAGAAATATTAAAAGCAATATGGACTGTCCTCCATAAAACTTTAGCTAGTGGGCAATCAAGAAAAGGTGTTTAATCGTTTCATCCTGATCACAGAAACTACACCTAGTAGGTCCTGTCCAATTACGCTTTGTCAAGTTGTCCTTGGTTAAAATAACTTGTTTGTGTAGAAACCACATAAACACTTTAATTTTCAAAGGAACTTTGACAGCCCACACATGTTTGGAACTAGGAATCGAGCTTGAATTGATCACATCAACATACATTGATTTAACTGTAAATTCACCCGACCTAGTGAGCTTCCAGCGTACATTGTCGGGTTATTGGGAAAGTTGAACATCCATGAGTCTCCTTACTAGATGTAGCCATTCTTCCCAACGATTGCCCACTAGCGCCCGTCTGAACTGAATATTAAGGGGGATTGATTGAAATACCATTGCAACAAAAACCTCACGTCGTTAAACAATACGATAAACCGACGTGTATTGAATGGCTAGGGGTACCTCTCTGAGCCAAGTATCCTCCCAGAATCTCGTATTGGCTCCATTACCAACAATAAACTTTGTCCTATTAAACAAGGAAAGCTTTACTTTCATAAGCCCTTTCCAAAAGGGTGAATCCGTTGGTCGTACTGTGACCTGAGACAAAGTTTTGGTTTGAAGATACTTACTACGAAGGATTTGTGCCCAAGTGGCGTCAGTTCTGCTAGATAACTTCCACAACCACTTGCTGAGAAGACACCTGTTCTTGACTTCAAGATTCTCAATCCCAAGACCCCCTTGGTCCTTCGGTCTACAGATGATATCCCATTTGGCTAAATGGTATTTGCTTTTTAGCTCATCACCCTGCCAGAAGAATCGGGATCGATAAAAGTCAAGTCTTTTCCTAACACCAACTGGGACTTCGAAAAACGACAAAAGAAACATAGGCATACTCATGAGAACCGAATTAATCAGAATTAAGCGGCCTCCGTATGACATGAGCTTGCCCTTCCAGCAACTCAGTTTCTTTTCAAATCGGTCCTCGATACACTTCCATTCTCTGTTTGTCAGCTTACAATGGTGGATTGGAATTCCTAAGTATGTGAAAGGCAAAGCCCCCAAATCACACCCAAACAATTGCTTGTAGGCCTCTTGTTCATCATTGGCTCTACCAAAGTAGAACAATTCGCTTTTATGAAAGTTAATCTTTAACCCAGTCAATTGTTCAAATAAGCATAACACCAGCTTCATATTTCTCGCTTTTACCAAGTCGTGCTCCATAAAGATGATTGTATCATCGGCGTACTAGAGGATGGACACCCCTCCATCAACGAGATGAGGTACCAAGCCTCCCACTTGACCAGCCTCCTTAGCCCTTCCTATCAAAATTGCCAACATATCCACTACAATGTTGAACAGAATAGGAGACATCGGATCCCCTTGTCTTAGGCCCTTGTGTGTCTAGAAGTAATGACCGATCTCGTCATTAACTTTAATTCCAACACTCCCTTTTTGCGTATAAGATTCAACCTGGCGTTGCCAGACTTCATCGAAACCTTTCATACGCAACGCCTGTTGTAGGAATGGCCATTTTACTTTATCGTACGCTTTCTCGAAATCCACCTTAAAAATCACTGCATCCAATTTTTTCGAGTGGATTTCATGGAGCGTTTCATGCAGAACCACCACCCCTTCCAGGATGTTTCTATTTGGCATGAAAGCAGTTTGGGAATGTTGTACCACAGAATGCGCAATCTGTGTGAGCCGATTTGTCCCAACCTTGGTAAAATTTTTGAAACTAACATTGAGAAGGCAGATCGGCCTGAACTGCTCGATTCTCACAGCATCTGTCTTCTTAGGAAGCAGTGTTATTGTTCCAAAGTTTAAGTGAAATAATTGAAGCCGTCCAGAGAAAAGATCATGGAACATTGGAAGTAAATCCCCCTTAATAATATGCCAACATTTTTTGTAAAACTCCGTCGGGAATCCATCCGGCCCGGGAGCCTTATTGTTTTTCATCTGCATAATGGCATCGAAAACCTCCTTCTCCAAGAAAGGGGCAACCAGAATATATTGTCATTAGCAGTTAGTTGAGGCACATCCTCAGTCCTGGACTCATCGAGGGACACACGACTATCCTCCGGAGGTCCAAATAACTGCTTATAATACTCGGTGATGTAAAGTTTCAGGTTGTCCTGCCCTACAATTGTTCCTTCATCTTGCTCAAGCTGGAAAATTCTCTTCTTTCTGTGCTTGCCATTAGCAATCAAATGAAAGAATTGAGTGTTCGCGTCCCCCTAGACCACTTTACGAACTTTAGCTCGCAACACCCACTTCAACTCTTCTTCGCGGAGAAGTTCTTTCAACCTCATCTCCGCATCCAGCTTAACCTGGAGCTCTGCAGGTTGCAAGATCGTGGATTCGGCTCTAATATCGAGGGACTGAATCAGAGACAGGAGCCTGTCCTTTTCAATCTTATAAATCCCACTAAGGTGTTTAGCCCATCCCCGTAGGAAACTTCTCAAATGTCTAATCTTATTCTGCCACCGCTCGACAGAAGTCTTGCCTCCTCTATCTTTAGCCCATTCCCTGGCTATTAGATCGAAGAATCCTTCTCGTTCAAACCAAGCAAGTTCGAAAGAAAAGGTGTTTTTGTTTCCCACATGGTTTGGCTCATCTGATATACCGCGCGAGAGAGCCTGAACCCTTACAAGAGGGAACTTATGTTCCCACTCGACGCTCGCAAGGACTCGATCCAACTTCTCATAAGTCGGATCTGGCAAAGCGTTGGCCCAGGTAAATTATTGACCAGAAAGCTCTGTCTCTCTCAGATCCAAGCTTTCAATGATGGTGTTAAACATAAACGACCATCTGCCGTCAAAATTATCGTTATTCTTTTCCTCTCTCCTCCTAATAATGTTGAAATCACCCCCAACCAGAATTGGGAGTTGCTCAGAACCGCAAATTCGAACCAAGTCCGCCAAAAACTCCAGTTTGAACTCAGGTTGGGCGGCACCATAAACCGCCACCAGATCCCAGTTAAACCCATCAGCTTTAGACCTAACCCGAAATTTAACCGCGAAGTCACCCATCACTACACTTTGGACTTCCAGTGAATCACATCTCCCTCCAAGCAGGATCCCCCCGGATCTTCCTCGCGGGGGAAGGCAATGCCAATCAAACTTGACACCCCCTGATAGCGTGTTAAGAAACCGAGTCGCAAAATTATCTCTACCAGTTTCAGAGAGAGCAATGAAATCTAATTGATGCTCCAGAGTCGCCTCAGCGAGAAACCTTCTTTTAGCCAAGTCCTTCAGACCTCTGCTATTCCAAAAGATTCCTTTCATATGTCATCGTGAAATTTTTTGGCCGTCCGAATCCTAGCACTTCTATGAATCGCAGACGTGGGATACACCTTCCGCTTCCACTTACGTTTGGGTTTGGTATGGTCCTCCATCCGGTCCTCATAACCGGGCTCTGGCGGTTTATTCACTACATCCTCTAGGCTAGCCTCCTCCTCCTTGGATTCAGTAGTGGATGGCGCAAGGTCCGCACACAAATTATCAAGCACTCTCACCCCAACGCATCAATCTCAGCGTCATTCATAGTTCTTACTGCCAAAGTTTTAAATAGCGGGCTACGCCATTTAGCGGCGGCTCGACCAGCAGCTAAAAAAGGCTATAGCAGAGCTATAGCGGGCTATGCCCTCATTTAGCTATTTTACTAAATAATGAAAAGAAGAAGATAATAGCACACCATATAACTGGAGAAGGTTCAATATAGTACATAGCAACAAAAGGCAAACTTGCACATCACAGGAGTAGGTTCAGTCCAGCACATAACAACAAAAGGCACACTCGCACAGTAGATATCTCATACCTTACACATATTTCAGTCTAACAACTAGCAGGACTTGCACATAACAAAAGTAAGATGGCAAACTACAGACAAACCGCCATACAATTGCAGTGCATCAATCTGAATCAGCAGAGGCATAGTTAGACTCATCTCGAGCTTGATCATCTTCTGATTCCAAAGAGGAAGAACAAAGCATGGGATCTTCTTCAATGCTATTAAGAAGAGAGTGAATGCTCTTCTTCCTCTTCTTGTTGGCTACTGCAGGTCTCTTTCTTTTTCTTCCTTGTGCTTGTGATGTTGAAGTCTCTTGTTGAGCTTGGGCTTCATTACCTAAATGTTCGCCGGCATTGTCATCAGGAACGATCCCAGTAATGAACTCATTGTCTTCATCCTCCAGAATATAATTGGTGACCTTCTCTATGGGGTCTCTGTTCTTATTTTCTCTCTGATGCTGCAGCCTCGCGTTGAATTTGACAAAGACAAGATCCCTCAACCTATCACTGAGTAGTCTGTTACGTTTTTTTGTATGAACCTACATAGTGAAGGAAAATTGAGTGTAGGTGAAAAGAAATCAAGGAACACATGGTCACATGTGAGAACAGAAATCAACTATTTTGTACAGTTCTAGAGTTATAGTTTCCTTTCTTACTTGTTCAAATGTTGACCAGTTTCTCTCACAAGCTGAGGAGTTGTATGTCAATGTGAGGATCTTTCTAACCAATTTCTTCAGCTTGGGGTGCGCTTGTGCCATGATTCAACCACCATTTTATTGCATCAAGTCATTCACAGATTATTAGTTATATACTTAGACATATACAAAATGAGAAACAAAGAAAGTTTGAAACTGGTTTAAAACAAATTGCACTAACCTGGATCAAAAATTTTGTTTCTTCTCTGTCGTGTGGCAATGTCTGTTCCAAAAGATTGAGCCTCTTCTTCATACATGTTGAGTTCATCCATAATCTCCTCTTGCAACGTCTCATCTTGAATCATCCTTGTAATGCAATGGATGATGGCTGCTCTGAATGATCCATCATTCTCAATTGCATTCTTGTTTGGATAGTAATAGTAGGGATTGAGAAAGTACCCAGCCAAATGTAGTGGCGTCTTGAGTTTGTTGTCCCACCTCTTGTCAATGATATCTATAACAGCTTTGAAACGACTCTCATCATTGTCAAATCTCAAAGAGATTTCCTTTTTTGCATCTAGCATACAACCATGGAAGATTCCCATCACTGGCACATCACTATCCATCCTTCTCAGCACATTAGCCATTGGCTCAAAGAAATTGACAGCAGTGTCAACACCTTTCCAAAAGGAATCAGTTTGCACAACTTTTAGAGCCTTCTTACCCTTGTCCTTCTTTAAGTACCCCATGTCATTTAGCTCCTCTGATCTGAATAGTTTAAGCAACTCCTTCTTGTTATCTTGCAAACTTTTTAGATTCAGATAAGCCGTGGCAAATCTAGTAACACCAGCACGGACCAAGTCTCTTCCAAGTGTTTTCCTCATCAAAGCCAAAACCCTCGTATGAGCATACAAGAACACGGTAACTTGCCTAGCTTGGACAATTGTTTTCTCAACTAGAGTCAGCTTCCCAATATCTTCCAACATGAGATCAATACAATGGGCTGCACATCCAGACCAAAAAATGTTTGGTCTCTTTGCTTTCATTAGACTTGCAGCTGCTGTATTAACACTAGCATTGCGAGTCACCACTTGGACAACCTTTTCCGGCACTATATCTTCAATACACCTGTCTACAAGCTCATAGATGTATTTCCCATTTTTTGACATCCGAGCAATCAACCGAATCCGTAAATAAGACCCCATGTGCGCTGTGAACAACTAGGTTCATTACTCCTCTGACTTTCTTATCTGTATATGCATCGGTCATTACCGTACAACCTGTCTGCTCCCATGCTTTCTTATGGTTCTTGAATGAGTCAAGCACCTTCTTCTTTATTTTCTGCAGGAATGGGCCACTCATCTCATAGGCACTAGGTCCTTGAAGGTCCTTGCCAAAACGTCCAATGGCCACAAGCATACTCGCAAAGCTAGGAAGTGTCACAGTGTTGTGTGGAATGCCAGCTTCATAGAAAAACTGACAGATGTACCCACAAGCTCTATTCTTCCTCTCTTCTGTCTTCTGAGATGACAACTTTGATTGAACCTTTATGCTAAGAGTTTGCCCTTGATTCCTCTTGACACATTCTTCTACACTTGACATGCAGAACTTGTCCATAGGGCCACCTTGGGATCTGCTTCTGCTTTGTGTTGACAACACAATATCATTGTCACTGTCGTCATCACTCTCCTCTTCTCCCTCCGAGTGATCTAAGTTAACTGAACTTCTTATCTTTTCCAATTCTGTGATTTTCTTATCCTTCGCATCATTACTCTTTAGGAGCAAAACCTTCATCTCCTCCTTCACATCCTGAGGAACCTTCTGGCATGGTGTAGCAATGCACTTCTTAATGCCAGCAAGGTGATACTTTACCCTTGTTACGCCGCTAGTTAATATCTTGTCACAGAAAATGCATTGCAGAGCGTATGTTCTATTAGGATCTGGCATGGTACAGTACTTCCGTGCAGCACCATTTGATGCAACAGCACGAGCTGCTGCTGTTTGTGGTACGGAGGCTGTGCTTGAGATACCTGCACCTATGAAACAAAAAAAACAAAATTAAGTTAGGCAGAATAGAAATCAAACATAGCATCAGCCGCACTGAAACAATAATGTTTAATCTACTACAAAGTACAAACTCTACACAGGGGGCACAAACAACTCTCTAGGTAAATCAACATTTAATATATTCAGAGATTCAGTGCATATATGATTTCCCAAAACTAGATAAACCTAGGATGGAATTCGTATACATTCACAAGCTATGAGTATTTGTTTTCTTAGTCTTCATTGTCACTCCAAGTTTAGAGATTCAGAAATTTCTCGGACAACAAGCAAGCACGCACATATAAGTATATAGCCAATATTTTGCATATAACAGAGATCCCATTACAATGAAGCTTGAAGAAGAGTAGAAAAAAGGACAGATTTGAGGATAGAAATTGCATGTCGATGGGGTCTGCTGACTCATTGCAGGCTAGGACGTTGCTGCTTGGAGAAGATGGCTGAAGAGGGGGCGTCACTGGGAAAGGGCCGTCAGAGAAGGAGGTGTCGAGGTCGTGCGCACTCGGGAGAGAAGCCGCCGCTGGGAGAAGCAGGCGTCCCCGCGAGGAGGGGTTCGCCGGCAAAGGGGGCGTCGCTGGGAGAGGGGGAGTCAATGAGCCATCGCCGTCCCTGCTTAGTTGCCACCGCCGCTAGCCTCCATAGCAGATATTTTGGGGAGGAAAAGGGATACGGGAGGGTAGGAGTGCGGATGGTGGTTAGGGTAAAAGGGACACGAGGGGGCTTCACGCGTGCGATTTCCAATTTGGGCTGAAATTTTGGGCCGGGATCGCAGGAAAAAAATGCTAAACGCTAAATTTTCATAGCGCTATTGGCAATAGCGGCACTATTAGCGGGCTTTCTTGGCCGGCCCTAAATTGACCTAGCTGTAGCGGGGAGGGTCCAAAAACGCTATAGCTGGACTATAGCGCAGCTATAGCCCGCTATTTAAAACTTTGCTTACTGCTGCTAGGTTTCGAATAGTTTCTAAAGCGCGTTCCGCTTCCAAATCAAGGAGATCATTAACCGAGTTGGAGATTTCACTATTAGTACTCCCTAGCGAAACTCCTAATTGGTTTGCATTATTTATAATCTCATCCTTTGAAAAATGCAAAATAGAATTGGACAAGTTGACGGACATTCCGGTGGTGACCTCAATGTCACAAAGCTTGGCCGGCCTCATAGCGCACCTTTGCTGCATGTCATCAACCTCCGGGTGGTCCTGGAGACGAGAACTAACCCGTCGCCCCATAGATACCAGGTCGGGGATCCCACCAAAGGCAATAACCTCCTCCCGAGTAGTGCCACTCAGAGGAGGTGGTGGCGGAGGGCTCCCAAGGCGTATGGACGGATAGCCGGGGGAGGGAGGCGCCGGCGCCGCCTGCCCGAGCACCCACCCCGCCCCAACCCTCAAGCCTACTTGGGCTTGCCACTAACTCTGAGGAAACAGATGGCAGAATAGCTTCAAAGGATTGTGGACCAACTTGCAACATGCTTGCCAAACTGGAAGGCGGCCATGATGCCCAAAAGTGGTTGGCTCATCCTAATTACATCCATGCTATGCTCCATCCCGATCCACTCGATGCTTGCACTGGATTTGCCACCAAAGACGCTAACGGCCCTTGTCAAAATCTGTCGAGGATTCTTGTGGTGTGGGAAACAAGAGGCGAATGGTGGACACTGTGCAGTGGCATGGAACTTGGTGTGTACGCCAAAGTGGGCAGGTGGCCTCGGCATTCTGAACCTACATTGGCTCAACAAGGCACTACGGGCGAGATGGCCATGGCTGCAAAGATCAGACAGCTTTAGGTCGTGGGCAGAGTTCAACATACCGGTGCCGAAGGAATCCATGGCCCTATTCCGCGCAGCAACTCATGTCATAGTGGGAAATGGCAGGACCGCTTTATTCTGGGAGGAAAGATGGATCGATGGGCAGAGAATATGTGAGCTTGCTCCGGCAGTATATGAGAGGGTCTCGAGGCGTACGCGAAGGACACGGACTATTCTGGCAGCGAAGTAACCATACATGGGCCAGGGACGTCGGACCGGACCTCACAGCTGGTGAGCTCGAGGAATTCCTAAGACTATGGCACAAGATATCTACACTCCATCTCATGGAGGACTCTGAGGAGACGGTGCGCTGGGGTTGGGAGAAGCATGGACAGTTCTCGGCACGTTTTGCTTATGGCGCAAGGTTCATGGGATTGGAGGCCTCGCCGACGGTGCCCTTCACTTCGCAATCGCGAGCCCCCCTCAAGTGTCGATTGTACGCTTGGCTTGCCTTCAAGAATCGATGTTGGGCATCGGATAGACTCGCGCGATGAGGGCTCCCACACCAAGATGCATGCCCGCTTTGCGATCAAGAGGAGAAGACCATACAACATCTACTAATCAACTGTGCATTCGCACGACGGGTGTGGCATTGGTTCGTGGAGGGTACTGGTAGACAAGGCTTCGCCCCTAGGATAGACGAATCGTTGGAGGAGTGGTGCATCAGGCAGGAGCAAGACCGACAGCACCGGAAACCCACACGCGCTAAATGCCTAGTTGGCATGTGGATGATATGGAAACACCGCAGCAATGTCGTTTTCAACAGAGCAACGCCGTCTGTAGCGACCTGCATTAGACAGATCAAAGAGGAGGGAAGCTGGTGGGTGAAGGCTGGCCTGATCCAAGAGACGGAGGGCTTACCGTGGGTGGCTCCTGAGTAGTTAGATGCGTGAGTTGGGTGGAGTTAGGCAAAGCCTAACTGTAAATATCTGTACAGATGAACACTTTGGGGAGTCTTTCCCTCTCTTCTATAATAAATGATATGCATGTTTGTGCGTATTTGAGAAAAAAAATAACAATTCGGATTTTACTGTTCACTTGAGCTTATTTGAGCTCGAGCTAAGATACTTCGCGTCCCTTTAATGGGTGTTTACCTTGTAATATTTTTTGTGCTTCACACTTGTTATAATGGCTCATTGAATTTGCTACTTTGACCCGTCATTTATTTATTTATTTTCATTTAAAGAAGCACACATGCAGTTTCACCGAAAAAAGAAACAAATAGTTACTCCTTCCATCTGACTATAAATTTAACTAATAAAATAAAACTATATGCTTCAAAAATTATACCATGGGAATCCTCTTTGACCCGTTTCATAGGCTATTTCTCCTCGCTTTGGGGCGGGGTGCGCTTATGGGGAGGTCGTCGGGCTTGCAGTTTTGTTTGAGTTTGTCCCGTTTCGTAGGCCATTGCTCATCATTTTGGGGTGTTGACATGATTTTCACATTTTGGGAAAGTAGATGGTTACCCGTCAAAACCATGTTGGCACAAAAAACATCTGTAATAGACCAAGAAATGAAAAGTAGACGATTAATGGTCAAAACCATGTCGGCACAAAAACCATCTGTAATAGCCCAAGGGATGAAAAGTAGACGGTTAACAGTCAAAAAAATGTCGGCGCAAAAACCAACCGTAATAACTCAAAGGATGAAAATTAGATTGTTTCGATAGACGAGGGGCTTGGTTTTCCTTGTATTGGAGTTGAGGGACAATTTATAGACTATCAGTAAAGTTGAGGGATGAAAATGTACTTTTCTCTATAAAAAACAATGGACTAGTAAAATGGTGGTTGTTGCAACGGGCAACAATGTAGGTAAATAATTAAATAAATGATACAAATACAATCTTCAAAACATAGACATGCCATATGATAATCATGTTTATGCAATTTTATTGAACAGACGGTGAATAATTAATCAATACCATAATTTTGTGGACCAATCAATGATTCGAGAACAAATTTCACACAAGAAAGGTATCATACAACATTTGCGTTTAAGAAATTCCATAGACCAACAAATACAGAATTATTTGATACCATGATTGGTTCAATTACTCTCCGTGAAATACGATTACCAAGCCATAATTTAAACACACATGACTCCAAAAAAACAGCTGGATCAACCGGTTTTGTCCATATGTTTGCATAACTGTCTTATTAGCTTATAAAACCGCTGAGGCCGCCGGTTCCGGATTTTTCTGGTCCGACCGGTGGTCCGGTCTGTTTTTTAAAACTATGATCCTTATCCGGTTGTCTTTTTCCTTTCTATTTTTTAGCAACCTGATACGGTAATTCGTGGCACTCCTCCCGCGGTGGCCCAAAGGCTAGAGCCATTTCTGGGCTTCAGCCCATCCTAGCCTGTTTCAGCAGAGCGGGCGCGAGCTCGCTCGGTTGCTCTCGGCGTTTCCTTCCTTCCCCTCCTCCACGCCCCAAACCGAGCCGTCCACAGTTACTTCCCGCCACCGCCACCGCCACCTCCTCGCTCCGCCCTTCATCCTCCTCTTCCTCCTGGCCGGCAAGCAACCACAACCAGCTCCCCCTCCCCGAGGTTTGCACCACGCACAAGCCACAGCACAGCCTCGCTTGCACACCACCAGCCAAAGCAAAGTGGCAATCGCCGCGGAATCGCTTTCTTCTCCCCGCAAAGCCATCCTTTAATTCCCGCCCGTGTCACGATCTCTCGCAGTGCCTTCCTTTAAAACCATGCAATCCTCCTGCTCCATGCACTCCGACGACGCGGTCTGTCAACTTCCCAAGACCTTGCCAGCACTCAACCTAGCGGGACGATGATGCCTGTGTACGGCGGCGGTGGCGGGGGGCAGGCGCGGCAGCGGACGTGCCGCATGTACTGGTGCTACGAGTGCGCGCGGGCGCTCCGCATCATCTCCTACCCGGCCACCGACGTCTTCTGCCCGCGCTGCTACGGCCGCTTCCTCCACGAGATCGACCCGCCGCCGCGCCCAGCGCTCCCCCCGCCGGGCTACTTCCCGCACCACTTCGCGCCGCACCCGTACCCGCACCCGCACTACCACGACGGGAACCCGCGCCGGTGGGTCGTGTACGGCGCCGCGCCCACGGTGCCCGGGCGCCCGTTCCGGCAGCTGCCTCCGCCGGTGCGGGAGCCGACGCGGGTCCATGCGCCGGCCCCGACGCCCCCGCCTCGCCGGCGCATGCCCTCCCCGCCGCCGGCGCCGGTGGCGCGGCGGCCGGCCACGCCCCCGGCCATCGACCCGGGGGACTACTTCACGGGGGGCGACCTCAACCGCCTGGTGGAGGAGCTGACCCAGAACGACCGGCCGGGCCCGGCGCCGGCCCCCACGTCGGCCATCGACTCGCTCCCGACGGTGCGGATCGCCGCGCAGCACCTGTCGGACGACGGCGGGTCGCAGTGCCCCGTGTGCAAGGAGGAGTTCGAGCTCGGGGAGGCGGCGCGGCAGCTGCCGTGCAAGCACGTGTACCACTCGGACTGCATCGTGCCCTGGCTCCGCCTCCACAACTCGTGCCCCGTCTGCCGCTTCAAGCTGCCCGGCACCGGCGCCGCCTCCAGCACACGTCGCCCCAGCGGCAGCAACGGTGCAAGAAACAGAGACAGGGAGAGGGAGCCGGCGACGACGGTGAGGTGGGGGCCGTTGTCGTGGATGGTGCCGGCGCGCGGGACGGAGGACGCGGACGACGGGTGGGAGTACGGCCGGCGCGGACACGGCAGGCCCGAGGATGGCGACGCCGGCGGTAATGACCTGTCGGCCCTCCAGTCTTTCGTTCTCGTCGCCACTTGCGTTTTCTTCTTCTCCTTCTTCGCCTAACAAGACCTATACTGTGATAACTGACAACTCTAATGTACTCCTAGTAATAATAATCAATGGAAGAACAGATAACGAGTTTATTTGCATTCTTGACTTTCTTTGTTGGACTATATAACAGCATGCTTGTTTTAAGTTGTTTTCTTCTGAATTTTTCTTTCAGCTTTCTACGCGTGGTGGCGCTCTCTGTTTCTCCTCTAGCCGTTTCCAGCCGGGATGCCAGTCCCTACGCCAAAGACAACCTGAACCTGTTTGCTCAGTTAAGTCATCTGATCGATGCCGTGCTTGCAACTCATCAGAACACTGCCCCTGCAAATACGCGCTTACTGACTTGACATTTTGTTGGCTGTTACTGGCAGGTAAAGCATGACAGCCGCTGTAAATATTTCAACGGCAATGGTGGATGTACCGGAGAAGCAGAGCACACTGGAAATAAAATAGGAGAATGTAATAGTGCAAAGAACGGCCAAAATGTAATCGTGCCACCCACAATGTAAACGATACAAAGAGTTGTGATTTTCATTTTTAGCTCAGTTGAGCGGATTTATCTAGCGGCTGAAGCAATCTGCGCAGCAATCTCAAAGCAATACGTGAAAGCAATTGAGCAAATCCAAAAGAAAAGAACTATCACAAAGGCTTAAGGTGATACATTCGATCGAATCATTCAACATAATAAGTATGTATGGTATGGTTTGATTTTACTCCGAGGGGCATACAAAAATCGACTGAATCAGCTCACTGTCTCCTATATCAATGTAACCGACTATTTCCGGGAGGGCATCCCACCTAAACCCGACTTGAGCATGGTATCAAAGCCAGCATGAAATCCTGCAGTGTATGCTGCGTTTTTGAACATATTCTGCATTAAAAACATTTGCATTAGACATTTGCCGTAGCAACGTATACATTATGCACCAAATATCGACCTCCCCTGTTTATTTGTTACACTCCCTCCATCCGGAATTACTTGACGCTCAAGCGGATGTATCTAGCACTAAAATACGTCTAGACACATCCAGTTGAGCGCCATGCAATTCCGGACGGAGGAAGTATTATATAGGGGCAAATTAGCATTCTGGATCAGGTTAATCAAAATCTAAACTGCAATAATACTACCACAAAATCATACAAGCAAGGGGAGCTAATTTTATCTTGCGACACCAAATGAGCTAATTTTCACAAATACAATTCAGACACCAGGAGGTTAATCTTAGATCAGCAGATCACTGCAAATGTTCACAGGTCTCGAGGAGATTCCAGGTTAATTCATCATATAGCCTTTTAGCACAACTGCACAAGGACGGAGGTAACTTGGGCATGAGTGAGGCTTTCAAGCTAACATTGGGATTTTTCCATGGAAAAAGCATAATGAGATGTATTTCTACCAGGAGATTCAATTTTCTCTACTCTATGCTTGCTTCAAGATATTACTAAGAATTGCTAACTACTAACAAATATCACAAGAGAAACTAACCGTTACACTCTCCAGATCTGGAGCAGCTCGTCGTTTAAAGTCATCTAATTTTAAAATTTGAGTAAGCTCTTCCTGTTTAATATTCAATTTCTTTGATGCCTGCAAGAGAATACTTATCAACACAAGGGGCAGGCATCATATACGAAAACTAACATGGTAAGGTCACTAGATTACCTCAGACAGGAACAATGGGAAGATGACCTCAAGCACATCACTTGCAAATATCTCAACATTTGCGCCATTATTAGTAGGAACTTTACTCTCTGAACTTTCTGCCCCCTTCTTCTGAACTTTGGGCTTAGCCTTCACTTCTGATGAAGAACATGCCATGTCATATTTACCGTTGAAAGTTGAAACTTGAAAAGCTCCATAAAGCTTATAAATACATAATGGATGTCTAAAAGCTTGGATAAACAACAAGGAACGAAAAATGATGTTTACTCCCTGTACAGTATTCAATATTCCCATCCTAGAAAATTATAATTGACATGCTACTGTTGGTTTGTCTCTATCCTGATAAAAAATGTGTAACAGGTGGTGTATTCTCTTGCTGGTAGCCAGACAATGGTCTATGACAAACAGGGTGCTTGTTTGCTCTGATGGCAGCAACAAACATTGTCTTGGCAGCTCTCAACCCTAGTTCTACAGCCATATCAAGTGTTTGTTCATTCTTTTTTTTTATGTCATGCTCTTAGGCATAGTTCAGAACTTCAGATTTCCCAACATGACTTGGGCATAGTTCAGAACTTCAGATTTCCCAGCATGACTAACTATGATACTTGTGCTACACAGTACCATCACGTATCTCCATAGCAAGATGACCAACAGGCCAGGTCAAATAAATTTGGTTGATTCAATAGAACACCATAAAACTGAAACTGCAAAAATGAGTGAGTACAATGACGAAGATGTTACATCACAATACTACACAGCACCATTACGTTTCTCCATGTTATTTTTTAGTACTTCCTCCGTTCGGAATTACTTGTCTCGGATATGGATGTATCTAGAACTAAAATACATCTAGATACATTCATTTCTGCGACAAGTAATTCCGAACGGAGGGAGTACATGCTACAGAAATGCTTTGCTCGCACTCATTAACAACCACACCAATCAACGGCAGGCATAGCAAGATGACCAACAGGCCAGGTACAATGAGGAAGATGTTACATGTCAATACTCACCTGGTAGACATGTTTTCTCTTTGGGTACGTTGACTTGAGGAGCATCTTTAGGAGTCGGATTCTCAACTGATTCTTCTGAGGAACAGAATGCACCAGAAGGCACAAGATCTGCTAGATCAGGGGGATTATCTTTACCTACCACTGGTGAGGCCTGAACCAAAACAATAATGTTAGTCGCTCTCAATTATTTCTAAGAAATCATAGACTGATGATCCAAAGATTACCTCCAAGTCTACATAAGCTGGTTGCTTCCCAATGGAGAGGAGAAACTTGTCCAGGTTGCTTGAACTGAGGGCTGAGATGAAGTAATCAGGAATTAGCAAGTGCATAAATAAAAGATTTCGGTGTCAAGTGTCCCTTAATTGTTTGCAGAGCGCATAATATTAGCCAGGTAAAGAAACATCATCTGTGCAACCTTCGCACAAGTGTGCATCATGGGAAGGCAACACAACAGTGTGTGATTCAGTAACTATAGTATGTATTTATTAACAATAATACATGAAAGCGATGAAACATTTTAAGTGAAGGAAGTGATGGTAGTATCTGTCATACCAATAGTCACATCATTTGTCAGTGGATGGAAGTAGCAGCTCTGTTTAGACTTGAACCCTTGGTCCAGTAATAATGAGACGGCACTGCCATAAATTGCATGAATCAGTAACAACATATTATACTTGGGAGTGCAATAAAAATAAAGATACCTATCAAACAGTAAGTGAACACACAAAAATCAAAGCACATTGAAATAAGCTTGCATATGGCTTTAAATATTTCAGCAGGTTTCTAATATTCAAACTTAACCATGGGGAATGGAGTAGAAAGGTCTGCCATGCTCATGATGACATA
Organism: Triticum aestivum; assembly: GCF_018294505.1. NCBI lineage: Eukaryota > Viridiplantae > Streptophyta > Magnoliopsida > Poales > Poaceae > Triticum > Triticum aestivum. The sequence goes on along the minus strand of NC_057809.1, from coordinate 565,925,401 downwards.
ATGGCACGGACCATCATAGCGATGAACCATTTACTGTTTAGGGAAGCGGGAATTGGACAGCTCTCACTATCCCCATCAATCTGTCAAAATTATGGCTTGAAAGTAGAAACAAGATTATGGCTAGCAGAGGGAGAGGGAATGGTACAGTCAAAGCAAGCTACCATACCTCGCGGACTCATTGAATAGCGCAAACGGAGTAACACATCCTAACGGTACCTGGGCATAATCAAGGAGCAAAGACCACATTAACATAAAAAAACATAGATTTTTAAAGTAGAACAAGTGAGCTAACCAACAAGTAGGGTGCAATTATGCATTAAGTCAATTTAGTACTCCCTCTGTAAACTAATATAAGAGCGTTTAGATCACTACTTTAGTATTCTAAACGCTCTTATATTAGTTTACGGAGGGAGTACTGACTAACAAATGATGTGATTTCGAGACATCTTGCTTTCTGAGCTCAACGCTATTAACTATAGAAGTAAAGTTTTTTTTTTCAAATTCTCATACTTGAAGAAAGTAAACCTCCAATGGTAAACAACATTACGGCACACACATGTTGTAACGATGGCAATTTAAACAATGAAAAGATCTTCTAAATTAAGCAAAATATTGTATCATCCCTTCTTGACAGGTTTTTCAGTGAACCTCACAAACTACCAGGGAAGTACTTATGCCACATAAGATCCAAAATTATGGAACCAAGAAGAACAGTGGTGCCTAAAACAGCATCATAAGCAGGCAGACCTGAAGCACTTGACACAAATTCTCCTCAGGAGCCATCCGCACGCCACCTTTTCCCAAACCAAGACGCTGGGACAGAACTGCTCATTTTAGAGAAAAGAGATTAATTGTCCTGATGCCCAAATAAGCTAGAAAAAACTGCAATCATCAGTAGATTCACCTACTTTTCATGTCAACTTTGGTGTCAGCAAGTGCAGAAACGATATACAACCGGTGCTTCTTGTCCTGAAACCCACAACTCATATCAATACATAAATACTCAGTCTATCAGGCTTCCTAGAATTAACCGTTCATTAGTTGCCAACAAGCATACCTTCAGAAGTAGATTCTTAGTCAACGCGCCTCCGAAATTTCCCACATGTTTGGCCTGTCATAACAGAAGTTCAGTTAGCAATCACATTACATCATATCGAACGGAAGCCATCGCAGAACCAAATACGGACTCGGTGGTTCACAAACCTGCTCCTCGACCGTCAGCACAACCGGGTGGTCGTAGCGCTTGAAATCGATCTTAAGCTCCTGCAGAAAAACAAGACAGCAAGCTTAGCCGTAGGCCCTAGCTTCGTTGTAAGTTTTGTACACTGCTAGAAACCAAGCATTGTATGTTGGAAGTCACCGGGGGACGCAGCATATCGTCGTGGTCACGCGATATAGCTAGTGGTGGATTTAAAACCCTAACCCCTTCGCTGACACCGCAAAACTAAATTTCAGCAACCAACGACGCCTTCTCGCGCCAGGATTTCTAACCCAGCTAGCTTCCGCACTAAATCTGTATCGACTGCAGCACCTCGTCGGCGCTACAGCCAGGGGCGGCAGGCAGGGGGAACGAGGCCCAGTCCAGCCGATCTCCGCGACCGGGAGGTGGCTACGCAGGGGAGGGGCAACCGGAGAAGGAAGGGAGCGAGAGAGCACGGACCTCGAGGCGCGCGAGGAGCTCGTCCTTGGTGCGACCCATGGCTGGCGGCGGCGGCGGCTGCGAGGCGAGCAGGGAAAGCCGGGACTGCTAGAGCTGGGAGCGTGTCGGATGCGCATGCGGATGCGCGGATGCTATGGGCGACGCGGGTCGGGTGCGGGCAGCGCATACGGTCGGGACCCGAACCGCAATCCATACACTTTTTTGGAAAATTTATCGTCTCTTTCTTTTTTTACTGTACTACCTTGCTCTCCACATCGTGTGTCCGACGGATGCTCCAATTAATAATTAATCTCGTGTGATAACCAGCTGTTTTACATGACAGCGAGGGAGCTCCGTTCTGTTGCTTTTGACTGGGAACCCTACTCGATGGTGACCGCAGCATCGATCTCAGCTCACATGGATTCAGTTAACAGTTCAACTCTCGCGGGAATCAGGGGAATTACCCCGTAGATTAGGTTTTCATGGCATTTAAGAAAGGAAACTGTTTGGGGACGGTGCACCGGCCGAACATTGGGTCGGACGCATCCACGCACGCTTCGCCTCAGTAATACACCAAACGACACGTATGAAACGGGGCCACTCTCGCAGCCTTCAACCTTGTGCGGATCTCGCCCCCATGACGCCGCATCTCTACCCGTCTCCTCCTTCAACGCGGATCTCCTCCATTGCAGCGCGTGGAGCAGCTCGCCGTCGCCCATGGATGTAGGTTGCGGCCCCGCTCGTCTTCGCACCTCCTTTTTCTTCCTTCTCCCTCTCTTCCTTCTCCTCCGCCTCCTCTCTCCCTTTTTTGATGCAACCGGCGACAGGCCAAACGACAGGAGGACCGAGGTGCCTGTGCTACAACCATGGCGACCCAGAGGAGCTGCAACCGCGGCACTGGAAAAAGTTGCAAACGGCGTTTTCCTGTGCTACAACCATGGACACAAAAAGCTACGTCCAGTAGATAAAAAAGCTTCAACCAGACAACGGAATATAGGAAAAGTTACAACCGTTTTGCAAAAAAGCTTCAACCTGTAGATGAAAAAGCTTCAACCAGAGATTGAGAAATCTTCCTCGACGATGGCTATGACGTCTCTCCATTTTTTTGCTACAACTGCAGAGTTAAAAGCTGCAACCCCGGCGATGTAGAATGCTTAAACCGGCCTTGCAAAAAGCTTCAACGGCGAGCTACGACGAGCGGCTACGGCGGAGCTGCATCGTCATCGCCGTCGCAGGGGTCACAGGTAAGACATGAAGTTTGAAGCTTTTTTCACTGCCGGTTGTAGCTTTTTGTAACCGTTGTTTGAAGCTTTTTGTTGACATCCATGACTTTCGTCGTCTACGGTTGAAACTTTTTCCATCGACGAACGAAGCTTTTTTGCTCGTCAGATGAAGCTTTTTTTTGTCACCGGTTGCAACATTTCGTGGTCGTCCATTGCTTTCGTCGTATACCGGTTGAAACTTTTTTCATCGTCGACTGAAGCTTTTTTTGTTACCGGCTGTAGCTTTTTGGTAGCCGATTGCAGCACTAGGCATCTCTCCAGACGCTCAATTTTCGCCAGAAACTGGGCAAGAGAGCTACGGCAGGCAAACTCGGCGGTGCTACGACGGCGGCGACTAGGTGCTGCAACTACAGAGAGATCGGGGGGCGGGGGGGCGTGCTGCAATCCAGTGGCGTGATTCAACCACGGCGCTCGCCTGACGAGGAGTGGCAAGCGCCACACGCGCAGGTGTTGTCGGGGCCGCCACCGCCGACGAGCACGACTGCTGCAGCTTGAGAAGGACTGCTCGACGACGGGAAGTGGTGCTGCCCACTGGACGATGCATGTCTTTTTTCCTCCGCTGCTCGCGTGCGGGGGTGGAACGTTGAGGAAGATCAAGAAGCGATCCGATGGCTCGGGGAAGCTAGATCTGACGGGCAGGGTGCAAGCGGCCCGAATTTGGGTCGGCGCACCGGCGCAGATCACTACCCTTTAAGAAAATAAGACAAGTGTAACGCTCTAACGGTTAGCAAGTACTTGATTCATCCGGATTTATTAGTCCACTCATATTTTGTGTCACATTTTGACAACAAATTTAACTAGCAAAATATAAGTCATGTGCCAAAAAAAGACTATCATTGAAAAATTATTTCAAATATGAATCTAACCATATAATTATTTATGACATACAACTTAAATTTTACTTTTCAAATATAGCAAAATAGAATATGACATAATAAATCCAGATGGAGAGAGTACTTCGTAATGGACTAATGCAGTTCATGAGGCATCATTACATGGTTGATCTCGTGATTTTTTATGACACCTTGAGAGAGGCAGGGGTTTCTGCATTTCATTAAGAAGAAGAGAATCGCCCGAAAACCTGACACACACACACACACGACACACCCCCTACCACATGGTTGATTAAGGGACAACCGTGCAATAACCCCGACCACATGGTTGATTAAGGGACGATCGTGCAAAAATTCCGACCATATAATTGATAAAGGGATAATCATGCAAAGACCCCACAAGCATGACCAACCAGGCCACCCACAAAGCGCCAGAATGGCACCAACACGGAGCAAAGCCACAACTCCGCCTCATAGGGCCACTGCCACACCATAGCCCGGGGCCGCTACCCCCGCATCCAACTAGCAAACTCGAGATCGTCATCTCAACTTCCTCCACCCGGCCGACAAGACCAAAAATAGCAAGACAATAGCATGACCATAAGACGCGGGCTAGGCCTCCAAAGGTAACGCCCCCAAGAGGGGAAACAATGAACGCACCGTCTGAAGGAAATATGCCCTAGAGGCAATAATAAAGTTGTTATTTAATTTCCTTATATCATGATAAATGTTTATTATTCATGCTAGAATTGTATTAACCGGAAACTTAGTACATGTGTGAATACATAGACAAACAGAGTGTCCCTATTATGCTTCTACTTGACTAGCTCATTAATCAAAGATGGTTAAGTTTCCTGACCATAGACATGTGTTGTCATTTGATGAACGGGATCACATCATTAGAGAATGATGTGATGGACAAAACCCATCCGTTAGCTTAGCATTATGATCGTTTAGTTTTATTGCTATTGCTTTCATCATGACTTATACATATTCATCTAACTATGAGATTATGCAACTCCCGAATACCGGAGGAACACCTTGTGTGCTATCAAACGTCACAACGTAACTGGATGATTATAAAGATTCTCTACATGTGTCTCCGAAGGTGTTTGTTGAGTTGGCATAGATCAAGATTAGGATTTGTCACTCCGTGTATCGGAGAGGTATCTCTGGGCCCTCACGGTAATGCACATCACTATAAGCCTTGCAAGCAATGTGAATAATGAGTTAGTTGCGGGATGATGCATTACAGAACAAGTAAAGAGATTTGCCGGTAACGAAATTGAACTAGGTATGATGATACTGACGATCGAATCTCAGGCAAGTAACATACCGATGACAAAGGGAATAACGTATGTTGTTATGCGGTTTGACCGATAAAGATCTTCGTAGAATATGTAGGAGCCAATATGAGCATCTAGGTTACGCTATTGGTTATTGACCGGAGATGTGTCTCGTTAATGTCTACATAGTTCTCGAACCCTTAGGGTCCGCACGCTTAACGTTCGATGACGATTTGTATTATGAGTTATGTGTTTTGGTGACCGGAGTTTGTTCGGAGTTCCGTATGAGATCACAGACATGACGAGGTGTCTCGAAATGGTCGAGAGGTAAAGATTCATATATTGGAAGGTTATATTCGGACATCGGAATGGTTCCGAGTAATTCGGGTATTTTCTGGAGTACCGAGGGGTTACCGGAACCCCCCGGGGAAGTATTGGGCCAACATGGGCCTAAGGGAGAGAGAGGGAAGCCCGCGGGGGGTGGCCACGTGCCCCCCTCCTAGGGAGTCCGGATAGGACAAGGAGGAGGGGGCGGTGCCCCCCTTCCCTTTCCCTCTTCCTCTCCCTCTCCTTCCTATTCCCTCCGGTGGAGAAAGGAAAGGAGGGGAATCCTACTTGGACTAGGAGTCCAAGTAGGACTCCCCCAATGGCGCGCCCCTCCTGGCCTCTGGCCTCCTCCTCCCCCCTTTATATACGGGGGCGGGGGCACCCCAAAGGCACACCAAGAAATCTCTTAGCCGTGTGCGGTGCCCCCCTTCACAGTTTACTCCTCCGGTCATAGCGTCATAGTGCTTAGGCGAAGCCCTACGTGGATCACATCACCATCACCGTCACCATGCCGTCGTGCTGTCGGAACTCTCCCTCGACCCTCTACTGTATCAACAGCTCGAGGGACGTCATCGAGCTGAACGTGTGCTGAACACAGAGGTGCCGTACGTTCGGTATTATGATTGGTTGGATCGTGAAGACGTTCGACTACATCAACCGCATTAACCCAACGCTTTCATTTTCGGTCTACGAGGGTACGTGGACACACTCTCCCCCTCTCGTTGCTATGCTTCTCCTAGATAGATCTTGCGTGATCGTAGGAATTTTTTTGAAATTGCATGCTACGTTCCCCAATAGTGGTATCCGAGCCAGGTCTATGCGTAGATGATATGCACGAGTAGAACACAAAGAGTTGTGGGTGATAATAGTCATACTGCTTACTGTTGGGGAACGTAGTAATTTCAAAAAAAATCCTATGCACAAACATGATCATGGTGATGCATAGCAACGAGAGGGGAGAGTGTTGTCTACGTACCCTCGTAGACCGAAAGCGGAAGCGTTAGCACAATGCGGTTGATGTAGTCGTACGTCTTCACGATCCGACCGATCCAAGTACCGAACGTACGACACCTCCGAGTTCAGCACACGTTCAGCTCGATGACATCCCGCGAACTCCGATCTAGCAGAGCTTCACGGGAGAGTTCCGTCGGCACGACGGTGTGGTGACGATGATGATGTTGCTACCGACGCAAGGCTTCGCCTAAGACCGCTAGGATATGATCGAAGCGGAATATGGTGGAGGGGGGCACCGCACACGGCTAAGAGATCAAGAGATCAATTGTTGTGTCTAGAGGTGCCCCCTGCCCCGTATATAAAGGACCAGGGGGGAGGAGGTGGCCGGCCAGGGAAGGGCGCTCTAGGGAGGAGTCCTACTCCCACCGGGAGTAGGACTCCCTCTCTTCCTTGTTGGAGTAGGAGGGGAAAGGAAGGGAAGGAGAGAGAGGAAGGAAAGGGGGCGCCGCCCCCCCTCCTTGTCCAATTCGGACTAGAGGGGGAGGGGTGTGCGGCTTGCCCTAGCCGCCCCTCCTCTTCTCCACTAAAGCCCATCTTGGCCCATTAAACTCCCCGGGGGGTTCCGGTAACCCCCCGGTACTCCGGTATATGTCTGAAACTCCCCGAAACCATTCCGGTGTCCGAACATAGTCGTCCAATATATCGATCTTTATGTCTCAACCATTTCGAGACTCCTCATCATGTCCATGATCACATCCGGGACTCCGAACAACCTTCGGTACATCAAAACACAAAAAATCATAATACAATCGTCACCGAAACTTTAAGCGTGCGGACCCTACGGGTTCGAGAACTATGTAGACATGACCGAGACATGTCTCCGGTCAATAACCAATAGCGGAACCTGGATGCTCATATTGGCTCCTACATGTTCTACGAAGATATTTATCAGTCAAACCGCATAACAACATATGTTGTTCCCTTTGTCATGGTATGTTACTTGCCCGAGATTCGATCGTGGTATCTCAATACCTAGTTCAATCTCGTTACCGGCAAGTCTCTTTACTCGTTCCGTAATACATCATACCGCAACTAACTCATTAGTTACAATGCTTGCAAGGCTTATAGTGATGTGCATTACCGAGTGGGCCCAGAGATACCTCTCTGACAATCCGAGTGACAAATCCTAATCTCGAAATACGCCAACCCAACAAGTACCTTCGGAGACACCTGTAGAGCACCTTTATAATCACCCAGTTACGTTGTGATGTTTGGTAGCATACAAAGTGTTCCTCCGGTAAACATGAGTTGCATAATCTCATAGTCATAGGAACATGTATAAGTCATGAAGAAAGCAATAGCAACATACTAAATGATCAAGTGCTAAGCTAACGGAATGGGTCAAGTCAATCACATCATTCTCCTAATTATGTGATCCCGTTAATCAAATGACAACTCATGTCTATGGCTAGGAAACATAACCATCTTTGATTAACGAGCTAGTCAAGTAGAGGCATACTAGTGACACTCTGTTTGTCTATGTATTCACACATGTATCATGTTTCCGGTTAATACAATTCTAGCATGAATAATAAACATTTATCATGATATAAGGAAATAAATAATAACTTTATTATTGCCTCTAGGGCATATTTCCTTCAGTCTCCCACTTGCACTAGAGTCAATAATCTAGATTACACAGTAATGATTCTAACACCCATGGAGTCTTGGTGTTGATCATGTTTTTCTCGTGAGAGAGGCTTAGTCAACGGGTCTGCAACATTCAGATCCGTATGTATCTTGGAAATCTCTATGTCTCCCACCTGGACTTGATCCCGGATGGAGTTGAAGCGTCTCTTGATGTGCTTGGTTCTCTTGTGAAATCTGGATTCCTTTGCCAAGGCAATTGCACCAGTATTGTCACAAAAGATTTTCATTGGTCCCGATGCACTAGGTATGACACCTAGATCGGATATGAACTCCTTCATCCAGACTCCTTCATTTGCTGCTTCCGAAGCAGCAATGTACTCCGCTTCACATGTAGCTCCCGCCATGACGCTTTGTTTAGAACCGCTCCAACTGACAGCTCCACCGTTTAATATAAACACGTATCCGGTTTGCGATTTAGAATCGTCTGGATCAGTGTCAACGCTTGCATCAACGTAACCATTTACGATGAGCTCTTTTTCACCTCCATAAACGAGAAACATATCCTTAGTCCTTTTCAGGTATTTCAGGATGTTCTTGACCGTTGTCCAGTGATCCACTCCTGGATTACATTGGTACCTCCCTGCTAAACTAATAGCAAGGCACACATCAGGTCTGGTACACAACATTGATATCTACTACACAACCTTCTTCTTGTAGACGTTGTTGGGCCTCCAAGTGTAGAGGTTTGTAGGACAGTAGCAAATTTCCCTCAAGTGGATGACCTAAGGTTTATCAATCCATGGGAGGCATAGGATGAAGATGGTCTCTCTCAAACAACCCTGCAACCAAATAACAAAGAGTCTCTTGTGTCCCCAACACACCCAATACAATGGTAAATTGTATAGGTGCACTAGTTCGGCGAAGAGATGGTGATACAAGTGGTATATGGATGGTAGATAAAGGTTTTTGTAATCTGAAAAATATAAAAACAGTAAGGTAACTAATGATAAAAGTGATCACGAATGGTATTGCACTATGTTGAAACAAGGCCTAGGGTTCATACTTTCACTAGTGCAAGTTCTCTCAACAATAATAACGTAATTGGATCATATAACTTTCCCTCAACATGCAACAAAGAGTCACTCCAAAGTCACTAATAGCAGAGAACAAACGAAGAGATTATGGTAGGGTACGAAACCACCTCAAAGTTATTCTTTCTGATCGATCTACTCAAGAGTCCGTAGTAAAATAACATGAAGTTATTCTTTCCGTTCAATCTATCATAGAGTTCATACTAGAATAACACCTTAAGATACAAATCAACCAAAACCCTAATGTCACCTAGATACTCCAATGTCACCTCAAGTATCCGTGGGTATGATTATACGATATGCATCACACAATCTCAGATTCATCTATTCAACCAACATAAAGAACTTCAAAGAGTGCCCCAAAGTTTCTACCAGAGAGTCAAGACGAAAACGTGTGCCAACCCCTATGCATAGGTTCATGGGCGGAACCCGCAAGTTGATCACCAAAACATACATCAAGTGGATCACGTGATATCCCATTGTCACCACAGATAAGCACGACAAGACATACATCAAGTGTTCTCAAATCCTTAAAGACTCAATCCGATAAGATAACTTCAAAAGGAAAACTCAATTCATCACAAGAGAGTAGAGGGGGAGAAACATCATAAGATACAACTATAATAGCAAAGCTCGTGATACATCAAGATCGTGCCAACTCAAGAACACGAGAGAGAGAGAGAGAGATCAAACACATAGCTACTGGTACATACCCTCAGCCGCGAGGGAGAAATACTCCCTCCTCATCATGGAGAGCACCGGGATGATGAAGATGGCCACCGGAGAGGGATTCCCCCTTCGACAGGGTGCCAGAACGGGTCTAGATTGGTTTTCGGTGGCTACGGAGGCTTCTGGCGGCGGAACTCCCGATCTATTCTGCTCCTTGAAGTTTTATGTGGATATATATAGGAGGAAGAAGTACGTCAGTGGATCTCTGGGCTGTCCACGAGGAAGGGGGCGCGCACAGGGGGGTGGGCGCGCCCCCACCCTCGTGGGCAGCACGAGACTCTTCTGGTCCATCTCCGATACTCTGTGGGCTTCTTCTGGTCCAAAAATAAGTTTCGTGAAGTTTCAGGTCAATTGGACTGCTTTTGATTTTCCTTTTCCGCGATACTCTAAAACAAGGAAAAAAACAGAAACTGGCACTGAGCTCTAGGTTAATAGGTTAGTCCCAAAAATCATATAAAATAGCATATAAATGCATATAAAACATCCAAGGTTGATAATATAATATCATGGAACAATAAAAAATTATAGATACGTTGGAGACGTATCAAGCATTGCATACATGATAGAGCCTATGGCTAAAGCATAGGGAACATCTTTCATTTTCTCTCTATCATCTGAAGTGGTTGGGCATTGAGTCCTACTCAATTTCACACCTTGTAACACAAGCAAGAACCCTTTCTTTGCTTGATCCATTTTGAACTTCTTCAAAACTTTGTCAAGGTATGTGCTTTGTGAAAGTCCAATTAAGCGTCTTGATCTATCTCTATAGATCTTGATGCCCAATATGTAAGCAGCTTCACCGAGGTCCTTCATTGAAAAACTCTTATTCAAGTATCCTTTTATGCTATCCAGAAATTCTATATTATTTCCAATCAACAATATGTCATCCACATATAAGATTAGAAATGCTACAGAGCTCCCACTCACTTTCTTGTAAATACATGCTTCTCCAAAAGTCTGTATAAAACCATATGCTTTGATCACACTATCAAAGCGTTTATTCCAACTCCGAGAGGCTTGCACCAGTCCATAAATGGATCGCTGGAGCTTGCACACTTTGTTAGCACCCTTTGGATCGATAAAACCTTTAGGTTGCATTATATACAACTCTTCTTCCAGAAATCCATTCAGGAATGCAGTCTTTACATCCATTTGCCAAATTTCATAATCATAAAATGCGGCAATTGCTAACATGATTCGGACGGACTTAAGCATCGCTACGGGTGAGAAGGTCTCATCGTAGTCAACTCCTTGAACTTGTCGAAAACGTTTTGCAACAAGTCGAGCTTTGTAGACAGTAACATTACCGTCAGCGTCTGTCTTCTTCTTGAAGATCCATTTATTCTCGATGGCTTGCCGATCATCGGGCAAGTCAACCAAAGTCCACACTTTCTTCTCATACATGGATCCCATCTCAGATTTCATGGCCTCAAGCCATTTAGCGGAATCTGGGCTGATCATCGCTTCCTCATAGTTCGTAGGCTCGTCATGGTCTAGTAACATGACCTCCAGAACAGGATTACCGTACCATCCTGGTGCGGATCTCACTCTGGTTAACCTACGAGGTTCAGTAGCAACTTGATCTAAAGTTTCATGATCATCATCATTAACTTCCTCACTAATCGGTGTAGGTGTCACAGGAACCGGTTTCTGTGATGAACTACTTTCCAATAAGGGAGCAGGTACAGTTACCTCATCAAGTTCTACTTTCCTCCCACTCACTTCTTTCGAGAGAAACTCCTTCTCTAGAAAGGATCCAAATTTAGCAACAAAAGTCTTGCCTTCAAAAGGAAAACTCAATTCATCACAAGAGAGTAGAGGGGGAGAAACATCATAAGATACAACTATAATAGCAAAGCTCGTGATACATCAAGATCGTGCCAACTCAAGAACACGAGAGAGAGAGAGAGAGATCAAACACATAGCTACCGGTACATACCCTCAGCCGCGAGGGAGAACTACTCCCTCCTCATTATGGAGAGCGCCGGGATGATGAAGATGGCCACCGGAGAGGGATTCCCCCCTCCGACAGGGTGCCGGAACGGGTCTAGATTGGTTTTTGGTGGCTACGGAGGCTTCTGGCGGCGGAACTCCCGATCTATTCTGCTCCTTGAAGTTTTATATGGATATATATAGAAGGAAGAAGTACGTCGGTGGATCTCTGGGCTGTCCGCGAGGAAGGGGGCGCGCACAGGGGGTGGGCGCGCCCCCACCCTCGTGGGCAGCCCGAGACTCTTCTAGTCCATCTCCGATACTCTATGGGCTTCTTCTGGTCCAAAAATAAGTTTCGTGAAGTTTCAGGTCAATTGGACTGCTTTTGATTTTCCTTTTCTACGATACTCTAAAACAAGGAAAAAAAACAGAAACTGGCACTAGGCTCTAGGTTAATAGGTTAGTCCCAAAAATCATATAAAATAGCATATAAATGCATATAAAACATCCAAGGTTGATAATATAATAGCATGGAACAATCAAAAATTATAGATACGTTGGAGACGTATCAGCATCCCAAGCTTAATTCCTGCTCGTCCTCGAGTAGGTAAATGATAAAAACAGATTTTTTTTGAGGTGGAATGCTACCTAACATATTTATCCATGTAGTTCTCTTTATTGTGGCAAGAATATTCAGATCCATAAGATTCAAGACAAAAGTTTAATATTGACATAAAAATAATAATACTTCAAGCATACTAACCAAGCAATTATGTCTTCTCAAAATAACATGGCCAAAGAAAGCTATCCCTACAAAATCATATAGTCTGGCTATGCTCTATCTTCACCACACAAAATATTTAAATCATGCACAACCCCGATGACAAGCCAAGCAATTGTTTCATACTTTTGATGTTCTCAAAACTTTTTAATCCTCACGCAATACATGAGCATGAGCCATGGACATAGCACTATAGGTGGAATAGAATGGTGGTTGTGGAGAAGACAAAAAGGGAGAAGATAGTCTCACACCAACTAGGCGTATCAACGGGCTATGGAGATTCCCATCAATAGATATCAATGTGAGTGAGGTGGGATTGCCATGCAACGGATGCACTAGAGCTATAAGTGTATGAAAGCTCAAAAAGAAACTAAGTGGGTGTGCATCCAACTCGCTTGCTCACGAAGACCTAGGGCATTTTGAGGAAGCCTGTCATTGGAATATACAAGCCAAGTTCTATAATGAAAATTTCCCACTAGTATATGAAAGTAACAACATAAGAGACTCCCTATCATGAAGATCATGGTGCTACTTTGAAGCACAAGTGTGTAAAAGGATAGTAGCATTGTCCCTTCTCTCTTTTTCTCTCATTTTTTATTTAGGCCTTTTCTCCTTTTTATGGCCTCTCTCCCTTTTTTTAGTCCGGAGTCTCATCCCGACTTGTGGGGGAATCATAGTCTCCATCATCCTTTCCTCACTGGGACAATGCTCTAATAATGATGATCATCACACTTTTATTTACTTACAACTCAAGAGTTACAATTCGATACTTAGAACAAAATATGACTCTATATGAATGCCTCCGGCGGTGTACCGGGATGTGCAATGAATCAAGAGTGACATGTATGGAAGAATTATGAATGGTGGCTTTGCCACAAATACGATGTCAACTACATGATCATGCAAAGCAATATGACAATGATGGAGCGTGTCATAATAAATGGAACGGTGGTAAGTTGCATGGAAATATATCATGGAATGGCTATGGAAATGCCATGATAGGTAGGTATGGTGGCTATTTTGAGGAAGGTGTATGGTACCGGCGAAAGTTGCGCGATACTAGAGAGGCTAGCAATGGTGGAAGGGTGAGAGTGCGTATAATCCATGGACTCAACATTAGTCATAAAGAACTCACATACTTATAGAAAAAATCTATTAGTTATCGAAACAAAGTACTACGCACATGCTCCTAGGGGGATAGATTGGTAGGAAAAGACCATCGCTCGTCCCCGACCGCCACTCATAAGGAAGACAATCAATAAATAAATCATGCTCCGACTTCATCACATAACGGTTCACCATACGTGCATGCTACGGGAATCACGAACTTTAACATGAGTATCTCTCAAATTCACAACTACTCAACTAGCATGACTCTAATATCACCATCTTCATATCTCAAAACAATCATCAAGTATCAAACTTCTCATAGTATTCAATGCACTTTATATGAAAGTTTTTATTATATCCCTCTTGGATGCCCATCATATTAGGACTAAATTCATAACCAAAGCAAATTACCATGCTGTTTAGGACTCTCAAAATAATATAAGTGACGCATGAGAGTTCATCTATTTCTATAAAATAAAACCACCACCGTGCTCTAAAAAGATATAAGTGAAGCACTAGAGCAAATGATAAACTACTCTGAAAGATATAAGTGAAGATCAATGAGTAGTCAAATAATTATGCAACTATGTGAAGACTATCTAACATTTAATAATTTCAGATCTTGGTATTTTATTCAAACAGCAAGCAAACAAAAGAAAATAAAATGATGCTCCAAGCAAAACACATATCATGTGGTGAATAAAAATATAGCTCCAAGTAAAGTTACCGATGAACGAAGACGGAAGAGGGGATGCCTTCCGGGGCATCCCCAAGCTTAGGCTTTTTGGTGTCCTTGAATATTACCTTGGGGTTCCTTGGGCAACCCCAAGTTTAGGCTCTTGCCACTCCTTGTTCCATAATCCATCAAATCTTTACCCAAAACTTGAAAACTTCACAACACAAAACTTAAATAGAAAATCTCGTGAGCTCCGTTAGCGAAAGAAAACAAAACACCACTTCAAGGTACTGTAATGAACTCATTCATAATTTATATTGGTGTTAAACCTACTGTATTCCAACTTCTCTATAGTTTATAAACTCTTTTACTAGCCATAGATTCATCAAAATAAGCAAACAACACACGAAAAACAGAATCTGTCAAAAACAGAACAGTCTGTAGCAATCTGTAACTAACACAAACTTATGGAACCCCAAAAATTCTAGAATAAATTTTTGGACGTGAATAATTTATATATTAATCATCTGCAAAAAGAATTAACTAAATCGCACTCTCCAGTAAAAAATGGCAGCAAATCTCGTGAGCGCTAAAGTTTCTGCTTTTTACAGCATGATCACAAAGACTTTCCCCAAGTCTTCCCAACGGTTCTACTTGGCACAAACACTAACTAAAACATAAAAACTCAATCATAACAGATGCTAGATAAATTATTTATTTCTAAACAGGAGCAAAAATCAAGGAACAAAAATAAAGTTGGGTTGCCTCCTAACAAGCGCTATCGTTTAACGCCCCTAGCTAGGCATGATGATTTCAATGATGCTCGCATAAAAGATAGGAATTGAAACATAATGGGAGCATCATGAAGAATATGACTAGCACATTTAAGTCTATATGCATAGGGATTTTGTGAGCAAACAACTTATGGTAACAAGAATCAACTTGCATAGGAAGGTAAAACAAGCATAGCTTCAAGATTTTCAATACATAGAGAGGAAACTTGATATTGTTGCAACTCCTACAAGCATATATTCCTTCCTCATAATAATTTTCAGTAGCATCACGAACGAATTAAACAATATAATCATCACATAAAGCACTCTTTTCATGATGCATAAACATAGAATTTTTATTACTCTCCACATAAGAAAATTTCTTCTCATGAATAGTAGTGGGAGCAAACTCAACAAAAGAACTATCATGGGATTGAAAATTGATATCAAGATGACAAGTTTCATTGTTATCATTATTCTTTAAAGCATACATGTTATCACAATAATCATCATAGATAGGAGGCATGATTTCATCATAATAAATTTGCACATCAAAACTTGGGAGACTACAAATATCATCTTCATTAAACATAGCTTCCCCAAACTTGTGGCTTTGCATATCATTAGCATCATAGATATTCAAGGAATTCGTACTAACAACATTGCAATCATGCTCATCATTCAAATATTTAGTGCCAAACATTCTAATGCATTCTTCTTGTAACACTTTGGCACAATTATCAGAATCCTTATTTTCATGAAACACATTAAAAAGATGAAGCATATGAGGTATCCTCAATTCCATTTTTTATAATTTTCTTTTATAAACTAAACTAGTGATAAAACAAGAAACTAAAAGATTCGATTGCAAGATCTAAAAATATACCTTCAAGTTCTAACCTCCCCGGCAACGGCGCCAGAAAAGAGCTTGATGTCTACTACACAACCTTCTTCTTGTAGACGTTGTTGGGCCTCCAAGTGTAGAGGTTTGTAGGACAGTAGCAAATTTCCCTCAAGTGGATGACCTAAGGTTTATCAATCCGTGGGAGGCATAGGATGAAGATGGTCTCTCTCAAACAACCCTGCAACCAAATAACAAAGACTCTCTTGTGTCCCCAACACACCCAATACAATGGTAAATTGTATAGGTGCACTAGTTCGGCGAAGAGATGGTGATACAAGTGGTATATGGATGGTAGATAAAGGTTTTTGTAATCTGAAAATATAAAAACAGTAAGGTAACTAATGATAAAAGTGATCACAAACGGTATTGCACTGTGTTGAAACAAGGCCTAGGGTTCATACTTTCACTAGTGCAAGTTCTCTCAACAATAATAACGTAATTGGATCATATAACTTTTCCTCAACATGCAACAAAGAGTCACTCCAAATTCACTAATAGCAGAGAACAAACGAAGAGATTATGGTAGGGTACGAAACCACCTCAAAGTTATTCTTTCTGATCGATCTACTCAAGAGTCCGTAGTAAAATAACATGAAGCTATTCTTTCCGTTTGATCTATCATAGAGTTCGTACTAGAATAACACCTTAAGATACAAATCAACCAAAACCCTAATGTCACCTAGATACTCCAATGTCACCTCATGTATCCGTGGGTATGATTATACGATATGCATCACACAATCTTAGATTCATCTATTCAACCAACATAAAGAACTTCAAAGAGTGCCCCAAAGTTTCTACCAGAGAGTCAAGACGAAAACGTGTGCCAACCCCTATGCATAGGTTCATGGGCGGAACCCGCAAGTTGATCACCAAAACATACATCAAGTGGATCACGTGATATCCCATTGTCACCACAGATAAGCACGACAAGACATACATCAAGTGTTCTCAAATCCTTAAAGACTCAATCCGATAAGATAACTTCAAAAGGAAAACTCAATTCATCACAAGAGAGTAGAGGGGGAGAAACATCATAAGATACAACTATAATAGCAAAGCTCGTGATACATCAAGATCGTGCCAACTCAAGAACACGAGAGAGAGAGAGAGAGAGATCAAACACATAGCTACTGGTACATACCCTCAGCCGCGAGGGAGAAATACTCCCTCCTCATCATGGAGAGCACCGGGATGATGAAGATGGCCACCGGAGAGGGATTCCCCCTTCGACAGGGTGCCAGAACGGGTCTAGATTGGTTTTCGGTGGCTACGGAGGCTTCTGGCGGCGGAACTCCCGATCTATTCTGCTCCTTGAAGTTTTATGTGGATATATATAGGAGGAAGAAGTACGTCAGTGGATCTCTGGGCTGTCCACGAGGAAGGGGGCGCGCACAGGGGGGTGGGCGCGCCCCCACCCTCGTGGGCAGCACGAGACTCTTCTGGTCCATCTCCGATACTCTGTGGGCTTCTTCTGGTCCAAAAATAAGTTTCGTGAAGTTTCAGGTCAATTGGACTGCTTTTGATTTTCCTTTTCCGCGATACTCTAAAACAAGGAAAAAAACAGAAACTGGCACTGAGCTCTAGGTTAATAGGTTAGTCCCAAAAATCATATAAAATAGCATATAAATGCATATAAAACATCCAAGGTTGATAATATAATATCATGGAACAATAAAAAATTATAGATACGTTGGAGACGTATCAAGCATTGCATACATGATAGAGCCTATGGCTAAAGCATAGGGAACATCTTTCATTTTCTCTCTATCATCTGAAGTGGTTGGGCATTGAGTCCTACTCAATTTCACACCTTGTAACACAAGCAAGAACCCTTTCTTTGCTTGATCCATTTTGAACTTCTTCAAAACTTTGTCAAGGTATGTGCTTTGTGAAAGTCCAATTAAGCGTCTTGATCTATCTCTATAGATCTTGATGCCCAATATGTAAGCAGCTTCACCGAGGTCCTTCATTGAAAAACTCTTATTCAAGTATCCTTTTATGCTATCCAGAAATTCTATATTATTTCCAATCAACAATATGTCATCCACATATAAGATTAGAAATTCTACAGAGCTCCCACTCACTTTCTTGTAAATACATGCTTCTCCAAAAGTCTGTATAAAACCATATGCTTTGATCACACTATCAAAGCGTTTATTCCAACTCCGAGAGGCTTGCACCAGTCCATAAATGGATCGCTGGAGCTTGCACACTTTGTTAACACCCTTTGGATCGATAAAACCTTTAGGTTGCATTATATACAACTCTTCTTCCAGAAATCCATTCAGGAATGCAGTCTTTATATCCATTTGCCAAATTTCATAATCATAAAATGCGGCAATTGCTAACATGATTCGGACGGACTTAAGCATCGCTACGGGTGAGAAGGTCTCATCGTAGTCAACTCCTTGAACTTGTCGAAAACGTTTTGCAACAAGTCGAGCTTTGTAGACAGTAACATTACCGTCAGCGTCTGTCTTCTTCTTGAAGATCCATTTATTCTCGATGGCTTGCCGATCATCGGGCAAGTCAACCAAAGTCCACACTTTCTTCTCATACATGGATCCCATCTCAGATTTCATGGCCTCAAGCCATTTAGCGGAATCTGGGCTGATCATCGCTTCCTCATAGTTCGTAGGCTCGTCATGGTCTAGTAACATGACCTCCAGAACAGGATTACCGTACCATCCTAGTGCGGATCTCACTCTGGTTAACCTACGAGGTTCAGTAGCAACTTGATCTAAAGTTTCATGATCATCATCATTAACTTCCTCACTAATCGGTGTAGGTGTCACAGGAACCGGTTTCTGTGATGAACTACTTTCCAATAAGGGAGCAGGTACAGTTACCTCATCAAGTTCTACTTTCCTCCCACTCACTTCTTTCGAGAGAAACTCCTTCTCTAGAAAGGATCCAAATTTAGCAACAAAAGTCTTGCCTTCAAATCTGTGATAGAAGGTGTACCCAACAGTTTCCTTTGGGTATCCTATGAAGACACATTTCTCCGATTTGGGTTCGAGCTTATCAGGTTGAAGTTTTTTCACATAAGCATCGCAGCCCCAAACTTTAAGAAACGACAACTTTGGTTTCTTGCCAAACCACAGTTCATAAGGCGTCGTCTCAACGGATTTTGATGGCGCCCTATTTAACGTGAATGCAACCGTCTCTAAAGCATAACCCCAAAATGATAGCGGTAAGTCAGTAAGAGACATCATAGATCGCACCATATCTAGTAAAGTACGATTACAACGTTCGGACACACCATTACGCTATGGTGTTCCGGGTGGCGTGAGTTGCGAAACTATTCCGCATTGTTTCAAATGTAGACCAAACTCGTAACTCAAATATTCTCCTCCACGATCAGATCGTAGAAACTTTATTTTCTTGTTACGATGATTTTCCACTTCACTCTGAAATTCTTTGAACTTTTCAAATGTTTCAGACTTATGTTTCATTAAGTAGATATACCCATATCTGCTTAAATCATCTGCGAAGGTGAGAAAATAACGATACCTGTCGCGAGCTTCAATATTCATCGGACCACATACATCAGTATGTATGATCTCCAACAAATATGTTGCTCGCTCCATTGTTCTGGAGAACGGCGTTTTAGTCATCTTGCCCATGAGGCATGGTTCGCAAGTACCAAGTGATTCATAATCAAGTGATTCCAAAAGTACATCAGTATGGAGTTTCTTCATGCGCTTTATACCAATATGACCTAAACGACAGTGCCATAAATAAGTTGTACTATCATTATCAACTCTACATCTTTTGGATTCAATATTATGAATATGTGTATCACTACTATCGAGATTTAATATAAATAGACCACTCT
Organism: Triticum aestivum; assembly: GCF_018294505.1. Taxonomy (NCBI): domain Eukaryota; kingdom Viridiplantae; phylum Streptophyta; class Magnoliopsida; order Poales; family Poaceae; genus Triticum; species Triticum aestivum. The sequence goes on along the minus strand of NC_057809.1, from coordinate 565,905,592 downwards.
TCAAGGGTGCATGACCATAAAAGATATTACTCATATAAATAGAACAACCATTATTCTCCGATTTAAATGAATAACCGTCTCGCATCAAACAAGATCCAGATATAATGTTCATGCTCAACGCTGGCACCAAATAACAATTATTTAGGTCTAAAACTAATCCCGAAGGTAGATGTAGAGGTAGCGTGCCGACCGCGATCACATCGACTTTGGAACCATTTCCCACGCGCATCGTCACATCATCCTTAGCCAATCTTCGCTTAATCCATAGCCCCTGTTTCGAGTTGCAAATATTAGCAACAAAACCAGTATCAAATACCCAGGTGCTACTGCGAGCATTAGTAAGGTACACATCAATAACATGTATATCACATATACCTTTGTTCACCTTGCCATCCTTCTTATCCGCCAAATACTTGGGGCAGTTCCGCTTCCAGTGACCAGTCTTGTTGGGGATATAACTATCAGTTATGACCCGCCCAGGAGGGGCCGGGTCAGCCCCAATGGCGGGTCACGAAGGAAGCCCAGTAAACACTCAAGGCGATAGTTTATTAAACCTTATAGAAGGCATAAAGGCCCGGAGGCGGCTGAAGGCCCAATATTGTAAACCGTCGTATATAAGTGAATACTTGTAAGGAAAGGCATGTAAAAGAAGTCACCGAGCCGGACACGTTGTATGAGCCGGCCGGGACTCTGTAGGCCACTAGGCGTTAACCCATGTATATAAGGGGACGACCCGGTGGCGGCTTAGGGCAAGAAACAAGAGATCGATAACCAAGCCGGTGAACTAGCCTCTTGGTGATCGAAACCACAGCAATACCAACACAACTAGACGTAGGCTTTTACCTTCATCGTAAGGGGCCGAACTAGTATAAAACCTCTCGTGTCCTTTGTCCCGATTAACCCCTTTAAGCTTCCTAGTTGCGATGGCCCTACGACTAAGTCCTTTTGCTAGGACATCTGTCGTGACAATTCCATGACAAGTCTGCTTGCAGTAGAAGCACTCAGTCTCAGGCTTAGGTCCAGACTTGGGTTTCTTCTCTTGAGCAGCAACTTGTTTGTTGTTCTTCTTGAAGTTCCCCTTCTTCTTCCCTTTGCCCTTTTTCTTGAAACAAGTGGTCTTGTTGACCATCAACACTTGATGCTCCTTCTTGATTTCTACCTCCGCAACCTTTAGCATTGCGAAGAGCTCGGGAATTGTCTTATCATCCCTTGCATATTATAGTTCATCACGAAGCTCTTGTAGCTTGGTGACAGTGATTGAAGAATTCTGTCAATGACACTATCATCCAGAAGATTAACTCCCAGTTGAATCAAGTGATTGTTATACCCAGACATTCTAAGTATATGTTCACTGACAGAACTATTCTCCTCCATCTTGCAGCTGTAAAACTTATTGGAGACTTCATATCTCTCAATCCGGGCATTTGCTTGAAATATTAACTTCAACTCCTGGAACATCTTGTCGGTGTACTAGAGTAGGGGTACCCTAGTATCCCGAACTTGTGCACGGGCAGTCGCAGCATCCCGCGGCAAGGCTTGTCAGGTGACCGCCAAGGTCCTCCGTGGTTCCTTTGGAGCCATTCAAGGACAAAGTATCCAAGCCAAGGAGAAAAGACCCCAGCAAGAGGAGCTTGCCGGGAAGGCCAACCAAGGCATCTCAAGGAACTTGCCGCGATGCGCCACACGTCCCGGCAAGGCCCGGTGAGCGACAAGCTCTCGGACGCGACAAGACAACGACCGCGGCAAGGCGCTTGCCGCGGCAAGCCACCACTCTGTGCCCGCGCTCCAGCACATCCACCAACGTGTCGCTCTGGGACCCTTCCAGGCGTACGTGGCGGGAGTCTGTGCAGCCAGCGGTGCGCGGTGGCAAGCGGCACTGACAAGATTGCCATCGTGGCGAGCGGTGGCGTCCCTGGCGGTCCCTCTCTCACTATTTAGGCGACGTAGACGGGCATTTAATGCCCTTGTCCCCTGCCGTCAGGGTTAGGTATGATACACTGTAGCAGGTAGCTGTACCAACCGCAACACCTTTCCATTTTTACCCTTGTCTACGTTGCCACCTGTCGGTGACCCCTTGAGCATATAAAAGGAGGCCCATGCGCAACGTAGAGGGGGGGGGGAGGAGAAGAACACTCACGCTCGGTCTCGTTAGCAGCTGGGGTGTACTGTAGCACTCCGCGCTCTCGAGCAAGAACTCAATACAAACCACAAAGCAGGAGTAGGGTTTTACGCATCCGTGCGGCCCGAACCTGGGTTAACTGCTCGTGTGCTTCGCCTCGATCCGCTCTTCGTGCGACCCTCGCCCCCGCCGAACCGAAAGGGACTCGGTCCGCCGGTCCCATAGGTGCTCGTGGATTAGTCCCCCGGCATCTTTGGCGCGCCAGGTAGGGGAGTCGAGGTTGTGTGAACCAGATCCGGCGTTCACACGAGCTAGATCTTCATCATCTTCATCGACATGCCGCCGAAGAAGAAGGCTTCGGAGGCGGTTGCTCCGTCCGCGCCGAACCCACCACCGCTGGAGCAAACGGCTGATGGGGCAGATGCCGGTGGAAGAACGGGCGTCGACGAGGGAGCTCATGGTGCTGCCAGGTCCAAGGACAAGGCTGCGCTGCCCATCGGCGGCGTAGCCGGCTCCCACAACGACCGGGCGCACTCCAAGACCTCGGCGTCCGTACATGCACCGCGCCCATCTCAGGAGGCGCGGGACCGGCAGCGTCATGGTACTCACGGTACCATGCATTTGCTAGACCAAGATCGAGCTGGTGGATCTCGGAGTGCTCAAGACCAGCATGCACGCCAACATGCTGGCACGAGCGAGGCATGGTCGCCTGGATGGGATACTGCTCCTTCTAACGTAGTTAGAAGTCCGAGCATATCTCGCTCCTCGCACCGTTCGCCACCTCCACCCGCCACTCCAGCAGAAGCTTTGGCGCGAGCTCAACTGCTCCTGGACTACCCTCCAACGGCAGACAAGATCGACGACTGGAGGGCCACCATTCAGAGTCTCATCGGCTTCGCCAACGGCGACACTCAATGGCAGCCGAGCACGTCGCAGCCGCGGCAAGTCAGCCAGGCACGAGCCGGTGGCGACAAGACCGGTGGGGGTGCAACCACTGTGCACTCTCCGCCCCGAAGGCCAAGATCGCCAACTCGCCGGATCCACCTCGACAGCGACTCCACCGCGTCATCAGGTCCACGAGCTCGTCGCGATCAGCGCCAAGTTCTTCACGAACGACAGCAAGAAGACGCTCGTACTCGCATCGAGCGCCAAAGAGAAGCGCAACGTCAATCGGACCAGCGCGCTGGGCCCTCTGTCGACATGCATGCGCCAGGGGAACCAGGCGACTTGCCGTACGCGGTAGGTTGCCCTGCGTTTACTCGTGAGCTGCGGCAAGTCCAGTGGCCCAGCATGAAGAATTTCAAGCCAGACGTACCAGAGAAGTACGACGGCAAGTCGCATCCGTCGGAGTTCCTCAGCATCTACACCATCACGGTGCAGGCTGCCGGGGGGCGGGACGACAAGATCCTTGCCAACTACTTCCCGCTGGTGCTCAAGCCCAACGTCAGGTCCTGGCTCATGCACTTGCCGGACGACTCCATATCCTCCTGGGCAGACCTATGCCATCAGTTTGTCGGCGCCTTTACAGGCGGCCACAAACCCCATGGCCAAGAGAGTGACCTTCATCTGCTCGCCCAGAAGGAAGGAGAGCCCCTGCGCAAGTACATTCAGAGATTCAGCCGTGTACAGCACAACATCCCAGATGTCCACCCTGCCGCGGTCATCAGCGCGTTCCACCAGAACGTTCGTAACCGCAGGATGCGGGAGGAGATGGCGATATGCAAGATCCGAGACGTCAGTGAGCTGTATGCCCTGGCCGACAAGTGTGCACGTGCTGAGGAAGGGAGGAAACTCCCCGGAGAGAATACAAGAGCGGGAGGATCTGACAGCGAGGATGCTGCCCCAGCAAAGAAAAACCGGCGGCGAAACAACAGAAAGAAGAAAGGCAAAGATGTGCTAGTCATTGAGCAGTCCGGCAACGAAGGTGGCGCCAAGAAAGTCAAAGCTGGTAGCTCCGGCAAGGAGATTGCCGCATGCACCAATTGCCAGACTGTGGCGGTCGCCGACAAGCAGGACGGCACCGACAAGCAGTACTACAAGATCCACCGCACCAAGGGCCATGACCTCCAGAGCTGCAAGAAGGTCGAGCAGCTTGTCCAGCAGCAAAAGGCTGAATACGAGCAACGCGACAAGGAGAGGGCCCAAGGAGGCGCTGGAGAATCCGGCAAGAAGCGCGCCGGCCGGGGAGGACGCCGCGGCAAGGCCAAGCAGCGGCAAGGAGACAGACCTCCCCGCGGCCGTGACAAGGATGAAGATGACGACGACGACGAAGACATGGATGATGTCGAGACCAGTGAGCAGGAGTTCCAGAAAGCCACAGAGGTCTTGTGCGTTGACGGTGGTGCTTCTCTGCATACTTTGCACCGCCAACTCAAGCAGTGGGTGCGGGAAGTCAATGCGGCGGAACCACCTGTCGAGTCACGCAAGCTTCTGAAATGGTCCAGCACGCCTATCATCTTTGATATTGAGGACCACCCTGATCGCATAACTGCGGTCCGGTGCTTGCCGATGTTTGTTTCACCAACTATCCGCAACCTTAAGGTCACTAAGATTCTAGTTGACGGCGGGGCCGGCTTGAACCTGATCTCCTCCACTGTACTCCAGAAACTCCAGATCCCTGACAGTGAGCTTGAAGAGACCGGCACATTCCAAGGAATCAACCCGGGAAGGAGCAAGCCGAAGGGGAAGGTCACGTTGCCAGTAACATTTGGCAGCGAGGTGAACTTCAGGACTGAGAGGGTCACTTTTGACGTTGCCGATTTTCCATTGCCTTACAATGGGATATTCGGCCGTCCAGCACTCGCCAAGTTCATGGCAGCCTCTCACTACGCATACAACATGCCGAAGATGCCAGGCCCGATAAGCGTCATCTCTGTCCCTGGCGACAAGAAGGATGCTCTTATCTGCGCCGACAAGATCTACTGGGAAGCGGCAGCGGCAACAGATCGCAAATCACCTACCGTTGAAGCTCCCGGGGGGAAGAAGAAGACCAAGTCCGGCAAGAGTTCTGATGCCCACTCCGGCAAGTGCACCTCTTCGGAGTGCTGCGCCGCCGTCGAGGACGCACCATCGAGCTCCACCGGCAAGTGTAAGAAGACAATGGCAGCTCCGCCAGGAACCAAGAAGGTGTCCGCCAAGGAGGACGGCACTGGTGGTACCTTCACCATCAGTGCCACTCTCGACCCTAAATAGGAAAGCGCGCTCATTGCTTTCCTGCGGGCGAACGTCGACGTGTTTGCATGGCAACCGTCTGACATCCCCGGTGTTCCCAGGAAAGTAATTGAGCACCATCCTGCCGTTTGTCCTCATGCGTGGCCCGCCAAGCAGAAGGTCAGGAAGCAAGTAGTGGAGCGCCAAGAATTCATCGCAGAAGAGATCAAGAAGTTGGAAGCAGCAGGCCTTGTCAGAGGAGTGCTCCATCCTACGTGGTTGGCCAATCCTGTAGTCGTGCGCAAGGTGAACGGGAAATGGAGACTTTGTATCGACTTTACCGATGTTAACAAAGCTTGTCCCAAAGACCCATTTCCTTTGCCGCGCATTGACCAGATTGTTGACTCCACGGCCGGATGTGACTTGCTTTCATTTCTTGACGCATACTCAGGATACCATCAGATCTTCATGGCAGAAGAGGATGAGGAGAAGACCGCATTCATCACTCCATGTGGCACGTACTGTTTCATACGGATGCCTTTCGGTTTAAAAAATGCTGGTTCAACATTTGCAAGAGTAGTCCATGTCGCTCTTGAGCCACAAATACACAGAAATGTGGAAGCCTACATGGATGACATAGTGGTCAAGAGCAAGGACAAGGCAACTCTGATTCAAGATTTAGACGAGACCTTTGCAAATCTGCGCAAGATCAGCCTCAAACTCAACCCCGAGAAGTGTGTGTTTGGAGTCCCCTCCGGCAAGCTTCTCGGGTTCTTCGTGTCTCAGCGGGGAATCGAAGCCAATCCCGACAAGATCAAGGCCATTGAGTAGATTGAAGCACCAAAGCGCGTCAAGGATGTATAAAGACTTGCCGGTTGCATGGCTGCTCTCAACAGGTTTAGCTCTAGGTCTGCTGAGCGCACCCTGCCGTTTTTCAAAATATTGAAAAAGGCAGGTCCAATGAAATGGACTCCGGAAGCGGAGGCTGCGCTGCAAGACTTGAAGAGATACCTGTCCTCCGCTCCAACACTTGTCGCACCTAAGCCACAAGAGAAGTTGCTACTGTATATAGCGGCAACCAATCAAGTGGTTAGTGTTGCGTTAGTAGCAGAGAGGGAGGCAGATGACGAGCCAGCAACTACGGCAGGCGCATCCAGCGACAAGCAGGGGGCTTCCCTGACAAGCTCTGGTCCCGACAAGGATGGATCTGCGCAGATGCGTGAGGAGATACAGAAGAGAATGGTACAACGCCCAGTTTACTTTGTCAGTTCCCTTCTCCAGGGGGCTAGGTCAAGGTACCCTGGCGTGCAGAAATTGCTTTTTGGCCTTCTCATGGCCTCGAGAAAGCTGCGCCATTACTTCCAAGCACATGAGATCACAGTTGTCACTCGTTTTCCGCTGAAGAGGATACTACAGAATCCAGAAGCGACAGGCAGGATTGTTGAGTGGGCACTGGAACTATCAAGCTTTGACCTCAAGTTTGAGAGTACTTCAACTATCCAAAGCAGAGCATTGGCAGAATTCATAGCAGAATGGACGCCAACACCAGATGAAGAAATTCCGGAAACGAGCATCCCCGTCGAGGAAGCAAGCAAAGAGTGGCTGATGTACTTTGATGGTGCCTTTTCGCTGCAAGGCGCCGGCGCTGGCGTGCTGCTTGTCGCACCCACCGGAGAGCACCTCAAGTACGTAGTCCAGATGCACTTTCCCAAGGAGCAAGCAACAAACAATACTGCAGAGTATGAAGGCTTGCTTGCCGGTCTCAGGATCGCGGCAGACCTTGGGATCAAGAAGCTCATTGTCAGGGGTGACTCGCAGCTTGTCGTCCGCCAAGTGAACAAGAGCTATCAAAGTCCGTTGATGGAAGCCTACATCGACGAAGTGAGAAAGCTAGAAGAGCACTTTGACGGCCTACAGATGGAGCATGTTCCAAGAGCTCAGAACGCCATTGCCGACGGCCTATCAAAGTGCGCCGCACTTAAGTTACCTGTGGAACCAGGGATCTTTGTGCTCAAGCTGACTCAACCGTCTGTAATACCATCAACTGGACAGAGCAAGAAGAGGAAGTTGATTTCTGGTGAATATTTTCTGGCAGAGCTTCCCGAAGCTGCTGCCAAGAAGGTCCCCAAGATCAACGCCAAGAGCGTTGAGGAGCAGTCTGCTCCGGCAAGCCCTAGGGTTTGTTCCGTTGAAGCAGAAGCTCCCGACAAGTTTTGCTCCGGCAAGCTTGCCGGGGAACGTCAAGCTCCGGCAGAGCCGCAGGTTCTCGCCCTAGAAGCAGATGTTCCCGCAGCAGCAGATTTGCCTTTAGTCCTTGTTGTCGAGCCACAAGCTCCAGCATGGGCACAGCAGATTGTCCGTTTCCTTCAGACAGAAGAACTTCCCGAAGAGCAAGAAGAAGCGGAAAGAGTAGCCCGGCAGTCAAGTATGTACCAGTTTGTCGACAACACACTGTATAGAAGAAGACTCAACGGTGTGAAATTGAAGTGTATTCACCGGGAAGATGGACAAAAGCTGTTGGCAGAGATACATGGAGGCATATGTGGTCACCACATTGGCGCAAGAGCACTTGCCGACAAAGCATTCCGGCAAGGTTTCTTTTGGCCGACAGCCCTCCAGGATGCAACTGCACAAGTAACCAAGTGTGAAGCGTGCCAGTTCCATTCCAAGCAGATACACCAACCAGCTCAAGCTCTCCAGACGATCCCTTTATCCTGGCCATTTTCGGTCTGGGGGCTCGACATCCTTGGCCCCTTTCCTCGAGCAGTCGGGGGCTTTGAGTACTTGTACGTTGCAATCGACAAGTTCAAAAAGTGGCCGGAAGTGGAAGCAGTGAGGAAGGTGACAGCACAGTCAGCAGTCAAGTTCTTCAGGTCGATTGTCTGCCGCTTCGGGATCCCTAACAGGATAATCACCGACAACGGTATGCAATTCACGAGCCGCACCTTCATGCAGTACGTCCAAGATCTTGGCGCCAAGGTCTGCTTCGCTTCTGTTGCTCACCCGAGAAGCAACGGTCAAGCGGAGAGGGCAAATGCTGAAGTGCTGCGTGGGCTCAAGACCAGGACTTTCGACAGGCTGCACAAGTGCGAAAGAAACTGGATCGAGGAGCTGCCGGTGGTTCTTTGGTCGATCAGGACGACGCCAAATCGAGCCACTGGCCAGACACCTTTCGCTCTAGTCTATGGAGCAGAGGCAGTTCTCCCCACGGAACTCGTATACGGGTCACCTCGAGTGCTCGCTTATGATGAGCTTAAGCAAGAGCAGCTGCGACAAGATGACGCGCTGCTCCTTGAGGAAGACCGTCTTCAGGCTGCTGTACGAGCTGCTCGCTACCAGCAAGCTTTGCACCGCTACCATAGCCGCAAAGTTAACGCCAGAAGTCTCGAGGAAGGCGACCTTGTTCTTCGGCGTGTTCAGTCCGCCAAGAATTCCAACAAGTTGACGCCGAAGTGGGAAGGCCCTTACCGGGTGAAACGAGTCACTAGGCCTGGCGCAGTCCGCCTTGAGACCGAAGATAGCATTCCGGTGAGCAATTCCTGGAACATTGAGCATCTTCCTAAGTTTTACCCGTAAGGTGCGGTTGCCGGAACCTGTTCCGGCAACCACCTTTTGTACAAGTCTTGCCGCTGTTGCATGTAATCCTTTGTACAAAGCCGGGCGCAGACCCCGTGCATAAGTAAAGCTCATATGCTCCGCACATCTTGTCAATTTCATGCTTTCTACTTTTTGCATATGTGATCTGACACTTTGTGCAGCATCTACTCCCCGGTAAGCAATAACGAGCCATAAGGCTCCATATCTTTATTTTCTCCTCTTTCTTTTTTCTCAAGGAAAGGAAGGTTCCCTCGCCCACAAGTTTGCCAGGGGGGAAAGGAGAAGATAATGGTATGGACCAAGCGTCGTTCAAGAAAGCTTCGCCTTACCGGGAAGCAAACAACAGAAAATCTAAGTTGCCAAAGTTTGAGCAATCAGATTTTTAAAATTTTTAAGTTATCTCCCTTGAACGACCGCACTTTGTATGGAAAACCTGTGCGTGGAGGAACCAACTCGTAGCTAGTTGCGCCCTTTTTTGTTTCGAGTCCGCTCAACAACTTAAGTGAGCTACAACTAGTTGCGACAAGGTTTCTTGTCGGTAGCGGCACCGCCAGCAGGCTGCTGACGTCCCGCACTCGGCGCTCGCGGCTAAGGTGCCTGCACCGGCAAGTTCCCTAAAAGCGTAGGGCAAAAACATACAAAGGGAGGAATCAAGTAAAGGGAATAACATTGCAATCATTACCCGGAATAGAGTTATATTACAAGATAGCTTGTCGTGGCTCTAACAGATTGTTCTTATAACATGACCAGCAGCGACAAGAAAAGAAGAAAACGGGCGGCCTAGTCTAAGCGATCGCCCTCAATCCTCTTGATCCCACTCACCTTGTCCACAATGGGTGCGACAAGGGTCTTGAGCGCCTCCAAATCAGCATCCGGCGGCAGGGTCTTGAGGACGTTGGTGAGGTTGAGGCTCGGGTTGCGGAAGGCCACCTTCACCAACACCTTTTGAAGAGCTCCCGCGCAGATCTTGCGCGACTCGTCGGCCAACTGCTTTGGGATCTTCTCCCGGAGCCGCTGGAGGGCCGTCGCCACGCCTTTGAAGAACAAGGTGAGCTTGGCGTTGGGTTGGAGGTTCTCATCAGAGGGATATCCGAGATCCTCCGCCCCCAGCTGCGCTAGCTCCCTGTCGATATCTGCGGCAGCTTTCACGAGACCCTCCGTCCAGTGCTCCACATTCTCCCTAAAAGCATTCTAGGCGGCGGCAGCACTCGCCAGCAGCGCCTTGTCGGCCTTGATCTCCTCCTTCAAGGCCGCCTCCTGCCCCCTGGCGTCGTCCAGCGTCTTGGTCAAAGTGGTCAGCTTCAACTCAAGATCTGCGTTGGAGTCCTTGGCGGCGCTAAGCTTTTTGCCCTTCTCGGCGAGACGAACCTGCAGCTCTGAGTTGCTGTGGGTGTCCTTCTCCCGCTCACGCTTGAGCGCGGCAAGCTCTTCACCACTCGCCTTGAGATCGGCCTCCAGCTGCGCCACCTTCGTCTCCAGCTCCTTCTTGGCGGCCTCGGCAACTGGGGCAGCATCCTCCGCTTGCTTGAGGGCTCCGCCGAATGTTCGCTCGCGCACGGCAAGCTCCTCCTCGTGGGCGTCAAGGTTGACCTTCCGCTGCACCAGCACGCCCTCCTGCGCAGACAGCTTTTCAGCGGCAAGCCGCCGTTGCTCTTCGACTTCAGCCTTCTCGATGAAGAAGGCCTTCTACTCTTCGGCGAGTTGCTCCCGCTCCTCTGCCAGGGACCGGAGAGCTTCCTGGTTGAGGCCCCGGAGCTCCTCCGCGCGCTTCTCGATGTCCGCTCCTGCCTTCGCGACAAGCACCTCGCGGGATTCCAGCTTGGCTTGCCGCGCGCGGTAGAGCGACAACAGCTTCCGCAGCAGTCGCTCCTCCTCAGGCTCGCCGCTGCTGCTGCTCGGCGCATCAACTAGCGTCAGCCCAGCGGAGGCGAGCACCTCTCCATCAAAGCTCTCTCCCTCGACCGGCGCCCTGGAGCTTGACGCCCAGGGGAGGTTGATGAAGACGCCATCGCCGGCCTTCAAGTAGACGCCTGGCTGGGGCTCTTCGGAGCCTGGCGCTGTGGCAGCGGCGGACGGGTCGGCGGTCGATGTAGCGCCTGGCGCTCCTGCGGCCTCAGGGCCGTCAGTGCGATCGCCAGACCCCTCGCCAGCTGCTGCGGCAGCAGCTTTGGCGGCCTCGTCGCCGGCGGGATCATCGGCGCCGGCTGCTTCTTCAGTGGCAGCGGCGTCGTCGGCAGCAACCTCGGTCTCCATCGGCTCCGCAGCAGATGGGTCTGATGGCCGCAAAAGTGAGAAAAATCAAGCAAATACCCAAAAAGAAGAAGAACCCAAGGGAAGCTTTGAAGAGAAGATTGCCTGTACTGGGTTCGGCAGTCGTAGTCTCCGCCGCTGGGGGGACGCTGGTGCTGTCCCTTGCCGGAGAACTCTCCCTTGCCGGAGGACTCTCCCTTGGCATTTCGGGGGCGGCCTCCGGGCGCTCCTGGTGGGGCTGCTCTGCTCCTACACAAACCAACAGTCAGATGTCAGCAAAGAAAGAGTATCCATGCGCGCCTAACAGCGGAAAGCGAACCATATACTTACGCTGGGGGCTGCTCTGGAGAACAGTTGTCGGGTCCGGCAAGGTTGGCTCGGACGCACCCCCTGCTGTCGCGGTGGGTTCGTCCTCGATGACAATCACCGGGACCTTGGCTCTCTTCGCTGCTCTCTGGGCCAGAGTCCTGAAAAGGAATAAGTTCAGAGTAAAGCAAATGAGATACGAGACAAAACAGCAAGAATTGAAGAACTACAAGTACGACAAGAGAATCTTACTCTTCTTCTTCCTCGTCGGAGCTGAACGCAGAGAATTCAAAGTCCGGCTCACGTCCGGCGCGAGGAGGCGGAGGAGTAGTTTCCCTTGGCCGCTTGGCGGGAACAGTGGCGGTGGTCTGAGACGACCCTGCTCCGGCTGCCGCCGCGGCGTGAGAAGCGGCAGGAGCAGAAGCGGTGGTCCGGGTGGACCCCGCTCCAGTTGCTGCAGCAGCGTGAGGTGCTCCCGCGGCAACAGTGCTTGCCGCGGTGGAGCGTGTCGCGCTGCGCAGTGGCTGTTGACTCGCCCGCCGCTCCGCTACGTCCCCGGCCTTGCGGAGACGCCTTCTTGGTGGGGATGGAGGCTCTGCTTGCGGCGAGCCGCCTAAAGATGAATAGGAAGAGGAGTTGATCTCCAGCGAGCCGCTCATATCCTCGGCGGGCTCGTTCGACTCGATGCCATGCCCGGCAAGTTCTTTCTCGCCGACGGGCTCCTCTCGCTCGGCACGGCTTGCCGCCTCTGCTGCATCTGCCTCCTCCACGGTGAATCCAAATTCGCCCGCGGCTGCAGCTGCCGCCGCCTCTTCCAGCCTAGTGGCGATGCATGTCATCTCCGCATCAGTGGTGTCGCGGGTGAGGCTATCCTTTTCATCGGAGCGGACCGGCACTTCTACCAAGCCGTCAAAAAACTCCTGCACGACGTTGTCTGCAGGCTCTTGCCAAGTTGGGACAATTCCATGCGAATCATAGAGCGGCATCATTGCACGGATGCGGTCGAGCACGGAGTTGTTGCACAGCGGAACGACACCCTGCGGCAACCTGAACACTTCGGGATGTTGAGGGTCGTACTTGAACAGCTCCTGGAGCATCGCGTTAAGCTCCAGAATAGTGAAGTTGAGGCCCGGAAGCAGCCTCATGATATCCACCGCATTCTTGAATTCCCAGGCGGGTCTCCCCCGTTCCTGCAGGGGGGCGATGCGGCGGCGAAGAAAATCTGCACCAACAGCGCCTACAGTGAGCCCGGCAAGCCTGAGGCGTTGGATCCGGGTGACGGCAATCCTCAGCCTATCGTCTTCCGGGGCCACGTCACTCCAATCGCTGCCGCGTGCTACTGGGGCTTGGCGCCGGGCGGTAAACGGCTGCGGGTTCTCCTCGTCAATCCAGCACCAGTCTGCTCTCCATTCCTCCCACTTGCCATGGAACTCTCCCTCCAGATAAGTGTCCTTCTTGCCAGCCCTTGAGATCCAGGCGATTCCGCCGGATAAAGGCTCTCCTCTCTCTACTCGGGGCATAAAGAAGTGGCGAAAAAGGGCTACATTGGGATGGACTCCGACAAAGTTTTCGCAGAGATGTGCGAAAACTGCCATGGTCAGAACGGCATTGGGGGTGAAGTCAAGGAGGTGGAACCTGTAGGTGTTCATAATATCGCAGAAAAACTCAGAGAAAGGCGGGCAGAGCCCGCAGTAGAAGAACAAGGCGAAGAAAGGATATCCATTTGGAGCCATTTTCCAAGCGGCGGCTGGAAGTACCTTCGTGCGCGGATGCGCTCGCGTCTCCGTCGACCAGAAGAGGTAGTAATTCTCCCTCAGCTCCCTCGCGGCGAGCTTGGGGGGGGGGGAGATTGCCCGCTCCTTTCGCAGCGCCGCAAGCCGCTGCGCCTCGGTCGACTTCACAACCTTCCCTTTGTCGGCTCTCGGAGCCATGGCGGAAGTGGTGGAGGAGGTCGACGGCGTTGGTGGTGCTGGTGGCGATGGGAGGCGGGGCGCTGCTATCTTTCAGCTTTGGAAAGACGAGGCGGGGCGAACTACCCCTGTTTCCCCTGCTTATAAAGAGGAAGGGGGCGGACGTTCCGCCTTTCCGAATAAAGAAACCACCCACGATCTCTCCCACGACGCCGCATTCAACGCATACCGTTCGGGGAGGGCACGGTGGATACGGGGAGAGATACGGCGTAACCCAGGCCGCGCGTGCCCGTGCCCTGTTTTGGGCCTGGCCCAACAGCGCTCGGCACCGTGTATGGCCCAGGCCCGGGGGCTCCTATCGGTGTACTAGAGTAGGGGTACCCTAGTATCCCGAACTTGTGCACGGGCAGTCGCAGCATCCCGCGGCAAGGCTTGCCGGGTGACCGCCAAGGTCCTCCATGGTTCCTTTGGAGCCATTCAAGGACAAAGTATCCAAGCCAAGGAGACAAGACCCTGGCAAGAGGAGCTTGCCAGGAAGGCCAACCAAGGCATGGCAAAGTATCCAAGCCAAGGAGACAAGACCCCGGCAAGAGGAGCTTGCCGGGAAGGCCAACCAAGGCATCTCAAGGAACTTGCCGCGATGCGCCACGCGTCCCGGCAAGGCCCGGTGAGCGACAAGCTCCCGGACGCGACAAGACAACGACAGCGGCAAGGCGCTTGCCGCGGCAAGCCACCACTCTGTGCCCGCGCTCCAGCACATCCACCAACGTGTCGCTCTGGGACCCTTCCAGGCGTATGGGAGGCTGTGCAGCCAGCGGTGCGCGGTGGCAAGCGGCACTGACAAGATTGCCATCATGGCGAGCGGTGGCGTCCTTGGCGGTCCCTCTCGCGCTATTTAGGTGACGCAGACGGGCATTTAATGCCCTTGTCCCCTGCCGTCAGGGTTAGGTATGATACACTGTAACAGGTAGTTGTACCAACCGCAACACCTTTCCATTTTTACCCTTGTCTACGTTGCCACCTGTCGGTGACCCCTTAAGCATATAAAAGGAGGCCCATGCGCAACGTAGAGGGGGGAGGAGAAGAACACTCACGCTCGGTCTCGTTAGCAGCTGGGGTGTACTGTAGCACTCCGCGCTCCCGAGCAAGAACTCAATACAAACCACAAAGCAGGAGTAGGGTTTTACGCATCCATGCGGCCCGAACCTGGGCAAACTGCTCGTGTGCTTCGCCTCGATCCGCTCTTCGTGCGACCCTCGCCCCCGCCGAACCGAAAGGGACTCGGTCTGCCGGTCCCATAGGTGCTCGTGGATTAGTCCCCTGGCACATCTCATATGCTCCATGACGTTCAAAACATCGTTGAAGTCCCGGTTCTAAGCCGTAAAGCATGGCACACTGAACTATCGAGTAGTCATCAGCTTTGCTCTACCAGACGTTCATAACATCTGGTGTTGCTCCTGCAGCAGGTTTGGCACCTAGCGGTGCTTCTAGGACGTAATTCTTTTGTGCAGCAATGAGGATAATCCTCAAGTTACGGACCCAGTCTGTGTAATTTCCACCATCATCTTTCAACTTTACTTTCTCAAGGAACACATTAAAATTCAACGGAACAACAGCACGGGCCATCTATCTGCAACAACATAGACATGCAAAATACTATCAGGTACTAAGTTCATGATAAATTAAAGTTTAGTTAATCAAATTATTTAAAGAACTCCCACTTAGATAGGCATCCCTCTAATCTTCTAAGTTATCACATGATCCATATCAACTAAACCATGTTCGATCATCACGTGAGATGGAGTAGTTTTAATGGTGAACATCACTATGTTGATCATATCTACTATATGATTGATGCTCGACCTTTCGGTCTCGATGTTCCGAGGCCATATCTGCATATGCTAGGCTCGTCAAGTTTAACCTGAGTATTCCGCGTGTGCAACTGTTTTGCATCCGTTGTATTTGAACGTAGAGCTTATCACACCCGATCATCACGTGGTGTCTCAGCACGAAGAACTTTCGCAATGGTGCATACTCAGGGAGAACACTTATACCTTGAAATTTAGTGAGAGATCATCTTATAATGCTACCGTCGATCTAAGAAAAATAAGATGCATAAAAGATAAACATCACATGCAATCAATATAAGTGATATGATATGGCTATCATCATCTTGTGCTTGTGATCTCCATCTCCGAAGCACCGTCATGATCACCATCGTCACCGGCGCGACACCTTGATCTCCATCGTAGCATCGTTTTCGTCTCGCCAACTGTTGCTTCTACGACTATCGCTACCGCTTAGTGATAAAGTAAAGCAATTACAGGGCGATTGCATTGCATACAATAAAGCGACAACCATATGGCTCCTGCCAGTTACCGTTAACTCAGTTACAAAACATGATCATCTCATACAATAAAATTTAGCATCATGCCTTGACCATATCACATCACAACATGCCCTGCAAAAACAAGTTAGACGTCCTCTACTTTGTTGTTGCAAGTTTTACGTGGCTGCTACGGGCTGAGCAAGAACCGTTCTTACCTACACATCAAAACCACAATGATAGTTCGTCAAGTTAGTGTTGTTTTAACCTTCTCAAGGACCGGGCGTAGCCACACTCGGTTCAACTAAAGTTGGAGAAACTGACACCCGCCAGCCACCTGTGTGCAAAGCACGTCGGTAGAACTAGTCTCGTGTAAGCGTATGCGTAATGTCGGTCTGGGCTGCTTCATCCAACAATACCGCCGAACCAAAGTATGACATGCTGGTAAGCAGTATGACTTGTATCGCCCACAACTCACTTGTGTTCTACTCGTGCATATAACATCTACGCATAAAACCTGGCTCGGATGCCACTGTTGGGGAACGTAGTAATTTCAAAAAATTCCTACGCACAAACAGGATCATGGTGATGCATAGCAACGAGAGGTGAGAGTGTTGTCTACGTACCCTCATAGACCGAAAGCGGAAGCGTTAGCACAACGCGGTTGATGTAGTCATACGTCTTCACGATCCGGCCAATCCAAGTACCGAACGTACGGCACCTCCGAGTTCAACACACGTTCAGCTCGATGACGTCCCGTGAACTCCGATCCAACAGAGCTTCACGGAGAGTTCCATCAGCACGACGGCGTGGTGACGGTGATGATATTGCTACCGACGCAAGGCTTCGCCTAAGCACCGCTACGATATGATCGAGGTGGAATTTGGTGGAGGGGGGCACCGCACACGGCTAAGAGATCAAGAGATCAATTGTTGTGTCTAGACGTGCCCCCTGCCCCCGTATATAAAGGACCAGGGGGAGGAGGCGGCCGGCCAGGGGAGGGCACGCCAGGGATGAGTCCTACTCCCACCGGGAGTAGGACTCCCTCTTTTCCTAGTTGGAGTAGGAGGGGGAAAGGAAGGGAGGGAGAGAGAGGAAGGAAAGGGGGGCGCCGCCCCCCTCCTTGTCCAATTCGCACTAGAGGGGGAGGGGGCGTGCAGCCTGCCCTAGCCGCCCCTCCTCTTCTCCACTAAACCCATCTTGGCCCATTGAACTCCCCGGGGGGGGGGGGTGTTCCGGTAACCCCCCGGTACTCCGGTATAGGTCTGAAACTCCCCGAAACCATTCCGGTGTCCGAACATAGTCGTACAATATATCGATCTTTATGTCTCGACCATTTCGAGACTCCTCGTCATGTCCATGATCACATCCGATACTCCGAACTACCTTTAGTACATCAAAACACAAAAACTCATAATACAATCATCACCGGAACTTTAAGCGTGCGGACCCTACGGGTTCGAGAGCTATGTAGACATGACCGAGACATGTCTCCGGTCAATAACCAATAGCGGAACCTGGATGCTCATATTGGCTCCTACATATTCTACGAATATATTTATCGGTCAAACCGCATAACAACATACGTTGTTCCCTATGTCATCGGTATGTTACTTGCCCGAGATTCGATCGTTGGTATCTCAATACCTAGTTCAATCTCGTTACCGGCAAGTCTCTTTACTCGTTCCGTAATACATCATACCGCAACTAACTCATTAGTTACAATGCTTGCAAGGCTTATAGTGATGTGCATTACCGAGTGGGCCCAGAGATACCTCTCCGATAATCGGAGTGACAAATCCTAATCTCGAAATACGCCAACCCAACAAGTACCTTCGGAGACACCTGTAGAGCACCTTTATAATCACCTAGTTACGTTGTGACGTTTGGTAGCACACAAAATGTTCCTCCGGTAAACGGGAGTTGCATAATCTCATAGTCATAGGAACATGTATAAGTCATGAAGAAAGCAATAGCAACATACTAAACGATCAAGTGCTAAGCTAACGGAATGGTTCAAATCAATCACATCATTCTCCTAATGATGTGGTCCCGTTAATCAAATGACAACTCATGTCTATGGCTAGGAAACATAACCATCTTTGATTAATGAGCTAGTCAAGTAGAGGCGTACTAGTGACACTCTGTTTGTCTATGTATTCACACATGTATCATGTTTCCGGTTAATACAATTCTAGCATGAATAATAAACATTTATCATGATATAAGGAAATAAATAATAACTTTATTATTACCTCTAGGGCATATTTCCTTCACTTACCACCAACGTCTTACTTTGATTCGGCGGTATTGTTGGATGAAGCGGCCCGGACCGACGTTACATGACCGCGTTCATGAGACTGGTTCAACCGAGGTGCTTTGCACACAGGTGGCTGGCGGGGGTCTGTTTCTCCAACTTTAGTTGAATCGAGTTTGACTATGGCCGGTCCTTGTTGAAGGTTCAAACAGCACACTTGACGAAAAATCGTTGTTGTTTTGATGCGTAGGTAAGAACGGTTCTTACTAGAAGCCCATAGCAGCCACGTAAAACTTGCAACAACAGAGTAGAGGACGTCTAACTTGTTTTTGCATGAGCATGTTGTGATGTGATATGGTCAAGATGTGATGAGATGTAAATTGTTGTATGAGATGATCATGTTCTGTAAAAGTTATCGACAACTGGTAGGAGCCTTATGGTTGTCGCTTTTTTGTATGAAATGCAATCGCCATGTAATTGCTTTACTTTATCACTAAGCGGTAGCGATAGTCATAGAAGCAATAGTTGGCGAGACGACAACGACGCTACGATGGAGATCAAGGTGTCAAGCCGGTGACGATGGAGATCATGACGGTGCTTTGGAGATGGAGATCAAAGGCACACGATAATGATGGCCATATCATGTCATATATTTTGATTACATGTGATGTTTATCCTTTATGCATCTTATTTTACTTAGAATGGCGGTAGCATTATAAGATGATCCCTCACTAAATTTCAAGGTATAAGTGTTCTCCCTGAGTATGCACCTTTGCTACAGTTCGTCATGCCGAGACACCATGTGATGATCGGGTGTGATAAGCTCTACGTTCACATACAACGGGTGCAAGCCAGTTTTGCACGTGCAAAATACTCGGGTTAAACTTGACGAGCCTAGCATATGCAGATATGGCCTCGGAACACTGAGACCGAAAGGTCGAACGTGAATCATATAGTAAATATGATCAACATAGTGATGTTTGATATGTCTCCAACATATTTATAATTTTTGATTGCTCCATGCTATATTATCTACTGTTTTGGACATTATTGGGCTTTATTATCCACTTTTATATTATTTTTGGGACTAACCTATTAACCGGAGGCCCAACCCAGAATTGCTGTTTCTTTGCCTGTTTTAGGGTTTCGAAGAAAAGGAATATCAAACGGAGTCCAAACAGAATGAAACCTTCGGGAACGTGATTTTCTCAATGAACAAGACCCGGGAGACTTGGACCCTACGTCAAGACACAAAAGAGGAGGCCACGAGGTAGGAGGGCGCGCCTGCCTCCCCCAGGCGCGCCCTCCACCCTCGTGGGCCCCTTGTTGCTCCACCGACGTACTCCTTCCTCCTATATATACCTGCGTAGCCCCAAATGATCAGATACGGAGCCAAAAACCTAATTCCACCGCCGCAACTTTCTGTATCCATGAGATCCCATCTTGGGGCCTGTTCCGGAGCTCCGCCGGAGGGGGCATCGATCATGGAGGGCTTCTACATCAACACCATAGCCTCTCCAATGAAGTGTGAGTAGTTTACTTCAGACCTACGGGTCCATAGTTAGTAGCTAGATGGCTTCTTCTCTCTTTTTGGATCTCAATACAATGTTCCCCCCCTCTCTTGTGGAGAACTATTCGATGTAATCTTCTTTTTGCGGTGTGTTTTTTGAGACCGATGAATTGTGGGTTTATGATCAAGTCTATCTATGAACAATATTTGAATCTTCTTTGAATTCTTTTATGTATGATTGGTTATATTTGCAAGTCTCTTTGAATTATCAGTTTGGTTTGGCCTACTAGATTGATCTTTCTTGCAATGGGAGAAGTGCTTAGCTTTGGGTTCAATCTTGCGGTGTCCTTTCCCAGTGACAGTAGGGGCAGCAAGGCACGTATTGTATTGTTGCCATCGAGGATAACAAGATGGGGTTTTCTTCATATTGCATGAGTCTATCCCTCTACATCATGTCATCTTGCTTAAGGCGTTACTCTGTTTTTAACTTAATACTCTAGATGCATGCTGGATAGCGGTTGAGGAGTGGAGTAATAGTAGTAGATGCAGGCAGGAGTCGGTCTACTTGTCTCGGATGTGATTCCTATATACATGATCATACCTAGGTATTCTCATAACTATGCTCAATTCTGTCAATTGCTCAATAGTAATTTGTTCACCCACCATAGAATACTTATGCTCTCGAGAGAAGCCACTAGTGAAACCTATGGCCCCCGGGTCTATCTTCATCATATTAATCTCTTACTACTTAGTTATTTCCTTTGCTTTTTTACTTTGCCTTTATTTTACTTTGCATCTTTATCATAAAATACCAAAAATATTATCTTATCATATCTACTAGATCTCACTCTCGTAAGTGGCCGTGTAGGGATTGACAACCACTATTCGCGTTGCTTGCGAGGATTTATTTGTTTTGTGCAGGTACGAGGGACTTGCGCGTAGCCTCATACTGGATTGATACCTTGGTTCTCAAAAACTGAAGGAAATACTTACGCTACTTTGCTGCATCATCCCTTCCTCTTCGGGGAAAACCAACACAATGCTCAAGAGGTAGCAAGAAGGATTTCTGGCGCCGTTGCCGGGGACGTCTACGCAAAAGTCAACATACCAAGTACCCATCACATACCCTTATCTCCCGCATTACATTATTTGCCATTTGCCTCTCGTTTTCCTCTCCCCCACTTCACCCTTGCCGTTTTATTCGCCCTCTCTCTCTATCCTCCCTCTCTTTCGCTGTTTGCCTCTTTTTGCCTGCTTGCTTTTTGTTTGCTTGTGTGTTAGTTTGTTTGCTTGTCGGTATGGCTAGTCCCTTATCTTCTCCGTTGTCTCCCGAGAGTGAAATTCTAAATTTTAAGCAAAGGGAGGGAGAAAATCTAAAAGATGCTTGGTATAGAATTTGCAATGCTCAAAATAGATCTACTAGGAAGCAATCTACTTCCGTTCTCCTTCGCAATTTTTATGTAGGCATTACTCCTTGGCACAGATATGTTCTTGATACTATTACCGGAGGGAACTTCTTGGGTAGCCATACTTTTGATTCTTATAATGCTATGATAGATTTATTTGGCTCACCCCCTCTTTTGGTTAATGGAATTGTATTAACTTTGGAGCATGTAATGCAAAGGCTTGAAATTATTGAAAATAAGGTTGCTACCGTAGAGTTAATTGAAAATTTGGATAACAAGATCCACAGCCAAATCTCTCGATATGGATCTAAAGTAGGAGTTACTTTGAAAAATATTAAAGAAAAGGAACCCATAGTTAATGAGAAAATAAATCACGATTCCACTAGGATTGATAAACTTGAGGATATTATTACCAACTTGGGAACCGCCTTTTCTTCTTAAAGAATACTCCAAGTACTCCCACTAAAATTGCCAAGCTTATGTATGTTCCTAAAAATAAGGGTGAATCATCTAGTAAGGAAACTGCGGATCTCAAATCTATAAGTATTCATCCCAATCTTTTTGATATCATAAAGGAACCATTTGTTACAAATGAATTTTTCGATATTGTGCCTAAAAGTTTGATAATTAATATAAATAAATAAATTCCTAAAGATGTTAGATGTCTAATTGAAGAATTTCCTACCAAAGATGGCAATACCTAGATCCATTCTTGCCTTTTATGCCTAGCTAGGGGCGTTAAACGATAGCGCTTGTTGGGAGGCAACCCAATTTTATTTTTATTCCTTGATTTTTTTCTCCTGTTTAGTAATAAATAATTTATCTAGCCTCTGTTTTGGTTGTGTTTTTTGTGTTTAATTAGTGTTTGTGCCAAGTAGAACCGTTGGGAAGACTTGGCGAAAGTCTTGTTGAACTTGCTGTAAAAAACAGAAACTTTAGCGCTCACGAGAACTGCTGCCATTTTTATTAGGAGAGTGCTATTTAGTTAATTATTTTTTCAGATGATTAATAGATAAATTCCTCACGTCCATCAATTTATTTTAGAATTTTTGGGGTTCCAGATCTTGCGCTAGCTACAGATTACTACAGACTGTTCTGTTTTTGACAGATTCTGTTTTTCGTGTGTTGTTTGCTTATTTTGATGAATCTATGGCTAGTAAAATAGTTTATAAACCATAGAGAAGTTGGAAAACAGTAGGTATAAGACCAATATAAATAAAATATGACTTCATTACAGTACCTTGAAGTGGTCTTTTATTTTCTTTCGCTAACGGAGCTCACGAGATTTTCTACTTTAAGTTTTGTGTTGTGAAGTTTTCAAGTTTTGGGTAAAGATTTGGTGGATTATGGAACAAGTAGTGGCAAGAGCCTAAGCTTGGGGATGCCCATGGCACCCCCAAGATAATCTAAGGACACCTAAAAGCCAAAGCTTGGGGATGCCCCGGAAGGCATCCCCTTTTTCGTCTACTTCTATCGGTAACTTTACTTGGAACTATATTTTTATTCACCACATGATATGTGTTTGCTTGGAGCGTCTTGTATTATTTGAGTCTTTGCCTTTTAGTTTACCACAATCATCCTTGCTGTACACACATTTTGAGAGAGCCATACATGATTTGTAATTTGTTAGAATACTCTATGTGCTTCGCTTATATCTTTTGAGTTAAGTAGTTTTGCTCTAGTACTTCACTTATATCTTGTAGAGAATGGTGGTGGATTTGTTTTATAGAAACTATTGATCTCTCATGCTTCACTTAGATTATTTTGAGAGTCTTAATAGCATGGTGATTTTCTTAAAATCCTAATATGCTAGGTATTCAAGAATAATAAAATTCTCTTATGAGTGTGTTGAATACTATGAGAAGTTTGATACTTGATAATTGTTTTGAGATATAAAGATGGTGATATTAAAGTCATGCTAGTTGAGTAGTTGTGAATTTGATAAATGCTTGTGTTGAAGCTTGTGATTCTCGTAGCATGCACGTATGGTGAACCGTTATGTGATGAAGTCGGAGCATGATTTATTTATTGATTGTCTTCCTTATGAGTGGCGGTCGGGGACGAGCGATGGTCTTTTCCTACCAATCTATCCCCCTAGGAGCATGCCCATAATACTTTGCTTTGATAACTTGTAGATTTTTGCAATAAGTATATGAGTTCTTTATGACTAATGTTGAGTCCATGGATTATACGCACTCTCACCCTTCCACCTTTGCTAGCCTCTCTAATACCGCACACCTTTCGCCGGTATCATACACCCACCATATACCTTTCTCAAAACAGCCACCATACCTACCTATTATGGCATTTCCATAGCCATTCCGAGATATATTGCCATGCAACTTTCCACCGTTCCGCTCCATCATTGTCATATTGCTTAGCATGATCATGTAGTTGACATCGTATTTGTGGCAAAGCCACCATTCATAATTCTTTCATACGTGTCACTCTTGATTCATTGCATATCCCTGTACACCGCCGGAGGCATTCATATAGAGTCATATTTTGTTCTAAGTATCGAGTTGTAATTGTGGAGTTGTAAGAAAAATAAAAGTGTGATGATCATCATTATTAGAGCATTGTCCCAGTGAGGAAAGGATGATGGAGACTATGATTCCCCCACAAGTCGGGATGAGACTCCGGACGAAAAAATAAAAAAAATAGAAAGAAAAGAGGCCATAAAAAATAGAAAATGCCCAAATTAAGAAAATGAGAGAAAAAGAGAGAAGGGACAATGTTACTATCCTTTTACCACACTTGTGCTTCAAAGTAGCACCATGATATTCATAGTAGAGAGTCTCTCATGTTATCACCTTCATATACTAGTGGGAATTTTTCAATATAGAACTTGGCTTGTATATCCCAATGATGGGCTTCCTCAAAATGCCCTAGGTCTTCATGAGCAAGCAAGTTGGATGCACATCCACTTAGTTTCTTTTTGAGCTTTCATATACTTATAGCTCTAGTGCATCCGTTGCATGGCAATCCCTACTCACTCACATTGATATCTATTGATGGGCATCTCCATAGCCCGTTGATACGCCTAGTTGATGTGAGACTATCTTCTCCCTTTTTGTCTTCTCCACAACCACCATTATATTCCACCTATAGTGCTATATCCATGGCTCACGCTCATGTATTGTGTGAAGATTGAAAAAGTTAGAGAATGTCAAAAGTATGAAACAATTGCTTGGCTTGTCATCGGGGTTGTGCATGATTTAAATATTTTGTGTGGTGAAGATGGAGCATAGCCAGACTATATGATTTTGTAGGGATAACTCTCTTTAGCCATGTTATTTTGAGAAGACATAATTTCTTTGTTATTATGCTTGAAGTATTATTATTTTTATGTCAATATTAAACTTTTGTATTGAATCTTTTGGATCTGAATATTCATACCACAATTAAGAAGAATTACATTAAAATTATGCCAAGTAGCACTCCGCATCAAAAATTCTGTTTTTATCATTTACCTACTCGAGGACGAGAAGGAATTAAGCTTGGGGATGCTTGATACGTCTCCAATGTATCTATAATTTTTGATTGCTCCATGGTATATTATCTACTGTTTTGGACATTATTGGGCTTTATTATCCACTTTTATATTATTTTTGGGACTAACCTATTAACCGGAGGCCCGACCCAGAAATGCTGTTTGTTTGGCCGTTTTAGGGTTTCGAAGAAAAGGAATATCATACGGAGTCCAAACAGAATGAAACCTTCGGGAACATGATTTTCTCAACGAACGAGACCCGGGAGACTTGGACCCTACGTCAAGACACAAAAGAGGAGGCCGCGAGGTAGGGGGCGTGCCTGCCTCCCCTAGGCGCGCCCTCCACCCTCGTGGGCCCCCTGTTGCTCCACCGACATACTCCTTCCTCCTATATATACCTACTTACCCCCAAACGATCAGATACGGAGGCAAAAACCTAATTCCACCACCGCAACTTTCTGTATCCACGAGATCCCATCTTGGGGCCTCTTCCGGAGCTCCGCCGGAGGGGGCATCAATCACGAAGGGCTTCTACATCAACACCATAGCCTATCCGATGAAGTGTGAGTAGTTTACTTCATACCTACGGGTCCATAGTTAGTAGCTAGATGGATTCTTCTCTCTTTTTGGATCTCAATACAATGTTCTCCCCCTCTCTTGTGGAGAACTATTCGATGTAATCTTCTTTTTGCGGTGTGTTTGTTGAGACCGATGAATTGTGGGTTTATGATCAAGTCTATCTATGAACAATATTTGAATCTTCTTTGAATTCTTTTATGTATGATTGGTTATCTTTGCAAGTCTCTTTGAATTATCAGTTTGGTTTGGCCTACTAGATTGATCTTTCTTGCAATGGGAGAAGTGCTTAGCTTTGGGTTCAATCTTGCGGTGTCCTTTCCCAGTGACAGTAGGGGCAGCAAGGCACGTATTGTATTGTTGCCATCGAGGATAATAAGATGGGGGTTTTCTTCATATTGCATGAGTCTATCCCTCTACATCATGTCATCTTGCTTAAGGCGTTACTCTGTTTTTAACTTAATACTCTAGATGCATGCTGGATAGCGGTCGATGAGTGGAGTAATAGTAGTAGATGCAGGCAAGAGTCGGTCTACTTGTCTCGGACATGATGCCTATATACATGATCATACCTAGATATTCTCATAACTGTGCTCAATTCTGTCAATTGCTCAACAATAATTTGTTCACCCACCATAGAATACTTATGCTCTCGAGAGAAGCCACTAGTGAAACCTATGGCCCCCGGGTCTATCTTCATCATATTAATCTCTTACTACTTAGTTATTTCCTTTGCTTTTTTTACTTTGCCTTTATTTTACTTTGCATCTTTATCATAAAAATACCAAAAATATTATCTTATCATATCTATCAGATCTCACTCTCGTAAGTGGCCATGTAGGGATTGACAACCCCTATTCGCGTTGGTTGCGAGGATTTATTTGTTTTGTGCAGGTACGAGGGACTTGCGCATAGCCTCCTACTGGATTGATACCTTGGTTCTCAAAAACTGAGGGAAATACTTACGCTACTTTGCTGCATCATCCCTTCCTCTTCGGGGAAAACCAACGCAGTGCTCAAGAGGTAGCAATGTTCACCATTGAAAACTACTCCATCTCGCATGATGATTGGACATGGTTTAGTTGATATGGATCACGTGATCATTTACATGACTAGAGGGATGTCTATCTAAGTGGGAGTTCTTTAGTAATATGATTAATTGAACTTTAATTTATCATGAACTTGGTACCTGATAGTTTTTGCATATCTATGTTGTTGTAGATCAATGGCCTGTGCTACCGTTCCCTTGAATTTTAATGCGTTCCTAGATAAAGCTAACTTGAGAATTATCCTCATTGTTCCACAGAAGAATTACGTCCTGGAAGCACCGCTAGGGGCAAGACCTGCTTCAGGAGCAACTCCGGACGTTATGAACGTCTGGCAGAGCAAAGCTGATGACTACTCGATAGTTCAGTGTGCCATGCTTTATGGCTTAGAATCGGGACTTCAAAGACGTTTTGAACGTCATGGAGCATATGAGATGTTCCAGGAGTTGAAGTTAATATTTCAAGCAAATGCCCGAGTTGAATGATATGAAGTCTCCAACAAGTTCTACAGCTGCAAAATGGAGGAGAATAGTTCTATCAGTGAACACATACTTAGAATGTCTGGGTACCATAACCACTTAACTCAGCTAGGAGTTAATCTTCCTGATGATAGTGTCATTGACAGAGTTCTTCAATCACTGCCACCAAGCTATAAAGGCTTCGTGATGAACTATAATATGCAAGGGATGGAAAAGACAATTCCCGAGCTCTTCGCGATGCTAAAGGCCGCAGAGGTAGAAATCAAGAAGGAGCATCAAGTGTTGATGGTTAACAAGACCAATAATTTCAAGAAAAAAGGGTAAATGGAAGAAGGGGAACTTCAAGAAGAATAGCAAGCAAGTTGCTGCTCCCGGGAAGAAGCCCAAGTCTGGAGCTAAGCCTGAAACTGAGTGCTTCTATTGCAAAGGGACTGGTTGTCGGCGTCCTGGGAATGGGGGGTCCCCAGACTTGCCTGCCTGCGGCCCATGGCGTGGCTCCACCGTCGGCCCTGTATGGCCCATCTTTATCAGCGAACACTCAAGACCCTTGCGAGGGGCCAAGCCTCGTGAGGTGGACGACGCAAGACCTTCTCGGGGGCGGCCTCACCAGGCTGGCTCGCGAGGGGCGGAGAGATCAAGGTGGGGGGCACCTCGCGAAGTCCCTGTGACGCAAGCCATGATGACCAAGGCCAGGCGAACACCAGGCGGGCGTGAGCGCGCAGTGTCCTCGTTTCCTCTTTGGTGCTAAAGGGACAGGTGCAGGCGAGGAGTCCCGAGGCATCATGCAAACGTTTCCATATCGGTGCAACAAGACCAAGACCAGCAGGATGGCAGGACGGAGGTCACCGTGGAGCCCAGGACGGCGTCACCACCAGAGCCTTTGGCAGGCGAAGACCACCTTTTGTCAGGATAGCTTGTACTAGTTGTCTCCCTTCAAATTTGGCCGCTGTTGGATCCCTTCCCGCAAACATTTGGGAAGAGGACCAGGGCCTCTATAAATAGGACTAGCCACCACCGTAGGGATAATCTCGACGGATCTGGGAACAAGACCCATTCCACCCAGGCCACTCCACAAGCTTATCGAGCTCAAGAACACCTCTCCTCAGGAGGTTGTTCATCCCTTGTACTTGTTCATCCTCAGCCCAAGAGGCAATCCACCACACCACACTGGAGTAGGGTATTACACCAAAACGGTGGCCCGAACCAGTATAAACCCTATGTCCTTTGTTTTGTGAGTTTGTCGCGCTGAGCTTTGAGATTGTGGTGAGAGCGTGAGCTAGGGGGGGAGATCTTCGTGCGCACCCTAGAGTTCGAACCTCAAGGGTTTTTTTAGAACCCGAAATCCGACATTTGGCATGCCAGGTAGGGGGTGCGCCGAAGCTCTCCTCTCTGCTTGCTTCATCCAGCTCCATGGTAGACGATGTCCCTCTAGCTGGGCCGGCAGGCGCCTGCAGATGCGCCGCAGGCGTCTGGGCCTTCACCCACACCTTGCGGCAAGTGCCGTGGCTGCGCAAGTTCAAGCCAGAGATGTCGCCCCATTACGATGGCACAGCAGATCCGGCGGCCTTCCTGCAGGCGTATGAGAAGGTCGTCCTCGAAGCCGGAGGCGACGACCAGGTCATGGCCAACTGGTTCCCCTGGCCCTGGCCGGTGTGCCACGCGCCTGGCTGCTCAGCCTGCCAGGATATCTGGTGGCCTCTTGAGAGGAGCTGCGCAGTCTCTTCGTCGCGCGCTTCGCGGCACAGGCGCCTCTCGCCGTAGCAACCCTCCTCGGCGGCTCGCAAGCACCGCCCTCGGACCGTCACACCAAGCCGTTCTTTCGCCAGATGGGCGCCGCCTCCATGCGGCAAGGAGCTCCCCCAGGTTGGGCTGCGCCCAAGGCCGACCTCACCTTCGACTTTGGGGATCACCCCGTCACCACCGTCGGCTCAGGAGTGCTCCCAATGCTTTGCACGCCCACCATCTGCAGCGTGGCTGTCACCAAGACCCTCATCGATGGCGGCGCTGGCCTCAACATGCTCTCTATAGAGGCTTTTAGCCTTCTTCACATACCACTCGGACAGGTATGCCTCAGCAAACCCTTCTCCGGGGTCGGCGGGGCTCCACCAGCCCCTTGGGGCAGATCCGCCTTCCTGTGACCTTCGTCACCCGCGACAACTACCGCACCGAGTTGATCGACTTTGACATCACCCGCATCGGCCTCCCATACAATGCCATCCTCGGATACCCGGCTCTGGCACAGTTTATGGCAGCGACCCATCCGGCCTACAACCTCATGAAGATGCTCGGGAGCAAGGACACCCTCACCGTAGTTGGAGACACCAAGGAGGCTCTGGCGGCACTCAAGTGTGCCCTCAAAACCGCTGCGGCAGCGCGACCGGCTGATAACCCACAAGTATAGGGGATCGCAACCGTTTTCGAGGGTAGAGTATTCAACCCAAATTTATTGATTCGACACAAGGGGAGCCAAATAATATTCTCAAGTATTAGCAGCTGAGTTGTCAATTCAACCACACCTGGAAACTTAATATTTGCAGCAAAGTGTTTAGTTGCAAAGTAATATGATAGTAGTGGTAACAATAGTAAAAGGTAATGATAGCAAAAGTAATGTTTTTGGTATTTTGTAGTGATGATAGCAATAGCAACGGAAAAGTAAATAAGCAAAGAACAATATATGGAAAGCTCGTAGGCAATGGATCGGTGATGGAGAATTATGCCGGATGCGGTTCATCATGTAACAATCATAACCTAGGGTGACACAGATCTAGCTCCAGTTCATCAATGTAATGTAGGCATGTATTCCGAATATAGTCATACGTGCTTATGGAAAAGAACTTGCATGACATCTTTTGTCCTACCCTCCCGTGGCAGCGGGGTCCTTACGAAACAAAGGGATATTAAGGCCTCCTTTTAATAGAGTACCGGAACAAAGCATTAACACATAGTCAATACATGAACTCCTCAAACTACGGTCATCATCGATAAGTATCCCGATTATTGTCACTTTGGGGTTAACGGATCAGAACACATAATAGGTGACTATAGACTTGCAAGATAGGATCAAGAACTCTCATATATTGATGAAATCATGGCACTCGGGCCCTAGTGACAAGCATTAAGCATAGCAACGTCATAGCAACATCAATCTCAGAACATAGTGGATACTAGGGATCAAACCCTAACAAAACTAACTTGATTACATGATAGATCCCATCCAACCCATCACCGTCCAGCAAGCCTATGATGGAATTACTCACGCACAGCGGTGAGCATCATGAAATTGGTGATGGAGGATGGTTGATGATGACGATGGCGACGGATTCCCCTCTCCGGAGCCCCGAACGGACTCCAGATCAGCCCTCCCGAGAAGTTTTAGGGCTTGGCGGCGGCTTTGTATCGTAAAGCGCGATGAATTCTTCTCTCTGATTTTTTTCTCCTGAAACCAAATATATAGAGTTGGAGTTGAGGTCGGAGGAGCTCCATGGGGCCCACGAGGGGGGCAGGCGCGCCCCCACCCTCGTGGACAGGTGGTGGCCCCCCTGGACTTCATCTTTTGCAAGGATTTTTTATTATTTCCCAAAAGTTGTTCCGTGAAGTTTCAGGTCATTCTGAGAACTTTTGTTTCTGCACATAAATAACACCATGGTAATTCTGCTGAAAACAGCGCCAGTCCAGGTTAGTTCCATTCAAATCATGCAAGTTAGAATCCAAAACAAGGGCAAAAGTGTTTGGAAAAGTAGATACGACGGAGACGTATCAACTCCCCAAGCTTAAACCCTTGCTTGTCCTCAAGCAATTTAGTTGATAAACTGAAAGTGATAAAGAAAAACTTTTACAAACTCTGTTTGCTCTTGTTGTTTTAAATATGTAAAGCCAACATTCAAGTTTTCAACAAAGATTATGACTAACCACATTCACAATAACGCTTAGGTCTCAAGTTTACTCATATCAATGGCATAATCAACTAGCAAGCAATAATAATAAACCTCGGATGACAACACTTTCTCAAAACAATCATAATATGATATAACAAGATGGTATCTCGCTAGCCCTTTCTGATACCGCAAAACATAAATGCAGAGCACCTTTAAAGATCAAGGACTGACTAGACATTGTAATTCATGGTAAAAGAGATCTAGTCAAGTCATACTCAATGTAAACTAACAGTAATGAATGCAAATGACAGCGGTGCTCTCCAACTGGTGCTTTTTAATAAGAGGATGATGACTCAACATGAAAGTAAATAGATAGGCCCTTCGCAGAGGGAAGCAGGGATTTGTAGAGGTGCCAGAGCTCGGTTTTGAAATATAGGTGAATAATATTTTGAGCGGTATACTTTCATTGTCAACATAACAACCAAGAGATGGTGATATCTTCCATGCTACACGCATTATAGGCGGTTTCCAAACAGAATGGTAAAGTTTATACTCCCCCTTCCACCAACAAGCATCAATACATGGCTTGCTCGAAACAACGAGTGCCTCCAACTAACAAGAGTCCTAGGGGGAGTTTTGTTTGTAATTATTTTGATTTCATTTGCATAAAGCATGGGACTGGGCATCCCGGTGACCAGCCATTTTCTCGTGAGTGAGGAGCGAAGTCCACTCCTCTTGAGAATAACCCACCTAACATGGAAGATACGGACAACCCTAGTTGATACATGAGCTATTCGAGCATACAAAATAGGATATTTATTTGAAGGTTTAGAGTTTGGCACATACAAATTTACTTGGAACGGCAGGTAGATACCGTATATAGGTAGGTATGGTGGACTCATATGGAATAAATTTGGGGTTTATGGAGTTGGATGCACAAGCAGTATTCCCGCTTAGTACAGGTGAAGGCTAGCAAAAGACTGGGAAGCGACCAGCTAGAGAGCGACAATAGTCATGAACATGCATTAAAATTAATCAACACCGAATGCAAGCGTGAGTAGGATATAATCCACCATGAATATAAATATCGTGAAGGCTATGTTGATTTTGTTTCAACTACATGCGTGAACATGCGCCAAGTCAAGTCACTTAAATCATTCAGAGGAGGATACCACCCTATCATACCACATCACAACCATTTTAATAGCATGTTGGCACGCAAGGTAAACCATTATAAGCTCCTAGCTAATCAAGCATGGCACAAGAACTATGATCTCTAGTTGTCATTGCAAACATGTTTATTCATAATAGGCCGAATCAGGAACGATGAACTAATCATATTTACAAAAACAAGAGAGGTCGACTTCATACCATCTTTTCTCATCTCAATAAGTTCGTCATATAATCATCATTATTGCCTTTCACTTGCACGACCGAACGATGTGAATAATAACAATAGTGCAAGTGCATTGGACTAAGCTGGAATCTGCAAGCATTCAATAAACAGGAGAAGACAAGGCAATATGGGCTCTTTTGTTAGAACAACAATAATGCATATAAGAGCCACTTCAACAATTTAATTATGTTCTTCTCCTACCGACCCCCAAAGAAAAGAAAAGAAATAAAACTATTTACACGGGAGAGCTCCCAACAAGCAAAAGAAGATCAGGAAATCTTTTTGGGTTTTCTTTTTAATTACTACTACAAGCATTGGAAGTAAACTAATTAAAAGCTACAACTAATTTTTTTTGGTTTTTCTTAAGGTTTATTAAACACACAAGAAGAAAGCATAAAAAGGAAAAGAAACTAGCATGGATGATACAATGAAAAAGTATGAGCACCGACATCTAGCAATGAGTGTGTGAACATAAATGTAACATCGGTGAGAAATACGTACTCCCCCAAGCTTAGGCTTTTGGCCTTGGTCTATGGCCACGGCTGGCCTGGCGGATATCCATAGTAAAAGTTGGGGTCGTACTGCAAAGAAGAAGACTCCGATTGCCACAGGTTGGCAATCATCTCCGGATCCCACTGGTAATTAAACTGTCGTGGAGGATCAACTTGTGGTTCCGGCTCTGGCTCTATGGACGATGTAGGGTTCCGATAGGCGTGAATAGCCTCTAACGGAACAAGGTACTGGCCTGCAGATAAATCAAACAAGGAAGGAGCAGGCAGGGTAATAGTCTCAGGATGATGTTTATCAAAGAACAATTTGTATTTAAGCTCTCCTTCCCTATTCTTAACAATAAAATCATGTGCTACCATACTCTTATAATCTAAATAAACACGAGGCATCACTTTTTCTTCCTTCTCAAAATGCCTAATAGGTATATTAAAATGTGCAGCTAGGCGTGAAGCATAGATGCCTCCAAAGATGGGGCCCTTTGTACGTTTTAGACTTAACCGTTTAGCAATAATGCCGCCCATACTAACAAAGTTATCACTGAATAAACCGTGGAGCAAAATAATAATATCAGGAACACTAAGGTTTCCACAGTTTCCGCGACCAATTAAGCAACGACTAGCAAATAATGCAAAATAGCGTAAAACATGAAAATGTATGCTAGTGATTCATGCATCGGAAACCTTCCTCGTTTCCCCTACAGTGATGATATGAATAAACCCATCCACATCGATGTGATGTGGTTCCTCTGTCGTGCCCTCGAAAGGGACCAAACAAACCCGACAAAAATCATAAAGTGAGATCTCCTTATGCTCATCATATAAATAAAACTCCACCATAGGTGGTGAGCTCCTAGAATGGAAATGAAAGTTTTGCACAAAGATATTTGTGAGTAATAGATACTGATCGCGTTGGTCGTGGAGGAAAGCGGTGAGGCCTGCATTCTTAGCCAATTCATAAAAATCTTCATAAATCCCGGCTTCTCTCAAGAAATCATCGGAAGGCCATTCAGACGACCGAACCTCCGCGGTGCGAGGCAAATTATACTTGGGCTTCTATGCCTTTTCCTTCGAGCTTCGGCTCGATGAGCCCCTCAAAAGTCTCTTCATTATTTTCTAAAAAATTCTGAAATTTTTAGTAACATCAAAATAAAAGTAAACCAAACTCAATAATATTGATAGCAACTACTCCTACAAGTGCCTAGGGCCTATATCATGCGTCAAAACTACTTTTGACCATATAAATTTGACATGCAAGCTCAAGAACAGGGTCACCTAAGCAGCAAAAATTTGCAATGAATAAAGCACTAGAACAAAAATTAATTGGACCAATGGAGGAGTCACATACCAAGGAACAATCTCCCCAAGCAGTTTTGTGAGAGGTGCTTTGAGCAAGGAGATTGAAAATGGCATCAAAATGAGCTTGGACTCGGGTTTGAACTGGATATTTGTGTTTGGGGGAGAAAGAAGGAGTGTGTGGGTGAAATGATAATTGGAGGAGGGCCACCGTGGGCCCACGAGGCAGGGGGCGCGCCCTCCACCATCGTGGGCAGGTGGGTGACCCCCCTGCTGTGTTCTCAGTGCCAAATATTCTCAAATATTCCAAAAAAATCATATTTAAATTTCAGGGCATTTGGAGAACTTTTATTTTCGGGGTATTTTTATATTGCATGGATAATCAGATAACGGATAGAAAAATACTTATTTTTATTTTATTTATTATAAATAATAGAAAGTAAAAGGAGGGTACAGAAGGTTGTGCCTTCTAGTTTCATCCATCTCATGATCATCAAAAGGAATCCACTAACAAGGTTGATCAGGTCTTGTTAACAAACACATTCCGAATAACATGGAACCGGAGAAATTTCAAATAACACTATGTTACCTCAACGGGGATATGCACATCCCCAATAATAAGAACATCATATTTCTTCTTGACAGTAGGAAGGGGAAATTCAAAACCTCCAAATATAATTGATGGGATTTTTCCAATAGAGTTGATACTATGAACTTGAGGTTGTTTCCTCGGAAAGTGTACCGTATGCTCATTACCATTAACATGAAAAGTGACATTGCCTTTAGTGCAATCAATAACAACCCCTGCAGTATTCAAAAAGGGTCTTCCAAGAATAATAGACATACTATCGTCCTCGGGAATATCAAGAATAACAAAGTCCGTTAAAATAGTAACGTTTGCAACTACAACAGGCACATCCTCACAAATACCGACAGTTATAGCAGTTGATTTATCAGCCATTTGCAGAGATATTTCAGTAGGTGTCAACTTATTCAAATCAAGTCTACGATATAAAGAGAGAGGCATAACATTAACACTGGCTCCAATATCACATAAAGCAGTTTTAACATAGTTTCTTTTAATGGAGCATGGTATAGTTGGTACTCCTGGATCTCCAAGTTTCTTTGGTATTCCACCCTTAAAAGTATAATTAGCAAGCATGGTGGATGATGTCTACTACACAACCTTCTTCTTGTAGACATTGTTGGGCCTCCAAGTGCAGAGGTTTGTAGGACAGTAGCAAATTTTCCTCAAGTGGATGACCTAAGGTTTATCAATCCGTAGGAGGCGTAGGATGAAGATGGTCTCTCTCAAGCAACCCTGCAACCAAATAACAAAGAGTCTCTTGTGTCCCCAACACACCCAATACAATGTTAAATTGTATAGGTGCACTAGTTCGGCAAAGAGATGGTGATACAAGTGGTATATGGATGGTAGATAAAGGTTTTTGTAATCTTAAATTATAAAAACAGCAAGGTAACTAATGATAAAAGTGAGCGTAAACAGTATTGCAATGCGTGGAAATAAGGCCTAGGGTTCATACTTTCGCTAGTGCAAGTTCCCTCAACAATACTAACATAATTGGATCACATAACTATTCCTCAACATGCAGCAAAGAGTCACTCCAAAGTCACTAATAGCGGAGAACAAATGAAGAGATTATGGTAGGGTACGAAACCACCTCAAAGTTATTCTTTCCAATCAATCCGTTGGGCTATTCCTATAAGTGTCACAAACAGCCCTGAAGTTCGTAATAGAATAACACCTTAAGACACAAATCAACCAAAACCCTAATGTCACCTAGATACTCCAATGTCACCTCAAGTATCCGTGGGTATGATTATACGATATGCATCACACAATCTCAGATTCATCTATTCAACCAACACATAGAACCTCAAAGAGTGCCCCAAAGTTTCTACCGGAGAATCACGACGAAAACGTGTGCCAACCCCTATGCATAGGTTCATGGGCGGAACCCGCAAGTTGATCACCATAACATACATCAAGTGAATCACGTGGTATCCCATTGTCACCACAGATATGCACGGCAAGACATACATCAAGTGTTCTCAAATATTTAAAGACTCAATCCAATAAGATTACTTTAAAGGGGAAACTCGACCCATTACAAGAGAGTAGAGGGGGAAGAGAAACATAAGATCCAACTATAATAGCAAAGCTCGCGATACATCAAGATCATGCCAAATCAAGAACACAAGAGAGAGAGAGATATCAAACACATAGCTACTGGTACATACCCTCAGCCCCGAGGGAGAACAACTCCCTCCTCGTCATGGAAAGCACCGAGATGATGAAGATGGCCACCGGAGAGGGATTGCCCCCTCCGACAGGGTGCCGGAACGGGTCTAGATTGGTTTTCGGTGGCTACGGAGGCTTCTGGCCGTGGAACTCCTGATCTATTGTGCTCCCGGGTGTTTTTAGGGTATATGGAGATATATAGGCGGAAGAAGTACGCCAGGGGGCCACGAGGGGCCCACGAGGGTGGAGGGCGCGCCCAGAGGGGGTGGGCGCGCCCCCTACCTCGTGGCATCCTCAAAGCTTCCCTTACGTGGACTCCAAGTCTCCCAGGTTTCTTCTGGTCCAAAAATAAGTTCCGTGAAGTTTCAGGTCAATTGGACTCCGTTTGGTTTTCCTTTTCTGTGATATTCTAAAACAAGGTAAAAGTAGAAACTGACACTGGGCTCTAGGTTAATAGTTTAGTCCCCAAAATCATATAAAATAGCATATAAATGCATATAAAACATCCAAGGTTGATAATATAATATCATGGAACAATCAAAAATTATAGATACGTTGGAGACGTATCAGTGGAAATTTCAGCTTCGAGTATCTTTCTTTTATTTGTAACAATATCTTTCATATACTTAGCATAAGCATTCATTTTGAGTATATCAGTTAATCGCATACACAAAAAGATAGGTCTAATCATTTTAGCAAAGCGCTCAAAATTCTCATCATCCTTTTTCTTGGATGGTTTGGGAGGAAAAGGCATGGGTTTCTAACCCATGGTTCTCTTTCTTTATCTATTTCCTAGCAACAAAGTCTTTCTTATCATAACGTTGATTCTTTTATTGTGGGTTATCAAGATCAACAGCTCGTTCAATTTCTATATCATTATCATTACTAGGTTGAGCATCATCATGAACATTATCATTAACATTGTCACTAGATTCAGGTTCATTACCAGATTGTGTTTCAGCATCAGAAATAGAGATGTCATTTGGATTCTCAGGTGTTTCAACAATAGGATCACTAGAAGCATGCAAAGTCCTATCATTTTTATTTTTCTTCCTTTTAGAAGGACTAGGTGCATCCACATTATTTCTCTGAGAATCTTGCTCAATTCTCTTAGGGTGGCCTTCAGGATACAAAGGTTCCTGAGTCATTCTACCACATCTAGTCATAACTCTAACAACATTATCATTATTCTTACTATTCAATTCATTGAGCAAATCATTTTGAGCTTTAAGTACTTGTTCTACTTGAGTGGTAACCATAGAAGCATGTTTACTAATAAGTTTAAGTTCACATTTGACATTAGCCATATAATCACCCAAGTGTTCAAGCATATTTGAATTGTATTTCAATTGTCTACCCAGATAAGCATTAAAATCTTCTTGCTTAACCATAAATTTATCAAACTCATCTAAGCATGGGCTAGAAAACTTAGTAAATGGGATTTCAGCTTTATCATATCTATAGAGAGAATTTACCTTTACTACCTGTGTCGGGTTATCAAGACCATGAGTTTCTTCAATAGGTAAAAGATTAAGATCATATGTTTCTTCAACAGGCGGTAAATTAAGACCATGTATTTCTTCAATAGGAGGTAAATTCTTAACATCTTCAGCTTTAATACCTTTTTCTTTCATAGATTTCTTTGCCTCTTGCATATCTTCAGGACTGAGAAATAGAATACCCCTCTTCTTCGGAGTTGGTTTAGGAATAGGCTCAGGAATTGGCTCCGGAGCTGGCTCAGGAAGTGTCCAATTATTTTCATTTGTCAAAATATTATTCAATAGAATTTCAGCTTCATCTGGTGTTCTTTCCCTGAAAACAGAACCATCACAACTATCCAGGTAATCTCTGGAAGCATCAGTTAGTCCATTATAAAAGATATCTAGTATTTCATTTTTCTTAAGAGGATGATCAGGCAAAGCATTAAGTAACTTGAGAAGCCTCCCCTAAGCTTGTGGGAGACTCTCTTCTTCAATTTGCACAAAATTATATATATCCCTTAAAGCAGCTTGTTTCTTATGAGCGGGGAAATATTTAGCAAAGAAGTAATAAATCATATCCTGGGGACTATGCACACAACCAGGATTAAGAGAATTAAACCATATCTTAGCATCACCCTTTAATGAGAACAGAAATATTTTAAGGATATAAAAGTAACGAGTTCTCTCATCAGTAGTGAACAGGGTGGCTATATCATTTAATTTAGTAAGATGTGCCACAACAGTTTCAGAATCATAGCCATGAAAAGGATCAGATTCAACCAAAGTAATTATATTAGGATCAACAGAGAATTCATAATCCTTATCAGTAACAAAGATAGGTGAAGTAGCAAAAGCAGGGTCAGGTTTCATTGTAGCATTAAGAGATTGCTGCTTCCGTTTAGCTAATAACCTCTTGAGTTCGTATCTATCTTTGCAAGCTAAAAATAGCTAAAGAAGCTTCTTTATCAAAAACATAACCCTCAGGAATAACAGGTGAGTCTTCATCATCACTTTCATCAATATTATCAGATTCAATATTTTCATTCTCTCTAGCCCTAGCAAGTTGTTCATCAAGAAATTCACCAAGTGGCACAATAGTATCAAGCATAGAAGTAGTTTCATCATAAGTATCATGTATAGCAGAAGTGGCATCATCAATAACATGCGACATATCAGAACGAATAGCAGAAGAAAGTTTAGGTGTCGCAAGCTTACTCAAAATAGAAGGTGAGTCAAGTGCAGAGCTAGATGCCAGTTCCTTACCCCCCTCGTAGTTGAGGGATAAATCTTAGTTCTTGGATCTTTCAAGTTCTTCATAATGATAAGCAGATATAAATCCCAAGTGACTCAAAGAATAGAGCTATGCTCCCCGGCAACGGCGCCAGAAAATAGTCTTGATAACCCACAAGTATAGGGGATCGCAACAGTTTTCGAGGGTAGAGTAATCAACCCAAATTTATTGATTCGACACAAGGGGAGACAAAGAATATTCTCAAGTATTAGCAGCTGAGTTGTCAATTCAACCACACCTGGAAACTTAATATCTGCAGCAAAGTGTTTAGTAGCAAAGTAATATGATAGTAGTGGTAACGATAGTAAAAGGTAATGATAGCAAAAGTAATGTTTTTGGTATTTTGTAGTGATGATAGCAATAGCAACAGAAAAGTAAATAAGCGAAGAACAATATATGGAAAGCTCGTAGGCAATGGATCGGTGATGGAGTAATATGCCGGATGCGGTTCATCATGTAACAATCATAACCTAGGGTGACATAGAACTAGCTCCAGTTCATCAATGTAATGTAGGCATGTATTCCGAATATAGTCATACGTGCTTATGGAAAAGAACTTGCATGGCATCTTTTGTCCTACCCTCCCGTGACAGCAGGGTCCTTACGGAAACTAAGGGATATTAAGGCCTCATTTTAATAGAGTACCGGAACTAAGCATTAACACATAGTGAATACATGAACTCCTCAAACTACGGTTATCACCGGTAGTATCCCGATTATTGTCACTTCGGGGTTAACGGATCATAACACATAATAGGTGACTATAGACTTGCAAGATATTATCAAGAACTCTCATATATTGATGAAAACATAATAGGTTCAGATCTGAAATCATGGCACTCGGGCCCTAGTGACAAGCATTAAGCATAGCAAAGTCATAGCAACATCAATCTTAGAAAATAGGGGATACTAGGGATCAAACCCTAACAAAACTAACTTGATTACATGATAGATCCCATCCAACCCATCACCGTCCAGCAAGCCTACGATGGAATTACTCACGCACGACGGTGAGCATCATGAAATTGGTGATGGAGGATGGTTGATGATGACGATGGCGACAGATTCCCCTCTCCGGAGCCCCGAACGGACTCCTGATCAGCCCTCCCGAGAAGATTTAGGGCTTGGCGGCGGCTTTGTATCGTAAAACAGGATGAATTCTTCTCTGTGATTTTTTTCTCCCGAAACCAAATATATAGAGTTGGAGTTGAGGTCGAAGGAGCTCCATGGGGCCCACGAGGGGGGCAGGCGCGCCCCCCACCCTCGTGGACAGGTGGTGGGCCCCCTGGACTTCATCTTTTGCAAGGATTTTTTATTATTTCCGAAAAGTTGTTCCGTGAAGTTTCAGGTCATTCTGAGAACTTTTGTTTCTGCACATAAATAACACCATGGTAATTCTGCTGAAAACAGCGTCAGTCCGTGTTAGTTCCATTCAAATCATGCAAGTTAGAATCCAAAACAAGGGCAAAAGTGTTTGGAAAAGTAGATACGACGGAGACGTATCACCGGCCGACGAGGCCGCCCCGGGGGTTAAGGAGGCCGCGCCAGCAAAGAAGAAGCAGTTGTTCACCCAAGATCGGGCCAGAACCAAGCAGGTGCTGATCGAGGAAGATGGGTCCTCAGGAGCCGCCCTCACCATAGGCGCCAACCTCGACCCAGGTCAAGAGAAGGCATTGGTGAGGTTCCTGCGCGCGAACAAGGATGTATTCGCCTGGGAACCCAAGCAGCTAGTAGGGGTCCCCAGAGGGGTGATCGAGCATCACTTGATGTGTGCCCCAATGTGCACCCTGTGAAGATGAAGGCGCGACGCCAGTCCATAGAGAAGCAGTCCTTCATCATCCAGGAAACCCGCAAGCTGGATGCAGCATGTGTCATTCACGAGGTTCGGTACCCCGAGTGGCTGACGAACCCCATTGTCCTTCCAAAGAAAGGCGGGAAGGAGCACATGTGTGTTGACTTCACCAACCTTAACAAGGCATGTCCCCGGGACCCGTTCCCGCTCCAGCGCATCGACCAGATTGTCGACTCCACCGCCGAATGTGACCTGCTGTGTTTCCTGGACGCGTTTTCAGGCTATCACCAGATCAAGATGACAGTGGAGGATGTGGAGAAGATGGCCTTCCTGACCCCGTGTGGGGTATACTTCTACACTTGCATGCTGTTTTGGCTGCGCAACGCAGGCGCGACCTTTCAGCGGCTGATGCATGATACGTCCATTTTGCATCATGCTTTTATATCAATATTTATTGCATTATGGCCTGTTATTACACATTATGTCACAATACTTATGCCTATTCTCTCTTATTTTACAAGGTTTACATAAAGAGGGAGAATGCCGGTAGCTGGGATTCTGGCTGGAAAAGGAGCAAATATTAGAGACCTATTCTGCATAGCTTCAAAAGTCCTGAAACTTCACGGATGATGTTTTCCAAATATATAAAAAACATTGAGTGCAAGAACTTCACCATGGGGGCCACACCCTGCCAACAAGGGTGGGGGGCGCGCCCTACCCCCTGGGCGCGCCCCCTACCTTGTGGGCCCCCTGGTGGCCCTCTGGTGACCATCTTATGCTATATGGACTCTTTCGATGGGAGAAAATCATAAGCCATCTTCTCGGACGAAACTCCGCCGCCACAAGGCGGAACCTTGGCGGAACCAATCTAGGGTTCTGGCGGGGCTGTTCTACCGGGGAAACTTCCCTCCCGGAGGGGGAAATCATCGCCATCGTCATCACCAACGCTCCTCTCATCGGGAGAGGGCAATCTCCATCAACATCTTCATCAGCACCATCTCATCTCAAAACCCTAGTTCATCCCTTGTATCCAATTCTTGTCTCCAAGTCCAGGATTGGTGCTAGTAGGTTGCTAGTAGTATTAATTACTCCTTGTAGTTGATGCTAGTTGGTTTAATTGGTGGAAGATCATATGTTCAGATCCTATATGCACATTAATACCCCTCTGATTATGAACATGTTTATGCTTTGTGAGTAGTTACTTTTGTTCCCGAGGACATGTGACAAATCTTGCTATTAGTAGTCATGTGAATTTGGTATTCGTTCGATATTTTGATGAGATGTATGTTGTCTCTCCTCTAGTGGTGTTATGTGAACGTCGACTACATGACACTTCACCATTATTTGGGCCTAGAGGAAGGCATTGGGAAGTAATAAGTAGATGATGGGTTGCTAGAGTGACAGAAGCTTAAACCCTAGTTTATGCGTTGCTTCGTAAGGGGCTGATTTGGATCCATACGTTTCATGCTATGGTTAGGTTTACCTTAATACTTTTGTTGTATTTGCGGATGCTTGCAATAGAGGTTAATCATAAGTGGGATGCTTGTCCAAGTAAGGACAGCACCTAAGCACCGGTCCACCCACATACCAAATTATCAAAGTACCGAACGCGAATCATATGAGCGTGATGAAAACTAGCTTGACGATATTCCCATGTGTCCTCGGGAGCGCTTTACATCATATAAGAGTTTGTCCAGGCTTGTCTTTTGCTACAAAAAGGATTGGGCCACCTTGTTGCACCTTATTTACTTTTGTTACTTGTTGCTCATTACAAATTATCTTATCACAAAACTATCTGTTACCACTTATTTCAGTACTTGCTGAGAATACCTTGCTGGAAACCGCTTATCATTTCCTTCTGCTCCTCGTTGGGTTCGACACTCTTACTTATCGAAAGGACTAGATAGATCCCCTATACTTGTGGGTCATCAAGACTCTTTTCTGGCGCCGTTGCCAGGGAGTGAAGCACCTTTGGTAAGGAAAAATTTATATATAGTGTGCTGAAATTTACTGTCACTTGTTACTATGGAAAGTAATCCTCTGAGGGGCTTGTTCGGGGTATCTTCACCTGACCAATAGAGCAAAGAGTTGCTCCTCAACGTACTGAACCTACTGAAAATGAAAATGCTTGCTTTGAAATTCCTTTGGGTATGGTAGAAAAAGTGCTAGCTAATCCTTTTTGGGAGATGGAACAAAACATCCTGATGAGCATCTAATATATGTGGATGAAGTTTGTGGATTATTTAAGCTTGCAGGTGTACCCGGAGATGTTGTTAAGAAGAAGGTCTTCCCTTTATCTTTGAGGGGAGATGCATCGACATGGTATAGGCTATGTGATGATATGGAGTGTTGGAATTACAAACGATTGAAATTGGAATTTCATCAAAAGTTTTATCCTATGCATCTTGTTCATCGTGATCGCAATTATATATATAATTTTTGGCCTCGCGAAGGAGAAAGCATCACTCAAGCTTGGGGGAGGCTTAAATCAATGTTATATTCATGCCCCAATCATGAGCTCTCAAGAGAAATGATTATTCAAAAA
This sequence comes from Triticum aestivum, assembly GCF_018294505.1. NCBI lineage: Eukaryota > Viridiplantae > Streptophyta > Magnoliopsida > Poales > Poaceae > Triticum > Triticum aestivum. The sequence continues at coordinate 565,862,722 of NC_057809.1, read as the reverse complement.
ATTTATGCTCGGCTTTCTGATAACAATTGCACCATGCTTGATACTTCTTGTGCTGGCTCTTTTATGATGAAGACTATTGAATTCAAATGGGATTTATTGGAAAGAATTAAATGCAACTTCGAAGATTGGGACCTCGACAATGGTAAGGAGTCAGGTATGACACCTAGTTTTGATTGTGTTAAATCTTTTATGGATACCGATATTTTCCGTAAATTTAGCACTAAATATGGACTTGACTCTGAGATAGTAGCTTCTTTCTGTGAATCTTTTGCTGCTTATGTTGATCTCCCCAAGGAGAAGTGGTTTAAATATCATCCTACCATAGAAGTACAAGTAGTTGCACCTATTAAAGTTGAAGAAAAGACTATTACTTATAATGATCCTATTGTTCCTACTTGTTATGTTGAGAAACCACCTTTCTCTGTTAGGATAAAGGATCATGCTAAAGCTTCAACTGTGGTTCGTAAAAGCAATATTAAAACATATACACCTCATGAGCAAGTTAAAATTGAGCCTAATATTGCTATCATTAAAGATCTCTTGTCTGATAATATTGATGGGCATGTTATTTATTTCTCTGATGAAACTGCTAGAATTGCTAAACCTCGTGATACAGATAAACCTAGACCTGTGATAGGTATGCCTGTTATTTCTGTTAAAATAGGAGATCATTGTTATCATGGCTTATGTGATATGGGTGCTAGTGCTATTGCAATACCTATTGACTTATACAAAGAAATTATGCATGACATTGCACCTGTTGAGTTAGAAGATATTGATGTCACAATTAAACTTGCTAATAGAGATACTATTTTACCAATGGGAATTGTTAGAGATGTTGAAGTCTTGTGTGGGAAAACTAAATATCGTGCTGATTTTCTTGTTCTTGGTTCCCCACAAGATAGCTTTTGTCCCATTATATTTGGTAGACCCTTCTTAAATACTGTTAATGCTACCATAGATTACAAAAGAGATGTTGTTACTATCGGTTTATATGATATGACTCATGAATTTAATTTTTCTAAATTTAGTAGACAACACCGTGAAGAAGAATTAACTAGTAAAGATGAAATTATTGGTCTTGCTTCTATTGCCGTACCTTGTAGTGATCCTTTAGAACAATATTTGCTAGACCATGAAAATGATATGTTTATGAATGAAAGAAGGGAATTAGATGAAGTATTCTTTAAACAGGAACCTATTCTGAAACACAATTTACATGTTGAAATCCTAGGAGATCCTCCTCCACCCAAGGGTGATCCCGTGTTTGAGCTTAAGCAGTTACCTGATACTCTTAAATATGCTTATCTTGATGAGAAAAAGATATATCATGTTATTATTGGTGCTAACCTTTCAGAGCATGAGGAAGAGAGATTATTGAAAACTCTGAAGAAGCACTGTGCTGCTATTGGGTATACTCTTGATGATCTTAAGGGCATTAGTCCCACTCTATGTCAACATAAAATTAATTTGGAAGAAGATGCTAAACCAGTTCGTGATCATCAACGCCGTCTAAATCCTAAAATGAAATAAGTGGTAAGAAAGGAGATACTAAAGCTCCTTGAGGCAGGTATAATTTATCCCGTTGCTGATAGTAAGTGGGTAAGTCCTGTCCATTGTGTCCCTAAGAAGGGAGGTATTACTGTTGTTCCTAATGATAAAGATGAATTGATTCCTCAAAGAATTATTACTGTTATGGGATGGTAATTGATTTCCGTAAGTTAAATAAGGCTACTAAAAAGGATCATTACCCCTTACCTTTTATCGATAAAATGCTAGAAAGATTATCCAAACATACACATTTTTGCTTTCTAGATGGTTATTCTGGTTTCTCTCAAATACCTGTGTCAGCCAAAGATCAATCAAGGACTACTTTTACATGCCCTTTTGGTACTTTTGCTTATAGGCGTATGCCTTTTGGTTTATGCAATGCTCCTACTACCTTTCAAAGATGCATGATGGCTATATTCTCTGACTTTCGTGAAAAGATTTGTGAGGTTTTCATGGACAACTTTTCTGTCTATGGATCTTCTTTTGATGATTGCTTGAGCAACCTTGATCGAGTTTTGCAGAGATGTGAACAAACTAATCTTATCTTGAATTAGGAAAAGTGCCACTTTATGGTTAATGAAGGTATTGTCTTGGGGCATAAAGTTTCTGAAAGAGGTATTGAAGTTGATAAAGCCAAGGTTGACGCTATTGAAAAGATGCCATGTCCCAAGGACATCAAAGGTATAAGAAGTTTCCTTGGTCATGCCGGCTTTTATAGGAGGTTCATTAAGGACTTCTCAAAAATATTAGAGACCTATTCTGCACAGCTTCAAAAGTCCTGAAACTTCACAGATGATGTTTTCCAAATATATAAAAAACATTGAGCGCAAGAACTTCACCATGGGGGCCACACCCTGCCAACAAGGGTGGGGGCGCGCCCTACCCCCTGGGCGCGCCCCCTACCTCGTGGGCCCCCTGGTGGCCCTCCGGTGACCATCTTCTGCTATATGGACTCTTTCGATGGGAGAAAATCATAAGCCATCTTCTCGGACGAAACTCCGCCGCCACAAGGCGGAACCTTGGTGGAACCAATCTAGGGTTCTGGCGGGGCTGTTCTGCCGGGGAAACTTCCCTCCCAGAGGGGGAAATCATCGCCATCGTCATCACCAATGCTCCTCTCATCGGGAGAGGGCAATCTCCATCAACATCTTCATCAGCACCATCTCATATCAAAACCCTAGTTCATCTCTTGTATCCAATTCTTGTCTCCAAGTCTAGGATTGGTGCTAGTAGGTTGCTAGTAGTATTAATTACTCCTTGTAGTTGATGCTAGTTGGTTTAATTGGTGGAAGATCATATGTTCAGATCCTATATGCACATTAATACCCCTCTAATTATGAACATGTTTATGCTTTGTGATTAGTTACTTTCGTTCCTGAGGAGATGGGAGAAATCTTGCTATTAGTAGTCATGTGAATTTGGTATTCGTTCGATATTTTGATGAGATGTATGTTGTTTCTCCTCTAGTGGTGTTATGTGAACGTCGACTACATTACACTTCACCATTGTTTGGGCCTAGAGGAAGGCATTGAGAAGTAATAAGTAGATGATGGGTTGCTAGAGTGACAGAAGCTTAAACCCTAGTTTATGCGTTGCTTCGTAAGGGGCTGATTTGGATCCATATGTTTCATGCTATGGTTAGGTTTACCTTAATACTTTTATTGTATTTGCGGATGCTTGCAATAGAGGTTAATCATAAGTGGGATGCTTGTCCAAGTAAGGACAACACCCAAGCACCGGTCCACCCACATACCAAATTATCAAAGTACCGAACGTGAATCATATGAGCGTGATGAAAACTAGCTTGACGATATTCTCATGTGTCCTCAGGAGCGCTTTGCATCATATAAGAGTTTGTCCAGGCTTGTCCTTTGCTACAAAAAGGATTGGGCCACCTTGCTGCACCTTATTTACTTTTGTTACTTGTTGCTCGTTACAAATTATCTTATCACAAAACTATCTGTTACCACTTATTTCAGTACTTGCAGAGAATACCTTGCTGGAAACCGCTTATCATTTCCTTCTGCTCCTTGTTGGGTTCGACACTCTTACTTATCGAAAGGACTATGATAGATCCCCTATACTTGTGGGTCATCAATGCACATCGCCATAGGTCAGCAGCTCGGGAGGAACGCTGAGGCCTACGTCGACGACATTGTGGTAAAGTCTCGGGAGGCAAGAACTTTGATTCAGAACCTAGAGGAGACCTTTGCAAGCCTGCACCAGGTAGACCTGCGGTTCAATCCAGAGAAGTGCGTGTTCGGTGTCCCCTCTGGCAAGATGCCGGGCTTCCTCGTGTCCCACAGGGGGATCGAGGCTAACCCGGAGAAGGTCAAGGCAATAGAAGACATGAGCCCACCACAAACTCTCAAGGAGATGCAGAAGCTTGCAGGCTGCGTGACCTCGCTGGGGCGCTTCATCTCCAAGCTGGGAGAGCGCGCCCTGCCATTCTTCAAGCTAATGAAGAAGAAGGGCCCGTTTGAGTGGACCCCGGAGGTTGACCAAGCATTTCAAGACCTCAAGAGATACCTAACCAGCCCTCCGGTGATGGTGGCGCCTCGCCCTCTGGAGCCCTTGGTGCTTTACCTTGCCGCCACTCCCTACTCCGCTAGCCTAGCTCTAGTGGCGGACCGGGAAGAGCGCCAAGCCAAGGGGCTACCGCGCCGTGCCGCACCACCAGCCAAGGCGATACAGGACCCAGAGGGCACCGCAAAGGTTGCAGCAACGCCAACGAGTGACCAGGCCCAGCAAGGCGATGTTCGCGGGCCAGCAGAGGCCCCAGTGGGCGACCAGGCTCTTGGGGTCTCATCACCTCAGGAGACGCCCCAACTTCCAGCAGGCGCAGGCTCCGTCGACGTTCCCGCCTTCATCGAGCACCCAGTGTATTTCGTCAGCACAGTACTGCGGGACGTAAGGGCACGGTACCCCATGCCTCAGAAGCTCTTGCTCGCATTTTTGGTGGCCTCACGTAAACTACGGCACTACTTCCAAGGTCACCCAATCAAGGTCGTCTCGGCCTACCCACAGGAGAGGGTACTCAGGAGCCCCAACACTATTGGAAGAGTCACTGAATGGAACATTGAGCTGCAAGCATTCCAGCTGGAGTTCAGCACAACTAGGGTCATCAAGGGGGCCGCGCTCGCCGACTTCGTGACAGAATGGACTGACACCCCGGGGTTTGAAGAAGGCGAGGACCGATCCCTCTCGCCGGGAAGTGAAGCACCAGATGGCTGGGTCATGTATTTCAATGGCGCGTTTGCACGCCAGGGCACGGGGGCTGGAGCAGTGCTCATCTCGACCACTCAATACAAGCTCTATTACGCCGTGGAGCTCTGCTTTCAGCAAGGCGAGAAGGTCTCCAACAACATCACAGAGTACGAAGGCCTCATCGCTTGCCTCAAGGCCGCGGTGGCCCCGGGGGTGAAGTGCCTCACCATCAGGGGCGACTCGCAGCTCCTCGTCAACTTCTCCAACAAGGTATAGGAGCCGAAGGACGAGCACATGGAGGCATACCTCGCGGAGGTACGCAAAATGGAAAAGCATTTCCTGGGTCTAGAGTTGCAGCACGTGCCCCGTGGAACCAACAAGGAGGCCAACGACACCACCAAAAGGGCATCCAAGTGACAACCTCAAGAGCAGCCAGGCGTCTTTGAGGAGCGGCTCTTCAAGCCGTCGGCAGCACCTCCACTTTCGGGGCCGGCGCTGCCTCAGGAGGAGCTCCCCCAACCACCTACCTCGAGAGCCCCGGCCTGCGGCCCAACCCCGGGAGCGCACCTACTCCTGGCGCTCGAGCCTCAGGATGGGTGCTGGACCAAAGAGTTCAAGGAATACCTGACGCAAGGGACACTGCCGGAGAAAGAGGAGGACGTGGAGCGCGTGGCCCGACAGGCTACGGCATACTGCATCCAGGACGGTGAGTTATACAGGAAGCGGCCAAATGATGTTTTCTTGCGATGCATCTCCAGGGAACAGGGGAGCGAGTTGCTTGCTGACATACATGGCGGAGACTGTGGGCACCACTCGTCGTCACGAACCCTCGTCAGCAAGGCGTTTCGCAGCGGGTTCTACTGGCCTACGATGCTCAACGATGCAACCGAGCTGGTGAAGTCCTGCGAGGCCTGCCAATTCCATGCCAAGCAGATCCATCAGCCAGCTCAGGGCCTCCAGACCATCCTGCTCTCATGGCCATTCACAGTCTGGGGGCTGGATATCTTAGGGCCGTTCCCTCGAGCGCCTGGGGGATATCGCTACCTGTACATCGCCATCAACAAGTTCACAAAATGGGCGGAGGTAGAAGCTGTCCGCACCATCCCGACCAGATCTGCGGTCAAGTTCATCAAGGGTCTCGTGAGCTGGTTCGGGGTCCCTAATCTCATCATCACCGACAACGGCTCGCAGTTCACTAGCAATCTCTTCAAGACATATTGTGCTAACCTTGAAACGCAGATCTGCTACGCTTCGGTGGCACACCCCAGGAGCAATGGTCAAGCCAAACGCGCCAACACGGAGGTCCTCAGAGGCCTCAAGACCAGGACCTTCAAGAAGAAGCTTGAGGCCTGCGGCAAGGGCTGGCACGACGAGCTCCAGTCTATGCTATGGTCCATCCGCACCACCGCCACCAAGCCAACAGGCAAGACCCCGTTCTACCTCGTCTACGGAGCAGAAGTGGATCTCCCTCATGAGGTCAAGCATCGCTCCGCGTGTGTCCTGGCATTTGATGAGACGCAACAGGACGCCAGGCGGGGGATGGACCTTGTGCTGGGGGAGGAATGTCGCCATGAAGCCTCACTCCGAGCGGCAAGATACCAGCAGGCGCTGCGACGGTACCACTGTCGCAGCGTCCGCTCCAGGACGCTTGAGGTGGGTGATCTCGTCCTGAGGCGGGTGCTCTCCAGGGAAGGGTTGCACAAGCTCTCGCCCATGTGGGAGGGCCTGTTTAGGATTGCCCGCGTCTCTAGGCCTGGCGCCGCGCGCCTGGAGACGCACACGAGATCCCCATCCAGAACGCCTAGAACATCCGGCACCTCTGGAAGTTCTACCCATGAAGCAAGGCCCAACGCATGTGAAGCAAGGACCTGTGCCTATGAAGGTCTCTGCTCGTGACACTCTCACGTAATGATGAGTGGGGCTGTACATGCCCCAGAGTCTCAGGAGTGCCGCCCTTGGGCCTCGGTGGCTCCCTCCCACGTCCTAGTGACAACACTTAGCTCCACGCTCGTGAGAAGACTAGACTAGGTGTCGGACGCGGCTTTTCATTTGCTTTCCATAGTTGGCTCGCCCCTTTTCTTAATGGAAGTTCGCATTCTGGTATTTTTGTCATCTTGGTTCGATCGCCTTTTCCTTTGTTCTTCCCTCGGTTCTTTGTTTTGGCCCGTACTCTCCCTCACCTGCCTCGCAAGGGGGCTGGACGGGTGCACTCGTGAGCGCTTTTCCCGTTCTTCGCGAGGCACCCTCGCTCGAGCTCGCAAGTTGGCGCTCCTCCCTTAATCCGTGCCCCTCGGGTACCATGATGCGGAGCTCTGGGTCACGGCCGGCCGCACCTACAACCTGGGCTTGGAAGAACAAGAGGTTCTTAACAATTCTTGCAGCTCCTCGACGCCTCCCAAGCCAAAGGCAAGGAGATCTCACTAGGTATTGGGAGAGACGCGCCTCGTGAGGCGGAAACTACTTCAGACACATCAAGCTAAGTTATCTCTACACGCCTACATAAAACGCTGATACTGCAACACGACACAGGAACGATAAACATAACATAGCGACTTGGAAATCATGGTTCGTTGCACGCCCCTGGAGGGCCCCATACTTTTTTCTTTTTAAATGCAGGAAGGAAAGAACAAAACAAAAGCGGCGGCACCACCGCGACGGTTCATGAGGGTAGGCCCTCGGCGCCCCCTGGGCTCAGCCAGACCCTTCCTCGCGCTTCACTGGGGCGCGGCGATGAGATGATCCGCTACCACCTTCGAAGCAGGCGCGGCGGCTGGTCATAGCCGCCGCTGCTGGAGTTGTCACCGGAGGAGGAGCCGTCGTAGCTGGATGAGCCGCGACCAGCACCAAGGACGAGGCCACCTTCATCCTCGTCACAACCGTCGCCAAGGATGAAACCTCGTCGCCGTCGTTATCCTCGGGGAAGCATCCGACGCGGCGACCATCTTCCCCGATTACCCACACGTAGAGGGTCGTGTTGCCGTCGTACTTGAAGTGGAGGGTACACCGCCTGCCTAGGCCGCGTGCGCGGGCAAACGTCCGCCAGCCGCGGGCCAGGGCTTTGTTGCCTGCGAAGGAGGCTTCCACCGCGACCCATGAAGCCTTGCTTCAGCAGCCGTCCGCCTGCAGCCAGAGACCGCCTGGACCTGCGGCCGGCAGTTCGCTGGCAAAGAATCACAGGAGATGAAGCCAGGTTCCAGCCGGGTTCTCCGACCACGCGATGAACTCCAGCAACACCTCCGCCGAGTGGAAGCATGGCCGGGGAGGCCGCGCGAGCATGGCACGCCTCACTTCATCGATGGGACTGCCATGACCTGGGTGACTCCCACCGCGCGAGGAGGTGCCGCCGCGGCTGCAAGGGGCCACGGTGAGGGTCGCGGCATGCTTACGAGGGCGACCACGCCCCCTCTTGGGTGTGATACGTCTCTAACGTATCTATAATTTTTGATTGCTCCATGCTATATTATCTACTATTTTGGACTATATTGGGCTTTATTTTCCACTTTTATATTATTTTTGGTACTAACCTATTAACCGGAGGCCCAGCCCAGAATTGCTGTTTTTTTGCCTATTTCAGTGTTTCGGAGAAACAAAATATCAAATGGAGTCCAAACGGAATAAAACCTTCGGGAACGTGATTTTCTCACCGAACGTGATCGAGGAGATTTGGACCCTACTCCAAGGAGTCAAAGAGGAGGTCATGAGGGTGGGGGGCGCCCCCCTAGGGCGCGCCCCCTGCCTCGTGGGCCCCTCGGTGCTCCACTGACATACTCCTTCCTCCTATATATACATATGTACCCCCAAACGATCAGAGAGGGAGCCAAAAAACCTAATTCCACCATCGCAACTTTCTGTATCCACGAGATCCCATCTTGGGGCCTGTTCCGGAGCTCCGCCGGAGAGGGTCGTCATCATGGAGGGCTTCTACATCATCATAGCCTCTCCGATGAAGTGTGAGTAGTTTACCTCAGACCTTCGGGTCCATAGTTAGTAGCTAGATGGCTTCTTCTCTCTCTTTGAATCTCAATACAAAGTTCTCCCCCTCTCTTGTGGAGATCTATTCGATGTAATCTTCTTTTTGCGGTGTGTTTGTTGAGATCGATGAATTGTGGGTTTATGATCAAGTCTATCTATGAATAATATTTGAATCTTCTCTGAATTCTTTTATGTATGATTGGTTATCTTTGCAAGTCTCTTTGAATTATCTGTTTGGTTTGGCCAACTAGATTGGTAGTTCTTGCCATGGGAGAAGTGCTTAGCTTTGGGTTCGATCTTGCGGTGTCCTTTCCCAGTGACAGAAGGGGCAGCAAGGCACGTATTGCATCGTTGCCATCGAGGATAACAAGATGGGGTTTATTTCATATTGCATGAATTTATCTCTCTACATCATGTCATCTTGCTTAAGGCGTTACTCTGTTTTTAACTTAATACTCTAGATGCATGCTGGATAGCGATCGATGAGTGGAGTAATAGTAGTAGATGCAGAATCGTTTCGGTCTACTTGTCATGGGCGTGATGCCTATATACATGATCATGCCTAGATATTCTCATAACTATGCTCAATTCTGTCAATTGCTCAACAGTAATTTGTTCACCCACCGTAGAATACTTATGCTCTTGAGAGAAGCCACTAGTGAAACTATGGCCCCCGGGTCTATTCTCATCATATCAATCTCCATCACTTTAATCTTGCTTTGCTTTTTTACTTTGCCTTTACTTTTTACTTTGCATCTTTATACCAAAAATACCAAAAATATTATATCTATCAGATCTCACTCTCGTAAGTGACCATGAAGGGATTGACAACCCCTAATCGCGTTGGTTGCGAGCAGCTATCGTTTTGTGCAGGTACGAGGGGCTTATATGCATGATTTGATATCTTTGCAAGTCTCTTCGAAATATCGATTTAGTTTGGCCTACTAGATTGATCTTTCTTGCATTGGGAGAAGTGCTTAGCTTTGGATTCAATCTTGCGGTGTCCTTTCCTAGTGACAGCAGGGGCAGCAAGGCACGTATTGTATTGTTGCCACCGAGGATAAAAAGATGGGGTTTATACCATATTGCTTGAGTTTATCCCTCTACATCATGTCATCTTGCCTAATGTGTTACTCTGTTCTTATGAACTTAATACTCTAGATGCATGCTGGATAGCGGTCGATGTGTGGAGTAATAGTAGGAGATGCAGAATCGTTTCGGTCTACTTGTCGCGGACGTGATGCCTATATACATGATCATGCCTAGATATTCTCATAACTATGCTCAATTCTATCAATTGCTCAACAGTAATTTGTTCACCCACCGTAGAATACTTATGCTCTTGAGAGAAGCCACTAGTGAAACCTATGGCCCCCGGGTCTATTCTCATCATATCAATATCCATCACTTTAATCTTGCTTTGCTTTTTTACTTTGCTTTTAGTTTACACTTTGCATCTTTATACCAAAAATACCAAAAATATTATATCTATAAAATCTCACTCTCGTAAGTGACCGTGAAGGGATTGACAACCCCTAATCGCGTTGGTTGCGAGTAGCTATCGTTTTGTGCAGGTACGAGGGGCTTGAGTGTAGCCTCCTACTGGATTGATACCTTGGTTCTCAAAAACTAAGGGAAATACTTACACTACTCTGCTGCATCATCCCTTCCTCTTCAAGGGAAACCAACGCAAGCTCAAGACGTAGCAAGAAGGATTTCTGGCGCCGTTGCCGGGGAGTCTACGCAAAAAGTCAACATACCAAGTACCCATCACAATCCCTATCTCTCGCATTACATTATTTGCCATTTGCCTCTCGTTTTCCTCTCCCCCACTTCACCCTTACTGTTTTATTCGTCCTCTCTCTCTCTCTCTATCCTCCCTCTCTATTTGCCTCTTTTGCCTGTTTGCTCTTGTTTGCTCGTGTGTTAGATTGCTTGTTTGTCGCGATGGCTCAAGATAATACTAAATTGTGTGACTTCACCAATACCAATAATAATGATTTCCTTAGCACTCTGATTGCTCCTCTTACTGATGCTCAGTCTTGTGAAATTAATACTGCTTTGTTGAATCTTGTTATGAAAGATCAATTCGCCGGCCTTCCTAGTGAAGATGCCGCTACTCATCTGAATAGCTTCGTTGATTTATGTGATATGCAAAAGAAAAAAGATGTCGATAATGATGTCGTTAAATTGAAGCTATTCCCTTTTTCGCTTAGAGATCGTGCTAAAGCTTGGTTTTCGTCTTTGCCTAAAAATAGTATTGATTCATGGAACAAGTGCAAAGATGCTTTTATCTCTAAGTATTTTCCTCCCGCTAAGATCATCTCTCTTAGAAACGATATTATGAACTTTAAACAACTTGATCATGAACATGTTGCACAAGCTTGGGAGAGAATGAAATTAATGATACGTAATTGCCCTACTCATGGTTTGAATTTGTGGATGATTATACAAAATTTTTATGCCGGATTGAATTTTGCTTCTAGAAATCTTTTAGATTCGGCCGCGGGAGGCACTTTTATGGAAATCACTTTAGGAGATGCTACTAAGCTCCTAGGTAATATTATGGTTAATTATTCTCAATGGCATACTGAAAGATCTTCTAATAAAAAAAGTGCATGCAATAGAAGAAATCAATGTTTTGAGTGGAAAGATGGATGAACTTATGAAATTATCTGCTACTAAGAGTGTTTCTTCTGATCCTAATGATATGCCTTTGTCTACTTTGATTAAGAATAACAATGAATTTATGGATGTGAATTTTGTTGGTAGGAATAATTTTGGTAACAATGCTTATAGAGGGAATTTTAATCGTAGACCATATCCTAGTAATCCTTCTAATAATTATGGGAATTCCTACAACAACTCTTATGGAAATTATAATAAGATGCCCTCTGAATTTGAGAATAGTGTTAAAGAGTTTATGAATTCACAAAAGAATTTTAATGCTTTGCTTGAAGAGAAATTGCTTAAAGTTGATGATTTGGCAAGGAACATTGATAGAATTTCTCTTGAGGTTGATTCTTTAAAGCTTAGATCTATTCCTCCTAAGCATGATATCAATGAGTCTCTCAAAGGCATGAGAATTTCCATTGATGAGTGCAAGGAAAGAACCGCTAGGATGCATGCTTCCAAAGATGCCTTTATTAAAGCGTGTTCCTCCAATTCCTATGAAAATCAAGATGAAGATCTAAAAGTCATTGATGTGTCCCCTATTAAATCTTTATTTTGCAATATGAATCTTGATGAAACTGAATATGATCTTCCTTTACCTAGAAGGCGTTCTAAAAATTCAGAGTATTTAGATCTTAATGATGAAATTGATGAAAGTGGGATTGAAAGAAATAAAAATCTAGATGTTGCTAAACCCACTATATTGGATTTCAAGGAATTTATTATGAAAGTTTCTCTTTAATTGATTGTATTTCCTTGTTGCAATCTGTGCTAAATTCTCCACATGCTTATAGTCAAAATAAAGCCTTCACCGAACATATTGTTGATGCCTTGATGCAATCTTATGAAGAAAAACTTGAGTTGAAAGTTTCTATCCCTAGAAAACTCTATGATGATTGGGAACCAACTATTAAAATTAAAATTAAAGATCATGAATTTTATGCTTTGTGTGATTTGGGTGCTAGTGTCTCCACTATTCCCAAGACTTTGTGTGATTTACTAGATTTCCACGATTTTGACGATTGCTCTCTAAACTTGCATCTTGCGGATTCCACTATTAAGAAACCTATGGGAAGAATTAATGATGTTCTTATTGTTGCAAATAGGAATTATGTGCCCGTAGATTTCATTATTTTTGATATAGATTGCAATCCTTCTTGCCCTATTATTCTTGGTAGACCTTTCCTTAGAACAGTTGGTGCGATTATTGATATGAAGGAAGGGAATATTAGATTTCAATTCCCATTAAAAAGGGCATGGAACACTTTCCAAGAAAGAAAATAAAATTGTCATATGAAACTATCATGAGAGCCACTTATGGATTGCCTACCAAAGATGGCAATACCTAGATCTATCCTCGCTTTTATGCCTAGCTAGGGGCGTTAAACGATAGCGCTTGTTGGGAGGCAACCCAATTTTATTTTTATTCCTTGATTTTTGCTCCTGCTTAGTAATAAATAAATTATTTAGCCTCTGTTTTGGTTGTGTTTTTTGTGTTTAATTAGTGTTTGTGCCAAGTAGAACCGTTGGGAAGACTTGGGGAAAGTCTTGTTGAACTTGCTGTAAAAAACAGAAACTTTAGCGCTCATGATAACTGCTGTAATTTTTATTTGGAGAGTGCTATTTAGTTAATTATTTTTGAAGATGATTAATAGATAAATTCCTGACGTCCAGCAATTTATTTTAGAATTTTTGGGGTTCCATATCTTGCGCTAGCTACAGATTACTACAGACTGTTCTGTTTTTGACAGATTCTGTTTTTTGGTGTGTTGTTTGCTTATTTTGATGAATCTATGGTTAGTAAAATAGTTTACAATCCATAGAGAAGTTGGAATACAGTTGGTTTAACACCAATATAAATAAAGAATGAGTTCATTACAGTACCTTGAAGTGGTCTTTTGTTTTCTTTCGCTAACGGAGCTCAGGAGTTTTCTACTTGAAGTTTTGTGTTGTGAAGTTTTTCAAGTTTTGGGTGAATTCTTTTGATGGATTATGGAACAAGGAGTGGCAAGAGATTAAGCTTGGGGATGCCCATGGCACCCCCAAGATAATCCAAGGACACCAAAAAGTCAAAGCTTGGGGATGCCCCGGAAGGCACCCCCTCTTTCGTCCACTTCCATCGGTAATTTACTTGGAGCTATATTTTTATTCACCAACATGATATGTGTTTTGCTTGGAGCGTCTTGTATTATTTGTGTCTTTGTGTATTAGTATGCCACAATCATCCTTGCTGTACACACCTTTTGAGAGAGCCATACATGAATTAAAATTTGATAGAATACTCTATGTGCTTCACTTATATCTTTTGAGCTAAGTAGTTTTGCTCTATGTGCTTCACTTATATATTTTGAGCGTTATAATTTTGCTGTATGTGCTTCACTTATATCTTTTGAGCTAAGTAGTTTTGCTCTATGTGCTTCACTTATATCTTTTGAGTGTTATAATTTTGCTCTATGTGCTTCGCTTAGATCTTTTAGAGCACAATGGTGGATTTGTTTTAAAGAAACTATTGATCTCTCATGCTTCACTTAAATTATTTTGAGAGTCTTAATAGCATGGTAATTTGCTTAATAATAATATGCTTGGTACTCAAGATTTGTGAAACTTTCTTTTGAGTGTGTTGAATACTAAGAAAAGATTGAAGCATGATAATTGTTTTGAGATATGGAAGTGATAATATTAAAGTCATGCTAGTTGAGTAGTTGTGAATTTAAAGAATACTTGTGTTAAAGTTTGTGATTCCCGTAGCATGCACGTATGGTGAACCGTTATGTGATGAAGTCAGAGCATGATTTATTTATTGATTGTCTTCCTTATGAGTGTCGGTCGGGGACGAGCGATGGTCTTTTCCTACCAATCTATCCCCCTAGGAGCATGCGCGTAATACTTTGCTTTGATAAGTTCTAGATTTTTGCGATAAGTATATGAGTTCTTTATGACTAATGTTGAGTCCATGGATTATACACATTCTCACCCTTCCACCTTTGCTAGCCTCTCTAATACCGCACACCTTTCGCCGGTATCATACACCTACCATATACCTTCCTCAAAACAGCCACCATACCTACCTATTATGGCATTTCCATAGCCATTCCGAGATATATTGCCATGCAACTTTCCACCATCTAGTTCATCATGACACATTCATCATTGTCATATTGCTTAGCATGATCATGTAGTTGACATAGTATTTCTGGCAAGGCCACCGTTCATAATTTTTTTCATACTTGTCACTCTTGATTCATTGCATATCCCGGTACATCGCCGGAGGCATCCATATAGAGTCATACTTTGTTTTAGAATCGAGTTGTAATCATTGAGTTGTAAATAAATAAAAGTGTGATGATCATCATTTAATAGAGAATTGTCCCAAAAAAAAGAGAGAGAAAGGCCAAAAAAAAATAAGGCCCAAAAAAAGAGGAGAAAATAAATAAAAAGGGGCAATGCTACTATCCTTTTACCACACTTGTGCTTCAAAGTAGCACCATGATCTTCATAGTAGAGAGTCTCTCATGTTATCACTTTCATATACTAGTGAGAATTTTACATTATAGAACTTGGCTTGTATATTCCAATGATGGGCTTCCTCAAATTGCCCTAGGTCTTCATGAGCAAGCAAGTTGGATGCACACCCACTTAGTTTCTTTTTGAGCTTTCATATACTTATAGCTCTAGTGCATCCGTTGCATGGCAATCCCTAGTCACTCACATTGATATCTATTGATGGGCATCTCCATAGCCCATTGATACGCCTAGTTAATGTGAGACTATCTTCTCCTTTTTGTCTTCTCCACAACCACCACTCTATTCCACCTATAGTGCTATATCCATGGCTCACGCTCATGTATTGCGTGAAGATTGAAAAAGTTTTGAAAAAGTTAAGAGTATCAAATAATTGCTTGGCTTGTCATCGGGGTTGTGCATGATTTAAATACTTTGTGTGGTGAAGATAGAGCGTATCCAGACTATATGATTTTGTAGGGATAACTTTCTTTGGCCATGCTATTTTGAGAAGACATAATTGCTTTGTTAGTATGCTTGAAGTATTATTATTTTTATGTCAATATAAACTTTTGTCTTGAATCTTTAGAATCTGAATATTCATATCACAATTAAGAAGATTTGCATTGAAATTATGCCAAGTAGCACTCCGCATCAAAAATTCTCTTTTTATCATTTACCTACTCGAGGACGAGCAGGAGTTAAGCTTGGGGATGCCTGATACGTCTCCAACGTATCTATAATTTTTGATTGATCCATGCTATATTATCTACTGTTTTGGACTATACTGGGCTTTATTTTCCACTTTTATATTATTTTTGGGACTAACCTATTAACTGGAGGCCCAGCCCAGAATTGCTGTTTTTTGCCTATTTCAGTGTTTCGGAGAAACGGAATATCAAACGGAGTCCAAATGGAATAAAACCTTCGGGAACGTGATTTTCTCACCGAACATGATCCATGAGACTTGGAACCTACTCCAAGGAGTCAAAGAGGAGGTCACGAGGGTGGGGGGCACCCCCCCTAGGGTGCGCCCCTGCCTCATGGGCCGCTCGGTGCTCCACCGACGTACTCCTTCCTCCTATATATACATATGTACCCCCAAACGATCAGAGAGGGAGCCAAAAAACCTAATTCCACCGCCGCAACTTTCTGTATCCACGAGATCCCATCTTGGGGCCTGTTCCGGAGCTCCGCCGGAGAGGACCGTCATCACGGAGGGCTTCTACATCATCATAGCCTCTCCGATGAAGTGTGAGTAGTTTACCTCAGACCTTCGGGTCAATAGTTAGTAGCTAGATGGCTTCTTCTCTCTCTGTGAATCTCAATACAAAGTTCTCCCCCCTCTTATGGAGATCTATTCGATGTAATCTTCTTTTTGCGGTGTGTTTGTTGAGACCAATGAATTGTGGGTTTATGATCAAGTCTATCTATGAATAATATTTGAATCTTCTCTGAATTCTTTTATGTATGATTGGTTATCTTTGCAAGTCTCTTCGAATTATCCGTTTGGTTTGGCCAACTAGATTGGTAGTTCTTGCCATTGGAGAAGTGCTTAGCTTTGGGTTCGATCTTGCGGTGTCCTTTCCCAGTGACAGAAGGGGAAGCAAGGCACGTATTGCATCGTTGCCATCGAGGATAACAAGATGGGGTTTATTTCATATTGCATGAATTTATCTCTCTACATCATGTCATCTTGCTTAAGGCGTTACTCTGTTTTTAACTTAATACTCTAGATGCATGCTGGATAGCGGTCGATGAGTGGCGTAATAGTAGTAGATGCAGAATCGTTTCGGTCTACTTGTCTCGGACGTGATGCCTATATACATGATCATGCCTAGATATTCTCATAACTATGCTCAATTCTGTCAATTGCTCAACGGTAATTTGTTCACCCACCGTAGAATACTTATGCTCTCGAGAGAAGCCACTAGTGAAACCTATGGCCCCGGGTCTATTCTCATCATATCAATCTCGATCACTTTAATCTTGCTTTGCTTTTTTACTTTGCTTTTACTTTACACTTTGCATCTTTATACTAAAAACACCAAAAATATTATATCTATCAGATCTCACTCTCGTAAGTGACCATGAAGGGATTGACAACCCCTAATTGCGTTGGTTGCGAGAAGCTATCATTTTGTGCAGGTACGAGGGACTTGAGCGTGGCCTCCTATTGGATTGATACCTTGGTTCTCAAAAACTGAGGGAAATACTTACGCTACTCTACTGCATCATCCCTTCCTCTTCGGGGAAAACCAACGCAAGCTCAAGACGTAGCAGGGTGGCAGCAAACTGGGCCCCTTCTGGCGGGCCTTGCCCTTTTCTGCGGCGGAGAACCTCTTCACCGGCGCCATAGGTGTCGCTGCTAGTAGTGAAGCAAGGGAGAAGAAGCGGGAGAAACAAAGGAAGAGATGGGTGATGGGGGCTCCGCCCCATCCCATTTATAGCCAGGAGGGGGCCAACCGCCGGCCTCCATGATCTAAGGTAATAATGCCCCTTTTTCTGCATGCAACAGGGATTCATCAAGTCGGGCAGTTACCGAGGCAGCATGGGGAAGCGGAGACGCCCGCGCCCCATTAATCTCCACATGTCAACCGAGGCCGCAGGCTTTGGGGCCGCGGCGCTCCGCACTGGCCCCTTGGCTTCACCTCGAAGCCAAGTCCGAGCGCGCCTTGGGCCTAGGGGATACTGTTAGCGTCCTGGGAACGGGGGTCCCCAGACTTGCCTGCGTGCGGCCCACGACGTGGCTCCATCGGCGGCCCTGTACGACCTATCTTTATTAGCAAACACTCAAGACCCTCGCTAGGGGCCAAGCCTCGCGAGGCGGACGTTGCAAGACCTTCTCGGGGCGGCCTCACCAGGCTGGCTCGCGAGGGGCGGAGAGATCAAGGCAGGGGGCACCTCGCGAGGTTCCTGTGACGCAAGCCATGATGACCAAGGCCAGGCGGGCACTAGGCGGGCGCCAGCGCGCGTAGTGTCCTCGTTTCCTCTTTGGTCTAGAAGGGTATGTGGACACACTCTCCCCCTCTCATTGCTATGCATCTCCTAGATAGATCTTGCGTGATCCTAGATTTTTTTTGAAATTGCATGCTACATTTCCCAACACCGTCGCCGGTCACTTGGGCCAAAGTCAGAGCTAGATTTTTACCCGAAGAGCCCAAGGATTTGGGTCGACAAAGAGGTTCGAGTTCCACAGTGACGCCTCCAATGAGGAGGACAACATCAGAGGACACCGCCGGCACCGACTCCGGCACTGACCGAGGTCAGCACTAGGTTTCCACCCAGAACGAGCCAACATACACCAGACGTACCCACATCCAAACAAGCCAGCTCGAATCGACAAAACCCCGCGCCCAAGCCAAGACAATCGCCGAGCAAAAGCTGACCTCCGCCGTCTACCATGCTAACCACAGTTGCAAACCACCAGAAAAAACCTCATGTTGTTGAGCCACTGCTAGCAAGCCGGTTGCAGATCTATGCACGTTGGAGCCCATCCTGAGCGGCGCCATCATGTTGTCATCCTAATCTGTTGCTCACCACCAACCATGGATCCATAGGCATCCACCAGAGAGTCCACTCCCTAGCTCACCACATGTAGGCATCCCGTAACTATGCATGGACTATGTAATCACATCATGCTAACACAGATGCACTAGTAAAATGGCAATGCTCATTGATATAAATATAATGGCAATGTCATGGACATGAGTATAGGAAAGTATACATTATGATCCATCAATTGTACTCACATGAAAATGCTTAATTTTTCAAATAGATGCATGGCATGCGTTTCAAATTGAAAGACTGAAAAGAAAAAAAGTTGATTCTAGGATGCCAGCCAAAGTTGCCAATGTTGGTATTATTTCTGGTGTTCTACCCAATATTGTTCCTAGTAGTGTCACTAGCTTGTGGTATACTAATGGCACTCTTCTCTTTCTTAAACCTACTCTGGAAAATGCCACGAATGTTAAATGGTTGCTTTCCTATTTTGACAACCTTTTTGGGATGAAAATTAATTTTAACAAATATGATTTGCTTACAATTCATGTGGAGGAGGAAGTTGTCAAGGTTCTATTTCAATATACTTTTTTTGTTGCAAAATAGTGATTTCCCTTTGAAATACCTAGGGGTGCCTTTACACTATCTTAAATTACATAGAGAAAGTATTCAATCCATTATTGACAAGATTATCAAGAGAATTTGTGGATGGAGAGGCAGATTACTCAGTTATGAGGCGAAGCTTATCCTTCTTCGGACTTGCATTGCTAGTATACCTATGTACCTGATGTCTATAATTAAATTTCCTAAATGGGCTATCAAAGTTATTTCCGCTCAAATGGCTCACCTTTTGTGGGGTAACCTTAGAGATTTTCATAAATAACATTTAGAACATTGAGGGCTTGTGTCCCAAAAAAGAATTTGGTAGGGTGGGTATACCTAATTTTAGAGATTTCATTCTTGCCCTGCTTGTTTCTTGGGCCAAGAGGTATTTTCATGGTGCTAACAAGATTTGGGGTATATTTCCTTGACTATAAGTATACCACTGCTAAACCCAGTGTGTTGTCTAAGTAGAACCTGGTCTCCCCTTTTTGGAAAGGAAGTACTTGGGCTTTTGTTGTTGTTAGTCCTTCTATAAAGGATTCCTGGCAATTGAACAAATATTAGTTTTTGCCATGATATTTGTGTGGGAGATAGCACTCTCAAAACTCAATTTGGGAAGTTTTTTTACATACGTCAACAGTAGGATTGCTCTGTAGCTCAATTCTGGGATGGTTCCACCCTTAAAATTTCTTTAATGAGATGTGTTGATGCTAGTTTTTTGGGTAAATGTTTGGAACTCTTAACCTTATTGCAACCTCTTGTTTCCAATCTTGATCCTGATCGGTCTGTTTGGTTATTTGAAGCCTCGTGTATTTATTCCACTAAGTCTTGCTATAAGATGATTAACTTTAGTGGGTTTTCTGCTCCATTCTGAAAATGGCTATGGAAAATCCCCGTACCACCATATTTTCATGAGTTCTTATGTCTGGTAGCTAACAACCGTATGCTTACTAGATATAATTTGAGTAAGAGACAACATGTAGAAGATTTCTCATGTTTGTTTTGTAACGAACCTGAATCTTTTTCTCACCTTTTGTTTGGTTCCACTTATCCATGTGCTATTTGGGAGGTGGTAGCTCACATATTTCAATTTCCCCTTCCCAAATCAATTCATGATATTTGTGTCATGTGGTTTAATTTTAAGAAGATGGACGTTCCTAACATGTCATGTGTTACCACCTTATGGAGCCTATGGACTGTTCGTAACGAGATGCATTTTCAGGGCTTAGTGTGGAAAGATGTAAGGGTTCTATTAAGAAAGGTAAGCACTCTGTTGCATCAATGAAAGATCCTATGCGACGACTCTTAGCAATGTGCTAATGCGAAGATGCTTGTTGCTCCTGGATCAGCGAAGAGAGGAGCACCTGAGGATCGCATGGAGATGAGTCTGTGTACAAGTGGATATGGTGGCCTATATCAACCTTTCATTGGAGCTGTGAGATATCATTCCAGTTTGATGTGTAATGTTGATGTTTGGCCGCTGATGTTTCACTTGTAGGCTTTATGTTTCAAATCAACTTGGTACTTATTATGGCCCTGCTACTTTAGCCAGGCTCGAGAGCTGGGAATAGTTTATGTTGGTTTGCCTCGTTTATAATAAAATGGGGGCAAAGATATGGAAAACTTACATAAAGCCAAAATGCAAGCTCTTTGCCAAGGTTGGTGCTTCACGGGCAGATCCTCGCGTGTTAGCGGTCAAAGGGAGCTCACAACTATCTATGTCTTATGTGCCTAAAAGCTCTAGAAGGGCATACATGTATGCACGAGTTGCCCCTCTTCAATAGTTTGGCAGAAAACCAGGCCATAAAAAGGTGTAGTTATTTGATTTTGTTGAGAATTGGTGGGAGATGAACCTTGTAGAGCAGCCAAGAAGTGGGTGCATCCTATATACGCAAGGGAAAACACGGTTAAAAAATTCAACAAAGTTTCAATGGAATTTCTTAAATTTTGCATATTTTATTGAGGTCCAATGTACTTGTAACGCTAAAGCTTTGAGTCAGATTCAGACTACCAAAAAATAAGCTAAAATTTAATGTATTTTAAAAACTCAAAATTCAAAAGAATTCCCCCAAAAATGTGAAATTTATGAAATTCCGCATATTCCAGTGACGTCTGGAATTGTTTTGTTTCTGAAATTTAACTTATCAAGACACTTACCAGTAAGTGGCACATCAAGTGATAGGTGACATTAGCCAACCGCTATCAATTGCTAGGGTGTTTTGAGAGTAATCTGTCGTGGTTCTAAGTCTGACAGTAATGTAGGGGGTAAGTATGGAGAGGCAAGATCTTAGCTATGGAGAAGTTGTAAGCACACGAGGTTTACGAGTTCAGGCCCTTCTCAGAGGAAGTAATAGCCCTACGTCTTGGAGCCCGGAGGCGGTCGACTGGATTATGCGTGTATGGTTTACAGGGGTGCGAACCCTTTACACTGAGGAGGGGGTGGCTTATATAGAGTTCGCCGGACCCCTCCGGCCCTCAGTTATGCATGGTTTTAAATACATTAAGGTCGGGCGTTACTGGTAACGCCCCTAATAAAGTGCTATGATGACCATAAAGGCTACTTAATAACCGACCGTTAGCATGCAGAGTGCCTTTAGATCTCCTATGAAAGGACCACGATGTCACCTAGAGGGGGGGTGAATAGGCGTTTTAAAATCTTTTATGGATTTGGCTATATCCTAATGCAGAAATAAATTAAGCGGATACTTTTTAAGAACAAATCCTAAATATACTAGGCTCACTAAGTGCACCAACAACTTAGGATAAACAAGATGAGAATAACGAGGATATGAGTAAGCACAAGTAAGTCACACAAACTTACTCAATGTATATCACGAGATATGGAAATGAATAATACACACAACCACAAGTAAGCAATACAAGCTTACACAAATTGTATCACAATATATGGAATTGAATGATACAAGCAAACTCAAGTAAGCACTACAAGCTTACACAAGTTATGTCACAAGATATGGAAATGAATGTTACAAGCTAGCAATTCACACTAAGCATAAGATAGAACAATAGTAGAAAGTATGAATTGCGAATATAAAGTGTAGGCCTAAATAATCTCTTCAAGGGAATGGCCAACACAATATAATGAGGACAACAAGATATAGTGAATGCACGGTCAAGTCACCAAAGTAAACCACAAGTAAGGAGTTAGGGTTAGGGATAACCAAAGTCACGAAGACGAGGATGTATCCCGATCCTTGGAGGGAAGCTAGTCACCGTTAGAGAGGTGGATGTTACCACGAAGGCACACCAACGCCACGAAGGCTCACCCTATTCTCCTTGAGATATCACCATGAAGGAGATTCTCATCCACTAGTTGTAGACCTTGAGGCGGCCTCCAAACCTTCACAAACTTTCCGGGGGACAAATCACAAGTTGATCC
Source organism: Triticum aestivum (assembly GCF_018294505.1). Taxonomy (NCBI): domain Eukaryota; kingdom Viridiplantae; phylum Streptophyta; class Magnoliopsida; order Poales; family Poaceae; genus Triticum; species Triticum aestivum. Next base: position 565,840,314 of record NC_057809.1, on the reverse strand, counting down.
CTCACCGGAGCACTCCTACCGCCTAGGAGTCTCCAACCTCCAAGAGTAACAAGAACAAAGGGGAAATGCTCAAGACTTGCTCAAATCACGAATTCCTTTGGTCAAGAGAGGGAGAGGGAGTGGATCTATTACTTGATTGGAAAAACTCTCAAGAACTCTCACGAATCTCTCCGGGATCTAAGATTTGGTGTAGGAGAAGTGAGAGGGAGCCACTTGTGTTCTTGGGGTGATTTGGGATGAAGTGGTCAACCCTCTACCGGATTAGTAGAGGGATATGTATAGAGGGCCTAGAAAATTAGCCGTTTGTGAGTAAGTGACAGCGCCGGGCCGGACATCTGGGCAAGGGCCGAACATCCGGCAGGCACAACCAACATATGAAAACAGGTTTTGGAATTTGCGGGCCGGATTTCCGGGAGGATCCCGGACATTCGGGGAGACCCGAAAGCCCCGGACATCCGGCCAAGTCCCGGATGTCCGGCCATTAAAAAAACAGCAGGAACCCCAAAACCGAAACATGCATAACTTTCACATCCGGACTCCGATTTTGATGATCTTGGGCTCGTTTTGAAGCTATGTAAAAGCTCCAGGTCCTCACATAGAGAACCACCCAAGATAAGCCAAAATGGAGGGTGCAAAGCATGCAAGGGTTATACATATACTTTGGGGAACCTAGTTGGCTTTGGATTTTCTTTTGAGATATGTAGGCATATTGTATTTGTATTGGATAGGAGTGAAATATGCCTAAGTTGGAATATGATGTGAGAAGAATAGAAATAGATGATGTTGACTTGAGCAAATCCATCACTTACCCCTTTGACCCCCTCTTAATAGTGTGGGATCCCTATAACTCAAGAATCATAAAAGAACTATACTAGGTAGCTACCGGAAACTCATTCTTGAGCATATATCCTTTTCGATGGTCATCGATCCTCACATCTAAAGCCATAGGAACTAATACCTTTGACTAGCGCCTTTCACTTGAGCTTTATATTGATGTTTCTTCATGGCTCAAGTTGAAGGCAAGACATTGGAGAAGTCTTCAAGTAGCTCCCCCATACACAATGTGGAAAGCTTTGCTTTGCATTCATCTTTACTTGTCCATCAGCATTAATTACTTGATAACATACTTTGATGAGCACCAAGCTTTCTTATAAGCACCAAGCTCATGAGAATTACCTAACCCACATAACATAAACAACACATAGTATGGGTTAGTACACAAAGCGCAATCGATAAATTCTCACCATACCACAAGATCTCATGTGGCACATGATATGCGCTTGTGTGTTGACCATCTTAGAGGTCAATCTTTGATCTTTATCTTGGTCAACATTTATCTTTGCTCCATGATTAATATTGATGTCTTGAAGGCCCTATTGATATCTTCACTATGCTTCATTTCTTCAAGACATAATAACCAATATCTCAATTCACCATGACCATATCAAGTTTCTCCTTGAATATCATATTGGACATCATTTTCTCGTTCTCATGCTCCAACATAGTATCTTGAGAGGCACAATGAATTCTTCACTTGAATTAGTTGCTTCAAGACATAATAATCCATGACTCAACATATGAGCTCATATTGATCCTATCTTCAAGCATATGTAGAATTCTTCTCTTTAATCATTCTCCCAATATCTTGATCCATCATGGTTCAACCCATAAGACTTGATGCATGCACAACAATATGTATATGGCATTCATTTAGAATCCATTCTATCTCCTTCTTGCATCACCATGGAACAAACATCCCTTAGTTGATCCAATATTCTTCATGCATTGGAAATAGAACTTTCCTTCAAATGTATAACTCAATGCAAACATTAGTCCATTAGGATTGTCATCAATTACCAAAACCACACATGGGGACTACATGTACTTTCATCCTGGTCGTCAAGTGGTTTGGTCTTGGTCGAGTGGTCGCTTCTTGGTCGAGTGTCTTCGAGTCTGTCGAGTGGAACACCTCCAAGTCGATTGAAAGGTGATTTCTTCTAGAGATGTCCTTGGGTAGGGCAGTTTGGACAGGTCCGTGACCCTACCGTACGTACATAGCTTCGTCATTAGCCCCCGAATGGATCGAGGTTTGAGTGGGGAAGGAGTTGAGAATTTTCCCGACTCATTTTTCATGCCATGAGCATATCTGGTTTCAGCTCAATGAACCTGAGTAATGACAGCAACTTCCTTTTCAGTCGCCTTGATCCATTCTTAGCTTTTTGTCGAGTGAGTTTCTTTACTTGAAAGGCTCCGAGTGGCGGTGCGGAGGAGATCTTTGGTCTGACAAGTTGTTCTGCTGCCCACAGATTTCGCGGGATCCGAATTTTTGGAAGCGCGCGGGACGGGGGAGGCAGCAGTAATCGGATGGGATAGAGCAGAGCCGCCTCAATCTCCGCGCCACCTTTTTCACCACATATCACGCGCGCAATTGTTACGGGATTTGACAGGGCCGCCCGGGCCTACCAGTCAGCCACTTGGAAGCGGCCTCATATAAGGCGTTGGACCGGGGTCTCTTCGAACAGTGCGTCCCTATTATCTCTTCTCCTCTTCATGCTCCCTCGCCGCGCTCGCTCTCGCCCCAGCGCCACCGCTCCGTACGCGTTTCGCCGGTGACGATGGGGAAGGAGAAGACGGCGGCTCTAGAGCGGGCGAAGAAGGCAACGGCGAGGTCGAAGGGGAAGGCAACCAGTCGGGGTGGATCCTCCTCGCGAACCGGACTGCCGAAGGGCTGGATCCAGGGCGACTGGATCCGCTCAATGATCACCCAAGAATACCTCGACGACCTAGCCGAAGGAGGACTGATCCCCTATGAATCGGTGCGGCTTCCGGGGAAGGAATCCGAGCCGCAATCTCGGGAGGGTGAGCGCATTCTCCTTGCCACCCACGTCGACCGTGGATTTGCCTTGCCTCCTCGCCCTTTTTTCGGGGATTTCTGAACTTCTTTGGGGCACAACTCCACCACTTCACTCCCAACACAATCATTTATCTCGCCGCTTTTGTTTCTTTGTGTGAGAATTTCCTGGGTTGCTGGCCTCACTGGGGCCTTTTCAAGCACATTTTCACTTGTCGCTCCCAGACGGTGAAAAGAGCTAATCCGAGTGACGAGAGGACTCAAGTGATTCAGATGTGTGGGGGTCTTGGTGTCCAGATGAGAGGGAAAAGCTCCTTTCCGGCCATGATTCTTCCCGACTCAGTTCGCGGATGGCAGTTGACCTGGTTTTACTGCAAAGACCAGTCGACGCCAGGGCAGTCGACTGGCCTCCCTCCTTTCACCATGGACCGAATGAGGAAACCCTCCCCTTTGAAGGTGCTCCTGGAGGAGAAGGCGCAGGTGAGGGTGCTGGTAGAGCGAGTGGTCCAGCTTATCCGTGACGGGGTCACCGGTATGGATCTCTTGGAGGTCTTCCTTCAGCGGTGCATCCAGCCTCTTCAAGCCCGAGACCATCCGATGTGGATGTATTCGGGTCTTGAAGACTCCACTCGGATTCACCCGGAGGAGGTCGATGACGATGCACTGGAGAAGTGGCTGTCCGGCATGACCGAGAACAAGGACAACCCCAGGGGAGCCAGGAGAGTTCCTCCATTCGACCAGTCTCATGTACCAGAGAAGGTCCGATTTTGAGCTTTTGTTTGTAATCTGAATTCACTCACGCAGTTGCCTATACTGAGTCAACTGACTTTGTTCTTCCTGCTTTTTTTCAGGCCATTATTGAAATGTATTCAATGCCCAACGGAGAGCAAGAGCAGGACCCGGAAGGAGAGGCGAGCGGCGGCGACAGTGGCGAATGGGATTCTGACGGTGGAGGGGACGAAGAAAGCGACGATCCAAGTGAGGAGGAAGAAGTCGAGTCACCCCCCTCGCAGGGAGAGGCGGTCCAAACTTGACCAAGAACGACCGAGCGCCCGTGAAAAGGCGATTGCTCAAGCTGGTCAGTCTTCAAAGCGTCCTCAGACCTCTTCGCCAACTCCGACTGAAAAAGCGTCAAAGCATCCCAAAGTCGCAGAGCCGAAGCTTCGGAAGGCGTTGCCGAAGATTAAGATTGACATCCCCATCGCTTCCGCGTGAGTGTCTCCCTTCATATTTACTCGACGCCCTGTGCTGTTTGTTTTTCTTGTTTTAACCGGACGAACTTTGGAACTGTCAGCACTACTACTTCCGGGACCTTAGCTTATAGGGATGATGATGAGGTGATGGAGGATGCGGTCACTTCTAATCTGGGTATGATTTCTGCCATACTGTCTTTATTTTGGTCGATTCAACTGCAATGTGTATCATTGGGTGATGTGATTTTGTCGATTGAACTTTGAACAGCCCCTAACATTATTGACCTCCCTGATGATGATGATGAATAGCCCGAGAGGCCTTTGACGAGGAAAAATAGGCAAGCTCCTGCGAGCAAGGTGCCACAATCGACGCCGAGGGCGGAGCCAGTCGTTCAGGATGCTGGCGATGCCAATCGGGGTTCTGTTACCTTCGTCGAGCCATTGTCGAGTGCCTTACCTTCCTCGTCGACTGCTCAGGCCCCTGTCGACCCGCCTTCAGTTTTTGCGACCCATCATGTCCCAGAGGATGAGGTGAATGCTGCCAGGGAAGCCATACGCCAGGCGGGCATTATGATGGAGAAGATGAAGACGGTGCGGGACGCCAGCCAAGCCGCCTACGATGCCAGCTCGGCTCTCCAGAGCAACGTTCAGGTTAGTTGGTCTCCGCTTGTTCTGTTAGGATATGCTATCTGAAGACTCTCTCCAAAAATCTTTGCATCTGTACACCCACTGGGTGCATCGATTGAATTTTTGAACTAGTGGGGGCACGCTGAGTGCACCCACTGGGTGTAGTCCCTGAGACTACGGTGGGCTGCTGGCAGTCGACTGTAGTCTTTGTATTTTGTCGAGTCTAAAACCGAACTGGTAGTTTGTCTCTTCCACTCGATCTGGTCGAGTGGGATCAGAACCGGTGGGGGCACGCCAAGTGCACCCACTGGGTGTAGTCCCCGAGACCGTGGTCGACTGCTGGCAGTCGACTGTGGTCTGAGTTCTACTTTCTCTCCACTTATTTTTACTCCCTGCACTCAACTCCGGCAGGCCGGTCGAGTGGGATCAGAACCGGTGGGGGCACGCAAAGTGCACCCACTGGGTGTAGTCCCCGAGTCTATGGTGGACTGCGGGCAGTCGACCGTAGTCTTATTACTTATTGTCTTTGTCATTTTTCGCTGTAAAATAACTTCTCCTCTTTGATTTCAGAAATCTTGTGATCTTGGAGCTCGCTTTGCTGACTTGGAGAAACAGCAGATTCAACTGAATCTCGACTTGGAGCTGGCCAAGACAGAGCTGCAAAAGGTCAAGGACGGCGCCACTGGTAATAAGAGTTTGTCGACTGGTCTGTCTTGGGCTTGAGTACCCTTCTGCTCTTTCTGAATCAATCATAATTTCTTTGCAGAAAAACTGAGAGAAGCTCTGGTGAAGAAGGATCGGGATTTGGCTGCTGCTCGAAAGGAGGCTGACGACAGGACCGCTCTGGCTGAACGGAAACTGGCTTCGGTCGGCCAGTTGGAAGAAGAGAATACCAAGCTGAAATCTGCTCTGAACAAAGCCAACAAGGAGTGCTCGCGCTGGAAGAAGGAGAACCTCAACCTGTGCGAGAAGATGGAAGGCATCGCTCGCAGGAGGGACGATCTGGAGAGCTATCTAAGGAGCCTTGCCAAGAAGTTGTTCCTCAAGCTTGAAGGTGCACATTTTGTTCCGACTGATTTTTTTTGTGTTGACTCAGCGTATGAAAATTGACTTATCCTTGGATCATGAATGCATAGTTTTGCGAGGACTTCGAGGAGGAGACTGGGCGGATCGAATCAGGTTTGGATCCAATCAATTCTCCCGTGAAAGATGAAACTGCCATGAATCTGCTCTGACTGGAATCCCGCATCGACGGTGTCATGGACTACTTGGCTCGACTGAAGGTCGCCATGTCACGAATCGACCCGACACTTTGGCCAGAGGCCACGCTCCAAAATGATCTTGAGTCCTTGATGACTCAATTTAACGAAATCCCTGACCGAGTGCAGGAGTGGAAGAAGTCTTCTGTCCGGTGTGGCGCTGATGTGGCTCTGTCTCTGGTTCGCGTCCATTGCAAGGAGGTGCGACAAGATAAGCTGGCAGCAATCAAGGTTGCCAACACCCAGAAGCATGACTTCCGATCTTTTATGGAGACTTCCATCGCTATAGCCACTCGGATCGCCGACGGCGTCGACTTAGACGAGTTCGTCGAGCCTGCTAGTCCTCCTCCCGCGGAGTGAACAAACTTGTATGCCTCACCTTAAATTTGCCTCGGAATGCCAAGTGGTTTTTGTAACCGTTAAACTCTTTCAGGCTGAATGCCCGAGCACTTCGATCTGTGGTTCGGAACCTTTAGGATTTATCTCAACTTGGTTTATCGTTGAATATCTTCGTGAATCCCCTGTCGAGTGAACTCGTTCTTCATTCGAGACAACTTTTGTATTTGTAGCGCAGCTCCGAAGGAGAAGGAAGCAGTCGACCTGCGCCTCGTTGCCCTTGCGGGTCGGCGAAGCTCCTCAAGAGAAGGTGGCAGTAGTCCTGCACCTCATTGTCCTTGCAGAGTGGGATGGAGCACACGTTGTATTTGTGGCGAAGCTCTCCAGGGGAAGGCGGCAGTTGACCCGCGCCTCGTTACTGCGGAGCGGGATGGAGCGCACATCGTATTTGTGGCGAAGCTCTCCAGGAGAAGGCGGCAGTTGACCCGCACCTCGTCGTCCTTACGGAGTGGGAGGAAGCGCATGTTGTATTTGTGGCGAAGCTCCTAAGGAGAAGGCGGCAGTCGACCTGCACCTCGTCGTCCTTGAGGATTGAGATGTGTTTCATACTTAGGGGAGTACTGGACTGCAGCTAAGCCCCCGAGTGGGAGGTTTGCTCTCCACTCGGTAGGATTTTTCAAACTTAGGCGAGTGCCGGACTGCAGCTAAGTCTCCGAGTGAGAGAACTTAGGCGAGTACTGGACTGCAGCTAAGCCCTCGAGTGGGAGGGTTGCTCTCCACTCGGTAGGATTTTTTCAAACTTAGGCGAGTGCCGGACTACAGCTAAGTCTCCGAGTGAGAAAACTTAGGCGAGTACTAGACTGCAGCTAAGCCCCCGAGTGGGAGGGTTGCTCTCCACTCGGTAGGATTTTTTTCAAACTTAGGCGAGTGCCGGACTGCAGCTAAGTCTCCGAGTGAGAAAACTTAGGCGAGTACTGGACTGCAGCTAAGCCCCCGAGTGGGAGGGTTGCTCTCCACTCGGTAGGATTTTTTTCAAACTTAGGCGAGTGCTGGACTGCAGCTAAATCTCCGAGTGAGAAAACTTAGGTGAGTACTGGACTGCAGCTAAGCCCTCGAGTGGGAGGGTTGCTCTCCACTCGGTAGGATTTTTTTCAAACTTAGGCGAGTGCCGGACTGCAGCTAAGTCTCTGAGTGAGAAAACTTAGGCGAGTACTGGACTGCAGCTAAGCCCCCGAGTGGGAGGATTGCTCTCCACTCGGTAGGATTTTTTCAAACTTAGGCGAGTGCTGGACTGCAGCTAAGTCTCCGAGTGAGAAAACTTAGGCGAGTACTGGACTATAGATAAGCCCCCAAGTGGGAGGATTGCTCTCCACTCGGTAGGATTTTTTCAAACTTAGGCGAGTGCCGGACTACAGCTAAGTCTCCGAGTAAGAAAACTTAGGCAAGTACTGGATTGCAGCTAAGCCCCCGAGTGGGAGGGTTGCTCTCCACTCGGTAGGATTTTTTCAAACTTAGGCGAGTGCCGGACTGCAGCTAAGTCTCCGAGTGAGAAAACTTAGGCGAGTACTGGACTGCAGCTAAGCCCCCGAGTGGGAGGGTTGCTCCCACTCGGTAGGATTTTTTCAAACTTAGGCGAGTGCCGGACTGCAGCTAAGTCTTCGAGTGAGAGAACTTAGGCGAGTACTAGACTGCAGCTAAGCCCCCGAGTGGGAGGATTTCTCTCCACTCGGTAGGATTTTTAAATACTTAGGCGAAACGGGTTCGCAGCTAAGCCCCCGAGTGGGAGGCTGGCTCACCACTCGGTAGGAAATTATTTTTACAAACTTAGGCGAAGCGGATTCGCAGCTAAGCCACCCACTGGGGTATTTCTTACGCAAACAAAAAACAATAACAATCACTGGGAAAATTATAACGCCCTTGTCTTTGATAAATAAACTATAGGAGTTTTTTCTTATTACATCTCATCCGAGTGAGAATTCAAGTATAAAAGGGGCGGAGTAGCTCCGCATTCCAGGCTCGTGGCTCATCAATCTGGCGATCGACATTGTAGAGGTGGTACGCTCCATTGTGGAGGCCTCTGGTGACTATGAAGGGGCCTTCCCAAGTAGGAGCGAGTTTGTGTGGTTTTTGCTGATCCACGCGGAGGACTAAGTCTCCTTCTTGGAAGGCTCGACTCTTCACATTTCTGGCATGGAATCGACGCAAGTCTTGCTGATAGATGGTCGATCAGATCATGGCCATTTCTCTTTCTTCTTCTAGGAGGTCGACTGCGTCCTGCCGGGCTTGTTGTGCTTCTTCTTCAGAGTAGAGCTCGAATCGAGGGGCGTTGTGAAGCATGTCACTCGGCAATACTGCTTCGGCTCCGTAGACCAGAAAGAATGGGGTTCTTCCGGTCGATCGGTTCGGGGTCGTCCTCAATCCCCAAAGAACTGATGGAAGCTCATCGACCCATGCACCTGCTGCGTGCTTGAGATCGCGCATCAATCGAGGTTTCAGTCCTTTGAGAATTAGGCCGTTTTCTCTTTCCGCCTGTCCATTCGACTGAGGGTGAGCGATCGAAGCATAGTCGACTCGTGTGCCCTAAGAGGCGCAAAAGGCCCTGAATTTGTCGGAATCGAAGTTTGACCCATTGTCAGTGATGATGCTGTGCGGAACTCCATATCTGAATATCAACTCTCTGATGAAACCGATAGCAGTGCAAGCATCAAGATTCTTGATAGGCTTAGCTTCAATCCATTTGGTGAACTTGTTGACTGCTACTAGCACATGAGTGAAGCCGCTCCTGCCCGTTTTCAGTGGTCCAACCATGTCCAGCCCCCAAACAGCGAAGGGCCAGACGAGTGGAATGGTTTTCAGAGCTGACGCGGGCTTGTGCGACATATTGGAGTAATACTGACATCCTTCACATTTGTCAACTATCTCTTTTGCCATTTCATTGGCCCTTGGCCAGTAAAATCCCGCTCGGTATGCTTTAGCCACAATGGTCCGAGAGGACGCATGATGACCACAGGTCCCCGAGTGGATATCGTCAAGGATCATCTGACCTTCTTCTGGTGTTATACACTTCTGACTGACTCCAGTCGCGCTTTCTCTATACAACTGTCCCTTTATGACTGTAAAGGCCTTGGATCGACGGACGATCTATCGAGCCTCTTCTTCGTCCTCTGAGAGTTCTTTCCTTAGGATGTATGCGATGTACGGTACTGTCCAGTTGGGAGTGATGACCAAGACTTCCATGATCAGGTCGACCACAGCTGGAACTTCAACTTCAGTCGGATCCGTGGCACTTTTTGGCTGCGGGGCCTCTTCAGTGAAGGGATTCTCCTAAACTGATGGTGTGTGGATGTGTTCCAAAAACACATTGCTGGGAATGGCTTCTCTTTTGGAACCTATTTTTGCCAAATCATCAGCTGCTTGATTTTTCAGTCGGGGTATGTGATGAAGCTCTAACCCCTCGAATTTCTTCTCCAGCTTTCTCACTGCATTGCAATAACTAGTCATGGCTGGACTTCTGACGTCCCATTCCTTCATCACCTGATTAACCACCAAATCTGAGTCGCCATAGACCATGAGGCGTCGGACGCCGGGTGAAATGGCCATGCGCAACCCATATAAAAGTGCTTCATATTCCGCCTCGTTATTGGAGGAATCAAAGTGGATTTGAAGAACATATCTGAGCTTATCTCCTCGGGGGAGACCAACACCACCCCGGCACCGGAACCATTCAGCATTTTGGAGCCATCGAAGAACATGGTCCAATGCTCCGAGTGAACCTGAGTCGGCAGTTGTTGTTCAATCCACTCGGCGATGAAATCTGCTATTGCCTGGAACTTGATAGCTTTCTTTGCCTCGAACTTGATATCTAGAGGAAGGAGTTCAATCGCCCATTTTGCCACTCGACCAATTGCATCTCTGTTGTGCAGGATCTCTGACAATGGAGCGTCGCTGACGATTGTAATGGAATGATCAGAGAAGTAGTGAGCAACTTTCTTTATGGTCATATAAATCCCATATACAAGCTTCTGATAATGAGGATATCTTTGCTTCGACGGGGTCAAAACTTCAGAAATATAATATATTGGGCGCTGAACTTTGAAGGCTTTTCCTTCTTCTTCCCGCTCGACCGTAAGTACCGTACTGACGACTTGTCCCGTGGCTGCGATGTAAAGAAGCAAAGGCTCCTTGCTGATTGGGGCAGCAAGCACCGGCTGGGTGGAGAGCAGAGCTTTGAGCTCTGCAAACGCTGCATCAGCTTCGGGAGTCCACTCGAACTTGTCGGACTTCTTCATCAATCGGTAAAGAGGCAATGCCTTTTCACCGAGACGAGATATGAATCGACTTAAAGCGGCCAAGCAACCAGTAAGCTTCTGGACGTCGTGCACTCGCACATGACTTTTCATTCGGAGTATAGTACCTACTTTTTCTGGATTGGCGTCGATTCCCCGTTCGGAAACGAGAAAACCGAGTAATTTTCTGCCAGGAACTCCGAATGTGCACTTTGATGGATTAAGCTTGATATCATACCTCCTGAGGTTGGCAAAGGTTTTAGCAAGGTCAGCCGGCAGGTCGGAACCCTTCCGTGACTTGACCACAATGTCATCCATGTACGCTTCCACATTCCGACTGATTTGAGTGAGCAAACACTTCTGAATCATCCTCATGAATGTGGCTCCGACATTCTTGAGGCCGAACGGCATGGTAATATAACAGAAGCACCCGAATGGAGTGATGAAAGCTGTTTTGATCTCGTCAGGTCCATACAGACGGATCTGATGGTACCCGGAATAGGCATCTAAAAAAGACAGTCGCTCACATCCCGCAGTCGAGTCGACTATCTGATCGATGCGGGGGAGAGGAAAATGATCTTTCGGGCAGGCCCGATTGATATGTTTAAAGTCAATGCACATGCGAAGTGACTTGTCCTTCTTGGGGACCATGACAACATTGGCGAGCCACTCGGAGTGGTAGATTTCTCGGATGAACTCCGCTGCTAAGAGCCGAGCCACCTCCTCGCCAATAGCCTTTCTCTTCTGGACGGCGGACCATCGGAGATGTTCCTTGACAGGTTTCACTTTTGAGTCTACTCTTAGGCGGTGCTCAGCCAGCTCCCTGGGAACACCCGGCATGTCAGAAGGCTTCCATGCGAAAATGTCCCAGTTCTCACGGAGGAACTGGATGAGCGCTTCTTCCTATTTGGAGTCGAGTGTTGTTGAGATATGAGTTGGAGCAGCGCTGGGATCGGTCGGGTGGATGTGAGCTGTCTTTGTTTCGCCAGACGACTGAAAAGCTGATTCTGTAGCGGGCTTCTTGGCTCTCAACAAATCACTCGGGTCTGCAGTCTTCTGGTATTCCTGCAGCTCCACCACTGCCATTTGAGCATCAGCGATCTTTGAACCTTTCTGAAAACATTCTTCCGCTTTCTTCTGATTGCCCGTAATAGTGATCACACCTTTGGGGCCAGGCATCTTCAGTTTGAGATACACATAACATGGTCGGGCCATGAAGCGTGCATAAGCCGGCCTGCCCAAAATAGCGTGATAGGCACTCTGGAAGTCTACAACTTCAAACGTCAACTTTTCTTTGCGGTAATTCTTGGAATCACCGAAAACCACATCAAGAGCAATCTGGCCGAGTGATTCAGCCTTCTTCCCAGGAATGACTCCATGGAAACTCATGTTGTTGGTACTGAGTCTGGACATCGGAATGCCCATCCATTTCAACGTCTCAGCATATAATATGTTCAAACCACTGCCACCATCCATCAAGACTTTGGTCAGTCGAGTGCCTTCAACAACTGGGTTGACCACCAAAGCTTGCCTCCCAGGGGTGGCGATGTGCGTTGGGTGATCGGACCGGTCGAATGTTATGGCAGTCTGAGACCACTTCAGATAACTGGATGTCGCCAGAGCAACCATATTCACCTCTTGGTTGATAACTTTCAGTCGACTTTTGCTTTCAACATCAGCAAAAATCATCAGGGTGGAATTGACCTGAGGGTATCCATCGTCACTATCTTCCTTGTCCTCAACTTTGTCCGACTCCTTTTCCATATCTTTGGGCTGCTTGCCCTGGAACTGCTGGATCAAGAGTCGGCACTGTCGAGTGGTATGTTTTGGGTAAATGAAATTACCCTATTCATCTTTCTTGGTGTGGACGAGACATGGCAAATCCAACAGATCATTTCCGTCCTGGTCTTTAACTTTCTTGGGGTTCCAAGGTCCTTTGGGTTTTCCTTTAAACTTTCCTTGGGTTACAGCCAAGGCTTCCCCAGGAGCAGCTGGCTCAACTTTCCGCTTCTGTTTCTGATTGGAATTTCCTTCGGTTTCTTGAGCGACTGACTTGAGCTTGCCACTCCTGAGTCGATCCTCATCTTCACCATTAGCGTACTTGGTGGCAATCTCCATCATCCGATTCAGAGATATATCTCCGGTCCGACCGAATTTCAGATTCAGTTCTCTGTACTTGACGCCTTCTTTGAAGGCATAGACTGCTTGGTGGTCAGGCACATTCTCTACCGTGTGATGTAACGTGATCCATCTCTGGATGTAATCCCTCAAAGTTTCATTCGGCTTCTGCACGCAAGACCGCAGTTCAGTCAGCCCTGCCGGTCGCTTGCATGTTCCTTCAAATGTGGTGACAAACACTCGGGCGAGATCTTCCCAAGTGTAAATGCTGCTGGGTGCTAACTGGTTCAGCCACGCTCTGGCCGAGCCCTCCAACATGAGAGGCAGGTGCTTCATGGCCACTTCATCATTGCCGCCGCCAATCTGGACGGCCACTCGGTAGTCTTCAAGCCAAGTATCGGGCTTGGACTCACCAGTAAACTTGCTGACTCCAGTCACCAACCTGAAGTTGGGAGGAATCACAGCAGCCCTGATGGCTCTACTAAAGCACTCTGGCCCCGAAACATGTGCTTTGCTACTGGTAGGTGCATCTCTGTCGTGACCTTCTCGATGAGCTCTGTTCCTGTCGACCAAACCTTGAACGAGAATGGATCTCGCATCAAAGCTTGGCTCCCTGGAGTCGACTGGAATCCTTCTCTCAACACTACGAGGACGCCTGACATCCTGCTGTCGAGGCACATACGACCCGCTCCTCGGGGGACGGGTGGGCACTCGACGTCGATCATCACGATCGAATCGGTGATCATATTGCTCACGGTTCCCGTACTGATTACGCCGGTCCCCACGTCCCTCACGCCTCGGGGGCGATCTTGGGCTCTGAGCCGACTGGATTGTGTCTGCAGCAACGGATGCTGTGAATCCTGTTCCGCGACTGAGAAACATCGGAATTCTGGTCTCCTGCTACCCGGAGTAACGCTCTGATCTACAGCAAGCCTCTGCCAGCCTCCGACTGGGAAGGTTGAATCGACTCTGCTATATGGGCTGCAGCTGCTAAATTCTGAATCGGAGTTTGATATACCTGCGGGGGCGGGAAGAGCTGACATCGACTGGATTCGGGAATCCGTTGTCGCGCACGCTCGTCGAGTGCTCGCTGGAGGTTCTCCAGTCGAGTGCGCTCGGCCAAGTTTGCCAGGCGCGCGTCCTCCAAGGCACGAGCCTCGGGGGTTTCTCCGACGATAGGAGTGTGCAGCGCATCCATGTTCCGGCGATGAAGTTCTTCTCTCTGCAACGAGGTGAGAGGCTCGAGGAGATATTCCTCATGGGGACGCGACGGGTCGCCTCCACCCGCGCCTCCGTTGGTGCGGGGAAAACCGAGAGGACTGGGCGGTCCATCGACCATCAGAACCTCCGCCGCCGGATCACTGCTGTCGCACTTGGAGGCGGTCTCTGTAGATCCAGTCGACAGATCGAACAGGCCGTAGAGGGATTCGTCGGGCTCGATCGCCGCGACTTGAGGGGTGGCCGACTGGCGTGCCACCGCGTGTCTCACCCACCGCTGAAGTCTCGACCGACCGGAGCGCTTGCGCCGGCGGGAAACAGGGAGGGAGGACAACATAGGAGCCGACCGATAGCGGGTCGATGGTTGCCGCAAAAGGATGTCGCGGACGCACGCGCGAAAGTGCGTCGCCCCACGGACAGGGAGCGCGTCCACGTCGAGCGGAGCCTCCTGAAGCCAAGCGGAGTCGTCGGCGATGAAAGTGAGCGCGCCGAGACGGATCTCGCGTCCCTCCACCAAAACTCCGCCGGAAACCATGATGATTCGGATCGGAAAAGATCACAACTCCTCCAACAAATCGCTAAAACACCTGCCTCGCGGTGGGCGCCAACTGTCGTGGTTCTAAGTCTGACAGTAATGTAGGGGGTAAGTATGGAGAGGCAAGATCTTAGCTATGGAGAAGTTGTAAGCACACGAGGTTTATGAGTTCAGGCCCTTCTCAAAGGAAGTAATAGCCCTACGTCTCGGAGCCCGGAGGCGGTCGACTGGATTATGCGTGTATGGTTTACAGGGGTGCGAACCCTTTACACTGAGGAGGGGGTGGCTTATATAGAGTTCACCGGACCCCTCCGGCCCTCAGTTATGCAGGGTTTTAAATACATTAAGGTCGGACGTTACTGGTAACGCCCCTAATAAAGTGCTATGATGACCATAAAGGCTACTTAATAACCGACCGTTAGCATGCGGAGTGCCTTTAGGTCTCCTGGCCGTCGAGTGGTTTGGTCTTGGTCGAGTGGTCGCTTCTTGGTCGAGTGTCTTCGAGTCTGTCGAGTGGAACACCTCCAAGTCGATTGAAAGGTGATTTCTTCTAGAGATGTCCTTGTGTAGGGCAGTTTGGACAGGTCCGTGACCCTATCCTAGGTACATAGCTTCGTCATAATCCGCTCTCAGTTACCGGGGTTTCTTATGATGTTGTTCCTCTTGAAAGTAACTCCGCTTTGGAATAGCTATTTCACTCTCTTTTAAGGCTACTCATAGTGGGAGTAACTTAGCTAGTAACATAACACATCTCAAGACAAGTTTGCTTATATGGCTCCTAGTTAATAAGGAGAGAGGTGTTTGGAGTAACATATTATGTTACCATCACATAGCGCTTCCCAAGAAATGTTGAGTCTATAAGCTAATAAATGCAACCATATATGATACTATTACTATGACACTTTGCACTATGAAGGTAGTAATGTAGACTAGTGTCATATGTATGACACTAGTATGACACTAGTCTAAGTTACTCCCCATTATACCAGTCTAATAGAAAATGTGACTCTTCTGCCATGTCTCCTAACCAAAAAGTTGACTTTAGAACATGTAGAGTACTCACCTAAAACAAAGCAAAATTAAAGAAGCAATTCATCATCATAACCCATTGCTTGCACACTTGCACAAACAGCTTTTACACATACTCCCTCCGTTCCGAATTACTTGTCTTGGATTTGTCTACATACAGATGTATCTAGACTCATTTTAGTGCTAGATACCTCCGTATCTAGACAAATCTAAGACAAGTAATTCGGAACAGAGGGAGTAGTACACATGTAAACTAGTTGAAGGGAGTTGGCTCCATGGAAGCTGCCTTAAAACATGTAGCTCCATCAGAGCTCCCCCCACAAATGTATAATTGGCCTAGTACGGATACGTAGTACTACTAGTACGCCAGTGGCACTAGCATATTATATTTAGCTACGGAATATGAATGAAATAATAATTAATCATCATCCTTCGCGAGGCCATGAAGTAAGAATTGATCATGGCCCGCGATTATTTTTACCGTGACCAATTCTTGGTCACTCGTAGTGGTAGTTGAGTAATTAATCTGTCAGTATTGATGGAATTGCTTAGTGGTGATTTGACCGGCCGAAGCTTGAAATGCCCTCCATGGCCGTGGCCGGAGCTGCCATTTGAGCTCGATCAGTTGTAGGAGGAGAAGCTCCAGAGGCTGATCTCGCCTTCCTCCTCCCACTCGACGGGCGCCATGGGCGCCGGCGCGAAGAAGGTGCTGCACGGGTCCATCATCGTGGCGTAGTCCATGCACTTGGGCGACTGGAAGAAGGCGTCGATGTCCGCCAGCGCGTCGTAGTCCACGCCGTCGTCGCCGTGCGCCATGGTCTCGTCGTCGTCGGCGTTGCTGTGGCGGGCGGACTGGTCCTCCGGGGAGCCGAAGGACGGCGCGTTGTCGCCGTAGCCGCACGGCGGGGCGGCGCCGGGCCAGGAGGCAGAGGAGGCCATGGTGTGGGGAGGCTGCAGGGGGCTGCCGGCGGTGGCGGCGGCGGCGGCGGCGACGCGTTGGATGGACTTGGGCGACATGGCGGCGGCGGGGACGTGGAAGGGGAGGTGGACGGGGAAGTTGAGGTCGGCGGCGGAGCCCCGGAGGCAGAGCAGCGCGGCGTCGTAGGCGCGCGCGGCGGCCTCGGCGGTGGAGTAGGAGCCGAGCCATATGCGCGTCTTCTGGTTGGGCGCCCGGATCTCCGACACCCACGACCCCCAGCTCCGCATCCGCACGCCCTTGTACTGCTGCTGCTGCTGCTGCCTCCCGCCGCCGCCGCCGCCCTGCCTCGCCGCCGCCGCATTGCCGCCGTCGCCGCCAAGCGCCACCTGCTGCTGCGCGCTCTTCACCATTTCCGGACCGATCACGCTCACCGACGACGCTCCTCGCCGTGGCACGAACTTGATTTCTTTGATGTGCGAGCGCCGCTGAACTCCGATGGTCGCGAGGAGAGTGTGAAGAGACCAGTGCAGGTTGAAGTGGTAGCTAGGGGTGGTTGGTTGGGTGTGTGGCTGGTGCAGGCAGAGTGGTGCGCCCGATGGCTTATTTATAGGAACCAGGGGCACCAAAGCGTGCATTTTTTAAAAACTCGGCCATTTCTGCTTTCCTTTGTCTCACCTGAAATTGGTTGTGTGTCTCTAGTCCGTGTTTGTATAAAACGATTTCGCCCACATCACGCTGATACAAGCTTGGCACCACCAGACCTCCGTTTCTAACTACTCCCCATGTCTTAAAATGCAAGTCAATTTTTGACATTCTCTGTTTGTTTTAAAATGTAAGACGTTTTTATGATACTTTTTCTGTCTCAAAATGTAAGACGTTTAAGACAAACGTCTTGTATTTGGATGGAGCACCTCTGTTTTTAAACATAAGACAAACATCTTATATTTAGGAACAGAGGGTGTGTGTGTGTGTTTCTTTTGTTTTGTACACCCCAGTACAATACTACTGCATCTGCAATAATGCAGAGGAAACACTAACGGAAATAATTGAAGAAAAAAGAAGGAAAGGTCCTGCAAATTCGATCCTACTTCCTTCGTTTCGAATTATTTGTCACACGTATGGATGTATCTAGATGTATTTTAGTTCTAGATACATCTATTTTTGTGACGAGTAATTTAGAACGGAGGGAGTATATATTACGTACGCAGCATGTCAGCACCTCGGAAGCAACACGTTTTATGCTTAAAGTTTACTCAAAACTAAGCAACGATGAGTTGCATGCATGCATGCTCGCTCATTATGATTGGTCTAAGTGCTGGCGTGCATGCCGTGGCTTATCCTGTTCGGTCATCGCTGGGCATAAATCATTTTCTCGAGGTGCACAGCTATACAAGTGAGGGATTTAGAAACACCATTTTGAAGGTTTATCACCGAAGTACTGAGCTTATGTTATGTCCCACTAGCAGCTGCTCCTCCAATGTGCTATGTCCCACTAGCAGCTCGAATTGCTTCCTTGATAACTTTTGTGGGAGCATGCGCGAGAGCAAAAGGAAGACTCAATCTGAAGAAGTAGATGAAGATGAAGAAGAGAAAGAAGAAGGAGAAGATGGAAGCTTGACTGAGAGTAGCTACAACTCAAGTGATGATTTGCCCCTAATGAGATTTTGTTTAATGACACTATGTTAGAAGACTAGCCATGTTTGCATAGTGCTTACATAATGTATGTGTACTTTGAGATGAAACTAGCACAATGTTGTGCATCGCTAAGGAACCATAAAAGGGAAGGATGATAAGATACTATTGACTTAGGATATCATCAAATATGATGGTGTCTTATTGTTGTTGCATGGTCATGATTAGAAAGAGAGCGTCGATATAACGAAAGACCATATTGTAGCCATTGAAGAATTTTAAGCGACCCTTTTTAGTGCTTTCGAATATTTAGAGTGAGACAACATTTTAAATGATAAAAGATAAGAGAATGGGCAAGAGTAATTTGAATGCACCGAATCATGTGTTTGGTAGGAGGATAACGTCTATGACTGCATTGGAATTGCAATGTGTTTGCTCTCTTCTATTGTGCTATAGAACTGGAAGAATTGGTTGGGCAGAGAAATTAAAATCAAGACCATGATTTTAAAATGGAGTTGTATTCATTTATAATTTTTGTTTTCATAACAGTGTTTTCTCATAATTTGGGCAACAGTGTATTTATTTATTTGGATGGTCTCATACCGTGTAAAAAGTAACAATTGTTTGTTATAATTTATATCTTTTGGAAGGTTGCTAGTCTCACATGTGACTCTAACCTTTATAAGTAGGATATGGTCCCATATGGGAACTCACCATCAACTCCAACCTTTATAAGTAGCATATGGTCTTATATGTGAACTCATCATCAACTCCAACCTTTCTAAGTAGGAAAGATATGTGTATGGTCGGAGACCCCCCCCCCCCACAAAAGATAAAGAATATGATACTTCTACCTGTGATTTCTTGTTTTTTTGAGTCATATGCATGTCATAATACAAACATGGGCTGCATCGTGGAAATATGTGGGATTCAACATACAAAATACACAGCCAGAAAACCCACAACCCAGAGAGAGAGAGAGGTCCCAAAAAAGTGTGTAAGTTGTGCTCACTTTGGGCGCTCTTCAGACCAGGTCAGCGTGGTACTGAATTTGTTCGGGTGGCGCTCGAAGTTGGCCTGGACCCTTTGGGCACCGGAGCCTCCAAATGGAACCTGACACCCTCCGGCCGAGGTCAGAGAGGGTATGATCTTTCCTGGACAACACATATGGCTGCCTAGAGCCTCTAGGCTATTGTTTTCTCCAAGAGAATCACATAAGCTAGCAAGTTGTTGGGCCACCAAGTGCAAGTATTTGTAACTAGCAGGCAAGTTTCCCTCAGCGAGAACCAAGATATCAATCCATGTAATCAAATGTTTTGAAGCCCAAAGCTTGTCCTTACATACAATTAGAAACTTCCTTGTATCCCCAACAATTCTAGCGTTGTCAATCTCACTAGCTTTACTAGTTGCAACAAAGTTATGAGTGTGTCTAATTTTTGGAAGTGTTTCTGTATTTTTGGAATATTAATTGCAAAAAATAAAAGTGCATGTAAAATTAAAGTGGTAGTTGTTTTTATGTGGGAAATTGGACTGGATTCATAGTACACTAGTAGTGTCCCTACAATAAGCAATGGCGTGAAAATATAAGCATAGGTATGCAAGATAAATGATTAAGACAATATGGATAATTATATTATATGATGTGACGATATTATATAACTAGTATGTCCATGAATCTATAGAATGGCTAGATGTCATAATCATCTATAGCTAATGCTCGACCTAAAGACCATTCACAAACGCATGCATTCTCAAATATCAAGTTCAAAATAAACATAGGATTGCATTAAGCAAGATGACATACAATTGATAATACATTCCCCTCACCTCAATATCATCGTCGAGACAATGAGTTAACTATATTTCCATCCTTAGTGCGCGAGAATACAATTACAAGTTTTTTCATCTTAGTGTCACTGAAACTTCACTTATAAAGATGAACCCCATCTAATGCACACCACTCCCACTATTGATCTTTCATCTAAAATGTCTACTGGGTGTACCAGTGAATCAGAGAGAAAGTAGATGCATCTATAAGCCATGCAAAACATCACACATGATCAGATAATCAAGAAACAATCATCACATAACAAAATTAACCGCCATAATTGTGTCATATGGATCACAATTATGTTAGGTAGCTAATGTGATCTATAGCATCAAAGAGCGGGGATTGATTGTTGCATAGCTACTGCTACAAACCCATAGTCCAAGCGTGCACTACTCACATGTCATCATGGGAGTAGTAGAGGGTCAATGAAAAGGTTGAAGATGATGATTCGCACCTCTGGCAAAGTCCAGAACAGGGCTACAGATGAGTTTCGCCTTAGATCGTGAATTGATGTTGCATAAAATTCCACGATAAATATAATGAAGATCCAGAGGTATATATAAGTGTTGACATTGAAGAGGTACAAGAGAGGGACCCCCATGAGGCCATGAGCCCAGAGGGGCCTCTGATACGTCTCCAACATATCTATAATTTTTGATTCTTCCATGCTATTATATTATCAACCTTGGATGTTTTATATGCATTTATACGCTATTTTATATGATTTTTGGGACTAACCTATTAACCTAGAGCCCAGTGCCAGTTTATGTTTTTTCCTTGTTTTTGAGTATCACAAAAAAGAAAAACCAAACGGAGTCCAATTGACCTGAAATTTCACGGAGATCATTTTTGGACCAGAAGAAGCCCACGGAGTACCGGAGATGGGCCAGAAGAGTCCTGAGGCCACCACGAGGGTGGGGGGCGCGCCCTAACCCCGGGGCACGCCCCCTACCTCGTGGCTGCCTCGAGGACCGCCTTGACTTGTTCCCGACTCCAACACCTCTTATATAACCCCAAACTTCCAGAAAGAAACCTAGATCGGGAGTTCCATCGCCGCAAGCCTCCGTAGCCACCGAAAACCAATTTAGACCCGTTCCGGCACCCTGCCGGAGGGGGGGAATCCCTCTCCGGTGGCCATCTTCATCATCCCGGCGCTCTCTATGACGAGGAGGGAGTAGTTCACCCTCGGGGCTGAGGATATGTACCAGTAGCTATGTGTTTGATCTCTCTCTCTCTCTCTCTCTCGTGTTCTTGATTTGGCACGATCTTGATGTATAGCAAGCTTTGCTATTATAGTTGGATCTTATAATGTTTCTCCCCCTCTACTCTCTTGTGATGAATTGAGTTTTCCATTTGAAGTTATCTTATCGGATTGAGTCTTTAAGGATTTGAGAACACTTTATGTATGTCTTGCATGTACTTATCTGTGGTGACAATGGGATATCACGTGATCCACTTGATGTATGTTTTGGTGATCAACTTGCGAGTTTCGTGACCTCGTGAACTTATGCATAGGGGTTGGCACATGTTTTCGTCTTGACTCTCCGGTAGAAATTTTGGGGCACTCTTTGAAGTTCTTTGTGTTGGTTGAATAGATGAATCTGAGATTGTGTGACGCATATCGTATAATCATACCCACGGATACTTGAGGTGACATTGGAGTATCTAGGCGACATTAGGGTTTTGGTTGATTTGTGTCTTAAGGTGTTATTTTAGTACGAACTCTAGGATAGATCGAACGGAAAGAATAGCTTCGTGTTATTTTACTACAGACTCTTGAATAGATCGATCAGAAAGAAAAACTTTGTGGTGGTTTCGTACCCTACAATAATCTCTTCGTTTGTTCTATGCTATTAGTGACTTTGGAGTGACTCTTTGTTGCATGTTGAGGGATAGTTATATGATCCAATTATGTTATTATCGTTGAGAGAACTTGCACTGGTGAAAGTATGAACCCTGGGCCTTGTTTCCTAGCATTGCAATACCATTTACGCTCACTTTTATCATTAGTTATCTTGCTGTTTTTATATTTTCAGATTACAAAACCCTATATCTACCATCCATATTGCACTTGTGTCACCATCTCTTCGCCGAACTAGTGCACCTATACAATTTACCATTGTATTGGGTGTGTTGGGGACACAAGAGACTCTTTGTTATTTGGTTGCAGGGTTGCTTGAGAGAGACCATCTTCATCCTACGCCTTCCACGGATTGATAAACCTTAGGTCATCCACTTGAGGGAAATTTGAGTGGGAGCTCTGTAGCATTTCTGATATTATATGTGGATGACATATTACTAATTGGAAATGATGTAGAATTTCTGAATAGCATAAAGGGATACTTGAATAAGAGTTTTTCAATGAAAGACCTCGGTGAAGCTGCTTACATATTAGGCATTAAGATCTATAGAGATAGATCAAGACGCTTAATTGGACTTTCACAAACCACATACCTTGACAAAGTTTGGAAGAAGTTCAAAATGGATCAAGCAAAGAAAGGGTTCTTGCCTGTGTTACAAGGTGTGAAGTTGAGTAAGACTCAATGCCCGACCACTGCAGAAGATAGAGAGAAGATGAAAGATGTTCCCTATGCTTCAGCCATAGGCTCTATCATGTATGCAATGCTGTGTATCAGACCTGATGTGTGCCTTGCTATAAGTCTAGCAGGGAGGTACCAAAGTAATCCAGGAGTGGATCACTGGACAGCAGTCAAGAACATCCTGAAATACCTGAAAAGGACTAAGGATATGTTTCTCATATATGGAGGTGACAAAGAGCTCATCGTAAAAGGTTACGTTGATGCAAGCTTTGACACTGATCCGGACGATTCTAAATCGCAAACCGGATACGTGTTTACATTAAACGGTGGAGCTGTCAGTTGGTGCAGTTCTAAACAAAGCGTTGTAGCGGGATCTACATGTGAAGCGGAGTACATAGCTGCTTCGGAAGCAGCAAATGAAGGAGTCTGGATGAAGGAGTTCATATCCGATCTAGGTGTCATACCTAGTGCATCGGGTCCAATGAAAATCTTTTGCGACAATACTGGTGCAATTGCCTTGGCAAACGAATCCAGATTTCACAAGAGAACCAAGCACATCAAGAGACACTTCAATTCCATCCGGGATCTAGTCCAGGTGGGAGACATAGAGATTTGCAAGATACATATGGATCTGAATGTTGCTTGACTAAGCCTCTTCCACGAGCAAAACATGATCAGCACCAAGGCTCCATGGGTGTTAGAATCATTACTGTGTAATCTAGATTATTGACTCTAGTGCAAGTGGGAGACTGAAGGAAATATGCCCTAGAGGCAATAATAAAGTTATTATTTATTTCCTTATATCATGATAAATGTTTATTATTCATGCTAGAATTGTATTAACCGAAAACATAATACATGTGTGAATACATAGACAAACAAAGTGTCACTAGTATGCCTCTACTTGACTAGCCCGTTAATCAAAGATGGTTGTGTTTCCTAACCATGAACAATGAGTTGTTATTTGATTAACGGGATCACATCATTAAGTGAATGATCTGATTGACATGACCCATTCCATTAGCTTAGCACCCGATCATTTAGTATGTTGCTATTGCTTTCTTCATGACTTATACATGTTCCTATGACTATGAGATTATGCAACTCCTGTTTGCCAGAGGAACACTTTGTGTGCTACCAAAAGTCACAACGTAACTGGGTGATTATAAAGGAGCTCTACAGGTGTCTCCAAAGGTACATGTTGGGTTGGCGTATTTCGAGATTAGGATTTGTCACTCCAATTGTCGGAGAGGTATCTCTGGGCCCTCTCGGTAATGCACATCACTTAAGCCTTGCAAGCATTGCAACTAATGAGTTAGTTGCGGGATGATGTATTACAGAACGAGTAAAGAGACTTGCCGGTAACGAGATTGAACTAGGTATTGGAATACCGACGTTCGAATCTCGGGCAAGTAACATACCGATGACAAAGGGAACAACGTATGTTGTTATGCGGTCTGACCGATAAAAGATCTTTGTAGAATATGTAGGAGCCAATATGAGCATCCAGGTTCCGCTATTGGTTATTGACCTGAGACGTGTCTCGGTCATGTCTACATTGTTCTCGAACCCGTAGGGTCCGCACGCTTAAGGTTACGATGACAGTTATATTATGAGTTTATGCATTTTGATGTACCGAAGGTTGTTCGGAGTCCCGGATGTGATCACGGACATGACGAGGAGTCTCGAAATGGTTGAGACATAAAGATTGATATATTGGAAGCCTATGTTTGGATATCGGAAGTGTTCTGGGCGAAATCGGGATTTTACCGGAGTACCGGGAGGTTATCGGACCCCCCCCCCCCCGGAGCTATATGGGCCTTAAAGGGCCATAGTGGAAGAAGAGGAGAGGCAGCTAGGGCTTGGGCCGCGCGCCCCTCCCCCTAGTCCGAATAGGACAAGGAGAGAGGGGGCCGGCGCCCTCCTCCTTCTCTCTCTCTCTCATTTCCACCTCATGAATCCTATTCCAACTAGGATTGGGGGAGAAGTCCTACTCCCGGAGGGAGTAGGACTCCTCCTGGCGCGCCTCTCCTGGCCGGCCGGCCTCCCCCCTTGAGCCTTTATATACAGAGGCAGGGGCACCCCTAGAGACACAAGTTGATCCACGTGATCATATTCTTAGCCGTGTGTGGTGCCCCCTTCCACCATAGTCCTCGATAATATTGTAGCGGAGTTTAGGCGAAGCCCTGCTGCAGTAGTACATCAAGATCGTCACCACGCCGTCGTGATGACGGAACTCTTCCCCGACACTTTGCTGGATAGGAGTCCGGGGATCGTCATCGAGCTGAATGTGTGCTAGAACTCGGAGGTGTCGTAGTTTTGGTGCTTGATCGGTCGGCCCATGGAGACGTACGACTACATCAACCAAACGCTTCCGTTGTCGATCTACAAGGTACGTAGATCACACTCTCCCCTCGTTGCTATGCATCACATGATCTTGCGTGTGCGTAGGAAATTTTTTGAAATTACTACGTTCCCCAACGGCGCCCCCTACCTCGTGGGCCCCCTGTTGCTCCTCCGACCTCAACTCCAACTCTATATATTTGGTTTCGGGGAGAAAAAAATCAGAGAGAAGGATTCATCGCGTTTTACGATACGGAGCCGCCGCCAAGCCCTAAAACCTCTCGGGAGGGCTGATCTGGAGTCCGTTCGGGGCTCCGGAGAGGGGAATCCATCGCCATCGTCATCATCAACCATCCGCCATCACCAATTTCATGATGCTCACTGCCGTGCATGAGTAATTCCATCGTAGGCATGCTGGACGGTGATGGGTTGGATGAGATTTATCATGTAATCGAGTTAGTTTTGTTAGGGTTTGATCCCTAGTATCCACTACGTTCTGAGATTGATGTTGCTATGACTTTGCTATGCTTAATGCTTGTCACTAGGGCCCGAGTGCCATGATTTCAGATCTGAACCTATTATGTTTTCATCAATATATGAGAGTTCTTGATCCTATCTTTCAAGTCTATAGTCACCTATTATGTGTTACGATCCGTTAACTCCGAAGTGACAATAATCGGGATACTTACCGGTGATGACCATAGTTTGAGGAGTTCATGTATTCACTATGTGCTAATGCTTTGTTTCAGTACTCTATTAAAAGGAAGCCTTAATATCCCTTAGTTTCCATTAGGACCCCGCTGCCATGGGAGGGTAGGACAAAAGATGTCATGCAAGTTCTTTTCCATAAGCACATATGACTATATTCGGAATACATGCCTACATTACATTGATGAGTTGGAGCTAGTACTATGTCACCCTATGTTATGATTGTTACATGATGAACCAAATCCGGCATAATTCTCCATCACTGATCCATTGCCTACGAGCTTTCCATATATTGTTCTTCGCTTATTTACTTTTCCGTTGCTATTGCTATCATCACTACAAAATACCAAAAACACTACTTTTACTACTGTTACCTTTTGCTACCGTTACCACTACTATCATATTACTTTGCTAGTAAACACTTTGCTGCAGATACTAAGTTTCCAGGTGTGGTTGAATTGACAACTCAGCTGCTAATACTTGAGAATATTCTTTGGCTCCCCTTGTGTCGAATCAATAAATTTGGGATGAATACTCTACCCTCGAAAACTGTTGCGATCCCCTATACTTGTGGATTATCATACTCTCACTATTCCGAATGAGAAGAATTTTGCTTATGTGGAGAGTAGTAAATTTTTTATGCTTGTAGATCATGAAAAGAATGCTTTATGTGATGGTTACATTGTTGAATTCATTCATGATGCTACTGAAAATTATTATGAGGGAGGAACATATGCATGTAGGAATTGCAATAATATCAAGTTTCCTCTCTATGTGCTTAAAGTTCCGAAGTTATGCTTGTTTTGCCCGACTAGGACTCTCAGGGCTCCCCGGCCCATCTTCGGCAGGTGTCTTGTCCTCCACGTATCAACAACTAACATACCCCAACCCAAATTTTGTGATTTTATTAAATACCCAAAACAACTTTTCACATACATAAAATTGGTCTTTATGACACTGGGTTAATATGTTAGTAAAAAATGTAATAAAATATTGCATAACGTGATAAACTATATCATGGAATATATAAAAGTTAATAGATACGGTTACGACATATTTGGTAGCCGAAGCCTCCGAGCAATACAATTAGCAAGGGTAACATGCATATTTTGGGAGGCCCTAGATAAGCCCACCTTCTTCCTGCTACCTCTTGAGCATGCGTTGGTTTTCCCTTGAAGAGGAAAGGGTGATGCAGCAAAGTAGCGTAAGTATTTCCCTCGGTTTTTGAGTACCAAGGTATCAATCCAGTAGGAGACTACACGCAAATCGCATAGTACCTGCACAAAAAAATAAGAACCTTGCAACCAACGCGATAAAGGGGTTATCAATCCCTTCACAGCCACTTGCAAAAGTGAGATCTGATAAAGATAATAAGACAAATATTTTTGGTATTTTTGTTATATAGATTGGAAAATAAAGATTGCAAAATAAATAGTAAAGTAGAATTGTAGATTGGAAACTAATATGATATGAAGTAGACCCGGGGGCCATAGGTTTCACTAGTGGCTTCTCTCAAGATAGCATGTATTACGGAGGGTGAACAAATTATTGCCGAGCAATTGATAGAAAAGTGCATAATTATGAGAATATCTAGGCATGATCATGTACATAGGCATCACGTCCGTGTCAAGTAGACCGAAACGATTCTGCATCTACTACTATTACTCCACACATCGACCGCTATCTAGCATGCATCTAGAGTATTAAGTTCAGAAGAACAGAGTAACACATTAGGCAAGATGACATGATGTAGAGGGATAACCTCAAGCAATATGATATAAACCCCATCTTTTTATCCTCGATGGCAAAAATACAATACGTGCCTTGCTGCCCCTCCTGTCACTGGGAAAGGACACCGCAAGATTGAACCCAAAGCTAAGCACTTCTCCCATTGCAAGAAAGAACAATCTAGTAGGCCAAACTAAACCGATAATTCAAAGAGACTTGCAAAGATATCAAATCATGCATATAAGAATTCAGAGAAGAATCAAATATTGTTCATAGATAATCTTGATCATAAACCCACAATTCATTGGATCTCGACAAACACACCGTAAAAGAATTACATCGAATAGATCTCCAAGAACATTGAGGAGAACTTTGTATTGAGATCCAAAGAGAGAGAAGAACCAATCTAGCTAATAACTATGGACCCGAAGGTCTGTGGTAAACTACTCACACATCATCGGAGAGGCTATGGTGTTGATGTAGAAGCCCTCCATGATCGAATCCCCCTCCGGCAGATCGCCGGAAAAGGTCCCAAGATGGGATCTCACGGGTACAGAAGGTTGCGATGGTGGAAAAAGTGTTTCGTGGCCCCCTTTGATATTTTCAGGGTATAAGAGTATATATAGGCGAAAGAAGTAGGTCGGTGGAGCTACGAGGGTGGGGGCGCGGCTACCCCCCTGGGCGCGCCGCCCTACCTCGGGGCCGCCTTGTTGCTTCCTTGACCTCCACTCTAAGCTCCTGGATTGTGTTTGTTCCAAAAAAGATCCTCGTGAAGGTTTCATTCCGTTTGATATTCTTTTTCTGTGAAACACTGAAATAGGCAAAAAACAACAACTGGCACTGGGCCTCCGGTTAGTAGGTTAGTCCCAAAAATAATATAAAAGTGCATATTAAAGCCCATTAAACATCCAAAACAGATAATATAATAGCATGGAACAATAAAAAATTATAGATACGTTGGAGACGTATCAGCATCCCCAAGCTTAATTCTTGCTCGTCCTCGAATAGGTAATTGATAGAAACAGATTTTTTGATGTGGAATGCTTCCTAACATAATTTTCAATGTAATTCTCTTTATTGTGGCATGAATGTTTAGATCCGAAAGATTCAAGACAAAAGTTTAATATTGACATAAAATAATAATACTTCAAGCATGCTAACCAAGCAATTATGTCTTATCAAAATAACATAGCCATAGAAAGCTTATCCCTACAAAATCATATAGTTTGGCCATGCTTTATTTTTGTCACACAAAATGCTCCCATCATGCACAACCCCTATGACAAGCCAAACAATTGTTTCACACTTAGCCTTTTCAAACTCTTTCAACTTTCACGCAATATATGAGCACGAGCCATGGACATAGCACTATGGGTGGAATAGAATATGATGATGGAGGTTGTGTGAGAAGACAAAAAAGGAGAAAGTCTCACATTGGCGCGGCTAATCAACGGGCTATCACTACAAAAAAAGACACATCCGTGACATTTTGGGCCGAACGAATTTTTTTTCTGTCATACATATGACACTTCTATGACGATAATTGTGACAAAACCCGGTATCATCATAGATGTGGTGGGCTCCTACTTCTATGACAAAAAATCATGACAGAAAATGGGCTTTTCGTCCTGGGCGGGCCGGAGACGCAACTGCATGACATTCTTTGGGCCGTCCATGACGGAAAAAACCGTGGTAGAAGCGAGGGCGAGGAAAATTTCGGGGAGTTCCCGGTTACGGTGGGAGGTCGGGGGCCGAGCGATGCGCGTTTCTCTTGTACACATACGCGCGTGTGTGCGATGCGTTGGCTCTAACTGAACCCGAGCGAGGCGTTGGGCTCTAACTGAACCCGAGCGATTGCACTGCAGGCTACGCGTTACTGAACCAGAGCGATCGATCGATGGCTGTTAACTGAACCCGATCGAGCGATTCCTTCGCTACTTCTACTAACTGAAGCCAATCGATGCTGCCTCTAGGATGAACAATGAGTGTTGCAGGGGGGCGGGGGGGGGGGTGGATGAACAGTGAGCGGTGGCGTTGCCTCTGGATGAACAGGACCCCGTGGTGTGGAGGGCTGGATGAATAGTAGATGGTGGAGGGGTGCCCGTGGAGGGGTGGTTGAACAGGACCCCGTGGTGTGGAGGGCTGGATGAACAGTAGACGGTGGAGGGGTGGTTGAACAGTAGCTGGTGGAGTAGCGCGCGGTGGAGGCTGGATGAACAGGAGCCCGTGGAGGCTGGAGGAGGTCGACGGTAGCCCGTGGAGGCTGGAGGAGGTCGACGGTGGAGATGAACAGTATCCCGTGGAGTGCCGTTTTGCGGTATGCCACACCCCTCCCGATGAACAGGACCCCTGTTTCGACCGTATCGCTCCAACACAAGTCCGTTTTGTCCATTTTGCGGTACGCCACACCCCTCCCGATCAACAGGACCCCCGTTTCGACTGTAGGAGGTCCGTTTCGTCCATTTTGCGGTACGCCAGACCCCTCCCGATGAACAGGATCCCATTTCGAACGTGGCCGGTCGAACACAAGGCCGTTTCCTCTGTTCTACGGTACGCCAGGCCTCGTTTCCATCGCCTGTTCCGTCCAAGCCCTCCCGATGAACACAACCACGCATTCCGTTTCGACCCAGCCGGTTGGCTCCCACGTGTTCTGTTGCCTCCCGATGAACACAACGCATTCCGTTGTCTCCCCATGAACACGACGCACTCCGTTGCCTCCCCATGAACACGACGATGACGCTGTTTCTCCGTTCCGACCCAGCCATGTCAACGAGCCCTGGCCGTACGTATGCGCGAGTAGGCGTTCGAGACCCCGCCCGTATGTACACATACGTGGCCGTATTTTCTTTCTTGCACACTGGCCGTTGTACGTACGTGTACATGGTACGTGCACGCCTCTACTACGACACGTGCGCGCCTCTATATCCACCAGTATATATGTACATACACGTTCGCGACCAGAATGACAATGCTACGTACGCTTCGACCAGGTGGGTCCCGACTGTCACGCACTTCCTTCTGTGCGAAGATGTACTGGTGGGTCCCAGCAGTCAGGGGGGCGAATCATTTTTTTTGCCCGGACGCACTTCCTTGCGTGCGAAGGTGTAGCTGGTGGATCCCAGCAGTCAGGGGGGAAATGTTTTTTTCCCGAAATACGGTCGCCCGTCTGGTGGGTCCCCGTTGTCAAGTGGAGGAATAATTATTTTGCGCGTAATAAGGAGGCACTTCCTTGCTGCGGCCGTGGACCCAGCTGTCAGCGTCTCCACGCACAGTACTCTTCCGATGGAAGTAGGTCGTTGACCACATTGACCACGCCGCGCCGAGAGCACCACGGCGGTGGACGACGGCGAGGCCTAGGAAGGGGACGACACGGAGGCAGGGAAGACTCGGCAGTTGTTTCCCACGCGGAGGAGAGTACGACTGTACAAGGGTTTATTGGTTCGTCTGCCGTCGTCGGAGAATAACAGCAGGTGTGGGTGAGTAGAGGGATGGCTAGGCCAGCGATGGGAGTACGGTGGGGCGGTGAGGCCTGCACGGCAGCACATCCGACCACGGGGAGGAGGGAGCAGGCAGTCCCGCCGGCGCTTGTTTGAGCGGCTGGAGCAGGAAGAGCAGAGATTGAAGAAGCACGACGGCTGTTGGATGGAAATCCAACAGTCAGTGCTTGTGCATCAACCTTTTTTTAGGAAAGCCTCACATCTATGGAAAACAACATACAGCCCATCTGCCATTATTTTTAATAATTTACAGCCCATTTGCTAATTCTTAAGGTTTTGTTTGGAGCCCATATTCTTTTTGTTAGCATTACAGCCCATATTGTGGCCACGGTTAAAAAATTATACGAAATTTTGCATATTTCAGTGCAGTCCGAACTGTTTTTAATCCTGAAATTTTGACTCACATTTAAACTGATTTTAAAAATAAATGTATATCAATATAAAATCCAACAAATTCTCCACACATAAAAATTAATGTAATTTAAAATCTTGAAATGAAAAAGAAGATATTTGAAACTAATTGCCGGTTTGATGTGTTTTAAAAATGTATAGCCCATTTCTCATTACCGATGGGCCATTTTCTTGGCCAACCGAATGAAAGCTCTCCTCGTCTTGAAAGATTTGCAGCCCAACAGGACTGGCAAAGAGACTTACTTGGAAAATCACAAAAAAACTGGGTTGTGGCCGTGGACCCAGCTGTCAGCCTCTCCACGTATAGTACTCTTCCGATGGAAGTCGTTTCTTGACCATGTTGACCACGCCGCGCGGAGAGCACCATGACGGTGGACGACGGCGAGGCCTAGGAAGGGGACGACGCGGAGCCGGCGAAGACGCGGCAGTGGAAGCCCGCGCGGAGAGGAGTACGAGGGTTCACTGGTTCGGCTGCGGTGTGAGGCTGCCGTCGCCGTAGGGCCTGGCCAGTGGTGGGAATAGTAGGGGCGGTGAGGCCTCTGCGGCAGCACAGCCGGCCACGGGAAGCAGGAGCATGTGGCACGACCGGCGCTGCTTTGGCCGGCTGGAGCAAGAAGACCAGAGGTTGAAGATGCACTACGGCCATTGGATGGACATCGTACGGTCACTGGAGCTAGAATCGTTCATATTGACTAAGTTGACAAAGCCCTTCGTCCCCGTCAACTTAGTAGGCCCACAAGTCAGCCTCCCACCAAGGTGGGTCCCAGCTAGCTGGGGGATTATTCATTTTTTTGTGTGTAATAAGGAGGCACTTCCGATGGGTCCGAGCTGACAGCGGGGGAACGTTTTTTTCGCAAAATACGATGGGCCGTCCGGTGGGTCCTAGCAGTCAGGGGGAAACGATTTTTTTGCAAAATACTGGTGGCCCATCTGGTGGGTCCCCGCTGTCAGGTGAAGGAATAATTATTTTCCGCGTAATAAGGAGGCACTTCCTTGCGGCTGCCGTGGACCTAGCTGTCAGCCTCTCCACGTACAGTACTCTTCCGATGGAAGTCGGTCGTTGTCCACATTGACCACGCCGCGCCGAGAGCACCACGGCAGTGGACGACGGCGAGACCTAGGAAGGGGACAATGTGGAGCCGGGCAAGACGCGGCAGTGGATGCCCACGCGGAGAGGAGTACGAGCGTTCACTGGTTCGGCTGTGGTGTGAGGTTGCCGTCTCCGCAGAATAACAGGGGGTGTGGGTGAGTGGAGGGATGGCCTAGCCAGTGGTGGGAGTAGTATGGGGGCGGTGAGGCCTCCGCGGTAGCACAGCCGGCCACGGGAGGCAGGAGCAGGCAGCACGACCGGCGCTGCTTTGGGCGGCTGGAGCAAGAAGACCAAAGGTTGAAGAAGCACTATGACCGTTGGATGGACATCATATGGTCACTGGAGTATTGACTAAGTTGACAAAGCCCTCCATCCCCGTCAACTTAGTAGGCCCACAAGTCATCCCAACAATATGGTGGGTCCCAGCTAGCAGGGGGGTATTCATTTTTTTGGACGTAATAAGGAGGCACTTCCTTGCGTGTGAAGATATAGCTGGTGGGTCCGACCTGTCAGCGGGGGTAATGTTTTTTTCACGAAATACAGAGGCCCTTCCTGTGGGTCCTAGCTTTGAGGTGGAGGAATCATTATTTTGCGCGTAATAAGGAGGCATTTCCTTGCGTGCGGCCGTGGACCCAGCTGTCAGCCTCTCCACGTACAGTCCACTTCCGATGGATGTCGTTCATTGACCATGTTGACCAGGCCGCGCTGAGAGCACCAAGGCGGTGGATGACAGCGAGGCCTAGGAAGGGAACGACACGGAGCCAGGGAATACTCGGCAGTTGTTTCCCACGCAGAGGAGTACGAGGGTTTACTGGTTCGTCTGCCATCGTCGGAGAATAACAACATGTGTGGGTGAGTAGAGGGATGGCTAGGCCAGTGATGGGAGTACGATGGGGCCGTGAGGCCTGCGCGGCAGCATAGCCGGCCGCGGGAGGAGGGAGCAGGCAGTCCCGCCAACGCTTGGTTGAGCGGCTGGAGCATGAAGAGCAGAGATTGAAGAAGCACGACGGCCGTTGGATGGACATCCAACAGTCACTGCTCTCGTGTGTTGACTAAGTTGACAGGGCGTTGCGTGTGCGTCAACCTTTTTTTATGAAAGCATACACGTCAACCTGTAGTAGGCGCACAAGTCAGCCTCAAATCTGTGGAAAACAGCATACAGCCCATCTGCCATTATTTCTAATAATGTACAGCCAATTTGCTAATTCTTAAGAATTTTTTTGGAGCCCATCTTCTTTTTGTTAGCATTACAGCCCATATTGTGGCCACGGTTAAAAAGTATATGAAAGTTTGCATATTTCGGTGCGGTCAACTGTTTTTAATCCAAAAATATCGATTCACATTCAAACTATTTTGAAAAATAATTTATATAAATATAAAATCCAAATAATTGTCCATGCATAAAAATCAATGGAATTTAAGATCTTGTAATGAAAAAAATTGAAACTAATTCCCGGTTTAATGTGTTTTAAAAATGTACAGCCCATTTCTAGGCAAACCGAATGAAACTCTCCTCGTCTTGAAAGATTTGTAGCCCAGCAGGGCCGATAAAGAAAGTAGGCCTTATTTGGGTATTTCTTAAAAAAATAGAACTGGGCTAGCCATTTTCAGCAAGAAAAAAACACAAGTGGGCTCATGATGTGGTAAACATAAATAAAACCCTGGCTAGACGGGCCACAGCCCCCGCACAGCCCCGTTGTTACCCTGATCCGTCGCTAAAACTAGTATAAATAACAACTGCTTGTTTCTCAAAAAAACAGCGCGACTTGCTGGGTCCCTGGTGTCAGCCGCTCGTAGTGTAATTCTCTCGTTTATTGACTACGTTGACAATGGCGTGAGCCCAGATGTCCAACCATTAGGAGGAACCATATTTTTGGGCTTGTACTATAGAGGACCTTGCTTGCGTACTGCCATGACGCTGGTGGGTCCCTACTGTCATCCTCTCCACGTACAACCATCTCCTTGTTCCTCTCGGTTGTTGACGACGTTGACAACGCAAGAGGGCGGCGCACCGCGCACGGCGAGCGAACCAAGGCCGCAAGGCGGAGGACGATAGCGAGGCCTCGGACGGAACAAACAGGAGCCGTTGAAGATGCGCCGGTCCAGTCGCAAGCAGAGGGAGTACGAGGGTTGACTGGTTCGGGCGCGGGTGCGTGTTGGGGCTGACGTCGCCGGAGAATAACAGGATGTGTGGGGGAATAGAGGGAGGGACTGGCCAACGTTGGAGGGTACGTACGGTAGGGCGGCGGAGGCGCAACCAGCCATGGGAGGTGGGAGCAGGCGGAGCCGACGGGGTGGTTTGGTTTGGGCGGCTGGAGGAAGAAGAAGACAAGAGATAGAAGATACACGACAGATGTTGGATGTCAATCCAACGGCTGGTAGACAGAATCGTTTGTTGACTGGCTAGTAAGTCGACACCACCTTGGATAGGCTATTTCCTCGCGGGTCCCAAATGTCAGAATCCAAATCTGTCACGGTCATGCAGCCTTTCCTATGAAAATTTACAGCCCATTTGATGTGCTAGTTCAAAATAAGTTTGTGGGTGCTGGTGGGGGCTAATCACTTGGCTTCTGTAATGCACAGTGAGCTCAAGCAGCCGGCGAGAGTGATGTTATTTCCCTTGGTTGGGATTTGTTACAATATTTCACTCTAAATTAAACGAATGGCAAGCATTTTCCTTATTTCAAAGAAAATATGACAGTCACAGCCGAGTTGAAAAGGGCAGGAACATCTAAGTCTAGCTTACAAACTGTACAAAAGCACGAGGGTTAATTGTTCATCAGGTTTACAAAAAAAATCAGATTGAAAAGGGCAACAACATCTAACTCCAGCACTGTTTTCGGCAGTCACAGTCAAATGGATCGGTCAGGTCCATAGAATGAACATCCTGGGTCGTAAAATTTACTGGATTATGACCATAATATGTTGTAAATAGAAGCCCGGCACGTTCAGAAGCTCTTTTTCCCACCTGAAACTCCTTTTTTTGCTCCTCGACATACCCATCCGTCAAAACCATGCTTCTGATAAACTTAAGCCTGATGGACAATAGTAACCTCGCATTCTGTAGGAGTGAGGAAGAAGGGGAGCTGGGGTTTTCGGTAGGAGTGAGGTGAGGAATTTGGGGGTACGAGTGGAGCGAGCTGACGTGAGGTGGGTGGGAGCAAGGAGGAAGAAGAGCACCCATGTTTTTTTGGGGGGGGGGCGGTGTGCTGGGTGTGGGTAGCGCCTCTCATTCAGTAAATATATGGGCTTTCGAATTGATTTTACTATTTACTAGTGTGGATGGGCTGTTTTGTTTGGGCCCAGAGAAACAATTACTACTAGTACAGTGGAGACACTCTACAGCTACCCAGAAAAACAATTACTACTAGTACAGTGGAGACACTCTACCGCTTCTGGCTCCTTCTAGGTCATTGAAACGTCTCCCTCTACTAAATGCCGTTATACTTTTGTTCACCGACATGCGGGCCATGTAGCGCATGGGCCCAAATGCCATCCACCAAATTAGAAGGCAGTATGCAGGTGGAGAGTCACCCCGGTCGTAGCGCGGCAGTAATGAGCCGTCGTATCACAAAACCCCACCTCCCCGCAGTCTAAGTTTGACGGACGAAGCAACCATCATTTCACTCTTCGCTGAATCCCCTTCTCCCTCACCATCTTCAAGAAAGGTAACACTCGCATCTGCCACTGTTCTTCTCTCCGAACAAAGGGAAGGTAAGCGGATCCGTGATGTTGTTATATTTTTGTTCAGAGAAAAAAAGAACTTTTGCAAAGCAGTAACTAATCATCACTCTCTTTTTTGTTTCATTGTCATTGCGATTGTGTTTTCCTTTCAGTGGTCTCCTAGTATTCGTCAGTTTCATGATGGACCAAGGAGAACCAGGCAAAGATCTGCCGATATTGGAGCAGACGCGGGAGGCTGATCCCCACAAGACAGAGAGCTCCAAGAAGATGGAGGCAACCACCAAGCCGACCCCAGATACGCTCACGACCACTACTGAGATGGTCAACGCCCCATTTGAGGTTACAACCCCGCTGAGCTGCCCAAGGTGATTTCCTTCTTTGCCGATCTCGATTGTGGTTTTTCATCTAAGTATGTGGTGATTTTTTTTAGAAAAGGAAGTATGTGGAGATTAATAATGCAAAAATTTATTAGCTTCGATGCCATGCTATACATAGTGGTTTAAATAACTTGTGTTTCTTATACTGAAAAGTAATTCAGAATTTATTTCTGTTTCAATTAGAGCACTGATGCAGACAAGGATTGTGTGGTTGTACATGTCACTCGCTATGAGGCGGACGACATGAATATACGCACTGGGAAAATAGAGTTCTTAGGCTGTTGGATCCTAGAAGCCATTTGCGGTTATACCAATGAAGAGTTGTATTCCAGCCTCACTGTTGTCAGGCGTGTTGTCCAGGGTGTACTCAAGCACAAGAAGTTCAAAGATACTCCTTCGTTTGTGAGGCATACTGTTCTTGCCAAGCTTACGCAGGAAGATGACGTGGCATGCCTCCACAAACAAGTTTATCAGTGACAAGGCCACAAGGTTGTCTTCATGAAGGTTCACAGGATTGAGCTATTGCAGGACGTCCTCGATGATGTTCATCGCAAGGTCCGTCTTGTGTCCAGCCCAAATTAGATCGGGGCATGAAATAGTTGCCCCAGCTAGTGTTTAATAGTAGTTTGGATTATGTCTAATTATCCGAACCTTGCCTATTATCGACCCCTCTGGGGCTAGTACTCTGTTTGAATCCGTCTATGGGAACTGCTGCTACTTTTGTGTGCCCGTGAATCATGTGAGAACCATCGTAATTGTTGCCGAAACAGATGCGTCCTCACTAGTTTTTTCATGAATATGGCATTCTAAGACATAAGTTGTCATAGTTTATCATACGAGCAGTGTGTGTTTTGATGAAACAGAGCACTCGTTCGAGAACCGTGCGCTGACGTATCCATAAGTACTTGTAAACACTGCTGGTGCTACCCCACTTGTAAGCAGTTGTGCAAAACACGACACATTGGCTCAGCTTGCTTCAACACTAGGCTATCGACCAGCTAACAATCAACAATCTGCTGTCTGACATATAAGCAACTATGTATCTTGTTACATTGGTTCATGCAGTTAATTGAGGCCACAATGTAATAAATTCCAAACGTTCACACGCTAGTCCAACGCTCATGTGGAACACTCACATTAAACTCGTCTTCATAAAAAACTTGAAAAGCATAAGTTAAGAAATTTTATACATCTCAATGATTCATAGAACATAACAAACATATACTAGTTCACAGCAAAAGACAAAGTTGTGAGAAGGTTTACAAATCAGGAAAAAATAAGCAAGGCTTCTCTGAGCAAAGGGCCTCCCGGCAGGCTTAAATTTCCGGGAGTTCACTCTGGTTTTTTCTTGTTGCCACCATTCAGGGTTAGGTTCTCTCATTCCAGAATAACCAATTATAATTGTGGTCTCAGCTGGAATGCTAAACTGAACCATGCAGTGTACTGACCAGCTGAAATGCTTGTGCATTCCACTAAATTTAAGCACCACTATTTGCAGAAATAAGCAGACCACAATGCCTCTTGTCCGCGCACCTGTCCAAAAAACCGCCGTGCAGCCGTGCCATCTAGTCCTCGGTCCATGGATGAACTGGTAGAAAGTGCATTCCAAACTAGGATGCAGTTGTTTTCGCTCGTCCCTGCACTGCAACCAGGAAGTAAAACGTACAAATCAGCTTCTTTTAGATTGCGTTGGTCATTCTACCTTAGTTACTACCAATGTAGGTATACCTTGAGGACGGGAGGTTAGACGACGGCAATGAGGGATAGCCATCTCATTTTGCGTAGTTGTACTAAAACTGAGGTGTGTGCTTTTGATTGCGCGGATAGAAACGATACGGAGACAGACATCCTGAAACGATATGGAGACAGACATCCCTGTTTGCGCAAATACGAAATACGGTTATTTAAACAGTGATAGATATTATTACTTTCCCCCATTTCCTCTTAGAACCAAGTCCTAGATTCATGCTACAGCTTTCCCACTTTCTTCCCTGTTTGAACCAACGCTTTGAGTCGACTGTATGAACTAGCTTTACTTCTAATAATAGTAGAAGTCTAGGTGGCTTTGGAACAGCGGACGGAAGTAGAAAAGGATCCACACGAAGGGAGCTGGGGCAGTAGAGCAAGGCAGATTTCGAAGGAATATATACCTGAGGGTCGTCGGCATGTGGCAAAGATGGCGTCGGGAGGCCGCATCTTGGCCACAATACGGCAGGGAGGAAGAAGGGGTCAGAGGCCCTCCCGAGCCGGCGCTCTCTCAGAGAGAACGGCACGGCCACTGATCGGGACGCGCGGGGAGCCGTTGGTCTCCTCCCTCGCTGCCGCCGACAGCGTGAACGATGCACCTACACCCCTGCCCCGGTCGAGGTTGTCCGGCCGGATTTGTGACCAGCCGTGAGCTGAGAGAGAGTGTGGCCACCTATGTGTTGCTTAGATCTAGAGAGCATGAGAGAGTGAACGAGAGGAACCCTACTAAAGCAAGCGCTAAGGCTCCTGCTTTTATATATAGTGGAGTGATTTTGTTGTACTAGCTTGAAAAAAATGCGCTCCTACGTGTACCTGCGAGTGGGTGTGAGAGAACTAGTGCGTGCGTGCACCGCTTCTCTTCGTGAGAGTACAATATACTATGCCCAAAGAACGTTCGCCGCAAGAGTAATAGTATAAGTGTGTGACGTGTGAGCTAAAATAAAATGTGCGCGTTGTCTTTTGTTTTTTAGAAGTTCTGAGGGTAGGGTGTGAAGAGCACATATGTGCGTGACGTCTACCTGCAGATAGACGGTGGGTGCGACGTGCGAGTCTGCGAGAGGACTCGGGAGAGTCGTGACTCATGAGGGTGCGTGTGCATGAGAGAGAGGGGGCACGTATCAATGCAATGCATGTGTCCGTAAATCATTATCCGACAAACGTTCGCCACAAGCCTTTTCCTGACGAACGTCGTAAGAACCGTTAGATCGGCATCCGACAGTGTCAGTTTTGCCATGTCATTTAACAGAACAGCCACTCCTCCTACACACAAATCTTCCACGTGAGTGTTAGCAACTGCCGTATGCTCCCTCCTTTCTGAAATGCAGTGCATATAGCTTTATTGAAAATTCGAACCTCGCAAACTTTTACCGAGTTTTCGTGTACCAAATTGCACATGTAGAATACCATGTATATATCATTTCATTCATCTTCGAGAGGTAACTATAAAGATGGGTGAGGAGTCTATAAAGAAAGACCATCATATCACCCGCATCAATTTCAAGCATCCTTTAGTGTCGAGGAATATCATAGGAAGCCTATATGATATGATTTTTATAGGATTTTTTCCTTTAGAGCCAATTGGTTCATAGGAATAGATTCATATACTCCACATTTCAAAGGAAATAAACATGATATCATTTCTATAGCTTTAGAGCCACTTGGTTCATATGAATGGATTCCTATACTCCCTTAATTTCAAAGGAAAATAAACATTAGCGTATATTCAATAGAAAAGTTCCTATGATATGAACCAAATTACATCTCTTTTCTAATCCCTCCTCATAGGAATTGAGATACATGTCATCTCTAGATTCAATAGAAAAGTTCCTATGATGTGAACCAAATGACATCTATTTTCCAATCCCTACTCATAGGAATTGAGATGCTCCATGTCATCTCTTTCCCTACAACTTCCATGTATACATCTTCTATTCCTAAATAGATAGTACAACCCACTAGTAGCTTTTTTCCAAAACATGCAACTATGGCACAAGAACTATATAGTGTGCCAATAACTTTGAAAGATGGTCGCTGGATGAAGCTAACCCGACAGTGCAGAGATAGGCAAATCCGAGAACTACTGCCCGCTGGATATCATCAACATTCCACCAGATCTGCCACATGTACAATTTAGAAGACTCCATGGTTGAACTTAAGCATAATGCACAAACCTCAAAACACAAGCACTTCTCCTTTGTTCTAGAATCTTCTGTATCATAATTGATTATTTTTTCTAGATGAATTGCCATTATTTGTTTTTTACTTTATGACTTACAATGCACAACCCCATGAATCTTAACATTTTTATAAAACTAATTGATTTTGAATGAGATGAACTATAAGAACTAAACGAACATCTACATCATGCATATATGACTCAAAGCTTTACATGCTATAGTGTGTATTTATTCATAATTTGGTTTCAAAATCTCATGCATTCAATACATGTGTACCTTACTAATTTTGAGTAGAGTAGCAAATTTCACGCGGCCCCGGGTATATCAAAATGCAGGGCCCATGCATCATTGCCTTTCGGTCTAACCTACGTCCACAATTTATTGTACGTACTATATCTCCACTGGTCCCCGAACCCAAAATGTTGCCTCGTTCCCGTAAAACCAAGCGACCCACACATATTTAAGGCGTCGACTCGAACCCGTTTACTACGACGTGGCCCCGCACGCCGTAGTACTCCTACAAACCCTACCGCCACACTCATCATCGGTTTTCTTCAAGAGGACGAGGGAGAAGCCGATTTGTAGTGGAGGCGCTTTCAAAAAAGGATCTGTAGTGGAGACCCCTACCCTAGTGTGCCCTAGGTAGCTTCCGCATGCATCATTGTTTTCTCTTTTCTTTATGCTCTTGCGCCCTAGAGTGAAATGATGGTTCCTTTGTCCGTCCGGCTTAATGCGGGAAAGGTGGGGCTTTGTGATTTGACCTCTCATCACTCATTTTCTACTACTGCGGCACTACGACCGAGGTGCCTCCAATTCTAACCGCTGCTCCGAACTGTAATTTGGTGCATCGCACGTGGAACAAGACGGTGGATGAGCCACATGTCGGCCAAAGGGGTCCTGTTAAGTGTGTCGCCATTTCGTGTGCGGACTGGCCCTGCTTGAGTTGCTACGCCAACACGACAGGAGCAGCCTACCACTTGGTTTTGCTCCTTGGTAAATCCCGACTATATTGATCTAAAAAGATACGTGCTGAACTACCCTCTTCGTCTAGGTTTTTTTATTTTTAGGCGTCTCGGTTTATAGGGCCTGCACGTAGTTCTAGGTCATCCATTTTACTAACTAAATATGAGTTACTATATCACAAAAAGTATATCATTGGATTCTTAAGCGGATGTAGTTGTATTTAAAAGTCGAGGGCGGGGCTTTTCCTCTCGTTACTTTAACTCTTCAGTATGTATATACTACTAGTATTTCTTTAATAGAATTTAGCACCCCAATTAAGCACGTACTAGCTTTTTTAATAGTACTATATGCATAATTTGGCGACGAGCGCTCTCTATATGTACCACCTTTTTTTAATTTCATTTTTTGCTCCATGGCGCAATCCATCGATAGTACTACTGTACAAAATTATACATTTTTAAAAAGGCTAGAGTACTGTTCATCACATATATAGCCAGTTAAATTCTCAACCTAGAACGACGTGCATGCCATGTAGTAAACCGATACGGAGGAAGTATAGTAAAAATGAGGTGATTTTACCGAGCGATCGGCGGGGGAGCATGGCCTGTCATGCGGTCCCACGTGTCATGATGTACCAAGGCGATGCACGTGTCCCTCTTGAGGCAGAAGCAATACTACGTGATTTGAGATGATGGCAAACCAAAGTGTGAAATAATGGTTGCTTCGTCCGTCCGGGAAGGTGCGGCATTGTGATTTGACGTCTCATTGCTCATTACTACTACTGGGCCGGTACGAGTGGGGTGCGTCCCCCTGCTGTTCTGCACTATTATTTGGTGCTTGACATGTCGACCTGGTTACTATATGTCCCACATGTCGGCGACAGGAAGTACAGAATTCATGAAAGGGAGCGTCGACGGAGAAGTATACTACAGAATTCATGAAAGGGAGCGACTTAGTTTTGGAAAAAATCTGTTTTGATGGAGTACATACCCACTAGGGTTTATAGGGCTCATCTAAAAACATTCGTTTTTCCGTTTGATAAGTCTCAATTCTACTATACTAGTAGTAGTACCATTACATGTTGGATTTCGAGGTGCGTTAGATCACCCGACGCAAGCAGTGTCAAGAGAAAACTAACCAATGCATGTACAAGTTCATGGAAATTTAGTGGTCATTCATGCATTCGTTCTAATTAATGCCTCGGTAAACATAACTTCTTGAGAAAAACGAGCGTACTAATTACTTGTGCAAACTACGAAATTAATTCGACCACTCACCGTCTACCTTGGTTGGAGAGATTTTGAAATTGATTACTATTTGTGGAAAGGAGTGAGTGGTAACTTTTGTCTCGATTACTATTTGTGGCCTTGTATAGATGCAAAATGTATATTTTTATAGTGGCCTTGTATAAGTAAATGGAGGGAGTACTAACCAAAGTACGTAGTAGGGACGAGGAGTAAACGGAGGGAGTAGTAAAATTTTCTCCTCGTGCTGCGAGCCACCACGCGCGTGGGCGAGCGAGCGGCCGTAAAGGCTAAGCTTCACCTCATCCTGCGAGCCACCGCACCCGTGGGCAGGGGAGACGGCGTACTAAGCAAGCTCCTCCTCATTGTGCGAGTTGACGGGACACATCAAAAGTACTCCAGTGTATAGAGCCTTGCCTCTAAGGTAGGCCCCACATGGTTTGCTTCTTTTTTTAATTTAACATAACACGTCAAGTCACAATTTGTTTGTTCACCCGTGGTAGACGATCCTCCCTCCACCAAGTGGACAACCAGTACACGTGCCAAATTACCACGTAGGCTGCCTTTTTCATACAGAAATGAGCTCCACCGTGTACCCGCGCGGGTGTGGTTGGGAAAGAGACGGGAGTACGTGCACCGTGCGTGCACCTCTT
Organism: Triticum aestivum; assembly: GCF_018294505.1. Classification (NCBI taxonomy): domain Eukaryota; kingdom Viridiplantae; phylum Streptophyta; class Magnoliopsida; order Poales; family Poaceae; genus Triticum; species Triticum aestivum. Next base: position 565,797,319 of record NC_057809.1, on the reverse strand, counting down.
TTCTTCGTGCACGTCCCCCACCTACGTGGGTGTTTGTGAGAGAGATACAAACCTAGACATAATGCGCCGTCCATCCCCATGCCTCCGCCCAGTCCGACAACCAGTCACCACCACGCCCCACTCCTCCTCACCTTATCTCTCATCTTTCTCCCTCCATTTTTATATACAAGGGGCCACTATCAAAATTACAATTTGCAGATATACAAGGCCACTAACACTAATCGATGCAATATTAATGGTGTTTGCCTCATGGTACTAGCAAAGGAGGACATTAATTATCCCTTGCATGCATGCGGGAGTTTGTAAAAAAATGCATCTTGATGTTCCGTGCAATGCACGGGCATCTTGCTAGTCCATGAAAACAACACATGGAAAAATTCCACGGCGAACGAGGGATTTGAATCTGTTGGGAGGGGCTGTTTGGATCTTGCCCGGGGTAGCCAAAATATTGGCGACCCTTTTGTCCACCGGTGCCTTTGCCACCGATGAACGAGGAATGGCTCGGGTGCTCATGCTGTCATGCATCCTCCAGCGCGCACGTTGGAGATGAGCTCACACGAGCTATGTTTTTTGTCCCACAACGCCGCCCGAGCCGCCCGCAGACCGATCGGCGACCCGCATATTACGCCATCCAACCGTAGCTGCACACATTATGACAGCAACTCAACCAACCGGACGAAATTCACGCAAACACATAGACAAACTGATATTTCATATAAACAAAGACGGAAATCATATAAAATACCAGATTTTCATACAAACATGATGGATTTCATTACATTCAAATAAACTACGCGGTGCTAGTTCTGGACAGCATAGGTATTTAATACCTGGCCTAAATGGTCGCTCGTCTATCGATTTGTGTTCCTCATGTCCGGCAGCACGATCACCGGACTGTCGGGAGCCCCGGAGGTATATGCTTCAGCACAAAGAACGGGTCGCTTCCCCACTGCATAACTGATATCATTGGCTGGTGCCGAAGATGATGGTGGCCGACACCGGTTCGAGTTCATCACCGGCCACTACTTCGCCATGGCCGGCACCGGCTCGAGTTCATCCTAACATTCCGCTCTTCCATGGAGCCCATGCGGGCTCGATGAAGGTCCTCACAACAAAAGGATCCGGCAAGACACCTGCCGTATACGCCGGCGTCGCCTCCGCGGTGGCCTTCATGGAACCCAAGCGGCGGCGGCCTCCCGTGTTCTACTTCTCCTCGATGATGGCGGCGGACGCGGAGGCGCTGGCCACCGACTCGTCGCTCTCGGCGCACCCGGCTTCTGTCGCTGCTTGCATGGCGCGGCCGCCGGCATGGGAGTCTCGGCCACAGAAACGGGAGACGCGGTACAAGGCGGCAGCATGGACGATAGCAACGACGCCCGTGCGCTGCTCCTCGTCGAGCTGGCCTGAAGCGACGAGTTGCTGAACCGCGTGCCGGCTTGGGGCGGCAACTGGCTCCGTCGGGCGAAGGGAGGGAGGTGGATCAGCGAGTTGCATAGCTCGTATCCGGCGGGCTACCCAGCCGGCTTGGATGCGGAATAACTACTCTTCGTAAGCCATTGTAAGAGTGGACAAAATGGTGGAGGAGATAGGGAGCGGCGGAGGTGTGCGATTCTTGGCCGGCGTTTGGTCTCGTTTAAATAGGAGATTAAATAGACGACGGACGGGAGGAGCTCGGCCGGCGTTATGTTTAACGCCGGCCCGGTCATGAACGGACGTGTGTCCAGAGTGGGTTTCTCGGCTTCCACACGGGCGGGTTTCATGGAGGCGTTTGAATGCGGCACAGAGGCGTGTTCAGCCGGGCGTGCCGCGAGCGGTGCCCTAGACTCTGACCTAAGACACCGCGTAGTTCTTCCGCTGACGTGTGGGCTCTTTGGGTGCATGGCCTGCATGTCAGTGACCCAACACAGGTAGCGCACAGCAGAGGAACCTTTGGTGGGCCAGGGCGGTCACAAGCGGGCATTTCATAAACCGATGATTGTTCATTGAGTGTGACGTCATCTTTTTCATGTAGATAAGCCTACTATGTTGATAGCCCGTTCGATACGCTGTGATTCATAAAGACCGCGGCAAACATCAATGTTCTGCTTATCACAGATAAGATTGATTAATACTCGTAACAATCCATGTCCTTAACAAAGGGTGCATGCACGTATAGGTTGAGCGTGTGTCTTGCGTCGTGTGCTGTGTGCATGCAGGCGTGCGAGTGTTGCGTGTGTGCAAGGGTACGTTTCAATGTTACATGCATGGGTGCGTACGTGCGTGTGTTCGTGAGTGCATGTGTACGTGTCAGTGTTGCATGCCAGCATGCGTGCGTGTGCACATGTCAGTGTTACACGCCTACATGCGTGCGTGTCTTGCGTGTGTGCATGTGTACGTGCGGGGTGAGGCTACATGTGAGTCGACTGACTTTTTCATCTCTAGTCATTAGATTTTCCAGCCGTTGGATACAAAATCAAGGGCCTCCAGTTTATCATCAAACTCCACCCCCTGAGCCGCGAGCCACCACCGGCCGAACCGCCCGCCCCCGCCGCCCGCGGCCGGCCCGCCCTCCCCGAAACCACTCCCCACCGCCGGTCCACCGCTGCACCGGGCATCCCTCTAGCCCCCCACCCCGCCAAGCTTTTTCTCCGGGGATCCCCACCCCACCGCCCAATGAACGCCCCCCAACCGCCGGTGACTGCCAACCAGAGGTCTCACAACTTCGAATACCCACCGACCACTAATTTATTACCATTTTTGTCCTTCATATACACGCTGACGGGTGGGCCCTATGGTAATGTGCGCTGCTGAATGTGGACCATTTGACTGGTCAATTGATCATGTTATCAACAAATTACAGAGCTGTATGGTGAGCCAGTGACCGTATGATCACCCTAAAATGTACTCCTATTTTATTAACACAGTATAGACTCAAACTACCATTTCTTTCTTTCATATACGGGCTGATAGGTGGGCCCCACGGTTACGCGCCCCGATGGTGCAACACTAGTTGCGCCGCGTGGAACGTTTGACTGGTCAATTGATTGTGTCATCAACAAAATACAGAGTTTATGGGTGAGCCAGTGACCGTATAATCATGATATGTATTTGTTTAACACGGTACAGACGCAAGGGCTCATATATACGCGCAAGCACTCACCGCTATAAGCGCACACACGCGAACCCTATCCCTATGAGCACCTTCGAGAGAGTGGGCCAGCGTATATGATCTTGAGATTTTACGAAGTCACCATAGGTGCCTCATAGTCGAGTGGAACGTCTCCTCCCACTGAACGTACATCGCCGGAAAATACTGAAATTAACACAAGATAAATGCGAGCACTGAGACTTTAACCTTGGTGGGCTCGAGAAACCACTGTCCTCTAACCATCCAACCACATGTTGGTTAGCACGACAAAATGTATATGGTGACCGTGATGAGCTTATTCTGAAGTCCAGTGACCATATCGTGCTTTCGCTTCAAATACAATGACCGTAAGTGTCGTCAACAAAATACGGAGCACGCATCAAATGCAAAGTCCGTCAGTGTCATCAACAAAATATGGAGACGTATCGTGAGCTAGATACCGTTATGCTATTGTATATGCTTATTTTCTTAGTGGCCGATTGCGTGTGTGGTGTGGTGGGCACATCATTTCTAGTTGTGGTGGGTCAACATGAAGACTCATGGGTCGGTTCCATCCTGCGCCACATATAGGTTGGACCGAGACGTGTTATACGAAGACCCATGTGGAGGACTCGGCGTACAACACGAAGCTACCAGAGTCGCGGAGGACTCTATCCCCACTGGTGATAAGCCGACTATATATGATTTGTAACCCTAGGCCCTTAGTATGTTATACAAGCTTGGGGGCTAGTTCGTCGATAGTATACACACACGCACAATGCCTGGTATTCACGTGTACTTTGTACACACCCCTATCACTAATATACAGTACCAGGAGTAGGCTCTTTCTTCAACTGCAAGGGTCCGATCCGAACTAGGGTAAAACTTTGCCTCGTATTACCATCCAGCCTAACAGCCAGGGATATCCTACCGAATGATATGATGAAATCATATCTGCCAACTACTAAGAGAGAGGTGTGTCGGGGGGGGGCAATGTGTGCGAGAGAGGCCTAAAGATAATGTGCGTGCGGGAGACACGTAGGCACATATATGTGCGTATAGAGGGCTAGTAGAGACCGTGCATGTGTATATATGCATGTGAGAGAAATAGTGTTTTCCAACTGAGATTAGTGAAAAGAGTGGTACATAGTAGTCAGAAGAGAGAGAGAGAGAAACAGAGAGAGCATGTGCGTGAGACACCCCGACACCCTGAGAGAGATTGTGAGCATGTGTGAAAGAGAAATGCCGATGCATATAAAGTGTGTGCACTTATGCGTTAGATAGAGAGATATATAACGCGTTTGTGAGAACGGGGCGAGGCATAGTGCATCTACGTGTAAAAGGCGGTTCTACGCATTAAATTAAAATATAAATGGCATTATTATTTTTGGATGAGATCATGAATTTTGCAAATTGCGTATGGACGAAAATCGGTCTATCAGACACCCATACTCTATTGAATTCTAGCATGTGCATGTGTTTATTTCATATTATCGATCCATAGAGTGAGAGCGGTTTGAAATACAGGCAATGGATGCTTTTGCAATTCATATATAAACATTAATTAGTGCACTCCATGTTGTTAGTGTGAAGCACTTTATACATTTGTCACTTGCATGGATACATTCCAAATTGCTAGCTACGAAATAGAATACATGTCGAATTCAACATAAAGGGGGTTTCGAAGATTCGAATTCATAGGAAGTGCATTCATCTATTTGAACCCGAGATAATGGCATTTGTAAATCAGATGTAAAAGGGGGCATCAATCTTTGTTGTGAGTTTGAACATGCTATATATATATTCATACGCATATCTAACTTTTTTTTGCAACCAAGGAGATTATATCTGGAACCATGCATGAACTGAGGTAAGTTGCATATTTTTTAATATATACTCGTGTACAATGTATATTCAAATGTACCCCCTCCATTCCAAAATAATCGTAGCTTTAGGATTTTCAAGAGTAAAGATTTGTGAAGTTTGACAAATCCTGAAAGTTCAATTCAAGAGAACCGAAAACGTTAATGCTTCTGCTCCCAAATATTGAACGAAGCGCCAAATAGGCCTCTGGTCACCCGAAACCGCGCGAGACTAATGTTTTGGTGGTAGGAAATTACTGTCCTGACTCTGGCCCGTGTAGCCTATCGGCCCGATGTCCAAAGGTCTAAACCGGGGTAGGTTTGTAACTTCACCAAGACGCCAGTCTCAACCGCCTCCGAGAAGCATTCATACGCCGTGGGCGCCTACCCATGCGCTCGGCCGAAATCTATCCCGCCCACATTTGGGACACCTGACATGACTGTCCTACCCCCAACCCGCAATATGTCCGAAATTTTAGATGGGGGCAAAGTTTGTAACTTTCCCCAAATTTCAAACAAGCGCGTCTCAAACCGAAACATTGTTCCCCCTTAGTTCCCCGCCTCCCTCCGTTTCCCCATTCATACTCCGTGGGCACGAAAACGCCCTCTCCACCAGCCGCGAAACCCCAGCCTCCTCCGTCCTCCACCCCATAGCGGCCAATCCACCGCCGCCCTCCTCCATCACGCCGGAGCCGGTACCCCGACGTCGTCGTCCAACGCAACCGCAACCGCAACGCCCTCAAGGACTTAGCAGCTGAAGCCGAGGCAGAGCTGCCTCCACGACGCCGACGCCGACGTGCGCCGTACCAGAACCACTCCGACCACGCCGTCCTGCGCCTCACTACTGCGGCTCCACTGTCGCAACCGTCCACCGCACCAGAGCTGTTCCTGCTACGCCGTCGTTCGCCACCTCGGATCTGCTTCCCCGCCGCCGACAGACGGCCATCGCACCACACTCAACAACTTGGCCATGGGTTCGTCCAAGGCTGCACCGTCCTCCACAACTTCTAGTTTCCGGTGAACAACAAGAATATCGTCAGAAAAACAGAAGGAGGACACAACACTGCCACCAGAAAGAGGTACTCCTCTTCCCTTATTCGTGCAAATCTTATGTCTCCGCTCACACCGTATTCATCCCACGAAGGAAACTAGTTGAGCGCTTCTTACTGCATCTTCTTCGTGATAATAAATGCACAAGGTTTACTCTCTTTTACTATTTCACCTTTGCTAGAGGTCAGTAGCTCGCCTGGATTTCAATTCAGGGTCAGTCGAACCGCGATTAAAAGAAGAAGCACCCGCTTAGGCGCGCGGAGCACCTAGTCCGCCTGTTCCCCGGGGAAGCGGTGCATCGATGTCTATCATAGAGGTGTGGGGCGCAGGAGCTGCTTGCGCCCGGTCTGGAGGTCGGTGGGGATTGAATGGATGGCCGGGGGGCGGTGCGGTGAGGTCGAGGGGAGGGCGCAGGCAGGGGAGGAATACTGGGTCGGTGGTCGCTGGCGTTTCGAGGAAGATCGTCAACACTGACTGGCTGGAGGTAGATGAAGGCGATCTGCCCGTTCTTTGTACATCAGACGGTGTAGAAAAAAATGGACTGACCTATTTGCTTTCAGTCGATTGTTATTTTCATAGGATCCTATAGTAATTTAGTGTGCCATGCATGTTGTAGAGCTATCAAATGTCTCCCGTCATTTATTTCTCACCGACCTGCTATCTGCTACCTTTACACTGTACTAATTGTTCACACACTTCACGCATACTCACACTATTGTTTTTTATGCATGGGTATTTCAGACTCTGACGCAGTGTTAATGAATGCAGAAAAGAAAAGACAGAAGTCGCTCCAGTGTAATTCGAAGATAAGCACTAAGCGTTTCAGCGCTCTAATGGGTGCAGTGTCAGCAGTTGGAGACAGTAAACGTAGCTCTGCAGTTGATGATCTCAATTGCCACACACAACCATCCCAGGTGCTTGCTTTAACTTCGCGCTGTCAAATGTGGTTGCATGTTGCATATGGTGTCTAGCTTGTATTGCTTCCAATTTGGTTAAATTGCATCTGCTTACTTTACACATTATACCTTTGATAATGACATGCCTTCCTGTTTTTGATACATACTACATATGTCTATTAACCATGTTCGTACATCAAACTAATGCTCTTTTGTATCCCTCGTCAATCACTTATGATGAGACAGTCACCCGAGTGGGTTACTGTGAGACGCCCTACTCGTTTAAAGAGTGCAGTGTCATCCTCCCCACATGATTCTCAAGAAACAGCAAGGCTAAATGAAGATAGTCAACGTAGCTCTCTAGTTGATCACCGCAATTCCCCCACACCACCATCGCAGGTGCTTGCTCTTACTTGGCAGTGTGATATGTGGTTGCATGTTGCATATGGTGTCTACCTTGTAATGCTTCTAATTAGGGTAAATTGCATCTGCTTAGTTAACACATTATACCTGTGAATATGACATGCCTTCCTGTTTTTGGTACATACTACGTCTTTCTATTAACCATGTTCTTACATCAAACTACTTTTCTTGTGTATCCCTCATCAATGCTCCTAATTTGTTAAATTGCATCTCCTTAGCTTACACATTATACATGTGAATATGACACGCCTTCCTGTTTTTGGTACATACTACATCTGCCTATCACACCATGTTCTTACATCAAACTACTGTTCTTGTGTATCCTGCGTCTATCGCTTATGATGAGACAGTCACGCGCGTGGGTTAATATGAGACGCAATACTCTTATAAAGAATGCAATTTCATCCTCTCCACATGATTCTCAAGAAACAGCAAGCCTAAATGAAGATATTGAACGTAGCTCTGTACCTGAAGACCGCACTTCCCCTACACCACCATCACAGGTGCTTGCTCTAACTTCGCAGTGTGATATGTGGTTGCATGTTGCATACGGTGTCTAGCTTGTAATGCTTCTAATTAGGGTAAATTGCATCTGCTTAGTTTACACACTATACCTGTGAATATGACATGCCTTCCTATTTTTGGTACACACTACATCTATGTGTTAACCTTGTTCTTACATGAAACTACCTCTCTTCTGTATCCTGCATCAATCACTTACGATGAGTCACCTTTATTCGTTGCATATTGCATATTATTTCTAGCCTGTTGCCATGTATTGCTTCTAATTTGGTCAAATACATTTGTTAGGGCACCCTTTTAATTTGGCAGAGTGATATTGGTTTCATCTTTCATATGGTTTCTAGCTTGCATCGATTCTAACAAGTTCAAGCACCTTGTGCTTAGTTTACACTTTATACATCATACATGTCAATATGTCACGCCGTCCTGTTTTTCATACATATTCCATCCTCCTATCATGCGGCTGCCTTACATGAAAGTAGTGTTCGTCAGTATCATGCATCAATGAGTTCTGAAGAGCAAATTTTATTCCTTTTTCTTGTGGGTTTGACTTGACAAGGCAAAATCAAGAAAGAGGAAGGAAAAGAGTAAGGAAGGCGATGATGGTGGTCCTCTGCAGCAACGTAAACGGAGCATCTGTACCGATTCTCCTTGTACTGATAGTGCATTACAAGGTCCAAGTCTCCGCTCCCCTACTCCACCATCCAAGGTGCTTGCTCTAACTTGGCAGTGTGATATCTGGTTGCATGTTGCATATGGTGTCTAGCTCGTATTGCTCCTAATTAGTGTAAACTGCATCTGCTTAGCTTACACATGATACATGTGAATATGACACGCTTTCCTGTTTTTGGTACATACTATATCTGTCTATCACACCATGTTCTTACATGAAACTACTCTTCTTGTGTATCCTGCATCAGTCACTTATGATGGGACACCTTTAAGTTGGCAGTGTGATATTGGTTTGCGTCTTGAATATGATTTCTAGCATGTATTGCTTCTAGTTTGATGAACGCCACCTATGACGAGACAGTTTTAACTTGGCAGAGTGATATTGATTGCACCTTCCATATGGTGTCTTGCAGTGTTTCTAATTGGTTGAAGTGCCTTCTACTTAGTTACCACATCATAGGTGTGAATATGTCAAGCCGTCCATTTTTTCGTACATATTCCATCCTCGTATCATGACTTTGCCTTTCATCAGAGTAGTGTTCGTCAGTATCATGCATGAATGAGGTCTGAAGAGTGAATGATATTCCTTTTTCTTGTCGGTATGACCTCACAGTGCAAAATCAATAAAGCTGAAGGAAATTGGCAAGGCATTGGATGGTGGTGGTCCTTCCGAGCAACTGAAATGGAGGTTCTCTACAAATTCTACTCCGCCATCCTCCCAACAAGATTCGCAAGACAACACAAGGCTAGACAGTCAACGTAGCTGTGTAGATGATGAGCACATCTCCCCTACTCCACCATCACAGGTGCTTTCTCTAACTTGGCACTATTATATGTGGTTGCATGTTGCGTATGATGTCTAGTTTGTATTGCTTCTAACTTTGTTGAATTGCATCTACTTACTTTACACATAATGCCTGTGAATATGACATGTGTTCCTGTTTCTACATCAGACTACTATTCTTGCATATCCCGCATCAGTCACTTATGATAAGGCACCTTTAAGTCGCCGCTGTGATATTTGTTGTGTCTTGCATATGATTTCTAGCATGTACTGCTTCTAATTTGTTGAAACGCCATACAGTTTGAACTTGGCAGAGTGATATTGGTTGCATCTTTCATACGGTGTCTAGCTTGCAGTGCTTCTAATTTGTTGAAATGCCTTCTGCTTAGTTACCACATCATAAGTGTGAATATTGTTGGAAATATGCCCTAGAGGCAATAATAAATTGGTTATTATTATATTATATTTCATTGTTCATGATAATTGTTTATTATCCATGCTATAATTGTATTGATAGGAAACTCAGATACATGTGTGGATACATAGACAACACCATGTCCCTAGTAAGCCTCTAGTTGACTAGCTCGTTGATCAATAGATGGTTATGGTTTCCTAACCATGGACATTGGATGTCGTTGATAACGGGATCACATCATTAGGAGAATGATGTGATGGACAAGACCCAATCCTAAGCCTAGCACAAAGATCGTGTAGTTCGTTTGCTAAAGCTTTTCTAATGTCAAGTATCATTTCCTTAGACCATGAGATTGTGCAACTCCCGGATACCGTAGGAGTGCTTTGGGTGTGCCAAACGTCACAACGTAACTGGGTGGCTATAAAGGTACACTACAGGTATCTCCAAAACTGTTTGTTGGGTTGGCACGAATCGAGACTGGGATTTGTCACTCCATGTAAACGGAGAGGTATCTCTGGGCCCACTCGGTAGGACATCATCATAATGTGCACAATGTGACCAAGGAGTTGATCACGGGATGATGTGTTACGGAACGAGTAAAGAGACTTGCCGGTAACGAGATTGAACAAGGTATCGGGATACCGACGATCGAATCTCGGGCAAGTACAATACCGCTGGACAAAGGGAATTGAATACGGGATTGATTGAATCCTCGACATCGTGGTTCATCCGATGAGATCATCGTGGAACATGTGGGAGACAACATGGGTATCCAGATCCCGCTGTTGGTTATTGGCCGGAGAGTTGTCTCGGTCATGTCTGCATGGTTCCCGAACCCGTAGGGTCTACACACTTAAGGTTCGATGATGCTAGGGTTATTAGGAAGACTTGTATGTGATTACTGAATGTTGTTCGGAGTCCCGGATGAGATCCCGGACGTCACGAGGAGTTCTGGAATGGTCCGGAGGTAAAGATTTATATATGGAAAGTTGTTGTTCGGGTTCTGGGAAAAGTTCATTTTTTCCGGTATTGTACCGGGAAGCTTCCGGAAGGTTCTGGAGGATTCCGGAGGGGTCCGGAGGTCCGGAAAAAGTTCCACCACGTCTAATACAGCAGCATGGGCTGTAGGGGGGCGCCCTAACCTTAATGGGCCAAGGGCACCAGCCCTCCCAAGGCCCATGCGCATGGGAGAGGGGAAACCCTAAAGGGGAGGGCCTCCACTTGACTTGGGAGGCACTCCTCCCCCCCTTGGCCGCCGCCCCCAACCCTAGATGGGATCTAGGGGGCCGGCACCCCTCTCCCCCACCTATAAATAGTGGAGGGGTGGGAGGGCAGCCACACCCTTGAACCTGGCACAGCCCTCCCTCCTCCTACCTTCTCCTCCTCCTCCATGGTGCTTGGCGAAGCCCTGCCGGAGAATCACAAGCTCCTCCACCACCACGCCGTCGTGCTGTTGGACCTCTTCCTCAACCTCTCCCTCCTCCTTGCTGGATCAAGGCATGGGAGACGTCTCCCAACCGTACGTGTGTTGAACGCGGAGGTGCCGTCCTTTCGGCGCTAGGATCATCGGTGATTTGGATCACGACGAGTACGACTCCATCAACCCCGTTCACTTGAACGCTTCCGCTTAGCGATCTACAAGGGTATGTAGATGCACTCTCCTTCCCCTCGTTGCTAGATTACTCCATAGATTGATCTTGGTGATGCGTAGAAAATTTTAAATTTCTGCTATGTTCCCCAACAGTGGCATCATGAGCTAGGTCTATGCGTAGTTTCTATGCACGAGTAGAACACAAGTTGTTGTGGGTGTCGATTTTGTCAATTTGCTTGCCGTTACTAGTCTTATCTTGATTCGGCGGCATCGTGTGATGAAGCGGCCCGGACCGACCTTACACGTACTCTTACGTGAGACTGGTTCCACCGACTGACATGCACTAGTTGCATAAGGTGGCTAGCGGGTGTCTGTCTCTCCCACTTTAGTCGGATCGGATTCGATGAAAAGGGTCCTTATGAAGGGTAAATAGAAATTGGCATATCACGTTGTGGTTTTCGCGTAGGTAAGAAACGTTCTTGCTAGAAACCTATAGCAGCCACGAAAAAACTTGCAACAACAATTAGAGGACGTCTAACTTGTTTTTGCAGCATATGCCTTGTGATGCGATATGGCCAAAAGGATGTGATGAATGATATATGTGATGTATGAGATTGATCATGTTCTTGTAATAGGAATCACGACTTGCATGTCGATGAGTATGACAACCGGCAGGAGCCATAGGAGTTGTCTTAATTTATTTATGACCTGCGTGTCAACATAAATGTCATGTAATTACTTTACTTTATTGCTAAAGCGTTAGCCATAGTAGTAGAAGTAATAGATGACGAGACAACTTCAAGAAGACACGATGATGGAGATCATGATGATGGAGATCATGGTGTCATGCCGGTGACAACGATGATCATGGAGCCCCGAAGATGGAGATCAAAAGGAGCAAAATGATATTGGCCATATCATGTCACTATTTGATTGCATGTGATGTTTATCATGTTTTACATCTTATTTTCTTAGAATGATGGTAGCTTAAATAAGATGATCCCTCGTAAAATTTCAAGAAAAGTGTTCCCCCTAACTGTGCTCCGTTGCGAAGGTTCGTCGTTTTGAAGCACCACGTGATGATCGGGTGTGATAGATTCTAACGTTCGACTACAACGGGTGTTGACGAGCCTAGCATGTACAGACATGGCCTCGGGACACATGCAATACACTTAGGTTGACTTGACGAGCCTAGCATGTACATACATGGCCTCGGAACACGGAAGACCAAAAGGTCGAGCATGAGTCGTATAGAAGATACGATCAACATGAGATGTTCACCGTTGATGACTAGTCGGGTCTCACATGATGATCGGACACGGCCTAGTCGATTCGGATCATGTTTCACTTAGATGACTAGAGGGATGTCTATCTGAGTGGGAGTTCATTAAATAATTTGATTAGATGAACTCAATTATCATGAACATAGTCTAAATTGTCTTTGCAAATATGTTGTAGATAAATAGCTCACGTTGTAGCTCCCTGTTTCAATACGTTCCTAGAGAAAGATTAAGTTGAAAGATATTGTAAGCAATGATGCGGACTAGGTCCGTAGTCCGAGGAGTGTCCTCACTGCTACACAGCAGGCTTACGTCTTTGATGCACCGCTCGATGTGCAAACCCCTACAACATCGTATGTGGATGTTGTGAACACCTGACAGACACATCCTGATGACTACTTGATAGTTTAGTGCACCATACTTTACGGCTTAGAATCGGGATTCCAATGACATTTTGAACGCCATAGAACATATGAGATGTTCCAAGAGCTGAAATTGGGATTTCAGGCTCATGCCCGTGTTGAGAGGTGTGAGACCTCTGACAAGTTCTTTTGCCAACAAGATGGAGGAGAATAGCTCAGCTAGTGAGCATGTGCTCAGAATGTCTGGGTGCTACAATCACTTAAATCAAGTGGGAGTTAAACTTCCAGATAAGATAGTGATTGATAGAGTTCTCTAGCCACTATCACTAAGCTACTAGATCTTCGTGATGAACTATGACATGCAAGGGATGGAGTTGATCCCGAAGCTGTTCGCGGTGCTTAAGACCGCAAAAGGTAGAAATCAAGAAGGAGCATCAAGTGTTGATGGTTTAACAAGACCACTGGTTTCAAGAAGGGAAAGGGCTAGAAGGGAAACTTCATGGATGGCAAACCAGTTGCCGCTCCAGTGAAGGAACCCAAGGTTGAACCCAAACCCGAGACTAAGTGCTTCTATTGTAAAGGGAATGGTCACTGGTAGCGGGATTACCCCAAATGCATGGTAGATAAGAAGGCTGGCAACTTCAACAAAATTTATACATGTCATTAATGTGTACCTCACTAGTACTCCTGGTAGCACCTGGGTATTGGATACCGGTCCAGTTACTATTATTGGTGACTTGAAGCAAAAGCTACGGACTAAGCGGAGACTGGCTGAGGGCGAGGTGACGATGTGTGTTGGAAGTGTTTCCAAAGTTGATGAGATCACCATCGCACGCTCCATCTGCCTTCGGGATTAGCATTGAACCTAGATAAATGTTATCAGGTGTCTATGTTGAGCATGAATATGATTAGATCATGTTCATTGCAATACGGTTATTCGTTTAAGTTAGGGAATAATGGTTATTCTGATTACATGAATAATACCTTTCATGGTCATGCACCCTATGTGGATGGTTCATTGAATCTCGGTCGTGGTAATACACATGTTCACGCCAAAAGATGTAGAGTTAATAATGATAGTACCACTTTCTTGTGGCACTGCCGCTTAGGTCATATTGGCGTAAGATGCATGAAGAAACTCCATGTCGATGGATGTTTGGAGTCACTTGATTTTGAATCGCTTGACACATGCGAGCCATGCCTCATGGGCAGGATGACTAAGACCCTGTTTTCAGGTACAATGAAATGGGCAAGTGACTTGTTGGAAATCATACATGCTGATGTGTGTGATCCAATGAGAATTGAAGTTTGCGGTGGATATCGCTATTTTCTCATCTTCACTGACGATTTGAGTAGATATAGGTATATTTACTTAATGAAGCACAAGTCTGAAATGTTTGAAAAGTTCAAACGATTTCAGAGTGAAGTTAAGAATCATCATAACAAAAAGATCATGTTCCTACGATCTGATCAAAAGGGGATTTTCTGAGTTATGAGTTTGGCAATCACTTAAGACATTGTGGAATTGTTTCACAGTTGAAGCCACCTGGAACACCACAGAGTAATGGTGTGTCCGGACGTCGTAATCGAACCTTATGAGATATGATGCGATCTATGATGTCTCTTACCGATCTACCGTTTTCATTTTGAGGTTATGCCTTAGAGACAGCTGCATTCACTTTAGATAGGACACCATCTAAGTCCATTGAGACAACATCGTATGAACATTGGTTTGGCAAGAAACCAAAGTTGTCGTTTCTTAATGTTTGGGGCTGCGATGCTTAAGGCTTCAGCCAGAGAAGCTCGAACCCAAAGCGGACAAACACATCTTCATAGGATACCCAAAGGTGACAGTTGGGTATACCTTCTATCTCAGATCTGAGGGCAAATTGTTTGTCTCTAAGAACGGGTCCTTTCTCGAGAAGGAGTTTCTCTCGAAAGATTTGAGTGGGAGGAAGATAGAACTTGATGAGGTTGTCGAACCTTTATTTCAACCAGAGAATGATGCAACACGGAAAGATGTTTTCTGTGGCACCTACGTCTGTTGAATAGGAAGTTAATGATAGTGATCATGAAGCTTCGGATCAAGTTGCTATCGAACCTCGTAGGTCGACAAGGATATGTACTACTCCTAAGTGGTACGGTAATCCTGTCTTAGATATCATGTTGTTAGACAACAATGAACCTACAAGCTATGGAGAAGCAACGGTGGGCCTGTATTACGACAAATGGTTAGAAGCCATGAAATCCGAAATAGGATCCATATATCAGAACAAAGTATGGACTTTGGTGGACTTGCCCGATGATCGGCAAGACATTGAGATAAATGGATCTTTAAGAAGAAGACGGACGTGGGCGGTAATGTTACCGTCTATGAAGCTCGACTTGTGGGAAAGAGTCTTTTCACACGTTCAAGGAGTTGACTACGATGAGAATTTCTTACCCGTAGCGATGCTTAAGTCTGTCGGAATCATGTTAGCATTAGCTGTATTTTTCAATTATGAAATCTGACAGATGGACGTCGAAAACAAGTTTTCTTACCAGTTTTTGTAAGAAAGAGTTGTATGTGATACAATCAAAGTTTTGTCGATCCTAAGGATGCTAAAAGGTATGCTGGCTCCAGCAATCCTTCTATGGACT
Organism: Triticum aestivum; assembly: GCF_018294505.1. Classification (NCBI taxonomy): domain Eukaryota; kingdom Viridiplantae; phylum Streptophyta; class Magnoliopsida; order Poales; family Poaceae; genus Triticum; species Triticum aestivum. Next base: position 565,781,716 of record NC_057809.1, on the reverse strand, counting down.
AGAGCAAGCATCTCGGAATCGGAATATATGTTTTGATGGAGTGATCAAAGCTTTTAGGTTTATACAATGTTTGCTAGAAACTTGTATTTACAAGAAAGTGAGTGGGAGCACTACAACATTTCTGATAAGTATATGTGGATGACATATTGTTGATTTGAAATGATGTAGAATTTCTGGAAAGCATAAACGTTGTTTGAAGAGTGTTTTTCAAAGGAAGACCTGGATAAAGCTGCTTACAAATTGGGCATCAAGATCTATAGAGATAGATCAAGACGCCTGATGATACTTTCAAAGAACGCACACCTTAACATGTTTTTGAAGGAGTTCAAAATAGATCAGTCAAAGAAGGGGTTCTTACCTAAGTTGTAAGGTGTGAAGTTGAGTAAGACTCAAAGCTTGACCACGGCAGAAGAAAGAGGAAGGACGAAGGTCGTCCCCTATGCTTTTGTCATAGGCTCTATATGGTATGCCATGCTGAAGTACCGCACCTGATGTGTGCCTTGCCACATGTCTGGCAAGAGGGTACAAAGGTGATCTAGGAATGGATCACCAGATAGTGGTCGAAATTATCCTTAGAGGAATAAGGAAATGTTTCTCGGTTATGGAGGTGATAAAGAGTTCGACGTAAAGAGTTATGTCGATGCAAGCTTAACACCTATCCAGATAGCTCTGAGTAGAGATACCGGATACGTATAATGGAGCAATAATTTGGAATAGCTCCAAGTGGAACGTGGTAGCAGCATCTACGATATAAAGTTTTGCGAAATACATAGGGATCTGAATATGGTAGGACCCGTTGACTACAACCTCTCTCACACGCATAACATGATCAAACCCAAAACTCTTTGAGTGTTTATCACATAGTGATGTGAACTAGATCATTGAGTCTAGTAGACTCTTGGATGTTGGTCACATGGCAATGTGACATGTGAGTGTTAATCACATGGCGATGTGAACTAGATTATTGACTCTAGTGCAAGTGGGAGACTGTTGGAAATATGCCCTAGAGGCAATAATAAATTGGTTATTATTATATTATATTTCATTCTTCATGATAATCGTTTATTATCCATGCTATAATTGTATTGATAGGAAACTCAGATACATGTGTGGATACATAGACAACACCATGTCCCTAGTAAGCCTCTAGTTGACTAGCTCGTTGATCAATAGATGGTTACGGTTTCCTAACCATGGACATTGGATGTCGTTGATAACGGGATCACATCATTAGGAGAATGATGTGATGGACAAGACCCAATCCTAAGCCTAGCACAAAGATCGTGTAGTTCGTTTGCTAAAGCTTTTCTAATGTCAAGTATCATTTCCTTAGACCATGAGATTGTGCAACTCCCGGATACCGTAGGAGTGCTTTGGGTGTGACAAACGTCACAACGTAACTGGGTGGCTATAAAGGTACACTACAGGTATCTCCGAAAGTGTTTGTTGGGTTGGCACGAATCGAGACTGGGATTTGTCACTCCGTGTAAACGGAGAGGTATCTTTGGGCCCACTCGGCAGGACATCATCATAATGTGCACAATGTGACCAAGGAGTTGATCACGGGATGATGAGTTACGGAACGAGTAAAGAGACTTGCCGGTAAAGAGATTGAATAAGGTATCGGGATACCGACGATCGAAGCTCGGGCAAGTACAATACCGCTGGACAAAGGGAATTGAATACGGGATTGATTGAATCCTCGACATCGTGGTTCATCCGATGAGATCATCGTGGAACACGTGGGAGCCAACATGGGTATCCAGATCCCGCTGTTGGTTATTGGCCGGAGAGTTGTCTCGGTCATGTCTGCATGGTTCCCGAACCCGTAGGGTCTACACACTTAAGGTTCGATGGCGCTAGGGTTATTCGGAAGACTTGTATGTGATTACTGAATGTTGTTCGAAGTCCCGGATGAGATCCCGGACGTCACGAGGAGTTCCGGAATTGTCCGGAGGTAAAGATTTATATATGGAAAGTTGTTGTTCGGGTTCCGGGAAAAGTTCATTTTTTCCAGTATTGTACCAGGAAGCTTCCGGAAGGTTTCGGAGGATTCCGGAGGGGTCCGGAGGTTCGGAAAAAGTTCCACCACGTCTAATACAGCAGCATGGGCTGTAGGGGGGCGCCCTAACATTAATGGGCCAAGGGCACCAGCCCCCCCCCCAAGGCCCATGCGCATGGGAGAGGGGAAACCCTAAAGGGGAGGGCCTCCACTTGACTTGGGAGGCACTCCTCCCCCCTTGTCCGCCACCCCTCTCCCCCACCTATAAATAGTGGAGGGGTGGGAGGGCGGCCACACCCTTGAACCTGGCGCAGCCCTCCCTCCTCCTACCTTCTCCTCCTCCTCCTCCATGGTGCTTGGCGAAGCCCTGCCGGAGAATCACAAGCTCCTCCACCACCACGCCGTCGTGCTGTTGGACTTCTTCCTCAACCTCTCCCTCCTCCTTGCTGGATCAAGGCGTGGGAGACGTCTCCCAACTGTATGTGTGTTGAACGCGGAGGTGCCATCCGTTTGGCGCTAGGATCATCGGTGATTTGGATCACGACGAGTACGACTCCATCAACCCCGTTCACTTGAACACTTCCGCTTAGCGATCTACAAGGGTATGTAGATGCACTCTCCTTCCCCTCGTTGCTAGATTACTCCATAGATTGATCTTGGTGATGCGTAGAAAATTTTAAATTTCTGCTACGTTCCCCAACAGATATGTCACACCATCCTATTTTTCATACATATTCCATCCTTGCATCATGTGTTTGCCTTTCATCCACGTAGTGTTCATCAGTATCATGCATGAATGAGTTCTGAAGAGCGAATTTTTTTTTCCTTTTTCTTATCGATTTGACTTCACAATGCAAAATCATTACAGCTGAAGGAAATTAGTCCGGCAGTGGATGATGGTGGTCCTTCGGAGCAACTCAAACAGGGGGTCTCTGCAGATTCTACTCCGCCATCCTCCCAACAAGATTCTCAAGACAACACAAGGCTGGACAGTCAACGTAGCTGTGTAGATGATGAGTACATCTCCCCTACTCCACCATCACAGGTGCTTGCTCTAACTTGACACTATTATATGTGGTTGCATGTTGAGTATGATGTCTAGCTTGTATTGCTTCTAACTTGAATTGCATCTGCTTACTTTACACATAATGCATGTGAATATGACACGTGTTCCTGTTTCTAGAACATACATGTACATGATGAGCACATCTCCCCTACTCCACCATCACAGGTGCTTGCTCTTACTTCGAACTGTTATACGTGGTTGCGTTTTCCATATGATTACTAGTTTGTATTGCTTCTGATTATGTTGAATTGCATCTGCGTAGCTTACAACTTATACCTGCAATGATCACTTACCCATAAGATACATTTAACTTGGGACTGTGATGTAGGTTGTATCTTGCATTGTCTTCTAGCTTGTACTGCTTCTAATTTCTTGAAATGGCACTTATGACGAGACACTTTTTACCTGATAGAGTGATATTGGTTGCATGTTCATATGGTACCTAGCTTTCATTTCTTCTAATTTTGTTGAAATGCCTTCCGCTTACTATTTTTTCATACATATTCCATCCTCCTATCGTACGTGTGAATATGAAACGCTGTCTTTTTTGTATATATTTCATCCTCCTATCATGCGATTGCCTTACATCAAAGTAGTGTTCGTCTGTATCATGCATCAACCAGTTATGCAGAGCTAATTTTATTCATCTTCTTGTGGTTTTGACTTCATAAGGCAATATCAGAAAATAGGAAGGAAAAGAGTAAGTTAGGGGATGTTGGTGGTCCTTCGCACCAACGCAAACAGAGACTCTCTAGATTTGCCACTGCTACTGCTAATGAAGTTGAAGTCCCAAGTCTACATGATGAGTTCATCTCCCGTACTCCACCATCGCAGATGCTTGCTATAAGTTGACAGTGTGATAATTGGTTTCATGTTGCATATGTTGTCTAGCCTATATTTCTTCTATTTTGATTAAATTGCACCTGCTGAGTTTATATGTTATACATGTGCATATGACATGACTTTCTGTGTCTAGAATACACTGCATCTATCTATCATACCATGTTCTTACATGAAAGTACTACTGTTGTGTATCCCGCATCAGTCACTCATGATTGGATGCTTTTAACATGGCAGTTTGATAGTGCTTGCATCTTGCATTGATTTCTACGTTGTACTGCTTCTAATTTTTCGAATTGCCACTTATGACAAGACACTTTTAACTTGGCAGAGTAATATTGGTTGCATCTTTCATATCGTGTCTAGCTTGCATTACTTCTATTTCTTGAAAATCCTTCTACTTAGTTTGCACATCGTAGCTGTGAATATGTCATGCCGTCCTATTTTTCTTACATATTCCATCCTCATACGGTTGTATTACATCAAAGTATTGCTTGTCTGTATCATGCATCAATGAGTTCTAAAGAGTGATTTTATTCTTTTGTGTTGTGGGTACAGCTTGACATGGCAAAGTCAAAAAAGAGCAAGGAAAATAATATAGTAGGGAGTGATGTTACTCGTCGGGTGAAACGGAAAAGGTTCTGCCATCGAGATTCTGCTGGTACTTATAGTGCAGTAGAAGGTCCAAGTCCACCGGCTAAATCTACAAACATAGTATCACCTGCTCCACCAGCTGCAGCATCCGCTTCAATTGTACCAGCATGTCAACCAGTTACTCGTTCGTTTGCTCCGGAACTGGCCAGTTCCCAAGCTGCCTTCACACCTAACACTACTTCCGAAGCACTGCTGACACAACAAGACTTGGCAAGATCAGATGAACTTCATGAGCATCAACACCAAGACGGTACCTGACTGAGTCAAGTTGCAGTTGCATGCTCCTTTATATGTACTCTCACAGTTTGATGTACACTAACACTTTCCATATTCGTTGTTGAACTAGCACCATGGCGCAAGCGGAAACAAACATCAGGGATAATGCTTGACAGATTAACAAAATCTAAAGGAGGAAGAATGAAGATCCATTTTGAGGCAGGTTTAAAAAGGCCACGTGATGCTACAGAGTCAGCCAAGTTAGTATCAGAGGCAGCCGTTGCCGTTAGGTGTCATGCACGTATCCTCCCAACGTGGATCCAGTACAGGAATGAGAAAGACAATACCCAGTTTAACACCTTCCTTGACCATTTATCTGTAAGTAATGTTATTCATCGCAATTAGTAATATTGTCTTGCTCCGTCCCATACTTTCTATCTTCCTCCTAATAAGACTCACATTCTTTTTTCAACAGATGAGGTTCAAGTTGGATCCGAAAGATGATGCAACTAAACAAGCATGCACTCATGTTTTTCAGTCTGCTCTACGGCAGTATCGGTACCACCTTAGAAAATCTCACTTTGAAGGCAAGGCTAACAATGAAATCGCCCAAACATCTTGTAACGCCCTCGATGCGGCTATATCTCCCACGTGTCGAAGCACGACTTAGAGGCATAACCGCATTGAAAGCAATGTCGCAAGTGAGGTAATCTTCACACAACCCATGTAATACATAAGGGAAAGAGATACATAGTTGGCTTACAATCGCCACTTCACACAATACATGAATAAAGCATTACATCAACCAGATACAATCAAGGCCCGACTACGGAACCAAAATAAAAGAAGACTACCCCAAATGCTACACAGATCCCTGATCAACCCAACTGGGCTCCACTACTGATCAACTGAAATGAAACAACACAATGAACGAGATCTTCATCGAGCTCCTCCTTGAGCTCGGGTTGCGTCACCTACACGGTATCATCGGCACCTGCAAACTGGTTTTGGAAGTATATGTGAGTCACGGGGACTCAGCAATCTCACACCCTCGCGATCAAGACTACTTAAGCTTATAGGAAGGGTAAAAGGTATGAGGTGGAGCTGCAGCAAGCGACTAGCATATATGGTGGCTAACATATGCAAATGAGAGCGAGAAGAGAAGGCAAAAGCACGGTCGAACAACTATGATCAAGAAGTGATCCTAGAACAACCTACGTCAAACATAGCTCCAACACCGTGTTCACTTCCTGGACCCCGCCGAGAAGAGACCATCACGGTTACACACGCGGTTGATGCATTTTAATTAAGATAAGTTTCAAGTTTTCTACAACCAGACATTAACAAATTCCCATATGCACATAACCGCGGGCACGGCTTTCAAAAGTTCAATCCCTGCAGGGGAGTCCCAACTTAGCACATCACAAGCTCTCACGGTCAACGAAGGATATTCCTTCTCCCAAGACAATCCGATCAGACTAGGCGTCCCGGTTACAAGACATCCTCGACAATGGTAAAACAAGTCCAGCAAAGCCGCCCGAATGTGCCGACAAATCCCGATAGGAGTTGCACATATCTCGTTCTCAGGGCACACTCAGATAGGTCAAGCTATGAGTAAAACCAGCCCTCGAGTTTCCCCGAGGTGGCCTCGCAGGCTGCCCGTTCCGGACCAACACTTAGAGAAGCATTGGCCTGGGGGGGTTAAAATAAAGATGACCCTTGAGTCTGCAGAACCCAAGGGAAGGTGGTAGGTTGTTAGTGCAAATGGTAAAACCAAGGTTGGGCCTTGCTGGAGGAGTTTTATTCAAGGCGAACTGTCAAGGGGTTCCCATTATAACCCAATCGTGTAAGGAACGCAAAAATCCGGGAACATAACACCGATATGACGGAAATTAGGGCGGCAAGAGTGGAACAAAATACTAGGCATAAGTCCGAGCCTTCCACCCTTTACCAAGTATATAGATGCATTAATTAAATAAGAGATATTGTGATATCCCAACAAAATATCCATGTTCCAAACATGGAACAAGCTCCAATCTTCACCTGCAACTAACAACGCTATAAGAGGGGCTGAGCAAAGTGGTAACATAGCCAAACAATGGTTTGCTAGGACAATGTGGGTTAGAGGTTTGGCTTAACAATATGGGAGGCATGATAAGCAAGTGGTAGGTATCGCATCATAGGCATAGCAAAAGAGCGAGCAACTAGCAAGCAAAGATAGAAGTGATTTCGAGAGTATGGTCATCTTGCCTGAAATCCCGCAAAGGAAGAAGAATGAGTCCATGAAGAAGATAGACAGACATAGTTGAACGGGTCCTCACAAACGCCACGTTATCGGAACCAACCCGAAGGAGCAACACCGGAAAGAAGCACACAACATAGTAAACAACCAACACATGAACATGGCATGATATGCGGGATGCGGTATGTGATGCATATACATGATTTGCAAAGGAATGATTGAACCTGGCCTCAACTTGGAAATACAAGAGTGCCACTGGAAATGTGAGGTGATTTCGGTCGAAATCGATATAAAGATCACCGGAATCGGATGCACCGTTTGGAAATGGCAAGCAAAACAAATATGGCACCGGTCTGCGATAAGCAACAAGTAGCCTTCTAAATGCATCAAGATAAATAAGCTACTGCACTCAAACATGACAACAAAATACATTGCAGGGATCCACTCGTGATGCTTGACAAAAGATGAACACTGAGCTACGGCTAATTCACTCAATAGCAGGTTCAAACAAGCATGGCAAAAGTGCAAAAGATAACAGGTTTCAGACTTAGTGAAATTAACAGCATGTCAGGATTTATCATCAGGAAGCAAAGTTTAGAGCACAATAACTACATGTTACAGGAACTATATCATGGCAAAGCAAGGCATGGCATGAATCTACTCAAAGCATATAACAGAAGTCCCTTAGTGACCATAAGCCAAAAGGAAACAGAAAATACAATTGCAAGCATGTGAACATAGCAAAAACATAAACAGATTCAGACTTAGTGAAAAACTGGAGCATGCAAAACAGATAAACGAGTAGGCATGTTTACGAGCTCGATGCACTCACTACGAGGCATTGCATGACAAACTAAGCATACACCCAGCAAATAGACATGGCATAGAAGCTAGTAATGGCAAGAACAACAACATAGCTTGCACGGATCAACAACAACATCCTCGACAAAATTGCTAAACATGTTAACAATATGCCAGGAACATTTTATAGCAAAAGTAGAGCTCGATTGACTCAAGCTAGGGTGCTCCACAAATGCAAACAAAGACATGGATGGATAGAGCACAACATTATCTACAAAACATCCTTACTGATCATCCTCAAAAGTGGCACGTATCACTAGGAAACAACATGAACATAAGGCATAAAAATAATGACAGGGCAAGGACTTAGTGAAATTCTAAGTCCCTGAAAATAGCATCATTGAGTAAGCAACTTTGCATGCTTGTGCTAGTCACCACAAAGATCACAAAAATACATGGCATACACCCCTGTAAAGATGGCATGGCATTCTATAAAACACATGTAGAGCTCCAGATCATAGCATGCACACATTAATCATGGCAAAAATGACAAAAGTGCATTTGCTGAAACAGATCTGAAACTATCATCACATAGCCCTCTTCCAACAGCATTTCAGGCATCAAGATGAGCTCAAATGACAATGATGCAATGAGATGAAATGATGTACACGTCGAGACGAACATTTTGATATGCTACACACATGAATCGGAGCTACGATGATGAAGTTATGATGTGATGAAAATGCCCAAAATATTAGGGTTAGGAGAGGAAGTCAACCCTCGGGATCTCAGATCCAGATCTGCACGGACTTCGGGGCGGCGGCGGATCTCACTGGAATTGGCGTCAGAGCTTGGCCGGAGTTGTGGGATGGAGAGGAGGAGGTCGGGCGAGGTCGGGGCGGCGCGGGCAGCCGGCGTGGTGGCGGCGGAGATGCGGTGGCCGGCGCAAGGGCGGACACGGGCGCGGGGCGCTCTGCGGCGGCGGCGAGCGGCTGCGCCGGTGACCGGCGAGGGCGGCGAAGGCGCAGGCGGCGGGGACGCGGTGGCGCGCCGGCGACGGAGGCGCGAGGAGAAGGCGGCGGGGTGGCTCGGGCGCTCAGGCCCGGCGCGGCCCGGAGCGGGCCAGAGATGGGCTCGCGGGCCCACGCAGTGGAGGAGGACGGCGGCGACACTTGGCGACGCCTGATTGGCTGAGGGCGAGAGCGGACATGTCCGGGCGCGGTGGAGATTTCGTCCGAGCGCGAGGAAGAGGAAGGCTAGGGTTTGTACCGCGAATTTTCGGGGAGAGGTCACATATATATAGGTAGAGGGAGCTAGGAGTGTCCAAATTGAGCACGGTTTGCGGCCACGCGATCGTGATTGAACGATCTAGATGATGGAGGAGGTTTAGGTGGGTTTTTGGGCCACTTTGGAGGGGTGTTGGGCTGCAACACACATGAGGCCTTTACGGTCCCTTGGTTAACCGTTGGAATATCAAACGAAGTCCAAATGGCACGAAACTTGACAGGTGGTCTACCAGTAGTAAACCAAGGCCGCTTGGCAAGTCTCGGTCCAATCCGAGAACGTTTAACACCCGCACATGAGAAGAGGTAGAAAGGGACACCGGAGGACATAGGAGCGCCGGAATGCAAAACAGATAACGGGGAAAATGTTCGGATGAATGAGACGAACATGTATGCAAATGAAATGCACATGATGACATGATATGGAATGCATGACACGCAAGCAATGACAAGGCAACAACAGCAAATAACTGGAATACACCTGGCACATCGGTCTCGGGGCGTTACACATCTCCAGTGGAATATATTACAGATGAATACTGGACAACCCTCGTTAAACACTAGTCTGATCCAAAGTATGAGGTAGGCTATATGTATTTGATCAGACCACATATTGAACTTGTATTTATATATGTGCCTTACAAGTGTATCTTCTTCTAGGCTAACTATTTGAAGAACAAAACCAACCGTTCTAAAGTGAAATTCCAACAGACAACAGGATCTCGTAGCTATATTGCACACTGCGAGGCTCTTGTAAATAGCTGCTACTTCCTTCTTTTTTGTGCCATATTATCGTATCTATATTTACTTGTTCCAAATATAGAGGAAAGCCCATGCAGACCAAAAAGAACCTGGACCGAATGCAGTGCAAATCTTCAAGGATTGCCACACCAGCAAGATCAAGGGCATGAGCACACCAGTTCAAGCCGCTGTTGTAAGTCCTTACTCCTCCTGCCTTGAACTGATTGGTATTGTGATGTGTTCATTTAACTACTCGGTTTGCAGCCAATGTCAGATACTCTGTTCACTTTTATTCACAGTTGTCTTAACGTATCATTTCACCTTACATGGTTTAAAAGAGATGAAGGATATTCTTTTGGTCTTGATCTGTAATCTAGTTGTTATGTTCACATGCGCACACAAGGATAAAATAGCCTGTTTGTTTTATATCTGTTTGCCCATGATATTAATGATGTCATACTATGTTCATCCTACTTTAAACCATGTCTCTTTATCCTTAGATGTCAACGAATGTGAGGAAATAGACAATACAGTAGGCATGCTACATGGACATATGTTCCGAAAGTGATTTTATTATGTAGTTGGCACTACAATACATGCTAATGTATTACAGTAGTTCACCAAAATAAGTTCTGTATAAAAGTTTAACCTACTTTGTTTGTTTTTGTCTCATTAGTAACTTATCTGGTACACTAATCTACAAGTTCAAACTTTCAGGAAGCTATGGAACAAATGATTGAACAGCCACAACCACCTGAAGGTGACGAGGCTACTACAGGCACAATGTCACCTCTTGCTGCAGTGCGTCGGTATCTCTCCACTAACAGTGCAAAAAGCACCTTCCTGCGTAATTCTGGGTTGGTTGTCAAGGTAACCTCGTCCAAATCGCCTACTGAACAAAATCTTCCTGCTAGACAGAGTGATATATCTGTGCTCCAGACACAAGTCCAATCCCTAATGGACGTTGTTTCAGAACGAATAGTGGTTGAGAAATGTCGACAAGATATGAATGGTTTTGAAACCAGACTATCAGACATTCGCTTCGTTGTTCAAGAGCAATGGCAGAAAAAGGTGGAGATCGTGCTGCTCCATCAGATTCTACGGCCTGAAATATTAGCACTCAGGTTAAATGATCTGTGCTTCTATACATCTGATGGTGCTTTTATCTGGAAGGACTGTAAACTTTATGCCAACAGGCCTTTTGTTGTATGATTGGAATTTATTTTGTTATGATACAACATTTATGATGCTGCCTCAGGCTACAGTAATTACGACGCTATTTTTGTATAGTGTAGGTTTATCTTAGTAATGTATTCGGCCGAAAGCTTTGTAGGAGCCCAACATGCCAACATTCGTCGGGCCCATTCCAATCAGGCTAAAACCGATTACGGGCCGAAATTGGCATGTAGCCCACTAAAAATATCTGGGCCTAAATCAGCATAAGCTTTCATATTTTTCTGGTAGGCATGTGCCCATAGTGGGCCTTTAACAGGCCTAAACATAATTTGGGCCCTCAGTAAAAATAGGCCGTTTATAGGTGTAAATATCTCGAGCCCATAAAAACATGGGCCTTTAATAGACCGAAAGTGAGATTGGGCCCTGATTGGGCCAAATAACCCACTGGACTTAGCAGGCCGAAATGGTGGCCCATTTACGATGCGGATCTTTGACAGGCCGAAATTCGGACAGGCCGTAAATGCGCCGACATAATACACGGGCCTTTAACAGGCCGGAACTTCGGTCGGGCTAGATTATTGTCATTTTTAGATGGGCCGTTAATGGACCCGATATGACGTTGGTCCACATATGGCCCATGGTTTACGTCCGGCGTTAACAGGCCGAAAATGACAACATGCCGAAAGTGGCCCAAAGCTATAGTGGGACTCTAACAGGCCGAATGTCAGACATGGTCGAATATGACCCAAATCCTTCACGGTCGTTTATGGGCCGAAAGTTTTGATGGCCTGTAAATGGGCCCAAATGAAGCCGGACCTTTAACAGGCCGGAAATACACCAGGCTGTAATTCGACCCAATTACTTAGCGGACTGTTAACGGGCCAGAAGTGACCATGGGCCGCGTTGATGACAAGTTTAGGACATGCCGTTGATGGGACGATTTGACAGAGAATGTTGGGCCTTTAGCTGCGTTGACCCATTATGGTCTGCAGAATCTTATGGGCCTTTAGCTGGGCCGGCCCATTGTGGTCCGCAAAATCTTGTGGGCCTTTAGCTGGGCCGACCCATTATGGTCTGCAAAATCGTGTGGGCCTTTAGCTGGGCCGGCCCATTATGGTCCGCTAAATTTTGTGGGCCTTTAGCTGGGCTGGCCCATTATGGTCCGCTAAACCTTATGGGCCTTCGGTTGGGCCGGCCCATTTAAACTTTGTGGGCCACTTTTGGGCCGGTCCACATGTCAACATATCATAGGCCCATCTCGACCGTTGGATGAGTGACACCTGTGCCAACGCAGAGCTGACGCGTGGATCCATCAGCCAATGAGAATTTTACACGTGGAAAATCGGCATTGGTCGTGGCTGTTCACGGGTTATCGGATCCAAAATCCGACCCGATAGCTTAACGGCGTTCCGTTATGGTGGATGCCACGTGTCGGTCACCCTTGACGAAAGCACTTCTATGACGCGCGATTTATTGTCATGGGAGTGGACACTTCTGTGATGATAATTTTGGCAATGTCATGGAACACTTCTACGACAGCATAGGTATGACTATCTTGATTATGTCATAAATTTGTCATGGATGTACATGCATGACAGAAAACGTGACCTACTGTGACAAACACGTATCATCACGAAAGTATATTTTTTTGTAGTGTATGGAGATGCCCATCAATTGATGTCAATGCAAGGAGTAGGGATTGCCATGCAACGGATGCACTAGAGCTATAAATATATGAAAGCTCAACAAAAAAAACTAAGTGGGTGAGCATCCAACTTGCTTGCTCATGAAGACCTAGGGAATTTTGAGGAAGCCCATCATTGGAATATACAAGCCAAGTTCTATAATGAAAAATTCCCACCAGTATATGAAAGTGACAAAATAAGAGACTCTATCATGAAGATCATGGTGCTACTTTGAAGCACAAGTGTGGAAAAAGGATAGTGACATTGCCCCTTCTCTCTTTTTCTCACATTTTTTTATTTGGGCCTTCTCTTTTTTATGGCCTCTTTTTTTGTGTCCGGAGTCTCATCCCGACTTGTGGGGGAATCATAGTCTCCATCATCCTTTCCTCACATGGCACAATGCTCTAATAATGAAAATAATCACACTTTTATTTATTTACAACTCAAGGATTACAACTCGATACTAGAACAAAATATGACTCTATATGAGTGCCTCCGGCGGCGTATCGGGATGTGCAATGAATCAAGAGTGACATGTATGAAAGAATTATGAAGGTGGCTTTGCCACAAATACGATGTCAATTACATGATTATGCAAGGAAATATGACAATGATGAAGCATGTCATAATAAACGGAACGGTGGAAAGTTGCATGGCAATATATCTCGGAATGACTATGGAAATGCCATAATAGGTAGGTATGGTGGCTGTTTTGAGGAAGATATAAGGAGGCTTATGTGTGATAGAGTGTATCATATCACAGGGTTTGGATGCACCAGCGAAGTTTGCACCAACTCTTGAGGTGAGAAAGGGCAATGCACGGTACCGAAGAGGCTAGCAATGATGGAAGGGTGAGAGTGTGTATAATCCATGGACTCAACATTAGTCACAAAGAACTCACATACTTATTGCAAAAATCTACAAGTCATCAAAACCAAGCACTACGCGCATGCTCCTAGGGGGATAGATTGGTAGGAAAAGACCATCGCTCGTCCCCGACCGCCACTCATAAGGAAGGCATCAAAGAACACCTCATCCTTCAAATTTGTCACACAATGTTTACCATACGTGCATGCTACGGGACTTGCAAACCTCAACACAAGTATTTCTCAATTCCAAATTTACTCAACTAGAACGACTCTAATATTACCATCGTTATATCTCAAAACAATTATCAAGCATCAAACTTATCGTAGTATTTAATGCACTCTATATGAAAGTTTTTATTATACCCATCTTGGATGCCTATCGTCTTAGAACTAATTTTATAGCCAAAGCAAATTACTATGTTGTTCTGAAGGACTCTCAAAATAATATAAGTGAAGCATGAAAGATCAATAATTTATATAAAATAAAACCACCACTGAGGGAGTCCTGGATTAGAGGGTCTCCGGACAGCCGGATTATATCCTTTGGCCGGACTGTTGGATTATGAAGATACGAGATTGAAGACTTCGTCCCGTGTCCGGATGGGACTCTACTTGGCGTGGAAGGCAATCTAGGCAATACGGATATGTATATCTCCTCCTTTGTAACCGACCTTGTGTAACCCTAGCCCCCTCTGGTGTCTATATAAACCGGAGGGTTTTAGTCCATAGGACCACAGACAATCATACCATAGGCTAGCTTCTAGGGTTTAGCCTCTTTGATCTCGTGGTAGATCAACTCTTGTAATACTCATATCATCAAGAACAATCAAGCAGGACGTAGGGTATTACCTCCATCAAGAGGGCCCGAACCTGGGTAAACATCGTGTCCCCTGCCTCCTGTTACCATCCGCCTTAGACGCACAGTTCGGGACCCCCTACCCGAGATCCGCCGGTTTTGACCCCGACATTGGTGCTTTCATTGAGAGTTCCACTGTGTCGTCACCATAAGGCTTGATGGCTCCTTCGATCATCGCTAGCGATACGGTCCAGGGTGAGGCTTTCCTCCCCGAACAGGTCTTCGTATTCGGCGGCTTCGCACTGCGGGCCAATTCGCTTGGCCATCTGGAGCAGATCGAAAGCTACGCCCCTGGCCATCAGGTCAGATTTGGAAACTTGAACCACACGGCCGACATGCGCGGAGACTTGATCTTTGATGGATTCGAGCCCATGCCGGACGCGCCGCACAGTCACGACGAGCAAGACGTAACTATGCCGTCGGACAGTGTTCGGGAGATCGCATCTGCAGCTACTCCGGCCGTTAATCCGGAGCAAATCGCGCCATCCGAGAGCGGAGGGATAGACCCCGCCATGGAGGCCGCACTCTCAGTGGCGATAGAGCCAGATACTGACTTCCCCCCTTTCGAGAGCCGCGTCGCCAAACCACTGGATTTATCCCCGGCCACGAACTCCGAGCCGCCTACATCCGTGCCCGTCGAATCCAACGGGGTGCCGATCATGGAGTTCACCTCCGCGGATATCTTTCAGCACTCACCTTTCGAAGATGTGCTAAATTCATTAAGGTCTCTCTCCCTGTCAGGAGAACCTTGGCTGAACTATGTCCGGCTAGAATGGGATGCAGACGACGAAGAAATTCGCTGCCTACCCACCACCCACTTAGTAGCCACTGTCGACGACTTAACTGACATGCTCGACTTCGACTCCGAAGACATCAACGGTATGGACGACGGTGCAGGAGACGAACAGGAACCACCGCCCACAGGGCGCTGGACCGCCATTCATCACATGACGTATACATGGTGGATACACCTAGAGAGGGCAATGACAAAGAGACAGCGGAGGATGCCCCCTCCAAGCAACCTAGGCACCGACGTCAGCGGCGCCACTCTAAGTCCCGCCATAGCAAAAACAGCGATAACAACGCAAGAGGAGATAACAGTCCAGTCGACTCTAGAAGAAACGACGACTGCACCACCCCGGTGGCAGAGCACGATCAAGATGCAAACTGCAAATATAGTATGGATCCGATGTCCGACCATGACGACACCAAGGATAAGCCTCATCAAACCCCGTCTAGGGAAGGAAACAGTCCAGACGAAGATGCACACATCATCCCGAAAACGCACTTGGAGCAAGAAAACCTCCGCAGAAGGCTTATTGCCACAGCGAGGAGCCTGAAGAAACAGAAGCAAAGGCTCAAGGTCGCACAAGATACGCTCAACGGCAAGTGGAACAAAGTAACAAAGTATGGTGGAAGTTACCATAAAAATAGCTAACCAAAGCGCAAGCTATTACCGGAATTCGATGATGAGGCCTTAGAGCCCATATAGCCGAAGAGTGATACGGCCAACCGGCCGGATCCACCACCTTGTGAACGCGATAGAGCGGCTAACAAGGTCGCGCATAAGTCAACACACGATCTACGTGAGAACTTGCATCAAAAATCCGGCGCGACCAGATCTATCTATGGATCTAGGAAGCGCGCTATGGTACAAAACCAACACCAAATACTACAACCGTCCGAACACCATGGTGCATCCCAATACAGGGGTGCCGCACACCCCTTATGTTTCACTCATGAGGTGCTGGATCACGAATTCCCAGAGGGATTCAAACCGGTGAACATAGAGGCGTACGACGGGACCACAGACCCTGGAGTCTGGATAGAGGACTTCATCCTCCATATTCATATGGCTCGTGGAGACGATCTCCATGCCATTAAATACTTGCCCCTCAAGCTTAAATGGCCAGCTCGGCACTAGCTGAAAAGCCTCCTCGAAAACTCAATTGGAAGTTGGGAGGAGCTCGAGGACGCTTTTCGGGCCAATTTTCAAGGGACTTATGTCCGACCTCCGGATGCAGACGATTTAAGTCATATAATTCAACAGTCCGGAGAGTCCGCCCAAAAGCTTTGGAACAGGTTCATCACCAAGAAGAACCAAATCATCGACTGTCCGGACACCGAAGCCTTAGCAGCTTTTAAACACAACGTCCGAGACGAATGGCTCGCCAGACACCTCGGTCAAGAAAAACCGAGAACAATGGCAGCCCTAACAAGCCTCATGACCCGCTTTTGTGCGGGCGAGGACAACTGGTTGGCCCGTAGCAGCACCAGCGACCCAAGCACATCCGAAGTCAGGGATGACAATGATAAACCATGACGCAACAAAAACAAGCGTCGAAATAAAGAAGGTAGCCCAGATAACACGGCGGTAAACGCCGGATTTAGGGGCTCCCGACCAGGTCAGGGGAAAAGGCTTTCAAAGGCAGCAGAGAAGGATAATCTGGCCTAAACAAAATTCTCGACAAACTCTGTCAGATTCACGGCACCCCAGACAAACCTGCAAATCATACCCACAGAGAATGTTGGGTCTTCAAGCAGGCCGGTAAGCTAAACGCCAAACACGAAGGGGAAGAGACACCAAGCGAAGACGAGGATGAGCCTCGCCAACAAAGCGCCAGAGGACAAAAAAAGGTCCCACCAGAGGTTAAAACAGTAACGTGATCCATGTGACAAAGAGGAGAAGCAAGCATGCACTCCGAGGCACACGCGCCATAGAGCCCGTCACCCCGCCTGCCCGATCACTTTTGATCGTAGGGATCACGAGACAAATATCCGGCATGAAGGACTGACAGCCTTGGTGTTAGACCCAATAATAAATGGGTACCATTTCACATGAGTCCTCATGGACGGCGGCAGTGATCTAAATCTGATATATCAGGACACAGTCCACAAAATGGGGATAGACCCGACACAAATAATCCACAGTAATACTACCTTCAAGGGAGTAATACCAGGCCAAGAGGCCCGCTGTACGGGCTCTCTACTACTAGAGGTGGTATTCAGTTCTCCCGATAACTTCCTAAGCGAAAGGTTAAGTTTTCACATTGCCCCATTCCGAAGTGGCTATCAAGCACTACTCGGAAGAACGGCTTTCTCTTGTTTTAACGCAATACCGCATTATGCTTTTCTCAAGCTTAAGATGCCCGGTCCACGTGGCATCATCTTAGTCAGTGGAAATACCGAACGTTTCCCACGTACGGAAGAGGATGCGGCGGCTCTAGCAGCCGCAAACTAGACGGCCTCACCAACCAGAAAAATGGCAGGTCGTCAAGACCATGGACACGGTCAAATGAATCCGGCGTTCCATCATATATACATGAGATTGGTTTGATGATCAAACCCTCATAAACGATACCAGGGGCTTCCCGCGTGTAATCAGGGCCAGCCTGGCTCAACTTGGCTTCTCTTGAATTTTGATAGTTCATTGAAAATAACCAATTCTTCTTTTTGGCACGGCAACTTTCACTTAAGTTCTTTCCTTTTGCAGATGACAATCGTGCTACACCCGTCCAGAACACAGCACAACGGAGACACAGGCGCGGACGTGCAGCAGGGACCCGCCCAAAGGTTTCTTTTTAGATTAAGACCCTGCGTAAACCTTTTTTACTGTCTCTTGTTGCTCATCCTTCGGATACTCCACACAACCGAGAAGGATGCTGGCGTTATTGGCATGTGGCCACGTCAGGATTTTGCATGTACCTGGACACATGGGGTTTCTTATTAAGGGCATTGTTTAGCCCGGTATATGTTATAAAGACCGAACACCTTAGGGAGTGTTCAGCGTCACGAGTTTGGCCCTATATGCATCAGCTCCGAATCATGTCTTTGGTCACATGTTGGGTTTGCCCGACTCCCACGTTTTGGTACCTTACGTTCCGTTATATCGGCTAAGGTAGCACTAGGAGAACTACTGCGATTGTGCACTGGTTCATCCGGATGAGCACCTCAGTAGAGAAAGCCGAAAACTGACTGTCATGATATAGCGAGAGACTGGTCAACCACTCGATGACTCATCGAAATCTTCGGGATTCCTCCGCATTAACGAAGGGCCATTTCCCGGTCATGTACGTACGCGCCCCGTATTCGGACGAGCGTAGAAGTACCAGGGGCTATATAGTAGCCCCACCGTCAAACTCCTATGGCTAAGTGAAACTGTTAAAGCAATATAGTCCGATTGCCTCGTTCGCTGTGCTATCACCTCATTAACTGACCAAGACGTTGGATCAAGTGTTGATATGCATTTTCTACGAACACCCCCGCATTATATGCGTGGGGGCGGAAGCCGACGACTGCAAACTTTTAGGTTATATACATATATACATAAACGGCCGCACAGGAGGCATCATAATACTTTTGGGCAAAAGTATAAATACAGCCTTGATAATTCAGTAAAACATTGTTTTTACAATGGGAATACATGTCACTAGAACATAATATTCTTCGAGCACTGAGCCTCTATCAAATGAGCGCCTTCAAGAACTTCTTCAAAGTAGTGCTCGGCAGCCACTCGGCCCATGGTCGAACCCTGTGTCGCAACAGTGGTGGCCTCCATCTCCGCCCAGTATGTCTTGACACGGGCAAGGGCCATCCGTGCACCATCTATGCACGCCAATCTCTTTACAGCATCGATGTGTGGCACAGCACCAAGCAACTCTTGCACTAAGCTAAAGTAGTTATTCGGCCTTGGCCCTCCCGGCCACAGGTGATCCACAACGGACCTCATGGCAAGTCTGGACAACCTATGGAGCTCGGCCCACTCGGCCAATCGCTCATTCAACAGCAGCGGACGGACTGGAGCGTGAAACTGTGACCAGAACAGCTTTTCCACTTTGGGACCTTTCTAATCCTTGAAGTACTCGGCCGCATCAGCAGCACTTGTAGCCAAATCCATGTAGGCATCCGCAGAACTCCATAGCCAGTCTAGAGGAGCATACTTCGGATCTCCGAACTTAGTCCGCAACAAGAAGGGCTTCCCAGACATGATATCTGCAGCTTGATTCAGCTCCTCCTTCGTCGCTCTAATCTTGGACCGGGCTTCCTAGGCAGCCACCAGGACCTTCTCCAGGTCTGTCGCCTTCGCCCGGTTTTCTTCTTCAAGAAGCTAGTAACGGTCAGCGGCATCTTTTAACTCTGCAGCCATCTTGGCTATTTTTTCCTTGCTCTCGCAATGCGCGGCTTGTTCGGCCCTTAACTCCTCGGCCGCCTTTAGAGCGGCCGCATTGCTACTCCTTGCTTGCTCCTTGGCTCGGGCAAGCTCCGCCCGAAGGATCTCCACGGTGGCAGCTCCATCTGCAGTCACAACATATTAAAGATACTGGCATCATGCTACTCTTATTATGTGACGATCACCAGAGAAATCACTCACCCTGTGCCTCGTCAAGCCGCTTGTTGACAAGCACGATGTCGGCATCTGCCGCATCAAGTTGCCGCTTTAGCTCGGCAAACCCATCAGTCCGGCTAGCCACCGGAGCTTTAGCCACCTGCACATAAAGGCGGTCTGGTTATTACCTGGGACTATGATCCTCTTTTTGCCGCCATTTTCGATGACAACCAGAGTCTCAGGGGCTACTATCTGCATAGGGCATACCTAACGTATGCGATACTGTTAAAAACATACATTATTTCACGTACCTCGAAGCCTTTCAACAGACTCATAAAGGCTTCATGCAAACCGCTTTCAGCGGATGAAATCCTTTCAATTACCGTACCCATTAGTGTATGATGCGCTTCCGAGATGGCCGCTTGCCCCAGAAGATCCTTCAGCGCGTCCGACCGCATGCTGTACGGACCCTTGCTGTCTCTCTCCTTAGGAGCCGGATACTGGGGATTCCGGGTAGCCAAAGGGTTATCCTCTGACCTTAGTGGATCCGGAGATACCCTTCGCGACGACACTTCAAGGTCGCCCGCTTCTTGAGGCGGGGTGTCCGGGGGAGGCATTTCGCTCTCCATCATCTCTGGAAGAAGATCCCTTGAAGATGAACTCTGTCGAGAAGGGCTACAATCCGGACTACAATTTATGAGCATCGGTTATTGTCTTTGGAAGTAAGGTAGGATGTTTTCACTATTAAGTACTTTTTGATTACTTACAGCTCGGTAGAGGACTGATCCCCACGCGGACATTGTGTGGCAAGAATACCCTCCGAGGAAGGACCCTCTGATGAAGATTTCTTCTCCCGTTTGGAAACCTTAATTTCCGGATCTTCAGAGGTAGTCCTCTTCCTTCCCCGGGGAGAGAGAATGTCAGATTCTTCCCTTTGATTGTCCTCCCTCGCGGAGGTGCTCATTCCCCGGGCTGGAATAAGTAGCGAGTAAGGCCCGCTTTCACCCTCTTTATTCCCCTCATCATCTTCCTTTGAGGACACTGGATAAGGCGCCGGCTCGAGCATCTTGTCCAGTACCGGATTGTCCAAGCCCTCAGGAAGGGGGGCCGAACACCTGATCATCATCGCCTTTGTTATCCAGTCCTGGTCAAAAGGCGGCTCTTTAGAATGATGCCATGATAAATAAAAGCATAGTAGGTTCGACATGGGATTACTTACTTGGGCAGCGGGGCGGTTGCAGCTCAGATCCACGTCCTCGATGGTGTCCGGACACTCTATTTGGTGTCTGAAGAATGATTTGTACATCTCTTCGAGCGTTATGCCGAGGAAATGCTGAATAGCTCGTGGTCCTTCTGGGTTGAATTCCCACATGCAGAGGGGACGGCGTTTGCAAGGCTGGATTCGACGAACTAGCATAACTTGCATTACCATAACCAGACTGAAATCTCTCTCAAAGAGATCTCAGATACGGCTCTGCAGTATTGGCACGTCCTTTGCTGGACCCCAGCTCAGCCCCCTGCTGATCCATGACACCAGTTGCAGTGGGGGGCCCGAGTGAAAGGTGGGGGCAGCTACCCACTTGGCACTTCGGGGAGCTGTGACGTAAAACCACTCCCGCTGCCACAATCCGGACACCTCTGGGAAGGAACCCTCTGGCCATGGGGCGTTAGTGATTTTGCTTATTAAAGCACCTCCGCACGCTGTGTGCTGCCCCTCGATCATCTTCGGCTTCACATCGAAGGTCTTGAGCCACAGGCCGAAGTGAGGGGTAATGCGGAGGAAGGCCTCACATACGACAATAAATGATGAGATGTGAAGAAGGGAATCCAGGGCCAGATCGTGAAAAATCCAGCCCGTAATAGAACATAAGACCCCTAACAAAGGGATCCAGAGCGAGGCCTAGTCCTCGGAGGAAGTGGGAGATGAACACAACGCTCTCGTTGGGTTCGGGAGTAGGGACGACCTGCCCTCGGGCGGGCAGCCTATGTGAAATTTCGGTGGTCAGATATCTGGCCTCTCTCAACTTTTTGCTCCTCTGTGATGGAGGAAGGCATCCATCGACCTTGAAGGTTGGATCCGGACATGGTTGAAGGTCCGAAGCACCTGACCTGAGCTTTGGGTGTTAGAACTCGAGGCGGGGGAAGGATTCGATTGAGCGCGGGGAAAAAAGAAAAAGCCTTGTCCCCTTTATAAAGAGGGTGAATATCAGGCGTCCTCCTCGTGGCCGTTTGGGACTTGCCTAAGAACTAGGAGTCATACCAACATGCACGGTTGGGTTACCCATGTTTGTATTGATGGGAATCCCGTGATAAGGGGGACACGATCTCTGCTTTGACAAGACGTGTCAAGAAAACTGCCTCGCGTTATGTGCGGAGCTGGTTGAGAAAAACGGTTCGAATAAATACCGGGCCATGGCATGATGTCATGCTGTCAAAATGTGTCAGCAGATTAGATTTGTGGAAATATTATTCTCTCTACGGTGGTATGTGGAACTTATTTTGCAGGGTCGGACACTGTCCTTGTATTCAAACTCTTCAATGGTGTATTCGGAGGAGGAACCCGCTTTGCAATGCCGAAGACAATACTGCGTGCCGGACTCATCGTCATTGAAGCCTGGTTCAGGGGCTACTGAGGGAGTCCTGGATTAGGGGGTCTCCGGACAGCCGGACTATATCCTTTGGCCAGACTATTGGATTATGAAGATACGAGATTGAAGACTTCGTCCCGTGTCCGGATGGGACTCTACTTGGCGTGGAAGGCAAGCTAGGCAATACGGATATGTATATCTCCTCCTTTGTAACCGACCTTGTGTAACCCTAGCCCCCTCCGGTGTCTATATAAACTGGAGGGTTTTAGTCCATAGGACGACAGACAATCATACCATAGGGTAGCTTCTCGGGTTTAGCCTCTTTGATCTCGTGGTAGATCAACCCTTGTAATACTCATATCATCAAGAACAATCAAGCAGGACCTAGGGTATTACCTCCATCAAGAGGGCCCGAACCTGGGTAAACATCGTGTCCCCTACCTCCTGTTACCATCCACCTTAGACGCATAGTTCGGGACCCCCTACCCGAGATCCGCCGGTTTTGACACCGACAACCACCGTGCTCTAAAAATATACAAGTGAAGCACTAGAGCAAAATTATCTAGCTCAAAAGATATAAGTGAAGCACATAGAGTATTCTAATAAATTCCGATTCATGTGTGTCTCTCCAAAAAGGTGTGTACAGCAAGGATGATTGTGGTAAACTAAAAACTAAAGACTCAAATCATACAAGACGCTCCAAGCAAAACACATATCATGTGGATTAAAATATAGCCTCAAGTAAAGTTACCAATAGATGAAGACGAAAGAGGGGATGCCTTCCGGGGCATCCCCAAGCTTAGGCTTTTGGTTGTCTTTGAATTTTACCCTGGGGTGCCTTGGGCATCCCCAAGATTAGGCTCTTGCCACTCCTTGTTCCAAAATCCATCAAATCTTTACCCAAAAACTTGAAAACTTCACAACACAAAACTCAACAGAAAATCTCATGAGCTCCGTTAGTATAAGAAAACAAACGAGCACTTTAAGGTACTATAATGAACTCATTCTTCATTTATATTGGTGTTAAAACTACTGTATTCCAACTTCTCTATGGTTCATACCCCCCCCCCCCGATACTAGCCATAGATTCATCAAAATAAGCAAACAACACACACAAAACAGAATATGTCAAAAAACAGAACAGTCTGTAGCAATCTAGATAGTTCGAATACTTCGGTTACTCCAAAAATTCTGAAAAATTAGGACAACCAGGAAACTTTGTATAATGATCTACTGCAGTTGGAATCAGTATTTTATTGCTCTCTGGTAAAAGATGAGAATTATTTTCGTGAGTGCATACTTTCTGTTTTTATCAGCAAGATCAAACAACAATCACTCAAGAAGATCCTAAAGGCTTTACTTGGCACAAACACTAATTAAAACATAAAAACACGATCATAACAGAGGCAAGATGATTTATTTTATTACTAAATAGGAACAAAAAGGAAGGAACAAAAATAAAATTGGGTTGCCTGCCAACAAGCGCTATCGTTTAACGCCCCTAGCTAGGCATAAACGCAAGAATAGATCTAGGTATTGTCATCTTTGGTATGCAATCCATAAGTGGCTCTCATAATAGATTAATGAGGTAATTTAATTTTCTTCCTAGGAAAGTGTTCCATGCCTTTCCTTAATGGAAACTGGAATCCAATATTTCCTTCTTTCATGTCAATAATTGCACCAATCGTTCTAAGAAAAGGTCTACCAAGAATAATAGGACAAGTAGGATTGCAATCTATATCAAGAACAACGAAATCTACGGGCACATAATTCCTATTTGCAACAATAAGAACATCATTAATCCTTCCCATAGGTTTCTTAATGGTGAAATCGGCAAGATGCAAATTTAAAGAACAATCATCAAATTCACGGAAACCTAGCACATCACATAATGTTTTTGGAATCGTGGAAACACTAGCACCCAAATCACATAAGGCATAGCATTCATGATCTTTAATCTTAATTTTAATAGTAGGTTCCCACTCATCATAAAGTTTTCTAGGGATAGAAACTTCTAGATTAAGCTTTTCTCCATAAGATTGCATTAAGGCATCAACAATATGTTTAGTAAAAGCTTTATTTTGTTCATAAGCATGAGGAGAATTTAACACGGATTGCAACAAGGAAATACAATCTATCAAATAGCAATTATCATAATTAAATTCCTTGAAATCCAAAATAGTGGGTTCATTGCAATGTAAAGTTTTGACCTCTTCAATCCCACTTTTAGTAATTTTAGCATCAAGATCTAAAAACTCCGAATCATTGGGACGCCTTATAACTAAAGTTGACTCATCTCCAGTCCCATATTTATCAAGATTCAAATTGGAAAACAAATATTTAATAGGGGATACATCAATCACTTTTAGATCTTCATCATTATTGTCATGAAAACTAGAAGAACATGCTTTCACAAAGCAATCTTTCTTAGCACGCATCTTAGCGGTTCTTTCTTTGCACTCATCAATGGAAATTCTCATGGCTTTGAGAGACTCATTGATATCATGCTTAGGAGGAATAGATCTAAGTTTCAAAGAATCAACATCAAGAGAAATTATATCCACGTTCCTAGCCAACTCATCAATCGTAAGCAATTTTTCTTCAAGCAAAGTACTCCCTCCATTCCTTTATCTAAGGTGTATTATTTTCAACACGGTGACCAAGGCACATAATTATGCACTAGTTAGGACAAAATTACCCTTCCCTAATTTGTATATTAGTGGCGAGTAAATCATTTACGCTAGGAAAGAAAGAGATACACACAGTCTGGAGAGAAATAGTTTCCTTTTCTTTCTCTACAAGGAGGGATACATGCAATCTGCGGAGAGATACTTTCCTTTTTCTGGAGGGTCAAGATCGGAATTACGAGGAATTAGAACAAATACACCTTACACTGTGGAATTTTATCAAAAAACAAATACACCTTATATAAAGGAAGGGAGGGAGTATTGAAATTCTTTTGCGAATTCATAAATTCTTTAACAATAGTCTCAAAATCAGAGGGCATCTTATTAAAATTTCCATAAGAGTTGTTGTAGGAATTACCATAACTATTAGAGGAATTACTAGGGAACGGCCTAGAATTAAAGTTTCCTCTGTACGCGTTGTTACCAAAATTGTTCCTACCAACAAAGTTCACATCCAAAGATTCATTATTATTCTCAATCAAAGTGGACAAAGGCACATCATTAGGATCAGAAGAAACACTCTTATTAGCAAACAATTTCATAAGTTCATCCATCTTTCCACTCAAAACATTAATCTCGTCTATAGCATGAACTTTTTTACTAGTGGATCTTTCGGTGTGCCATTGAGAATAATTAACCATAATATTATCTAGGAGTTTAGTAGCTTCTCCTTAAGTGATTTCCATAAAAGTGCCTCCCGTGATCGAAACTAAAAGATTTCTAGAAGTAAAATTCAATCCAGCATAAATTTTTTGTATAATCATCCATAAATTCAAACCATGTGTAGGGCAATTATGAATCATTAATTTCATCCTCTCCCAAGCTTGTGCAACATGCTCATGATCAAGTTGCTTAAAATTCATAATATCGTTTCTAAGAGAGATGATCTTAGCGGGAGGAGAATACTTAGATATAAAAGCATCTTTGCATTTATTCCATGAATCAATACTATTTTTAGGCAAAGAAGAGAACCAAGTTTTAGCACGATCTCTAAGCAAAAACGGAAATAGCTTCAATTTAACAATATCATTATCCACATCTTTCTTCTTTTGCATATCACACAGATCGACAAAATTGTTTACATGGGTAGCGACATCTTCACAAGGAAGGCCAGAGAATTGATCTTTCATGACAAGATTCAACAAAGCAGTATTAATTTCACAAGATTCAGCATCGGTAAGAGGAGCAATCGGAGTGCTAATAAAATCATTGTTGTTGGTATTGGAGAAGTCACATAATTTAGTATTATCTTGAGCCATCGCGACAAACAATCAATCCAACACACAATCACACAAGAGGCAAGTGAAAGAAGGTAAACGGAAAAAGGGGAACGGAAAAGAGGGGAATAAAACAGCAAGGGTGAAGTGGGGAAGAGGAAAACAAGAGGCAAATGGCAAATAATGTAATGCGAGGGATAAGAGTTTGTGATGGGTACTTGGTATGTCTTGACTTGAGCGTAGATATCCCCGGCAACGGCGCCAGAAATCCTTCTTGCCACCTCTTGAGCATGCGTTGGTTTTCCCTTGAAGAGGAAAGGGTGATGTAGCAAAGTAGCGTAACTATTTCCCTCGGTTTTTGAGAACCAAGGTATCAATCCAGTAGGAGACTACACACAAATCGCCTAGTACCTGCACAAACAAATAAGAACCTTGCAACCAACGCGATAAAGAGGTTGTCAATCCCTTCACGGTCACTTGCAAATGCGAGATCTGATAAAGATAAGATAAATATTTTTGGTATTTTTGTTATATAGATTGGAAAATAAAGATTGCAAAATAAATAGTAAACTAGAATTGTAGATTGGAAACTTATATGATATGAAGTAGACCCGGGGGCCATAGGTTTCACTAGTGGCTTCTCTCAAGATAGCATATATTATGGTGGGTGAACAAATTATTGCCGAGCAATTGATAGAAAAGTGCATAATTATGAGAATATCTAGGCATGATCATGAACATAGGCATCATGTCCGTGTCAAGTAGACCGAAACGATTTTGCATCTACTACTATTACTCCACACATCGACCGCTATCCAGCATGCATCTAGAGTATTAAGTTCATAAGAACAGAGTAACGCATTAGGCAAGATGACATGATGTAGAGGGATAAACTCAAGCAATATGGTATAAACCCCATCTTTTTATCCTCGGTGGCAACAATACAATACGTGCCTTGCTGCCCCTACTGTCACTGGGAAAGGACACCGCAAGATTGAATCCAAAGCTAAGCACTTCTCCCAATGCAAGAAAGATCAATCTAGTAGGCCAAACTAAATCGATATTTCAAAGAGACTTGCAAAGATATCAAATCATGCATATGAGAATTCAGAGAAGAATCAAATATTGTTCATAGATAATATTGATCATAAACCCACAATTCATCGAATCTCGACAAACACACCGCAAAAGAATTACATCGAATAGATCTCCAAGAACATCGAGGAGAACTTTGTGTTGAGATCCAAAGAGAGAGAAGAAGCCATCTAGCTAATAACTATGGACCCGAAGGTCTGTGGTAAACTACTCATACATCATTGGAGAGGCTATGGTGTTGATGTAGAAGCCCTCCATGATCGAATCCCCCTCCGGCAGATCGCCGGAAAAGGTCCCAAGATGGGATCTCACGGGTACAGAAGGTTGCGGCGGTGGAAAAAGTGTTTCGTGGCTCCCCTGGATGTTTTCAGGGTATAAGAGTATATATAGGTGAAAGAAGTAGGTCGGTGGAGCTATGAGGGGGCCACGGGGGTGGGGGCGTGGCTACCCCCCTGGGCGCGCCGCCCTACCTCGTGGACGCCTTGTTGCTTCCTTGACATCCACACCAAGTCTCCTGGATTGCGTTTGTTCCAAAAAAGATCCTCGTGAAGGTTTCATTCCATTTGATATTCCTTTTCTGTGAAACACTGAAATAGGCAAAAAACAGCAACTGGCACTGGGCCTCTAATTAGTAGGTTAGTCCCAAAAATAATGTAAAAGTGCATATTAAAGCCCATTAAACATCCAAAATAGATAATATAATAGCATGGAACAATCAAAAATTATAGATACGTTGGAGACGTATCACTTCCCTGCGAGGAAGATGACGATTCCACTTCTCTGTCATCCACCACTCTTTAACTTTACAAAGCTCGAGATCTCCCTCCCTAGAGCTCCATTCTTTCTGCAAATTTAGGGATATATATAGACAATCCCGATTTATACTTCTACGAAGCCGGAAGTCAAGTTTGTTGATTTCTTGCTAGATCTCATGCACATCTTGTTACTCTTGAGTTGTGGGGAGGCCTAGACTGTTGGTGTTTTTCGTGAGTTCCGTGATGTGGATTCATGCTCTGACCTCTTTTCTGAGGGTTTGGAGTTCGTCCAAAGAACTACCCATAATGAAGGGTGCTTAGACATTCGTTGGCCAGCACGCTCAGAGATTGAGGTGATACATTAGTTTTCGTGAGGGGGCATTTGTTGACCTCAACCTCTCCAACGAAGATTAACATTCCCCAAAGAGTATGAACTTCAAATTACATCTTCGTCTCCAACACATGTGGTTGTCTATTTTCCTACATCTTACTTTGTGTTACTACTTCAAAATAGTTGTACCTTGTGCATCTTGCTAGCTTGTTGAAACTAATCATGCTGGGTGCATCACTTAGTTGCATTTATACATAACTTAGTATTCTGCTATTGCCTATGCAATCAACTAAGAAAAAAGTAGCCGCCAATTCAGCACCATCCCCTCTAAACCAAATTTGTGGGCATCTTTTGATCCTTCAATGATGATGGAAGCTGAACTCAAAGTGGACTCAACCTTCTTGTATGTAGAAATAGTTTCCCCCACACTTTTATCAAATGCTTACCTGTGAACATTTAGAAGTCTACCTCAACCAAGCACATTCACTATGTAGGATAGTTGCCATGGAATGATCATCTAAATGGAAGTGGGGGCACTAGATGTAGAAGTTGGAGGTGTCGTGGGAGACATCGTTGGTACATCTATGTAGGAGGTTGACATGTCCTTCTTGGCCATCTTCACCTTGAGACATGGAGCTGGTTCGAGAACAAGACAAATCTCGAGAGTTGGAGTGTACGATAACTTTAACATTGGAGTTGACCAACCTTTGGAAGTGAAGTGCATACATACATATAACGTTCGGGTTAATAGGGTTGATAGATTACTTATATCAGGAATTCCTTGTTTTTTGGCAGCCCATCCGCAAGGAATCTCAAAGTGATCCAGGGTGTGCACGAGTGAGGATAAAGTGCGTAGGAAAGACTAGTGTTGGTTGATACATCTCCGACGTATCTATATTTCTTTTATTGTTCCATGCTATTATAGTATCAATCTTGGATGTTTTATATGTTATTATATGCAATTATATATCATTTTTGGGGACTAACCTATTAACTTAGTGCCTAGTGCCAGTTCCTGTTTTTTTGCATGTTTTTGGCTTTTCAAAAAATCAATACCGAAAAGAGTCCAAACGGAGAAAAAATTTGGATTAATTTTTTCTGGACCAGAAGAGACCCTAGAAGGTTCGGGAGAAGGCAAGAAGATCCACGAGGGAGCGACAAGCTCAAGGGGTGCAACCCCGGGCTTGTGGGCCCCTCATGGCACCTCCAACCCCAATTCCATCTCTATAAATACTCAAATATTCCTCTGACATCATAGAGCCACCCGAAATACTTTTTCCGCCGCCGCAAGTTCTAGAACCATGAGATCCCATCTGGAGGCCTTCTCCGGTACTCTGCCGGAGGGGGAATCAATCACGGAGGGGCTCTACATCAACCTTGCCGCCCTTTAGTAGCTCGATGGCTTCTTCTCTCTCTTTTATCTTCAATACAATGTTCTTCTTTGATTTTCTTGGATCTATTTGACATAATGACTTTTTGCGGTGTGTTTGTTGGGATCCAATGAATTGTGAGTCTATGATCAGATATATCCTTGAATATTATTTGAGTTTTCTCCGAACTCTTTTATGCATGATTACTATAGCTTCGTATTTCTCTTCGATCTATTGATTTGGTTTGGCCAACTAGATTGATTTTTCTTGCAATAGGAGAGGTGTTTTGTAATGGGTTCGATCTTACAATGCTCAATCCCAGTGACAGAAGGGGACATAACATGTACTGTATCATTGCTATTAAGGGTAAAAAGATGGGGTTTATTCATATGTGAGTTTACTTTGTCTAAATCATGTCATCTTGCTTAAGGCGTTACTCCATTATTTATGAACTTAATACTCTAGATGCATGCTGGATAGAGGTCGATTTGTGGAGTAATAGTAGTAGATGCAGAATCATTTCGGTCTACTTGTCTTGGACGTGATGCCTATATATGATCATTACCTTGGATAGCGTCATAATTATTTGCTTTTCTATCAATTGCCCAACAATAATTTGTTTACCCATTGTATGCTATTTTCAAGAGAGAAGCCTCTAGTGAAAACTATGGCCCCGGGTCTACTTTTATCATATATTTAAACCAAAAATACCTTGTTGTGTTTTTTACTTTATTTTATCTTATTTTGTATTCTTGTTTGATCTATCTATCTATCACCATACAATTTAATCTTGCTCGTAACCGTTAAGGGATTGACAACCCCTTGTTCGTGTTGGGTTGTAAGGATTTGTTGTTTGTGTGCAGGTGCTGCTAAGGAGGTGTTGCTTGGTTCTTCTACTGGATTGATAACCTTGGTTCTTAACCGAGGGAAATACTTATCCCTACTGTACTGCATCATCCTCTCCTCTTCAAAGAAATGCCAACGTAGTTCACAAGTAGCATTGGTCTGTAGGGTCAGTCTAGATCCAGGCGGTAGCTAGGCATAGCGGCCTTATACCTAGTAGCCAGTCCGGGGGTGTCACAACACATGATTGATGTCTTGAGCTCTGAAGATGTCCTCTTGATTTGTCACAAGGATGAACTCCATAACATTGAATTCCATGCTAATATCAAGGTAATACACCAAACAATGGAGTATGACCTAATATTGGAAGAATTCCCGACCTTTGGCATCAATATGTACCTCCGGACACATGGTTGATAGGGTAGAGGTCGTGAAGCGAGTATGATGTGTGATCCAAAACAATCTTCTCACCTTTCTTGAGTTTTTTCTTGTATATTCAACTTAGCTCCCTTGCTACAGTGCCCAATGTAGGCGCAATGGGTTATAATGTGTCATGCTAGTATGTCATGATGGTCGTTACATAGATCAACCTCATTGTAGTGGTTGCTAACATGAAGGAAATACTTCATATGCTTTGATGTGCTAGTTTTCTTCAAGCCATTGGCAAAGGGATCCATGGACTAGCTCATGAATTTTCTGGGCACTAAAAACTTGAGGGTGTACGATGTTACCATCTTTGGGTGAGGGAAGCTGAGACTAATGGAGCCAGTTCCTCAAAAAAAACCGAATGGAGCCAATGAGGATGTACCATGATGGACATGTGGCCCTAACACATACTAGGGAAGACCACGTGGTTCATGTGTCGGTGTCATTGCTCCAACAAACACAAATGGACATGTTCAAGTCTTAGTTCTTTGAGCTTCTCGTTAACCTAGGGATTATCTTTTCATTTGAATTTGCTATACTAAGTCATCTCAATTTCTTCAGCTCAGAGTGTAGACATAAGTTCTTTTAACATATACCCCTATATAGTGTGCGAATAACTTTGAAAGATGGTCATTGGATGAAGCCAATCCGACTGTGCAGAGATGGCAAATCCGAGAACTACTGGCCGTTGGATATCATCTACATTCCATCAGATTTTGCCACATGTACAATCTAGAAGACTCCATGGTTAAACTTAAACATAATGCGCAAACCTCAAAACACAAGCACTTCTTCTTTGTTCTAGAATCTTCTGTATCATAATTGCTCAATTTTTTTTCTACATGAATTGCCATTATTTGTTTTTAATTTATGCCTTACAACGCACAATTTCATGAACCTTAAAATGGATTAGCTTTTTTTATGAAAACTAATTGATTTTGAATGAGATGAACTATAGGAATTAAATGAACATCTACATCATGCATATATGACTCCAAGCTTACATGCTATAATGTGGTATTTATTTATAATTTGGTTGCCAAATCTCATGCGTGCAATGCACGTGTACCTTACTAGTAACATATTGATTTCGAATCCAATTTTGATTAAAACTGCCATATGGTAAATCAACCATGAATTAAGTTGATTGGATCTAGTCTCCTGATTAATTAACTTGTTAATGTGGTATATCACAGGTAGTTCTTTGCAATAACAATATAGTAAAGTTGTCATATGACAATATATCTTATTTACATCTTGTTTGGTTCGCATGATTCTAATAAACACACAAGTATGAATACTTACGATTTAGATGTCATGCCATGTTTTTTTTTAAACAAGGCAAACAATTTGCGATTTTCATTGATTAAGGAAGAAGGTTTAGCAGAAACACACCAAGCGTGGAAAGAAACAATTACTTGCGTGGCATTATTACAATAGTGAAGTGCTTAGCCCCCGCCAAAGCAAAAAAACGGGCCTCCTCCTTGATCTTCGTCACAATCACCATCGTCGGGCGTTGAGGTTGCCGAAGACTCTGGCATTCAGCTCTCTCCAAATCTCCCATGCCATGCAATATTCAATCGTGCATGAAACAAAGCACATGAATGTGAAATAGAAGGTGACCGGCTACACCACGTGAACGCCCATATCCCTTGAAAGGGATTGGCTTGTCACAGAAACAAAATGGAAAATACTGATAGGTTGGACCCAAAGGAAATTTTTTGCTTTTCTGCAAAAACAACGCAGATATATTATCAAAGTTTACAAAAAATACAAAACACCTCAAACATAATAAAAATTACATCAAGATTTTGAGACCACCAAACGACCACTACCATCGTCAGATGAGCCGCCGATGCGTCACTCCTCTACCGGAGCCGGCTTGACCTTGTCGATGGCAGCTGAAAAGTCTTTGTGCAAGTGCCCCTAAGGGCCAGCGTCCTGGAGCCGCGGTCGTCGTTGTTGAACCCTTGAAAAGATATGAAGCACCTGCCATCAAATTTCTCCACATGACAAGAAACCCTAATCTGACCGCCCCAAGGAGATGATGGGAATCTACGTCAGAGCTCCGTCTACTACGTCCGGATGGACAAACTCAAGGAGGATCGAAGTCTGGAAGACAAACTCGAAGAAGAAGTGTCGCACCTGCAAGGACTAAAAAATCCGACCCTAAACTACTAACTGAAGTGGAGGCACCGGCCACCGGAGTGGGAGGCAGAGGGGAGACGAATCTTGCCGGCAAAGCCTGGAAGAAATAGTTTACCCTAACCGCCGAGAGATAGGGGAAGGAATTTTTTTTCTTTGAAAGTGCATGCAAGTAGAGCACAGGGAAAACTTTATAGATTTTTTTTTGCGAAAAAACTTTATATATTTTGATTGTACAGTACAAAACAAACATGTCCTACAAAATCGAAATTCGTTGAAAAAAAACTCTAAAAATCCTATAAAAACACCCTTTGCAGGATAAAGACCTCGTAGACTCGTGCACCCTGCACGCACACGTCTCACTTAACCTCGTGCGTGCACGCAGCTGTCTGCGCTAACCGTGAACAGCCGAGCGGTTGACCTCACACAGGAACCCACTACAGAGGTATACACACACATACACATACACGCGGATACACCGTCCATTCCATTCTAGCTCGACATGTAGCTAGTCCATATGCAGCCGACGCACATGCATGCAAACCAGCAGTACTGCACTACTACACTCCCAGTGAGCACCACAACCCCGAAGGTCCGAGCTCGCCGTACCGGCCCCCGCTGGCTGCCGCGACTTGAGGTGCACCGCCGCCCAAAAAGCCACAGCCACGCGCATGGACCGGCGTCCGTCCGGTGGATCTCGCGCAACGCACACGTACGACCACGAGCCAGGCAGCGTACCAACCGGCATGGCATGCCGTGCACAGTAGTGAGAAACCACGCCCTGGCTGTCCCTCCGGTCCATCCGTCAGCCAACGTAGGCTAGTAACATGGGCAGTGCTCCAGCTAGGGAAGAAGAAAATCTTTTTAAGCCCCGGGAGGCGGCTTCGCGCGCAGCTTCCCTTCCATGGGTGGCGCAGAGCACGGTGGGGGCAGGCGACGGCGACGGCGACTTGGGCGCACGGACAGCCGGCAGCCGGTCCGGTGGTGGTACTACGTACGGTCTTGTGGATTCGGTCATGAGTATTCAGTAGGTACGTCGCTGCCACGGGATCGGGATCAGGCTTGCTAGCTGGAGCTGCACTGGCCTCCGCCCGGCAGCATGCCAAAACGCGTCGAGGGAGGTAGCTGATGCGGTGATGATGCCGATAGCTCTCTCTCGCTTGGGGCAGGTTCCGGGGTAGAGACAGACAGCGATGGGTGTCGCTGAGACGCTGACGTAGCTTCGCGTAGGATATGAGGATATTTTGATCTCCCTGCTGTGTAGGATGATAAGTATCGTTCGTGTGTGCGTGTGTGCATGCATGGCCTTGTCAGAGCTGGCTGGCTGGCTGGCGCCTGTGTCCTGAGAGAGACCAGACCACCCTACCCTACGTGTACGTGTAGACACACCTTCAGATTCTCCGTGTGCACAGTGCATGCGGATGTGGTGTGCCCCACCCACCAGCCGGCCCGTGTTATTGAAACCACGAATCGCTGGTACTGAGCCTACTACACGCGCGTGTCGTACAAACACGAGATCCGCGTTGTT
The DNA here is from genome assembly GCF_018294505.1 of Triticum aestivum. Lineage (NCBI taxonomy): Eukaryota > Viridiplantae > Streptophyta > Magnoliopsida > Poales > Poaceae > Triticum > Triticum aestivum. The sequence goes on along the minus strand of NC_057809.1, from coordinate 565,746,974 downwards.
AATCATGGTGCCATGGGGAACGCTCGCTCGCTACTTCCTTCGTTTCTAAATATTTGTCTTTTTAGATATTTCAAATGGACTATTACATGCAGATGTATATAGACATATTTTAAAGTGTGGATTCACTTATTTTGTTTCATATATAGTCATTTGTTGAGATCTTTAAAAAAACAAGTATTTAGGAAGACGTTGGGCAGGTGTATCGTACGGAGCTACCCAGCGTACATCTCAAGGCAGGCAGATCACAAAGCTCGACCCGGTCGTGTACATGATTGCGAAGCTCAGATTAACAACACGTGCATGTACGCTGCCTTGCACTGTCAGCGAAATCGATCGGGTGAAAAGACGGAACCTTTGCTTCTCAGAAAAAAGAGAGGAGGAAATCCACTGTCAGCGAGATGGATCGAGTAGTATCTTTCCAGCGACCCAGATGGCGTTCGTACGTGCATCATCAACCTTTGTATACACTAATAATAATCGAAACTAAATAAATCTGTACGAACGTAACTCGCACGGCGGTACAAAAAGCGTCGACGGAGACGGTGCTGCTAGGCTGTCAGCATAATTTTGCCACGAGGGGAACGAGGATTTTGAATCCCTGGTCGATCGGGCCAATTATCACGGCGCACGACGGCACGGCAGGAGGTGGTTTCAGGAGGAAAACCCGAGGAAAGGTGCATACATTCCAGAGAGATGCCGGGCCGATCGGTCTTGACTTTCTGTGTCCTCCTCTTCCTCGGTCGGAGTGGAGTGGCGTGGACACAAGCAGCCCGGTCGGTCGTGTTCGTGGGTACAGGCTGCTGCATGCTGCATGCTGCACCGCGCACCGTACGCGACGCAGAATCTCGTGTCGGGAACATGTATGGGACGGGTGGCTACGCTAGTGTGCTAGTCTCCGTGTGCGTGCATGCGAGTGTCATGTGATTGGTCCAAGGAGGAGACCGGCCGGAGAAGAGAAACCATATGAATGGTCTCTCCCATGATGAGTCCAGTGACGACCATGGTTGGAGAAATGTTGGAGACACACCGTACCCTAGCTAGCTTGGGACCAGAAGAGAAGATTCCTTGCGGTTCGATCGGGTGCATAGTGCTTGTGTCGTGTGATCGGTTAGTATAGTAGAAGTAATTCTGGCTGATTGTTTTTTTTTGTACCTTGCCGATTGCTGTGTAGTGCACTAGTGCTCGTGTCGTGTGATCCGTTATTAGTTACAAGTAGTTCCTTTATCCTGTAATATAAGAGCGTTTTCGACACGGCGGAGGGAGTAGTTCTGTAATTGTTGTGTGGGATTAATAAGTAACTATGGGGCCAGGGCTGGGCTGTGTTGGTCAAGGACGGCGCCGGCCACTAGTTATTACGGGCAGGAAGCCAGGATCTAGCTATAGCTACAGCTAGCCGGTCAAAGTGTACAGATCAGTCCGGTGTGCCATCCATCCTCCTTTCTTATACAGTACTACTACTCCTATAGAATGACAAAAAAACAACAACCGTATCCATTCTGTTGTCTAGATAATGGTATTTACAAAAACAGTGCATGCACCATTTGCAGCTGCAGCTAGACTGCACTCTCGGTGCAAATAAAAGCACACCTGCCGACGAGCAGCCCTCCCTCTCCCTGGACTCGACATATCATATCAAAACACCTTTCCTTTTTCAAGGATAATCAAGAAACCCACCCGGGTCCAGGATCCCGGTACAAAAGGAAGAAAAGGTAAACAAATATTACTCCGGTCGACCATGCTCACGGTCTCACGCCACAGCCCGATCGCGACCGGTCCGTAGATTAATGCCGGTAAATGCACGTCCCGATCACCAGCAAGACAGCCGAGGGTAGGGGACAGGCAGTCTCCTCTCTCCAGTAAATCTTCCCCGAAATCCAGGACGGTCAAAAGAGACCAAGGCTGAAGACAGGCGACCAGAATAACAGCCTGCCTAGCCCCCATTTTTCAAACAAAGATTAATCAGATATACGGCATCGAACCCTGCTGTCGACGCACACACTTGACTTGATCACCCGTCCGCTACTATGCACCACCACGTAGCTTTCGGATCTTATCTCGGATGCAGAACGCGGCACCCGTCCACCTCACACAGTTGTCCCTCCGAAGAAGAAGAAGAAGAAGAAGAAGAAGAAGAAGAAGAAGAAGAAGAAGAAGAAGAAGGGCCAGTCTCTCGATCGGATGTCAGCAAACCAAACCAAACCAAACAAGACGCCTCATCTTAATAAAGAACAACGGAGCAAACAAAAGCTTAGCTGCCCGCCGGTACGCACGCGCGTACGTGGCGCCCCCACGCAGGGCGACGCGGTTTCGCAGCCAGCCTAGCTCGCACAAGAAGAAGAAGAAAATGAAATCTCTGCATGATGCCATCGCTTTTACTACTACTACTACACTACTACTAGGGAAGGATCGTCAAAGGGAGCAGCAGGGGGGAAATGGACAGCGGCAATTGATTTGGTTGGGTTTAATCTTGGGGCGACGACAGGACAGCCTGCCTCGAGGCGAGCAGCTGGAGTGCATTAGCAGCGGGGGACACTGAGCATGGGCCGGAAGCTTCCTTGCTTGCTTGCTGATGATCATAATTACTTAGAGGGTGTTTGGATCACTAGAGACTAGAGACTAGAGACTAGTAGTAGTCACCTTTAGTCAGTAAACCTCCCAACGTCCCTGACTAGTGGGTGACTAAAACTAGTTTAGTCCCTAGTCATCCCACCCCCAACTTTTACTGACTAGAGACTAGTAGTAGTCACCTTTAGTCAGTAAACCTCCAAACACCCCTGACTTTTACTGACTAAAGTCCCCCCCTCTCTCCTCTAATTGGTGTTGCACAAGGGACATTTAATACCAAGACATTTAATACCGAGACATTTAATGCTGACTAGTAGTAGTCACCTTCCAAACAGGGTCTGACTAAAAACTTCTAGTCTGACTACTACTAGTCACATGACTAGAGAGTATCCAAACACCCTTTTATTGTTATTATTCGCTTTTGGGTGATGGATCTTGTGTTATTTTCTAACTCGTGCATGTGTGGGTGTGGAGGGGGGACATGGTAACCTGCCTGGCTTATCCTGCCTGCAAGCTTCAGTGATATTACGATGCTAAATGCTCTTTTTTTACATGTCGTGGTAATTGGCAAGCTGATCTCTAGGCAGCTAAACTTTTCTGTATGTCAAAGGAACTTTCTGCTCAAGAAAAACACGTACGCGGTACGCTCAACGATCTTCGAAAAAGGTTTAGTTTCTTCAGGGCACCCGCCTAATCCAGAATCCGGGGAATGTTAGACTAGGATAAACCATCGGTCGACAACAGTGTTCAACCCAAAACAAGAAACTTTGAGGATTATGCATATGCTTTACGAATAGAGATGTTGCTGCAAAGGTATGAGATACGAACAGCTATATTGTGGATAGCTCCAAGAAAATGAAATAAAGTAGCTGACCCTTTTGATACGACGAAAATATCTATAGCCTATCCAAATAGCAATTCAGTAAGTACCTTTTCTTACATATAAAGATCGATTCAGCTTTACAACTGTCACAAAAAAGAGGAGGAGGACAACCGCTGTATCCATGGAATTACCACACTGGAAATTTAACTCATGTCTAATCCCCCCTTGACTATCCTCACTGGTTGGTGGCTATCTTCTCACGAATTCATTTCCGAGTTGAAAAAAATAGCACAGATCGAACACTTAGGAGACCTCAGTGTAGCGCCAAAAGATTCCGGTAAAAAGGGGCCTCGTTCTAAGTAAGTAAAAAAAATTTGGTGCATTACCTGCATCTTTGTTCGAGCACTGGAGCCACTATATATCTATGTCGCACTTCCTCGCGGGAAGTTGTTACTAGTGCTTAACAGCCGATGGACAGGTGCAGGCATATATTCTGTAACCTCAAAGGAAGATAGTGAAAGTAAGATCTGCATCCGTTGCTCTAACTGAATCACCAAAATACATAATTAAATTTCTAGCACTAGTGCACCATCTACACAACGTATTTTGTGAAAAGATGTTATAGATTATCAAACCACGATGGTTTACAGGCGAACACAACGTACAGTCAACACAAGTGCAAAAGAATACCTGGACCCATATGCGTTTATTTCTTGAACACATTCGCTGCTCCCAAATACCGAATGGTCTCAAATGCTAGTGATTACTGCAGATCAATATTCACACGGTGAAGGATCGCTAGTTCTAGTCGAGGATTCGTCAACGGCAAAGATCACTTCACTCCATACATCTTCTGAATTTCTGATGACAAATAAAATCGGTGTTGGTTTTCATCTGCAAGTTGGTGCTGAGAATCGGCCGATTTTCTGCATAAGACAAAGAAGCCCCACAATGCCATCATGTGCGTGCCATATACGGAGTAGCCAGCAACCGCAGACGGTAGATTAGGTGCACAATAACGTTGGCCTTTCAGTAGCTTTCATCGCCGATCCCTTTCCTTTATATCACAATCAAAGTGTGGTGCTGAGGAGTGCATTTCTCAGTCAACATCAGTCGGTCTCACCACCAGTGCTTCAGAATCGGTAGACATCGCATGCCAGTCTGTTATGCATGACGCGTGGATGCTCCGTTAGCATCACAGGAGGATTAGGAAAAACATTACAGAAAAATAAAGAGGATGCGTCGATATCACTTACGTAGCGTCTCGTCACAGTGATATATCTTTTTCGCGGCAGAAAACGCGTCTTCGCACAATATATTCTCTTCTCTACATCAAAGATTAATGTTCCAGACAGGGAGCACACATACTGAATATGGACGACCTGGTCTGCCTCCAGTCCCTGTTAGCAGACGTCTTGCTCTTCATTTTAATGGATCGTTGATGTTTCTTCTGGCAACCGCCTGAAATATTTGGTTCACTCTCTTGCCTACCCGGCGCCGAGTTCTTCGCTGAGGGAAACGTAGGAGAGTACGCCAGATTTATGCAGCGGGAAAATGTGTATTTTCAGCAGTACTTTACAACACACTCACAATACAAGATGTTTACACATGATGCCCTAGCAGAAGGCTACACTTTGTGACTTGTTAGCAGTGGAACTCCCAGACTGCATGAGATATGCAGTACTCCATCCGTCCCATAATATAAGACGTTTTTACAAGCTAAAACAGCTTGCAAAAACATCTTACATTGTGGGACGGAGGGAGTAGATGAGTAAAGTATCTACATATCCTCACATACATATGTGTTCGGCAAAACCTTGCATATGTGATGGCTGATATGCTACCAACAGATTCCAAATTTAGTACCTCCAGACTGCAAAATATGGCTGGCAGCCTGTTCCTGTGACTACTACAGAGCGAATATGGTGTTGCTACGCTACGCTGACGCTGACGCTCTGTTCAGTTCTACCTTTGTAAAGAAATATAAGAACATTTTGATCACTACCTTAGTGATTTAAATGCTCTTATATTTCTTTACAAAGGGAGTACATTGTAAAGGCAAAGGCAAAATAAGATTGTATTCGGCCTAACAACTGTACTATTTTATTTGCATCCATAACTCGGTGATCCCGTGAGCAAACATATCTGAGACAGGACATGTCCTTAGCACATTGGCAGAATAACGAGACCCGTATCGTTTTTGCCTGATTTTCATCATGATTATCATCCTAGTACCAGTCAAAAACATCCAGATCCAGGTCATCATCAGCATTCCCAGAAACATGCTCCCCTTCTCTAGCCTCAGATTGGCGTGTGCCCAGCTCTTTATCTGACCAATTTGAACCATTCTCTTCCTCCTCGATGAAATCCTGCAAAACATGCTTACAGAAGAATAGAGAAAGAATGCCAATGAAATAGATTCAGTATTAAACACTGTGTGTGTTAGTTTCAGAAAGGAAAAAAGAAACCTCATTTCCAGTGTCTCCTTCAATTGATCCAACCTCTTGTTTCTGTGCACTGTTCATGCCCCTCTGCAGATCTTCGATGTTGAGCTGTTTGATTACTTGTTTCAAATACAAAGTATCTGTGTAAAGTTGTAAAAACAGAAGCATCAAGTTAAGAAAAATCACAAATCAGACATTGGCAGGACCACTTGTAAAGCAATTGCTAACCTCTTGAGCGATGAAGTATAGCATCGTGGACTTGCATTGGATGTTTTTTCTCCTCAGTTTTAAACTTTTGCCGCACCTGATCACGGGACTTATCAGGGAATAGTTGCTGTATCATTGCAAAATTGCTACCAAATTGTTGAAGACCCTGGACAAGAACAGATAAAAGGTTGAAGTTTCCCATAGGCAAGCCAAGACGTCAGCACGCAAAAGATATATTCAACATGAAAAAAGTTGCCCGAGTAGTTGATATCTAAATACCTGGTAAAACAAGTCAGTGTCAGATTTCGACCATTTGGCCCGTGTTTGTTTGTTCATGTAGGAATAGTAATTCAGTTTGGTTGCGTTTTCTAGCACGTGGTTCTCTATTCTGTCATTGTCATAGTTCTCTCCAAAAGGATCAAAAGTGTCGGTACCTCCAAATTGGGAGCTGATGTGAAAAGATATCAACAAAGAACAGGACATGTGAAAAATCAGTAGAAAATGTGATTGAAGCAGTATATCAGCCCATTAAATATAAGAATACAAATTTATATGCTAGAACAAACAACTGCAGCAGCAATGCCAAGTTCAAATGACCTATTTGAATCAGTAAAGCATCTCCATGATAAAAATAGCTTGCAAATCAGTCTGCATTGTCAATGACTGGCTATTTTGCAAATCAGTCAGCTACCCTGACGCTCTGTTCAGTACATTGTAAAGGCAAAAGCAAAATAAGCTTGTATTCGGCCTAACAACTGTACTATTATATTTGCATCCATAACTCGGTAACCCCGTGAGCAAACATATCTGAGACAGGACACATGTCCTTAGTACATCGGCAGAATAACGAGACCTCGTAACGTTTTTGCCTGATTTTCATCATGATTATCGTCCTAGTACCAATCAAAAACATCCAGATCCAGGTCATCATCAGCATTCCCAGAAACATGCTCCCCCTCTCTGACCTCAGATTGGCGCGTGCCCAGCTCTTTATCTGACCAATTTGAACCATTCTCTACCTCCTCGATGAAATCCTGCAACACATGCTTAAAACAGAAGAAGAGAGAAAGAATGTCAATGAAATAGATTCAGTATTAAACACTGCGTGTGTTAGTTTCATCAAGGAAAAAAGAAACCTCATTTCCAGTGTCTCCTTCAATTGATGCAACCTCTTGTTTATGTGTACTGCTCATGCCCCTCTGCAGATCTTCGATGTTGAGCTGTTTGATTACTTGTTTTAAATACAAAGTATCTGTGCAAAGTTGGAAAAACAGAAGCATCAAGTTAAGAAAAATCACAAATCAGACATATTGGCAGGACCACTTGTAAAGCAATTGCTAACCTCTTGAGCGATGAAGTATAGCATCGTGGACTTGCATTGGATGTTTTTTCTCCTCAGTTTTAAACTTCTGCCGCACCTGATCACGGGACTTATCTGGGAATAGTTGCTGTATCATTGCAAAATCACTACCAAATTGTTGAAGACCCTGGACAAGAACAGATAAAAAGGTTGAAGTTTCCAATAGGCAAGCCAAAACATCAACAAGAAAAAGGTATATCCAACATGAAAGTAGTTGCCTGAGTAGTTGATATCTACTCCCTCTGTTCCCAAATATTTGTCTTTCTAACATTTCAAATGGACTAGAACATACGGATGTATGTAGACATATTTTAGAGTGTAGATTCACTCACTTTGCTTCGTATTTAGTCACTTGTTGAAATCTCTAGAAAGACAAATATTTAGGAACGGAGGGAGTAAATACCTGGTAAAATAAGTCAGTGTCAGATTTCGACCATTTGGCCCGTGTTTGTTTGTTCATGTAGGAATGGTAATTCAGTTTGGTTGCATTTTCTAGCACGTGGTTCTCTCTTCTGTCATTGTCATAGTTCTCTTCATAGTTCTCTTCAAAAGGATCAAAACTGTTGGTATCTCCAAACTGGGAGTTGCTGTGAAAAGACATCGACAAAGAACATGACATAGGAAATGTCAGTACAAACTGTGATTGAAGGAGTATACCAGCCCATCAATATAAGAAGACAAATTTAGATGCTAGAATAAACAGCTGCCGCAGCAATGCCTAGTTCAAATAATCTATTTGAAACAGGGAAGTATCTCCATGATGAAATAAAAAGCTTGCAAGTCAGTCTGTAGCATTATTGTCAATGACTGGTTATTTTTACAACACTTTAGGTAAAAATATCTGGATAGAAAATAAGAAATGGCAGTTAAACACGAGATAGAGCTAATATCCATGCATGAATATTTGAAGTGAAAAAAGAGAGCACACCTTTGATTAGAGGATGATGGTCCTGACAGAATTGTTTTACTCTAGGAAAAGTCAAAACAAAATCATGAAACAGTAGCACAATAATGTTTCAAAAACAGAACCACCAGCTGCGTCTCAACCCAGCTCACCTTAATACGCTCTCTGGCCTCTTGTAACAATCTGAGATGCATCACACTTAGCTTCATGTGTGCTATCTCATGATCAGGTTTTTCCAGTAAAGTTTTGACTTCTGAAACTACAAAGGCCAAAAATACAAAAGATAATAAGAGCTCATATCATGTACAATCGATGCTTGGATATCTGGGCGCCGTTGTTATTTTAGCCAGATACCTTTTGTTCTTTTTTGACGAATTCTGTGAGTAAGCTTCTTGTCAGTCCGTTCTGTCAATTTATCTTTCATGGCTCTCTTACGACCAGGTGATGATACTTCACTTTTATTTTTCTGCTGCTTCTTCTCAGGCAGTTCTGATCTGTTGGAAATCCTTCGAAACATGCGAGAGTGATTAGAGAAATTTGCCAAACTAACCCATACCAAAAAGGCCATGCTGGAGGAGAAGCAAGCAATAATGTAGTGGTGGCTGCTCGTGGGGCACCACATGCAAGCTCCTGGTTTTTCACTGGGGCAAATATTGAGCTATCTACTTTAGACACAATTAGTTTTCTAACTATTCGTATCTGGCAATTGAGGACAGTGCCCTACTTAATATTTGAGCTGAACAATACACCACTATGCCCTTCAATATTAAGAAAAGTATCTTCAGAAACAATATTTTCCCTTCAATATTTGGCCTTCGTAAATTAAAAACCAACCATAGATTTAGCACAACAATGTGTGGGGCCAATTCTAGTTATATTGAGGTCAAATTCCAGATATATATTTGTCACAAACTACTTACTAACACAAAAGGTCAATACTATCTTCTATGAGAGCCTCCATGAGAGAGCAGCCCATGCTCCTCCTCACTGCTACTCCAGCTACCGTGTGGAAATAACATCAAAGTACTATCCTTGCATCAATAGCACCACCAGCCGGTTCCGACTAGCCGCTTTCTTTTCCATTTATTTGTGGCTCATGGGTGCTCTAATCCCTTTCTATGTAACTAAACATTATTTACTTCTCCTCTGAAATGCATTGGCAGTACAACTGCCTGCCCCCTCAAAGAAAAACAAACCAAGTGATCCATCCTTCCAAGTCCTCAGATACTATTTGAAATCTAGTATAGAACAACCAAATCATTCGATAGTTCTCGGGTTCTACTATAAAAGAAAAGGATGGAAATTCTGATTATTAACCCATCCAAAAGAAGAACATGTGGCACCCAAAATTAGAAATGCAGACAGCGTGCTCTTCACTGCACCTATCTTCACGCCATCCTATTATGAACCTAAATTTGCGTGCATACAGAGAGAAAGTAAATCTAACCAGGGAACATAATCCATCCACCACATCGACTAAATTAGCATGCTGCCGAAGCCCAGCATCGGAGCCACTTCCACACTATTCCTAGTTCCATTTCATCCATGTGTATACGAGTCAGGAAAACGCGAGCAGAAACTTACCAGATCGAATATCAGGAAACATAAGTAGATTGCAACCAAATCTGCACCCGTGACGCAAGGACGGCGGCGGCCAGTGAGTGGCGCTAAAGCATGCCGGGAAACCAGCAGATGGGAGAGGGAAGCAGTTGAGGGAGCGACGTGGGGGCGGGGCCGCTCGACCGAGGAGTAACCTAGGCGGGTGAGGAGAGATGAACGCGACGCGGGAGGGGAGGTGGGGCGCCGCAGGGGCGGTCGTACCGGCGGCGCGCGGAGGGGGAGCCGCGGCGGCGAGCGGAAGAGAAAGTGGTGGCTACGGCGTCGTCTGGAGCAGCGACGCTTCTGGCCCGTCGCAAAAAGTAGCTCCATAAGGCCTCTGGCCCATCATCATGGTCATCTGCAGTGGGCCATTAACCGGTCACTTGCGGCCGCGGCCCGTGCCGCCGTGCGCCTCATCCGCGCCCCCTCCTCCTCGTCGTCGTCAGTCAGCGACGGACCGAGCCGCCGAGCACCCACCCCAGCGAGCCTGCCCACCCGAACGATAACCGGCATGGCGGCGGCGCTATCCGCGCTGCTCCCGCGCGCCGCGGCGGTCCGCATGGTGGCGCCGCGCGCCCGCCCTGCCGCCGCCGCCGCGTCCCGCCTCCTCTGCGCCGCGGCGGCGGGGGAGGCGTCGAGCTCGCCCGCAGCGCCGCGGAGGCTGGTGCTCTACACCAAGCCCGGGTGCTGCCTCTGCGACGGCCTCAAGGAGAAGCTCCACGCCGCCGTCCTGCTCGCCGGCACCCCCTACTCCCTCGCCTCCCTCGAGCTCCAGGCAAGCAAAGCCAGAACCACTTCGTAATCTCTTTCTCGTGCGGAGATGGATGGATGCTTACTTTGGGGATGCTGGACTGATTCGATCAGGAGAGGGACATCACGACGAACCCGGAGTGGGAGCGGCTGTACCAGTACGAGATCCCGGTGCTGGCCAAGGTGCTCCCCGACGGCACCGAGGTACCCATTGATCCGCTCGCGACTTACCCTTTCTGCCATGTTTTCAGCTACGCAATGCAAGCTTGCACAGAGCCAAATTATGATACCAGTATCCAACATGTGGCTATATCAATGTCTCAATTCGATGAACGAAAGCAGACAGAGGTTATGCTTCGCTGGTTCACTGTAGTTGGTATAATCGCCACAAATAATAAAATCATAGCTTCGTTGTTCGATGAAGAACTATTAATCATATCAGGATATGTTTGGCCAGCACAAACTTGATAGAGGCTTACCACGCATTTGTGCCTCGACGTGCACGCGCTTATAATAAGATCACTCCAGACAAATCAGCAATTTTTTTTAAAGATAATCCGATGGTGAAGACAAGGAATTCTCTCCTACTTTCCAGCTCGCCTAAAGACCATTCCTTATTGGTATCTGATAGATATTTCAATCATTGTGAATTTGTGATGATGCATTATTTGTGAGAGTTACCCCCTTGGTGTTTTATTATTCTACAGGCTTCATTGTTTGGAATAACATGAACTGACGTAAATGTGACTACTCATATTACAGGAAATACTTCCGAGGCTGTCTCCCCGGCTAACTGTGGAGCTCATACAAAAGAAAGTATCCAGCGTGTTTGATCAGTAAGGATATAATTGTACTTCAAAACTTCAATCGTCAGCTTTGCATTTAGAGCTGCAGCTGTAAGAGTGGCAATAGGTGATATGACGATTGGTGTTATTTTCCTTTGTTGTAAGTTGTAAACCATGATTTTCAATTGCTTAACTTATTTTTTATACATTTAGTTTGGTTTACGCATGTCTTCTCAATATCGAATTCATACAGAGAAACATCCAAAACACGAGAAAGATCTAAAATGTTATTTTCTCTGTGTGTGTGTCGGGGGGCGGGTATACATGTTTAGCTGATAGTCAGCCATGCCACAAGAAAATACAGTTGCAAAACTTACAATTGTTGGTTTTCTCTTGTTAACAAGTGAAAAACTTTATGCAAGGAGCATTTACAGAACATCCGACTCATAAGCAAGATTCAGGCTAGTAAATCAATATCCAAGGGGCTCTTGGAGATAAGAGCAATGTCTGGTGTATGCAAATGCATGAGCTGCCTGGGGAAAAAATGGTTACTGAACAGATAAACAACTAAGAACATGTCTTTAGGAACATATGGTGGGCAGCCACTTTTGTAGCTGTAACCTGCTAATTCTACTATACATGGACCCTGGGATTTATCCAGATTTCATGTGAGTATAAGTTTATAATTAAACTTGGCCTAGATTTCTTACAAAATAGGACGTTAGTTTAAGCATAGAGTTGCTACATCCCAAATTCCCAACCTTGGTGCAACTCGCGATATGTTATCGAAGTGTTGCACTGTAATATAAGCTGCAAAGTAGTCTTAACATGCAAATTCTGATCTGCCCGAGGCTGGGAGGCCTGCTTTTGTTGAATTCAAATTGGAACTTGAATCTTGCTCGACTGCACAAGTACCTGGAGAAAATTCAACATAAAAACAAAATTCAGACCAGTATACCTTCATGAGTGTATATATCATGACCGTACAAGTACCTGGAGAAAATTCAACATGGAAACAAAATTCAAACCATCTTTGTTTATATCATGCATTTTCTTTTTAATTTTTTTAAAAGGTTAGGTAAAGGCGTTGTTTATTCTTTTTATTATAACTAACAGCGGTAAGGTAAGAGATGAACTGCAGTGGCGTATTCTATAGTATATTATTATTAGCAAGATACATATTAGTCCCAAATATATCAAATGATTTAATGACTACATTGGTAAACCCATACACAATTTATTTTTACCTTACTATGGTTGGGATGATGGTGCAATGGAGGTTGGTGCTGCCACTGCATTGCCACTTTGCTTGTGCCCAGGTCCATTCCCGCTATGACGCTGTGTTGGTAATTGAAGAGAGATTGTCATTGGAGGAAGTCGCATTAACATGCGACGTGAATTGGTTGCATTTAGTTTCATCCAAGCAGGGCATGAACAATGTGCACAAAGATTGGTTCTACTTGGCTGTGAATATGGAGGCATGGAAGGGGATGACATTGGCTGTGAATACGGAGGCATGGAAGTGGATGACATTTGCGTTGGAGATGAGCTAGGAGCAAATGACGGAACGAGGGCTTGCAGACGCGGAGCCAACTTGAGATCCTTGATTCTACCAAAAAACGATGGGTCTAGGCCAAGGTTCATTGAACTTGATTCTGTGATGATTTCAGCTAGCTGTTTCAGCCTCCCCATTTCTTCGTAAACGCCGTCATCTGGGGAGAGGGAAACTTGGACTATAACTGGTGGGGCAATCGTTGAGCCATTCTTATTTGTCAGATCTATGTATATGTCCTGCATGTAGGTAGCATGTTGTCACTTTATGTCAAGATCTTCTAGGAAAGATGTTAATCAGAAGAAGAAGAAAAAACCATATGAGATATAGAAAGGGGGGAGCTCATATGGTACCTCATCCAGTAAATGCCCAAGATCCTCCTTCATTTCCTCAATCAGTCCCCTCAACTGGCGAATGCTCATGTCAAGCGTTACATTGAAAATAGGCTGTGCAACTTGTAGAATGGAATCATCCTGTAGGGGTTCTAATTCTATTGTGATCCCTCCTGGGAACCCCATCATCTGTACGCACAATGGATATCCGAAGACCGATGGTGTCAGCGATAAATTCACCTGCTGAAGTGTAAGCTGGATCAAGTTTTTCCTCAATGCGTGCATGGATCGTGCACTTATGGAGGTGTTTATTGGGTCAGGAAGAACATCAAATTCTACAGCAGTGAAACTCAGGAATAATGCCTGCATAGAGACGGAAACCTGCAGAATTGTCTCGGTCAGTATTCAGTAAATCTTCTCGAGTGGCTTGAATTGGGGTTGGTAGTGGTAGCATACCGTAGTGTTGGGGACTCCAATTTGACGGTTTATCTCTTGTTGTAGCTCGGCGGCATGTGGAGTGAGTTGCGCAAGTGGCTTCAACAAGATGAAACCAGCCTGAATTTCATCTGGAGAAGTGAATGTTTTGTCGTCAAAACATGGGAACTGCTGACTGCTGTAGCAGATTGTTGACTATGGTTGATTACTGAAGGGGGTTCTAGTATTTTACTGTATATTTAGATTCATGGCATAGTTCCTATCGAAGACATGGAGCTTTGGAAGGTACGCATGGCTGGAGATAGCTGATCATGGCTGAAACCTGGTGCTGAAGAAGCCGTCCTTACCGATGAGTGTGCCGGGGGCATCAGGCACGCTGTTCCCCGGTGATCGGAATTGAAGGAGCATGAAGAAGGCCGAGAGGAAGACGACGACACCGAGGACCAACGCGACGACACACTTAGCGCTGAGAGCCGCGCCCACTTGAGCGGTGCATCGACGAACCGCGGCGCCGTTGCTGGTTGACGTCTCAGGGAGGCGTCCAGCCTGCTCAGCATCACCGGCTTTCTTGCCCATGGCGAGCGCATCTGCCACAGGTCTCTCTGGCTCCGAGGCTACCACTCAGTGTAGGTAGAGATCATCAGAGCTGGAGGGGGACTGCTGAGGCTGCGTTGCGTCCGGGATCAACCGGAAGGCTGGCGCTGGTGCTCGCCGTGGCCGCACCGGTGACGTGAACAGGGCAGGTAGTAGCACAATCAAAACTGGAGGGCACTAGTAAAATCATCAGGCCTTGTTTACACCGGCGGGTGGGCATTAGGAACGGTGGATGGGAATTGGGAAGGGGGGCAGCATAGGCCGGCTGTTTTGACTTTTGCTCGTTTCACAACTTCTTCTATCATTTAGTTTGCTTTCATGCCAGAGCTGTTCTTACTGGCATCTAAAAATCATCATCTCTTGTCTTTGCCACATAGTTAATGCAGAAAGAAACGGAAAACTTTAGTTTCGTGCTGCTATGCTAGGTTAGATGAGGCAGCGTTGTACCAAAAAACTTGGTTTGCTAGAACTTTTACCTTTTGAATTTTAGTTTAGCTTATTATGTTCTGCACATTTGGACGCTCTGTTTTGTTGTTTGGTCCGTTGTCCCTTGATAGTGGAACCCTTTTTTGGATCTTATGATTTTTTTTAATGGAAACTCTTTCGATCTTGAGGGGGTTTTGCCATCCCTTTCATGCGTTCACTTTGCTCGCATTCTTATCTTCGCCTGTGGAGTCGGAAAGCAAGGTTAGTTGGAAAAAAGCAAGCAGAATGAAACAAACAAAGATAGAAAATAGAGCAAGATTACCATAAACGTACAGGATGACTTCATGTGAATAATAAGATAATAACAGTATTTAAAATGCTTACTCGTATTTGGCCGGTGCTTACAAAGCCAGCAATCTGATTTCTTTACACGAGTGCTTACCGCATCACCTATTAATACAATTTGTTAAAAGATGCCACCACGCTACTAATTCCGCAGCTTACATTACAATCCGTCTGACTCGTCATAACCGAGAGGCCGAGAGGAGGTAAGGGCAACGTACAATGGTTGATAAGATATCTTAAATCTAGCATGTAATTTAGAGATGTCAAAAAAAAAGTTTAATGGATTATCTTTTAGTCTTATCTTCAATAGCTAGTTGTTCCTAAAAACATGGTGAGACATGTTAACAGATCATCTCTTAAATAAAAAAAAGACAAGCATTTACTTATGATTTCTCTCTCCCCTTCACCCCAGCATTTATCCTACATGACACTCCTAAGATAGAACCATTGTACATATGCCCTAAGTATCGATGATACAAAAGATGGACAAGACCAAAGCTAAGATAGAAAGAACACACCAAGACATGGTATACTTCGGCATGCCTCCACTCTCCAACCAACCATAATACAACAAGGCTAAAGTGGATCATGATTACATTGCGTACAGTACATGCCATGAGTTCTCCACTAGCGTGAAATGTTCGAACCAAACATGAAGAAATAACTCTACCTCCCCCCCCCCCCCCCCCCCCCCCCCCCCCACAAAGTGAACAACAATCTGGGCTAATGCGCAACATCGAACGGGTTTAGTCTAGATGAGCTTCTTTTTCCTGAAGTACCCTTGAAGGTGCCACAACTGCAAAACCGACACCACGACGCAGACGCCCAGCGACATGATGCTGAACCAAGCAACCCTGCCGTTTGTTTTCTCGCTCACCTCCCTCATCTCCGCTTCCCTGCATGGACAGACCAAGGCAGTCACTGGCTGTACCGCCAACTTAAAAGTCTTGCACTTTTTTCACGTCACAAGCGCTTTCAGGACAAGTGTTAGCCATTTTCTAGCAGACAGCAGTCATACACCAAAAGCTTTAGAAAGTTAAAAGCCTCAGTTCAAGCAACAAACGATATTGCCTGAAACTTATGTCAAGTGTGGAAGACTTGCCTTGCTTTGAGGTATACCATGTTCTGATGAATCGACTGTACAGCCACTTCAAGCTTCCTAAGCTCTAGTTCTACGCCCTACAAAAATATTCATATTGCACACAATTAGAGACATGAGCAATACATGAAACTGGACCCCAGCGAGACCTGACTGATCGGTGGTTTGGCAATTCATAGCCTCACCTCTATTTTTTCCTTCTTAGCGATAGCATCCCAATCCTTTGTTGCAATTCCAGTCTTCCAATCAAGATTTACAGATACGCCTGATCCTTTCTCTGCACTATCTATCCAGAAGCAGGCAAGGAAGTTTCCAGCTTCCGAGGTTGTGAATGCAAATTGACCAACTGTAATGTTTCCACTTTCATGTAAGGTGTACCCATATGGTGAAGTAACCTGCAGAAAGCACAAGCATTTACAGAACTGTAACAAAGGAGAGTGCAAATCAAGCAAATTCTTAAGCTCACGCGGTTGGACTATAGGACTAATTCTTCCACTATTATACTGCAAATTGTCTTGATGAGTAAAAAAAAAAGCTGGCCAAGTTCTTAATGATAAGAAGCTAACATTTATTCATCAGCTGCAGGACTAAGTACTGTTCAACATGTAGCACAAATCAAAGTAAATTTTCCAATCACAGCAGAAAATATGGGTAAAACATCTGATCATGCTTCTAGATAGTTTTCAGTTATAGTGACAAACAATGGGCCATGGATGCAATATATCTGATCACGAAATAAACAATCTCTTCACATAACTAAAGCTATAAGATTCGACATATACGTCCATATAAAGTAGCATCAAATGTGTCTACTTGTTTGCAAGCTTGCACATTAAGTCTGCCCTTTATTTAATTTGCTCTGTCATTCCTTTTGCAACGATGCATTCTTATTAGTCACCTTTTTTACGCCTCACACCCATGAGATCTTATAAATAAAGAAGTCGGTAGAAAAGCAAATTCAGAATCCTGTGAGCCGAATCAGCCGGTTTATATATATGCTGCGGCGAGTGATGTCCTGGAAGGAAACCACCATGGCTTTAGACAGAAGGAATCACCGAATCAACATGGTTCAATTAACCAGAGAAATCTAGTGATCTCATCGGACCGAGCACCACAGCGTCATCGACTTAAAGAGCCGAGCAAATCTTGTTAAAAAATAGCAGCCAGATATTCTAGAACCATCATTCATTCTACTGTCGTCATATCGCACAATGAAAAACATATCTGAATAGACTGAACCATATGAGCACTGCGACATCATTCACACTAGCTCCGGTTCCAATCAACCGTAAATCTGCGTGCCGCGGCAGCCGCAGGCCGCAGCAAAACCAGGACCTCTATACCGCTGCTCCCCCCGACACACAAATCTAGTACCGCGTGATCAACTTGATTCGTCCAGATTATCGATCCGAGATAAATGAAAGCAATCCATCGCGCAGTGGAATCTATCTATCTGTATGGAGCACGAGGCGGGTAGGCAGCGATGGATTACCTTGACGGCGATGGTGGGGTGGGCGGAGGGGTGGGACTCGTACATGAGGGCGTAGTCGGCGAGCACCACCACGTTGGCCTGGATCTCCTCCGACACGCACTTGGTCCCGGTCTGCGGCATGTCGAGCCACACGGCCTCCGCGCAGATGGACGCGGCGGCGAGCAGCAGGGCCGCCGCGAGGGCTAGCGCCGCCGGCGCGGGCATCGCCGCCGATCTGGGAATCTCCGCCTCGCGGTGTCGGGCTCGGGGCTTTGGGGAGGGGGAGGGAGCTGCAGTCGTGTGGGGTGGGCGATGACGTGGGTGGGAGGCTCAGTCCTGGCGGCCGTGCTACGGGGGATAAGCTAGGGGCATATCTGGAATTCTTTACTTCGGTTTTTTTTTTGAGCAAATTCTTTACTTCGGCTGAGGGTGCACGTTTTTTTTAGGGGCGGCTGAAGGTGCAGGTGAAGTAGTCTGGTTGTGTGATGGGCTGATGGCTCTGCCTCTATGGTAAGTGGGCCTGGGGACAGGGAGTTTTAGCTCCCAAGCTCAGTAAACATTAAATTTTCCCCTAAAAAGCAAAAATTAAATTTTAATAATAAAAAAATACTGAAAAGTCATTTTGCCAAACAGAATTGAGTGTCCTGCATTCATATACATTTAGGTGAAAAAATGACATTCGTGGTGCTGTGTAAAAAAAAATATGTGCTCCGAAAAGGTTATTTGTTAAGTTTTTTGGGGCACCATTTGTTTCTCCGAGTGTTATGAATGTCAGTTCATCACATTTTTTTTGCATGTATGTACAACACTTGAACATGTTTGTTGTAAAAAAAACCAGTTTTTTTGTTGCTATTTCTTTTAAATTTGTTGTTCATCCATCGCTTATGACTCAAGCTGGTGACGCGGATGGTGCAGCCATCAAAGCAACATTTTTTTTGCTGCCGTTGTAGCCAAATATACCATTCTTTTTTTTGCCAGGGTGACAACCCTGAAGTTAGTTGGAAACAAACATACCGTCTGACCATGAAGATATTATTCACATACCTAATTCATACTAAATTTTCTTTAAAAAAATATTTATCCATGTGTATTTAAATATGTATTAAAAAATTATAGACTATAGACACATGTCTTAGGGGTTCCATGTCTTAGTAGCATGGAAGCATTTAGGAGACAGGAGCACCTCGTATTTTCTCCATTTCAGTATCTCTATTCCGGACTGGGATGGTGATTAGTCAACAAAGATATAAACCCTCTGTCTCATAATATGAAAGCGTTAGTGTAAAAAATGCTCTTATATTACGGAACAGAGGGAGTATTTTTTATCCCCGCAACCTCATTCATCTTTTTTTTAATGAATCAAAGAGGTTGTAAGCTAGAAAAACTAAACCCGTATACAACACCGGTGCTAACACATGTGGCTCAAGGAAAAAAGTTGTTTCTTTATGACACTGGTTTGCGCAGGTGCTTTGGAAGGGGTATCAGAAGCAAAGTTTAGCTTCCTAATGCTTAGGGGAGATAACCGTTATCCTGATTTCACGGGTGCTACAATCAATCGCTATTAAGCACCCATGCGAAGCACTCTTTTTAGAGGAAAATGGCTTTTGTCCCGGACCCGCTTCCATTTCATCGAAATAAAACCATACAGATATGTGAAGCACTCTGCGTTGTAGACAAACTTTATTTTTTGATGTAATAACATTCTCTCTTCAAGCACCGGTGCATAAGCATCCAACACTATACACGGCCTAAGTGTGCTGCTCACTTTGGCTAACACTTGTCATTGCCCATTGGTGACACTTTTTTCCTTCGACTGTATAGTACTCCCTCAATATCGTGTTAAAAAACATATTATATTTTCATACGGAGGGAGTACTTTTCCATTGATTGAAAACCCTCGGAGAAAATGATCACATAAACAAAGAAATTATACGGTATGAAATAGCAAAAAAGCTGACTAGTTCGATTCTAAAAAAACTGATAATAGATATTTTATTCTGCAAGAGATATTGAGATATTCAATATGTGAATCAGATTGGATTTTGACACTGACGGCTTACGTTGGTTGACATGGGAGCGTTTGCCGAAAGCTCTCTGCAGTCTGACGCATGAGCTGATCCGCGAAAAGGAAACGTAACAGAATCCTCGAGACGTCAGAGTGCCGAACGAAGCATATATGCGAACCTCGTCACTCGAAGCTAATACCAGAAGTAAGTTTCACGCGTAACGTCGACGCGAACAGAAGCTTCAGCTTGAATCTGTCGGACAGTCCCGGCTACATGCATGCCAGAATCAGTTCGGCGTTCTGATCCATCTCCCGCTCGATCTCTCCAAGAAACCATGTCGATCCATCGATCGATCGACCAAGGAGGTCCTGAATATCTCTTCACTCACGCACGAGGAAGATAGGGAGGTACTGTGCTACCGTGAGTGTGACACAAAGAAGATGAAGAACTAACTTGGCCTGCTTGCCGGCGGCTCCGACGATCCGGGCATATATGGTGGTTACTTTTGATTGATTGGTTTACTCTCTCTTTTTGCGGGAGTGATTGATTGATCAGATTTGCTAGAACTCATCTAAATGAGATTTAATTTGGTCTCATTCATCTTTTATAGCCATTGGATGTGGTGCTATAAAATGCGTGTGTGCTGACGTGGGTTGTATCCGTTCTTATTTTCCAGGTGAATGAGACTAAATTACGTCTCATCTAGATGAGTTCTAGGTACTCCCTTGATTGATGTACCCGGACGAGACGTCTGGGATTCGCTTCTATTCGACCGCTTTCGGTGTCAGTCACGCGTGTGTGCGACTGTGCGTGTACGCGCAACACTGCCCTTCGTTGTCATGGATGAGCCACTCTCCAAGTTGCTAGTAGAATTCTGAGGTTGGGTTCGGTTGACTTTTGTTTTCGAGAGTAGAATACACCACTACTCCCTCTCGTTTCATAATATAAAATTATTTTTTAAACAGCCTTTCGCCCTGCTGTATTAATAGAGCAACCATCCGATACATCTGCAAGACCATTGCTGAGGCAAACACCACAATCAAGCTCAAAAAAAAACCCAAGAGAAACAAATGCCGGCAGTGTAGAATTGATGTAAGTGACGATTTCCTGTAACTGTTGCGGCCTCCGAAGGATTCTCACCACGCTCCTATGCCTCTGAATTGCTGTGTGCCAAGCAACACATTCAAGAAGGACTGTGGCAACATCGACGCTGTTGCCCGAACGGATCCTAGGATTTCTCCCGGTACACGGGGGAGTGGGGGAAGGGGTACACCCGACGCCCTTCAAGAAGGGAGGCGACGCCCACTGGCGTCATCGCGCCGGTGCCAACAAGATCCAACAGGGATTTCTCCGACCCCCACACGGCCACAACCCCGAACCAACCATCGGCTCCACCATACTTGCCGCCCACCAGTGTGTGCCAACACAGTCTTAAAGTCCTCGTCGACGTCTCACCATGGCAAACGCTGCGATGTCGGCCGGACCTAGACGAAACACCCGTAGACGGGGGACGACAGTACCGTAGCCACGTGGGAGGGAACAACCTCCACCGGCTCAAGCGGTAGTAGACCGGACATATCAATAGGAGCACACCAGGCCAACAACCTAGCCGGGCCCAGATTGGGCCCGTGAAGCTCCCGCCGCCGCACTGCAGCAAATGCGTCACTGTCGCCATCGCCCCCATTGCGAGTCGCTCGTCAGTCCAACAGGAGGCGACACGCCGAAGCCCATATCAGCCTATCCTGATCCAGATCGCACCCAAAAGGGCCCAGATCTGGGTCTACAAAGGAGTGCCCGCTAGGTCTCGCACGAAACCGCCACCGCCGCTAAGTGGCTGCGCCTTCACCTCGCCACCACCCTGGCCTTTGCCTGAACGCCGGAGACCGAGCTACACCACCACCAGGTCACGCCATCCCAGGCTGAGCACCCGCGATGGGAATGAAGCCAGGGCGCCCGCCAATGCCGCACCTTGGAAGCCCTCCACGTGACCACCGGAGCCAGGGGCCATCGCCGCCAGCCACCAGTGACGTGCCACCGTGCCCTTTGCCAGCACCGTGCCGCCGTTCGCGGAGCCCGTCCCGTGCCTAGCCCCGACGAACGCGGAGGAGAAACCGCCCCGCCGCCACCGCCAGCAGGGCTTCACCCGCCAGTGCGCTCCGGCGGCGGCGAGGGAAGGGGGGAGGGGAGGAGGCTGAGACTGGCGACGACTAGGGTTAGCTCCCCATCGCTCGCGGGAGCGACATGGGGTGCGGGGGTTGGTGTGTCCAGGTTGTTTGCAATATAAGAGCGTTTTGACAATATACTCTCTCCATCCCATAATATAAGGGCATTATTGTAAAAAACGCTCTTATATTATGGGACGGACGGAGTAGTAATTGACAGGAGTGTAGTTCTTTTTTTCAGGGACAACGAGGGCAATTTCACCTCTTCTTTTTAACCATCCATGTTTCGTTGACACTCTCTATTTCTAAGATTGCATAAGATCAATACACGCTCTGGTTGGCCACTAGTATGGATCTGATCCATGGCATGGAGCAAAAAGATGCAATATTTTCTTCATACTTGGTTTCATGAGCACGAGAATTTCAAGTCATACTGTGACGAACTCGTACGCAATCATGAGGCAAAGTCACTCAACCATCAATGATATACCATCCAAGAGGTCGTGAGCAAGTATTGTGGCCATTTGAAACAACCACTTGGTCGGAGGCCAAGTGGTGCGCAAATCATCGAGTAAATAAGTTGTTATATATGTTGGTCATTTGGCCGGATATGTAACTTGTTGACAATGTTTTTCTTTATAGCCCTCCCGTGCGTGCAATGTGTTCTTGAAGGTGGAGAAGAGGAACTTCATCCTCATGCATTGTTGGTTGAAGTTGAGAGGGGAACCCAAGTGAAATTAATACATTGTCAATTACATCAAGAACGCCGGCTTCAACACCGAGGAAGCAGCGGGTGATACAACCAACCAACAAAAAAGATGCCCAAGAAGGTTACAAAAGGGTTCCGGAGAAAGAAGTGAGACGAGGAGAAGAAGAAGCGTGAAGGGGTTGTGACCAAGATAACGATGATATTAGAGGACATCTTGGCAAAGAAGGAGGAGTCATGTGTCAAGTGCTCCGACATCAAGAAAGAAAAAAAAGTATAAGAAGTTTAACATCTTGATGGCGGCGAACGATAAGAAGCTTAAGCTCAAATAGAAGCAGATCATGGTAGGCCTAGATGCATGCATGCATGACGTTCTCTGTTAAAGCCCATCTCTATTCATTCCATATGTCGACACAAGCATCGATCAATGAAGAAAGTCTAAACTAATTAACGAGATACGTGGTTGGAGTCCTCGGAAGTCTCACACAAGGGACATGTCCTATCACTGAGGCCATTCTGCTTTAAAACATCTCAACTCCCGAGGGAATGTGGCCACGGACCAATTGCCATAAAAAATAATCCAAATCTTCACAAGCAATTTCATCTCCCACAAGAGATTTAGTTCCTATGGCCCTGGGGTGGCCATAATGGCTTTATAAAGGGATCTGGCCGAGAACCGGCCATTGGGCTCAAGGTGCTAGGATGTAGAGTCCTACTCTAGGGAGGGTGAATGTAGGGCCACACATTCAAGCAACTCCTCCCGTTGGTCCAGCTCAGGGAGGCCAAATATGCGTCTAAAGGCAAGGTTTCTGCGCTGTTCGCTTCCTCTGGAGTTGCCTTCGGGAGCCGTTGGTGCCAGGTGGTTCCACGACAATCTCCCTGACATGTTTCGGGAGGTCCTCGGTCTCCAGTCAACCTTGCAGCCTTTCTTTTGGGTGGTAGTTGGTGCCCTTGCTTGGATGTTATGGAACATTCACAATAAGTTAGTGACTGAACATGTGTTCCTATTACGTGCAACTGATGATATATACAAAATGTGTTGTTTCTTACAGCTATGGATGCCGCTTAGCAAGCGGCTTGCGCAAGACAACATCAACATGATCATCATCGAGCTCTGGTCCATCGCCTCGTGTCCTGCTCTCCCGACCCCTCCGCCTCCACCAGAGCTGGACTAGCTAGCTCTTTTTTGTAGTGGTGTTTTGTGTTGTGCCCCCAACAAAATATTTATTTATTTTGTCGCACTTTGCCTACTTGGTTGGACTTCTTGTTGTTGTTGGGAGAGGGGGGGCTTTTCATCAGTTAACGAAATAAACAAAAACTAATGGGGAACTAAAGTCACTTAATCAGTAGAGGCACCTACGACGTAGGCATCTCCATCGAGCAGGCCGGGGAGATTCACATTCACTCACTAGTTGAGCTAAAGCGGATTTGCTTAAACTAAGCAAGCGATCCGGCCGGACACGTACGTCACGGCCTCATCCGGCCGTTACGCTTTGCTAAGCAGCAGTAATGTGCAGCACTCGCATGAACAGAAGCGCCAGCTCCATCTGTCGGGCACTCAAGGGTTCATGCTAGAATCAGTTCGTTGTTCTGATCCATCTCCAGCTCTTTCCCAGGAGAGCATATATAAGATGTCGGGAAACCATGTCGATCGATCGACCAAATAGATCCTGAATATCTTCACACGCACGCACAACTGTGACTGTGACACAAAGAAGATGAACGAACTTGCTTGCAGGCTGCTCCGACGATGGGCATATATGGTGGTTACTTTTGAGTGATTGATGTTGGCAGATGGGATTCTCGCTCCAATTCCTTCGCTTTCGGTTTCAGTCATGCATGTGCGTGTACGCGCAACAATACAGCACTCCGTTGTCATGGATTGATGCCCCACTCTGGCTCCAACTTGCCAGATTTATGAGGTCAACGATGCTACACTTACGGACGGCCTGCCCACGGAAAACATCTACGCGCGGAGGGGGAGCCAGTTGATTGGCGCTGAACTTTTCACTTTGCGTGAACTGCGGCTCACATTTGTATCGAGCTGACAGAAGTTGATCATTTGTTTGGGATCATGGCTAATTGGGGCCGACTATTGGTAACTTATCTAAAAAAATGGACCATAATATCTGGCGACCGCCAGTTTTTTTTATGGGAAAAGCTTCGCTTCGTCCGGCTGAAAACTCACTTGCGTCCGCTGCCTTCCCTGTTTACCGTTTGAACATTTAGAAAGATCTTTAAATTTTTCATCTGATAAGTTCAAAAAATTATAAGACTGCCATGTACATTTGTTTTTGGAAAGTAGACATGTACCTAGACAAAAAAAATATTTCGCCACCTAGTAAAAAAAAAGAGAGGAACAGGGGTTCAATCTAAGGTCTCCCAAGTGGAGGCTTGAGACGTTAGCTAGTGCGGTAGGTGGGTTGTGTTTAAATAGGCTGCATTCGCGTAGCTTTTGTGTTGTAAATAACGAGTTTCAAAAACTGACGTGGTAAGAAAACACACATCAAGATATGTGCGGCGCAACCAACGGCACCCAATTCGTTCGCTAAGAGATGCCAAAAATTTGATGTTTGCTAGATAGCTCTTTCAAAAAAAAAAAGTTCAGTGTTACCTGATTTTTTGGACTCCGCCAGCCTTCTCTCTCCAAACCAGCCGATCTTACTCCTCCGAGCTCGCCTCCCTTCACCTCCTCCGGTCGAGGGCTCCGTCTACTAGATATGTGGGCAAAACGTAAAGGACCCAATCCTCTTTGTCGCTGGCTTAGGGTCTGCCTCGCCGGCATCACCACACCTTGTTGGTGCTCCCCTCCCTCTCCCCCTCTACCACTCCGTCTCCGCCTTGGAGCTCCACTGTGCGACTCTTCCATCTCTCAGAAATTTGATTTTCAGACAACTTCTAATGCTCACTAATTAAGAGCATTGCTGCTGCTGCTAGGGCGCAGGGGGGGGGGGGGGGGGCATGCAGTGGAGAGTAGTTTTCCTCCTATGCATGGGATATCCCGTTTAAGGATCCTCTGTGCACCGCTGCTTTGAGATTCATGTTTTGTTTGTGGGTAAAATTTGTCATGTTTCGTGACATTTTTTCTTGCTCCAAAATTGTATTTTAAGGTCTCCATGTACCAACAAATAAGAGAGCACACTTGTTTCGGACTGGATTACTATTACACAATGAAACATTTTGATACATGTTGAAACAAGAAAAGAAAACTAATGTAACACTCTGAAACAAGACAAAAATTATGAAACAGAAAAATCTCAAAATAACGATGGATGGTACTCCCTCCGGTTTTATTTACTCCGCATATTAGCTTTGACTGAAGTCAAACTTTATAACTTATATTTAGGAACGGAGAGAGTAGAAAACAATACGAACATTTACAATAAGAAATTTATATGATGTGAAAATATATGCAATGATGAATCCAATGATATATACTATTTGGTTGTGTATATGTTAATATATTTTACTAAAAACTTGTTGAAAGTATATAAAAATTGACTTTAGACAATCTTAATATGTGGAGTAAATAAAAATGGAGGGAGTAGATCCAGGAATTACTTTTCTGGAAATGTGAAGTGTGCTGCGTGCCATGACGTCCTTCTCTCAAAGGCTAAAGCACATTTGGACTCTTTTCATCAATAATGAGAATAATAAACTAGCTAGTCACAACTAAAGATAGTTAATCAGTTGAAGCACCAGTTAAGCAAAGCAGGTGTGATTAAATTAAGCAAGCGATCCGGACACGTACATCACTGGTCTCATCCGTTACACTTGCTACGGCCACCACTCGCTGATCTTCTTTCACTCTCACATGACATGATTGGATCGTAGCTAGCGAGAAGCTGACGAGAAGAAGAAAATGTAGGAAAAATTCGCCTCCATACATGATCGATGGACCATATATGCATTATACCAGGAAAAATATAGACAGGCGGATCGATGATCGTATGTATTGGAGTATAGCTACTCCGATCGATCCCTTAGACTAGTAGTGGCCATTGGCTGCCGGCGTCTCCACGACGAAGACATGGCCGCCGTTGCCGTTGCCGAGCTCTTGCTTGCCGCTGCCGTGGCCGTTGGTCACTGAGGTTAAGGGCAGCTCGCCGGCGCCCTTGCTGCTGCCGCCGGCTTTGCTGATCTCGTCCTTGCTCTTGCCCCAGATGAGAAAGTAGAGGCCTCCAACGATGATGGCTGCACCAATAACACTGAAAGCAACAATGAAATGAGATCATTAGTATTGTTGCACTAATGTATTATACATCCACATCTATCTTGATGTGGTGGCAGCACAAAATTATGTACCTTCCGAGATTGATCTCCTCCTTGAGAATGATGGAGCCCATGACGGCGGTTATGATCATGCAGAGCGGGTTGAATGCCGTGACGAACACCGGGCCCCTTTGACTCGACACGATGCCCTGCACGTAGTACGCCACGCCGGAGCACACGATGCCGGCGTAGACGGCGGTGAAGAGGCGCATGTCGAAGCCGATAACCCAGGCCTGAGTGTTGGCGCGCTCGGCGACGAGGGCGATGCCGCCGCTCATGAGGGATCCCATGCCGCAGATGAGCACGGTGAGCGACAGTTCCGCCGGGTAGCTCTTGAGGGTGTTGGACTGGAGGATGAAGAAGCACGCCCAGGCCACGCAGGCGATGATGACCATGATAGTCCCGTTCAGCCAGTCCCGCGCGTCGGCCGCGCTGCCGACGCCCTGGCCACTGGCGGTGGCGTGGTGCTGGCCCTTGGTCCACGGGAACTGCACGATGGGGCCGTGATACAGGACCATCAGCACGGCGCCGGCCACCGTGAGGACCGTGCCGGCGATCTTGGCCTGGCTGTGCAGGCTCCGCAGCCGCACCTTCTCCATGCGCAGGAGGAGGGCCAGCACAAAGGTGACGGCCGGGAGGATGTTGACGAGCGCCGTCGCGAATCCCGCCGAGGTGAGCTTCGCCCCCATGAAGTACAGGTTCTGGTCAATCACAGGCCTGAGAAACCCATGCAACACAGAATATCAGTTTGAAATCAAGAAAGAGTTATGTGCTTGATCGCCATGAACGGACGGTCAAATAATTAATCGACGTACTCGAGGAATGCGAGACCCATGATCTTGAGGAAGATGGTGATTGTCATCTTTGGCCTCAGTCCCTTGCACCTGACGATAGAGCAAATATACAGTAAGCTAGTGATCTTCCATTAATCATGATCTAGCTAGCTACGTGAAAATGAACACTGCCACAAAATTGTACTCCCGAGTGCTTGGAAAGAAAGTTTACGTACAAGTTTTCTCTTAAGTCAGATGATGAAAAGTTCGACCAAGTTTATAAAAAGGCTAGTATATCTTATTCATCAAAATCTGTAGGCATTCTTTTCCAGCACAGATGGAGTATGAATCAACGGTGCATGCTTCCAGCTGACATGTGGGCTCCATGCATGGTAGCCCCTCCACCAGTGACCAATCAGGGCACACTACCTAGTGGAGGTCCTCCAAGTGCGTTTACACGTACGTAAACACACATACCGCACACAGGCCGGTTAGCTAGCCACATATACCTGATTATGTGTCATTTTCTACTTCTGCTAATTGATGCACTCTGATATTCTGATTGATCCATCCATATATAGTACTAGATGCTCCATGATGAGAGGTACGTACATCTCATTTAAGGCGTGACAAGGAAAAGGCGGGAAAGATGGCTATCATGGGCTCATGGCGATACCAAATAGAATAAATCAAGATGCAGGTATGCTACTTTTCTGGATTAGGATCCACGAGTGCTGGTTGTGCAGCTTGCACCATCTAAATGAGACAAAAATGAGAATGAGCCGAACGAATTGTACGTTTGTGTTTGCTCGATCGTGGTGGTGCACGTTTGGCAAGTTGGCTTTGTTAATTTTCCTGATCTTCCTTTACGTGGCCACCTCGAAAGTTTTTCGAACTAACTAAAAGTGAATGCTAGAGTACATTCATGGGAACATCTGTCAGAATCATAGCTAGCTAATTAAGATCATTATTACATGTCCTATTGTACGTGTGATGACTTCGCCAAATCGCTCCAATCGTTGATCTTGATCCTTTACCGGATGTTTGTCGTAGGAAAAATAGGCCAACGGTGACATGCATGCACCCATCCGCGTGATGCATGTGCATGCCAGCGAACCCATGATCCTCGTACGAACAAAAGAGTGGTGCATGTCTGTGTGTGTGTGTGTGTGAGAGAGAGAAAGAGAGAGAGAGAGAGGTCCATGCATGGATGGAACTACTAGCCAGTTACCTCTCGAAGTAGAGGGCGAAGGGCGCCATGACGGCGGTGGCGACGAGGTTCCGGTAGACTACGAGCACGAAGTGGCTCATCCCGGCCTTGAGGGACGCCACGGCGATGATGTACATGCCGGCGAACCCCACCTGCAGCAGCACCATCGCCAGGTACGGCTTCACATCGCTCAGAACTTTCCACCCCATACCCATCCTTTCTCTCTCTCTCTCTCTCTCTCTCTCTCTCTCTCTCTCTCCCTGGATAGCTAGCTTTGCTTCCTTCTCACTTAAAAATCAAGTCTTCACTCTCACTCTCACTCTCTCTCCCTCTGGCAAGCAATGGCTGCAATCGATGAGGCGATGAGCTAACACCGCGACCCGCCTCCCTTATATAGACGCGCTCCATCGACACTGTGCACGTAGGTTCAGGAGCTGGATGCAAAGTGGAGCACTGTAGCCCATGGGTGGATCCGCGTCATGGATGCGGCTGCCTCAGCTACCATGTCCGTGTGTCCCAGTGCTAGCTTAGCTACATGTTCCATTCCCAGTTTAATATTCCACTTCCTCGCAAAGGAGAGCAAATCTCTCTCTCTCTCTCTCTCTCTCTCTCTCTCTCTCTCTCTCTCTCTCTGTCTCTCTCATCCCATCAATTTGTATTTTTTTCCTTTGGAAAATGTAGGGAGCACGTAAATGGCGCTGGGTTTGGATAACTTTCCAGCCACCCGAGGAGAATGAATGCTATACTCGCGACAGGGAATTTGTGTTAATACATTGGCCTTTTCACTTTGCCCCGCTAGCTAGAGCTAGCTAGTGCTGTCAGGATCAGAGTACTGTCAATCAGCTGATAAGATGTAGCATCAATACTAGGCTACTCAAGTGACTGCTCTTCTCTTGGCCCTAAATGCCGCATTGCGAATCAAGAGATTCTTCCAAAAAGGACCAATATCATGTTTTTTTCTGCTAACAAAGGCATGATATCTTACATTAATAAAACTTATTCAGGCCGACTTTTACAACTGTTCCAAGGTGTGGAATCCTCGGCGATGGCATGCCGAGCCTACCTCTTGTTCAAGATCTTCCACTGCTGCAAGATACCACATAGTTTGAAAATGGCATCCGTGGCAAGTCGTAGATGGATCCGCTCTATAACAAGTTTATTGTGAATTGTCAATAGCGTCGAAGAGAGCACCATGAAGCGCATCCACTATAGGCGACGGTCATAGCCCGAGCTGGCCGCCATGATCTCGTAGAAATTAGGAAAGTTAGTGGCAGCACCAACTGTGCCTCACGACTTTTCGTAAGCAGCTCCAATAGAATTGAGCATAACGCATGCATGAGAACATGTGGTTGATATCATCGTCGATGTTACACAGAGGGCACAATCCATCTCACTGCGCTTCAGGACTTGGTCACTAGAAGGTATACGACCCCTCAACAACTACTACACACATGAAGATATGTATCTTCAGGGGTAACCAAACCGACCAAAGCTCTTAAAACTCGGAGGAACCAGGACTAGTGGCGATGGCATGGTAGAGAGATTTCGTCGAGAACTTGCCCAAAGGTTCAAGGTGCCGTGAGGACCTGGTGCCGTGGTAGGAGTAATCACTTCAATTTCTCGAAGGAGGGCCTCCCACTAAATCATCCGGGTGGCTTCACTGGTGGAAAAAGGGCCTTTGGTCGCGGTTCGCAACTGCCATTAGTCGCGGTTGCGCAACCGCGACCAGACGGGCGCGACTAAAGGCCCCCCCCTTTAGTCGCGGTTGCTTAAGAACCGCGACTAAAGGCCCGTCCACGTGGGCGGAGGACCTTTAGTCGCGGTTCTTGTGGCTAACCGCGACTAAAGGCCGCCACAGGTTTTTGAAAAAAAAATTGATTTTTTTTTTCAAATTTCTGAATTATTTTAACCTCTAGTCTCTAATCACCACCCCTCATCACTTCTCAATTTATTCTTTTATCACCCCTCATCATTCCAAATCATCTAACTTCCCAACCGGTCACCCATCCCTCTCACTACTCCAGCCCAAGCACGCTTAACTTCCGGGTTCTATTCTCCCACGCTCCAAGTCTGCACTTGTTGTTTTCCTGACAATAATAAGATGTCAATCCTATTAACCTTCAGGAATTTTGCTTGAGCATGAAGTGACACATTTCACTGTTTGAGTTTGAAACTATTGTTTTAAAAAACAATAATTATTTAATAACACTAATATTTCTTGAATAATTAGTTTGACCATTGTTTGACCACAGTTTGACCACAGTTGACCACAGTTTGACCAGATTTGACCAAAATTGAAATAATTAAAATAATTATTTAGTAACACTAATATTCTAGAATAATTAGTTTGACCATTGTTTGACCATAGTTTGCCCACTGTTTGAATATTTTTCAATTTTTTCCACTCTAGATCTTACAAGCCCCGTAACTTTTTTTCTATTAGGTTTTTGAGGATTTTGAAAATGTTTAACGGGGTTCCCCCGTTAAATTTGGATGTAACTTTTCGAGTAGATGATTTTTCATATAAAAAACTTTTTCATCCGAGTTAGTATGCAAAAGTTATGCCCATTTTTACAAATTTCAGAGAGATTTTGCAAATAAAGTCAAAATTCACATTTGCAAATTTTCCCAACAACTAGACCACATATCACATGAGAAACTTATTTTCTTTTATTTTTTTGACATTTCCATTATTTTCTTTTATTTTTTTTAAAACTGAAAAGGCGATCCCGGGGGGGGGGGGGGGTAGAGTTTGAAAATGGGACCTTTAGTACCGGTTCGTGGCACGAACCGGGACTAAAGGTCTCAACCCCATTAGTTCCGGTTCGTGCCACAAACCGCGACTAAAAGGGAGGAGCTTTAGTCGCGGTTGGCCTGGCCAACCGCGACTAAAGGCCTTTGGGCACCTTTAGTCGCGGTTGGCCTGGCCAACCACGACTAAAGCCCGCGAGCGCCCTGGGCCCAGGCATTTGGTCGCGGTTCATCTGCCGAACCGCGACTAAAGACTTCATTAGTCGCGGTTCCTACAGTTTCACGACTAATGGGGCTGGACGGAAGCCTCTTTTTCTACTAGCTTGAAGGCCCAAAGGAGTGACATATTCCCGAGGTCTTCGAGGGCACAAGCTGGTTACAAATGTTACATAACGATATGACACTCCTACTTATGCCTAACACCCTGCCAAAAGAACCTTGATATCCTTGTGATGGAATTCGCTCACCCGGGTTAAAGTCTTAGACTTGGCATAGGCACTCACATTTTTCTAGATTTATTCCAGTTTTTTGGGCTCTATTCTTTGAGTGGTATGGTGTATTCATTAACTACGATGTGTTTGTAGCGATTTTCTCAATCTCCTGAAACAGTCTTTCGCCCCCCTTTATAGATAAAGCACAAATAGCTGAACTGATACACCATGGTCAGAAAACCCTCAAACAGGCATGTCCAAAGAAAAATAAAATGGCACCGTGCAGATGGCACAAGTGCCACAAACCCAACAATGAGCAATAAAGATAATAGAGGCCATCCCTAACAAACAACACACCCAAGACTACAGAAGAGGGCCTAAGCCGAGCCGTCATGAGAAACCACTGTACACCGATGACTCGAACACACAGAGCCATCCCCGAAAGGGGTTGTCTCATCGTAGAGGCCGCACTCTTGCTCCGGACATTGGAGCGCCACTCCTGCTAGGAGACAGCAAGGACCAAAGACAGACATCACGGGAATACATCTATAAGATAGGAGATCAACGGATCCATCCACCTCCAGAGACGAGGATGTGCGCCAAGGAAGAGGCAAACCCGACGGCATAGGCCATCTACAACCGAGAGGGACCGAGGTTCCGTGACGATGCCATCCAGACGGTGATGACACCGTCATCCAGCCCGGAAGACGGACTAATGTTTTCACCTCGGAACCCCGACACTGTGAGGGAACCCATAGCACGCCCCCCAGAGGGAAGCGACACCCATAGGTGCTGGAGCTGATGGTGCCAAAGTGCATAGCTTTCGCTCAGACCCACACAATATCCACCTGCCAACTCAGGGTTGTTGACCCACCCCATTGGGGGGGGGCATGCCAAGCCTCCAGATCCGAACTAGGAGATCACCACTGCCGAAGACACTATGATACACGAGACACCCACCAACCCTCGCCTTGCTACCCACATAGCCAAGAGGAGATGCCGCCACTATTGCCACGCTGCCCATCGCAGAGCTAGCCGTGCGGACTCACTAGTAGAAAAAGAGGCTTTTGTCCCGGTTGGTAAGGCCCCTTTAGTCCCGGTTTTCGAACCGGGACTAAAGGGTCGGTACTAATGCCTCTCCCCTTTAGTCTCGGTTCTTACATGAACGGGGATTAAAGGGCGCAGCCACGTGGAGCTCCACCTTTAGTCCCGGTTGGTAGCACCAACCGGGACTAAAGGAAATTTTATGATTTTTTTTTGAATTTTTTATTTTTTTTATTTTCAAATTTCTGAATTATTTTAACCTCTAGTGTGTAATCACCACCCCTCTTCACTGCTCAATTTATCCTCTAATCACCCCTTATCATTTCAAATCATCTAACTTCCCGAACGGTCACCCATCCTCCCACTCCCCCAACCTGAGCACGCTTAACTTCCGGGTTCTATTCTCTCTCGTTTCCAAGTTTGCACTTGTTGTTTTCCTGACAATAGTAAGATGTCAATCCTATTAACCTTCATGAATTTTGCTTGAGCATGAAGTGACACATTTCACTGTTTGAGTTTGAAACTATTGTTTTAAAAAACAATAATTATTTAGTAACACTAATATTTCTTGAATAATTAGTTTGACCACAGTTTGACCAGATTTGACCAAAATTCAAAATAACTGAAATAATTATTTAGTAACACTAATATTCTAGAATAATTAGTTTGACCATTGTTTGATGACAGTTTGACCACAGTTTGACCAGATTTGACTAGTAATTTTTTCAATTTTTTCCACTCTAGATCTTAAAAGCCCCGTAACTTTTTTTCTGTTAGGTTTTTGAGGATTTTGAAAATGTTTAACGGGGTTCCCCCGGTTAAATTCGGATGTAACTTTTCGAGTAGATGATTTTTCATATAATTTTTTTTAATCCGAGTTCGTATGCAAAAGTTATGCCCATTTTACAAATTCCAGAGAGATTTTGCAAATAAAGTCGAAATTCATATTTGTAAATTTTCCCAACAAGTAGACCACATATCACATGGGAAACTTATTTTATTTTATTTTATTTGACATTTCCATCATTTTCTTTTGTTTTTTCTAAAACTGAAAAGGCAGTCCACGCGGAGGGGGGGCGGGGAGAGCTTAAAAATGGGACCTTTAGTACCGGTTCGTGCCATGAACCGGTACTAATGCCTCAAAACCCATTAGTACCGGTTGGTGGCACCAACCGGTACTAAAGGGCCCAGGTGAACCGGGACTAATGCCTTAGCCGCACGAACCGGGATAAATGCTCACGTTAGTCCCGGTTCTTGACTGAACCGGGACTAATGTGAAAACTGCCCCGTGACCAAAGCCCTGTTTTCTACTAGTGACTCACCATCTAGGGCCGCCACCCTGGCATCCAAAAAAGACACACCATCGCCGCGAAGGGAATAGGTTGCCGGAGCACGGACATGGAGACAACCTGTGGGGGAGTGGAACCATCATGCCGAAGCCGCCTCAGTTAGAAGCGGCCAACTCAACGCCCCTCCAATAACTCAGTTTTTCGGGGATACTCATAGGGAAAAGTTGTGTACATGTACGTGCATCGTGCATTCATAAGGGGTTCATAGGAGTGAATGGTTGTGCGTGGAACGACTACTGTGTTTAAAAAAAGTGAGGCACAAGTCCAATCATATTCAATGAAACAGACTTTTGCTAAATCTTAGTCGACTTGGTTATGTCTTAATCGATGCTTATACTCATTAGATTTTACATTGTGATCTATGTAATTTTTTATTTTCAGTCTTTCCTTTTCTCATTCATGCATGTTATGTCAGTTGACAGTGACGTAGTTACACTCTTCATGAAATGATCTTTCTTAACCACCAAGCTACCCACCCTTCAATAAAATTTTACACGGACTTCCATGTAAATCTCATAGATATAACATCAACTAAGACTTCATCAAGTATCAGTCGACTGAGATTTAGCATGCATGTTCATGAAATGATCTTTCCTAACCACCAAGCCACCCTCACCTAATAATACAGAATTGAAAAAACCACTAAACCGCACCTTGTTTCCACAAGTGCAGCCTCGCTAGCGAAGTCCAGAGAAAAGTCACATTCTCGTGGTCAGGCGTCTCCTCCCTTTTTCGACCCCTTCATTGTCCCACGTACGCTATAGCTCTGAGGCATATCTTCTCATCCTCACCTCCTCGTCTCCCTCTAACTAAGACAAGATCCGTCTGATTAGTGCCATAAATAATATCACCGCGCGCGGTGCTGCCTTTCCTTTTCTGCACAGACGAGGCATGAGAGGCGCGTCCACCTAATGCACTCCTCTAATGGAGGGCGTACGATCGGATGGATCGACGTCCGGCGCCCGGCCGCCATGCCACCTAATGCTAGCTCGCTAGTGCGCCGTGCATGGTGCGCTCCTGTTAGGATCCACGACCATCCATCCGTCGAATCGGACGATCTCCTCCCCGCAGAAAACACTTCTTCCATCGATTTCTCTGCCTTTGCTTCAGTTCCATCCTTCCAACGCATGCATCCCTGTAAAGTAACGCACGGTCGATCGTACCAGGAGCGATGGCGCCCGATCTGGTGGTAGGGATGAGATGCATGCCGGACTGCTGTACCAATGAGGCATGCGTGAGTGTGGTGGTAAGGGATTGGGTTGACACGAACGTACACACGGTGGAGATTGTGGCCGCTCCACTATAGCATCTCGCGGCTTCGGTTCTCGCTTTCTCTCTGCCATGGCCGGGACTAGGCTAAGCTGGCTGGCCGGCATATGTCAAGTATGATTCGTGCACCGAATATAGTACAATGTGCAACTGACGCTGCAGTTTAATGACTAATTAAGGTACCATATCCACTGTTCGGTGCTGTACACATGAAAGGGAGAAGTGCCTTTTCTTATGGGGTAGGGTTGGTTAGGGCAAAAGTTCATCAAACTGCCGCAATCTGGCTGGGATATCAGGACTCGTCTGACTCTCCCCCACATCGGACGGCGTTTGATCGTCCAATGGCAGCTGGTGGTTTTGTCTCTGGCAGGCAGCACTCAGCAGTGACACTTCACTTTCCGTCTGGCCCCCGTCGGCGTCGCCTCGCCGGAAAAGGGAAAACAGAGATGGACGTATCTTCGAAGCAGCCATGCATGCACACCGGCGCCGGCACCGGCAGGTAATCCAGCTCCAGCTGTGGTACATCACACGTCTCAGTTCCCATCTGATTTGGCCCGCCGTGAATTACACGCACTAACCGCATCCTTTCTTCCTCTCCGGTCAGTGTCACCCGGGAGCTAGAAATGCAAATGGAAGGAAAAAAGAAAATACGTAGGCCAATTGGCCTAACTAGTTTAAGCCAATTCGCCTCCAATCCGCGCTGCTCCCTGATAGAACAACACTGCCGGCCGCCACCACCACCGGAGTGCAGTGCACCGGTCGTCTCGCCAAAGCTAGTCGTCGTAGCTTGCTGTAAACCTATAGTAACCTGTGTAGTCCTACGTACGTACAGCGACAGCACAGAGGCATTATTGGTACCAGAAGGACTACTCCCAGCTTCTTCTTGCTGAAGTTTTGCAACTTTGGATTAACAAAATGTGTAATGCTAGCCCTGTCATTAGAAGATGACACCGCGGGGATATCAATCATCGATTATTCAATCCCTGCCAGTGCTCGCATGCAGAGCAGCAGGCCGGCGTTCGACGTCATATTTGCGGCAATGATTTGTGGCTTTTGGGAATGCGCTGTCAGCTTAAACTATTTGTGGCTGGAGTTCCAGGGCCACTCCGGCCTATCACGGGACCGCGGATCTGATTGGGGCCTTTGCTTTTGCTTTTGTTTGCATGAAATATGTATGTGATGTCTTTTGCTGGAAGGAAAATCCTACTCTTTTGCTTGCTGCATCTTCTCCGTTGTGGCATACTCATCCCCTTATCCCGCTGATATATAGTTTCATTTCATGCCAAGTACCGACAAGTTTGGCATGCATGCTTGGCTCAAATTAACCCCCTTTTCTTATAATTTCAAAAGAGAGATTCGTACGTGGAGGATTCAATGAATTGAATACATAAATGTTGAAACCAAATCCAATAGAAAGTGAAACATTCATCAACACGGAGCTTCATTCTGGAAGCGCATGCATGGGTGGCTGACGATTGGAGGCGTTTGCCCCCCAGTTTTCTGAGATGTGTAAGAGCATATCCAGCAGATCCTCTTTCCCCCAAAATATTCTACAGTACTATAGGGAGAGTTTGGGCCAAAAACCTTGCTCCAACAAATCCCCTTTCCCCCAATATTTTTTGGTGATCACAAAAATGAGTAAAGCTACACAAAACGGATTGAATAGATCCCCTAATTATTACCTTAAACGACAATGACATGGCATTATTTGACAGCCCTAACAAGTTTCTCAATTCTTATCATTTCATTCGGCTTTCTAGAACATGGCCAGTAGCATAGCCATCTGATGGCTATATGTTGTTGCCATGTCATTCATAACTATCATTTATAATCACTCATAATAAGATTGGCTATGACATTTGTCATTCTTCACCTTACTATTTCTTCTGCCTCCACACCCCTTGCATGAAAACCGCCGCCCTCTCATTTTTCTTGTCTCTCTTGTCCACATAGATAAACAGTTTTGCTAAGTCTGAGTCGAATGCGACTTCGTTATGTCACCGTCGATGCTATATGCCTTTGATATTGCATGGAGATTCGTACAAAAATTTTCTTTTTAGTTTTTTCCTGTTTCTTCTTATATAGTATATCACTTGACTAAGACCTTGTCACATCCTAGTTAGCCATGCATTAGAGTGTTGCATCATGTTTACTCTTTCATTAGAAACCTGAAATGGGGATGTCAGAACCCCCAGTCCCCTCTGAATCCAATTAGGGTTTACTAAAAACTTTTTCAATGAACCTGAAATGCCCTTCTAAAATGCCCATCATTTTTGTCTTGGTTCAGAACCTCTGCCAAAAGTGGTGCACATTTTCCTAGGCCATCCTAGGATTTTTGAATTAAATCATAAATATTTGAATTTGGGCATTTAAAATTATATAAAATATTTAAATGCTCAAATATCTCCAAACTAAAATGTTTCATGTTGGAAATAATCCAACTATGGACCAGGAGTAGTTTGGTGATTTTAGGAGTTGCCTAAGTATTTTATTTAATTCAACAAAGTTGCAGAAGTATTAAAAAACAGAAAACAGAAAGAAATGGAAAAAACTTACCTGGCGCCCAGCACCCGGCCCACCTGCCGGCCCAGCCCAGCGCCGCTCCAGCGAGCTGCCTGCCGGCCAGGCAGGCAGGCAGGTGCCCGACGGCGACCGCAGCGCGCGCCACGCACCTGCTCGCCGCCTCGCCGCTCCCCTCGCCCGGTGACGTCGTGGACCGGCCTCCCTCGCTCCCCCGAACCCCCCAGACACCCCCTCTCCTCTCCAGCTCCTCCCCCTCGCGCTCCCCCGCCATGGCCGACGCCACCATCGCCGTGCCTTCGTCGTAGCCGTGCTTCCCGCCGCCCGTGCGTCCTCTCATCGTGTCCAGGAGCTCCGCCGCTGTCCACTCCATCGAGCAAGCCGAGCCCCGAGCGCTCGCAACGCCCGAGTCCACCGCAACGACCTCGCCCGAACCGCCGTCGCCGGAGATCCCCTTCAACACCGTCGTCGCTCCGGTCCATCTCCGGCCACACCAAGGGCTTCGTCGCACTCACTGTGAGCTTAGCCATCTTCCCCTTCCTTCCGTTCTTGCTCCCGAGCCGTGTAGCGACCTCCCGGAGCTCAACCGCACCCACCGCCGTGGAGCTCGTCGCCGACGTGCTCCCGGTTACCCTCCGACCACTCCGCGGTGTCCATCATGCTCACCGTGTCACTTAGCACCTAGCTAGCCACTCCCCGAGCCTCACTGACCCCTCTAGCGTCAAGTTTGTCTTCGGCCGAACCCCGGTGGCCGCCAAAGTCGTCGCCGGCGCCAATTCCGGCCACCCCGACTCCAACGGACTCCACCAAGAGCTGCGGCTTGTCCTCAGCTCCACTCCGGTGGTCTCCGCGACCCATTTGGTGGCCGAAACGGCCAAAACCACTTCCGCCGCCTCGTCGGGCTCGCCGGCGGCTAAACGCCGGTGCAGCCGACCCGGGTTTGACCAAGGGTGGGCCCTGGTTGACTCCACTGAGTCAATGACAGGTGGGGCCCAGCCCTGTTAATTAAACAGGTTTAGTTTTAATTAAACTTTAATTAATTTATTCACCCTGACATGCGGGATCCACTGTGAGGTTTGACCCGGACGTGTTCCGTTGACCTGCTGACGTCACACTGACGTTAGGCTGACGCACTAATTGATTTTCTGGAATTATTCTAATATAGGAAATTCCAGAATATAATTTAAACTTCAAAAATTCATAACTTTTATTCTGTAACTCCAAATCAGACAAATTATATATGAAAAATGATCAGAAAAATCCAATCTATCCATCTGTACTATTTTCATGCATGATTAAACAAGTTAACTTGATGTTTAATGCAGAACAAGGAAAAACACTTTAAAGGGCCATGTTTGAGTTTGAAATTTGAATCTTTGATTCAAATTGGTTCAAACCCTTCTGGTCTTAGCTGCATTAGCCCAACACACTCATATTGCTATGTTTCATGCATACATCATATTGTTGCACATTGTTTGGTGATGGTTGTGTATCGGTGTTCTTTGCGGCAGGATCTGCCTCCGAGGAGTATCGTGATTACCCTAACGAAGAACCGTATCAGTGCATCGAACCATCAGGCAAGCAACCAACCATTTGATCATATCGATACAATCCCATGTTCTCGCTCCTGCTCTCTTTTACTGCATTAAGACAACGCGTTTCAAACTGCTGTGTGCTACGGTAGTTGAACCCACTTCCTCTGCATGACCTGTCATTGCCACAGTAACTAGATGAAACCCACTAGCATGTGTAGGAGTTGATTGAGCCATATGTATGTGTTGTTCCTACCTTGATATGCCTGCTATGCTTAGAGTCGTGTCAGGTCTGGTTCATCTGGGTGATGGGCTAGAGTGAAATGATTATGTCGGTAATAAGAGTGGTGTGGTGAACACGATTTGGTAAAGGTATCGATGAGAGGCCATGTAGGAGTACATGGTGGGTTGTTTCATTGAAGCCGACCTTAAGCACTGAGATCTGTATGTGTGATTTAAGAATCGGCTACTACCATGCATTGGGCCCTGAAATATGACCCCGCTCGACTTCTTATTCACCCTAGCTCTCTGTCCAGGAGTTGCAAGTAGTTTCTGGTGTTTGTAGCCTACTGGAGGCCGTGGACAGCGCTGACCGTAGGGGTGGGCTGTGATGCGGTAGGTACGTGGCCGGGTGTACCGAATACCCGTTAGGTATCTCGGGAACCCTGTTCACATCGTTCGGGGCCGTATGGGAAACCTCGGCCGGACTCCCTGCGGATGGAACCCGAATAGGCGATAAACCTGGACTAGAGGCTTAAGTGTTTAGGTAGGTCGTGGTCTACACCCACGTCGGCTTTCGCTTGAAGTCTGCCGAGCACATGCCGTGTGCAGACGCTAAGTGGTGGAAACATGTATGAAGAAGTACACCCCTGCAGGGTTATCATGATCTATTCGAATAGCCGCGTCCGTGGTAAAGGACTACTTGGTTGCCTATACAGTTCATAGACAAGTAAATGGAAACTACTAAAAGCCTCAAGATAAGTGTGAGTGCCGAGGATGGCTCTTCCGTAGGAAGACGGAGGTGGATCCTCGGTAGTGTATTGAATTGGTGAGTAGTGGACTCGTGTGCGCAAAACCATTTGGAGTTGGAGTCTCGTAGGTTAGCCTAGCCAAGAGTCAAAGCTGGCTTGCTGCAACAACTCCACCAACCCTTCTTGATAATATGCATGTATGTAGGATCTGATGTAAGTCTTGCTGAGTACCTTTGTACTCATGTTGCTATAATTTACAATTTTTACAGAAGACGCTGCAACCCCTTCTGATGGGTTCTACGTAGACGTTGACATCAATGAGTAGGCTAAAGCCCAGGTGGCGATCCTGAGCTTGTGAAGGACCTCGTAGTATAGCTAGGCTTTCCAAGCCTCTTTTATTTTACTAGTTGTCTGTACTCAGACAAGTTACTTCCGCTGCTGGTTTGTATGACTGTATGACTTGAATGCTGGGTCGTGTGACCCGTACCGTTGTGTATGTTATGTATGGCTCTCTGAGCCTTAAATAAAGTACTTGTGTCATAGAGTCATGTTGTGATGCCTTGTTGTATTTGCACATATCGAGCATATTGTGTGTATGTTTGAAATGCTTGGTATGTGTGGGATCTGACTATCTAGTTGTTTGTCCTTAGTAGCCTCTCTTACCGGGAAATGTCTCCTAGTGTTACCTCTGAGCCATGGTAGCTTGCTACTGCTCGGGAACACTTAGGCTGGCCGGCATGTGTCCTTCTTCGTTCCTGTGTCTGTCCCTTCGGGGAAATGTCACGCATTGAGTACCGGAGTCCTGTTAGCCCGCTACAGCCCGGTTTACCGGAGTCCTGCTAGCCCAGTGCCACAGCCCGGACCCACTTGCTAATGACCGACACGTTCGTTGCTGGGTCATGGATGCCTGTCCCTGTAAGTCTGTGCCACCTTGGGTTTACGACTAGTCATGTCAGCCCGGGCTCTTTATCATATGGATGCTAGCGACACTATCATATACGTGAGCCAAGAGGCGCAAACGGTCCCGGGCAAAAGTAAGGCGACACCCGTGGGGTTACCGTGCGTGAGGCCGCAAAGTGATATGAGGTGTTACAAGCTAGATCGATGTGACATCGAGTCGGGGTCCTGACAGCATTGGCATCAGAGCCGGACTGCCTGTAGGTTCTCCAAGCCAAACCGGTCGATGTTGAGTCTAGAAATTCTTTAGTTATATGTAGGGGAATTGTTTGTGGGTTGGAACGTAAGGCTCTTTTTACTCCTTTATCTTATGACATTCTGATCTGAGTCAGTCTATTCTTCCACCGGGGGTTAAGGAATTAGGATCTATTCTCTCTATCAGGATCATGTGTTACTAATCAGTAGTACCTTATAGGTTTGATGGTTACAAGCCTAGTTCAGTTCTTCTACCACGTTATGTTGTTAGGATGGATTCAGAACTTTGATATGATGATGTTGAGTGTGTATGAAATCCTTTGTCAAATGTCTCAAAATCCTTCTTGAGCATTTACAGCTGTTATGCTGCCGAAATTTTGCTAGAAATTCTAATGCCTTTGCATTATGATTGTGCTTTCAGATGGCCACTCGCGACCTTAATCAAGTGGTTCGCCTGACTCGATGCCTAGATGTACCCGGCCATACCGCCATGTTGGTCAGGGTAATGACTGAGGCTGGATACCGTTGGTATCCTGAGTACACGGTCGAAGAGCAATTCCGAGACTTTAATCAAAGCCAGTATCTCTGCACTGTCAGGATATTTCCATCTTATCCTGGGTCCACCGAGCCCCTTCACTGCTCCTATGGACTCGGGGTTACTATTGAGATGGCTGTGCAGGACGCCGCCTACTCTATGATGACCATCATGCGAGTCAGATCTGGTCTATTTCGGGACTCTGATTTCCGGTATATGCCAGGATCACTTCCGGGAGCACAAGGGTATCTCCAGGCTATCTATGCTGACCCCACCCAGGAGGATTCACGGACTCGCACCACTGATGAGATGCTCGAGGACAAGGACCGTGAAAATCGGGCCTTGAGGTTAGAGCTCTTCAATACCCGTGCTGACCACTGGGCCACATTGACTCGGTTTGCACCAGCGGTGCAAGCTGGATATTCGGATATGCGCGATCTCTATCCTGTGAGATCTGCTTTGCCAGACATGATGGGTTGGCGTGATGTAGGAGGCATCACCCCACCTCGCGGTCCCCGCAGGCCACCGTCTGTTGGTCCAAGACCTCATCCTAGCCCCTATGGTCCACAAGCTCCGCGAGATCGTCTGTTTCCGGATGATCATGTTGAGCTTCCAGGCTATGGAGGTGACTTCTACGAGGACTACTACGGATCGGTCTGAGTTAGTGGTAGTATCACTAGTTCGTGTTAGCTGTGTCGTCTATCGTCCTGCGTGACTCGTGGGATATGACCTAGTTTGTATCGCCTTCCGGAGGTGTAGAAAAATAATGTATAGGAGCTTGGAATGCCTCCGATGAGATGTAATCCTCTTTTCACCGTAATAGTACCTTGTTTGGTCTTGTGCTAAACCCTGTATGGTGTGTATGACGATGGAATAAAGAAGCAGTTTCTGTATCTACCATGTCATACGGATGATCATCTTGCATTCCGAGTTATTCCTTACATTCTGTATCCTATGTCGGAATTTTATCATCCTGACTAAATCATTGTCTTGTTTACCTAGGATGGTCAACACGCGCACTAACCCTGCTCCTCAAGAGCAGGCTGAAGGCAGTGAAGTCAGGAATGCAAATCTGCCTCATCCTCCTTCCCTAGCCGAGGTTATGATGGAAGCCGAAAGAAACAAGCGGGAGACCAACCGTTTGTTGGAGCGTATTGAACAGAACACGGCACACCATCAGAGGACTAACGTGGTGTCACTCAGTGATTTCATCAAGTTACATCCACCCACGTTCCACCACTCCGTCGAGCCTCTCGACGCTGATGACTGGCTTCGCAGTATTTCTCACAAACTGCGTTCCGCGCTGGTAGCGGAGGCTGACAAGGTCACCTTTGCTGCATATCATCTTGAAGGCCCCGCCAGTCTATGGTGGGAGAATTATGGAGCTATGCGCCCAGCGGGCCATGTCACTACTTGGGCTGAATTCAGCGAGGCTTTCCGTGAACATCACATTCCGGAGGGTCTCATGGACCGTAAACGTGAGGAATTTTGCAGTTTCACTCAGGGCCGACTCTCTGTGGATGCTTACAGCAGGGAGTTCGGTAACCTCGCACGATATGCAACTGAGGAAGTTTCTACTGATGCCAAGAAGCAAGCAAGGTTCCGTAAGGGGCTTAGTCCTGAGCTTCGCCGCGACCTCCGTCTGCATGAGTGCACATCTTTTCAGAAACTTGTTAACAAGGCCATCAGTGCTGAAACTGGTCAGACTGATTATGACGCAACACGCAAGCATGGCCGTGACATGGGTTCCTCATCCGGTGCTGGTCCTCAGAAGCGCCGCGTGTGGGTGCCCAACACCGCCCTGCCACCCAGGTTCACACCGAGGCCATCTTTCCAGGCGCCTCGCCCCGTTCAACAGTCTGCACCAGCCAAGCCCTATGGGGGTCCAACCAACAATGCTCCTCCACGTACCAGTTCCGTGACTTGTTTCAAGTGTGGGGAATCTGG
Organism: Triticum aestivum; assembly: GCF_018294505.1. Lineage (NCBI taxonomy): Eukaryota > Viridiplantae > Streptophyta > Magnoliopsida > Poales > Poaceae > Triticum > Triticum aestivum. The sequence continues at coordinate 565,702,653 of NC_057809.1, read as the reverse complement.
TCACTATATGCGTGAGTGTCCCCAGACCAACCCCAACCAATCTGCTAAAGCTGTTGGCCGTGGCAAGCCGACAGGGAAAGTGTTCCACGCCAAGCCGGCCACCGCTACACGTGGCCATGTCAACTGTATCTCTGCCGAAGAAGCTCAAGAGGATCCCAACGTCGTTCTCGGTACGCTCCTTGTTAATTGCCACCCGGCATCTGTTCTTTTCGATACAGGAGCCTCTCATTCATTTATATCCGAGAACTATGCTCGTTTGCATAACACCGCATTCTGTAACATGCCATCCACTATGGAAATTTCTACTCCCGGTTCTAGATGGCAGACCTCCAGGGTAAGTTATGGAAATGAAATCCAAGTCGACAGACTTGTTTTCCTTGCATCTTTGATAGCTCTCAAATTTTCAGATATTAATATCATTTTGGGTATGGACTGGATGTCAGCTCATCATGCCAAAATTGATTGCTTCTCTAGGACTGTTCAACTCACTCATCCTTCGGGGAAGATAGTCAATGTCTTGACCCGATTAGCCAAGCGACAATTATATTCTCTTAACGCCAGCCCTTTGCCAGACCTTGAGGACGTTCCGGTAGTCCGTGACTTCCCGGATGTCTTCCCAGAGGAATTGCCAGGTGTTCCACCTGACAGGGATGTTGAGTTCGTAATAGACCTCATTCCAGGAACCGTTCCGATTGCTAGAAGACCCTATAAGATGGCACCACTAGAACTAGCCGAGCTTAAGAAACAACTCGATGAGTCCTTGAAAAAGGGTTTCATCCGACCTAGTTCATCTCCGTGGGCTTGCCCCGTCCTCTTCGTCAAGAAGAAGGATGGTACGGACCGGATGGTTGTAGATTACCGACCGGTCAATTTGGTCACAATCAAGAACAAATATCCGCTCCCTAGGATCAACGACCTGTATGATCAGCTCGCTGGATCCTCAGTCTTCTCCAAGATGGATTTGAGGTTGGGCTACCATCAAATCAAAATCAGAAACGGGGACATTCCTAAAACGGCCTTTGTTACTCGTTATGGCCAATACGAGTACACCGTCATGTCCTTCGGTTTAACCAACGCTCCAGCCACCTTTTCTCGGTTAATGAACTCAATCTTCATGGAGTATTTGGATAAATTCGTCGTAGTTTATCTCGATGATATACTCATCTACTCCAAGAACGAGGAAGAACATGCCGAACATCTAAGGCTAGTGTTGAAGAAACTTCGAGAGCACCGCCTTTATGCCAAGTTTTCCAAATGTGAATTTTGGTTGTCAGAAGTGACCTATCTGGGTCATGTAATATCTGGTAAAGGTATTGCTGTTAACCCTGAGCGAGTTCAAGCCGTCCTTAATTGGACTCCACCTGAATCGGTCAAGCAAGTTCGGAGTTTCCTTGGCCTAGCGAGCTATTGTCGTCGCTTTGTCGAGAACTTCTCCAAAGTTGCTAAACCTCTAACTGAACTCCTTAAGAAGGATAAAAAGTTTGAATGGACTCCACAATGTGAGCACAGCTTTCAGGAACTGAAAAGACGCCTGACTTCTGCTCCCGTTCTGGTACCGCCAGACTTCTCTAAGGACTTTGTTATCTACTGCGACGCCTCGCGACAAGGACTAGGCTGTATTCTCATGCAAGATCGACATGTAATTGCTTACGCCTCACGGCAATTGCACCCACATGAGGAGAATTATCCTACTCATGATCTAGAGCTTGCAGCTGTAGTCTATGCACTTAAAACCTGGCGACATTACCTCCTCGGTAATCGTTGCGAAATATTCACTGATCACCAAAGTCTGAAGTACATCTTCACCCAACCGGATTTGAATCTCAGGCAAAGACGTTGGGTCGAGTTGATCACAGATTTCGACTTAGGAATAACTTACACCCCAGGGAAAGCCAACGTCATGGCTGATGCACTAAGTCGTAAATCTTATTGTAACAACCTGATGTTACAACAAAGTCAACCGTTTCTCCATGAGGAATTTCGGAAGCTTAACCTTCACCTTGTTCCTCAAGGATTTCTTTCCACCTTGGTGGCGAAACCTACTCTTACGGATCAAATCATCGCTGCCCAGAAGCGAGATAAGGGAATAGCTAAGATCAAGGAGAACATTGCTAGCGGAGGTGCTAGTTGTTTCTCCACAAATGATCATGGTGTTGTGTACTTCGAGAACCGTTTAGTGGTTCCCAAGAACCAGCATCTACGACAGTTGATCCTTAAGGAGGCTCATGAATCTCCTCTCACCATTCATCCGGGTAGTACCAAGATGTATCAGGACCTACGCCAGAGGTTCTGGTGGACTAGGATGAAGAGAGAAATTGCTCAGTATATTGCTAATTGCGACGTCTGTCGTCGTGTAAAAGCAGAGCATCAACGGCCTGCTGGCACCCTTCAACCCTTAGCTATTCCTGAATGGAAATGGGATAAAATTGGTATGGATTTCATTACCGGTTTTCCCAGGACCAAGAGAGGGAATAATGCTATTTTCGTCGTTGTCGATCGTCTTTCCAAAGTAGCCCATTTCCTACCTGTTCGTGAGAGTATAACCGCTAGTCAGCTGGCAGACTTATACATCTCCCGAATAGTGTCTCTCCATGGTGTTCCTTTGGAAATTAACTCGGATCGAGGAAGTATTTTCACCTCTCGATTTTGGGAAAGTTTCCAAAATGCTATGGGAACCCGTCTCTCCTTTAGCACCGCTTTCCACCCTCAGTCGAGTGGTCAAGTGGAACGCGTCAACCAGATTCTAGAAGACATGCTTCGAGCCTCTGTTATCTCATTCGGAATGGATTGGGAGAAGTGCCTTCCATTTGCCGAATTCGCTTACAACAACAGCTATCAATCTAGCTTGGGTAAAGCCCCTTTTGAAGTTCTCTATGGACGACGGTGTCGAACACCCCTTAACTGGTCAGAGACCGGGGAAAGACAATTCTTTGGCCCGGATATGATTCAGGAAGCAGAAGAACAAGTTCGCATCGTTCGTGAAAAGTTGAAAACAGCCCAATCTCGTCAAAAGAGTCAATATGACCGAAAACATAAGGCTATGACTTTCGAGGTTGACGAGAAGGCTTATCTTCGGGTTACCCCTCTGAAGGGAACCCATCGTTTCGGTATCAAAGGCAAATTGGCTCCTCGTTACATTGGACCTTTTCGCATTCTCGCCAAACGAGGAGAAGTTGCCTACCAGTTGGAACTACCTCCGCACCTCTCCAGAGTCCACGATGTCTTCCACGTTTCTCAACTCAGGCGTTGCTTCTCGGATCCTATCCGTGGAGTGGACCACGAAACGCTTGATCTCCAAGATAATCTTACATATCGAGAGTACCCCATTCGTATCCTCGATCAGGCCGAGCGTACCACTCGACGTCATAATATCAAGTTTCTCAAAGTACAATGGTCGCACCATTCTGAGGATGAAGCAACTTGGGAAAGGGAGGATCGTCTTCGACTTGAGTATCCCGCCTTCTTTCCGGAGGAACCCAAATCTCGGGACGAGATTCTTTTGAGTGGGGGTGAGTTGTCACATCCTAGTTAGCCATGCATTAGAGTGTTGCATCATGTTTACTCTTTCATCAGAAACCTGAAATGGGGATGACAGAACCCCCAGTCCCCTCTGAATCCAATTAGGGTTTACTAAAAACTTTTTCAATGAACCTGAAATGCCCTTCTAAAATGCCCATCATTTTTGTCTTGGTTCAGAACCTCTGCCAAAAGTGGTGCACATTTTCCTAGGCCATCCTAGGGTTTTTGAATTAAATCATAAATATTTGAATTTGGGCATTTAAAATTATATAAAATATTTAAATGCTCAAATATCTCCAAACTAAAATGTTTCATGTTGGAAATAATCCAACTATGGACCAGGAGTAGTTTGGTGATTTTAGGAGTTGCCTAAGTATTTTATTTAATTCAACAAAGTTGCAGAAGTATTGAAAAACAGAAAACAGAAAGAAATGGAAAAAAACTTACCTGGCGCCCAGCACCCGGCCCACCTGCCGGCCCAGCCCAGCGCCGCTCCAGCGAGCTGCTTGCCGGCCAGGCAGGCAGGCAGGTGCCCGACGGCGACCGCAGCGCGCGCCACGCACCTGCTCGCCGCCTCGCCGCTCCCCTCGCCCGGTGACGTCGTGGACCGGCCTCCCTCGCTCCCCCGAACCCCCCAGACACCCCCTCTCCTCTCCAGCTCCTCCCCCTCGCGCTCCCCCGCCATGGCCGACGCCACCATCGCCGTGCCTTCGTCGTAGCCGTGCTCCCCGCCGCCCGTGCGTCCTCTCATCGTGTCCAGGAGCTCCGCCGCTGTCCACTCCATCGAGCAAGCCGAGCCCCGAGCGCTCGCAACGCCCGAGTCCACCGCAACGACCTCGCCCGAACCGCCGTCGCCGGAGATCCCCTTCAACGCCGTCGTCGCTCCGGTCCATCTCCGGCCACACCAAGGGCTTCGTCGCACTCACTGTGAGCTTAGCCATCTTCCCCTTCCTTCCGTTCTTGCTCCCGAGCCGTGTAGCAACCTCCCGGAGCTCAACCGCACCCACCGCCGTGGAGCTCGTCGCCGACGTGCTCCCGGTCACCCTCCGACCACTCCACGGTGTCCATCATGCTCACCGTGTCACTTAGCACCTAGCTAGCCACTCCCCGAGCCTCACCGACCCCTCTAGCGTCAAGTTCGTCTTCGGCCGAACCCCGGTGGCCGCCAAAGTCGTCGCCGGCGCCAACTCCGGCCACCCCGACCCCAACGGACTCCACCAAGAGCTGCGGCTCGTCCTCAGCTCCACTCCGGTGGTCTCCGCGACCCATTTGGTGGCCGAAACGGCCAAAACCACTTCCGCCGCCGCGTCGGGCTCGCCGGCGGCTAAACGCCGGTGCAGCCGACCCGGGTTTGACCACGGGTGGGCCCTGGTTGACTCCCCTGAGTCAATGACAGGTGGGGCCCAGCCCTGTTAATTAAACAGGTTTAGTTTTAATTAAACTTTAATTAATTTAATCACCCTGACATGCGGGACCCACTGTCAGGTTTGACCCGGACGTGTTCCGTTGACCTGCTGACGTCACACTGACGTCAGGCTGACGCAATAATTGATTTTCTGGAATTATTCTAATATAGGAAATTCCAGAATATAATTTAAACTTCAAAAATTCATAACTTTTATTCTGTAACTCCAAATCAGACAAATTATATATGAAAAATGATCAGAAAAATCCAATCTATCCATCTGTACTATTTTCATGCATGATTAAACAAGTTAACTTGATGTTTAATGCAGAACAAGGAAAAACACTTTAAAGGGCCATGTTTGAGTTTGAAATTTGAATCTTTGATTCAAATTGGTTCAAACCCTTCTGGTCTTAGCTGCATTAGCCCAACACACTCATATTGCTATGTTTCATGCATACATCATATTGTTGCACATTGTTTGGTGATGGTTGTGTATCGGTGTTCTTTGCGGCAGGATCTGCCTCCGAGGAGTATCGTGATTACCCTAACGAAGAACCGTATCAGTGCATCGAACCATCAGGCAAGCAACCAACCATTTGATCATATCGATACAATCCCATGTTCTCGCTCCTGCTCTCTTTTACTGCATTAAGACAACGCGTTTCAAACTGCTGTGTGCTACGGTAGTTGAACCCACTTCCTCTGCATGACCTGTCATTGCCACAGTAACTAGATGAAACCCACTAGCATGTGTAGGAGTTGATTGAGCCATATGTATGTGTTGTTCCTACCTTGCTATGCCTGCTATGCTTAGAGTCGTGTCAGGTCTGGTTCATCTGGGTGATGGGCTAGAGTGAAATGATTATGTCGGTAATGAGAGTGGTGTGGTGAACACGATTTGGTAAAGGTATCGATGAGAGGCCATGTAGGAGTACATGGTGGGTTGTTTCATTGAAGCCGACCTTAAGCACTGAGATCTGTATGTGTGATTTAAGATACAGCTACTACCATGCATTGGGCCCTGAAATATGACCCCGCTCGACTTCTTATTCACCCTAGCTCTCTGTCCAGGAGTTGCAAGTAGTTTCTGGTGTTTGTAGCCTACTGGAGGCCGTGGACAGCGCTGACCGTAGGGGTGGGCTGTGATGCGGTAGGTACGTGGCCGGGTGTACCGAATACCCGTTAGGTATCTCGGGAACCCTGTTCACATCGTTCGGGGCCGTATGGGAAACCTCGGCCGGACTCCCTGCGGATGGAACCTGGATAGGCGATAAACCTGGACTAGAGGCTTAAGTGTTTAGGTAGGTCGTGGTCTACACCCACGTCGGCTTTCGCTTGAAGTCTGCCGAGCACATGTCGTGTGCAGACGCTAAGTGGTGGAAACATGTATGAAGAAGTACACCCCTGCAGGGTTATCATGATCTATTCGAATAGCCGCGTCCGCGGTAAAGGACTACTTGGTTGCCTATACAGTTCATAGACAAGTAAATGGAAACTACTAAAAGCCTCAAGATAAGTGTGAGTGCCGAGGATGGCTCTTCCGTAGGAAGACGGAGGTGGATCCTCGGTAGTGTATTGAATTGGTGAGTAGTGGACTCGTGTGCGCAAAACCATTTCAAGTTGGAGTCTCGTAGGTTAGCCTAGCCAAGAGTCAAAGCTGGCTTGCTGCAACAACTCCACCAACCCTTCTTGATAATATGCATGTATGTAGGATCTGATGTAAGTCTTGCTGAGTACCTTTGTACTCATGTTGCTATAATTTACATTTTTACAGAAGACGCTGCAACCCCTTCTGATGGGTTCTACGTAGACGTTGACATCAATGAGTAGGCTAAGGCCCAGGTGGTGATCCTGAGCTTGTGAAGGACCTCGTAGTATAGCTAGGCTTTCCAAGCCTCTTTTATTTTACTAGTTGTCTGTACTCAGACAAGTTACTTCCGCTGCTGGTTTGTATGACTGTATGACTTGAATGCTGGGTCGTGTGACCCGTACCTTTGTGTATGTTATGTATGGCTCTCTGAGCCTTAAATAAAGTACTTGTGTCATAGAGTCATGTTGTGATGCCTTGTTGTATTTGCACATATCGAGCATATTGTGTGTATGTTTGAAATGCTTGGTATGTGTGGGATCTGACTATCTAGTTGTTTGTCCTTAGTAGCCTCTCTTACCGGGAAATGTCTCCTAGTGTTACCTCTGAGCCATGGTAGCTTGCTACTGCTCTGGAACACTTAGGCTGGCCGGCATGTGTCCTTCTTCGTTCCTGTGTCTGTCCCTTCGGGGAAATGTCACGCATTGAGTACCGGAGTCCTGTTAGCCCGCTACAGCCCGGTTTACCGGAGTCCTGCTAGCCCAGTGCCACAGCCCGAACCCACTTGCTGATGACCGACACGTTCGTTGCTGGGTCATTGATGCCTGTCCCTGTAAGTCTGTGCCACCTTGGGTTTACGACTAGTCATGTCAGCCCGGGCTCTTTATCATATGGATGCTAGCGACACTATCATATACGTGAGCCAAGAGGCAAACGGTCCCGGGCAAAAGTAAGGCGACACCCGTGGGGTTACCGTGCGTGAGGCCGCAAAGTGATATGAGTTGTTACAAGCTAGATCGATGTGACATCGAGTCGGGGTCCTGACAGACCTAGCCACAACCATAGATAAGACTACTCCTTATTAAACTTGCTCTTATTACCTATCCAACCTGAAGTTCGTTTCATCAATCCATGGAGAGTCCGGGAAGCAATAAACTATGAAGTCCTTTTTCTTGCTAAAAAACTTTTGTCTGTAAGCAGCGATGTAATCATAACTAAAATTTACCTAACTGATGGCTAAATTTTCTTAGATAAACGTATAGCTGCGTTCTCCATGAGTCCGTTAGCCAACCGATACAGAGATTGATGCACGTCGCCGAACATTCTTTCAGAAGCAATCGTAGCCAAGTAGAATTTTTCACCTTTTCCTGAACGGAGTCATCGAGCATGTTCCTGCAAATGGAAACTGAACCTGGCATCCAGATGTAGTGGAGCATATCACCGGTGCAGCATCTCTCCAGATTCATCTATATAAATATAATTGAAGCCTAACTCAACCGGATAACGATCACTGGAAATACTAGACTTTTCTACTATGTGACGTCGTTTATGTACCGCTCTTGATATGTTCCCAAGTCACATAGGGTTGTGCACACAGCACACTTCAGCATCTTTTTTCCTCTAAAACTGTATGAAATCCACGATTCTATCCTATTTTTAAGTAATTTTAGCAGAAGCCATCTTCAGGATTGCCCACCTATTTTGGAGTCTTCTCATACTTCACACCGTTCTTGCTGGAACTACAGTCAAGTATTCATCAGTTCAACACATACATGAATATTCACAACAAGAAATGTCAATATATTGCTGAACGGTGAACATAATTTCTCATAGGCTATGCAGGCACGTTGTGATTTGTACTACTTTTTTTTTTAAGAACGAAGGCTCAAGTCGAGCCTGACTTTGAATTAACAAAGCCATCAACTGGCCAGGATTACAATTGCCAACAACTTAAAGTACGAAACAGGACAAAAAAAAAAGGAAAAACCACACGGCTGATACAGGTGCACAGATGAAACAGCTCGAAAGCCCCGGCATAAGCGATCAGAAGCTTCGTTACGCCATGGCCGTCGCCCTATGGTACAACCTACACCAGCAGAACAGACTAAGGACTACCGAGGAATGCACCAACCGCGCTTGAATTGATGTCGCAACCACCCTTGAATGAACAAACATGGACATGACCACCATCTGAATATGTCGCCGCAGAAGGCCCCTACCCTCTCACCCTGGTACGAAGGGTGCCGCACTGGCAGACGACAGATTGGTTCTCGCTAGAACCCAGATAGCTGGCACCCACGTTGCCAATGAGGCGAAACTAAAACAGAACCTCCAAGCCCAGACCACACTACTCAGGAGCACCCTCGTCGTCTTCGGCTCAGTCACACACTCGAACGAGAGCTGCCGGCCAAAGTTACAGAAGCATTGGAACAACATTAAGAGATAGCACCAAACAGGGGCCAAAAGTAGGACTCGTCGGAGCACACGGCTCCCACCAAACTGGCGTACCGTTGTCGCCGCAGAGGGGAACCCGATCCCCTCTCGCACAGGAACGAGGGCGTTGATCCGCCGGCGACCTTGGCAGGGACCCTCCATACTAGCAGCCTATGAAAAGATACCGACAAGAAAGATCAAGCTGGCGCCCGCCGCCCCCACACCCACCACCACTCACTCGCCACCTCTGTGATCCCCGGACGAAGCCTCCAAGAAGGAACACGACACATTGCGCCGTCACCGCCTGAAACAGGGGACCTTGGCTTTCACCACGACGCAGGGGAGGGGAGGGGATGAGAGGGTGTGGATCCTCACCAGAGCCTCCATGGAGGAGATCGGCACCCAAGGCGTCGACTTTGATGTGGCCACCGCATCGGTCAAGGGTTTCCCCCATATCCACACACACCCAACAAGCATCCCGCAACCAGCACCCGGGGTCAGCGGCTAGCGCCACCAGAGCCCGGAACCGGCGAGGAAAGGAGCAGATCGGGGCGAGTGGGAGGGGCAGCTTCACATGGATGCCGGCAGGCCCGCGTGGGACACTGCTGGACTAGCAACCGACGGCCGCCGTCGCCTCGTCGCCCACACGACCGAGGGGAGCCGACTCACCAGCACCTGCGGGTGTGACCCACCGCAGAGGGCACACCTCCCAGGGCCGCCGCCCCGGCTGCCGAGGCCCTCCACTCAAGGTGGAGCCGCCGGATCCCCGCCGCCACCTTCATTGGTGTCGCGCGCGCAAGCCGGAGGACACCTCTGGCGGCGGCGGAGACGAAGCGGGGGGGGGGGGGGGAGGAGGTCTGTGCGGATGTGTACTACTGTCTAGAATAGAAATGAGAACTGGATTTCACTACCATGTAGCTCCCTGTGCGTGCGACCAAAGAGAAACTTGTTGGCCTCCGCCACCCCATTCTCCTGGTTTCATCTTTCTTGGCTTGCTCAGATGATCTAATAATGGATAAGCCACAGGCCCCACTCAAAGCAATTCAGTCTCGAAGCTCCTTCTTCTAAATGCACATTCAAAAGCAAAGGGTATTTAATCTTGTCATTGCTAGAGTGGTTGCACGTCTCACATGCATGGCGGAATTTATTTGTGGTATTGGTAGGCGCGGGCATGTGCCAGGGTGTCGGTAGGACATTGGCGGCACGGGCTCGACGGCGTGACGGTGCAGCCCTAGTTGTCGGCTAGGTGTGGAGTCTCGGTCTATAGACGGAGAGTATCGCCGTCGGCCACTGGCAGGATGACGCTTGACCATGTGCCAGATCGGGGTCCAAGCAGGTCATGGCATTCGAGTGGCACATCTAATGAAAGATGTTGTTGTGATGCAAAAGACTACCATAGAAGAGAAAATGGTGCGGCAATTTTTGGATGCAATGCGATGGCGTATTCTTTTCCGAGGAAATCTCCTTTGGCTAGCTAGTTGTGTGTGAGCATACTAGCAGAGGGGTGGATAATGTCATTGGCAATTAACATTGAGGTTGTACTATTTGTCGGTGGAAAGCCACCATTTGGCCTTTTGGCTTGATCCACGTCCACACATTGTTTCCTTGTGAAGGAAGTTGGCTCGAAGTTCTATTTGGGGATGATTGCACAAGGAAACAATGTGTGGACTTCGAGCCCCCTTACAAGGCCGTTAAAGACTCTCAAAAGACCTACTCATCAGCCCCCTAAACTATGGTACATTTGAAGAGGACCGGACCTACATGTCCATGGTGGAGGACGACGATGTTATTGTCTCCAACTTCTAAAGCGTAGATGTCAAAGAGATCTTTTCAGCCATTGATGACGAGACATCCATTTTCTAGCAACATCGAGTAGGTGGGTGATACGCACGTCTCGTCAAAGACAATAACTCTCATGTCACCACTATGTTGAGCCTGCTTTTTCTCAGATAACACATGTCTTTGGAGTTTATGTTGCAAGAACACAATTGGTAACATATAGGTATATATATAGTAAGCACTCTGTTCAATTTATAAATAATACATGAATAATTTGACATTGAATACAATTCTTACTAGTTGTGGCTTCTCAACATTTGACATTGACAAGTTGTGCATGAATGGCACAAATGATCCATCGTACGGGTCAACAAGTATCTCAATGCTATTCATAAATCCTATAACCTAGTCTATCTCTTGCCAAGAAAGAGTCATGCCAACAATGACATGCCTCTGGTCTACAATCCTACGAGCTTGATGGGACCCGATGACATAAGTTGTCTTAATTATATTAAAAAAATTAGTTATAGCAAGTAATATAAAGGTTACTCAAAAGAATTGTATTACTATTAGGAAAGCACACCATGATATCAGATCAGGTTGGCCAAGAATGTATATCTCGATCTTCAGCCCGACATCAAGCAAGTATGCCTTGTCCAATCCTGTCCATCGAGGGCAACCTAAAAAGGTTTGATAACCATCATTTTTTATCGAAACCTTGAAGTCAGATCCCTCTTTTATTTTGAGGTGGGACAACTACGATCTGTTGATGGATTGGAACATGCAACATCTTTAGGACATCAAGCCTTGCAAAGAAAGGGATGGTCTGAACAAAGGTAAAAGGAAATAAAATCAAACATTTGTTGGGGACATGTAAGAACAACTAGCCTCAACATGTTCCGAAAACATACGATGTTGCGTTTGAAGTCCTCTCCAAGCACAAGGGAGAAGCAATTTTTCTTCATCCACGCACCCCGTTGTTCGACCACCTTCGCGCACTTTTCAACCTGGCTGTCGCCACACTAGGTCCACTTGCTGCGTTCACAACCATTTCAATGTTCAATTGTAAGATAAATGATAACGGAAACTATAAGTTGTAAATTTATTAAAAAAAATATGGCGTGACATTCACTAAAAGTGGAACAATTGAGTGCCAAAATTTTTGTGAAATGTTTACGAATCAACATTCGCCAAAACATTGGTACTCATGTATATTTCCCTAAAAACAAACAATGGCACTCACAAAAAATTTCTCTGACTTTATGGCCGGTACCACATGGCATACACACACATATACATAATCATGCATATACTCCTACATACGTAGACATATATAGGCACAATATCAAATTGTCTCATCTTTGCTTTACTATGTATATGACTATAGCAAAATATATCATGATTAATTTTCTTTACTTTATCGCTTCTACCTTCACTTCTTTCTCTGTGTGTCTATTCCCTTTTCTTCTTCTATCTTCTTTTTTCATCTTCTCTTCTCTTCACTTCTTTGTCTCTTATCTTCTTCTCTCTTCTAAGAACAATAAAGAGCAAAATCCACCACTGGTGCCCAGCCGCAGACGGGTGGCCTGGCATCCTCGGTCACCAACCCGACGGTTGTGGCCGCGCCTCTGCCGCCGACGGCGACGGACACCTGCTTCAAATGTGGGGTTGCCGGCCACTGCCAGGTGGATTGCACTCAGCCCCCAGCCTGCTTCCTCTGGAAGAAGACAGACCACCTCGCGGCGCTCTGCCCTGACCACTAGCCCATTGGCGCACTTGGTCTATTTGGCTACGAGCTGGACAACCTGGGCTTCTTCCAGATGGACATCCCCGAGACCCGAGCCACCCCGCCCATGACTGCTCTCATCTCGGTCTTGGATGGCAAGATGATGCCCCGGCCATCATCTCCGAGGAGCTTCGCCACCTGTTCAACCCGGACTGAGATTGGGAGGTGACCCTGATACGTCTTCAATGTATCTATAATTTTTGATTGCTCCATGCTATTATATTATCTATTTTGGATGTCAATGGGCTTTATTTTATACTTTTATATCATTTTTGGGACTAACCTACTAACCGGAGGCCCAGTCCAAATTGCTGTTTTTTGCCTATTTTAGGGTTTCGCAGAAAAGGAATATCAAACGGAGTCCAAACGGATGAAACCTTCAGGAACGTGATTTTCTCAACAAAGGTGATCCAGGAGACTTGGAGTGGGCGTCAAGAAACAAACGAGGAAGCCACGAGGCAGGGTGGCGCGCCTACCCCCTGGGCGCGCCCTCCACCCTCGTGGCCCCCTTGTTGCTCCACCGACGTACTTCTTCCTCCTAAATATATCCATGTACCCCCCAAACATCCAGGAGTACCACGAAAACCTAATTCCACCGCCGCAACCTTCTGTACCCGCGAGATCCCATCTCGGGGCCTTTTCCGGAGCTCCGCCGGAGAGGGCATTGATCACGAAGGGCCTCTACATCAACTCCATGGCCTCTCCGGTGATGTGTGAGTAGTTTACTTCAGACCTATGAGTCCATAGTTATTTGCTAGATGGCTTCTTCTCTCTCTTTGGATCTCAATACAAAGTTCTCCTCGATCTTCTTGGAGATCTATTCGATGTAAACTTCTTTTGCGGTGTGTTTGTCGAGATCCGATGAATTGTGGGTTTTATGATCAAGTTTATCTATGAACAATATTTGAATCTCCTCTGAATTCTTTTATGTATGATTGGTTTATCTTTGCAAGTCTCTTCGAATTATAAGTTTGGTTTGGCCTACTAGATTGATCTTTCTTGCAATGGGAGAAGTACTTAGCTTTGGGTTCAATCTTGCGGTGCTCGATCCCAGTGACAGAAAGGGAACCGACACGTATTGTATTGTTGCCATCGAGGATAAAAAGATGGGGTTTATATCATATTGCATGAGTTTATCCCTCTACATCATGTCATCTTCCTTAAAGCATTACTCTGTTCTTATGAACTTAATACTCTAGATGCATGTGCTACCTCTTGAGCACTGCGTTGGTTTTTCCCCGAAGAGGAAGGGATGATGCAGCAGAGTAGCATAAGTATTTCCCTCAATTTTTGAGAACCAAGGTATCAATCCAGTAGGAGGCTACACGCGAGTCCCTCGAACCTGCACAAAACAAATAAATCCTCACAACCAACGCGGTAAGGGGTTATCAATCCCTATACGGCCACTTACGAGAGTGAGATCTGATAGATATGCTAAGATAATATTTTTGGTATTTTTTGTGATAAAGATGCAAAGTAAAATAAAAGCAAAGTACATAACAAAGTATTGGAAGATTAATATGATGAAGATAGACCCGGGGCCATAGGTTTCACTAGTGGCTTCTCTCAAGAGCATAAGTATTCTACGGTGGGTGAACAAATTACTGTTGAGCAATTGACAGAATTGAGCATAGTTATGAGAATATCTAGGCATGATCATGTATATAGGCATCACGTCCGAGACAAGTAGACCGACTCCTGCCTGCATCTACAACTATTACTCCACACATCGACCGCTATCCAGCATGCATCTAGAGTATTAAGTTCAAGAGAACAGAGTAACACTTTAAGCAAGATGACATGATGTAGAGGGATAAATTCATGCAATATGATAAAAACGCCATCTTGTTATCCACGATGGCAACAATACAATACGTGCCTTGCTGCCCCTGCTGTCACTGGGAAAGGACACCACAAGATTGAACCCAAAGCTAAGCACTTCTCCCATTGCAAGAAAGATCAATCTAGTAGGCCAAACCAAACTGATAATTCGAAGAGACTTGCAAAGATAACCAATCATACATAAAAGAATTCAGAGAAGATTCAAATATTGTTCATAGATAAACTTGATCATAAACCACAATTCATCGGTCTCAACAAATACATCGCAAAAAGAAGATTACATCGAATAGATCTCCACAAGAGAGGGGGAGAACTTTGTATTGAGATCCAAAAAGAGAGAAGAAGCCATCTAGCTAATAACTATGGACCCGTAGGTCTGAGGTAAACTACTCACACTTCATCGGAGAGGCTATGGTGCTGATGTAGAAGCCCTCCGTGATCGATGCCCCCTCCGGCGGAGCTCCGGAATAGGCCCCAAGATGGGATCTCGTGGATACAGAAAGTTACGGCGGTGGAATTAGGGTTTTGGCTCCGTTTTTGGTCATTTGGGGGTACGTAGATATATATAGGAGGAAGAAGTACGTCGGTGGAGCAACAGGGGGCCCACGAGGGTGGAGGGCGCGCCTGGGGGGGGGGGGTTGGCGCGCCCCCTACCTCGTGGCCTCCCTGTAGGTTGCTTGACGTAGGGTCCAAGTCTCCTGGATCATGTTCGGTGAGAAAATCATGTTCCCGAAGGTTTCATTCCGCTTGGACTCCATTTGATATTCCTTTTCTTCGAAACCCTAAAATAGGCAAAAAATAGCAATTCTGGGTTGGGCCTCCGGTTAGTAGGTTAGTCCCAAAAATAATATAGAAGTGTATAATAAAGCCCAATAATGTCCAAAATAGTAGATAATATAGCATGGAGCAATCAAAAAATTATAGATACGTTGGAGACGTATCAACATCGTATTTGTGGCAAAGCCACCGTTCATAATTCTTCATACATGTCACTCATGCATCATTGCACATCCCGGTACACCGCCGGAGGCATTCACATAGAGTCATATTTTGTTCTAAGTATTGAGTTATAATTCTTGAGTTGTAAGTAAATAAAGTGTGATGATCATCATTATTAAAGCATTGTCCCAAGTGAGGAAAGGATGATGGAGACTATGATTCCCCCATAAGATGGGTTGAGACTCCGGACGAAAAATAAAATAAAATAATGAGAGAAAAAGAGAGAAGGGACAATGCTACTATCCTTTTTCCACACTTGTGCTTCAAAGTAGCACCATGTTCTTCATGTAGAGAGTCTCTTGAGTTATCACTTTCATATACTACTGGGAATTTTTCATTATAGAACTTGGCTTGTATATTCCAATGATGGGCTTCCTCAAAATGCCCTAGGTCTTCGTGAGCAAGCAAGTTGGATGCACACGCACTTAGTTTCTTTTGTTGAGCTTTCATATACTTATAGCTCTAGTGCATCCGTTGCATGGCAATCCCTACTCATTCACATTGATAGCTATTGATTGGCATCTCCATAGCCCGTTGATACGCCTAGTTGATGTGAGACTATCTTCTCCTTTTTTTCTTCTCCACAACCACCATTCTATTCCACCATAGTGCTATATCCATGGCTCACACTCATATATTGCGTAAAGATTGAAAAAGTTTGAGAACATCAAAAGTATGAAACAATTGCTTGGCCTGTCATCGGGGTTGTGCATGATTTAAATATTTTGTCTGGTGAAGATAGAGCATAACCAGACTATACGATTTTGTAGGGATAACTTTCTTTGGCCATGTTATTTTGAAAAGACATAATTGCTTAGTTAGTATGCCTGAAGTATTATTATTTTTATGTCAATATTAAACTTTTATCTTGAATCTTTTGGATCTGAACATTCATGCCATAATAAAGAAAAAATACATTGAAATATGTTAGAAGCATTCCACATCAAAAAATCTTCTTTTAACATTTACCTACTCGAGGACGAGCAGGAATTAAGCTTGGGGATGCTTGATACGTCTCCAACATATCTATAATTTTTGATTGCTCCATGCTATTATATTGTCTATTTTGGACGTCAATGGGCTTTATTTTACACTTTTATACCATTTTTGGGACTAACCTACTAACCAGAGGCCCATCCCAAATTGCAGTTTTTTTGCCTATTTTAGGGTTTCGCAGAAAAGGAATATCAAACGGAGTCCAAACGGAATAAAACCTTCGGGAACGTGATTTTCTCAACAAACGTGATCCAGGAGACTTGGAGTGGGCGTCAAGAAACAAACGAGGAAGCCATGAGGCAGGGGGCGCGCCTACTCCCTTGGGCGCGCCCTCCACCCTTGTGGGCCCCTCGTTGCTCCACCGACGTACTTCTTCCTCCTAAATATATCCATGTACCCCAAACATCCAAGAGCACCACGAAAACCTAATTCCACCGACGCAACCTTCTGTACCCAAGAGATCCCATCTCGGGGCTTTTTCCGAAGCTCCGCCGGAGGGGGCATTGATCACGGAGGGCCTCTACATCAACTCCATGGCCTCTCCGGTGATGTGTGAGTAGTTTACTTCAGACCTATGGGTCCATAGTTATTAGCTAGATGGCTTCTTCTCTCTCTTTGGATCTCAATACAAAGTTCTCCTCGATCTTCTTGGTGATCTATTCGATGTAATCTTCTTTTGCGGTGTGTTTGTCGAGATCCGATGAATTGTGGGTTTATGATCAAGTTTATCTATGAACAATATTTGAATCTCCTCTGAATTCTTTTATGTATGATTGGTTTATCTTTGCAAGTCTCTTCGAATTATCAGTTTGGTTTGGCCTACTAGATTGATCTTTCTTGCAATGGGAGAAGTGCTTAGCTTTGGGTTCAATCTTGCGGTGCTCGATCCCAGTGACAGAAAGGGAACCGACACGTACTGTATTGTTGCCATCGAGGATAAAAAGATGGGGTTTATATCATATTGCATGAGTTTGTCCCTCTACATCATGTCATCTTCCTTAAAGCATTACTCTGTTCTTATGAACTTAATACTCTAGATGCATGCTGGATAGCGGTCGATGTGTGGAGTAATAGTAGTAGATGCAGAATCCTTTCGGTCTACTTGTCGCGGACGATCCCTATATACATGATCATACCTAGATATTCTCATAACTATGCTCAATTCTATCAATTGCTCGACAGTAATTCGTTTAGCCACCGTAATACTTATGCTCTTGAGAGAAGCCACTAGTGAAACCTATGGCCCCCGAGTCTATCTTTAATCATATTAATCTTCCAACACTTAGTTATTTTTATTGCCTTTTATTTTACTTTGCATCTTTATTTCTCTTTATCATAAAAATACCAAAAATATTATCTTATCATATCTATCAGATCTCACTCTCGTAAGTGACCGTGAAGGGATTGACAATCCCTTTATCGCGTTGGTTGCGAGGTTCTTATTTGTTTGTGTAGGTGCGTGAGACTTGAGCGTGATGTCCTACTGGATTGATACCTTGGTTCTCAAAAACTGAGGGAAATACTTACGCTACTTTGTTGCATCACCCTTTCCTCTTCAAGGGAAAACCAACGCAGTGCTCAAGAGGTAGAAGACCCCGATCTCAGACCGGGAGTTCACCACGATCTTCCCTGACTCAGTCAGTCTCTGCTACGACACCCACAGCGCCAGGCTCACGCTGGCCCTCAACCAGCTCTTCGTCCGCATCTCGGTCCCTTTGGTGGACCCCCTCGCGGTGGCCACCCTGTCCATGGTGTGCGTGCAGATCCGTGGGCTCCCGCCGAATGCCATGGAGGAGGGAGTCATCTGTGGCATGTCTCGTCTGTTGGGCAAGTTTGTTGCTGTCGATGGTCCCTCCCTGGCCAAGGGCCCTGCCGTTTGGGTGCAGATCAAGTCGCCTGACCCCTCCAAGCTCAAGACGACGTTTCGAATGTTCTTCAACGATGTCGGCAACGATCTCCACATCTCGGTTGAGGGTGGGACTCCCACTGATCCCCTCAGCCCGGATGTTGGGGGGCAGAGCCGACCCTGATCTGGGCCCGGGTGGGGGCGCTACTCCTCGGGGCAGCCCCCGTCCCTCCCACAGTCGCTCTCCCCGCTCTGAGGCTTCCGATGACGACTCGACGGACCCTGTGGATGCTCACCCCTCTGCCGGCTCCTCCCACCCCTCGTCCACCCACTGTTTGTGGCTCGGCTCCTGCGAGAACAACGCTGGGGAGGAGTCTGAGGACATCGAGGCCATCGCGGCCATGCTTGACGAGGCTGCTACCCTCCCACCCGGTGCTACCTTACCCCCTCCCTTCCTCCCTACTCCGCTGTTGTCGTCTAATGAGGAGGGGAGTGGGGACAACCGGGTGAGCCTGGATGTGCGCCCCCTTCCTTCCCGCGGCTCATGTCTCCGATGCGCATTCGTGAGGACTCTTAGACGCCTGCGTCCCTAGATCCCGGGCCCACGGCGGCCTCCTCGCCCGTGTCCTCCCGGCCGCCCAAGTCCAGGGGCCGCCCCCGCTGTGCTTCCACACCGGTCTCGTCGGCCCGGAAGAGAGCTCGGCTCAAGACGGCTCTCCGGCTGGAGGGGGCCTCGCCGACCGTGGTGGAGAAGGCATCGCGGCGTGCCGCCATCCGTAACCTTGACGCAAGTACGTCTGACTCCCAGGTTCCCTGTGCTGATTCTGATGATATTTGTGACAATTACTTCTCTGCACTAGCTGGTGTTCCACTTGGCTACCTGGCCAAGGTCACGGCCGATTCGGCTATAGTTTTCCGTGGAGAGAAGGGCCCATCTTAGAGCAGCCTGCATCCCTCCAGGATTCTAGAGGGCCACCTCGCGGCTACCCGTGCTTGCGAGGTGGCAGCAGCCGTGGAGGTGCCCCCCTACCCCTCGCCCGGTTGGTGGTCGAGGCCTCTTTGAGAACGACCCGGGCGAGATCCACGGTCAGACGCGATCCCGCACTGCCCAATTGTGTTAGGCTCTTAGTGCTATTACTACCATACGGTCTAGGGAGGACCTGTTAGGCGAGTGATCATGCACACTCTATTTCGGAACCTGCGGGGCTTCGACCACGATGGCCGCCGCAGGCAACTCATTGAGTACATGCGCGATGAGTCCGTATATGTGGTAGAGATCCAGGAAACAATGCGCACCGAGTTCTCTCTCATAGAACTTGAGCGTCTTAGCAGACACATGTTTACATGGCATTCGTTTCCATCTAGTGGAGTGGCGGGTAACTCCGGTGGCATCCTTCTAGGTGTGAAGGATGTCACCTTTGAGGTGGGATCCATGGACCGTGGTCCCGCTTCATCAGCATGGAGGTTTGGGAGCGTGATATGAACTTTAAGTGGGAGATTATTGTGGTCTATGGCCCAGCCGACCATAGTTGCTCGGCCGCTTTCTTGGCTGAGCTCCAGACCAAGATAGCCTCCGCTACCCTCCCGGTGGTGGTGGTGGTGGTGTGGGGGGGGGGGGATTTCAAACTCCTCTGCTGAGAAGTGTAACTCGTGTGTTGATATTGCTGGGATCTGGCGATTTAATGACTGGGTTGCGGACTTAGGGCTTCTGGAGCTTGACATGGTAGGGGCGAGATTTACCTGGACTAATAGACAAGTTGCCCCTATCCTTAGTGTGCTTGACCGAGTATTCATCACCCCGGACAGGGAACTTCGGTTCCCTTTGGCCTCTCTTCAGGCTATTACATGCATCGGGTCCGACCATGTGCCCCTACTCTTGTCCTCCAGGGATGAGAGACCCCCCCTCGGTTTCGGTTCGAGGCTTTCTAGCTCCGGCAGCCAGGCTTTGTGGCGGCCGTCCAGGCTCATTGGGCCTCAGCGCTGAACGAGCCCTATAGGCAGATGTCTATCCTGGACGAGTGGCATCACCTGTCCAAGCGCTCCAGGCAATTCATGAAGGGTTGGGGAGCCAATATAGGGAGGGTCCTTCGGATCCAGAAGGTAGCCCTTCTTGAGGAGATCCGCTCCCTTGACCTTCGTGCGGACATATCAGGTATCTCCACAGAAGAATGGGCTCATAGATATAATCTGGAAGACTCTCTCATGGACATCTACTCCAAAGAAGAGGAGTATTGCCGCCGGCGAGGTTCTATGAACTGAGTGCTTTTTGGTGACGCCAACACTGCCTACTTCCAGGCCATTGCTAATGGCCGTCAGAGACGCTGTTCCATTCCCCTATTATGGGAAGGAGGTCAGCTTTTTCAGGACCCCCAGCGATCCGTTCACTGGTAGATGGCTTCTACAAGTCGCTATTTGCCGGGCGCCCTTGATACGTCTCCAACGTATCTATAATTTTTGATTGTTTCATGCTATATTATATTCTGTTTTGGACATTATTGGGCTTTATTATACACTTTTATATTATTTTTGGGACTAACCTATTAACCGGAGGCCCAGCCCAGAATTGCTATTTTTTGCCTATTTTAGGGTTTCACAGAAAAAATATATCAAACGGAATCCAAACAGAATGAAACCTTCAGGAACGTGATTTTCGGAACGAACATGATCCAGAGGACTTGGAACCTACGTAAGACATCAACCAGGAGGCCATGAGGTAGGGGGCGCGCCTACCCCCTAGGCGCGCCCTCCACCCTCGCGGGCCCCCTGTTGCTCCACCGACGTACTCCTTCCTCCTATATATACCTACATACCCCCAAACTACCAGATACTGAGCCAAAACCCTAATTCCACCGCCGTAACTTTCTGTATCCACGAGATCCCATCTTGGGCCTATTCCGGAGCTCCGCCGGAGGGGGCATCGATCACGGAGGGCTTCTACATTAACACCATAGCCCCTCCGATGAAGTGTGAGTAATTTACTTCAGACCTACGGGTCATAGTTATTAGCTAGATGGCTTTTTCTCTCTTTTTTGGATCTCAATACAAAGTTCTCCCCCTCTCTTGTGGAGATCTATTCGATGTAATCTTCTTTTGCGGTGTGTTTGTTGAGACCGATGAATTGTGGGTTTATGATCAAGTTTATCTATGAACAATATTTGAATCTTCTCTGAATTCTTTTATGTATGATTGGTTATCTTTGCAAGTCTCTTCGAATTATTAGTTTGGTTTGGCCTACTAGATTGATCTTTCTTACAATGGGAGAAGTGCTTAGCTTTGGGTTCAATCTTGCGGTGTCCTTTCCCAGTGACAGTAGGGGCAGCAAGGCACGTATTGTATTGTTGCCATCAAGGATAACAAGATGGGGTTTTCATCATATTGTATGAGTTTATCCCTCTACATCATGTCATCTTGCTTAAGGCGTTACTCTGTTCTTATGAACTTAATACTCTAGATGCATGCTGGATAACGGTCGATGTGTGGAGTAATAGTAGTAGATGCAGGCAGGAGTCGGTCTACTTTTCTCGGACGTGATGCCTATATACATGATCATACCTAGATATTCTCATAACTATGCTCAATTCTGTCAATTGCTCAATAGTACCTTGTTTACCCACTGTGAATACTTATGCTCTTGAGAGAAGCCACTAGTGAAACCTATGGGCCCCGGGTCTATCTTCCATCATATTAATCATCCAATACTTAATTATTTCCTTTGACATTTATTTTACTTTACATATCTTATTTCTCTTTATCATAAAAATACCAAAATTATTATCTTATCATATCTATCAGATCTCACTCTCGTAAGTGACCGTGTAGGGATTGACAACCCCTTATCGCGTTGGTTGCGAGGATTTATTTGTTTGTGTAGGTGCGAGGGACTTGTGCGTGTCCTCCTACTGGATTGATACCTTGGTTCTCAAAAACTGAGGGAAATACTTACGCTACTTTGCTGCATCACCCTTTCCTCTTCAAGGGAAAACCAACGCAAGTGCTCAAGAGGTAGCAAGAAGGATTTCTGGCGCCGTTGCCGGAGAGGTCTATGCAAAAGTCAACATACCAAGTACCCATCAAAAAACCTTATCTCCCGCATTACATTATTTGCCATTTGCCTCTCATTTTCTTCTCCCCACTTCACCCTTGCCGTTTTATTCGCCTTCTCTCTCTCCATCCTCCCTCTCTTTCTCTATTCGCCTCTTTTTGCCCGTTTCTTGTTTGCTTGTGTGTCGGATTTCTTGCTTGTCATGATGGCTCAAGATAACACCAAATTGTGTGACTTTACCAATACCAACAACAATGATTTTATTAGCACTCTGATTGCTCCTCTTACCGATGCTGAATCTTGTGAAATTAATGCTGCCTTGCTGAATCTTGTCATGAAAGATCCGTTTTTCGGCCTTCCTAGTGAAGATGCCGCTACCCATCTAAATAGCTTCGTTGATTTATGTGATATGCAAAAGAAGAAAGATGTGGATAATGATACTGTTAAATTGAAGCTATTTCCTTTTTCGCTTAGAGATCGTGCTAAAGCTTGGTTTTCGTCTTTGCCTAAAAATAGTATTGATTCGTGGAATAAGTGCAAAGATGCTTTTATCTCTAAGTATTTTCCTCCCGCTAAGATTATCTCTCTTAGAAACGATATTATGAATTTTAAGCAACTTGATTATGAACATGTTGCACAAGCTTGGGAGAGGCTGAAATTAATGATACGTAATTGCCCCACACATGGTTTGAATTTGTGGATGATTATACAAAAATTTTATGCCGGATTGAATTTTGCTTCTAGAAATCTTTTAGATTCGGCCGCGGGAGGCACTTTTATGGAAATCACTTTAGGAGAAGCTACTAAACTCCTAGATAATATTATGGTTAATTATTCTCAATGGCACACCGAAAGATCTACTAATAAAAAAGTGCATCACTAGAAGAAATTAATGTTTTGAGTGGAAAGCTGGATGAACTTATGAAATTATTTGCTAATAAAAGTGTTTCTTCTGATTCTAATGAAATGCCTTTGTCTACTTTTATTGAGAATAATAATGAATCTATGGATGTGAATTTTGTTGGTAGGAATAATTTTGGTAACAACGCGTATAGAGGAAACTTTAATCCTAGGCCGCATCCTAGTAATTCCTCTAATAATTATGGTAATTACTACAACAATTCTTATGGAAATTATAATAAGACGCCCTCTGATTTTGAAACTAATATTAAAGAATTTATTACTTTGCAAAAGAATTTCAATGCTGTGATTGAAGAAAAATTGCTTAAGATTGATGAGTTGGCTAGGAAAGTTGATAGAATTTCTCTTGATGTTGATTCTTTGAAACTTAGATCTATTCCACCTAAGCATGATATCAATGAGTCTCTCAATGCCATGAGAATTTCCATTGATGATTGCAAAGAAAGAACCGTTAGGATGCGTGCTAAGAAAGATTGTTTTATAAAATCGTGTTCTTCTAGTTTCAATGATAATAAAGATGAAGATCTAAAAGTTATTGATGTGCCCCCTATTAAATCTTTGTTTTGTAATATGAATCTTGATAATGATGGGACTGAATATGATCCACCTTTACATAGAGACGTTCCAAGAATTCGGAGTCTTTAGATCTTGATGCTAAAATTATTAAAAGTGGGATTGAAGAAGTGAAAACTTTAAATATTAATGAACCCACTATTTTGGATTTCAAGGAATTTAATTGTGATAATTGATCTTTGATAGATTGTATTTCCTTGTTGCAATCCGTGCTAAATTCTCCTGATGCTTATAGTCAAAATAAAGCTTTCACTAAACATATCGTTGATGCTTTGATGCAATCTTATGAAGAAAAACTTGAGTTGGAAGTTTCTATCCCTAAAAAGCTTTATGATGAGTGGGAACCTACTATTAAAATTAAAATTAAAGACCATTAATGCTATGCTTTGTGTGATTTGGGTGCTAGTGTTTCCACGATTCCAAAGACTTTGTGTGATTTGCTAGGTTTTCGTGATTTTGATGATTGCTCTTTAAACTTACACCTTGCGGATTCCACCATTAAGAAACCTATGGGAATAATTAATGATGTTATTATTGTTGCAAATAGGAATTATGTGCCCATAGATTTTATCGTTCTTGACATAGATTGCAATCCTTCATGTCCTATTATTCTTGGTAGGCCTTTCCTTAGAACGATTGGTGCAATTATTGATATGAAGGAAGGAAATATTAGATTCCAATTTTCGTTAAGGAAAGGCATGGAAAACTTCCCTAAAAATAAAATTAAATTACCTTATGAATCTATTATGAGAGCCACTTATGGATTGCCTACCAAAGATGGCAATACCTAGATCTATCCTTGCTTTTTATGCCTAGCTAGGGGCGTTAAACGATAGCGCTTGTTGGGAGGCAACCCAATTTTATTTTTATTCCTTGCTTTTTTTCTCCTGTTTAGTAATAAATAATTTATCTAGCCTCTGTTTTGGTTGTGTATTTTGTGTTTAATTAGTGTTTGTGCCAAGTAGAACCGTTGGGAAGACTTGGGAAAAGTCTTTTTAATCTTCCTGTAAAAAACAGAAACTTTAGCGCTCACGAGAACTGCTGCCATTTTTATTTGGAAAGTGCTATTTAGTTAATTATTTTTGCATATGATTAATAGATAAATTCCTAACGTCCATCAATTTATTTTAGAATTTTTGGGGTTCCAGATCTTGCGTTAGCTACAGATTACTACATACTGTTCTGTTTTTTTACAGATTCTGTTTTTCGTTTGTTGTTTGCTTATTTTAATGAATCTATGGCTAGTAAACTAGTTTATAAACCATAGAGAAGTTGTAATACAGTATGTTTAACACCAATATAAATAAATAATGAGTTCATTACAGTACCTTGAAGTGGTGTTTTGTTTTCTTTCGCTAACGGAGCTCACGAGATTTTCTACTTTAAGTTTTGTGTTGTGAAGTTTTCAAGTTTTGGGTGAAAGATTCAATGGATTATGGAACAAGGAGTGGCAATAGACTAAGCTTGGGGATGCCCATGGCACCCCAAGAGAATCTAAGTACACCTAAAATCCAAAGCTTGGGGATGCCCCGGAAGGCATCCCCTCTTTCGTCTACTTCCATCGGTAACTTTACTTGGAGCTATATTTTTATTCGCCACATGATGTGTGTTTTGCTTTGAGCGTCTTGTATGATTTGAGTCTTTGCTTTTTATTTACCACAATAATCCTTTCTGTACACACCTTTTGAGAGAGACACACATGATTCGGAAATTATTAGAATACTCTATGTACTTCACTTATATCTTTTGAGTTATATAGTTTTTGTTCTAGTACTTCACTTATATCTTTTAGAGCACGGTGGTGGTTTTGTTTTATAGAAATTATTATTCTCTCATGCTTCACTTAGATTATTTTGAGAGTCTTAAATAGCATGGTAATTTACTTAAATAATCCTAATATGCTAGGTATTCAAGACTAGTAAAAACTTTATTATGAGTGTGTTGAATACTAAGAGAAGTTTGATGCTTGATGATTGTTTTGAGACATGGAGGTAGTGATATCAAAGTTGTTCTTGTTGAGTAGTTGTGGATTTGAAAAATACTTGTGTTGAAGTTTGCAAGTCCCGTGGCATGCACGTATGGTAAACATTATGTAACAAATTTGAAACATGAGGTGTTCTTTGAGTGTCCTCCTTATGAGTGGCGGTCGGGGACGAGCGATGGTCTTTTCCTACCAATCTATCCCCCTAGGAGAATGCGCGTAGTGCTTGGTTTTTGATGACTTGTAGATTTTTGCAATAAGTATGTGAGTTCCTTATGACTAATGTTGAGTCCATGGATTATACGCACTCTCACCATTCCATCATTGCTAGCCTCTTCGGTACCGTGCATTGCCCTTTCTCACATTGAGAGTTGGTGCAAACTTCGCCAGTGCATCCAAACCCCGTGATATGATACACTCTTTCACACATAAACCTCCTTGTATCTTCCTCAAAATAGCCACCATACCTACCTATTATGGCATTCCCATAGCCATTCCGAGATATATTGCCATGCAACTTTCCACCATTCCGTTTATCATGACACGTTCATCATTGTCATATTGCTTTGCATGATCATGTAGTTGACATAGTATTTGTGGCAAAGCCACCATTCATAATCCTTTCATACATGTCACTCTTGGTTCATTGCATATCCCGGTACACCACCGGAGGTATTCATATAGAGTCATACTTTGTTCTAGTATCGAGTTGTGATCATTGAGTTGTAAATAGAAGTGTGATGATCATCATTCATAGACCCTAAAAAAGATAAAGGCCAAATAAAAAAGGGAGGCCAAAAAAAAGAGAAATAAAAAGGGGGCAATGCTACTATCCTTTTTCTACACTTGTGCTTCAAAGTAGCACCATAATCTTCATGATAGATAGTCTTTTGTTTTGTCACTTTCATATACTAGTGGGAAATTTTCATTATAGAACTTGGCTTGTATATTCCAACAATGGGCTTCCTCAAATGCCCTAGGTATTCGTGAGCAAGCAAGTTGGATGCACACCCACTTAGTTTCTTTAGTTGAGATTTGATATATTTATAGCTCTAGTCCATCCGTTGCATGGCAATCCCTACTCCTTGCATTAACATCAATTGATGGGCATCTCCATAGCTCATTGATTAGCCTCGTTGATGTGAGACTTCCTCCCTTTTTGTCTTCTCCACATAACCCCCATCATTATATTCTATTCCACCCATAGTGCTATATCCATGGCTCATGCTCATATATTGCGTGAAGGTTGAAAAAGTTTGAGTTTACTAAAGTATGAAACAATTGCTTGGCTTCTCATCGGGATTGTGCATGATGAGGGCATTCTTGTGTGACAAAAAAGAAGCATGACTAAACTATATGATTTTGTAGGGATAAACTTTCTTTGGCTATGTTATTTTGAGAGGACATAATTGCTTAGTTAATATACTTGAAATATTATTATTTTTATCTCAATATTGAACTTTTATCTTGAATCTTTTGGATCTGTATATTCATACCACAATTAAGAAGAATTACATCGAAAATATGCCAAGTAGCATTCCACATCAAAAATTCTGTTTTTATCATTTACCTACTTGAGGACGAGCAGGAATTAAGCTTGGGGATGCTTGATACGTCTCCAATGTATCTAAATTTTTTGATTGTTCCATGCTATATTATATTCTGTTTTGGACATTATTGGGCTTTATTATACACTTTTATATTATTTTTGGGACTAACCTATTAACCGGAGGCCCAGCCCAGAATTGCTGTTTTTTGCCTATTTTAGGGTTTCGCGGAAAAAGAATATCAAACGGAGTCCAAACGGAATGAAACCTTCGGGAACGTGATTTTTGGAACGAACATGATCCAGAGGACTTGGACCCTACGTCAAGACATCAACCAGGAGGCCACGAGGTAGGAGGCACGCCTACCCCCCCCCCCAGGCGCACCCTCCACCCTCGTGGCCCCCTGTTGCTCCACCGACGTACTCCTTCCTCCTATGTATATACCTATGTACCCCAAACTACCAGATACGGAGCCAAAACCCTAATTCCACCATCGTAACTTTCTGTATCCACGAGATCCCATCTTGGGGCCTGTTCTGGAGCTCCGTCAGAGGGGGCATCGATCACGGAGGGCTTCTACATCAACACCACAGCCCCTCCGATGAAGTGTGAGTAGTTTAATTCAGACCTACGGGTCCATAGTTATTAGCTAGATGGCTTCTTCTCTCTTTTTGGATCTCAATACAAAGTTCTCCCCCTCTCTCGTGGAGATCTATTCGATGTAATCTTCTTTTGCGGTGTGTTTGTTGAGACCGATGAATTGTGGGTTTATGATCAAGTTTATCTATGAACAATATTTGAATCTTCTCTGAATTCTTTTATGTATGATTGGTTATCTTTGCAAGTATCTTCGAATTATCAGTTTGGTTTGGCCTACTAGATTGATCTTTCTTGCAATGGGAGAAGTGCTTAGCTTTGGGTTCAATCTTGCGGTGTCCTTTCCCAGTGACAGTAGGGGCAGCAAGGCACGTATTGTATTGTTGCCATCGAGGATAACAAGATGGGGTTTTCATCATATTGCATGAGTTTATCCCTCTACATCATGTCATCTTGCTTAAGGTGTTACTCTGATCTTATGAACTTAATACTCTAGATGCATGCTGGATAGCGGTCGATGTGTGGAGTAATAGTAGTAGATGCAGGCAGGAGTCGGTCTACTTGTCTCGGACGTGATGCCTATATACATGATCATACCTAGATATTCTCATAACTATGCTCAATTCTGTCAATTGCTCAACAGTAATTTGTTTACCCACCGTGAATACTTATGCTCTTGAGAGAAGCCACTAGTGAAACCTATGGCCCCCGGGTCTATCTTCCATCATATTAATCTTCCAATACTTAGTTATTTCCTTTGCCATTTATTTTACTTTACATCTTTTATTTCTCTTTATCATAAAAATACCAAAAATATTATCTTATCATATCTATCAGATCTCACCCTCGTAAGTGACCGTGTAGGGATTGACAACCCCTTATCGCGTTGGTTGCGAGGATTTATTTGTTTGCGTAGGTGAGAGGGACTCATGCATGGCCTCCTACTGGATTGATACCTTGGTTCTCAAAAACCGAGGGAAATACTTACGCTACTTTGCTGCATCACCCTTTCCTCTTCAAGGAAAACCAACGCAAATGCTCAAGAGGTAGCAGCCCTCGGGGAGGGATCGCCCTTGCGGACCACATTTGGTCGCCCAACCAACAAATCTCCCATGAGGAGAATGCTGCTCTCGTCGCTCCCTTTAATGCCATGGAGGTTGAGACTTTTGTCAAAGCAATGAACCCGGCCTCGGCCCCAGGCCCCGATGGCCTACCGGTTCGCTTCTTCCAGGCATTCTGGCCGATGGTCAAGGAGATCATCCTTGACCTGTTCCTCGAGTTTTCTCGGGGAACATTGGACGTTTCCCGACTCAACTACGGGATCATCTCCTTGATCCCAAAGGTTATGGGGGCAGCTGACATTCGGCAGTTTCGACCTATCACGGTCCTCGATGTGTTGTTTCGGATTCTAGCCAAAGGGTACGCCCCTAGGGCGACCCTAATCGCCCTCGGATCCATCATCCGAACCAGAAGGCCTTCACGAAAGGCCGGTATATTTTGGATGGGATCCTCGTTCTCCACGAGGTCATCCATGAAGTCAAGGGTAAGCGCCTTCGCGCGATGTTCTTCAAGATTGACTTCCATAAAGCGTACAACACTGTACATTGGTCCTTCCTTTGGGAGGTGATGATGAAGCGTGGCTTCGATCACCACTGGATGGCTCGGGTTATGTAGCTGGTTATGACTGGACGCACGGCTGTCAACATAAATGGGGAGGTCGGGCCGTACTTCCTGACTGGCAGGGAGTACGACAAGGCGATCATATCTCCCCATTTCTATTCAATCTTGTGGTCGACGCTCTAGCTACGATCCTAGACTTGGCCAAGCGGGCCGGCCACATTAGGGGGATTTGCCCCCATCTCATGGCTAATGGAGGTCAGACCCACCTCCAATATGCGGATGACACCATTATGATGGTGGAAGGTTCGGACGAGGATATTCGACACCTCAAGTTCCTCTTCCTCTGCTTTCAGGAGATGTCGGGTCTCATGATTAACTTCGCCAAGAGTGAAGTGATGGTTCTTGGGTACTCTAAGGAGGAAGTCCAGCGAATCGCCACTCGATTGAATTGTCGCTTGGGATCCTTCCCGACTACTTACCTCGGCATGCCGATTAGTGACGCCTGTCTACAGGAGAAAGACTTCCGCCCAATAATTTCCAAGCTCCAACCTAGGATGGAGCCTTGGCAGGGGAGGTGGCTTTCCAAGGCCGCTCAAGTGGTTCTGATGAACTCCTCCCTTGTTAGCCTCTTGATGTACGTTATGAGATTTTATAGTTTACATGAATCCCTTCATCATGAGGTCACCAAGCTTCTCTCCAGATTCTTCTGGGCTGGAGAGAACAATAAACAGAAGTACCACATGGTTAAGTGGTCTGAGATTTGCAAGCCTAAGGACCAGGGCGACCTCGAGGTCATTTCATCTAAGCGGATGAATATTGCCCTCCTCTCCAAATGGCTTTGGCGCATTCAGACCGGTGATGGTGGGCTGTGGCTGGAGATTATCCGCGCGAAGTACCTACGAGGGCAGCCTCTGGCGTTCACCTCTAGATCTGGAGGGTCCCAATTTTGGCAATCGGTGATCCAACTGATGCCGGTCTTGTGTATTGGGACCTCCATTAAAGTGGGCTCTGGGTCCGGCACCCTATTCTGGCTTGATAGATGGGCCGAGACTCGACCTTTTGCGGAACGGTTCTACGCTTTATTCTCAATATGTGCCCGCCCACAACTTTCGGTGGCCATGGCTTTGGCTAACATGGGTGCAATCACCCTCCGCCATACCTTCGGGGCGGTGGAGCACGCTCAATGGGAGGAGCTGCTCGATTGTGTTGCCCTCCACACCCCCTCCCTTGAGCCCGACTTGCTGTCTTGGCGACTGGAGCCAAACGGCCGATTTTCTACTAGATCCTTGTACCAGGCGACTGTACCCACTCCTGGACCAATTGAACTCTCGGTGTTAAGGGAGATCAAACTCCGCTTGAAAATCCGCATATTCCTCTAGCAATGGGTCTGAGGCTGACTGCCTTCGGGCACGGAGGTGCGTAAGTGTAATGGCCCTAGGGACGGCCTTTGTCCCATTTGCATGGTACCGGAAGACTGCAACCACATCTTCTTCTGGTGCTCGGCGGCGCAGTTCCTATGGAGATGCTTCCGGGAGGTTGTTGGTGGCATTTGGTGTCACGACAACCTTCCGGACTTGTTCGGGGAGATCCTTAGGCTCCCCAGTCCTAGACGTGCCCCCACCTGGGTGGCTATGGGTACCCTGGCATGGACCCTCTGGTGCATCCACAATAAACTAGTCATCGAACGCGTGATTCCTTGCCGTGTGACTGATGCAATCTACAAAATGTGTGGCTTCTTACAACTATGGAGACGGCTTAGCAAGCGGCGCGATCGGGACGTCGTCGAAAACATCATCACGGGTCTCCGTTCCTCGGCTGCAGCATTAGCTCCACCACCACAGCCAGCCCCTCCTAAGCCGGATTAGCTTCTTTTTTCTCTTTGTTTGGGGCTTGTTTTGTTGTGCCCCCAGCGATGATTTGAGACTTCCTTGTACTTTGAACTAACTTGTTGGATGCTTGGTGTTGTTGCTTCATAATATAAAGCGCGCGCGGGGGGGGGGGGGGATCCTTTTTCGTAAATCCACCACTGGTCCTAAAAGTATTCTAGGTGTGTCACTTTAGTCCTAAAACTATGAAAGCACATATTTGAGTCCTACTTCTTTCTAAAATGTGCCGCCGCCGGTCCTAAGCTCGCCAGAGCAGGTCTGACCTGCACCCGTAGCAATTTGACCTTTGTTACGTTGGATGACTCGGTTTTGGCGGCAAATATCCCGCCCGAAACGGATGGAACATGGGTTCACATGTACTCAAAACTGAAAAAAAATAACAAAAAAATTCAAACATTTTCTGGTTTTTGTAACAAACATGGTCTACTATTATATTCATGTGTAAAGTTTCAAAAGTATTCTGGGCGAAAAGAAAAACAGAACCGGTACTGTATAAAGGTTACCGTGGGAGTTTTTTTTTTGTAGTTACAATTGTTTTTTGGCCCAAAAGTTCATATAATTCATTTCTTTGTGAAACTTTACATGTGAGTATAACACTAGATCATATTTATTGAAAAAATCCAAAATGTTTGACTATTCTTTACAATATTTTCACTTTAAATGTTTAATCACGTGTGCGTAGATCCATGTTCCAACAAATCCACATAGATCGGCAAAAGGGATGTTATAAAATTAGCACTTGCTCACTCTCTCATTGTCTCACATAGTCACATGATAGGATCGTCGCTAGAGAGAAGCTGACAAGAAGAAAATGGAGAACAAAATTGGTGCTTATGCACGATCGATCGATGGACCATGCACTACCAGGAAAAAAGCTAGACATACTGGTCGATGGAAGATGGGTGAACGTATAGCACGTAGCTACTCGCTACTTCGGTCGATCTAGTAGTGGCCATTGGTCGTAGGCGTCTCGACGTCCAAGACATGGCTTCCATTGCTGTTGCCGAGCTCGTGCTGCTTGCCGTGGCCGTGATCGTTGGTCACCGAGGTTAAGGGCAGCTCGCCGGCGCCCTTGACGCTGACGTCGGAGACTTTGTTGATCTCGTCCTTGCTCTTGCCCCAGATGAGAAAGTAGAGGCCTCCCACGATGATGGCTGCACCAATCACACTGAAAGCAACAATGAAATGAGATCATTAGTATTGTTGCACTAAGGTATTACACATCCACATCCATCTTGATGTGGTAGCAGCACGAATTTATGTACCTTCCGAGATTGATCTCCTCCTTGAGAATGATGGAGCCCATGACGGCGGTTACGATCATGCAGAGTGGGTTGAAGGCCGTCACGAACACAGGACCCCTTTGCCTCGACACGATGCCCTGCACGTAGTAAGCCACACCGGAGCACACTATGCCGGCGTAGACGGCAGTGAAGAGGCGGGTGTCGAAGCCGATGACCCACGCCTGAGTGTTAGCGCGCTCGGCGACGAGGGCAATGGCGCCGCTCATGAGGGATCCCATGCCGCGGTGAGCGACAGCTCCCCGGGTAGCTCCGGAGGGTGTTGGACTGGAGGATGAAGAAGCACGCCCAGGCCACGCAGGCGATGATGACCATGATAGTCCCGTTCAGCCAGTCCCGCGCGGCGGCCGCGCCGCCGGCGCCCTGGCCACTGGCGGTGGCGTGGTGCTGGCCCTTGGTCCACGGGAACTGCACGATGGGGCCGTGGTACAGGACCATCAGCACCGCGCCGGCCACCGTGAGGACCGTGCCGGCGATCTTGGCTTGACTGTGCAGACTCCGCAGCCGCACCTTCTCCATGCGCAGGATGAGGGCCAGCACGAATGTGACGGCCGGGAGGATGTTGACGAGCGCCGTCGCGAATCCCACCGAGGTCAGCTTCGCGCCCATGAAGTACAGGTTCTGGTCCATGACGGGCCTGAGAGACCCATGCAACACAGCACATCAGTCAGTAATCAAGAAAGAGTCATGTCCTTGATCCGTTGATCGCCATGCACGGACGGTCAAATAATTAACGGTGTACGTACTCGAGGAATGCGAGCCCCATGACCTTGATGAACATGGTGATTGTCATCTTTGGCCTCAGTCCCCTGCACAAGTTGGAGCATAAACCATGATTTAGGTAGAGTAAAAATTAATCGAACTGTCTAGTGAATGCATGGTAGGCCCTCCAGCTGACATGTGGGTTCCATGCATGGTAGGCCCTCCACCAGTGGCCAACCAGGGCACACTGGCTAGTGGAGGTCGTCCAGGTGCGTTTACACGTACGTAAACACACGTACAGGCCACATAGACATACCTGCTTGTGTGTCATTTTCTACTTCTGTTAATGCACAATTATGTTCTGATGGATCCATCCATATATAGATGCTGCATGTTGAGAGGTACGTACATCGATCTGATTTAACGCGTGACAAGGAAAGGCGGGAAAAGCTGGCTATCTTGCCAATAGAATAAGGTATCAAGAATCAAGATGCATATATGTCTACTACTTTCCTGGAGTAAGATATCGAGATGCATGTACAATACTTTTCTGGATTAGGATCCACGAGTGCTGGTTGTGCAGCTTGCACCATCTAAATGAGACAAAAATATGAATGAACTTGACAAATTGTACGTGTGTGTTTGCTCGATCGTGGGGTTGCACCTTGCATACGGAGAGAAAAGGGGGGGGGGGGGGGGGGACACATACGTGGGTGTTGGGGAGGGGGAGGTAGGATGGAATTGTTTACCTCTCGAAGTAGAGGGCGAAGGGCGTCATGACGGCGGTGGCGACCAGATTACGGTAGACGACGAGGACGAAGTGGCTCATCCCGGCCTTGAGGGACGCCACGGCGATGATGTACATGCCGGCGAACCCCACCTGCAGCTGCACCATCGCCAGGTATGGCTTCACATTGTTCAGAACTTTCCACCCCATGCCCATCCTCTCTCTCTCTCTCTCTCTCTCTCTCTCTCTCTCTCTCTCTCTCTCTCTCTCTCTCTCTCTCTCTCTCTCTGGCTGGCTAACGTTAGCTTCCTTCTCACTTAAAATCACAAGTCTAGCTTCCCTCTCACTCACTACCTGGAGCTTGATGTTTCTCACTCTCTCGCTGGAAAGCAAATGGCTGTGATCGATGAGGCGATGAGCTCAGGCCGAGGCCCGTCTACTTTATATAGGCGCGCGGCGTACAGTGCACCTAGCCCATGGGTGGATCCGAGTCATGGATGTGTCCCAGTGCTAGCTTTAGCTATATGCTCCATTCCCAGTTTAATATTCCACTTCCAGGCAAGGAGAACATCTCTCTCTCTCTCTCTCTCTCTCTCTCTCTCTCTCTCTCTCTCTCTCTCTCTCTCTCTCTCTCTCTCTCTCTCTCTCTCTCTCTCTCTCTCTCTCTCTCTCATGCATCCCATCAATTTGTATTATTTTTCGGAAAATGCTGGGAGCACGTACAGCAAAATGGCGGTGGGTTTGGATAACTTTCCAGCCACCTGAGGAGAATGCTTGCTCGCGACAGCGAATTGTGTTAAGCCGTCGGAGTCAATGTATATGGGAGTTGTGTTAATTAGCTGCTGGAATGGACATAGGCCTTTCACTTTGCCCCTAGATATCTCTCTTGCGCCGACAGGCGACAACCATTGATGTTCATGCATGCATCCATCTGCATAGTGTCTAGACTAGCTAGGATCAGAATACTGTTGATGAGTTAAATCAGCTGATAAGATGTACTCCCTCCATTCCCTTATCTAGTGCGTATTAGTTTTTTGCTAGAATTCCATAATGTAGTGCGCGTGAGCTACATTGGACAGCAATTACCCTCAGCTGTTCACAGGAGATGCAACCACATCCACATGCATGTGTACAGAGTGTGTGCAGGCAGGGCTATTGTGGTCCAAAAGTACAAGTCCACGTCATGCCTTGGTTTTGGAGCTGCAAACCATGCGCACTACATATTGAACCAGAGGGAGTAGCATTAATACTAGGCTACTAAAGTGTCTGCCATTTCTCTTGGCCTAAATTCCTCATTGTAAACCAAGAGATTCTTCCAAAAAGGACGAGAACCATATATGAGTATCTTATTTCTTGCTAATAAAAGGCATGATATCATACAGTAATGATTTTTGTAAGGTCGAATTAGGTTCTCAGAAGAAAAAGAAGACAACCGGCGCCGGAATTTCTACCCGGTTCCCCTCGCTACTGATCCAGCCGGAATTTTGGCGCTGTGAGGTGGGGAACCTAGGGTGCTCGTATGTGTGTTTCAATAGTCATTTGAAGATGAGTTTTGTGCTCCTCAACGGCAACATACCCATGGTGGATGTTGTGTCATGAAAACAAAGGCCATATGGTTCTTCCCCTGGCGGCGATGCTTTTTGGGGCAACGTCACAGCTCCAGGGCTATGTTTCCTCTATATGTTTGGTGCAGCTATTCTTGCGGAGTTTCAGAGTTTAGGTTTTTGTCCTCGCAAGACCGATCTTTCCGATCTGTTGAGTTTTTGCCATATTGACTTGATGCTTTTGTTGCATAATGGATTATCTGCCATTCTGGCACATGCACTGTTGTTGTGTACTTTATCAACTTCTCTCTCCCTCTCTCTCTCTCTCAATTTATCCACTCAATTATTTTTCATTTGATTTCCATGTTTGTATCAATAATATCTTTTAAATCGAACGAACATTATGATTTCTTTGCATATTTGTGTTTCTGATGACGAGAGCTTTGAAACGAGACCAACGTTGAATAAATTTTGACAAATTTGAAATTGGAATTTTCAATCATGATGAAGCCTTGTGCCACAAAAACTAGTCATTTACCTAGCAAACTGTAATAATATATCAAAATTTTACAACGGGATTTATTGTGTGTCAGTGCGGATCAAAGTGATGCATAGGGAACTTGGTAACAGTTAATAAATGTGATTCAAACATAATTTTATGAGTTTGTATTGAACATGCATTCTTATAAAGTTTCAATAGTCCTTTTCGTGTTCTAGAGTGCATCAGTATGTTCCATAGAGTTTTATCATGTTGCGTGAAAAGGGGAGAAGTTTTCACGTTATGCCGGAAAGGTTAATTGTGGTACTGCATGCTCTAAATCATATCAAAATGTACTATTCTATGTCAATGCGCTGCAAACATAACTAAGAAGATTTTGTATGAACATTCATTCTTATCAAGTTTTATTAGTTTTTTTGTGCTCTAGAGTGCATCATCATGTTTCATAAAGTTTCACCATGTTTCGGAATTTGAATTTTAAAATTACCAAAATATATTCAAGAGTGCTCTTGTTTCAAAGTTCTTATCTTAAGGAACAAAAATATTCAAACCAATTTTCAACTAGACTCTTGATTTAAATGATAAAATGGAGTAAACCTTGGAATCACATAAAAAAGTATGTGGTTGGAGCATAGCATGGAATCTATGCCACAAAAGCTAGCTATAGGAAAAGTTGCCAGCATGTATGGAGGAAGTGGGGGCCTATATGAATCTTCAACGAGATGAACGACTGCACCATGCAAGGGGGTAGATGTCCCACTGTTATTGGTTTGATTTTTATTTTTGGAGCAGGAGTCCTCCCTCAATACTATAGTGAAGATGTTGCTGTTCGGCAGCCTGCACTTCTAGGGATCTTCCCCGAACCAAGTTCGTTCATTGTTCACTAGTAGAAAACAGGGCTTTGGTCCAGGCCGGGTCAGCCCATTAGTCCCGGTTCAGTCTAGAACCGGGGCCAATGTGGGCATTGGTCCCGGTTCGTGAGCCCAGGGGGCCGACCGGGCCACGTGGGCCATTGATCCCGGTTCATCTGGACCTTTTGGTCCCAGTTGGTGGGACGAACCGGGACCAATGGGCCTTGCTCCTGGCCCACCACCATTGGTCCCGGTTGGTGGCTTGAACCGGGACCAAAGGCTCCCCTTTAGTCCCGGCTCATGTCACCAACCAGGACCAATGAGGTGCCTATATATACCCCCTCGCGCAAGAGCAGAGCACAGTGCTCTGTTTTTTCTGGCCGAGGGGGAGAGGGCTTTGTGGTGCTCTAGCTCACCTCCTATGCACATGAGGTGTTCGATGGAATGCCCGAGCCACACTACTTAAGCTTTCTCCTCTCGAAGCTCGACCTCCAAACTCCATTTTCCTCGAGATTTGTCTAGATTTAGCGGTCCGTCACGCCCCGTCCCCGTCTTCACCGCCGTCGATCACCCGCGCCAATCTCATCACCGACACCACCGTGGTGAGCCTCTTGTTCTTATCTTCTTTCTGAAAGGAAAAATATTCTTACTTGTATGTTTAGATAGATACTTGTATCATTTTCTTACATTTATTATTGCATCTTATATAGTGCGATGGTTTTGGTATCCGCCCCCGTCGGCCCTCGTCCTCTCTATGATTCGGATGTGGTATGTATATTATCTTTATAACTATTGGTTCATTTATTGTTTATGAAAATTATGCCGACCAACGTGACATAGATTTTATTTATCTAGGATGTATGTGAATCGGAAATGCCAACCGACCCTATTGTCGAGAGGTTAAATTTAGTTGAAGAAGAAAACAATTTGTTGAAGTAAAAAATAAAAAAATTGAGGAGGAGAAGATGATATTGGAGTTGCATGTTGCGGATGTCGTCGATGATCACAAGATCAAGATGGATGCAATGCGCTTGAAGATTAGAAAGATTAGAAAATATGCCATTCATACCGAGGCTTGGTATCATTATGCCGTTGGATCAATTGTTACCTTGGTTGCGATTATGATCGCATTTGTTTTCGCATTGAAATGTTTTACATAGTTTCAATGTATGGTTTAATTAATTAGATGCTCTGGAGAGCTATATGTTGTTAGATGAGAACTATGTATGCACTTTGGTTTTAATGTGATGATGAACTTCTATTAATTTGGACACTTAATTATATATAATGCACGCAGATGAACCGGCAATGGATGTACGGTGACAGACACACCCGCGAGTACATTAAGGGCGTGCATGAGTTTCTCGATGCGGCTGAGGCAAACAAGCAGAATGGTTTTATGTGTTGTCCATGCACTGAATGTGGGAATACGAGGTCTTACTCTAACCGGAAAATCCTTCACTCCCACCTGCTTTACAAGGGTTTCATGCCACACTATAATGTTTGGACGAGGCACGGAGAAATAGGGGTTATGATGGAAGACGGCGAAGAAGAAGAGTACGATGACAACTATGTGCCCCCTGAATACGGTGATGCTGCAACGGGGGGAGCTGGTGAAGATCAAGAGGAACCAGACGATGTGCCCAATGATGCTGCCACGGGTGAAGCTGCTGAAGATCAAGAGGAACCAGACGATGTGCCCGATGATGATGATCTCCGCCGGGTCATTGTCGATGCAAGGACGCAATGCATTAGTCAAAAGGAGAAGCTGAAGTTCGATCGCATGTTAGAGGATCACAAAAAAGGGTTATACCCCAATTGCGAAGATGGCAACACAAAGCTCGGTACCGTACTGGAATTGCTGCAGTGGAAGGCAGAGAATGCTGTGGCTGACAAAGGATTTGAGAAGCTACTGAAAATATTGAAGAAGAAGCTTCCAAAGGATAACGAATTGCCCGACAGTACATACGCAGCAAAGAAGGTCGTATGCCCTCTAGGATTGGAGGTGGAGAAGATACATGCATGCCCTAATGACTGCATCCTCTACCGCGGTGCATACAAGGATCTGAACGCATGCCCGGTATGCGGTGCATTGCGGTATAAGATCAGACGAGATGACCCTGGTGATGTTGACGGCGAGCCCCCCAGGAAGAGGGTTCCTGCGAAGGTGATGTGGTATGCTCCTATAATACCACGGTTGAAACGTCTGTTCAAAAATGAAGAGCATGCCAAGTTGATGCGATGGCACAGTGAGAACCGAAAGAAAGATGGGAAGTTGAGAGCACCCGCTGACGGGTCGCAGTGGAGAAAAATCGAGAGAAAGTACTGGGATGAGTTTGCAAAGGACCCAAGGAATGTATGGTTTGCTTTAAGCGCGGATGGCATTAATCCTTTCGGGGAGCAGAGCAGCAATCACAACACCTGGCCCGTGACTCTATGTATGTATAACCTTCCTCCTTGGATGTGCATGAAGCGGAAGTTCATTATGATGCCAGTTCTCATCCAAGGCCCTAAGCAACCCGGCAACGACATTGATGTGTACCTAAGGCCATTAGTTGAAGAACTTTTACAGCTTTGGAATGGAAACGGTGTACGTACGTGGGATGAGCACAGACAGGAGGAATTTAACCTTAAGGCATTGCTGTTCGTGACCATCAACGATTGGCCCGCTCTCAGTAACCTTTCAGGACAGACAAACAAAGGATACCACGCATGCACGCACTGTTTAGATGACACTGAAAGTATATACCTGGACAAATGCAGGAAGAATGTGTACCTGGGCCATCGTCGATTTTTTCCGACCAATCATCAATGTCGAAAGAAAGGCAAGCATTTCAAAGGCGAGGCAGATCACCGGAAGAAGCCCGCCATGCGCACCGGTGATCACGTGCTTGCTATGGTCAATGATTTACACTACGTAATCTTTGGAAAGGGTCCCGGTGGACTAGCTGTTCCGAATGACGCTGAGGGACACGCACCCATGTGGAAGAAGAAATCTATATTTTGGGACCTACCCTACTGGAAAGACCTAGAGGTCCGCTCCTCAATCGACGTGATGCACATGACGAAGAACCTTTACGTGAACCTGCTAGGCTTCTTGGGCGTGTATGGGAAGACAAAAGATACACCTGAGGCACGGGAGGACCTGCAACGTTTGCACGAAAAAGACGGCATGCCTCCGAAGCAGTATAAAGGTCCTGCCAGCTACGCTCTTACAGAAGAAGAGAAAGAAATCTTCTTTGAATGCCTGCTCAGTATGAAGGTCACGACTGGCTTCTCGTCGAATATAAAGGGAATAATAAATATGCCAGAGAAAAAGTTTCAGAACCTAAAGTCTCATGACTGCCACGTGATTATGACGCAACTGCTTCCGGTTGCATTGAGGGGGCTTCTACCGGAAAACGTCCGATTAGCCATTGTGAAGCTATGTGCATTCCTCAATGCAATCTCTCAGAAGGTGATTGATCCAGAAATCATACCAAGGCTAAGGAGGATGTGGCGCAATGTCCTGTCAGTTTTGAGCTGGTGTTCCCACCATCCTTCTTCAATATCATGATGCACGTCCTAGTTCATCTAGTCGACGAGATTGTCATCCTGGGGCCC
Source organism: Triticum aestivum (assembly GCF_018294505.1). Taxonomy (NCBI): domain Eukaryota; kingdom Viridiplantae; phylum Streptophyta; class Magnoliopsida; order Poales; family Poaceae; genus Triticum; species Triticum aestivum. The sequence goes on along the minus strand of NC_057809.1, from coordinate 565,662,063 downwards.
GTATTTCTACACAATATGTTCCCCTTTAAGAGGTTCATGGGAGTCCTAAAGAAATATGTCCGTAACCGCGCTAGGCCAGAAGGAAGCATCTCCATGGACCATCAAACAGAGGATGTTATCGGGTTTTGTGTTGACTTCATTCCTGGCCTTAAGAAGATAGGTCTCCCTAAATCGCGGTATGAGGGGAGACTGACTGGAAAAGGCACTCTTGGAAGAGACTCAATAATATGCAGGGACGGATATTCTTGGTCTCAAGCACACTACATAGTTCTACAGAACTCTACCTTGGTGACCCCGTATGTCGATGAACACAAGAACAGTCTGCGCTCCAAACACCCGGAGCAGTGCGACGACTGGATTACATGTGAACACATCAGGACTTTCAGCAGTTGGTTGGAAACACGTCTCAGAGGTGACAACACTGTTTGTGATGAGTTGTACTTGTTGTCCAGGGGACCATCTTTGACTGTATTGACTTACAAAGGATACGAGATAAATGGGAATACATTTTACACGATCGCCCAAGATCAAAAGAGCACCAACCAAAACAGCGGTGTCCGCTTTGATGCAGCAACCGAGAGCGGAAAGGATACATATTATGGTTACATAGTGGACATATGGGAACTTGACTACGGACCTAATTTAAGGTCTCTTTGTTTAAGTGCAAATGGGTCAATCTGTTAGGCGGCGGGGTACAGGTAGACCCACAGTACGGAATGACAACAGTGGATCTGAAAAATCTTGGGTACACTGACGAACCGTTCGTCCTAGCCAATGATGTGGCACAGGTTATCTATGTGAAGGACATGTCTACCAAACCGAGAAAAAGAAAAGATAAGGAAGCGAATACATCATACGATGAGCCAAAGCGCCACATAGTTCTTTCAGGAAAAAGGGACATCCTGGGAGTGGACGGCAAGACAGACATGTCTGAAGATTATGAAAAGTTTCATGAAATTCCTCCCTTCAATGTCAAGGCTGACCCAAGCATCCTGATAAACAATGAAGATTATCCATGGTTACGGCGCAATAAGCAAATGACACAAGCGAAGAAAAAGTGAAGACTTTCTCCCGCAACTTTGTAACACACGAACATGCTACCATTGTCCGTTTTGTACATGCACATGCTATGTGGGTGAAATTATGATACCATCCCAACTTTCAACTTTTTCAGAGTTCATTTGAAATGCTTTCATGTCTTATGGTTCGGCCCTCGTAATACCATGACCATTAGTCCCTGGCCCATGCCAACTTTCAACTTTCAACTTTCAACTTTCTAAAACTAATGGCACTAACAGAAACTTTCAACTTTCATCTATTCTCATTTTTTTAGTAAGTTAATCACAAACTTGTGATTCAAACAATTTTCAAAGAATTCAAATTTGAAAACTAATGGCACTAACAGAAAGTTTATAATTTTTCTAAAACTAATGGCACTAACAGAAAGTTTATAATTTTGCTAAGCTAAAAGCAAATAGAATTAAAAATTAAAGCAAAAACAAAAGAAAATAAATAATGCAAAAAAACAAATCAAAAAAACAGGAAAAAACTATTTTTATAGAAAAGTTAATCACAAAATAAAATAAATAAAGCAACAAAGAAAATAAAAAAACTAAAAAAGTGTTTTCAAATTTGAAAACTAATGGCACTAACAGAAAGTTTAAAATTTTTCTGAAACTAATGGCACTAACAGAAAGTTTATAATTTTGCTAACCTGAAAGCAAATAGAATTAAAAATTAAAGCAAAAAACAAAAGAAAATAAATAATGCAAAAAACAAATCAAAAAACAGGAAAAAACTATTTTTATAGTAAAGTTAATCACAAAATAAAATAAATAAAGCAACAAAGAAAACAAAAAAACTAAAAAAGTGTTTTCAAATTTGAAAACTAATGGCACTAACAGAAAGTTTATAATTTTTGTAAAACTAATGGCACTAACAGAAAGTTTATAATTTTGCTAACCTAAAAGCAAATAGAATTAAAAATTAAAGCAAAAAACAAAATAAAATAAATAATGCAAAAAACAAATAAAAACAGGAAAAAACTATTTTTATAGTAAAGTTAATCACAAAATAAAATAAATAAAGCAACAAAGAAAACAAAAAACATAAAAATTATTTTCAAATTTGAAAACTAATGGCATTAACAAAATGTTTATAATTTTTCTAAAACTAAAAGCATAAAGAATTAAAAAATAAAGCAAAAAACAAAAGAAAATAAATAAAGCAACAAAAAAACAAAAAAAATGCCACCTACTAGGCCACCACGGCCTGAATACGACTAGAAACCCTACCATGGGCCAGGATTCAGGCCTGCAGCGGGCCCAGTAGGCCCACAGGCATTGCAGTGACAGATTAGGCCCGAAAGCCTGCAGTTGAGAGGAGCTCGGGAGGGTGGGCGCAGCAGCGCTTATAAACCACTCCCGAGCCCTCTCAACTAGCGAGGTGGGACTAAACTTTTGGGCGCGGGGCAACACAAGGCCATTGGTCCCGGTTGGTGGCACCAACCGGGACTAAAGGGGGCATTGGTCCCGGTTCGTGGCACCAACCGTGACCAATGCCCCCCTTTAGTCCCGGTTGGTGCCACCAACCGGGACCAAAGGCCGCCGCTTCCCGCCCTTTGGGCTGCTGAAAATTGGCATTTGGTCCCGGTTGGTGGCACCAACCGGGACCAAAGGGGGGCATTGGTCACGGTTCGTGCCACGAACCGGGACCATTGCTCTGGGTATATAAGGTAGCACTTGTGAAAATTTCGCCAACCGCTCCCATTCGCCCCCGATCGACGCCCCCAGGCCGTTCGTCGTCGTCGTCGCCGCCTCGAGCCCGTCGTCGCCCGCTCCCCGTCGCCATCGCCCCGCACCGCCGCAGGCCTTGTCCCCGTCGCTGCTTGCGCCGTCGCCGGCCTCCTCCTCGTCGCTGCGTGCGCCATCTCCGGCCCCCTCCCCGTCGCCCCGCGCCGCGTCGCCGGCCTCCCCCGCGCCGTCGCCCCTGCCCCGCCCGTCGCCGTCGCCCCTGCCCCGCCCGTCGCCGTCGCCCCGCCCCGCCCGTCGCTGTCGCCCCGCCCCGCCCGTCGCCGTCGCCCCGGCCCGCCCGTTGCCGTCGCCCTGCCCGTTGGTCCGGCCGGCGCCCCTCCCCTGTTTTTTTATATATTATATATGCTTGTGTATATTGCCTCTTTGTGTATATTATGTATATATGTATTGTGTATATTGCTTCTTTTCAGATTTTTTTTCATATATATGTTTGTATTTTGTATTTTTCTTTTTTATAAAAATGTATATATGTTTTTATGTTCTCTGTGTATATATGTTCATATATGCAAAAGTTAGGTTTAAATATTTAGAAAAGGATTATCTATATATGTTCTCTGATTTAGTACATTTTAGGTTACTTTCATTTTTAGAAAAGTTTTATATATTTAGGAGAGGAAAAAGGAAAATAATAAGAGGAAAAAGGAGAAGAAGAGGAGAGGAAGAAAAGGAAGAGGAGAAGAAGAAAGGAATAGAGGAGAAGAAGAAAAATAGAATTTTTTTCTATTTTTTCTTCTTCTCCTCTATTCCTTTCTTCTTCTCCTCTTTTTTTCTTCTTTTTTTCTTCGATCTTCTCCTCTATTCCTTTCTTGTTCTCCTCTTTTTATTTCTTCTTCGTTTTCTTCAACACGAGGGGGGGGGGGTCGATATAACCCCCTCCCGATAGGAAAGTTTTATATAGAAAGTTACAATTTAGAAAATTTTATATATGCAAAGTTACAATTTAGAAAAGAAGGATAGGAAAGAAGAAAATAAGAAGAGGAAAGAAAGAAGAAGAGGAGAGGAAAAGAAGAGGAGAAATAAATAAGAAGAAGAAAAAAGAAGAAAAAGAAGAGGAGAAGAAGAAAGGAATAGTGGAGAGGAAGAGAAAATAGAATATTCTATTTTCTCTTCTCTCCACTATTCCTTTCTTCTTCTCCTCTTTTTTTTCTTCTTTTTTTCTTCGATCTTCTCCTTTAGCTATTCCTTTCTTCTTCTCCTCTTTCTTCTTCTTCTTCTTCTTCTTCTTCTTCTTCTTCTTCTTCTTCTTCTTCTTCTTCTTCTTCTTCTTCTTCTTCTTCTTCTTCTTCTTCTTCTTAATTTTTATCGGGAACAAGGGTGTCGAGGATCACCGAGGGGTCGAGGGTCGGGAACTAGGGTAGAGGGTCGAGGGTCGTTAAGGGGTCAAGGGTCGAGGGTTTCAGGGTCGAGGGTTCGAGGGTTCTATAGGGTCTAGGGATCGAGGGTCGAGGGTTCCAGGGTCGTCTAGGGGTCGAGGGTTCCAGGGTCGTCGAGGGTTCGAGGGGTCGAGGATCGCCGAGGGGTCGAGAGAGGTTTCCTAGTGTCAAAGTATTGAAGAAATCCATGGCTTCATCATTAGCCGGAAGTAACCAGGGCATGACGAAGTCCTCCAAAGTTATTTTGGAATGGTGTCCCGGATAGGATAATTTGCCTTTTTGTATGAATTTCAGCAAAGGCCTTCCAAATAACTATATTTGGAAGGTGTTGCTGAACTTTGTACCAAAAGCGAATTATCTTATCTGGGACTCCGTTCCAAAATAACTTTGGAGAGCTTCGTACCATCATGCACATGTTACTTTCGCCTAATGATGAAGACATGGTTTTGTTGAATCCTTTGACACTAGGCAACCTCCGACCCCTCGACGATCCTCTCGAACATGAGAGGAAGAAGAGGATCACCGAGGGGTCGAGGGTTCCAGGGTCGTCGAGGGTTCGAGGGGTCGAGGATCGCCGAGGGGTCGAGAGAGGTTTCCTAGTGTCAAAGTATTGAAGAAATCCATGCCTTCATCATTAGCCGGAAGTAACCAGGGCATGTTGGTACAAAGTTCTGCAAAGTTGTTCTGGAATGGAGTCCCGGATAGGATAATCCGCCTTTTCGTACGAATTCAGCAAAGGCCTTCCAAATAGCGATATTCGGAAGGCTCTTGCTGAACTTTGTACCAAAAAAGCGAATTATCCTATCTGGGACTCCGTTCCAGAACAACTTTGAAGAGCTTTGTACCATCATGCACATGTTACTTTCGCCTAATGATGAAGACATGGTTTTGTTGAATCCTTTGACACTACGCAACCTCCCGACCCCTCGGCGATCCTCTCGAACATGAGAGGAAGAAGAGGATCGCCGAGGGGTCGAGGGTTCCAGGGTCGTCGAGGGTTCGAGGGGTCGAGGATCGCCGAGGGGTCGAGAGAGGTTTCCTAGTGTCAAAGTATTGAAGAAATCCATGCCTTCATCATTAGCCGGAAGTAACCAGGGCATGTTGGTACGAAGTTCTGCAAAGTTGTTCTGGAATGGAGTCCCGGATAGGATAATCCGCCTTTTGGTACGAATTCAGCAAAGGCCTTCCAAATAGCGATATTCGGAAGGCTCTTGCTGAACTTTGTACCAAAAAGCGAATTATCCTATCTGGGACTCCGTTCCAGAACAACTTTGAAGAGCTTCGTACCATCATGCACATGTTACTTTCGCCTAATGATGAAGACATGGTTTTGTTGAATCCTTTGACACTAGGCAACCTCCCGACCCCTCGGCGATCCTCTCGAACATGAGAGGAAGAAGAGGATAAAAAAAGAAGAGGAAGAAGAAAAAAAGAGGAGAAGAAAGAATAGAGGAGTTCTTCTCCTCTATTCTTTCTTCTCCTCTTTTTTTCTTCTTCTTCCTCTTTTTTTATCGGGAATGAGGGTCGTCGAGGGACATAGATGTAGTGTCGTCGTTGTCGATATATACCCCCTCCCGATAGCTTACTATGATCAGGTAGCTAGTTCTACGTTTGGCACTAATATATCCATCTGTCATGTTTGAATAATAATTGCCATGTTGTAAATATTTGTAGAAACTATGGACACCGCCCTAGACGAAGCAAAAGAAGCGTTGTTGAGGGACATAATCGCAGAAGGAAGTGATGTCGTCTCGTTGTTTCTCAACGAAACCGATGGTCTGGAAGGAGAGGGTGAACAAGCTGGCTACGGTGACCTAATGCCGGTGCGAGAAGAAGAACATGAGGACGGCTCCGGTGACCCAATGCCGGTGCAAGAAGGAGACTGTGATGACGGCTCCGGTGACTGAACCGAGTCCGGCCAGGTATATATATTAGTTAAGCCTGTGCTGACTAGCTTATTGATGCATTCATTGTTTTGGTATGTACACATATTAATTAAGTCTTTGTTCTTTTTTCTAGCCCTCCGGATCGAGCACAACTTCGGTAAAGAGACGAGGCCCGAAGAAAAAGTTGAGCTCGGATGAAAAGTTGAGCCGGACTTGGTTCTTCGGGGCTGGCGGAACCTTGGACCCTGTAACAGGGAAGTGCATTTGGACGAACAATCAAATGGACATACCAGTCAGGAAGCTGAAGCAGTATATCGAAGCAACGCAGGAAGGGACGTTCTTTCCAGACAGAGAGAACGACAAGCTCACAATGGACCTCGGGAATCCTGAGCACCCTGGACGGACACGAGGCACGTCAGGCTCCATTCCGTGGAAGGTTGGGTTTCCGGACGCAGGCGGTTACAAATCCCATGAGAGGAGGAAAAAAGTGCAGCAGACCCAAATGCAGGCGCTGCAAGCAAGGGTAGACGCGATAGAGGAACGAGAAGCAAATCGCAGCAAACGTACTGCCGAAGCCTCCCCCGAAGCTACCCCGCCATCTCAGCGCAGAAGCAGCGTGGCTTCCACCGAGCTGCTTCAGCCGAGCATGCCTTGACGGCTCCTGCCAGCTATCCCGTGGATGCTATCACAGAGTCTCAAAATTGCCACCTTATGACGCAACTGATGAATTTGAAGGTCAAGGCGGCTGTTGGCTTTGTTTATCCTACTGAACCCGGCGCAACTTTTCACTGCCGGCCGATTCCAGAAGGATATGCTAGGGTGATGGTGGATGAAATAACGGAGGGATTTTAGGACCTCCAGCTTGACCACCCTACCAGTGAAGGGGAGACTCGGCTGGGGTCTGCTCTGAAGACTCCATGCCTATGGAGGAAGGAGCTCATCAACCTTCCGAACTGGACGCCTCCGCCTCCTCCTCCTCCTCCGGCGAGTCAGGGCACTCCGCCTCCTCCACCGCCTCCTCCTCCGGCGAGTGACGATCAGGGCCCTCGGCCGGATCCTTCTCCGGCGCGTGGTGGCACTCCGCCTCCTTCTCCGCCTGCGCCGACGCGCCCGAGTAGCCAGCCTCCTCCTTCTCCGCCTCGTCAGCAAGGGCGGAAGAGACCTGCCGCCGCTCTAGCTGCTCCGGCGCGTCGTAGTCCTTCTCCTCCGCCTCGTAAGCAAGTAAAGAAGACAACCGCTCCGTCTGCTCGGTCGGCGTCTAGCAGTACAACCAGAGGCGGGAGGACATACAAATTCGGTCCTTCTCTGAAGACTCCGGAGAAGTTACCATATGAGAGGACCCCGGAGGAGAACGCGAAGATCGCGCGAACCGAAGTGGATGACTGGTTTCAAGGGTTGAAAGCAAAGAGACATCCACCTCCGGAGGAGAAGGTAGATCCGGTGAAAGTGAAGCGCACTCTGGCTGCCCTGGCAAAACCACCCAAGTCTCCGCCGAAAGGCAACTATGAGCGCATTATTGCAAAGATATGGGCCGAAGCGGAGCGCTCGGGAAGTACAGTCAGTGATCAAAGGCTGAAAGAACGACGAGCAGCTAGGAAACAAATTGCCCAGCTCGGCGAACAAGTGAAGCAATCGTGCCCCCCCTCAAGGTGCCTAGCGACATCATCGATCCGAGGATGGTGCCCGGTTATGGCAATGTTGACGATTACCTGCCCGACGATGTACATTATGATCCCATGGAGGTGCAGATACACAGATACGAGTACGGGAAGCCTCTCGTCAAAGATGAAAAATCTTTAACAACGATGATGCGAAGATTACATGATTGGTACTTGAAAATCTGCAGAGAGTCTGGGGGGAGTACTTTGTATGCGAGAGTTAAACCGGAGCATGAACTCGTTGGAATTGAACTGTTGCCTATTCCATTTGAGGAGTTCTATCAGTTTTTCAATCAATTGGCACTCGATAAAACAACGATCACCTGCTACTGTCTGTAAGTACTACTACTTCTGTCATTAAGTCTCTCTATATAGCTCATCTCTTTCATTGCATGTATTTATAATTATCCTCACTATATTATGCAGAATGAAGATCGCCGAATTGAAGAAAAGACAAATCGGTGATATTGGGTTCGTTAACACATATCTCATAGATGCAACTGAGGTTGAACATCGTCCCGGAGATACCGAGGCCAACTTGCTACGATCATTCAAAAAATGAAAACAAAGATATAATACTCTTTCCTTACAACTTCAAGTGAGTGTTACTGTCTTGTGCATATTCGGTTTCCCTTATATATTAGTCCAGGTTATAGTAATGTAATTGATGAGTTATGCATGCGTGTGCAGTTTCCACTATATTCTCCTAGAGATTAGGCTTGAGCAGGGAGTAGTAACCGTCTTGGACTCTAAACGAAAAGATCCCCAGGAGTATGCGGACATGACTGAAATCCTCAAGAAGTAAGTTAAATCGATCATTATCCACCATATCAGCAACTTTGTTCATTTCCTGATATCAAGTAATTGTTTTCTTTGTCCAGCAGGGTTTGGAGAAAATTCACCAGAAAAGTTTCGGGACTGCCGAAGGAGCTGGAATTTAGACACCCGAAAGTAAGTACTATAGTAGCATGTTCCGCGCATCTCCTAGTGATTCAAGCGCTAGTTTCATCAATACCATTTAGCATTCTTGCTTATCAGTTTGATTGACCTCTATTTCTTGTAAAGTGGTTGTGGCAGGAACAAGGGAATGATTTCTGTGGATACTATGTCTGCGAGTCCATCCGCCACACGACCTGTGAGCGGGGCGGGTACTCTGACGAACAATATGAAGTACGTAAATAACAACATTCACAATTTTATTTTATTACCATCATTTGTATTGAGTTTCATTCATTCATATATATATGTATTGACCCCTTTCTTGAAATTAGATGTTTCGGAAGCGGGATGAACTCCTAGCACCAGCTCGCATGCGAGCAATTCAAGAGGAATTGGCGGCATTCTTTCTTGACCAAGTGATCGCTGAAGACAGAGAATACTATGTGGACCATGAGTCCGTATGATTATATTTGTAAGAGATAATTATTGTATATATGTAGCCGGTAGTGTCGGATAGATATACGAGAACTTGTTGTTCGACCAATCTCTCGGAGAAGGAGAGGTGGTCGATATCACTTCTCACTGTATGCATATATGTTCATGACGATCTTCTGTTTCCTTCGTTTGCTTACTAGCTAACTAGCGTGTCTAGTCCTCTCTATACGTATGTATAGTACGTAGCGTCGACCAAGCACGGATGTAAGAGAGGACACTTCTCTCTATTAATTATAGCTAGCTAACACAATATATGAAACACCTAAATTAACCCGCCAAAACACCCAAAACCCCCCCCCCTTCAAAAAAAACCAAAAACCCCAGGCACAGAAATGCTGACGCTTGGATGCCTATTGGTCCCGGTTGGTGCCACCAACCGGGACCAAAGGGTCTCCTGCCTGGGCTCTGCGCACTGCCCGCGTGGAGGCCCATCAGTCCCGGTTCTGGATTGAACCGGGACTAAAGGGTCGGGGCATTAGTACCGACACTTTAGTCCCGGTTCAGGAACCGGGACTAAAGGCCCTTACGAACCGGGACTATAGGCCCTTTTTCTACCAGTGGTTCATGACTTCCATCTTTTTGGATGGGTGAATCAAGGGGCCCTCTAAAACCTTTATAGTAATCAAATTCGTGCACTTGTACGGGTAGTAGTGTCGCTACTCTAGTCCAATTGAAGTGTCTTTGTTTGAAGGCTTGTGAGAATTCGTCTTCCAAAAAATTATTACCACGGAGAAGGTGTATCTGAGATATTTCGTTCTAATTCTTAGTTGTTGGAGCTACATTGTAGTTTCTTGGATCTTCTATTCAAAGCATTGTATTTGTAGTTGTTTTATGTTCTATTAAGTTAAATATATTTCTAAAAAAACCAAAAAAATTTAAGGTCGGCTTTCACTACTAGGCCAAGGTGTGCGGAATCCTAGAATTTGCTCGGTGATGGGCGATGACGTTCCTGTTGGGTAACGTAGTAATTTCAAAAATTTCCTACGCACACACATGATCATGGTGATGCATAGCAACGAGAGGGAAGAGTTTGTCCACGTACCGTCGTAGACCAAATGCGGAAGCGTTAGCACAACACGGTTGAAGTAGTCGTGCGTCTTCACGATCCGACCGATCCAAGTACCGAATGCATGGCACCTCCGAGTTCTGCACACGTTCAGCTCGATGACGTCCCATGAACTCCGATCTAGCAGAGCTTCACGGAAGTGTTCCGTTAGCACGACGGCATGTTGACAGTGATGATGTTGCTACCGACGCAGGGCTTCGCCAAAGCACCGCTACGAGGTGGATTATGGTGAAGGGGGGCACCGCACACAACTAAGGGATCAATGATCAACTTGTGTGTCCTGGGGTGCCCCACTGCCCCTGTATATAAAGGAGCAAGGGAGGAGGAGGCCGGCCCTAGGAGGGGCACGCTAAGGGAGTAGGATTCCTACTCCTAGTAGGAGTAGGTTTCCTCCTTTCCTAGTCCAACTAGGAGAAGGAGGGAAAGGAGGGAAGGGGAGAAAGAAGGGAGAGGGGGGCCGCGCCCCAAACCCCTTGTCCAATTCAGACTGGGCTTGGGAGGGGCGCATGCCACCTCCTGGCTGCTGCCTCTCCTTCCCACTAAAGCCCATTAAGGCCCAACACTTCTTCCTCGTATTCCCATAATTCCCCGGTACTCCAAAAAATACCCGAATCACTCGGAACCTTTCTGATGTCCGAATATAGTCGTCCAATATATCGATCTTTACGTCTTGACCATTTTGAGACTCCTCGTCATGTCCCCGATCTCATCCGGGACTCCCATCTACCTTCGGTACATCAAAACACATAAACTCATAGTACAAATCGTCACCGAACATTAAGCGTGCGGACCCTACGGGTTCGAGAACTATGTAGACATGACCAAGACACGTCTCCGGTCAATAGCCAATAGCGGAACCTGGATGCTCATATTGGCTCACACATATTCTACGAAGATCTTTATCGGTCAAACCGTATAACAACATACGTTGTTCCCTTTGTCATCGGTATGTTACTTGCCCGAGATTCGATCGTCGGTATCTCAATACCTAGTTCAATCTCGTTACCGGCAAGTCTCTTTACTCGTTCCGTAATACATCATCCCATAACTAACTCATTAGTTACAATGCTTGCAAGGCTTATACTGACGTGCATTACCGAGTGGGCTCAGAGATACCTCTCCAACAATCGGAGTGACAAATCCTAATCTCAAAATACGCCAACTCAACAAGTGCCTTCAGAGACACCTCTAGAGCACCTTTATAGTCACCCAGTTAGGTTGTTATGTTTGGTACCACACAAAGTGTTCCTTCGGTAAAGGGGAGTTGCATAATCTCATAGTCATAGGAACATGTATAAGTCATGAAGAAAGTAATAGCAACATACTAAACGATCAAGTGCTAAGCTAACGGAATGGGTCAAGTCAATCACATCATTCTCCTAACGATGTGATCCCGTTAATCAAATGACAACTCATGTCTATGGCTAGGAAACATAACCATCTTTGATCAACGAGCTAGTCAAGTAGAGGCATACTAGTGACACTTTGTTTGTCTATGTATTCACACATGTATTATGTTTCCGATTAATACAATTCTAGCATGAATAATAAACATTTATCATGATATAAGGAAATAAATAATAACTTTATTATTGCCTCTAGGGCATATTTCCTTCAGTCTCCCACTTGCACTAGAGTCAATAATCTAGTTCACATATTTATGTGATTAGTTCACATCTCCATGTGACTAATACCCAAAGGGTTTACTGTAGTCAATAATCTAGTTCACATCGCTATGTGATTAACACCCAAAGAGTGATCATGTTTTGCTTCTCAGAGAAGTTTAGCCTGCGGGTCTGCAACATCCAGATCCGTATGTAATTCACAAATTTCTATGTCTACAATGCTCTGCACGGAGCTACTCTAACTAATTGCTCCCACTTCCAATATGTATCCAGATCGAGACTTAGAGTCATCTAGATCGATGTAAAAAGCTTGCATCGACGTAACTCTTTACTACGAACTCTTTTTATCACCTCCATAACCGAGAAATATTTCCTTATTCCTCTAAGGATAATTTTGACCGATGTCTAGTGATCTACTCCTAGATCACTATTGTACTCCCTTGCCAGAAAGAAGCTAAGGTATACAATAGGACTGGTAAACAGCATAGCATACTTTATAGAACCTATGACTGAGGCATAGGGAATGACTTCTCATTCTCTTTCTATTTTCTGCTGTTGTCGTGTTTTGAGTCTTTACTCAACTTCACACCTTGCAACACAGGCAAGAACTCCTTTGATTGTTCCATTTTGAACTACTTCAAAATCTTGTCAAGGTATGTACTTATTGAAAAAACTTATCAAGCGTCTTGATCTATCTCTATAGATCTTGATGCTCAATGTGTAAGCAGCTGTACCGAGGTCTTTCTTTGAAAAACTCTTTTCAAACACTCCTTTATGCTTTCCAGAAAATTCTACATTATTTCCGATCAACAATATGTCATTCACATATACTTATCAGAAATGGTGTAGTGCTCCCACTCACTTTCTTAAATACAGGCTTCACCGCAAGTCTATATAAAACCATATGCTTTGATCACTTTATCAAAGCATATATTCCAACTCCGAGATGCTTGCACCAGTCCATAGATGGATTGCTGGAGCTTGCTCACTTTGTTAGCACCTTTAGGATCGACAAAACCTTCTAGTTGCATCATATACAACTCTTCTTTTAAGAAATCCATGAAGGAATACAATTTTGACATCCATTTGCGAAATTTCATAAAATGCGGCAACCGCTAACATGATTTGGACAGACTTTTAAGCATCGATACGAGTGAGAAAATCTCATTGTAGTCAACACCTTGAACTCGTCGAAAACATTTTGCGACAATTCGAGCTTTGTAGATAGTAACACTACTATCAGAGTCCGTCTTCCTCTTGAAGATCCATTTATTCTTAATGACTCACCGATCATCGGGCAAGTCAATCAAAGTCCATACTTTGTTCTCATATATGGATCCCATCTCAGATTTCATGGCATCAAGCCATTTCGTGGAATCTGGGCTCATCATCGCTTCCTCATAGTTCGTAGGTTCGTCATGGTCAATTAACATGATCTCCAGAACAAGAGTACCGTACCACTCTGGTGCGGATCTCACTGTGGTTGACCTACGAGGTTCGGTAGTAATTTGATCTGAATTTATATGATCATCATCATTAGCTTCCTCACTAATTGGTGTAGGAGTTACAGAAACAAATTTCTGTGATGAACTACTTTCCAATAAGGGAGCAGGTACAATTACCTCATCAAGTTCTACTTTCCTCCCACTCACTTCTTTTGAGAGAAACTCCTTCTCTAGAAAGGATCCATTCTCAACAACAAATATCTTGCCTACGGATCTGTGATAGAAGATGTACCCAACAGTTACTTTTGGGTGTCCTATGAAGACACATTTCTCCGATTTGGGTTTGAGCTTATCAGCATGAAACTTTTTCACATAAGCATTGCAAGGCCAAACTTTAAGAAACGACAATTTTGATTTCTTGCCAAACCACAGTTCATTTTGTGTCGTCCCAACGGATTTAGATGGTGCCCTATTTAACATGAATGTAGCTGTCTCTAATGCATAACCCCAAAACGATAGTGGTAAATCAGTAAGAGACATCATAGATTGCACTATATCCAATAAAGTACGGTTACGATGTTCGGACACACCATTATGCTGTAGTGTTCCAGGTGGCATGAATTTTTGAAACTATTTCACATTGTTTTAATTGAAGACCAAACTCGTAACTCAAATATTCGTCTCCGCGATTAGATCGTAGAAACTTTATTTTCTTGTCACGATGATTTTCCACTTCACTCTGAAATCTTTGAACTTTTCAAATGTTTCAGACTTATGTTTCATCAAGTAGATATACCCATATCTGCTCAAATCATCTATGAAGGTCAGAAAATAACGATACCCGCCGCGAGCCTCAACACTCATCGGATCGCATACATCAGTATGTATTATTTCCAATAAGTCAGTTGCTCGCTCCATTGTTCCGGAGAACGGAGTCTTAGTCATCTTGCCCATGAGGCATGGTTCGCAAGCATCAAGTGATACATAATCAAGTGATTCCAAAATTCCATCAGCATGGAGTTTCTTCATGCACTTTATACCAATATGACCTAATGTTGGGTAACGTAGTAATTTCAAAAATTTCCTACGCACACGCAAGATCATGGTGATGCATAGAAACGAGAGGGGAGAGTGTGTCTACGTACCCTCGTAGACCGAAAGCGGAAGCGTTAGCACAATGCGGTTGATGTAGTCGTACGTCTTCACGATCCGACCGATCAAGTACCGAACGCACGGCACCTCCGAGTTCTGCACACGTTCAACTCGATGACATCCCTCGAACTCCGATCCAGCCGAGTGTTGAGGGAGAGTTTTGTCAGCACGACGGCGTGGTGACGATGATGATGTTCTACCGACGTAGGGCTTCGCCTAAGCACCGCTACGATATGATCAAGGTGGATTATGGTGGAGGGGGGCACCGCACACGGCTAAGAGATCAAGGGATCAATTGTTGTCTCTATGGGGTGCCCCCTGGCCACATATATAAAGGAGTGGAGGAGGGGGGAGAGGGCCGGCCCCTATGGCGCTCCCTGGAGGAGTCCTACTCCCACCGGGAGTAGGATTCCCCCCCCCCCCTTCCAAGTAGTAGGAGTAGGAGTCAAGGGAAGGGAAGAAAAAGAGAAGAAAGGAGGGGGCGCAATCCCTCCCCCTAGTCCAATTCGGACTAGGCCTTGGGGGGGCGCCCAACCTCTCCTCTCTCTTTCCCCTAAAGCCCAATAAGGCCCATATACTCCCCGGCGAATTCCCGTAACTCTCCGGTACTCCGAAAAATACCCGAATCACTCGGAACCTTTCCGATGTCCGAATATAGTCGTCCAATATATCGATCTTTACGTCTCGACCATTTCGAGACTCCTCGTCATGTCCCCAATCTCATCCAGGACTCCGAACTACCTTCGGTATATCAATACACATAAACTCATAATATAACCGTCATCGAACTTTAAGCGTGCGGACCCTACGGGTTCGAGAACTATGTAGACATGACCGAGACACGTCTCCGGTAAATAACCAATAGCGGAACCTAGATGCTCATATTGGCTCCTACATATTCTACGAAGATCTTTATCGGTCAAACCGCATAACAACATACATTGTTCCCTTTGTCATCGGTATGTTACTTGTCCGAGATTCGATCGTCGGTATCTCAATACCTAGTTCAATCTCGTTACCGGCAAGTATCTTTACTCGTGCCGTAACACATCATCCCGCAACTAACTCATTTGTTGCAATGCTTGCAAGGCTTATAGTGATGTGCATTACCGAGTGGGCCGAGAGATACCTCTCCGACAATCGGAGTGACAAATCCTAATCTCGAAATACGCCAACCGAACAAGTACCTTCGGAGACACCTGTAGAGCACCTTTATAATCACCCAGTTACGTTGTGACGTTAGGTAGCACACAAAGTGTTCCTCCGGTAAATGGGAGTTGCATAATCTCATAGTCATAGGAACATGTATAAGTCATGAAGAAAGCAATAGCAACAAACTAAACGATCAAGTGCTATGCTAACGGAATGGGTCAAGTCAATCACATCATTCTCTAATGACGTGACCCCGTTAATCAAATGACAACTCATGACTATGGCTAGGAAACTTAACCATCTTTGATTCAACGAGCTAGTCAAGTAGAGGCATACTAGTGACATACTTTTTATCTATGTATTCACACATGTATTATGTTTCCGGTTAATACAATTCTGGCATGAATAATAAACATTTATCATGATATAAGGAAATAAATAATAACTTTATTATTGCCTCTAGGGCATATTTCCTTCATTCCCCACTTGCACTAGAGTCAATAATCTAGTTCACATCGCCATGTGATTTAACATCAATAGTTCACATTACCATGTGATTAACACCCATAGTTCACATCGTCATGTGACCAAAACCCAAAGGGTTTACTAGAGTCAATAATCTAGTTCACATCGCTATGTGATTAATACCCAAAGAGTAATAAGGTGTGATCATGTTTTGGTTGTGAGGGAAGTTTAGTCAACGGGTCTGCCACATTCAGATCCGTATGTATTTTGCAAATTTCTATGTCAACAATGCTCTGCACGGAGCTACTCTAGCTAATTTCTCCCACTTTCAATATGTATCCAGATTGAGACTTTGAGTCATCTGGATCAGTGTCAAAACTTGCATCGACGTAACCCTTTACGACGAACCTTTTGTCACCTCCATAATCGAGAAACATATCCTTGTTCCACTAAGGATAATTTTGACCAATGTCTAGTGATCTACTCCTAGATCACTATTATACTCCCTTGCCAAACTCAGGGCAGGGTATACAATAGGTCTGGTACACAGCATGGCATACTTTATAGAACCTATGGATGAGGCATAGGGAATGACTTCCATTCTCTCTCTATCTTCTGCCGTGGTCAGGTTTTGAGTCTTACTCAACTTCACACCTTGTAACACAGGAAAGAACTCCTTCTTTGACTGTTCCATTTTCAACTACTTCAAAATGTTGTCAAGGTATGTACTCATTGAAAAACTTATCAAGCGTCTTGATCTATCTCTATAGATCTTGATGCTCAATATGTAAGCAGCTTCACCGAGGTCTTTCTTTGAAAAACTCATTTCAAACATTCCTTTATGCTTAGCAGAATAATTCTACATTATCTCCGATCAACAATATGTCATTCACATATACTTATCAGAAATGATGTAGTGCTCCCACTCACTTTCTTGTAAATACAGGCTTCACCGCAAGTATGTATAAAACTCTATGCTTTGATCAACTTATCAAAGCGTATATTCCAACTCTGAGGTGCTTGCACCAGTCCATAAATGGATCGCTGGAGCTTGCATATTTTGTTAGTACCTTTAGGATTGACAAAACCTTCTGGTTGTATCATATACAACTCTTCTTTAATAAATCCATTAAGGAATGCAGTTTTGTTTATCCATTTGCCAGATTTCATAAAATGCGACAATTGCTAACATGATTCGGACAGACTTCATCATAGATACGAGTGAGAAACTCTCATCGTAGTCAACACCTTGAACTTGTCGAAAACCTTTTTGCGACAATTCTAGCTTTGTAGATAGTAACACTACTATCAGATTCCGTCTTCCTCTTGAAGATCCATTTAATATCAATGGCTCGCCGATCAATGGGCAAGTCAATCAAAGCCTATACTTTGTTCTCATACATGGATCTCATCTCAGATTTCATGGCCTCAAGCCATTTCGCGGAATCTAGGCTCATCATCGCTTCCTCATAGTTCGTAGGCTCGTCATGGTCAAGTAACATGACCTCCAGAACAGGATTACCGTACCACTCTGGTGCAGATCTCACTCTGGTTTACCTACGAGGTTTGGTAGTAACTTGATCTGAAGTTACATGGTCATCATCATTAGCTTCCTCACTAATTGGTGTAGTAGTCACAGGAACAGATTTCTGTGATGAACTACTTTCCAATAAGGGAGCAGGTAGAGATACCTCATCAAGTTCTACTTTCCTCCGACTCACTTCTTTCGAGAGAAACTCCTTCTCTAGAAAGGATCCATTCTCAGCAATGAATATCTTGCCTTCGGACCTGTGATAGAAGGTGTACCCAACATTTTCTTTTAGGTATCCTATGAAGACGCACTTCTCCGATTTGGGTTTGAGATTATAAGGTTGAAACTTTTTCACATAAGCATTGCAACCTCAAACTTTAAGAAACGACAGCTTAGGTTTCTTGCCAAACCATAGTTCATACGGTGTCGTCTCAACGGATTTAGATGGTGCCCTATTTAACGTGAATGTAGTTGTCTCTAATGCATAACCCCAAAACGATAGTGGTAAATCGATAAGAGACATCATAGATCGCACCATATCTAATAAAGTACGGTTACGACGGTCGGACACATCATTACACTGTGGTGTTCCAGGTGGCGTGAGTAGTGAAACTATTTCACATTGTTTTAACTGAAGGCCAAACTCGTAACTCAAATATTTTACTTCTGCGATCATATCGTAGAAACTTTTATTTTTGTTATGATGATTCTCCACTTTACTCTGAAATTCTTTGAACTTTTTAAATTTTTCAGACTTGTCTTTCATCAAGTAGATATACCCATATCTGCTCAAATCATCTGTGAAGGTTAGAAAATAATGATATCCGCCGCGAGCCTCAACACTCATCGGACTGCATACATCAGTATGTATTATTTCCAATAAGTCAATTGCTCGCTCCATTGTTCCGGAGAACGGAGTCTTAGTCATCTTGCCCATGAGGCATGGTTCGCAAGCATCAACTGATTCATAATCAAGTGATTCCAAAAGCCCATCAACATGGATTTTCTTCATGCGCTTTACACCAATATGACCTAAACGGAAGTGCCACAAATAAGTTGCACTATCATTATTAACTTTGCATCTTTTGGCTTCAATATTATGAAAATGTGTATCACCACGATCGAGATCCAACAAACCATTTTCATTGGGTGTATGACCATAGAAGGTTTTATTCATGTAAACAGAACACAAATTATTCTCTAACTTACATGAATAACCGTATTGCAATAAACATGATCCAATCATATTCATGCTCAACGCAAACACTAAATAACATTTATTTTAGGTTTAACACTAATCCCGAAAGTATAGGGAGTGTGCGATGATGATCATATAAATCTTGGAACCATTTCCAATACACATCGTCACTTCACCCTTAACTAGTCTCTGTTCATTCTGCAACTCCCGTTTCGAGTTACTATTCTTAGCAACTGAACTAGTATCAAATACTGAGGGGTTGCTATAAACACTAGTAAAGTACACATCAATAACATGTATATCAAATATACTTATGTTCACTTTGCCATCCTCCTTATCCGCCAATTACTTGGGGTAGTTCTGCTTCCAGTGACCAGTCCCTTTGCAGTAGAAGCACTCAGTTTCAGGCTTAGGTCCAGACTTGGGTTTTTTCACTTGAGCAGCAACTTGCTTGCCGTTCTTCTTGAAGTTCCCCTTTCTTCCCTTTGTCCCTTTACTTGAAACTAGTGGTTTTGTTTACCATCAACACTTGATGCTTTTCTTGATTTCTACCTTCATCGATTTCAGCATCACAAAGAGCTTGGGAATCGTTTCCATTATCCCTTGCATATTATAGTTCATCACAAAGTTCTACTAGCTTGGTGATGGTGACTAGAGAATTTTGTCAATCACTATTTTATCTGGAAGATTAACTCCCACTTGATTCAAGCGATTGTAGTACCCAGACAATCTGAGCACATGCTCACTGCTTGAGCTATTCTCCTCCATCTTTTAGCTATAGAACTTGTTGGAGACTTCATATCTCTCAACTCGGGTATTTGCTCGAAATATTAACTTCAATCCTGGAACATCTCATATGGTCCATGACGTTCAAAACGTCTTTGAAGTCCCGACTCTAAGCCGTTTAAGCATGGTGCACTAAACTATCAAGTAATCATCATATTGAGCTAGCCAAACGTTCATAACATCTGCATCTGCTCCTGCAATAGGTTTGTCACCTAGCGGTGCATCAAGGACATAATTCTTCTGTGCAGCAATGAGGATAAACCTCAGATCACGGATCCAATCCACATCATTGCTACTAACATCTTTCAACTTAGTTTTCTCTAGGAACATATCAAAAATAAAACAGGGGAGCTAAACGCGAGCTATTGATCTACAACATAGATATGCTAATACTACCAGGACTAAGTTCATGATAAATTTAAGCTCAATTAATCATATTACTTAAGAACTCCAACTTAGAAAGACATCCCTCTAATCTTCTAAGTGATCACATGATCCAAATCAACTAAACTATAACCGATCATCACGTGAAATGGAGTAGTTTTCAAAGGTGAACATCACTATGTTGATCATATCTACTATATGATTCACGCTCGACCTTTCGGTATCAGTGTTCCGAGGCCACATCTGCATATGCTAGGCTCATCAAGTTTAACCTGAGTATTCTGCGTGTGCAAAACTGGCTTGCACCCATTGTAGATGGACGTAGAGCTTGTCACACCCGATCATCACGTGGTATCTGGGCACGACGAACTTTGGCAACGGTGCATACTCAGGGAGAACACTTTTTATCTTGAAATTTAGTGAGAGATCATCTTATAATGCTACCGTCAATCAAAGCAAGATAAGATGTATAAAAGATAAACATCACATGCAATCAAAAATATGTGACATGATATGGCCATCATCATCTTGTGCCTTTGATCTCCATCTCCAAAGCATCGTCATGATTTCCATCGTCACCGGCATGACACCATGATCTCCATCATATTGATCTATATCAATGTGTCGTCACATGGTCGTCTCGCCAACTATTGCTCTTGCAACTATTGCTATCGCATAGCGATAAAGTAAATCAATTATTTGGCGCTTGCATCTTATGCAATAAAGAGACAACCATAAGGCTTCTGCCAGTTGCCGATAACTTCAACAAAACATGATCATCTTATACAACAACTTATATCTCATCACGTCTTGACCATATCACATCACAACATGCCCTGCAAAAACAAGTTAGACGTCCTCTACTTTGTTGTTGCAAGTTTTACGTGGCTGCTACAGGCTGAGCAAAAACCGTTCTTACCTACGCATCAAAACCACAACGATAGTTTGTCAAGTTAGTGCTGTTTTAACCTTCTCAAGAACCGGGCATAGCCACACTCGGTTCAACTAAAGTTGGAGAAACTGACACCCGCTAGTCACCTGTGTACATAGCACGACGGTATAACCAGTCTCGCGTAAGCGTACGCGTAATGTCGGTCCGGGCCACTTCATCCAACAATACTGCCGAACCAAAGTGTGACATGCTGGTAAGCAGTATGACTTATATCGCCCACAACTCACTTGTGTTCTACTCGTACATATTACATCAACGCATAAAACCTGGCTCTGATGCCACTGTTGGGTAACGTAGTAATTTCAAAAATTTCCTACGCACACGCAAGATCATGGTGATACATAGCAACGAGAGGGGAGATTGTGTCTACGTACCCTCGTAGACCGAAAGAGGAAGCATTAGCACAATGCGGTTGATGTAGTCGTACGTCTTCACGATCCGACCGATCAAGTACCGAACGCACGGCACCTCCGAGTTCTGCACACGTTCAACTCGATGACGTCCCTCGAACTCCGATCCAGCCAAGTGTTGAGGGAGAGTTTCGTCAGCATGACAGCATGGTGACGATGATGATGTTCTACCGACATAGGGCTTCGCCTAAGCACCGCTACGATATGATCGAGGTGGATTGTGGTGGAGGGGGGCACCGCACACGGCTAAGAGATCAAGGGATCAATTGTTGTCTCTATGGGGTGCCCCCTGGCCACGTATATAAAGGAGTGGAGGAGAGGGGAGAGGGCCGGCCCCTATGGCGCACCCTGGAGGAGCCCTACTCCCATCGGGAGTAGGATTCCCCCCCCCCCTTCCAAGTATTAGGAGTAGGAGTCAAGGCAAGGGAAGAAAAAGAGAAGGAAGGAGGGGGCGCAGTCCCTCCCCTTAGTCCAATTCGGACTAGGCCTTGGGGGGCGCCCAACCTCTCCTGTCTCTTTCCCCTAAAGCCCAATAAGGCCCATATACTCCCCGGCGAATTCCCGTAACTCTCTAGTACTCCGAAAAATATCCGAATCACTCGGAACCTTTCCGATGTCCGAATATAGTCATCCAATATATTGATCTTTACGTCTCGACCATTTCGAGACTCCTCGTCATGTCCCCGATCTCATCCGGGACTCTGAACTACCTTCGGTACATCAATACACATAAACTCATAATATAACCGTCATCGAACTTTAAGCGTGCAGACCCTACGGGTTCGAGAACTATGTAGACATGACTGAGACACGTCTCCGGTCAATAACCAATAGCAGAACCTGGATGCTCATATTGGCTCCTACATATTCTATGAAGATCTTTGTCGGTCAAACTGCATAACAACATACGTTGTTCCCTTTGTCATCGGTGTGTTACTTGCCCGAGATTCGATCGTCGGTATCTCAATACCTAGTTCAATCTCGTTACCGGCAAGTCTCTTTACCATTCCGTAATACATCATCCCGTAACTAACTCATTAGTTACAATGCTTGCAAGGCTTATAGTGACGTGCATTACCGAGTGGGCTCAGAGATACCTCTCCAACAATCGGAGTGACAAATCCTAATCTCAAAATACGCCAACTCAACAAGTACCTTCGGAGACACCTCTAGAGCACCTTTATAATCATCCAGTTAGGTTGTGACGTTTGGTAGCACACAAAGTGTTCCTCCGGTAAACGGGAGTTGCATAATCTCATAGTCATAGGAACATGTATAAGTCATGAAGAAAGCAATAGCAACATACTAAACGATCAAGTGCTAAGCTAACGAAATGGGTCATGTCAATCACATCATTCTCCTAATGATGTGATCCCATTAATCAAATGACAACTCATGTCTATGGCTAGGAAGCATAACCATCTTTGATCAACGAGCTAGTCAAGTAGAGGCATACTAGTGACATACTATTTGTCTATGTATTCACACATGTATTATGTTTCCGGTTAATACAATTCTAGCATGAATAATAAACATTTATCATGATATAAGGAAATAAATAATAACTTTATTATTGCCTCTAGGGCATATTTCCTTCACCTAAACGGCAGTGCCACAAACAAGTTGCACTATCATTATTAACTTTGCATCTTTTGGCTTCAATATTATGAATATATGTATCACTACGACCGATATCCAACAAACTATTTTCATTGGGTGTATTACCATAGAAGGTTTTATTCATGTAAATAGAACAATAATTATTCTCTAACTTAAATGAATAATCGTATTGCAATAA
This sequence comes from Triticum aestivum, assembly GCF_018294505.1. Lineage (NCBI taxonomy): Eukaryota > Viridiplantae > Streptophyta > Magnoliopsida > Poales > Poaceae > Triticum > Triticum aestivum. The sequence continues at coordinate 565,638,935 of NC_057809.1, read as the reverse complement.
ACATGATCAAATCATATTCATGCTTAACGCAAAGACCAAATAACACTTATTTAGGTTCAACACTAATCCCGAAAGTATAGGGAGTGTGCGATGATGATCATATCAATCTTGGAACTACTTCCAACACACATCGTCACCTCGCCCTTAACTAGTTTCTGTTCATTCTGCAACTCCTGTTTCGAGTTACTACTCTTTAGCAACTGAACCAGTGTCAAGTACTGAGGGGTTGCTATAAACACTAGTAAAGTACACATCAATAACATGTATATCAAATATACTTATGTTCACTTTGCCATCCTTCTTATCCGCCAAATACTTGGGGCAGTTCTGCTTCCAGTGACCAGTCCCTTTGCAGTAGAAGCACTTAGTCTCAGGCTTAGGTCCAGACTTGGGCTTCTTCACTTGAGCATCAACTTGCTTGCCGTTCTTCTTGAAGTTCCCTTTCTTTCCTTTGCCCTTTTTACTTGAAACTAGTGGTCTTATCAACCATCAACTCTTGATGTTTTTTCTTGATTTCTACCTTCGCCGATTTCAGCATCGCAAAGAGCGTGGGAATCGTTTTCTTTATCCCTTGCATATTATAGTTCATCATGAAGTTCTAGTAACTTGGTGATAGTGACTACAGAACTCTGTCAATCACTATCTTATCTAGAAGATTAACTCCCATTTGATTCAAGTGATTGTAGTACTCAGACATTCTGAGCACATGCTCACTAGCTGAGCTATTCTCCTCCATCTTGTAGGCAAAGTACTGTCAGAGGTCTCATACCTCTTGACACGGGATGAGTATGAAATACCAATTTCAACTCTTAGAACATCTTATACGTTCTGTGGCATTCAAAACATTTTTGAAGGCCAGGTTCTAAGCTGTAAAGCATGGTGCACTAAACTATTAAGTAGTCATCATACCGAGCTTTGTCAAACGTTCATAACGTGTGTATCTGCTCCTGCAATCGGTCTGTCACCAAGCGGTGCATCAAGAACATAATTCTTCTGTGCAGCAATGAGGATAAACCTGAGAATACGGAGCTAGTCCGCATTATCACTACTAACATTTTTCAACATAGCTTTTCTCTAGGAACATATCAAAAATAAATGGGGAAGCTATGTGCGAGCTATTGATGTACAACATAGATATGCAAATACTATCAGGACTAAGTTCATGATAAATTTAAGTTCAACTAATCATATTACTTAAGAACTCCCACTTAGATAGATATCCCTCTAATCATCTAAGTGATCACGTGATCAATATCAACCAAACCATTTTCGATCATCACGTGAGATGGAGTAGTTTTCAATGGTGAACATCACTATGTTGATCATATCTACTATATGATTCATGCTCGACCTTTCGGTCTCCAGTGTTCTGAGGCCATATCTTCATATGCTAGGCTCATCAAGTTTAACCCGAGTATTCTGCGTGTGCAAAACTGGCTTGCACCCATTGTAGATGAATGTAGAGCTTATCACACCCGATCATCACGTGGTGTCTCGGCACAACGAACTTTGGCAACGGTGCATACTCAGGGAGAACACTTTTACCTTGAAATTTAGTGAGAGATCATCTTATAAAGCTACCATCGAACTAAGCAAAATAAGATGTATAAAAGATAAACATCACATGCAATCAAAAATATGTGACATGATATGGCCATGATCATCTTGCACCTTTGATCTCCATCTCCAAAGTACCGTCATGATCTCTATCGTCACCGGCATGACACCATGATCTCCATCATCTTGATCTCTATCAATGTGTCATCATATGGTCGTCTCACCAACTATTGCTCTTGCAACTATTGCTATCGCATAGCGATAAAGTAAAGAAATTGTATGGTGCTTGCATCTTATGTAATAGAGAGACAACCATAAGGCTTTTGCCAGTTGCCGATAACTTCAACAAAACATGATCATCTCATACAACAACTTATATCTCATCACGTCTTGACCATATCACATCACAACAAGCCCTGCAAAAACAAGTTAGGCGTCCTCTACTTTGTTGTTGCAAGTTTTACGTGGCTGATATGGGCTGAGCAAGAACCGTTCTTACCTACGCATCATAACCACAACGATATTTGTTCAAGTTAGTGTTGTTTTAACCTTCTCAAGGACCGATCGTAGTCACACTCGGTTCAACTAAAGTTGGAAAAACTGACACCCGCTAGCCACCTGTGTTCAAAGCACGTCGGTAGAACCAGTCTCGTGTAAGCGTACGAATAATGTCGGTCCGGGCCGCTTCATCCAACAACACCGCCGAACCAAAGTGTGACATGCTGGTAAGCAGTATGATTTGTATCGCCCACAACTCACTTGTGTTCTACTCGTGCATATAACATCTACGCATAAACCTGGCTCGGATGCCACTGTTGGGTAACGTAGTAATTTCAAAAAAAATCTACACACACACACAGGATCATGGTGATGCATAGCAACGAGAGGGGAGAGTGTGTCCACGCACTACTAGGAAAAGGGCTATAGATAGGATTGACACTAATGGCGCACCAGGGAAGTAATGCGCCACTACTATATACTAATGGCGCACCAGTTGGTGATGCGCCATTAGTGTGGAAGACACTAATGGCGCACCAGAAAATAGGTGCGCCACTAGTGATACTTTTTTTTTCATTTTTACATACATACTAATGGCACATCATATCAAAGTGCGGCATTACTAGTTCTAACTAGTAATGGCGCACCAGACAGGGAGTGCGCCAGTACTGAATTTTTTTTATTCTTTTTTTTTGCAAAACTACTAATGGCGCACCGCCTCACAGTGCGCCATTACTAGTTTAAACTACTAATGGTGCACCCTGTAAAAGTGCGCCATTAGTATATATATATATATATATATATATATATATATATATATATATATTTACTTTTCTGCAAAATTACTAATGGCGCACCACCTGCAGGTGCGCCATTAGTAACTAGGGTTACTAATGGCGCATTTGCAGGTGGTGCGCCATTAGTAACCTGGGACCCCAACAAGATATTTTGGACAACCACACCTACCCACTCACTTTCCCCACTTCATTCCCTCCACCTCCTTCTCCAAGCTTTCGGCTGCACGTCCAGAGGGAAGTATAGCCAGGGGCTTTCGGACCGAAGAGTGCATCTCCTACTGCACGAATTATCTAGGCATCGAGAACCCCGTTGGTCTGCCCGTCAACAGGCACCTCAGCAGGCTCGCTGGATGGGGTCACCGTGAGGGTCGCCGCGAAATGCATGTCGACTTCGAGGGTCGACTCGCCAACTTTGAAAGAGCAAACCTAGTCGCGCTACAACACATAGACGTGGTTGATCCTTGGGTGGTAAGCACAAAACCTTTATTGAGAAGACGTACAATGACCGAGGCTAACAGAGGACGGACGGAGATATAATCAAAGAGCACAACTCATGTTTCACGCGTTGGTTCAAGCAGAAGCTTCTGTCGTACCCTTTACATGAGGATTCTTCCGTGGAAGAACAACTCATATTCGCCTTGTCACAGGGCACCGAGCACAACCTGATGACCTATGAGGCGTACGATATCAACGGCTACACATTCTACACCGAGAACAAGGACATGAAGAGCGATGGTTATCAGAACTCCGGGGTAACGATGGAATCCTACACCGGTAACAACAAGGACAGATACTACGGAAGGATCGAGGAGATCTGGGAGCTGAGCTATGCTGGAGAGAAGGTCCCGATGTTCCGTGTCAGATGGGCCAAGAGCGTCCTAAAAGAAGACCGATATTTCACCACCATGGTTATACCCGAAGCCAAATCCAAGACCGCGGGCGCAAATGTCACTGCGAAAAATGAGCCATGGGTACTGGCTTCCCAAGTGGACCAATGCTTCTTCATTACCAACCCGTCAAAGCCCAGTCGTGTTGTCGTGAGGAGAGGCAAAAGGAAGATCATCGGAATGGATGGAGTAGCCAATGAGCAAGACTTCGACAAGTACGGCGACCCGAAGATGGAACATGACGACGACGATGAAGTAGCAGCACACACCACAAGAAGAAGCAGGACCACCCTACCTAAAGGACGTCCGTTCCACAGAAGAACTCCATTTGCGAAAAAGAAGGGCAAGAAGATTGTGAACAGATAGCTAGCTAAGATCGATTGTATTTAAATCTTAGTCTTCATTTCTCGATTGTATTTCATGGGCACTTTTTGATATCATGAATATTTTTAAATTTCACGGGCACTTTTTGAATTCATGAGGACACTCGATCTCGATCCCCCTCCACCGCCGCCGACGAGCACTCGCCCCCCCGCACCCTCCCCCGCTCCACCGCCGCCAACGGGCACCCCCCGCACCCTCCCCCGCTCCACCGCCGCCGCCGATGATATTTTCAAGTAACAAATTTGAAAATATTTTTTTAAAAATTATTACTGTTTTTATAAAAAATATTACTATTATGATTTAAACAAGTTTGAACATATTTAAACACAAATAAATATCAAACAACATTTAAAATGCAAAAAAATATTGCGGAGCCTGGGAATCGAACCCAGGACCTCCTGGTGTGTGTGCTACATACTGACCAGTCGGGCTAGTGGGCGGGTTCTGATGTGGATTGGGTTAGGTGCAATATAACCTGTGCTCGAACTGTAATAAAAAAACATTTAAAAAACATTCTAATGGCGCACCGCTGCGGGGTGCGCCATTGCTATCTAAAAAAAGATTTCTAATGGTGCACCGAGGTGTGGTGCGCCATTAGTAAGCTTCCCCTAGCTATCCTCCCTCTCCCTCGCCAGATCCCCTTTGACCCTCTCTCCCTCGCCAGATCCCCTTCAACCCTCTCTCCCTCGCCACCAGATCCACCCGCGTGCTGCCCCGACCCACGACGCCGCCGCTCCGACCCTCACCGGACTCCACCCCCGCCGCCCCCGCGCCCCCACCCCCGCCGCCCCGACCCTCGCCGGACTCCACACCCCCGCCACCCCCGCGCCCCCGTGCCCCCACCCTCGCCGCCCCGACCCTCGCCGGACTCCACACCCCCGCCACCCCCGCGCCCCCACCCCCGCCGCCCCCGCGCCCCCGCGCCCCCACCCCCGCCGCCCCGACCCTCGCTGGACTCCTCCTCGCCGTCGGCGCCGAGCAGCGACGCAACATCGTACGCCCCCCGACCCTCCTCCTCCCCTTGCCCCCCGCCTGCACAGCTGACGGCCCCTTCTCTGTCTTGCAGGGCAAGGTCTCCGGCGCCTCTACGACATCGACGCCTCCACCGTCTACGGCGTCTGCGCCTTCTTCCACCTCCGGCCACCGCGGCCTCACCGTCTGTGGAGGTATCTGCTCCTAAGATCTCTGCGTCCTGCTCCCCTTGGCCCTCCCGGTTCTTCTCCACTAAGGTGTGTTTCTCCATGCCCCTGTCTCCGCCATTCCAGGGCTTAATAGATCTCCTATGATATATGACTTGTTTATGAAGATTTTGATGTGTTATGCCTTGTTCTTGTCTGTACATTTGCGCCCTTCCAGGGCTTAACTTGCTTATGAATACATCTCCCATTGATTTTGATGTAGTTTTAGAGTGGCTAGTATGTATGTAGTGGAGCTAGCAGTAGCAGCTGCTTCTACGGCACCTTCTTTGCTGTTCAGCTGTGTCAAACAAAATTCCAATGGCCAACTCATATGCCCGCAATTTGCTCATGATTATTATTTATCTCACATCACCTTCTCCTCTTTGCTTGCCATGCACTCCCAGCTCCGTCATCGCGACCGCGTAATAGTCCGCGGGTGATACAACATGCTCAAATTCAGTAATTAATCAGTATATATATATACCATAAGAGAAGTCTCAAAGATTGGGACTATCTTGCCTTATGTTTCAAACTTTGAACTATATACATGACTTCTATTTTATTTTTGAAATTCACAGAGTTAGGACTATCGTGTGGATGATGCTAAACAGAGATAGGAGTAGTAGTGGTGGCCATCTAGTTGGACTACTACTGCTAGGACTTGCTCCAAATTTTAGGATTTCTTTTCTTTTAGGATTTATTTTCTTCTAGGACTAGGTTTTTATTATTTTTCTGTTGTGATTGTTTTGAGATCTTTCTTTTTCATTTCCTACTATCCTTATCCTAATTATCTTAAATTGTTATGATGTGTGTAACAGGATTAGATCTTGGATTTGCTAGTGGACTTTGGGAGTTTCTTAGCCAGCTTGGTGACTCCATATTTTTCACTATTTAAGCAAGTCTTTTGTAAGCATTAAACTTTCAGCACTACATTTCTATCTTATGTGTACATCTGTTTGCTTCCAATTGCTATATATGTATTGTTGTTACTAAAAATGATGAAGCTCCTGTCAATTGCTATACATATATATGTGTATGATGATCCTCCTTTCCTGCAGTAGTATAACTAGGATATAAAGCACATTGAACTAACAATCTTGTATGGTGCCTAAACTACAATGATTCAGGAACATCAGATGACATAGCATGTGGATATTGACATAGGATGAGTAGAATAATAAGTGAGCCAAAAGTGATGGACAAACCTCGTGCTAGGAATTCTCGAGGGTTGCAGTACATGGAATGCATTTGCAAATGCAGCCAAAAACTGATATATACCAAAAAAAATTGTATAGAAATATGCAGAATTTTCTGCTCTGATTGTTGCTCAAAGAAATTTAGCAAAAAAATGGGGTCCTGGGAGACGCCACTGCTGCTTGAGGCCCTTGAGAGGCCCTTCGTGTCGTGATGATTTTGCAAGTACCCCGAGAGGCCCTTGAGTTTGCCAGAATGTCGATTAACTTCCGTTCCGGCAAATCCGGGTACTCCATATGTCCTATTTTCAGCAAAGGTCATGCTGAAATTTTCCGTGAATTTTAGCATGACTTTGCTAAAAATCGGACATATGAGGTACTTGCTACTAATGTATGGGCCGGGGTATCTTAGTACTTAATTAAGTAGGATCAACTGCCCCTTTATTCTTGCTACATTAAACGATAGGTGGCAATAGAGCCAAGTGATTAGGCCGAACTTAGAAATTCTCCTCAGCATCGATAAACCCTAGATGATAAACCCAACATAGGTGGCAATAGAGCCAACTGATTAGTGCCAAGTGATTATGCCCAACCTAGGGTGCCTCGGCATCGATAAACCCTAAATGATGAAAACTTAGCATTTAGGGTGCCTCGGCATCGACAAACCCTAAATGATGAAACCTTGGCTTTTAGGGTGCCTCGGTGTTGATGAGAACCTAAATGATGTACGCTTAGGCTTTTAGGGTGCCTCGGCGTCGACAAACCCTAAATGATAAAAGCTTAGCTTTTAGGATGCCTCGGTGTCGACAAACCCTAATTGATGAGGCAAGCAATTCTGGGAGCTGTCCCAGGAGTTGGAGGAAGAACCTCACCGCTATGAGGACGCCGCGGAAGACACCGATCCTGACTACACAACCCCTAGTGGCGTCGGGGATGACACCACTAATGATGGCGCCGCGGATGCCACCACTGATGATGGCGGCGCACGCACAGATGGCAGCCAACCGAAGAGGCAACAGAAGGACCGGCGCCCGAACGTGCTTGGCACCGTCAGGGACGAATTTACTGAAGTGAACTCCGACGGGCATCCGACGGCGCCCAAACACGTAGTCAAGGGGTACTCGATTCAGCTCGGGTGCATTCTCCGCAGCACCGCCTCGATCAACACCGAGAACCTAAGGCATAAGGACCGAGCGAATTTGCGTAGCCTCCTCTTCACGAAGCTGCACGAATGATACAAGTTCCCCACTGAGTTCGCAAACACACGCCTCTCGGGTAATAAAGTGAACGGTGCCGCCCTCACGACGATGAGCATGGCCCTGTCTACTTGGCAAAGCACGATGAAGGCAATGATTGACAAATGTGATAGTTATGAGAAGATCAAGGCGAAATATCCTTTGATGAGCGAAGATGACTACAAGGAGTTCCAGATCAAGTGCGAGAGCCCCGCAACCTCCGAATCAAGTCAGTGGGGGAAAGAAATGCGGCAGTTGAACATAGGGGTCCACCAACTCGGTCCCGGCGGTTGCAGAGTGGCGGAGCCTGAATGGGACAAGGAGGACGCGGAGCGTGCCGAGCAAGGCCTACCGCCCCGCTTCAAGAAATACAGTGACAAGCAGACTAGGAACTTTCTTAGGGCCCGGTACAAGGAGGACCCGGTAACAAAGGAGCTTACCACGGATCCGAAGACCAAGGAGCTTGAGCTTGTTCTGGTAAGGAATACACTCCCGCGTAATTAGCTCCATATGGTTGCATTCTAATTAATCCCCAATATTTCTAAATGGTTCACATTCCTTCCGCAGGACAAAGAAAGCAGTAGCGCGGGGTCGTCTCAGAGCTCCCCTTTCGACACCCCTTTGAATAGGGCATTGAATGTAATGAAAACAGGGATAAGCTCAATAAGCCGACGTCAGCTGGTCGTGTGGACGGCAAAGGTTTGTCCACAAAATGGTCGTCATACTATGGCGCTGGTGGGCGAAAGGAGAAAAAGACTAGCTCGGAAAGCCAGTCGCGCGAGGTTGAAGCACTCAAGGCGCAAGTGACGCGGATTCCGGAGATGGTCCAAGAGCAAGTGCAACAACAACTGGGATCGACGCTTATCGGCATTATGCCTACCTTGATTCATGGGATAACGACGTGGATTGCGGGTGGCCAACAGGGGCCGCCCCCGATTCCCAGCTTCACGGCCAGCAACTCACACAATGCGCAGGCGGCGCCATTGGTGTCTCCGGCGGCGGCGGTATTGGTGTCTCCAACGCCGGCATTGGAGCTTAATGCACCCGGGTGTACGCCGGCCGGCACCTCACCATCAAGCGGCCCCTCCGTCAGTTGCACGCCCGCCGTTGGCGGTGCCTCGACATTAGCCGAGCTCGACGGCATCACGGTAACTAAGCCTCTCGGCCGAGGACTTCATCTCCTTGCCTTTGACTGGGCATCCCTAACGCCCTACATGTTTTCGCAGGGCGCCGCCAATGTTCCTTGCACTCTCCTGCACTTCGTGGGCGGCGAGTTGGTCGATGTCGCCAAGGGCAGAATCATTCAACCGGGCAACCCCGTGTTCCACGGTAATCTGATGCCACCAACAATGTATAGGGTTGAAGTGGTTCGGGTGCTACCAGGCTGCGACGAGCTGTTACCTCCGATTCGACCCGCTGGGGCCGACGAAGAAGATGAGATGACCCTTAGCGCCTGCGTAAGCTGGCCCCTGCTTTAGCCGAAGAGCCAGATTCGTTTGGGGGCGGGGGACACCACCCCACAAACAAGACCGACAGTCGTGCCGGCGCCAAGCCATGGCAAGAACGCCGCAACGCTACCGGACATGCCGGGCATCCCTATGGCACAGGATCCGGACATGCATATGGCACAGGATCCGACGACGACGATAACGACGATGGTACATTTACCAACGTCAATAAGTACTTTGCCGAACATGGGTACGGTGACGAGTTCTGCGGGCCTCCTTCTCAAGAACCCAAACAAGACGACTGCGATCTAGCTGGTACGGCGGAGAAACCCAATTGCAACAGGCGTCGTCTGGCGTTCAGTTCTTAGGAGACGCCTCTAGCTGCCGCCTTCACCGAGCCTCAGATAGCGGAGGTGCCAAATATTATCAGCCCCAACACGCTCAAGAAGGCGGTCTGTGAGCAAAACTCGGTCCCATTATAGCAGATGAAGAAGAAGGGCCGGAAACGGCCGACTAAAAAGGCCGCCGGTGCGAGCCAGCCGGCACCGAGTACGATCCGTGCTCAGGACGGGCCACCTTCACCTAAGGATATCTCGAGGAGGGTGCATGTGGCGGGTAGGGCGATGCTACCGACAAATATGCTCAATGCTGCAACCGGTGCTATGCGGAGTCTGCACGACAGTGTTCTTTCTTTGGAGAAGCGGCGTCTCAGAGAGAATGATGTGGCATACCTGGTTTTCGTGGCCAAGGTGCCAGAGGGCAAGGGCTTTGTGGATGGCGCCATCGGGGGTACGATCGTCCTGCAGTTTGATGATATCTTTGCTATGTTCAACCTTCATCCGCTGCACTACACCTTCGTTCGGCTGTTTTCGCTGAGTATGGAGATGCAGATCATTAGAGACAAGACCCCAGACATCGTGATCGTCGACCCCTTCTACATGCATGCCAAGCTCTTGAGCAGCGCTGGGGACCGCCAAGTCGTGAGTTCACACCTCAAAGACGTCATTCTGGCAAACCCAGATAAGGATAACTTCCTTGTGCCTTACTTTCCCGAGTAAGTCATCCCTTAACCGCCCCGTAACATATGATTTCTTAGATTTTGATCGTTCTTTTTTTCTAACATTCCGTGTTCTGTGCAGTGACACACATTGCACACTCATCCTCTTAAGCCCGAAATATTCCATGGCCACATATTTCGACCCGAACCGTAACTCCAAGATAGACTACACAAATATCAAGAAAGTTCTTGATGATGTTCTCCCTGGCTACGCCAAATCTGGAGGCACCTTCATCAGGGCAGTTCGTAAGTACGGCAAGCACGTGTTCGCCCACAATACGACGTTCTGCTGCGTCAAGCAGCCGCCTGGCGGTCAGAAGGATGCCTACTACACCCTCCATCACATGCAGGCGATCGTAAGGGACCATCATCACCTTCTGCTACCAAATAATCTCAAAGATTGGGCCGTGAGCTTGTCAGCAATCCAGGACGCGGACATCAGACAAGAATTCTTTCGCATCCAGTCGGAGTTTGCGGATATCATCCATCAAGATGTCCTTCATACCTCGGGGCAGTTCTTCCTCAGATATCAACCGTCCAACATTGAGATAGACGGAATGCTACAAATGCAGGCTAACAACGCCCGCGATTTCATGACCATCACGACAGACGGTGGCTTCATCCACGCTCCTGTCCATGAGTCGAGTCGAAAGTAGTGATGTGTAGTTCTGAAACATTGATTGGCTCTTGTTGTAATTAAACTTTAATGAATTGTATGTCTCTTTGGTTTGGACAGTCGTTCAACTTAGATGTAATCGATGCTATTTATTAGTAGGACCATGAATCATGCTATTAATGTCTTGCTTTTCTCTTCCGATCCTTTTGTTGCATACTTATATATTGCTTATGTATGTATTGTCTGTTGTTTGGCTTGTGCATAGAGATGCCGTCGTATGTCGTGTACAAGGGTAAGGTTCCCAGAGTCTACGACGACTGGGAGGAGTGTCGGAGATAGGTTCACCATTTCAGCGGTAACAGTTACAAAGGGTACACCACTAGGGCGAAGGCCGAATCTAGATATGCCCGCTATCTAGCGGGAGAGAGGAGGGAGCGTTGGAGGAACCGGATGAAGACCAGTTTGATCGCGATGATGCTCATCGTAATGACCGCAACTCTCTTCTATGTGATGGTAGTTTAGATGATTGATATCGACTTGTAATGTGAAGACAAACTCGATACTCGCGGTCTCGAGACTTGTAATGTTTTATCTTTGTTCGGTCTTTTGAATTCGGAGACTAATATGATGAATTGTATTCGGAGACTAATCTTCTATTGTATTCGATGAATCTGCTGTTGCTGTGTGCTACTATCTATATTCTGTCAAATAATATATTTTGTAATCTGTGCAAAAATCAGAAAATTAAAAAAATAATATTCATACTAATGGCGCATCACCACAAGGTGCGCCATTAGTATGCCAAAGGATACTAATGGCGCATCAAGACAGAGTGCGCCATTAGTATGACAAAGCAGATGGTTACATATGGTCCCCGGGAGGCATACTAATGGCGCATGGTGTTACATACTAATGGTGCACTTCCTGGTGCGCCATTAGCATACCAGATACTAATGGCGCACCAGTGGTGCGGCATTAGTAAAAAATTCTAGTGGCGTGATACTAATGGCGCACCGGTAGTGCGCCATTAGTAGGCAAAACCCGTGCGCCATTAGTAGGCCTTTTCCTAGTAGTGACGTACCCTCATAGACCGAATGCGGAAGCGTTAGCACAATGAGGTTGATGTAGTCGTACGTCTTCACGATCCGATCGATCCAAATACCGAACACACGGCACCTCCGTGTTCTGCACATGTTCAGCTCGATGACGTCCCACGACTCTGATCTAACAGAGCTTCATGGGAGAGTTCCGTCAGCACGATGGCGTGTTGACGGTGATGATGTTGCTACCGACGTAGAGCTTCGCCTAAGCACCGCTACGATATGATCGAGGTGGATTATGGTGAAGGGGGGCACCACACACGGCTAAGGGATCAAGGATCAACGTGTGTGTCCTGGGGTGCCCCCCTGCCCCCGTATATAAAGGAGCAAGGGAGGAGGAGGCCGGCCCTAGGAGGGGCGCGCCAAGGGAGTAGGATTCCTACTCCTAGTAAGAGTAGGTTTCCTCCTTTCCTAGTCCAACTAGGAGAAGGAGGGAAAGGAGGGAAGGGGAGAAAGAAGGGAGAGGGGGGGCGCGCCCCAAACCCCTTGTCCAATTCAGACTGGGCTTGGGAGGGGCGCATGCCACCTCCTGGCTGCTGCCTCTCCTTCCCACTAAAGCCCATTAAGGCCCAACACTTCTTCCTCGTATTCCCGTAATTCCCCGGTACTCCAAAAAATACCCGAATCACTCGGAACCTTTCTGATGTCCGAATATAGTCGTCCAATATATCGATCTTTACGTCTTGACCATTTTGAGACTCCTCGTCATGTCCCCGATCTCATCCGGGACTCCCATCTACCTTCGGTACATCAAAACACATAAACTCATAGTACAAATCGTCACCGAACATTAAGCGTGCGGACCCTACGGGTTCGAGAACTATGTAGACATGACCAAGACACGTCTCCGGTCAATAGCCAATAGCGGAACCTGGATGCTCATATTGGCTCACACATATTCTACGAAGATCTTTATCGGTCAAACCGTATAACAACATACGTTGTTCCCTTTGTCATCGGTATGTTACTTGCCCGAGATTCGATCGTCGGTATCTCAATACCTAGTTCAATCTCGTTACTGGCAAGTCTCTTTACTCGTTCCGTAATACATCATGCCGTAACTAACTCATTAGTTACAAGGGTTTTTATCATTTCTGCCACTAGTTGTGTCCCACTACTCAGTTTTTCCATTAGAAGTTACAACTACTCAAAAATGCCATCGATTCGTGAGATGCTTGCTCAAAACTGCCATTAGATATCTCAAAAATGCCATCATTCCGTTAGATGTTTGCTCAAAAATGTCATTAGACACTGCTATTTTCACGTCAAACCCGTCGACCATGTTATATGACAAAAATAAGCCTAGACCCACATGTCAGTTCTCTCTATCTCACAATGATAAGTGTGGCCCCACTTGTTAGGAGTAACCAAGCGAATAATTTTACAGGAAAATAAGAACGTTGTTGGGAACAAGTGGACCCCACACTTTATTGTAGTGAGATAGAGGGAGAGATGGCATGTTGGTTCATAGGCATTTATGTCATTATAACATGGCAAAAGAGATTTGAGACCACAATAATGGTGTCCAGTGGCATTTTTGAGCATGTTTCTAACGAAGCAATGGCATTTTTGAGCAGTTGAAATTCCTAGTGGCAAAACTGAGTAGTGAGACACAACCGGTGGCATAAATGATAAAAACCCTAGTTACAATGCTTGCAAGGCTTATAGTGACGTGCATTACCGAGTGGGCCCAGAGATACCTCTCCAACAGTCGGAGTGACAAATCCTAATCTCAAAATACGCCAACTCAACAAGTACCTTCGGAGACACCTGTAGAGCACCTTTATAATCACCCAGTTACGTTGTGATGTTTGGTAGCACATAAAGTGTTCCTCTGGTAAACGGAAGTTCCATAATCTCATAGTTATAGGAACATGTATAAGTCATGAGGAAAGCAATAGAAACATACTAAACGATCAAGTGCTAAGCTAACGGAATGGGTCAAGTCAATCACATCATTCTCCTAATGATGTGATCCCGTTAATCAACTGACAACTCATGTCCATGGCTAGGAAACATAACCATCTTTGATCAACAAGCTAGTCAAGTAGAGGCATACTAGTGACACTTTGTTTGTCTATGTATTCACACATGTATTATGTTTCCGGTTAATACAATTCTAGCATGAATAATTAACATTTATCATGATATAAGGAAATAAATAATAACTTTATTATTGCCTCTAGGGCATATTTCCTTCAGTTCCAATCCTATGTCTTGCTCAAGACGACCTTCCACGGTTGTAAGAAACCATATAGTTTGAAAATGGCAGCAGAATCTACTCTATAAAAACTTTACCGTGAATCCATAGCATCCAAGAGAACACCACGAAGCCCACGCACTGTAAGCGATGGTCGCAGCCTAACCTGACTACCATGACCTCGTAGAAATTAGGGAAGTTAGTGGGGCACCAACTGCGGCCACAACTTTTGAAAAGTAGCTCCAATGGAACTAAGCGGTGACAAATGAGAAGTAGATGTGGTTGATATCCTTGTCGACATCACCCAGACGGCACCATGCATTTCTGGGACTATTGCACTTTAGGACTTGTTCAACAGAAGGTGGAGAGACTTTGTTGAGAACTTGACCAAGGTTCAAGGTGCCGCAAAGCCAAGCCCAGTGATACGCTCGGAGCAAACGGTTCAATTTCTCGAAGAAGGGCCTCCCAGTTGACCATTTCAGGTGGCTCGAAGGCTCAATGGATAGGATATTCCTCGGGTCTTCGACCCACAACCGTAATAGTTGGCTGGTCAAGAATGGAGAAGATCATCGAGTACCTCTCTCCTAGACGTGCCCGACCAATCCATAGATCCATCCATAAGAGCGTCAAAACACCAGACCCCAGACGCCGATGAAGATGTACCCAAGACCGAAGATACAAAATAGTTTCCCGAAATTGGGAACCCCCTCCCCGCACAAGTCAAAAAAGCTTACCCAGAAGGTATTTGCTTTAATCAGGGCGAGCAACAAATCCCTATTAATATTGACAATCTTTCAAATACATTTGGTAAGAGGGCAAAGGATCACGCTTTTTGTCAACGTGGTCCCAAGACCCCCTTGTCTGTTGGTTTGCAAATTGCTGCCCACTTAGCCATATGGTACTTATGCTTATCCCTATCACCTTGCTAAAAGAACCTCAATATATGATATGATGGAATTTTCCCATCCGTACCCAAGTCCTAGACTTGCCATAGACACTCACATTTTTCTAAATTAACTATAGGCTTTTAGTGTTATTCTATGAATGATATGACACACTCGTTAACTACGAGATGTCTATGTTGACTTCATCAATCTCAAGATCTGCTGGCTCACTGTCTCGAAGATGCTCATATGTGAGTGCATTAGTGCTTTCATATGCGTGAGTGCGTGTATGTAAACAACTAGTATTGTGATTTAAAAATAGTCGGGTGCGAGATAGGCCAATTATATTGGACAAAATGATCTTTCTTAACCACCAAGCCACCCGCTTGTAATTGCAATCAATAAAAAAGCCACCAAGCGCACCTTGTTTCCACAAGTGCATCATAGCTAGCGAGGAGTTAATTGCAAAAACCAGCACATTGAGGGACATGTTTGCAGGAAACACGAGTCTACAATTTTGGGGGCAAAAGCCACAGATTCTCACCTTTTTTTTGTTTTGCAGAAAACACTAGTTGGTGCTTTTGGCTATTTTGATGACAGTTATGACAAGTGGGTGTAACTTTTGCCAACGTGGCGTAACGGCTTGCATTAGACGGTGTTTGGTCAAATATTTACATGCCAGTATTTGGAATTTTACATAGACACCACTCAATCATAAAGCATAAACACAATTAGCTCCCATGTGCATAAAACCTGCAACACGGCACCTCGTCGCTGGCTTGGGGCGGCGGATGGACCTCGCCGGCGTCGAGGTCAAACACGTCCTCTTCTCTCTGGTCGACCACGCATGGGAGAGTGCTAGGACATCCGAAGGTAGGCTTGAGGACGATGGCAGTAGTTCTGCGGCGCCAGCGGGTGCACCTTGGCACGGCCGGCGGTGCGGCATGCATGATAACTAGCGGGGCACGACTATAGCGAGAATTACGTGTGCTGATGCTCTAGGTTGCCTTGGGATACGGTGTGTCGCGGCCCACGCTGGGAAGAGGCGTCAGGCTGGTCACAGTGGGGAGGAACTTAGGAGTAACATCACACACTCCAATACAACTTTGCTTATGTGTCACATATTTAATGAAGAGAGAGGTGCTTGTGGTAACTAGCTAAGTTACCGGAACATCACACATTCCAAGAAACAATGAGTCTATAACCTAATAAATACATCGTTGCATGACACTACATAGATGTTCCTACCCACTATGGAGGTAGTAACATAGTCTAGGGAAGTGTGAAGTTACTAGCTTATGTTCTTGCCCATTGTGACCAGCCTCAGTGCCGGGGCTAGGGTGTCCAGGCTCCACGCGGCGTCCGAGGCCCTCGAGATCTACGAATGTCGAGGCCGTCGTTCGCGTTGTTCCACGAGCAGGGCATCCACATGGGCACGAGCAGGGCAATCACACGGGCACGACCAAGGCATCCATGAGCATGAGAAGGTGTCCACGAGCTGCAGGCACGAGCAGGGCATCCGCCCCGTGCATGCGAGAGAGAGAGAGAGAGAGAGAGAGAGAGAGAGAGAGAGAGAGAGAGAGAGAGAGAGAGAGAGAGAGAGAGAGAGAGAGAGAGAGAGAGAGAGAGAGAGAGAGAGAGAGAGAGAGAGAGAGAGAGAGAGAGAGAGAGAGAGAGAGAGAGAGAGAGCTCCGGCCACGACCAAGGAGCTGGCAGGAGGAGGGGAGGGTTGTGGTGTGTAGGAATGCTCGATCCTGATCTAGATCGAGCAAGGAGAGAGAATTTTTTAGGGAGGAGAGGAGTTTTTGGCAAAGAAAAAAAATTGATCGAGCAGAGGAGAGATATTGTTTTAGGGACGAAAGGAGTTTTTGGCAAACAAAAATGCGCCTAACGTCGTCTATTGCGAACTGTTACGTCACGTCAGCAAATGGGCCGAAGCCGCCAACCAATGTTTTTTTGCAAAAATTCTACACTTACAGAAAAACTGCTACGGATTGATTTCACGGAGGGATGTGTCCTTGTCTCAGCCATAAATTCTTTCCCCCTTGATTTTAACCGACCCCACCTCCCGATTTTAACTGGGCCATGTCAGCATGTAACCATCTTTCCGTAAGACATAGCCTGTAGATGTAGCAAAGCTCGTTTTTTTGTGATAGATTAGGCTGAAAATTAGTGGTTTTTGTCTAATCTAAAAAATATAGTGGTTTTTGTCTCGAATTTGTATACCCGTCTACATACCCAGTCCATAATTTGATAGTTTTGTGCAGTTAGCTCATAGGAGTTCAAAGAGAAGGCACAGCGTCTCCCACATTCTCCAACGCTCTGATGAGGCATCTCTATCTTCTCATCCTCCTCCTCTTCCTCCTGTAACCAAGACAAAATCCGATTGATCAGTGCCGTGAGTGCCATGAAAAAATATCAGCGCGCGAGGTGCTGCCTTTCCTTTTCTGCACAGACGAGGCATGACGGCATGAGAGAGGCGTCCACCTAATGCATCCTAATGGGGAGCGTACGATCGGATGAATTGAACGTCCGGCACCCTGCTGCCATGCCACCTAATGCCTAGCTAGCTAGTGCACCATGGTGCGCTCCTGTTAGGATCCACGATCCCCCGCATCCGTCCATCCATCCACCAAATCGGACGATCTCCTCCCCGCGGAAAACACTCCTCCGGTCCAATCGCCGCAGCTTGATCAGTTCGATCCATCCAACGCATGCATCCCTGGAAAGCTACGCGGCCCGGTTTCATGCACGGTCGTACCAGGAGCGATGGCCTCCGGTTTGGTGGTACGTATGACAGGATTAGGCCAATGAGGCATGGGTGAGTGTGGTGGTAAGGGATAGAGGTGTGTTTGGTTTGACACGAAGGTACACGGTGGAGATTGTGGCCTCTCCACCATAGCATCTCGCGGCTTCGGTTCTCGCTTTCTCTCTGCCATGGCAGCGACTAGGCTATATGCTGGCTGGTCGGCACATGTCAAGAAGGATTCCTGCACCTAATATCATAAACAATGTGTAACTAATTAAGGTAGTAGTACCATATCCACTGTTGGGTGCTGTACACATGAAAGAGAAAAGTGTCTTTTCTTCAGAGAGAGGAGTTTATTAGGACAAAAGTTCATCAAACTACCGCAATCTTGGCTGAGCAACCAGAACTAGCTAGTATATAGTCTGACTCTCTGCCACATCGAACTGTATTGTTTGATCCAATGAGCTGTCTTGTACTCCCTCCGTAATCTAATATAAGAGCGTTTAGATTACTAAAGTAGTGTTCTAAACGCTCTTATATTAGTTTACAGAGGGAGTACTCTTGTCTCCGGCAGCGCCCAGGACCGTTAATTTCACTTTCCGCTGGTGTCGCGTCGGGTGAAAAGGGAAAACAGAGATGGACGACGTTTCTTCGAAGCAGGCAGCCACACTGGTATACACCGGCACCGGCGCGGGCAAGTAATCCAGTCAGTTCCCATCTGACTTGGCCCGCCGTGAATCACACGCACTAACCACACCGTTTCTTGATTTCTTCCTCTCTGGTCAATGTCATGCGGGAGAAAGGCAAAGGGACGGAAAAGAAAATACGTAGCCCAATTGGCTTAACTAGACTAGTTTATAAGCCATTCCAATGGCCAACTCGCCTCCAATCCCGGTTGCTCCCTCCTGCAGCTACCACCACCGGCGGTCGTCTCACCAAAGCAAGTCGTCGTAGCTATAGAGCTATAGTAACCAGCTAGCTTCTCCTCCTAGCTACGTACGTACGTACAGCGACAGCAGCAGAAGCATTATTGGCACCAGAAGCACTAATCCCACAGCCGCTTCTTGTTGAAGTTTTGCAACTTTGGATTAACAAAATGTAATGCTAACCCTGTCATTAGAAGATGACACCGGCCGGGGATATCGATCGTGGAATATTGAATCCCAGCCAGTGCTCGCATGCAGAGCTGCAGCCCCGAGTCCGACGTCATATTTGCGGCAATGATTTGCGCCTTTTGGGAATGCGCTGTCAGCTTAAACCATTTGTGGCTGGAGTTCCTGGGCCACTCCGGCCTATCATGCGACCGCGCATCTGATATGAAGTATGTGTGCACCTTTGCTTTGCATGAAATATATGTGATGGCTTTTGTTGCAAGGAAAATCCTACTCTTTAGTGTGCTGCATATCTTCTCCGTTCTGGCATATTCATCCCTCTATCCGTTAATATATAGTTTCATTTCATGGCATGTACAGACAAGTTTGGCATGCATATCTGGAGGATTTAATTAACAACTATGGCGAACCACATAATTTTTGTAATAGATCCAAACAAATCGTTTGTCGTTCGACCTGGATCGTGCGGGGCGATCGCCCCATTTCTCCCCCGATTTCTGCCTTCTTGCTCTATCTCTCTTCTGGGTTTTTCTCTCGAACGAGTCAATTACGGTGGTGCGCGAGCGCACGATTTCCTGGCGTTACCCTCTCATCTGATTATCTGCCTTCTCGGTCTATCCCCTTTTGGGTTTTTTTTCTCTCGAACGATCAATTCCGATCATGCGCGGGCGCACGATTTCCTGGCGTAATCCTCTCTCCCGATTTTTGTGGCATTATTTCTCTTGAACAAGTCAATTCGGATCGTGCGGGGAGCGTGATTTTCGGGCGTTGCTGCTAGTCGTCCCAATATTTATAACGTTATATATCATGGCACAATTTTCTTGGGGATGCATCAGAGACATGACCGCGTGCAGGTGGGCACCAACGTCTTTTCGTGCATTCCACGCACTCTGCGGGAGACTATTTGCCCAACCTAAGCAGGTTATCTGGATCCTTTGTGCGGCTTTATCATGGTCTTTGTGGCAAAGTCACAACAAAGCCTTAATTGAAGGCTCCTTCATGAAACATCCGGCTAATGCACTTCACAAATTGACTATCTTCTTACAGCTATGGAGGTCGCTGAGCAAACCGCAAGAGGCGGATGTGATTGATGTGCTTTGTAACAAGCTCCGGTTTCATGCTCATGTATTAAGGGAAGGTGGCAGCTTACCTGATGCCTGAGCAGTTTTGATCGCCACTTGTAGTTTTCTCTCTTGTATCGAACTTATTTGTTGTTTTGTTTTTAAATCAAACCTATCATGTAGAACACTTTAAGTGTTTCAGTTCGCTAAAGCCGGGTAATCGCCTATTCTCTAAAAAAAGTGCAAAGCTAACAACCTTGCAAAGGTATGTGCTATTGTAATGTCATATTACAACCAGAGACAATAAAATCTGGGTCGGTCCTTCGTCCTGATGTGTCAACGGTGAGCCCCAGTTTCTTTACGAAGTCAACCCCAAAGATCCAATGGCTTGAATGTTTTGGGCCGGGCTAATGCCCCAATGGTTACGGTCAGCCCATTCCCATTCTTACCTCCGTTGCACCACCGTCAACCCAAAAGACAGTCATGTTTATGGTAGTGAAGGAGATGGGCCGGGGTACCAAGTGCTTTGTCGAGAGCCATTAGAAAATTTTCAGTTTTGGACGGGACCTCACCCTCCACATCGATATCCAACCTTTATGCTCACTTTCAGAATTTGATAAATCCTCATTTTCATATAAATCCAGGAGTCATGCAAAGCTTAGAAGTGACTAGGATGCAGTATAACTATAACCGACACAGGGGCAAAAATACCCAATGGAACCAGGGTGAACATGTACCTCAATTGAAAAAAAAATGCAAACATTTCTGAATTTTTTCAAACATCGTCTACTATTACTAGCAAAAGGGCATGTGCGTTGCAATGCAAGAAAAATCATAATCTTCAATGGCCATGATCATATTTTGCTGCATAACTGAGATACACTATCACTCTCAATTTAATGAAATCATGAACAATTTTTGGAATCAAGAAAACTTTTTAAAAGTCGTGAATATTTTTCAAATTCGTGTACACTTACAAATTTTCGAACATTTTCTAAAATCGAGAACATTTTATGATATTAGCAAACATATTTTTTTAAATTGTGAACATTTTTTTTGAATCGACGAACATTGTTTTGGAAATTGGTGGAACAATGTTTGAAATTAACAAACATTTTTTTGAATTGCATTATCATTTTTTGAATCAACAAACATTTTATAAATGAATAAAGTATTTTTTAAGTCACGAACAATTTTCAATTTTTTAGGATATTTTTTCATTCATGGACATATTTTGAATTGGCGAAATTTTGTTCAATTTCATTAACAGTTTTTAAAACACGAAGTTTTTAAAAAACCATGAACATTTTTTCCTGAAAATTTGTTTTCAAAATTATGAACATTTTTTAATAAGAAGACATTTTTTTAAAAATTGCAAACATTTTTTGAATCCACAAACATTTTATGATTTATTAAACACTTTATTTCAAAATTGTCGTTTATTTTAATTTTTGGAAATTTTTTAAAGTCCCAAATTATATAATTAGAAAAAGAGAAAATGAGAAAGAAAAATAAAAATGAAAAATGAAATTTTCAAAATAGGCCACCAAACATGGGCCGGCCCAAACGGTTAAGCTGCATCTTCTCCCAGCGCGCAGATCGCATTATAGGAGGTCCCTGCTGCATAGGCCGGCCGGCGGGGGATTCTCCTGTGTAAAATGTTTTTTTATCACTTATAGGTGACATTGGTGGTTAATATTCTGCAACTTTGGGGGCAATTTATATGACATGCCGCTAGAAACAACAACCTCTTTATTATTAGGTCTACATATAGATACGTGTAAAGTTTTGTGAAGAAATTCTGGGCAAAAACAAATGCAGAATCAATCTTTACCTAATAATAAAGCGTTTATCGCTTTTGATCATACATTGTTGGCATTTTTACCGAAAATTCCCTCTGTTTTTGAGAATCAACCTGCAGTCCTACTTTAAGTGGCTATCTAAGAGCACACTTAGTTTTTGCAAAAACACCCCTGCATTAGTTACAACTCTACCTGCAGTCCTTAATTAAACTCCCTTACCCACTTGCGTTCTCCAGCGCCGGGCACAGGCTGCCGCTTACCGCTGGCGTCCACACCGCAGGAGCCATGGAAGGTGTGATGCGTCGTGGCAGAAAGAAAAGGAAGAAGGTGGGAAGCGAGGAGGCGGGGTCGACCTATTGGTTTGCCGGTACTGGAGGGCTCATGGCAGGGAGCTCCTCTCCTCTGCTTCGGGCGCGAGGCGACTGAAGCGCTCGGGCTACAGCACTGCGGGGCAGGGGCCGAAGGGTGGCGCGGGCGCTGGATGGGACTTGGTACATGTCTCTGGCAAGATGGGGATGATGTGGAGGGGTTCTGGACGCCGACGGATCCTTGGCCGCCGACGCTCGGGCATCGGGCGGCCATGGCCGTCTCTCCACACAGAAATAGAAGACATGAGAGCTCTTGGAGAAAAGAAGCACGGGAGAGAGAAGAGAGATGGAGGGAGGGCTCACCGACGGCGCGGCTTGCTTGGAGACGCTCGACAGTGAGCCAAAGAAAGGGAAGCGGTCGTGGGGCTCCTGGTTCCTGCGAAGTGTGAGCGTAGACATGTTGCTCATGGGCTGCGGGTCGTGGGCGGTGTCGTGCTCGCGCGCGAGGTCGACTCGTGTCTGATTTGGATCGAATTGCATACCGTGTCCTTGTACTACATAAAAGGTGCTATTGAAGTTTTTTGTAGTTACAATTTTTTTCCGCCCAGAAGTTCACGAAACTATAGACATAAGTATAGACATAAGTATAACACACTATATCATGTTTATTGAAAAAAAATCAGAAATGTTTTAAAAAATTGATGTGTTTTTTAATTTAAATGTTTAATCGGATGCGGGATGCGCGTAGACCCAAGTTCCAAATATCCACGTACCCCGGCACAGGGGATGGTATAATTAGCACTTGCTCACTCGATCTCACTGTCTCGCATAGTCACATGATAGGATCGTCGCTAGGGAAAAGCTGACAAGAGGAAAATGGAGAACAAAATTCATCTTCATGCATGATCGATCCATGGACCATGCACTACATACCAGGGGAAAAAGGCAGACATATTCGTCGATGGACGATGGTGGACGTATAGGACGTAGCTACTCGCTACTCCTGTCGATCCCTTAACTAGTAGCTACTGAGCTAGTGGCCATTGGTCGTCGGCGTCTCAACATCCAAGACATGGACGTCGCCGTTGCCGTTGCCAAGCACGTGCTTGCCGCTGTCGCTGCCGTGGCCGTTGGTCGCCGTGGTTAAGGGCAGCTCGCCGGCGCCCTTGACACTGACGTCGGAAACTTGGCTGATGCCGTCCGTGCTCTTGCCCCAGATGAGAAAGTAGAGACCTACCACGATGATCACTGCACCAATCACACTGAAAACAGAAAAAAAAAAGAGAGCAAATGATACCATTAGTGCATGTACTCGTCGATCTGAAAATGGCAGCAGCACTATAATACGTACCTTCCGAGAGTGATCTCCTCTTTCAGAATTATGGAGCCCATGACGGCGGTTACGATCATGCAGAGCGGGTTGAAGGCCGTGACGAACACCGGGCCTCTTTGCCTCGACACGATGCCCTGCACGTAGTACGCCACGCCGGAGCACACTATGCCGCCGTACACGACCGTGAAGAGGCGAGTGTCGAAGCCGATGACCCAAGCATGGGTGTTGGCGCGCTCGGCGACGACGGCGACGGCGGTGCTCATGACCGAGCCCACGCCGCAGATGAGCACCGTGAGGGACAGCTCCGCCGGGTAGTCCCGGAGCGTGCTGGACTGGAGGATGAAGAAGCACGACCAGGCCACGCAGGCGGCGATGGTCATGATGGTCCCCTTCAGCCACGCCGCTCCGTCGGCGGCGGCAGCCGCACTGCCGGCGTGGTGCTGGCCCTTGGCCCACGGGAACTGCACGACGGGGCCGTGGTACAGGACCATGAGCACGGCGCCGGCCACCGTGAGGACCGTGCCGGCGATCTTGGCCTGGCTGTGCAAGCTCCGCAGCCGCACCTTCTCCATGCGCAGGATGAGCGCCAACACGAAGGTGACGGCCGGGAGGATGTTGACCAGCGCCGTGGCGAACCCCGCCGAGGTCAGGTTCGCGCCCATGTAGTAGAGGTTCTGGTCAAGCACAGGCCTGCAAGGTAAAGACGCAACAAACCACATGTCAGTAACAGGCTAACAGCAGCTTGGTACTCTGTCGTCATGCATGAATGGATTGATGGACCACGGCGGATCGAATTAATCAACCGCAACGCACGCACTCGAGTAATGCGAGCCCCATGATCTTGATGAAGATGGTGATTGTCATCTTTGGCCTCAGTCCCCTGCACATGCATTTCACGTAATTTGGTGTAAATACAAAATTAATTAGCACGTTAACTAGTTCTGATGTTAATTTCATGAATCCCGATCCAGGTATAAACGTCGAAATGATCCAAGTATGAGTGGAACTGAGGATGGTGGGGTGAAGTGACAATGGTTCCTGGTTTTCAGTAATCACCAGCTACCTGCGTGTGTATCATTTTCTACTTCTACTGATTAATGCAATCTGATATTCTGATGGATCCATGCATATATAGATGTTGCATGCATGGACATTTTGCGTTATTGTTACAATACCGTATTATGTTACTCTAAACACTTCTTTCTTTATTCAGTACATGCCACATAGCTAAGTTACTTCCGCTATGATCAGCCTTATTTGACACGTCACAAGAAAAGGGGATAGCTTTTTTTTTGCATGACAATACGTGATTTCTATCATAAAGATCAAAATACAATTCACGTAAGGACCGACCGACATGACAAAACTGAATACAATAAGGTATCAAGATGCATATGTTTACTAGTACTTTTTTAAGGGTATGTATGTACTACTTTTCTGGATTAGAAGGTCACCATCTAAATGAGAGACGAAAAAAAGGGAATGAGCAATTTGTACGTGTGGTGTTTGCTCGATCGTGGGGTGCGCATTAGCTTGCACACGATTGGCGTGTGGGCGCTGGATGAGATGAGTTGTTACCTCTCGAAGTAGAGGGCGAAGGGCGCCATGACGACGGTGGCGACGATGTTACGGTAGACGACGAGCACGAAGTGGCTCATACCGCGCTTGAGGGACGCCACGGCGACGATGTACATCCCGGCGAACCCCACCTGCAGCAGCACCATCGCCAGGTACGGCTTGGCGTCGTTCACGGCTTTCCACCCCATGCCCATCGTCGTCTTCCCCGCTTGGAAGTTTGCGAGTGTTTTTCTTCTCTTGTAGTTATGGTAGCTCGAGCCCGATTGGATTTAGCTACTACCGAGGAATGGCTGTGATGAGGAATGGCTGTCTCGTTTATATAGAGGCTCCAACGGGCAACGGTGCTGCTGCTGTGCACAGTGGAGGGTGCAGGGTCACCTTGCCCAGCCAGGGCTTGGCGAGCCGACCGTTCAGCTCGGAAGCTGTGACGAGCCGCCAGGTTGGGTTTGGCTCAGGCTCAAACCAACTCGAGATGGATACTGAGGCAAACTGGACAGCACATACAGATACAGTAGAGTTGCAGAGAGCAGTTTTTTGTGTTTTTTAAATGTTTATATGCCTATATACTAAGGCTGTGACTAAATCTCGGTCGACTGGGACTTAGTCAACCGACAAAACATATAAAAAAAGAAGAAAATTACACGAATTTTCATGTAAGATCTCACGAATTTAGCATCGACTGAGACTTCATTAAGTCTCAGTATACTAAACATTTGGCACTCTTTATTCTATAGAAGGGTATAATCACGTAAAACGAGCATAGTTTGTTTGAGGATACACCGTGAGGAGATATTTTTAATCTGGGATATGTTTGCCCGAAAACTCCTGGTGCGTGCATCGTGGATATGGCCTTTTTGCTTTAGATCAGGCCCTGTGGGAGCGGGGTTTGGCCGTTGTTCGGGTCCTTCCTTCATCTCATCCCCTTTGCGTCTGTTGTGACTGACCTTCCATCAGTCGTCAATGGTTGCGGGGCTTTCTGGTGCGGCGAATCCATCTTCGTCCTGTCAAATCCAAAATCCGCTGAGTCCCATGGTGTTCTGGCTTGGGGCCAAGGTTAGCGGCGATGGCTGCTAGTGGTGTGGTTCAGTGGGTGGAGGCGGTGCTGTAGCAGCCAGACTTGATCTCCACGCCTTCGGTCGGCGCTGCGGGCGCGTTCGATATGTTCTTCGGCGGGCCCAGTATGGCGCGTGTGGGGCGTGTCATCGCGCATGATGTATGGCTAGTGCTCGGAACCATGGTGGTTCTTCACCTCAGACAGCGCTCCTCTGCTCCTTGCCGACATTCTGCTCGGCGGCTTGCGCCGCGTCTAGTGGCCCTGCGTCCGATCGCCTATTGGTGGATCCGACGCCTAGTGTTGATGTTGGGTTGTCAATGGTCTCCATGAGGTGTCATTGGCTGCTGTGGGTCATCGTGCCTGTTCTTCGTTGGAAGGGTTCGATGGTGGTTGTGGTCGGTAAGTCGTCTTGCTGTAGAGATGTGCTCAAACTCCGGGCGAGAATCCTGCATAGATTATGTCGATATCTGGTAGCGGCGCCTATATACACCATTTTCCTTGTAGGAGGCGCCGTTGTGGAGCTCCAACACCTACAATACTTTGCTTTCTGGTCTCCGGGTGAAAATCTAAGACCGGGCTTGTGGATCGGATGATTGTGTTGTGTCCTTGACAACACTACCTCCTTGGAGGCGTCGTCTTAGAGACCCAAACGACGGCTTCTGTTGTTGCAGGTGCAGGCAACGTGGTGCGGCCAACTGGGGCAACAACGGTGTGTTTTTCTTCATGTTTTTCTCTTCGGCTACCATTCACATGGCTCTGTCCTGTGGTTGTGCATGCTCAAGACTCTCCATTGGTTGTCGTTGTGTTGTGGCGAGCTTCGGGCTCTTGCTATCTTCTCGGTTCACCTTTGCTCAATGACGATGCAATGATGCCTTCCCAACTTGCTAATCGTCCCAACCTCCCATTGCAGAACTCCCGGTCGAGGTTCTTGTTTGGCACTCGTTGATTACGGATGCTCCTCTGTTGTGACGTGGGGTCCGGTACGCATGTCGGTGCGGCGTGGTAGGTTGTTTGCAGTCTAGGTAGCTAGTATGATCCCTTGACATCACCCCTCATCTAACTGGTAGTGCCTTCTCATGGGCGTCCATTTCTTCTCTACTACTTTAACTTCCATACTTGTCAGGTCGGCATTTCAGGTCAAGGAGGCTCCTGCCTGCTGCTGGACTGGGCGAGCCAAAATCCCTCGGGTGGGCTCGGCACCGAGGCCTGCTCGAGCCCAAAAGGCCGACTTTGCTCGACCCGTTTACCTAGCGGGTTGAGCCAAGCTCGGCTCAAGCCTTCACAAGTCCGAGCCGAGCTCAAAAGCTTACCTGGCTCGTGCAGCGTGAGTGCAGGGGTTAAGTGCAAAGTGGTGTAACCATCGAATCGGTAGCTCCGGGTCATGCATGAGCCTGCCTCAGCCTATCCTCTGTGTGTTCCAGTGCTTAGCTTAGCTATATGCTCCATTCCCAGTTTAATATTCCATTTCCGGGCAAAGGTGAAGAATTAGCTACCACACCACGTGCACGCACCTTTGTAAATCTTCATCCCTCTGCTTTTGCGCACATCCCATGGCCGTTGGTTTGGATTACTTTTCGGCACCTGAGGAGAATAGAAGCCGTCAGAAGCCATCAGAGTCAAGGTCTGTGGGAACTGAGGTAATTATTAGCTGGACCGCAGTCTTCTTCACGCTGGCCCTAGCTAGAGCTAACCAGTGCTCACGTACCGACAACCATCCATGTTCACGCGTGCGTGCGTGCATGCATGGTGGCTAGCTAAACCGGCAGTGAGTTAATCATCTGATAAGATGTAGCATCAATGTTCAAGTGAATGTTACTCTCTTCACCCTAATTGTAAAGCAAAAGATGCATGTATGTCCAAAAATAAATAAAATAACGTAGCCATAAGATCTTATTTTCTCCTAACAAAAGTGTATGTGTTATCGTCTGCGACTTGGCCTTATTGCTGCGAGTGGGTTTAACCGATCATGATCTTTCTGCGTCTGCGCGCATCTTAGCGGGAGAAACCGTTGAGTTGCCCCTTGTTTTAAGAGTAGACCACGTATATTTATTTTAAAGATCCATAGACGTTCAACCAGATGTAAAAAGTATCACCACACCGTGCCACAAGTAGCAACCAAAAAGTTACACGAACTGGGAGATCAAACCATATTTAAATCATGATGTCTGCTGGTTCTTTCTTTAGGCATGCGAATTTGTGAGCCATAGCCCTTAGGTGCGTTCTTGCCCTTTTTAGTTCAACCAAGTGAATTAAATTTTTATGGAAACACTAAATATTTGGCGTCAGATTTTTAGACATATTTTTTTTACTTTTCATGGCAATTTATATAGATGCAATGATGGCGAATTTAGTTTGTAAGCATGGCAATTTTCTGACAAAAAAAAAATAAACTGAGGCGGATTTTTCATGCTCACCAACAAAACTTTTCATCCTCGGAGAACATAATTTGACATGAAAAACGTTCGATTTGCCTTGGTCAAAAATCTGTCATCGGATTTGTAGTGGGGTCCAATTTTTAAAGTGATATGATTTCTAAAAGTTTAAAATTAGTTCATTTAGTTGAACTGAGAGAATACTCTAAAGGTGGCACCTCCAGTTGTGCAGCTTAGCAATCTTTTAATTTTCCAAAAATAAATAAAAGACACAAAGTTATCATTTGTAACGAATGCATGGTCCATGACAGAGCTTGCTCTATCTTCTTTTAGGGAGAACAATCATGGTTAGTTTATTGATTTGCAAACATATAGTTACATCATTCATAATATTAGAAATAAAAAGCATGTGATTCATCGACCAAGTTACATGAGAGTCTACCTCCAGATTCTCCTCCAACCGGGGGAATTCGAGGACATTGTCGCCACCAAGACCAAGACATCATGGGAAGCATCTTCATCCACACAAGCTCCATCCACAACACCATCACTCTCCATCTTCACCGTCATCACTAGTTTAGTATTTGATGTTTTGTGTTTTATTGAGGTGTTATTTGACCCTCATATTGGTAACCATATTCATATGCCTTTGCACATGATTATCTATGCGACTTGTGAGTAGTTCATTATGTTCTTAAGAACATGGAAGAAAGCAAGTTGAATTATTTTATATGATTTTGCAATAAGAATTGGTGTTTGATTATATATTATGGTATAAAAATCATCTAGACGTGGTGGGCGAATGTCGACCGCATACCACTTCACCATTTATGTGCCATGAGGAGAGCATTTTGCCGTGATGAATTTCGGAGAGGCCAGAGTGACAGAATACCAATCTCTGAGTTTTGGTTAGGCTTGCTTTAATTACTTTCAATAGACAACTGAATTATTCGTTTGTAGAATAAGTGTTAAATAGGGACACCAAAAATTCAAGCTATGGTTAGGCTTGCTTTAATTACTTTCCATAGACAACTGGATTAGTTGTTGGGAGTATAATCATAAGAACATTTGAGTCAATGGTTTTGCAGCATGTTAGCTTCGGTTCTATCCACATAGCAACAATGAAACAACAAGAATCAAAGATAACCGATATGAGTTGACAAGTAGACAATTACCCTCCGGTCCTTGTGAACGATTTACTCTTCTTAAAAATAACCATTGGCATGTCCTTGAGAACATTGGTGAAGATAGACACTTCTAACCGGTGCTCATTATGGTGAAATATTTAGATAGTGCAAAGATCATTTCCCTGGACTATGCAACATATATACTATGCATGCAGTTAAATACTATTCAAGCAATTTGCAAGGCAATGAGGTCGGAATAATTAAGCAAACCATATAGCAACAAAAGACATCATCAAGATCATCATGTGTATGTGTCAATAAATTGGAAATATTATCGTTAAAGTATAGTGATATTATTTCTTGTGCCAATAGGTTTAATATATTAATGAAAAAGTTGAAATATTAGTCACATGGACATTCTTTCCGTAGAGCGTTATGTATCTACCTACTAATAAGATATATGTGCTTGGAATTTTCCAAAAGAAAAGCAAAACATCTGGTCGTCGATCTAGTGGACTATCTATTTTTTTATTGGACCACAACTGTTAGATCAACATAAACATACTTAAGAGATCACACACATTAAATCAATTGTACCTAAATAAATCACATCTGTTAGATCTAAATAATTGTACCCAAAAGATCTATTTTTGAAGATTGTTGCCACATATTCAACATAACCTACCTAAAATGATCGCATCTCTTAGATATACATAATCATACCTAAATAGTCACATTAGCTAGAATCACAAAGTCATAGATAAACATATAGCTTATGTTTCAAATCTTGATAATCCTATAAATGGGTCATACCAGTAAATATCGTTATCTAAAAAAATCATAGGCTATAGATCATTATATTTAGACTTAGACAGATCTCACACGAAATATATGTTGAAGTGCGCAAGTTATTTATTAGTTAAGCTACAAACAAACAAGTATATGTTTCATCCGATATAAACACGTTAGTCCTCACGACGTGCATCCGATTTAAACATGTTTGATAGATACACGTTTTGAACCCTAAAAAAATTATAGTCAATGAAAATATTTCTCTTACCATCATAAACGATTAATTAATAATATCAGCAATGTACACAATTTCTAGGGGCGATGCATAAAGGGTCATGGACAAGGAATGTTTAGATACAAACATGAATATTGATGGAGAAGTATGTAAATGAGCGGTGATGACTAGAACCAAATGCTTGCGTGTGTGGTTGTCAGTTGTCATTTATATGCATGCTTTTCAATAAAATATGGATACAATTGCGTGCGCAAATCATGAACATGCAAGTAGGTCAGATAGAAACAAAATTGGATTACTCTCAATAGCTATGCACAAAATGACAAGGGTATGTTTGCATACCTATGCTAGAGAGCGTAATAGAATCATCGATGTTTCCAGCACAATTGCGCAGGACACGTGGCTAGTTTACATAGAAATCAAGTGGAAGACATGCCAATGATATTTCATCAAACAAAAATCCTATTCCTGCGTACTTGGTTCATTTGGATCATAACTACCTCCATGATTTCAGCTAACTGCTAACCGATGTAACTTTACATCTAAACCGTGCGTATGAATAGCATCGCTCTCCATCAAATGATCTTCTTTGTTTACCACCAAAGCTACCCGTTTTTCTTAATATGAAAGCAGCGACTATGCCGCACCTTGTTTGAACAAGTGCAACCTAGCTCTCCAAGGCAAGAGAAAAAGGGCACATTTCTCCCGTCAAAAAAAGAAGAAGAAAAGGGGCATATTTCTGGTGCTCACGCATCTCCCGCATTCGGAGGCATATCTGCAACATTCACCCCTCACCCGTCCACTCCCTTTTTCCACCCCTAGCCCTTCTCCCACGCTCGTAGGCATATCTTCTCATCCTCGTCCTCCTCTCTCGAACCAGGACAAGGTACAAGATGGCGGTGCACAGACTAGACGTGAGATGGGCATCCAGCTAATACTGCCAATGGAAGCAATTGACATGTAAGATATCCTGACGAACGACGTCCGGCGCCCGGCTGCCATGCATATGCATGCCACCTAATGCTAGCTAGCTAGTGCGCCATGGTGCGCTCTGGTTAGGATCCACGATCCCCCGGCATCCGTCGAATCGGACGATCTCCTCCCCACAGTCCACAGAATACACTTCTCCGATCGATCGCTTTGCCTTTCGCCGCAGCTAGCTAGCTTCAGTTCCGCTGATCCTTCCTTCCAACGCATACATCCCTGGAAAGTTACTTAACCCGGCCATGGTCACCGCACCTCGCCTTGGTCGCACCTGCGGGGTCGGTCGGCGCCTCCGGTTTGGTGGTACGGATGACGGTTTTGGAATGTTGGATGCATGCATTATCGGATGGGGATAGACCGCTGTACCAATGAGTAATGGGTGACCTGTGGTGGCGACTGATTTGAGTGTTTGACACGAGCGTATGCAGTGGAGATTGTGGCCGCTCCACTACCCCATCGATCTCGCGGCTTCGGTCCTTGCTTTCTCTCTCCCTGCCGTCCCGTTCCATGGGCCACGGCTGCTCGGCACATGTCAAAGAAGGATTCGTGCACCCAAACATTACTACTCCCTCTATCCCAAAATATACTAGTGTCAAAAACGTTCTTATATTATGGGACTAAGAGAGTAGATAATAAGTATACACACATGTAGATATATTCCAGATTTTCTTTCTTGACTATATATTCTATTTTACTGTTTTAACAAATTCAATATAAAAATAAACTTACATTTTACTATAAAAAATGTGAAAAGCATAGATCTGATATAAAAGTACACCGGAAGTACAAAGCATCTCAAATATAATAAAAACTAAATCGAGATTCTAAGACCACCGAATGACCACTATTGTCGCTAGAACGAGCCGTCGACGGATCGTTGTTGCCGCTTCCCTACCGGAGTCAGCTTGACCTTATCGATAACAGCGGATAGTATTCATGCCATGCCCCTAAGGACCAGCGTCTTAGAGTTGGAGTCGTCGTTGTTGAACCCTTGTATAGATCTAAAGCACCTGACACCAAATCTCTCCACATGACAAGAAACCCTAAACTCACTGCCCCAAAGAGATGACAAAAATCTACACCAGAGTTTCGTCAACTTAGTCCAAACATTTTTATTATCTATTAGTGTGTATCTATCCATACCATTATATTTTTGAATGTTAAGGAATTAGAAAAATTTACAAGCTTTCTCGTTCCATTCACGAGGAGCTGGATGAGAAGAAATTCTCATGTCCAGTTTCCAGCAGAGATGAAACTAAGAACGAACCATTGACAATAACCAAACGATGCAGCTTAACTAACTAAGGTCATCTCCAACGTCATCTCATACTTCACCATGTCGTCTCCGCATATGCTCTTAGACACCTGGAGGTACTTATCCCACAAATCTGCGGTCGTACCATAGGCAAGAATCTACAATGCAACCATGCACTTGCGGCAGCCAAAGAATCCAATTTGTCCTACGACATCCTTCTTAGGATCGAGTAGTTAACGTAGGCCCAGATGCCATTGTAGA
Source organism: Triticum aestivum (assembly GCF_018294505.1). Classification (NCBI taxonomy): domain Eukaryota; kingdom Viridiplantae; phylum Streptophyta; class Magnoliopsida; order Poales; family Poaceae; genus Triticum; species Triticum aestivum. Next base: position 565,605,878 of record NC_057809.1, on the reverse strand, counting down.
GGTAATCGAACACATTTTTCTGCATCCAAAAGAGCTGACAGAAATTGTTCGCAAATGGAGCATCGGGGGCAAAGTAGTCATCCCTCAACGTCAAATGCCCTCGTGCCTGTCGGCGTTCTGGGAACGGGGGTCCCCAGACCTGCCTGCCTGCGGCCCACGGCGTGGCTGAGCCAGCAGGACGTACGTCCCATCTTCGTCAACAAGGCACCCAAAACCCTCGCGAGGCGGGCGACGCAAGACCTCCTCTGGAGCAGCCTGGTCAGGCAGGCTCACGAGGAGCGGAGATATCAAGGCGGGGCGAACCTCATGAGACTCGTGACATGAGCCATCACGCACAACACCAGGCGGGCGCCAGCGCGCGCAGCGTCCTCATTTCCTCTTTGGTGCTAAGGAGGCAAGCGCATGCGAGGAGTACCGAGGCCCCAGGCAAAGGTTGCCATTTCGGTGCAACGAGACCAAGACCAGAAGGACGGCAAGACGGAGGTCATCGTGGAGCCCAAGACGGCGTCACCATCAGAGCCTCTCACAGGCGAAGACCGCTTTTGTCAGGATAGCTTGTACTAGTTGTCCCCCTTCAAATTAGCCCGCCATTGTTGGCTCCCTTCCCGCTCAATATTTGGAAAGAGGATCAGGGCCTCTATAAATAGGACTAGCCGCCACCATAGTAGGGGCATCTCATCCTAGCTTGAGGGCATCTCATCCTAGCTTGAGGGCATCTCATCTTAGCTTGAGGGAATCTACACACCACAAGTTCATACGCACAAGAACACCTCAACCTCAGGAGGCTGTTCTTCCCCTTGTATTGTTCATCATCAGCCCAAGAGGCAATCCACCACCAGCACACTGGAGTAGGGTATTACACCACAACGGTGGCCCGAACCAGTATAAACCCCGTGTCTTTCTGTGTTGCGAGTTCGTCGAGTTCGTCCGCAAGGTCTTAGCGAGCAAGAGCGTAGATCGGTAGGAGGAAAAGACTTCACGCGCACCCCAGTGTTCGAACCTTAAGGGTTTGCCGGAACCCCACATCCGACAGTGCCTTATTCCAATTCAACATTCAATGAGCCTTGATCGATCCCTTATAATTGAGAACATGCTCTTCCGCATGCTCCACATCTACAAGGACCGCCTGCGTCATCGTTGTTTCATCCGCATAATCCTCCTCGTGGGAGGCTCAAGTAGTGCTTGTAGATATATTCCAGGTCCGATCCGTTGCTTCAAAAGACAAAAAATGTCAAAAACTTAGCATGTGCATTTCACCAACCACTTGCCGGGCATGATGACTCCCAAGAATGGCAACTGCGGGGGCATATGATACATGTGTGGCGGATGGACAAGAGGTGTGGAACGGCGGCCTAGAGAAAGCAGTATGGTGACCGGGTGGAGGGTTGGAGGTCACGGAGGTCCGACAAGGGCTTGGCAGGTGACCGGGTTGGTACAACGGCGACTGTGGCCATGAAGGAAGCGGATGCAGAGAAAGAGGAAAGGCATGCACTTTTGGATGAGGTAGAGGAGTCGGAGTCTTATGCGGCGGAGGTCCGAACATGTGATAGCCTGACTTAATAGGGATGATAGACTACTCATATCAATAAGGAATTCCTTCTTTTTCGGGAGCCCATTCGGACAGAACTCCAAAGTTAAGCGTGCTCAGCTTGGAATAGTTTCAGGATGGGTGACCGACCGGAAAGTTGCTCCCGGGTGCCCATGAGTGAGGACAAAGTGCGCAGAAAAGACTAGTATTAATCTGTGGGGCCAGTCTAGATCCCGCCAGGAGTAACGACCACCGACGGATGTGTCTGGGGCGTTACAAATTGGTATTAGAGACGACCCTCGCGGTTACATGGATATTTGCGGACAGGTGCGTGGTCATGTTGTTCATGACGTTTGTGACCCGTCGTGGCACACGGCATGGCACATGTACCGGACTGGATGCACAGACGATGTGCAAGAGGGAATGTTCTTGTGGCTCGACGAGGACGTCGGTTCCACTGAGTGGGGGTGTATGTGATAGTCTGGCTTAATAGGGATAATAAACTACTCATATCAATAAGGAATTCATTCTTTTCCAGAAGCTCATAATGCGAAAAGACTTGTATTAATCTGCGGAATCAGTCTAGATCCTGTCTGAAGTAACGACCACTGACGGATGGTTTTTGGATGCGGGGCTATGTCAAATGGTAAACTCTGCGTCCGAGCAGTTCGGCCCAGAATCTAAGGGCCAGCTTTCGAGATGATCTAAGACACCATATCCACATTATCAACTGTTGGGTGGCTCGATTAGTACTGTACACACGAAAGAAGTGCCCTTTCTTCAGGGTAATGTCACTTAGGACAAAAGTTCACAAAACCGCCGGAATCTGGCTGGGATATCAAAACTAGTACAGCCTGACTCTGTCATATCGGACTGTTTTGAGCCCGTTCGGCACTCTGACCAGCTCCGCAAAATAGAAAGATCTGCGGAGTACCGATTTGTCCGCTCCGTAATTTTCAACTGCGGTCCCGGCAGCTCCGCGAGCGGAGTCGAGGAGCAGAGGGGGCCTCCGAACAGGCCTTTGTTTGATCGTCCACTAGACAGACAACTGATGGTTTTGTCGTCTCCGGTAAGCAGCACCGGGGAGGAGGACCACCTCACTTTCCGTCTAGCTTCTGTCGGCGTCGCGTCGCCTGAAAAGAGGAACCAGAGGCGGACGTTTCTTCGCAGCAGCCGCACCGGCGTTACACCGCGGCAGGTTATCCAGCCATGCATGGCATGAATCAGACGCACTAACCGCGGCGCGCACCCTTTCTTCCTCTCCGGTCAATTGAGAAAGACAAGGGAACGAAAAAGAAAATACGTAGACCACTTGGCTTAACTAGTTTAGTTTAAGCCATCCCAGTGGCCAACTCGCCTCCAGTCCGTGTTGCTCGCTGCTGTTGCAACAACAGCAACGTTAACACTACCACCACCGGCGGCGGCCGCCTCACCAAAGCAAGTCATCGTAGCCATAGACCTAAGCTAACCTACGTAGTAGTAGTAGCTAACTTGTCCTCTTACTTACGTACAGACGTGGATAGCAGCGGCAGCACTAGAGGCATCATTGTTACCAGAAGGACTACTCCCATCCGCTTTTTGCTCAAGTGTTCAAACTTTATACATTAATAAAATGTAATGCTAACCCTGCCATTAGCTACAAGAAGACAACAACAGGCGATAAGATATCAATCATCGAATATTTTGCGGCAATGATTTGCAGCTTTTGGGTTGCGCCATCACCTTAAACTATCAGTGGCTGGAGTTCCAGAGCCACGCCGGCCTATCATGCGACCGCGGATCTGATGGGGTCTTCTTTGCTTTGCATGAAAAATGTATGTGATGTCTGGTTGGAAGGGAAAATCCTACTCTTTTGCTTGCTCTATTTTTTGAGCAAAACTCTTTTTGGTTGCTGCGTCTTATCTGTTGTGGCTTACTCGTTTGCTCATCCTTAAGAAACTTCATGACAAGAACCAAGAAGTTTGGCTGGTTTTGTGGGCTCGACGTGCCCAGGCGGGTGCGCGGCCTCGGGGCCAGGATGGAAGTCGAAGCGGTGGCTTCGGAAATCTCGTGCGCGTTTGGTATTAGCTTCGGTCGCATGGGTGAAAGAACCATCAACTCGACTGGCTCACGGCCTCAGGGCCGGACGGAAAGTCGGAGCGGCGGCTCAGGAATTCTCCTGTGTAATGTTGGCCTTCGTCGCCTGGGTGGCAGTGTCATTGACTAGTTTGGTGTGCAGCCTCGGGTCCGGTGTAGAAGTCGGAGCTGCGGCTCTGAAGTCCTCTATAGTGTTGTGGGTTGTCGTCTCCGGTCACTTGGCTGATATAGTCTCGGGTCCGGTGTAGAATCATTTCTGTAACACATGTATTGTTGTAGAAATATATTTGGAACAATTATTTTGTTGCAAAAACATTTTTGCAACTGAGGTTTTGTTGTAATTTTTTTAAATCAACTGAGGCCTTGTTGTAGAAATTTTCCGTGAGAGAGGTTTTGTTGTAAAACATAAACCTTCATAGACCATTGCAACACCGCATATGTTTCAAAAGTATAGCCCCTGTTGCATGAAGGATGGTATATAGGTCCTCACTTACGCGTGTTATCCAGGGAAGGTGTTGGACGCGGCCATTGCAATCCGCCGATTGATGGTAGGCTTTTGCCATAAATAAAATACATATGTGAAGGATTAAGTGTTGAATTATATATTAGATTTTGGCCCATACAACAAACAATTCCTGAAAAATCTGAAAGGCCCATGTGAAGTTTCATGACATGGTCGATTATGAAATTTCTCATTTGGCGCACAAAAAAATACTCTCCCTGGGAATTCCCTATTCACCCTCTCTACGGCGAACTATCATTCAATCGCACAGAGAAATGACTTAGCGACCAGATTGGGCCGACTCATATTTGAGCGTTTTACACAACGCGAGCAACCCTTTTTTAACCTTCTAGACGGATACCTAAACCGGTTTTATTTTTCTCACTGGAATTTTATTTGGTTTTTGTTTTTTTATCTTTTTCTTCTTTTTTTTCTTTCCCATTTTTAAATTTCAAATTCATCATAATTTTCAAAAATTGTTTGCTAACCTAAGAAAATGTTCATAATTTTTATCAGTAATTACAAACAAATGTATTTTAAAAAAATCATTAATATAAAAAATATTTGGAATTTTAGTAAATGTTCATAATTTTTTTAAATTAATATTTCCAAAGACACTAGAAAATTTAAAAAATTGTATTTCAAAAATCAGTTTATATTTTCCAAAAATTCCAAGCTTTCAAAAGGTGTATAGAAGATTCAAAAATTGTTCGTGTTTTCTCGAAAAAGAATCATGATTCAAAAAAAATCACATTTAAAAATATCTCGGAATTGTAAAAATGTTCGGTATAGTATATTCGCTACAGTTTAGTTTCTGTATGTCACTAACGAGCAGCTCGGCTCGTTAAGCTCGTGCTCGTTAAGGCTCGGCTCGTTAAAGCTCGTTAAGATTAACAAGCAGAAAACCCTGCTCGGCTCGGCTCGTTTGAAGCTCGTTAAGCTCGTGAGCGCTCGTTAACAGATTGTAATGTGTTATGATATACAGGATGAATGCGTAGGTGTGGTTTTCAAGATGAAATATGGTGACTACAAAAAAGAAATGCACTAATTTGTTGCCTCATATGTCGAGTAGATTGAATTGATGGGCTGAGGTGCCACAAAAAGTTTGTCACATAGTTTCATATGTCTTATGTTGTTACTAATGAGCTTAACGAGCTACTCGTGAAACTCGTTAGCTCGTTCGTTAAGCTCGTTAAGCTTAACGAGCTAAAATCAATGATTGGCTCTGTTCATTAAGAAGCGAGCTCCGAGCTTAACGAGCCGAACTATCGAGTGCTCATTAAGCTCGCGAGCTACGAACTTATGGTCCAGCCCTAATGAAGACCGCTAAACAGAGAAAAAGATGAAAAACCCGCTGGAGATTTACTGGCATAGTGGGGCTTATGGTCCAGTCCGACGCAAACATGGCAGGGCGTGCCTGCCGTGCGCAGCAGCGGGCACGGGAGGCGGCAGCAGCGTTTGCGGCGGTGCGCGTCGACGAGGAGGAGTCGCATTCTCCGGTGCCCCGTACGGTACAACACTTTGGGCGCCACCATCGCGTCGTGGTGGATGTCGCCGGCTCGTCCCAGGACGAATCCATTATCAATCTGACGTCCACCGGCACCTAACAGGTTTCGGGCTCCGACGAGAAAGAGTAGGGCATGGGAGACGGCGGCGCCCCGTGTCTCGTGAGCTGGCACGTGTCCCATGTCCTACTCTACCTTGCTGGTGACCGAACCAACACTCTGGGGAGCGTAGCCGGCCGCCGGGCATGGCCACGGCGACCGGACAAGCTCCGCTTAAAAATCGCTACATTGCATGTAATAATACAGATTTGAGGTTTCTAATTTGAGGTATCCGGATGTGGATTGCATTATTTGAGATTTGATCGATCATTGTGCACGAACACGTCTGGGCACGTCGGCAACGTTTGAAGCCGAATTACCCATCACGGTTGTAGATGCTCTCAGTGAGTGAGATGTAGACGGACCCTTTCAGTTATGGACGGGAACTATGGGCGCACGTTCGCTATACAAGGCTGCGGGGTGGCATGTATGGTTAGTCCATCCTCCTGAGATGGTGAACCTCCTGTAATCCTTCAGCTTATTTATTAATCGACGTGTTGATGGCTCAAAAATGAAGTTATGGGCGAGACCTTCATCCTCCACATTGACGTCGGGCCTTTATGCCCACTTTCAGAATTTGATGAATACCCTTGTCAATCTAACATGCTTCCCTCACTATGCTCGTCTTATGGACGATTTGGAACGAGCATAATGCAAGAGTGTTTAAACATAGCGCAAAGAAGTTAGGGTCTTTTATTTCACGAGAATAATCCGCATGCCGTGTTTGTGGGGTGTCATGTAACAAACTATTTTCTATCTTAATTAATAGATGAGGCGAAGCTTTTGCTTCCGTTTCAAAAAAAAAAAAAGCTTCCCTGCTCAACTTAGTAGTGACTACTGACAAGCAGCATCTGGTCACTCTCACATAGTCACATGATAGGATCGTAGCTAGGGAGAAGCTGACAGGAATAAAATATATATTGAGAAAAAAATCATCTCCATGCATGATCGCTCGATGGACCATGCACTACAAGGAAAAAAGCTAGACATATACTGGTCGATGGACGACTCGAGGACGTATAAAACGTAGCCACTCCAATCGACCCCTTGCTAGTAGTGCCCATTGGTCACGGGCGTCTCGACGTCGACATGGCCGCCGTTGCCGTTGCCGTTGCCGAGCTCGTGTTGCTTGATGTGGCCATGGCCGTTGGTCGCCAAGGTCAAGGGCAGCGCGCCGGCTCCTTTGACGCTGACGTCGGAGAGTTGGCTGGGGCTGATGATAATCTTGTCCTTGCTCTTGCCCCAGATGAGGAAGTAGAGGCCTGCCACGATGATCACTGCACCAATCACACTGAAAGCAAAATTGAAATGATATCATTGGTATATATGGAATAATGTTGCACTAGCTAAGTAGCTAGTGCATGTATATCCTCGTCCATTTTGAAATGGTGGAAGCACTATCGTACGTAGTACCTTCCGAGAGTGATCTCCTCCTTGAGAATGATGGAACCCATGACGGCGGTAATGATCATGCAGAGCGGGTTGAAGGCCGTCACGAAGACCGGGCCCCTTTGCCTCGACACGACGCCCTGCAAGTAGTAGGCCACGCCGGAGCACACTATGCCGGCGTAGACCACGGTCAAGAGGCGGGTGTCGAAGCCGATAACCCACGCATGGGTGTTGGCGCGCTCAGCGACGACGGCGACGGCGCCGCTCATCAGCGAGCCCATGCCGCAGATGAGCGCCGTGACGGAGAGCTCCGCCGGGTAGCTCCGCAGCGTGCTGGACTGGAGGATGAAGAAGCACGACCAGACCATGCAGGAGCCGATGAGCATCATGGTCCCTTTCAGCCAGTCCCGCGCGGCGGCGGCGCCAACGGCGCCCTGGCCACCGGCAGTGGCGTGGTGCTGGCCCTTGGTCCACGGGAACTGCATGGCGGGGCCGTGATAAAGGATCATGAGCACGGCGCCGGCCACGGTGAGGACCGTGCCGGCGATCTTGGCCTGGCTGTGCAGGCTGCGCAGCCGCACCTTCTCCATGCGCAGGATGAGGGCCAGCACGAAGGTGACGGCCGGGAGGGTGTTGAGGAGCGCCGTCGCGAATCCCGCCGAGGTCAGCTTCGCGCCCAAGAAGTAGAGGTTCTGGTCAATCACGGGCCTGAGAGACCCATGCAACACAGCACATCAGTCACTAATCAAGAAAGAGTTATGTGTAGTTAACAGTACGGACGTACTCGAGGATTGCGAGCCCCATGATCTTGAGGAAGATGGTGGTTGACATCTTTGGCCTCCGTCCTCTGCACATGTTATACGTAGGTTGGAGCAAAATACACAATTAGGTAGTGTTCTGTTCTCTCATGGATAATGATCTACGTAAATATGAATCGAAATGAACTCGTATACAGTCTTGCTAAATCTCAGTCGAAGTCGATGTTATATCCATGAAATTTTGCATTGAGATCCGTACAAAAATTTCTTTTTAAATTTGTCTGTTTCTTATGGCATGTTATATCACTTGATTTAGAATTGACCTAGCCACACCTTTTGGTTTGTAGGAATGAAACCCCCTTCCTATAGAGGAATTCTTCCTATCCTTCATATTTCATAGGAAAATAAACATTAGTCTAGACTCAATGGAAAAAATCCTATGATGTGAATCAAAGGGCATCTCCTTTCCTATTCCTACTCATAGGATTTGAGATACATGTCATCTCATTTCCTATGACTTTCCTATTACTACGATTTTCTTACCCTATGAACCAAAGGAGGCCTAAAGTGTATCCAGTGTATTAGTGGATGTAACTCTATGGATGAACGGTCCATAAGCTTCTGGTTGACATGTGGGGCCTGGTGGTTCCATGCATGGTAGGTCCTCCACCAGTGGCCAATCAGGTCACACTGCCTAGTGGAGGTTGTCCAGGTGCGTTTACACGTACGTAAACACACATACCGCACATATGCCGGTTAGCTAGCTACATGCACCTGCTTATGTGTCATTTCCTACTTCTGCTAATTAATGCACTCTGATATTATGATTGATCCATCCATATACAAATGACGATTTAACGCCTGATAAGGAAAGCCAAGAAAGCTAGCTGCTTTGCCGGTACAAAATAGAATAAGGTATCAAGATGTGCACCTACACTTTACTGGATTAGGATCCACGAGTGCAGCTTGCACCATCTAAATGAGACAAACATACCCCTAAAAAAATTCTAAATGAGACAAAAATGAGAATATATGAACCGAGCAAATTGTACGTGCGTGTTAATCGATCGTGGGGGTGCACGTTTGGCAAGTTGGCCTTGTTAATTGTCATGATCTTCCTTTACTATATTGATCCATTTGTTCTGTTGTCCTTGGCTCCTGGAAACTTTGTCTAACTAACTAAAAGCAAAAGCCAGAGTGTATGGGAGCATCGGTCAGAATAATGCTGGCAGCTAGCTGCACATCCACGCATGCTTGTGTAAAACTTGAAGCGCTCATTTATGTTGGAACCGTCTACTCTAACTAATTAAATGATCTATCTCTAGTCCTCGACTTTCATGGTAGCTCATGGCAATGTATAAACAACCGAGCCCTCGCTTAGATAGTTAATGAGATGATTGTACCCTGAGTTAATTAAGATCATTACATCTCGTACTGTGTGGTGAACTGGTGACTTTGCCGTTTGACGTAGAGGCTCATCTGCTGAAGTGTACGTGTTGATCATGATCCTCAACCGGATGTTCTTCGAAGGAAAAATAGGCAACATTGACATTATATGCACGCCGCCCGCATGATGCGTGTGCATGCGAGCGAGCCCATGATGCAATACCTACTGCACAACGATGCACGGACAAGAGAGTGGCGCTTGCGTACGTGCGAGAGCGTCGTGTGTGTGAAGGAGAATATAGTTATTCGATGCATGGATGAATGGAACTAGGTAGGGTTACCTCTCGAAGTAGAGGGCGAAGGGCGTCATGACGGCGGTGGCGACGAGGTTACGGTAGACGACGAGCACGAAGTGGCTCATCCCGGCCTTGAGGGACGCCACGGCGATGATGTACATCCCGGCGAACCCCACCTGCAGCAGCACCATCGCCAGGTATGGCTTCACATCGCTCACAACTTTCCACCCCATACCCATACTTCTATCTCTCTCCTCCGGCTAGCTAGCTACTTCTCTCTCACTCAGTAGCCCGAGCTCGATGTGACTCACGCAAGCAATGGCCAATGGCTGTGATCGTTGGCGATGAGCTCACAGGGAAACCGGCTCCTTTATATAGACGCGCTCCACCGACACTGTGCGGCCAACGGTACATGTAGGGTTCAGGAGCAGGATGAAAAGCGTAGTGTGGCTCATCGGTGGATCCGAGTCATGGCCTTTGCGTCCCAGCGCTAGCTTAGCTGATAAGATGTAGCAGCAATACCATGCTACATAAGTGAATGATATTATTCCCGGAAAAATAAAATGTGAATGTTAATCTCTTTGTTCTAAATGCGTAATTGTAAATCTAAAGATTCTTCCGAAAGGACCAGAATCATATATTTACTTTCTGCTATAAATAAAAGTAGAGTTAAAATGCACTAAAGGTCCTAAAAGTGTCCTTGAAGTCTCAAAATACACATTAAGGTCCAAATCCTATAGTAAGTGGTTCACTCAAGGTCCTTGTCAGTCAACCTCGTCCTCTACCCACGTACTTAGCTAGGCTAGACGTGCGCCATGCACGCCCCCGTGCAAACTGCCGCACGCCGCGCACGTCACGCATGTACTCTGCGCTCCCCGCGCTCTCCTGTAACCTATACATATGCTAATGCATTCATAGGCAGCACCCAAGGTGCATTGCCCAAACTCCTCTCTCCACTCACATGGTATCAGACACCAGGCCCCTCTAGCGCCTGACGTCGCTTCCGCTGCCTGCTCCCCTCCCGTCTCCGGCCATGTCTGGGCCGACGCCTCCCCCAGCCCCACCACCTCCTCCCCCTCGTACTGGTCGCACCCTCGCGGGTGCTCTTGACGACGCCGCCTCCGCTACCCCTTGGGCCCTTGCACCTACGCTCCTCACGCCCTCGGCGTTTGTGCTGGGCATGCGCCCTGGCCATGACGCTCTCACCGCTAGGTCGTCCGCCGCCCAGCCACTGCCGCTCTCCCCCCTGGCTGGTGTGTTCATCAACCACCATGTCCCCCTCGTCCTCACGCTGCAGCCGCCCAATTTCTCCCAGTGGCGCATGTTGTTCGAGGTGATGTTCCAGAAGAGCGGTGTCGCCCACCACCTCACCGGCGGCCCCCGTCCCGGCGATCCCGCCTGGCTTCAGGATAACGCACACATCCTCTCCTGGCTCTACACACGTGTGAGCCCGGAGATCTTCGGTCTCATCCACCAGCGTCACGCGACCGCGGCGGAGGTCTGGGCCGCGATCACCTCCCTGTTCATGGAGAACCAGGAGCATCAGGCGGTGTTCCTCGCCACTGACTTCCGGCGCATCGAGCAGGGTTCCTCCTCCGTCATCCACTACTTTGGGCGCCTCAAGGAGTGCGCTGACCGCCTCGCCAACCTCGGTGAGCCCATCAGCGACCACGAGCAGGTCCTGAACATGTTCCGCGGTCTCCACCCACACCTGCGCTACGCGATTCCCATCCTCACCATGCAGACGCCGTTCCCGTCCTTCCTCTACTGCCGGGCCTTCCTCCTATTTGAAGAAAGTCGTCACACGGCGGACACCACCACCGAGACGGCTCTCCACGCCGCGCGCACTCCTGCTCCTGCTCCTGCCAATGGAGGCGGGGGAAACCGTGGCGGTTGCGGACGCGGTCGCGGCAAGGGCAAGGCGATCGACACCGGTGGCTTCAACTCCGGTGGGGCCGCCTCGTCCCGCACACCTGCACTGCCGGCGGCTAACACCACCCCCTGGACCGGCATGGTCCATGCCTGGCGAATGCCATAGCGTCCCCATGCCCCAGGTGCTGGTGTTCTCGGGCCTCGCCCCGGGGCTTCGCCACCGTTCGCCGGCGCCGTCTCCCACTACTACAACAACACGACGGCGACTCCATCGGCCGCAGCACACCCGATCCCGCCTGGCGCTCCTCCGCTGCAGTGGACTCCTGGCACCGTCCCGCCGCATCCCCTCTACGGTGCGGCTCCCACTCCGGCGTGGGATCAGCACGGCCTGGTGCAGGCCCTCAACAACCTCCACGTCCAGCAGCCCCAGCCGCCGGCGCCCACCGCGGATTGGTATCTCGACTCAGGTGCCTCGTCGCACATGGCGTCGAGCTCTGGTATGCTCTCCGTCTCCCACCCCTATACTTCCTCAGGCATTACAGTTGGTGATGGGACCTCGCTCGCGATTACACACACTGGTCACACCTCCATTCCCACCACCACGACACCTCTTGCACTTCGCAACGTACTCGTCTCCCCCCACCTCATCAAAATTTTGATTTCTGTCAAAGCCCTAGCTCGCGATAATCCTGTTAACGTCGAGTTTGATGATCGTGGGTTCTTTGTCAAGGAACGAAGGACAAACAGGGTAATCCTCCGATGTGATGCCGACGACGATCTCTACCCCGTGTCTACGCCCATGTCCGCGTCCACATCCACTCCGTCGCACCACGCGCTCACTGCCGTCTCCACCGATACATGGCACCAGCGGCTGGGTCACCCCGGCCACGACTCCCTCCTCAGCATGCTTCGCTCGTCGTCCACCCCGCGCCATGGTGCCCTGTCGTCCGTGTGTAACGCCTGCCAGCTTGGGAAAAACATTAGACTACCATTTGGGTCCTCGGACCATGTATCTTTCTTTCCGTTTCAATTAGTTCACTGTGATGTCTGTGAAGGAAATATGCCCTAGAGGCAATAATAAAGTTATTATTTATTTCCTTATTTCATGATAAATGTTTATTATTCATGCTAGAATTGTATTAACCAGAAACATAATACATGTGTGAATACATAGACAAACAAACTGTCACTAGTATGCCTCTACTTGACTAGCTCGTTAATCGAAGATGGTTATGTTTCCTAACCATAGACATGTGTTGTCATTTGATTAACAGGATCACATCATTAGGAGAATGATGTGATTGACATGACCCATTCCATTAGCTTAGCACCCGATCGTTTAGTATGTTGCTATTGCTTTCTTCATGACTTATACATGTTCCTATGACTATGAGATTATGCAACTCCCGTTTGCCGGAGGAACACTTTGTGTGCTACCAAACGTCACAACGTAACTGGGTGATTATAAAGGAGCTCTATAGGTGTCTCCAAAGGTACATGTTGGGTTGGCGTATTTCGAGATTAGGATTTGTCACTCCGATTGTCGGAGAGGTATCTCTGGGCCCTCTCGGTAATGCACATCACATAAGTCTTGCAAGCATTGCAACTAATGAGTTAGTTGCGAGATGATGTATTATGAAACGAGTAAAGAGACTTGCCGGTAACGAGATTGAACTAGGTATTAAGATACCGACGATTGAATCTCGGGCAAGTAACATACCGATGACAAAGGGAACAACGTATGTTGTTATGCGGTCTGACCGATAAAGATCTTCGTAGAATATGTGGGAGCCAATATGAGCATCCAGGTTCCGCTATTGGTTATTGACCGGAGACATGTCTCGGTCATGTCTATATTGTTCTCTAACCCGTAGGGTCCTCACGCTTAAGGTTTCGATGACAGTTATATTATGAGTTTATGAGTTTTGATGTACCGAAGGAGTTCGGAGTCCCGGATGAGAACGGGGACATGACGAGGAGTCTCGAAATGGTCGATACGTAAAGATCGATATATTGGACGACTATATTCGGACATCGGAAAGGTTCCGAGTGGTTCGGGTATTTTTAAGAGTACCGGGGAGTTACGGGAATACGGGAGAAGAAGTATATGGGCCTTATTGGGCTTTAGGGGAGAGGGAGAGGCAGGCCGCGCGCCCCCCCCAAGGCCTAGTCCGAATTGGACTAGGGGGAGGGGCTGCGCCCCCTCCTTCCTTCTCTTCCCTCTTCCCCTTCCTTGTCTCCTACTCCTACTACATGGAAGGACTCCTAGTTGGACTAGGAAAGGGGGAATCCTACTCCCGGTGGGAGTAGGACTCCCCTAGGGCGTGCCATCGAGAGGGCCGGCCCTCCCCTCCTCCACTCCTTTATATACGGGGGCAGGGGGCACCCCATAGACACACAAGTTGATCCTCGTGATCGTTTTCTTACCCGTGTGCGGTGCCCCCTTCCACCATACTCCTCGATAATATTGTAGCGGTGCTTAGGCGAAGCCCTGCGATGGTAGAACATCAAGATCGTCACCACGCCGTCGTGCTGACGGAACTCTTCCCCGACACTTTGCTGGATCGGAGTCCGGGGATCGTCATCGAGCTGAACGTGTGCTAGAACTCGGAGGTGCCATAGTTTTGGTGCTTGATCGGTCGGGCCGTGAAGACATACGACTACATCAACCGTGTTGTGGTAACGCTTCCTCTATCGGTCTACAAGGGTACGTAGATCACACTCTCCCCTCTCGTTGCTATGCATCACCATGATCTTGCGTGTGCGTAGGAAATTTTTGAAATTACTACGTTACCCAACAGTGGTATCAGAGCCTAGGTTTTATGTGTTGATGTTATATGCACGAGTAGAACACAAGTGAGTTGTGAGCGATATAAGTCATACTGCTTACCAGCATGTCATACTTTGGTTCGGCGGTATTGTTGGATGAAGCGGCCCGGACCGACATTACGTGTACGCTTACGCGAGACTGGTTCTACCGACGTGCTTTGCACACAGATGGCTGACGGGTGTTAGTTTCTCCAACTTTAGTTGAACCAAGTGTGGCTACGCCCGGTCCTTGCGAAGGTTAAAACAGCACCAACTTGACAAATTATCGTTGTGGTTTTGATGCGTAGGTAAGATTGGTTCTTGCTTAAGCCCGTAGAAGCCACGTAAAACTTGCAAAAACAAAGTAGAGGACGTCTAACTTGTTTTTGCAGGGCATGTTGTGATGTGATATGGTCAAGACATGATGCAAAAAAATTATTGTATGAGATGATCATGTTTTGTAACCAAGTTATCGGCAACTGGCAGGAGCCATATGGTTGTCGCTTTATTGTATGCAATGCAGTTGCGTTTTAATGCTTTACGTTATCACTAAGCGGTAGCGATAGTCGTGGAAGCATAAGATTGGCGAGACGACAACGATACTATGATGGTGATCAAGGTGTCGCGCCGGTGACGATGGTGATCATGACGGTGCTTCGAAGATGGAGATCACAAGCACAAGATGATGATGGCCATATCATATCACTTATATTGATTGCATGTGATGTTTATCTTTTATGCATCTTATCTTTCTTTGATTGATGGTAGCATTTTAAGATGATCTCTCACTAATTATCAAAAAGTGTTCTCCCTGAGTATGCACCGTTGCGAAAGTTCTTCGTGCCGAGACACCATGTGATGATCGGGTGTGATAGGCTCTACGTTCAAATACAACGGGTGCAAAACAGTTGCACACGCGGAATACTCAGGTTATACTTGACGAGCCAAGCATATACAGATATGGCCTCGGAACACAGAGACCGAAAGGTCGAGCGTGAATCATATAGTAGATATGATCAACATAGTGATGTTCACCATTGAAACTACTCCATCTCACATGATGATCGGACATGGTTTAGTTGATTTGGATCATGTGATCACTTAGAGGATTAGAGGGATGTCTATCTAAGTGGGAGTTCTTAAGTAATATGATTAATTGAACTTTAATTTATCATGAACTTAGTCCTGGTAGTATTAGCATATCTAAGTTTTAGATCAATAGCTCGCGTTGTTGCTTCCCTTTATTTTTGATATGTTCCTAGAGAAAATTGTGTTGAAAGATGTTAGTAGCAATGATGCGGATTGGATCCGTGATCTGAGGTTTATCCTCATTGCTGCACAGAAGAATTATGTCCTTGATGCACCGCTAGGTGACAGACCTATTGCAGGAGCAGATGCAGACGTTATGAACATTTGGCTAGCTAAATATGATGACTACTTGATAGTTTAGTGCACCATGCTTAACGGCTTAGAATCGGGACTTCAAAGACGTTTTGAACGTCATGGACCATATGAGATGTTTCAGGAGTTGAAGTTAATATTTCAAGCAAATACCCGAGTTGAGAGATATGAAGTCTCCAACAAGTTCTATACCTAAAAGATGGAGGAGAATCGCTCAACTAGTGAGCATGTGCTCAGATTGTCTGGGTATTACAATCCCTTGAATCAAGTGGGTGTTAATCTTCCAGATAAGATAGTGATTGACAGAATTCTCTAGTCACCATCACCAAGTTAGTAGAACTTCGTGATGAACTATAATATGCAAGGGATAACAGAAACGATTCCCAAGCTTTTCGTGATGCTGAAATCGACAAAGGTAGAAATCGAGAAAAACATCAAGTGTTGATGGTTGACGAAACCACTAGTTTCAAGAAAAAGGGCAAAGGGAAGAAGGGGAACTTCAAGAAGAACGGCAAGCAAGTTGCTGCTCAAGTGAAGAAGCTCAAGTCTGGTCCTGAGCCTGAGACTAAGTGCTTCTACTGCAAAGGAACTGGTCACTAGAAGCGGAACTACCCCAAGTATTTGGCGGATAAGAAGGATGGCAAAGTGAACATAGGTATATTTGATATACGTGTTATTGATGTGTACTTTACTAGTGTTTATAGCAACCCCTCAGTATTTGATACTAGTTGAGTTGCTAAGAGTAGTAACTCGAAACGGGAGTTGCAGAATGAACAGAGACTAGTTAAGGGTGAAGTGACGATGTGTGTTGGAAGTGGTTCCAAGATTGATATGATCATCATCGCACACTCCCTATACTTTCGAGATTAGTATTGAACCTAAATAAGTGTTATTTGGTGTTTGCGTTGAGCATGAATATGATTTGATCATGTTTATTGCAATACGGTTATTCATTTAAGTAAGAGAATAAATTGTTGTTCTGTTTACATATATGGTTACACACCCAATGAAAATGGTTCATTGGATCTCGATCGTTGTGATACACATATTCATAATATTGAAACCAAAAGATGCAAAGTTAATAATGATAGTGCAACTTATTTGTGGCACTGCCGTTTAGGTCATATTGGTGTAAAGTGCATGAAGAAACTCCATGCTGATGGACTTTTGGAATAACTTGATTATGAATCAGTTGATGCTTACGAACCATGCCTCATGGGCACGATGACTAAAACTCCGTTCTCCGGAACAATGCAGCAAGCAACAGATTTGTTGGAAATCATGCATACTGATGTATGTGGACCGATGAATATTGAAGCTCGCAGCAGGTATCATTGTTTTCTGATCTTCATAGATGATTTGAGCAGATATGAGTATATCTACTTGATGAAACACAAGTCTGAAATATTTGAAAAGTTCAAAGAATTTCAGAGTGAAGTGGAGAATCATCGTAACAAAAATAAAAGTTTCTACGATATGATCGCAGAAGTAAAATATTTGAGGTACGAGTTTGGCCTTCAGTTAAAACAATGTGAAATAGTTTCACTACTCACGCCACCTGGAACACCACAGTGTAATGGTGTGTCCGAACGTCGTAATCGTACTTTACTTGATATGGTGCGATCTATGATGTCTCTTACAGATTTACCGCTATTGTTTTGGGGTTATGCATTAGAGACAGCTACATTCACGTTAAATAGGGCACCATCTAAATCCGTTGAGACGACACCATATGAACTATGGTTTGGCAAAAAAACCTAAGCTGTCGTTTCTTAAAGTTTGGGGCTGCGATGCTTATGTGAAAAAGTTTCAACATGATAAGCTCGAACCCAAATCGGAGAAGTAAATCTTCATAGGTTACCCAAAAGAAAATGTTGGGTACACCTTCTATCATAGATCCGAATGCAAGTTATTCATTGCTGAGAATGGATCCTTTCTAGAGAAGGAGTTTCTCACGAAAGAAGTGAGTGGGAGGAAAGTAGAAAACTTGATAAGGTAATTGTACCTTCTCCCTTATTGGAAAGTAGTTCATCACAGAAATCTGTTCTTGTGACTACTACACAAATTTGTGAGGAAGCTAATGATGATAATCATGTAACTTCAGATCAAGTTACTACCGAATCTCGTAGGTAAACCAGAGTGAGATCTGCACCAGAGTGGTACGGTAATCCTGTTCAGGAAGTCATGTTACTAGACCATGACGAATCTACGAACTATGAGGAAGTGATGATGAGCCCAGATTCTGCGAAATGGTTTGAGACCATGAAATCTGAGATATGATCCATGTATGAGAACAAAGTATGGACTTTGATGGATTTGCCTGTTGATCGGCAAGCCATAGAAAATAAATGGATCTTCAAGAGGAAGACGGACGCTGATAGTAGTGTTACTATCTACAAACCTAGAATTGTCGAAAAAGGTTTTTGACAAGTTCAAGGTGTTGACTACGATGAGAGTTTCTCACTCGTATCTATGCTTAAGTCTGTCCGAATCATGTTAGCAATTGCCGCATTTTATGAAATCTGGCAAATGGATAAACAAAACTTCATTCCTTAATGGATTTATTAAAGAAGAGTTGTATACGATGCAACTAGAAGGTTTTGTCGATCCTAAGGTGTTAACTAAATATGCAAGCTCCAGCGATCCATCTATGGACTGGTGCAAGCATCTCGGAGTTGGAATATACGCTTTGATAAGTTGATCAAAGCATATAGTTTTATACAGACTTGCGGTGAAGCCTGTATTTACAAGAAAGTGAGTGGGAGCACTACAGCATTTCTGATAAGTATATGTATGACATATTGTTGATCAGAGATGATGTAGAATTATTCTGCAAAGCATAAAGGAATGTTTGAAAAGAGTTTTTTCAAAGAAAGACCTCGGTGAAGCTGCTTACATATTGAGCATCAAGATCTATAGAGATAGATCAAGACGCTTGATAAGTTTTTTAATGAGTACATACCTTGACAAGATTTTGAAGTAGTTCAAAATGGAACAGTCAAAGAAGGAGTTCTTGCCTGTGTTGCAAGGTGTGAAGTTGAGAAAGACTCAAAACCCGACCACGGCAGAAGATAGAGAGAGAATGAAAGTCATTCCCTATGCCTCAGCCATAGGTTCTATAAAGTATGCCATGCTGTGTACCAGACCTATTGTATACCCTGCCCTGAGTTTGACAAGGGAGTACAATAGTGATCTAGGAGTAGATCACTGGACATTGGTAAAAATTATCCTTAGTGGAATAAGGATATGTTTCTCGATTATGGACATGAAAAAAAAGGTTCGTCGTAAAGGGTTACGTCGATGCAAGTTTTGACACTGATCCAGATGACTCTAAGTCTTAATCTGGATACATATTGAAACTGGGAGCAATTAGCCAGAGTAGCTCCGTGCAGAGCATTGTTGACATAGAAATTTGCAAAATACATACGGATCTGAATGTGGCAGACCCGTTGACTAAACTTCTCTCACAAGCAAAACATGATCACACACCTTAGTACTCTTTGGGTGTTAATCACATAGCGATGTGAACTAGATTATTGACTCTAGTAAACCCTTTTGAGTGTTAATCACATGATGATGTGAACTATTGGTGTTAAATCACATAGCAATGTGAACTAGATTATTGACTCTAGTAAACCCTTTTGAGTGTTAATCACATGATGATGTGAACTATTGGTGTTAAATCACATAGCAATGTGAACTAGATTATTGACTCTAGTACAAGTGGGAGACTGAAGGAAATATGCCCTAGAGGCAATAATAAAGTTATTATTTATTTCCTTATTTCATGATAAATGTTTATTATTCATGCTAGAATTGTATTAACCGGAAACATAATACATGTGTGAATACATAGACAAACAAAGTGTCACTAGTATGCCTCTACTTGACTAGCTCATTAATCGAAGATGGTTATGTTTCCTAACCATAGACATGTGTTGTCATTTGATTAACGGGATCACATCATTAGGAGAATGATGTGATTGACATGACCCATTCCATTAGCTTAGCACCCGATCGTTTAGTATGTTGCTATTGCTTTCTTCATGACTTATACATGTTCCTATGACTATGAGATTATGCAACTCCCGTTTGCCGGAGGAAACACTTTGTGTGCTACCAAACGTCACAACGTAACTGGGTGATTATAAAGGAGCTCTACAGGTGTCTCCAAAGGTACATGTTGGGTTGGCGTATTTCGAGATTAGGATTTGTCACTCCGATTGTCGGAGAGGTATCTCTGGGCCCTCTCGGTAATGCACATCACATAAGCCTTGCAAGCATTGCAACTAATGAGTTAGTTGCGAGATGATGTATTACGAAACGAGTAAAGAGACTTGCCGGTAACGAGATTGAACTAGGTATTAAGATACCGACGATCGAATCTCGGGCAAGTAACATACCGATGACAAAGGGAACAACGTATGTTGTTATGCGGTCTGACCGATAAAGATCTTCGTAGAATATGTGGGAGCCAATATGAGCATCCAGGTTCCGCTATTGGTTATTGACCGGAGACATGTCTCGGTCATGTCTACATTGTTCTCTAACCCATAGGGTCCGCACGCTTAAGGTTTCGATGACAGTTATATTATGAGTTTATGAGTTTTGATGTACCGAAGGAGTTCGGAGTCCCGGATGAGATCGGGGACATGACGAGGAGTCTCGAAATGGTCGAGACGTAAAGATCGATATATTGGACGACTATATTCGGACATCGGAAAGGTTCCGAGTGGTTCGGGTATTTTTTGGAGTACCGAGAAGTTACGGGAATACGGGAGAAGAAGTATATGGGCCTTATTGGGCTTTAGGGGAGAGGGAGAGGCAGGCCGTGCGCCCCCCCAAGGCCTAGTCCGAATTGGACTAGGGGGAGGGGCTGCGCCCCCTCCTTCCTTCTCTTCCCTCTTCCCCTTCCTTGTCTCCTACTCCTACTACATGGAAGGACTCCTAGTTGGACTAGGAAAGGGGGAATCCTACTCCCGGTGGGAGTAGGACTCCCCTAGGGCGCGCCATAGAGAGGGCCGGCCCTCCCCTCCTCCACTCCTTTATATACGGGGGCAGGGGCACCCCATAGACACACAAGTTGATCCTCGTGATCGTTTTCTTAGCCGTGTGCGGTGCCCCCTTCCACCATACTCCTCGATAATATTGTAGCGGTGCTTAGGCGAAGCCCTGCGACGGTAGAACATCAAGATCGTCACCACGCCGTCGTGCTGACGGAACTCTTCCCCGATACTTTGCTGGATCGGAGTCCGGGGATCGTCATCGAGCTGAACGTGTGCTAGAACTCGGAGGTGCGGTAGTTTCGGTGCTTGATCGGTCGGGCCGTGAAGACGTACGACTACATCAACCGCGTTGTGCTAACGCTTCCGCTGTCGGTCTACAAGGGTACGTAGATCACACTCTCCCCTCTCATTGCTATGCATCACCATGATCTTGCGTGTGCGTAGGAAAATTTTGAAATTACTACGTTACCCAATAGTCTGGACGTCGCCTATCACTAGTATATCTAGATTTCAGTATTATCTTGTGCTATTGGATGACTATAGTCACTTTGTCTGGACGTTTCCATTATGCCAAAAATCCAAAGTTCTTCCCACCATCAAACACTTCCATGCGCTCGTCCGCTGCCACTTCCATCTCAACATTCTCACCATCCAGAGTGACAACGGCCGCGAGTTCGAGAATCGTTCCTCTCGCGCGTTCTTCTCTACGGAAGGAATCCAGCTGCGCATGTCGTGTCCCTACACTTCTCCACAGAACGGGCGTGCCGAACGCGTGCTACGGACGCTCAACGACATCGCCCGTGCCATGCTCATCCACGCCTCCATGCCTTACACCTACTGGGTTGAGGCACTCGCTACAGCCACTTTCGTGCTTAATCGTCGCCCCTGTCGCGCACGTGACAACCATACCCCTTTCTTCCTCCTCCACGGCACTCCCCCGGCGTACGATGCCCTACGTGTGTTCGAGTGTCTCTCCTACCCGAACCTCGCGTCTACTGCGCCGCACAAGTTAGCTCCTCGCTCGCACCCTTGCGTTTTCCTCGGCTACTCTCCCGATCACAAGGGATACCATTGCCTCAATCGCGAGACCGGGCGCGTCATTATCTCACGCCATGTCACGTTCGACGAGCACCACTTCCCCTTTGCCACACCGTCTACCCCTCGCTCACCTCAGGCCGACGATGATCCACCACCCATCCACCCCAGTGTGCCCCGTCGTGCTCGCACGCCGCGCCCGCAGCTGGTCCCACCTCCCACAGCCGATCCCGCTCCTCCCTCGCCTACCACGCCATCCGACCCATACCCTAAAACCCCTCGCCTACCAGTGCCTCCCGCCTGTATGTCTAGCAGTCCACCCACCGCCCCGACGTGCTCACCTGAGTTGCCTCCGCCAAACTCTCCTCACGCAGCACCTGAACCCCAGCGTTCTCCCACGCCGGCACCTCGTGCCCAACCTCCCGCTCGTCCTAGCCGTCATGTGCCCACCCATGCCATGACCACCCACGCACAACGCGGCATCTTCCAACCAAACCCGCGCTATGCCGATGCCAACACAGCCACCGTTACCCCTTCCATCGCACCTATACCTAAAACCGTCTGCACCGTGTTGCGAGATCCCCACTGGCTAACCGCTATGCAGGAGGAATACAGGGCGCTGATGGCGAACCAGACCTGGAAGCTCGTGCCACGACCGCCTGGCGCCAACATCGTCACCAGCAAGTGGCTCTTCTGCCACAAATTCAAGGCAGCCGGGACGCTGGAGCGATACAAGGCGCGCTGGGTTGTACGCGGCTTCTCCCAGCGCCCAGGCGTGGACTTCGACGAGACGTTCTCCCCTGTCGTCAAGTCGGCGACGATCCGCGCGGTGCTAACCATCGCCGCTGCTCGGGAGTGGCCTGTCCATCAAATGGACGTCAACAACGCCTTCCTCCAGGGATGCCTCACCGAGCGTGTCTACTGTCAACAGCCGGCCGGCTTCGTCGACGAGCGCCACCCCGGCCACATCTGCCTCCTCGACAAGTCACTCTACGGGCTGCGGTAGGCGCCCCGTGCGTGGTTCGACCGCTTCGCCGCCTTCCTCCGTGCCGTTGGCTTCATTGCCGCGCGCTCGGATCCCTCGCTGTTCGTGCTTCGCCAAGCCGACGAGATCGCGTACCTCTTGCTGTATGTGGACGACATCATCCTCACCGCGTCCTCGCCAGCTCTGCTTTGACGACTCCAGCAGCTCCTCTTCGCGGAGTTCTCCATGAAGGACCTCGGTGCTTTACACTACTTCCTCGGCATTAGTGTCACCCGCAGCGCTGACGGCTTCTTCCTCTCTCAAAGCAAGTATGCTGAAGAGCTTCTAGACCGCGCCAACATGACCGCTTGCAAGCCCGTCAGCACGCCTGTTGACACTCGCCACAAGCTCAGAAGTGACGCCGGCGCACCCATGTCGGATCCTTCGGAATACCGCAGTCTGGTGGGTGCTCTCCAATACCTAACAATGACGCGGCCCGATCTGGCCTATGCTGTGCAGCAGGCATGTCTACACATGCATGACCCGCGTGAACAGCACCTTGCGTTGGTGAAACGCATTCTTCGCTACGTCCGCGGCTCCTCCACCCATGGACTCCATCTTCACCGGTCGACGCCCCTAGACCTGGTTGCATACTCCGACGCCGACTGGGCCGGCTGTCCAGACACGCGCCGCTCGACATCTGGCTACGCGGTGTTCCTCGGCGACGCTCTGGTCTCCTGGTCCTCCAAGAGGCAACCCACTGTGTCACGCTCCAGTGCCGAAGCGGAGTACCGCGCCATCGCCAACACGGTCGCAGAGTGCTGCTGGCTCCGGCAGCTCCTGTGTGAACTTCACGTCCCGCTGCGCACGGCCACCTGGTGTACTGCGACAACATATCCTCTATCTACATGGCTGCCAATCCGGTACATCATCACCGCACGAAGCACATCGAGCTGGACATCCACTTCGTACGCGAGAAAGTGGCGCTCGGACAGCTTCGTGTACTCCACGTGCCCACCACCCAGCAGTTCGTGGACGTGATGACCAAGGGGCTTCCAACGCCAGTGTTTGAAGAGTTTCGTTCCAGCTTGTGCATCCGACCACCGGACGCTGCAGCTGCGGCGGGGTGTCAGCCAACCTCGTCCTCTACCCACGTACTTAGCTAGGCTAGACGTGCGCCATGCACGCCCCAGTGCAAACTGCCGCACGCCACGCACGTCGCGCATGTACTCTGCGCTCCCCGCGCTCTCCTGTAAGCTATACATATGCTAATGCATTCATCGGCAGCGCCCAAACTCCTCTCTCCACTCACAGTCCTTTTTAGCACGAGCACTCGCTGACCTCTCGTGTGGCACATTGACCCATGTTATGTCAGCAGAGGCACTACTGAGAAAAGACTTATACGTGGCCTCAAATTAGTGGCGGGAGTGGATAGTAACCCGACATAGCTAATTTGGAAGAGTAGCAGTGGCGGGTAACAAAAGGTACCCGCCACTGGTATTAGCATAGCAGTGGCGGGTAGAAACACATGCTCGCCATACACAAACCCTTCCAAATTTGTTCGCTTGAAGAAATCTACCAGTGACGGGCGTCTAATAACACCAGCCACTAGTTCACCGCTCAATAGTGGCGGTCAAAACTTATGCCCGCCACAGATACATTGTAGTAACCAATGACAAAAATGAATTATGTCCGATTTGTACACGAGGTGGATGAAGTTGTTATCATAACGATCTCAAATATTTACCACACCCTATATGTGTCCGACGAAGACACCATGTAAAGTTTCATCCCTTTCCAAGCTCGTTTGCGTGTTCAAAGGTTTTTGCCATTTTTAGTTGTCCGTCAGTCAATTAATGCCAAAAAATAGCAAACCGACACAAAAACTGCCGAATTTTGAGCATGAGGCTTTGTATGTTGTGTACTGATCATATTGTTTGAGGTTAAAATGATGTAGAAAATGTATGTAGAATGGCGTGCAGAAGGGGCGATAGAATACTGTCTTAGAAGTGGCGGGTGTTAGGTAGTGCCCACCACTGCTTTTCCCCTTTCGGGTGGCGTGCGGTATCCTGTGCCCGTTACTCCTACACCCACAATGCGTGCGGTTCATTTTTTGCCCAAAAAACCACTTCGCACCCAACCCCCCCCCCCCAAAGAAAACTCTAGCCCGACTCGCCGCCGCTCCCCTCCTCGCTCTGCGGCTCTCATCACCGCCGTGGTGTTGGAAATGTAGTAGAAAACAAAAACTTTCGCCCTATGATCACGATCCCAGGAACACTATAAAGATGCATACAAGGTTAGATCGGATCTTTACCAACCTTGAGTTGCAGCAGAAGAAGAATTGATGTAGATCGAACTTGAAGTCCTTCGAACCGTCCACGACAATCCCTCGAACAAAAGACCGGAAGCACGCCTCCCTGCGGATTGCAGGTGTACATGCTTCACGGTCGAGTAGCGCTTCACCTCCAGAGCTAATCCTTGCCGGAGAATTAGAGGAGGGAGAAGAGAACCTCACGTGGCTTCTCTATTATGAGAATTAGAGAGAATTATAACTAGCTCTAATCTAGATCAAGTCTAGATCAAAAACTAGAACTAGAGAGAGGGGGCACCGAAGATCAAGGGAGAACTTGCGTGTCTCAAAGGGGCGCCCTCCTCACATATATATAGGTGGAGGGAGGGGCCAGAACGACTTGGAGGAGGGAAAATCCTCCCTTGGGCCATCACCAAGGAGGAGGAGTCCTCCTCCAACTCTCGTGCGCCCCTTAGCTTCTCCAATAAGCTAAACGGGGGTGCCATCCCTACATGGGCCTTCTATTGGGGAAACTTAGTAGGAAAAAATCATCCTAAGCTCACCTAGGAACAATATAAAAATGCATTAACGGTTTGGATTTGATCATTACCGACTCCAAGTTGCAGCGGAAGAAGACGAGTCGATGTAGATCGTACTTGAAGTCCATCGAACCGTATATGAACGATCCCGCGAACCGACCATGAAGACTGAAAGCATCGTCTCTCTACAAGTTGCAAGCGTACGATCTACATAGTCCGGCAGCGCTTCGCCGTCCAAAGTTAATCGTCGCCGGAGAATGAGAGGAGGATATTAGAACCACACTAGGCTTCTTATTATGAGTATTAGAAGATCTAGGTCTAGCTCGAATTGATCAACTAGGACCAACTAGAACTAGAAGTGGAGAGCTAGAGGAGGCTCCAAAACTTATGTGTTGAAATGGTGCAAAAGCCTCTAGTATATATAGGTTAGAGGAGAAGAGGGGCGCCATAAGGAGGGAAATGACTCTCCCGCCTTGCGCCGGCCAAGAGGATGGGAAGTCCGCCTCGAATTATGCCTCGGCGCCACCCCTTTTGGGCCCGAGTGGCCCAAGTACTCTTCCACCACTTGTCCTTTTAATCACCATGGATATTAAATTAAATATAAAAGCCTCATAATAATTACTAGAGCCTTTTATTATTAATGTAACATCATCCAAAATATTTTCCACCTATATATTATTTATCAAAAATACCCGGTATTACCCGATAAACTCCGAAACCCTTCTGGTGACCCTGAAACGCTTCCGGTTCCAGTCAAAACTAGTCTGAATATTAGTGAAGCTATTTTAAAAATATATTCTCATTATTTCTGTCCTACTAACACTCAGCGGATCATGATTACCTTAAGCTTGTGACCTTGTAGGTTCCATAAAACATAGACATGAATGAAACCACTTCTTTCAATAACCGATAGCGGAACCGTGGACGTCCATATCTATACCTATGAATACACAAATGGAATTCAAGTGAATCTTTAGTGTTGCAACCTCTTTACCAAATTCTTTGGAGTATTTCTTCGAGCAGAGATTTATATCATGAAGAAGGTGTTGTGAAATGAGGCTGGAAGCGCATGCGTTAGCAGGGGCGCGGTGCGTGTTAATATAGATACGAGATACAGGAGTTGAGGACCCGATCACAACAACCTGAACCGATATACATCAGATATACACACGCACACATATGCCTATACGGTTTATACGTGCACCATGTTATACATCATCTAACACTCCCCCTCAATCACAACTATCTAAGTTGAGATTGCGTCTAAAGACCTCCAGCTGCCACAGGCCCGCAGTGATAGTGGTTTAGTAAAGCCATCTGTCACTTGATCACCAGTAGGAACAAATCGAATATTCAAAAGCTTGTTAGCCACTCTTTCACGAATGAAGTGATAATCAATCTCAATGTGCTTCGTCCTAGCATGAAAAATATGATTGGCAGAAAGATAGGTAGCACCAATGTTGTTGCACCAAAGAGAAGCTGCAGATGAGTGACGAATACCCAACTCTGTTAATAAATTCTAGACCCAAATAATCTCAGCAGTAGCATTTGCTAAGGCCTTGTACTCAGCTTCTGTGCTTGATCTAGACACAGTAGCTTGCTTACGTGTACTCCAAGAAATCAAATTACCACCAAAGAATACAGTAAGGTCTCTAGTGGACCTCCGATCATCAGGACAACCTGCCCAGTCTGCATCTGAAAAAGCACTAACAAGTGTAGAGTCTGACTTAGTAAGTTTGAGGCCATGACTCTTGGTTGCCTGGAGATACCGAAGAATTCTTTTTACTGATGTCCAATGAGTACTAGTAGGTGCATCAAGGAACTGACAAACTTTGTTGACTGAAAAACAGATATCTGGTCTGGTTAAAGTCAAATACTGCAAAGCTCCTACAACACTCTTGTACCTGGTGGAGTCCTCGGCTCCAAGCACCTCTCCATCATGAAGAGACAATTTCTCTGAAGTGGACAAAGGAGTTGGAGAAGGTTTGCAACCTTTCATGCCCACTCACTCAAGGATATCTTGCACATACTTTTCTTGAGACAAAATAATTCCACTAGCCACATTCTTTACCTCAATTCCAAGAAAGAAGTGAAGACTGCCCAAATCCTTGAGCGCAAAGTCCATGCGCATATCCTTAAGAAGAGCTTCAACTGCTCTAGAGGAGGAACTCGTGACAATAATATCATCAACATTAATAAGCATAAAAATGGTTACTCCATGCCGACGATAAAAGAATAATGAGGTGTCTCCCTTGGAAGAAGCAAAACCAAGAGACAATAACTTGGAGTACATACGATAATACCAAGCTCTGGGTGCTTGTTTCCAGCCATAGATTGCTTTATCAAGCTTGCAGACATGTCATGGTAAAGCTGAACTTTCATACCCAGGAGGCTGCCTCATAAAAACCTCTTCTTCCAGAACATCGTGTAAGAACGCGTTCTTTACATCTAGTTGTCGCATGCATCAATTCTAGATATTGCAACTGAAAGAATTAATCTGATAGTAGCAGCTTTTACCACATGATTAAAGGTATCATCATAATCAACTCCATACCTTTGCTTGAAACCTTTGGCCACAAGACGTGCCTTATACCTGTGAATCGTGCCATCAGATTTCCGCTTTACCTTGTACACCCATTTGCAGTCAATCACGTTTCTCCCCCTGACTGGTGGAACCAAGTGCCATGTTTTGTTCTCTACGAGGGCTGAAAATTCCTCATCCATCGCCTGTTTCCACTTGGGATCACCAAGAGCGTCCTGCAGGTTCTTCGGTTCACATGTGGCACAAAAAGAGCCCCAACGAACACAACCATCTTTATAAACCTTGGGTTTGGCAATACTACTCTCTGACCTAGTGTGTGAGCGGACAGGAGGAGGCGGAGTTGGTCAAACTTGATGTATTTGGAGGCGGTTTTGTGTAGAAGACACAGCAGAGTCAGATGCAGCCGCAGAGGATCCCGAATCCACCTCATGCAGAGAGCCAGAAGGATCCAATGCGGCAGCCGATGCCGAACTACCACTTGGCAGTTTCAGAGTGGGCACAAGGTTTGAGGGGGACCGTGCCGCATCGGAGTCCACGCGCCCCGCCTCGCTGACGCCACGTGGGCCTCGCCCAGCCGGCCCACCAGGAGACAGCGCGTCATCCCATGTGGGAGACAGTGTGTCAGTGCGCCCGCCTGGCCGCCCGCCTGTCGACGCAGATCCCGGTGGGGATTCACCTGCCACACCTACCGATGCGGATCCCATGGCGGATTCGCCTGCGGCGCTGCAGCCGCTGATCCCGAGGCCACCTGCGGATCTTCTATGGCTGCAATGGAGCTCCATGTTTGCTGCATAAAATCATGCCAATTTTCACCAAAATCTTCAGTATTTGGCTGCCCTGTTTCCTGCACACTGTCAGCTGGGTTATTGGGATTAGACATGGACATATGGTCAGCAGCAAAATCAGCTCCCCCTTGAACAAAGCTAGGAGACGGTAAGAGATGGGAAGGCAAAAGAAGCAATTCTTTGTGAAATTGAGCACCGACATTGGAGTGGAGACTAGCGAAGGGAAAAACTTGCTCGTCAAAGATGACATCGCGAGAAACATAGACACGACCAGATGAAATAGCGAGACACTTGTAGCCTTTGTGAAGGGTACCATACCCCAATAAAGCACATTGCTTGGACCTAAACTCAAGTTTATGCTTGTTGAAAGGACGCAAATTCGGCCAGATGTCACAACCAAAAATGCGAAAAAAGAATAGTTGGGTTTGGTGCCAAAAAGTCGTTCTAGTGGAGTTTGGTTCTTGATGACTCTACTGGGAATACAATTAATAAGATAGACCGCAGTGAGGAACGCTTCGTCCCAAAATTTGAGCGGCATAAAGGCATGAGCAAGTAGAGGGAGACAAACTTCCCCGATGTGTCTATGTTTTCGCTCCACGGAACCGTTCTGTCGATGAGCATGGGGGCATGAAACGTGATGCGTGGTGCCAATGAGTTCAAAAAAGGAGCCCAACCGTTGGTATTCACCACCCCAATCGGTTTGCATAGCAATGATCTTATGATCAAATAGACGTTCAACATGGGTTGGAAAAAGACGAAATTTCTCAAAGACATCAGATTTATTTTTGAGCAAATATATCCAACTGAACTTGCTAAAATCATCAATAATGCCGACATAATATTTCTGTTTTCCTACAGAGACGGGTCCAGGGCCCCAAACGTCTGAAAAAATAAGCTCTAAAGGAGACGTGGATTCGCTAGTTGAACGGGAATAGGGTAATTGGTGGCTCTTGGCCATCTGACATGCATCACACACTAAGAGATGATCTTGCTTATTTGAAATGCGAAGATTGAAGTCGCGAAGGATCTTCTGAACTACCGGAAGAGCAAGATGCCCTAGATGTTTGTGCCACCAAGATGTGGATGGTTTGATAGCACCAAGCAATTGACGTTGAGGGGCACTCTTCCATCCGGTCACGGGGAACAAGCCCCATCTACTCCTGTTTTGAAGAATTGTTCTCCGGGTAGCCTGATCCTTGACAAGAAAGAATTCAGGGTGAAGTTCAATAAACACATCATTATCTCGCGTAAGATGATAGGCAGAAAGGAGACTTTGGTCGGCAATAGGAGCATGAAGAATATTATTTAAGTTCAAGGTGTTGGAAATATGCCCTAGAGGCAATAATAAAAGCATTATTATTATATTTCCTTGTTCATGATAATTGTCTTTATTCATGCTATAATTGTGTTATCCGGAAATCGTAATACATGTGTGAATAATAGACACCACCATGTCCCTAGTAAGCCTCTAGTTGACTAGCTCGTTGATCAACAGATAGTCATGGTTTCCTGACTATGGACATTGGATGTCATTGATAACGAGATCACATCATTAGGAGAATGATGTGATGGACAAGACCCAATTCTAAACATAGCACAAGATCGTATAGTTCGTTTGCTAGAGTTTTCCAATGTCAAGTATCTTTTCCTTAGACCATGAGATCGTGTAACTCCCGGATACCGTAGGAGTGCTTTGGGTGTACCAAACGTCACAACGTAACTGGGTGACTATAAAGGTATACTACGGGTATCTCCGAAAGTGTCTGTTGGGTTGACACGGATCAAGACTGGGATTTGTCACTCCGTATGACGGAGAGGTATCACTGGGCCCACTCGGTAATGCATCATCATAATGAGCTCAAAGTGACCAAGTGTTTGGTCACGGGATCATGCATTACGGTACGAGTAAAGTGACTTGCCGGTAACGAGATTGAACAAGGTATTGGGATACCGACGATCGAATCTCGGGCAAGTAGCATACCGATTAAGGAAGGGAATTGTATACGGGGTTGCTTGAATCCTCGAAATCGTGGTTCATCCGATGAGATCATTGAGGAGCATG
The DNA here is from genome assembly GCF_018294505.1 of Triticum aestivum. Taxonomy (NCBI): domain Eukaryota; kingdom Viridiplantae; phylum Streptophyta; class Magnoliopsida; order Poales; family Poaceae; genus Triticum; species Triticum aestivum. Next base: position 565,575,035 of record NC_057809.1, on the reverse strand, counting down.
TGGGAGCCAACATGGGTATCCATATCCCGTTGTTGGTTATTGGCCGGAGAGTCGTCTCGGTCATGTCTACGTGTCTCCCGAACCCGTAGGGTCTACACACTTAAGGTTCGGTGACGCTAGGGTTATAGAGATATTAGTATGCGGTAACCCGAAAGTTGTTCGGAGTCCCGAATGAGATCACGGACGTCACAAGGAGTTCTGGAATGGTCCGGAGGTAAAGATTTATATATGGGAAGTCTTGTTTTGGTCGCCGGAAAAGTTTCGCGCATTATCGGTATTGTACCGGGAGTGCCGAAAGGGGTCCGGGGGTCCACCAAGGGGGTCCACCTACCCCGGGGGGCCACATGGGCTGTAGGGGTGTGCGCCTTGGCCTATATGGGCCAAGGGCACCAGCCCCAAGAAGCCCATGCGCCAAGAGATAAGGGAAAGGAAGAGTCCTAAAGGGGGAAGGCACCTCCTAGGTGCCTTGGGGAGGATGGACTCCTCCCTGGCCGCACCCTTCCTTGGAGGAAGGGCCAAGGCTGCCCCCCCTCTCCCTTGGCCCTATACATAGTGGGGGGAAGGGAGGGCAGCCACACCTAAGCCCTGGCGCCTCCCTCTCCCTCCCGTGACACATCTCCCTCCTCCCGCAACGCTTGGCGAAGCCCTGTTGAAATCCCGCTACTTCCACCACCACGCCATCGTGCTGCTGGATCTCCATCAACCTCTCCTTCCCCCTTGCTGGATCAAGAAGGAGGAGACGTCGCTGCTCCGTACGTGTGTTGAACGCGGAGGTGCCGTCCGTTCGGCGCTAGGATCTCCGGTGATTTGGATCACGACGAGTACGACTCCATCAACCCCGTTCTCTTGAGCGCTTCCGCGCGCGATCTACAAAGGTATGTAGATGCAATCCGATCACTCGTTGCTAGATGAACTCCTAGATGGATCTTGGTGAAACCGTAGGAAAATTTTTGTTTTCTGCAACGTTCCCCAACAGTGGCATCATGAGCTAGGTCTATGCGTAGTTTTCTTGCACGAGTAGAACACAATTTGTTGTGGGCGTAGATGTTGTCAACTTTCTTGCCGTTACTAGTCTTATCTTGCTTCAGCGGTATTGTGGGATGAAGCAGCCCGGACCAACCTTACACGTACGCTTACGTGAGACCGGTTCCACCGACTAACATGCACAAGTTGCATAAGGTGGCTGGCGGGTGTCTGTCTCTCCCACTTTAGTTGGAGCGGATTCGATGAAAAGGGTCCTTATGAAGGGTAAATAGAAGTTGACAAATCACGTTGTGGCTTTCACGTAGGTAAGAAAACGTTCTTACTAGAATCATATTGCAGCCACGTAAAACTTGCAACAACAATTAGAGGACGTCTAACTTGTTTTTGCAGCAAGTGTTCTGTGATGTGATATGGCCAAAGTTGTGATGAATGATGAATGATATATATGTGATGTATGAGATGTTCATGCTATTGTAATAGGAATCACGACTTGCATGTCGATGAGTATGACAACCGGCAGGAGCCATAGGAGTTGTCTTTATTTTTTTGTATGACCTGCGTGTCATTGAGAAACGCCATGTAAATTACTTTACTTTATTGCTAAACGCGTTAGCCATAGTAGTAGAAGTAATAGTTGGCGAGCAACTTCATGGAGACACAATGATGGAGATCATGATGATGGAGATCATGGTGTCATGCCGGTGACAAGATGATCATGGAGCCCCAAGATGGAGATCAAAGGAGCTATGTGATATTGGCCATATCATGTCACTATTATTATTTGATTGCATGTGATGTTTATCATGTTTCTGCATCTTGTTTACTTAGAACGACGGTAGTAAATAAGATGATCCCTCATAATAATTTCAAGAAAGTGTTCCCCCTAACTGTGCACCGTTGCGACAGTTTGTTGTTTCGAAGCACCACGTGATGATCGGGTGTTAGATTCCAACGTTCACATACAACGGGTGTAAGACAGATTTACACATGCAAACACTTAGGTTGACTTGACGAGCCTAGCATGTGCAGACATGGCCTCGAAACACAGAAGACCGAAAGGTCAAGCATGAGTCGTATAGAAGATACGATCAACATGAAGATGTTCACCGATGTTGACTAGTCCGTCTCACTGATGATCGGACACGGCCTAGTTAACTCGGATCATGTTATACTTAGATTACTGGAGGGATGTCTATCTAAGTGAGAGTTCATTGAATAATTTGATTAGATGAACTTGGTTATCATGAACTTAGTCTAAAAAATTTACAATATGTCTTGTAGATCAAATGGCCAACGTAGTCCTCAACTTCAATGCGTTCCTAGAGAAAACCAAGCTGAAAGACGATGGCAGCAACTACACGGACTGGGTCCGGAACCTGAGGATCATCCTCATAGCTGCCAAGAAGGATTATGTCCTACAAGCACCGCTAGGTGACGCACCTGTTCTCCCTGCAGAACAAGACATTATGAATGCTTGGCAGGCACGTACTGATGACTACTCCCTCGTTCAGTGTGGCATGCTTTACAGCTTAGAGCCGGGGCTCCAAAAGCGTTTTGAGAGACACGGAGCATATGAGATGTTCGAAGAGCTGAAAATGGTTTTCCAAGCTCATGCCCGGGTCAAGAGATATCAAGTCTCCGACAAGTTCTTCAACTGTAAGATGGAGGAAAACAGTTCTGTCAGTGAGCACATACTCACTATGTCTGGGTTGCATAACCGCTTGACTCAGCTGGGAGTTAATCTCCCGGATGACGCGGTCATTCACAGAATCCTTCAGTCGCTTCCACCGAGCTACAAGAGCTTTGTGATGAACTTCAATATGCAGGGGATGGAAAAGACCATTCCTGAAGTATTTGCAATGCTAAAATCAGCAGAGGTAGAAGTCAAAAAGGAACATCAAGTATTGATGGTGAATAAAACCACTAAGTTCAAGAAGGGCAAGGGTAAGAAAGCTTTCAAGAAGGACGGCAAGGGAGTTGCCGCGCCCGGCAAGCAAGCTGCCGGGAAGAAGCCAAAGAATGGACCCAAGCCCGAGACTGAGTGCTTTTATTGCAAGGGAAGTGGTCACTGGAAGCGGAACTGCCCCAAATACTTAGCGGACAAGAAGGCCGGCATCACGAAAGGTATATGTGATATACATGTAATTGATGTGTACCTTACCAGTACTCGTAGTAGCTTCTGGGTATTTGATACCGGTGCGGTTGCTCACATTTGTAACTCAAAACAGGAGCTGCGGAATAAGCGGAGACTGGCGAAGGACGAGGTGATGATGCGCGTCGGGAATGGTTCCAAGGTCAATGTGATCGCCGTCGGCACGCTACCTCTACATTTACCTTCGGGATTAGTTTTAAACCTTAATAATTGTTATTTAGTGCCAGCTTTGAGCATGAACATTGTATCAGGATCTCGTTTAATTCGAGATGGCTACTCATTTAAATCCGAGAATAATGGTTGTTCTATTTATATGAGAGATATGTTTTATGGTCATGCTCCGATGGTGAATGGTTTATTCTTAATGAATCTCGAGCGTAATGCTACACATGTTCATAGTGTGAGTACCAAAAGATGTAAGATTGATAATGATAGTCCCACATACTTGTGGCACTGCCGCCTTGGTCACATAGGTGTCAAACGCATGAAGAAGCTCCATGCTGATGGACTTTTAGAGTCTCTTGATTACGAATCATTTGACACGTGCGAACCATGCCTCATGGGTAAAATGACCAAGACTCCGTTCTCAGGAACAATGGAGCGAGCAACCAACTTATTGGAAATCATACATACTGATGTGTGTGGTCCAATGAGTGTTGAGGCTCGCGGTGGCTATCGTTATGTTCTCACCCTCACTGATGACTTGAGTAGATATGGGTATGTCTACTTAATGAAACACAAGTCTGAGACCTTTAAAAAGTTCAAGGAATTTCAGAGTGAGGTTGAGAATCAACGTGACAGGAAAATCAAGTTCCTGCGATCAGATCGTGGAGGAGAATACTTGAGTCACGAGTTTGGCACACACTTAAGAAGATGTGGAATAGTTTCACAACTCATGCCGCCTGGAACACCTCAGCGTAATGGTGTGTCCGAACATCGTAATCGCACTCTATTAGATATGGTGCAATCTATGATGTCTCTTACAGATTTACCGCTATCCTTTTGGGGCTATGCTTTAGAGACTGCCGCATTCACTTTAAATAGGGCTCCGTCGAAATCCGTTGAGACGACACCGTATGAATTATGGTTTGGGAAGAAACCTAAGCTATCGTTTCTAAAAGTTTGGGGATGCGATGCTTATGTCAAGAAACTTCAACCTGAAAAGCTCGAACCCAAGTCGGAAAAATGCGTCTTCATAGGATACCCTAAAGAAACTATTGGGTATACCTTCTACCTCAGATCCGAAGGCAAGATCTTTGTTGCCAAGAATGGATCCTTTCTAGAGAAAGAGTTTCTCTCGAAAGAAGTAAGTGGGAGGAAAGTAGAACTTGATGAAGTATTACCTCTTGAACCGGAAAATAGCGCAACTCAAGAAAATGTTCCTGAGGTGCCTGCACCGACTAGAGAGGAAGTTAATGATGATGATCATGAAACTTCAGATCAAGTTGCTACTGAACTTCATAGGTCCACATGGACACGTTCCGCACCAGATTGGTAATCCTGTCTTGGAAATCATGTTGTTAGACAACGGTGAACCTTCGAACTATGAAGAAGTGATGGCGGGCCCGGATTCCGACAAATGGCTAGAAGCCATGAAATCTGAGATAGGATCCATGTATGAAAACGAAGTATGGACTTTGACTGACTTGCCCGTAGAGCGGCGAGCCATAGAAAATAAATGGATCTTTAAGAAGAAGACAGACGCGGATGGTAATGTGACCATCTATAAAGCTCGGCTTGTCGCTAAGGGTTATCGACAAGTTCAAGGGGTTGACTACAATGAGACTTTCTCACCGGTAACGAAGCTAAAGTCCGTCCGAATCATGTTAGCAATTGCCGCATTCTATGATTATGAGATATGGCAAATGGACGTCAAAACGGCATTCCTTAATGGTTTCCTTAAGGAAGAATTGTATATGATGCAGCCGGAAGGTTTTGTCGATCCTAAGAATGCTGACAAGATGTGCAAGCTCCAACGCTCGATTTATGGGCTGGTGCAAGCATCTCGGAGTTGGAACATTCGCTTTGATGAGATGATCAAAGCGTTTGGGTTTACGCAGACTTATGGAGAAGCCTGTGTTTACAAGAAAGTGAGTAGCATTTCTCATATTATATGTAGATGACATATTTTTGATGGGAAATGATATAGAGCTTTTGGACAACATTAAGGCCTACTTGAATAAGAGTTTTTCAATGAAGGACCTTGGAGAAGCTGCTTATATATTAGGCATCAAGATCTACAGAGATAGATCAAGACGCCTCATAGGTCTTTCACAAAGCACATACCTTGATAAGATATTGAAGAAGTTCAATATGGATCAGTCTAAGAAGGGGTTCTTGCCTGTGTTGCAAGGTGTGAAATTGAGCTCAGCTCAATGTCCGACCACGGCAGAAGATATAGAAGAGATGAGTGTCATCCCCTATGCCTCAGCCATAGGTTCTATTATGTATGCCATGCTGTGTACCAGACCTGATGTAAACCTTGCCGTGAGTTTGGTAGGAAGGTACCAAAGTAATCCCGGCAAGGAACACTGGACAGCGGTCAAGAATATCCTGAAGTACCTGAAAAGGACTACGGAAATGTTTCTCGTTTATGGAGGTGACGAAGAGCTCGTCATAAAAGGTTACGTCGACGCTAGCTTCGACACAGATCTGGATGACTCTAAGTCACAAATCAGATACGTGTATATTTTGAATGGTGGGGCAGTAAGCTGGTGCAGTTGCAAGCAAAGCGTCGTGGCGGGATCTACATGTGAAGCGGAGTACATGGCAGCCTCGGAGGCAGCGCATGAAGCAATTTGGGTGAAGGAGTTCATCACCGACCTAGGAGTCATACCCAATGCGTCGGGGCTGATCAAACTCTTCTGTGACAACACTGGAGCTATTGCACTTGCCAAGGAGCCCAGGTTTCACAAGAAGACAAGGCACATCAAGCGTCGCTTCAACTCCATTCGTGAAAATGTTCAAGATGGAGACATAGATATTTGTAAAGTACATACGGACCTGAATGTAGCAGATCCGTTGACTAAACCTCTCCCTAGAGCAAAACATGATCAACACCAGAATTCCATGGGTGTTCGATTCATCACAATGTAACTAGATTATTGACTCTAGTGCAAGTGGGAGACTGTTGGAAATATGCCCTAGAGGCAATAATAAAAGCATTATTATTATATTTCCTTGTTCATGATAATTGTCTTTATTCATGCTATAATTGTGTTATCCGGAAATCGTAATACATGTGTGAATAATAGACACCACCATGTCCCTAGTAAGCCTCTAGTTGACTAGCTCGTTGATCAACAGATAGTCATGGTTTCCTGACTATGGACATTGGATGTCATTGATAACGAGATCACATCATTAGGAGAATGATGTGATGGACAAGACCCAATTCTAAACATAGCACAAGATCGTATAGTTTGTTTGCTAGAGTTTTCCAATGTCAAGTATCTTTTCCTTAGACCATGAGATCGTGTAACTCCCGGATACCGTAGGAGTGCTTTGGGTGTACCAAACGTCACAACGTAACTGGGTGACTATAAAGGTATACTACGGGTATCTCCGAAAGTGTCTGTTGGGTTGACATGGATCAAGACTGGGATTTGTCACTCCGTATGACGGAGAGGTATCACTGGGCCCACTCGGTAATGCATCATCATAATGAGCTCAAAGTGACCAAGTGTTTGGTCACGGGATCATGCATTACGGTACGAGTAAAGTGACTTGCCGGTAACGAGATTGAACAAGGTATTGGGATACCGACGATCGAATCTCGGGCAAGTAGCATACCGATTAAGGAAGGGAATTGTATACGGGGTTGCTTGAATCCTCGACATCGTGGTTCATCCGATGAGATCATTGAGGAGCATGTGGGAGCCAACATGGGTATCTAGATCCCGCTGTTGGTTATTGGCCGGAGAGTCGTCTCGGTCATGTCTACGTGTCTCCCGAACCCGTAGGGTCTACACACTTAAGGTTCGGTGACGCTAGGGTTATAGAGATATTAGTATGCGGTAACCCGAAAGTTGTTCGGAGTCCCGGATGAGATCCCGGACGTCACAAGGAGTTCCGAAATGGTCCGGAGGTAAAGATTTATATATGGGAAGTCTTGTTTTGGTCGCCGGAAAAGTTTCGCGCATTATCGGTATTGTACCGGGAGTGCCGAAAGGGGTCCGGGGGTCCACCAAGGGGGTCCACCTGCCCCGGGGGGCCACATGGGCTGTAGGGGTGTGCGCCTTGGCCTATATGGGCCAAGGGCACCAGCCCTAAGAGGCCCATGCGCCAAGAGATAAGGGAAAGGAAGAGTCCTAAAGGGGGAAGGCACCTCCTAGGTGCCTTGGGGAGGATGGACTCCTCCCTGGCCGCACCCTTCCTTGGAGGAAGGGCCAAGGCTGCACCCCCCCCCCTCTCCCTTGGCCCTATATATAGTGGGGGAAGGGAGGGCAGCCACACCTAAGCCCTGGCGCCTCCCTCTCCCTCCCGTGACACATCTCCCTCCTCCCGCAGCGCTTGGCGAAGCCCTGTTGAAATCCCGCTACTTCCACCACCACGCCGTCGTGCTGCTGGATCTCCATCAACCTCTCATTCCCCCTTGCTGGATCAAGAAGGAGGAGACGTCGCTGCTCCGTACGTGTGTTGAACGCGGAGGTGCCGTCCGTTCGGCGCTAGGATCTCCGGTGATTTGGATCACGACGAGTACGACTCCATCAACCCCGTTCTCTTGAATGCTTCCGCGCGCGATCTACAAAGGTATGTAGATGCAATTCGATCACTCGTTGCTAGATGAACTCCTAGATGGATCTTGGTGAAACCGTAGGAAAATTTTGTTTTCTGCAACGTTCCCCAACACAAGGAACCATAGGGAGTAGATAAAACTGAATGACCGATATGTGCAATATCCATACCTTGACCGCTAGCCGTGTGGATTTGGTCGGTGCCAGTGTAGCGATCGCGAACAACTAGTTTCTCCAATTCATCAGTAACATGATCAGTGGCGCCGGTATCAAGATACCAGTTGGTATCCACGCCGTAGGAGTGAGCAGAGTTGGCCGAACGGGGATTGCCACCACCGCCGCCACCGCCGCCGCATGCGGGATTGCGAACGTTGTTGTTGTAGCTTTTGTCGAACCGCTTTCTGCAGCTCCACGCACTGTGGCCGTCCTCCTTGCAGATTTGGCAGCATTCGCGATCACCACCCTATTGGCGCGGCGCACCACCGCCGCCATCGTTGCCCGAGTTGTCGGAGTAGTTGTTGGCGTTGTAGCTGCCACATCCGCCACCCTGACCGCCACGTCCGCCGTCGTAGCCACCACGACCACCTTTCGCAGCGAGGTTGGCGAAGTGGTGGGCAGTGTAGGCGGCATGCTGGGCAGTGATCTGGGCTTCCGCGGAAAGCAGAAGCGAAAACAGTTCGCTGAGGCCGATTGGTTGATCGGTGACAGCGCGCGTGGATATGGCGGTGACGAACCCGTTCTAGTCGGGCTCGTGCATGAGACCCTCCAAGATGTGCAACATGACATCATCTTCATCGAGGGGTTTCCCTGCAGCAGCGAGCTCGTCCGCTAGCCGCTCCATCTTGGTGAAGTAAGCAGCAACAGAGAGGTCACCCTTGCGAGTGTTTCCGATCGCCGGTCAGAGCTGGATCTGGCGCGCCCTGGATTGCGCAGAGAAGCTCTCAACAAGGGCTTGCCTGATGCCCGTAGCCGTGGTGTGGTTGGAGACCTGCAGCAGAACCTCGCGGCATAGGGAGGCAAGCAAAAAAGTGAGCACCTGTTGATCTTGAGTGACCCAGATCGCATGCCCTGGGTTCGGCGTAGAGGTGGTCTCCTTCTTCCCAGCGGTCTCCTTCTCGGTGAGATGACAGCAACAGGTTCCTTGGTCGAGCCGTCGAGGTAACCCATCATCGCCGCAGCCCTGACGTGTGGAAGAACTTGCGCCTTCCACACCAGGAAGTTTTCACGGGTAAGCTTCTCCGTGATGGTGTGGCCGAGGGAGGCGAGAGAGGGCGTGGCCATGGCGAGGGGGGAGGAGGAGGAAGACATAACCTAGATGTATTGGAAATACTAGGCTCTGTATACCATGTGAAACGAGGCTGGAAGCGCATGCGTTAGCAGGGGCGCGGTGCATGTTAATATAGATACAAGATACATGAGTTGAGTACCGAATCACAACAACCTGAACCGATATACATCAGATATACACACGCACACATACGCCTATACGGTTTATGCACCGTGTTATACATCATCTAACGGGTGTTTCCAAGAGATTTTATTATAATTCTTAGTCATAGAAGTTATTTTGTATTTTTTTGGATCTTAGATCCAAATCAGTGTACCTGTAATTGTTATGAGTATGAATAAAATTATAGATGTTTTAGAAAAAATGAGTATTTTCAGATTTGCTAAAGAAAAGAGCATTTTCAGTTATTACAGACCCTTTTGACGAGCGTTCATCATACAAGGCCACGGGGTGGCATTTCCCCTTGTGGGCTTAGTCCAGTCTCCTGAGAGGGTCCTGGGTTGTTTAATTGACATGCTGATGGCCCAAAAATGAAGTTATGGACGAGATCTTCACCCTCCACATTAACGTCCAGCCTTTATACCCACTTTTAGAATGGATCCCAATATCCAATAATGGTCGCCAGGAAGATGGCATTTCTGAACGTTTTTACCTGTCGTCTTTCTAGAAACACATGGCATTTTTCTTAGAGGCACATGGCAGTTTTTGTTAGGAAGGAAAACATGCGCAAGAACAGACATAAATTGCCATCAAAATACATTCGCTATGACCTAAAATTGCCAGGCAAACCCGTTCGCTTACCATCCAGCCCCCAGCTACCGGTCACCAGTTAGCTTTCATGTTTAGAATTTCATGAATACCCTTGTACACATCTAGGACATTTCCAACATAGGCCCTCAAATCGCCTCTATATGTCCTTTGCTGGAGTACAAACACTTTTCGTCATCCAATTTTATCCCCCAAACTTATGGACGTCCAAACTCTTTCAAACTAGAAGCAATTTTTTTTGGAGGGGGGGAGGGCTTGTTTTGGGAGAGTCCTGTGGCCACCACGTCGGTCATCCATACATCTCCTCTCTTTCCTCAACCGCGACAGACACATGCATCGAGGAAAATTTAGGGGACATGGTTGAATGACCATCTCCTGCATTACCGTTCACGGACTGATTCCTACCGGTTCATGGACAAATATTGTCCATTTTAAGGGTCAGCGTTGGAGATGTCTGGCAGCATCCAGTATAACCATCACGGGAAATGCTATAAGCAGCACTTACTTACTCTCACATAGTCACATGATAAGATCGTAGCTACGGAGAAGCTGGCAAGAAGAAAGTAGAGAGAGAAAAATCGTCTCCATGCATGATCGATCGATGGACTATGCAGTACAAGGGGAAAAGCTAGATGGACAACTAAAGGACGTACTATAGCACGATCCCTTGGCTAGTAGTGCCCATTGGTCGTGGGCGTCTCGACGTCGACATGGCCGCCGTTGCCGTTGCCGTTGCCGAGCTCGTACTGCTTGCCGTGGCCGTTGGTCACCGAGGTTAAGGGCAGTTCACCGGCTCCCTTGACGCTGACGTCGGAGACTTGACTGGGGCTGATGTCGTCCTTGCTCTTGCCCCAGATGATAAAGTAGAGGCCTGTCACGATGATCACTGCACCAATCACACTGAAAGCACAAAGGAAATGGTATCATTAGTATGGAACGTTCCACTGCTGCATGCATGTATATTTATCCTGGTCCATTTTGATATGGTGGCAGGCAGCACTAATGTACGTACCTTCCGAGAGTGATCTCCTCTTTGAGAATGATGGAGCCCATGACGGCGGTTATGATCATGCTGAACGGGCTGAAGGCCGTCACGAACACCGGGCCCCTTTGCCTTGACACGACGCCCTGCAAGTAGTACGCCACGCCGGAGCACACTATGCCGGCGTAGACGACGGTCAAGAGGCGGCTATCGAAGCCGACAACCCAGACCTGGGTGTCGGCGCGCTCAGCAACGAGGGCGACGGCGCCGCTCATCAGCGAGCCCATACCGCAGATGAGCGCCGTGAGAGACAGCTCCGCCGGGTAGCTCCCGAGCGTGTTGGCCTGGAGGATGAAGAAGCCCGGCCAGATCATGCAGGAGGCGATGAGCATTACGGTCCCGATCAGCCAGTCCCGCGCGGCGGCGACCTGGCCACCGATGGTGGCATGGTGATGGCCACTAGTCCACGGGAACCGCACGACAGGGCCGTGGTACAGAACCATCAGCACGGCGCCGGCCACCGCGAGGACTGTGCCAGCGATCTTGGCCTGGCTGTGCAGGCTCCGCAGCCGCACCTTCTCCATGCGCAGGATGAGGGCCAGCACGAAGGTGACGGCCGGGAGTGTGTTGAGGAGCGCCGTCGCGAACCCCGCCGAGGTCAGCTTCGCGCCCATGAAATACAGGTTCTGGTCGAGCACCGGCCTAAGAGACAATGGGCACCTACGTGTCAGTCGGTAATGAAGAAAGAGTTCTGTGTAATTAACCATACGGACGTACTCGAGAAATGCGAGCCACATAATCTTTATGAAGATGGTGGTTGTCATCTTTGGCCTCCGTTCCCTGCACATGTTATACGTTTTATCATGAAATAATGATCTAGGAGCTTGGTAAAAATGAATCGAAATGAACTCGTATAAATAAAATTAATTGTACGAGTGGATGGAACTGTAACCGTGCATGCTTCCAGCTGACATGTGGCGGGTTCCATGCATGGTAGGACCTCCACCAGTGGCCAATCAGGGCACACTGCCTTAGTGGAGGTCGTCTCAAGTGCGTTTACACGTACGTAAGCACAAATACCGCAGACAGACCGGATAGCTAGCTGCATATACCTGCTTATGTGTCATTTTCTACTTCTGCTAATTAATGCACTCTGATTTTCTTTTTTCTTGACAGAAGACGTTTTTATTGATTCATAATAAAGCTGAAGGGAGATACAAACACAATGAGCACATACCTAATCTCTGCAGGACTAGGATGCACATAGTCAACACAAATGCACACACATATGAAATCAGCTGGGGAAGAACAAATTCATACAAGACCGAAACTATGCACGAGCGAAAAAACCGAGAAGAAAACCCTAAAGCGATTGAAAGAATGATCGAAGTACATACCTAATGGTCTTCTGGGCGGGAGAGAACAATAAACAGAAGTACCATATGGTCAAATGGTTTGAGATCTGCAAGCCTAAGGTCCAGGGAGGCTTGGGAGTCATCTCCTCCAAGCGTATGAACATTGCCCTCCTGTCTAAATGGCTTTGGCGGATCCAGACGGAGGAGGGTGGCCTGTGGCTTCAGATTATTCGTAGGAAGTACCTTCGTGGGCAACCACTCGCATTTGCCTCTAGATCTGGAGGATCCCAATTCTGGCAATCGGTGATCTCTCTACTTCCGGTCCTACGCATTGGGACCTCTATCCAGATAGGTTCTGGATCGGCCACCCTCTTTTGGTTGGACCGATGGGCGGGACCCCGCCCTTTTGCAGAGCGTTTTTACGCACTATTCTCTATCTGTGTTAGCCCGCAGATCTCTGTGGCCGCGGCACTAGAGAACCTTGGAGCGATTGCCTTTCGTCGCACCTTCGGGGCGCTCGAACTTGTGCAATGGGATGAGTTACTAGAATGCATTGCCCTGCATCCTCCTTCCTTGGAACCGGATTCGATCTCCTGGCACCTCGAGCCAAGTGGTAGATTCTCGACTAGATCCCTGTACCAGGCGATTTTGCCTACACCTGGTCCAGTGGAGCTCACGGTGCTCTGGGAGATCAAACTCCCCCTAAAGATTCGTATATTCCTATGGCAATGGGTTAGAGGACGCCTCCCCTCGGGCACTGAGGTCCGTAAGCGTAATGGACCCGGGGATGGTCTTTGCCCCATCTGTCTGGTTCCGGAGGACTGTAACCACATCTTCTTTCGGTGCCCGGTGGCGCAGTTTCTATGGAGTTGCTTCCGGGAGGTCGTTGGAGGCTCATGGTGCCATGACAACACCCCGGATTTGTTCAGGGGGGCCCTCCGGCTCCCCGGGCCTAGGCGCGCTCCCATTTGGGTCGCGCTAGGCACCCTTGCTTGGTCACTTTGGTGCGCTCGCAATAAGTTAGTCGTCGAACGAGTGATTCCAGCACGCGTGACTGATGTGATCTACAAAATGTGTGGCTCCTTGCAGCTTTGGAGTCCGCTTAGCAAGCGGAGCGATCGAGCCGTCATCGACAGCATCATGGCGGGTCTTCGTGCTTCGGCGGCTTCCTTCGCTCCTCCTCTGCCCCCCCCCCCCCCCCTCCGCCTCCTCCTGAGCCAGATTAGCGCCTTCGCGTTCTCTTTTGGGGTTTGTTTTGCTGTGCCCCCAGCATGTTTTTTATGACTTCTTGTACTTGAACCTTGTGGTTGGATGCTTGTTGTTGGATGCTTGGTGGTATGCTTTATAATATAAAGCAAGGGGAAACCCTTTTTCGTGAAAGAATGATCGAAGAAATCCAGCAACGACCATTGGCACCAATCATATCATGACAACATAATGACTATGAGTAAGGTTTTTCAAAGGCAGCGCCTTTAGAATCGAAATGACCATCAATTGTCAGTTCGTTGATTCTCACCCTAAAGATCGTATCTAAACAAACTCGAAGCAAAGCTTTCACCAAGGTAATGAACCCAAGCGCCGCCATTGCCAAATATGACCAACTAGGGTCTGGCCTATGATTTTCACCCAATAGTTTTTTTCTCGGGTACTCAAGAAGTACCGCCAATAGGATAGGTGTTTAGTCATCTAGTCCTATGTTTCGCCGGTTGTGGCATTCTGTTATTTTCAAATTTTCATTTTGATTCTTGCTCCTTTTGTGGGTTGTACTGGACTGCAGACCATGTTTCACTTTGGTTCGTTTAAATAAAATGACCGTATGCATCATTCTGATGCAGAGGCCGGGGGATGTCCTCCTTTTCAGAAGAAAAAAAGAAGTACCACCAAATCGAAGCCCTTATCTGATGGCGCCTTCACTTTCCACGATCCTACATCTACATACGCGCATGATCATGACATGAGATTCCACCCAAATGATGACCATGCCCCCACAAGCACCAAAGAGAGTTGCTTGCCACACAAAACGTTGAACGAAGAAATATCAATGTCACACACATGATGATGCCATTCATGAGGGGGAAGATTACCAATCGGGACGCTTGGTCAGTCTCATGACATCCTCCCAGGTGGCAGATGGTGTCAAATCTATATCAGACAACACCACCAGCCCCACCTGCATCCTCTGGCGGCAGAGGGGGGGGGGGGGGGGGGGGGAGGGGAGGTCGCTAGGAGCAACCGTAAGGCAGATCCATGGTTGCCTATACTCATGCACTCTAATTTTCTACATATCCATATGTTCATGCTTCTCGATGTGGTACGTACATCTACACGTATTTGATTTAACTCGTGATAAAGAAAGTCCCAACGGTGCTTCGAGCGTCGTCGAAGGGAGTGTGATGGTTTGTCTCCGGCGGATCTCGCGGGATTCGGTTGGCGTTTGTCTTCGGTGGATCCATGTAGATCCGGTCTTCGTTCATGTGTGTTCGTATGTCTATAGGTTGGATCCTTCTGATCTACGGCTGGTTGTAATGGTCTTAGGGCCTTAGCATGATAATTTTTCAACTGTCTACTACAACAAGTTTTGCCCGGCTCCAGTGAGGGACGTGCGATGACGGCAACGTGTCTTTGGCTCGCTCCAGTACTTGTAGTCGTCGCTATGTGCTCGACGTACCTGTATGTAATTTTTACTTTTGGTGTTCTTTGTATTACCTTGACAGTTGATGAATACGGAAGTTTTGTTGCAAAAAAAATGCTGGTACAAAAATGGAAGGTATATCAAGATGTGCATCTACACTTTTCTCGATTAGGTTCCAAGAGTGGTGGTCGTGTAGCTTGTTGCACCATCTAAATGAGACAAAAAATGAGAATGGAC
Organism: Triticum aestivum; assembly: GCF_018294505.1. Classification (NCBI taxonomy): domain Eukaryota; kingdom Viridiplantae; phylum Streptophyta; class Magnoliopsida; order Poales; family Poaceae; genus Triticum; species Triticum aestivum. The sequence goes on along the minus strand of NC_057809.1, from coordinate 565,559,901 downwards.
TGAGCAAATTGTACGTGTTTGTTTGCTCGAGATCGTGGAGGTGCACGTTTGGCAAGTTGGCTTTTTTAATTTTCCCAATCTTCCTTTACACAATCTATCTGTTTGTTCAGTTATCCCTAGATCCTCGAAAGTTGGTCTAAAAATAATGAACTTTTTTAGACCGGAAGTACTTGCCCGGGCTTAAACTAAAGCCTTTTACAAGTTCAAACAAATACGTTTGAGAGATCGAAAAGTCGGAAGACGTGTGATACATGGCCAGAACTAGGCTAACATAGCGGCGCAGCGCCAAGCATAGGCTGCTATATAACTGGACTGAATCATAGGCTGCTAACTGGACTGAAATAAATCGATCGAATCCTTTCGGGCTTCCGCTACTCATCCATGCTTGCATGCATGTGTAAGTGGTGCTCTGTAAAATTTTGCAAGTTGTGGTGTAATTTTATGGTAAACCATGTGGAACCATCTACTCTAATTAACAACCGAGAGCCCTTGCTTGGATATATGATGGTATATGAGAGAGTAGTCAGTCCATCTGTCCATGCATGGATGGATGTAATTAGCTAGTTACCTCTCGAAATAGAAGGCGAAGGGCGCCATGAAGGCGGTGGCGACGATGTTACGGTAGACGACGAGGACGAAGTGGCTCATCCCGGCCTTGAGGGACGACACGGCCACGATGTTCATCCCGGCGAACCCCACCTGCAGCAGCACCATCGCTAGGTATGGCTTCACATCGTTCAGAACTCTCCATCCCATACCCATCTCTCTCTCTCCCCCTCTGTCTGGCTAGCTAGCTAGCTTCTCTCACTCAGCAGCTCGAGCTCGATGTGAAGCAATGGCTGTGACTAACGAGGCGATGAGCTCACACGGGAACCGTCTCCTTTATATAGACGCGCTCCGTCAACAATGTGCGGCCAACAGAACATGTAGTAGGGTTCAGGAGCTGGACGCCAAGTGTAGCGTAGCCCATGGGTGGATCCGAGTCATGGATGCGCCTGCCTCAGCATGCCCTTGTGTCCCAGTGCGAGCTTAGCTTGACAAGATGTAGCAGCAATACTTGTTAATTCCGGCAAAACTTGTTTCAACAAGTCCAACCAAGCTATCAATCAAAAGTGAGAGAAAAGGCACATTTCTCGTGGTCACGCGTCTCCCACGCACATTCCTCCTCTTCTGTTTCTCACCAAGAAGACACGATGCGATGGACTAGTGCCGAGAGTGTGCATAAATTTACGACCGGGGTGCTGCCTCTCCTTGTCTGCACAGACGAGGAATGAGAGGGGCGTCCACCTGAACGCAAATGGACGCAATTATGCAGGACGCAGCGTGTCGCAGTACCATCGGCGATCGACGACGTCCGGCGCCCAGTTGCCATGCCACGCCTAATGCTAGCTAGTGAGCCATGGTGCGCTCCGGTTAGGATTCACACAATCCCCTGCGTCTGTCCATCCATGGCCGCACCTCCGTCGAGTCAGAGAGATTGATCACTTTGCCTTCCGTTGAAGCCTCTGTTTGACCCTTCCAACGCATGCATCCATGAAGGTTTATGCAACCCGGCTGCCTGCATGCATGCACGGTCGTACCAGGATGACGGCCTCCGGTTTGATGGTACGGATGACGGGATTATTAGGCACGGGTGCTAGATGCGCTGCGTCTCATAGATTTACTCGAAACAGCCTTTCGCCCCTTTATAGATAAAGGCACAGACGACCGAACTGATACATAATGGTGAGAAAACCCTCATACAAGCACAAGTCAAAATGAAAAATAAGAAGGCACCGAGCGAGTGGCACAAGTGCCACTAAGCCAATGTGAAACATGAAAAGCAGGATAGGCCACTCCTAACACACTACAACCAAGACAACTTAAAAGGACCGGAGCCGTGCCGCTAAGAGAAACCACCGTGCCATGACGATCCGAACACAACACCAACCGTCTCAGTAAATTTCGTTGCTTCACAACCCACAGTGCTTTATATGGAGTGCTAGTTGGGCTTCTTTTTTTTTTTTTTGCGATTTGAAGGCACTGGGTTGAAGCGTTCGTGACTTTTAAGGAGTGGTTATTCTTATTTCTCCAAGTTTTGTATTTCTCCCAGGCATCGTCTAGCACTGGAAGCAAATCTTTGCTTTTGTCTGCCTTCCTAAACATCTCTGCAATCTGATCTTTAGAAAAACACAGGTTTTTTCTTCAGGCACCTGTGTAAGCACCTGCCGTTCTACAAGGCCTTAGATGCGCTGCCGGATCGCTATAATATAAACATCTCTAATCGATCCGTTATGGAGTAATTTAGAGGAGCAACGATTGAGTATCTTTTAAAGAAGTATATTTACTTTTCCAAAAAATTGTGATTTCTAACCCGTCTAAATTTAACTCCCTAAAAAAATTAACACAACTTTGTTTATTTTTAGGCCATTTAGTTAAACTTCACTATTCAATTATTTTATTATAAACGACATCCTGGTCATATATTTCATCAGTTCTTTGCCAAGAGAATCAATCCAAAGAAATTCTGTTGCTTCCCAACGCACGGTGCTTTGCATGGAGTGCTAGCTGGGCTGGTGAGATGCGAGCGCCGAGAGGAGGAGGACATACGGAGAGGCAACACGGAGCGACCGAGGTGGCTATGTGGTTCAATCCCCATCGAATCCCTCCAAAATGCGACGAGATCGATGACTGGGTGCGTCGAGTCCGGCGACAAGCGTAGATCCCTCGATTTAGGTGCCGACGACGAGAAGCGGCCGAATTGAGGTGGGGGAGGAGTCCGTCTACGGGTGGTCGGCGGTGGCGCGTGGTGGCCGGCGAAGACAAGTAGGACAGCATCGGAGTGGATGAGGAGCGGGGTGGGAAGGGTGTGCGGCCGAGGGGGTAAAAATTTACTCCACGTGTGGGAGACCAAATCACATCATATACGATAGCAAATCATCAAATATAGTTTTTTTTAGAAAAGGAGGATGACCCCGGGCCTCTGCATCTGAGCGATGTATACGTCCACTTTATTAATTATTCTCACAAGACTTTGTAAAGTCATACAACAGTAAGACTAAAGCCGCCGTCTAAGTAACAAACTGTCGCTACACCTATTCAGTTGATGAAGGGGCGCAGATAGCCTGGGCCTAATACCAAACAGACATAGCAGCCAAGCCTAACATCTAAGATCTGAGACCCCAACCTAGCCACTTGCTGGGTTTGGGGCACACACACTGGTCCGGCGTGCTCTCAGAGGCCGCCGCCGCCAACTGCCACCGCTCCATCTTCAGAACTGTACTGATGCATCAACCTTGCTCGGTCTAGCTATCGTCGACGCCACCACGGCGCCCAACGGCACCTCCTCCCTGCGCGCAAACAGCTGAGCACGTCGTGGTCGCCACTGATGCACCTCAGCGCCATGCTGCCAAGTACCACCAGCCGACACAACTTGAAGTCCTTGGAAGATCTGTCGTGCGTAGCACCTGCCGACCAGACATGACAAAGCGTAGCACCTGTTGGTCAGGCGTGACTTGACATCTCCACCGAAACTCCGTGCAAGACGAAGCCGCTCCACCTCCTGCCTCTGACTTCCAGCGCTGCTCCATAAACGATGCTCCCAAGAGAGAAACGACACCGCAGTGTCGCCATCGTCCGATCTGGAACACCAGATCTCAGGGTTTCCCCCGGAGCAGCACGAGTGGGTCGATAGTAGTTACACGACGATGCCTCCATCAAGGTAACGGCGAGAACGCTGCCATCGCCTGCCGTCTGCTCGGTTTTCACCGGCAACCATGTCTCCCCTACTCGTATCCGGGACTAGATGATGGATCTCGAGATCCGATCACCAAGCCTCTGGCCGGCCATCTCTGGAAGAAGATGACCACCACGTCCACCAGCGTCATCACGCCGGGCACGCGTCGCCGCCGGCACCCCCAAGGCCGACAAGCCCCGACAAACATCACGCCTCGCCAGCCGCCATGGCCCAGACCCAAGCACCACCAGATCCAGATCGGATCGGGGTCAAGGACTCCAAGCCGCAGCCGCCGCGGAGGCAGCACCACTGGACGGTGCCCTGCCCTCCACCCCGCCGTAGAACCGAGTCATCGCCGGAGCTCCGCCGCACCACGCCGCCAAGCCACCGTAGGAAAGAACTCGCGCCGCCGCCAGGGGAGAGAGAGAGAGAGAGAGAGAGAGACGCGCCAGGGAGAGACCCGCCGCCGCCGGCACTGCCTGGGCTTTGCCCGGCTGTGTCCCTCGGCGGCGGCGAGGGGGGAGGGAGGATGGAGGAGGGCCAACGGCGGAGGGAGCTAGGGTTCCCCCGATCCTGAGTCACCTCAGAGAGGGACGCGGAATGAAAAATCTCCTACGGTGGCAGGCCAACTAACCTGGAGACCTGTCACGGATAACAGCACCACCTGCAGTTCCTCTGAGCACCCAATCATCAAAACTTGCGTCGAGGTTCAGTTTCATATAGCCCCTGGGGGAGGTGACAATCCTCCGCGTTTCACTTCTTCCTTTAGCGAAGCTACCGCTGCATAATTTGACAATGAAGCTCCGACAGGGCACGGTAAATTGAGCCGGTGATTGGGTGTGCTCATCATGAACTAGTTTTCTGCTCTCCCACCACAAGTGCCAACGGCCAAAGGCTATCGTCAGATCGATTCTTCCTTGGCCTAGCAGTCTCAAACTATTCGGGTGTGCCAATCAGATGTTCAAGGATAGCTTCACCTGCATGGTCACGGTGCATGCCTTGGAGATAACATTGCTAAGGCCTAACTCTTACCATACCTCCCTTGTCTTTTCGAACACCCGGAAGGTACTTGATAGTCTCTGGCCCCTCATCATAAGCTGAGCATTGCGCCTGTATCTTCATATATATGTATATCGGCCAGAATTGCTTGACACACGACAGTGCATTGCTCTCCACAAGAATATTTTGACTTTTGCCGGGCAGCTCGAACTCCATAATTTCTCCCAGATTGGGGGCATGGATGAGTTAGTGTTGGCGAGGCATAGGTGATAGGTGTGTGCTAGGTTTGACACGAATGAAGGTACTGTGCGGGCTGTATGTCCCCATGTGCAACAGGAGCGACTGAACAGGGCCCCCAGCATCGGAGGGCCCCAAATTGTTTGTTAATCAATGTTTCAACTGAGGCCCTAATACTACTAAATAACAGTTGGAAATATTTTACGCCAAGCCACCTACTATCCACAATTACCATCCATCAATGCATTACATGCTATCATCAGGTCTTTTGAGCTTGTCCTTCCAACTGGTGTAATTCCGTGCGAAAAATTACAGTGGTTGACAAAAACATTGATTCTTTTTCTTTCGCACATAAGACCTAATTTTGATTTGCACAGGGCCTCCGATTTCACTGGTACGGCCCTGGTACTGTGGTCTGTGGAATGGCCTATCCACTATCGCTGGCCACAAGCCCACAACCACCGTCTCAGTGTCTCGCGGCTTCTCCACCATCTCTTGTTTTCGTCCTGTACGACGCACTTTCCATGGCATGCTGCTAACTGGATAGGCACATTGTCTTTCAAAAAAAAAACTGGATAGGCACATGTAAAGTCGCACAGCCCAATTTTTAGATACATTATAACCGCGCAGTTTTCCTGGCCTCTCACGCCCCTACTTGTTTCAGCCGTCAGATCTCATGATGTGGGCGTTTTTGGCCGTTGGATGTTCATTTAACGCAACAATTTTCTGGGCCGCTGCTCCTTCAACAAAATTGGAGCACTGTGATTGACTAGGCAAAGAGATTCCAACGGGCTCTCAATGCGCATCGGCCCAGTGGGGCGACCCAAGTCCTCCATTTGCAGACCTCGCCTCTCCCTTTTGTCATCAACCCTTCTCTGATAACGCTGACGGCGGCAGTGACTCTGGGCGATGTGGATGCCCAACCAGCGGGCTGCCCTTCCTCCGCGGCGATGTGAGTTGATGCTGCAGCGGCGTCCCCTCTTCCTTATTGACCCCGGCAATCCACCTTCACCTTTCGCGTCACACAAGCTCACTGGGACGTCAGCGTGTCCAACTAATGGCACGACCGATTTCCCACCTTCACCCTAGGCGCCGGCGCCTGATTTGTACAGACCAGTAGCAGCGCACAGTCCTCCCGATTCGATGTGACTCGACACCTCAGGCACCCTCACCACGTCCGCCTGGCCTTATTCACCAAGAGAGAATTCCTTATTTAACATTAGCTTAAAATTTTGTGCCTTATTTAACATTGGTAAAAAATTTCTTCCTTATCTAACACCAATTCTAAAATGTGTTCCCTTTCTAACACTTCCATCCATTCTGAGTACTAACGGTGTTAAATGACACGTGAGAAGACAATTTTACCCCTGGCGCAAATTATGACCAAAATTGTTCACATACTAAAAAGCAATAACTTTTTCTGTTATTAAATACAAGATTAGGCAGAACCTCCCTTGTAAACATGCAAAATTCCATATCTGGATTTAAATTATTTTGATATTTAGTTCAAAAATTGGGCACAACCTCCTTTGTAATTTGATGCATATCCGATCACACAATTCACATATACATATTTTGCAACATTAACAGAAATAAAGTAAAGTGTTAATCTTGTTGTGATCACAGCCAAGCAAACTAACTCCTCCATTACAAACATTGCTAGGCAATCTGATCATTAACTAGATGGTCAGTACTCCTAGCTGCTACTAACATTGCGTTCAAATGAGCCTCTGTATTGCTACTACTAACATTGCATTCCCAGGAGTGCCATTTAGCCACCTGAACAAGCCCATGTGGCTGCGCCCGGCCTGAAGCTGTTGCCGATGCCAACTTGGGGACACCCTGACAGGAACCTCCAGCCAGCTCGGGTGCCCTGGCCAGTAGCTACGCCCTGGCCTGATGCCGCTGCAGCCGAGGCACCGCCTTTGCCAGGCGTTGGTCGACCGCACCGCAGCCCGACGCTGGCGCGACCCCACCGCTGCCCCGCCGTCGTCATCGGTCAATGCTGGATCCACAGTCGCGCCAAGGCCTGAGCCGTCCGCAGCCGCGCCCTGCCCGTCGTCCGCGGCGCCATCTCCCTCCGCACTCCGCAGCACCGCCGCCGCCGCCGCCGCTAGGCCTGGGAGGTTTGCTGCCGCCGCCGCCGCCTCTAGGGTTGGGGAGAAAGGGGAAAGAGAAGAGCTCGGGTCGGGAGAGAATAGAGAGCCCTGGTTCGGCGTCTGTTTTTCTATTTTCTCATGCTTATGGACAAGGGCAATTTCGTCCAACTATAAAAAACTGACATCAGTTAAAATCAATTTTAACAGTGTAGGCTAACGGAACTGACGGAAGTGTGAAAAAGGGAAAGAAATTTAAGGTTGGTGTTATATATAAGGAAGAACTTTTTTTGCAGTGTTAAATAGGGAAATAATATTTCTATACTCCTATATAGTGTATGAGCATGGAGTCATATGGACCGTTTGATCTTTCTTATCCGACGACTCGCATTTAATATTTTTATCTAGAGGTTAACATGGCTACAGCTACACCGTCGGATAGACTAATCAGACGGTCCACAATGCAGGGATTCGCAGTGGCAGGCATTGTGGCCACTGTGCAGCGTATCCCTCTCTGAACAGGCCTGTACGCATGCATGATTCTTCCATCCCTGACCAGAAAGTTCTGTCATCCTCCCATGAGTAGTACGTACTCCTCCGGTCCTTTTTATTCTGCATATTAGAATTCTATGAAGTCAAACTTCACAAAGTTTGACCGTATTTATATAAAAAAATATCAACATCTGCAATGCTAAAGTTATATAATATGAAACTTTAAGTCATGACACATTTATTGATATTGATTTTAGATTGTGAATGTTGGTACCTTTTTCTATAAAGTTGGTCAAACTTTACAATGCTTGACTTCAGTCAAATCTTATATACGAACTAAAAAGAACCGGAGGGATTGAGCCTTCAGTCAAAGTTTGACTGCGACTAGCAAGCAGAGAGAGACAGAGATTGAGCATGTCACCTTTAGCAGTACTAGTAACTACAGTACTACACAAGCAAACAGAAGAGAGATAGGAGAGGGATTAGAAAATTCTGATATGCTCACGTTAGTACTAGCAACTAGCTAGCAAATTAGAGAAGGAGAGAAATGACATGCAGCGGTACACCGTATGGAAAGGTACTATTTTTTGTAATCAAACTAGAGAACTGCAAATTAAATAGAAGTATGTATGTGGCACACCTCAAAACAAAGTATGAATGTGATCTATGTTGTAACTAAATATCTTTTACCTTCGCTCATAGATCCGTTTGAAAAATATTGTAGAATGGCTTTCCTTTATTTTTACTAATAACTTTTGTGTATAGGGGTCAATTTTCTGAATAATCATATGGTTTAGAACGATAATAAGAGACTTGAAGGGATATCATTTTTTTCTGTAGTACTATAAAACGTCAAAACCTGCTACAATTTTTCTAATTTTTCTTTACTGTTGATCATGAATTACTTAATGAGCTACACGAATAAGCTCACCATAGTTTAGTTGATGATACAATCGTGAATTACTTCTTTTTTTCCTACAAACTTTGTGAGATTAGCAGATGTATCTTAGTTGAATAAAATAAGTAAATGAATACTAAATAAAATCAACAAATTTCCCTCGTAATATATGACATTTCACAACACGTGCATGTCACATGCCATTTACTATTTAAAATAGTGTTATATAGGGAATTTTCTCATTCACCAACCCGCGTCTGCGACAACCCAATTTTGCAGGTAATCCGGTTCTACTCCTCTTCTACCACCCCTCTTCCCTAACTCCGTTCAATGATATTGCTCTCACTATCCGTTCCAATGCACTCCGTCACTTGCTAGCTACAGTCTCTTTATTTATCAATGCCAGTTTCTGTACCGATAAATATGACAATCTGCATGGAGCCATGGAGTATACATCATGGAAGAATGAAGTGAAAAGAATTTATGTACTGATGGAATAATAAAATCTGTAAAATGACAGTTCAAAATTTCTCCCAAAATAAAGTGAAAGGAAATGATGTATTGTATCTGTAATATTTGTTGGCTCAAGATCAATCGGGACTGTTCAGTTTTTAATATTTGGATTGTTCAATTTAGGAATATATGCGATATTTGAATTAAGAGATGGAGTATCTGATTGCGTTGCTAAAGGTGCTCTCAAGGTAGTTCACTAACCATCTTTTCTATTCAGAGTGAATGTGTGATATAGTTATAACGACTCGCTGTTTGGTTGTACAATTTAATTCTATATAGCTGGCATTTTAATAATGACAAGTCCTCATAACAGTCACAGATTTCTTAGAACTTGTGGCATGATCTTTTCTTATTAACAACCATCACATATATGTGCTTTTATTAGGTGGATATCCAAATTAACTGAAGAAACGTGTCATCTTTTGCTAGGCTTTGAACAATGTCATTATTCTTATTGGTCAGATTGAGAAGGTATGTCTCTCAACCTCTCAACTAACATATACTTTCTTTTTCTTCTTGACATTGTTCTGACATATTTTTCTTCTTGACATTGTTCTGTCATGAAAGATAGGCTTCTTAACTGACCATGAGCTATGTTACAGGATCTAGCTGAGCAATTTCACATTGATAACTTAGTAGTCAGGTAACTTGATGTGTCATTGTGTAACAACAGTACTCCGCTGGCCTTTCTGTCGACGTCGAAGACCTCTAGGTGCTGCTCTATCTTTTATCCTGATCTATAATTCTATCATGCCTTCTTGTTTGCTTTCATCCAAAACATTATTGGACAGAACCTCTCGCACATGCGTGCTCTAAAATAGAATTTTCTCTATTAGTGCACAACTTGAATATGGTTTAGACCAAAATTGTAGCAAATCAAATCATCGGACCTGATATCGTGTGCGTTTATCTGGCCTAACAAATACATCGTACATAGAAATGAGAGATTCTGGTTGTAACCTGCTTCTATGCTTGCGACTTAGGTCTGTTTTTCGTGTGTGTATGGAGATACTGTTTAGAGAGGATCATGCTTTCAGTATATCAATTTATTTTTATTACCACCTGTCCATAAAAAATTCGTAAATATAACAAGGTCGTGGAAGCTCTTCCTATTCTTAGGGATATAGTTCAATGCTCTTCCATTTCACTGATTTTTGTGGGTCCCAAAGAACACAAATTTCACATGATTCTGAATAGGTTTTTGTTAACAGTATAGCTGATTAATTTATCAGCTTTTACATTTGTCATCAATGTTTCTTCTGGCATATCGCTTTGCAGCACCAACCAGTTCATGGCTTTATCCTGTGATAGCCTAAAATCAGAAAAACGCTGCATTGTTTTATTGTCGTTGAAGTTCAAATGGATCTCCCATTGCTAATTTGTAGTATGAATTTGCGCTTCGCATTATTAGATGGACCTAAAAGAAATTTACAGCAGTGGCAGACATTTTTATAAGACTAAAAATTTCAAACACATAGTTGCGCCCATGTTACTGTTATCTACAGTAAAATTATAGCTGACTTAGATTCAAAGCACGCAGATGGTGTACTTTGTTATTACCAGTTAAGGTCTTGTTTTTCATTAACGTTGCTGCATTAGACTCATTTGCTCCATCAAACTCATTAGTTAGACTTTTTTTCGTTCTACATATCCTACTTCTGACACTGCTGGAACCTGCACTCCTGGCCTCTGTTTATCAACACATGGCACATATGCAAATAACATAAGTTGGTGAACTCCAAATTGATAATCCAGATTATATAGTCCCCATACCGAGGACTGTGTTACTCCGAATTTAGAAAGTAAATGTTATTTTTCAATCTGCTATTTACAAAACAATGAGTAGTTGCCACTTGCTTGTCTGAAATAGATCGTTAATTTGTAGTAGCTTTAGTTCTTAAAATACATTTTTAGCCTGCAGGTTACTTTCGTAAGAAAATTAGTACGTCGTTTAAATTATTTCTATTTGGAATGGAGATTTCTTCCTTTGGTAACCATTACTTTCAAATTATACAGATCCAGATGGATACAAATTTTTTTTTATCATTTAACACCGTGTTAAACTATATCAGATATCAACTATAGTATAGTTTTTTTCTCCTTCCTCGACATTCCCTACATTGACCAGTTCTCAGTGTTTATGCAATTTTGTGCCAAAGAGTAAAAAACAAGAAGATTTAGCTTTGATTCCAGTTTTTGGCGCTCCTTGTGTTGGTAAATTTGTTACATTATAGTAGTGATAAGTGATAATCCATATAGAAATTATATTACCAATTAGATAATCATTCATGGGCAGTGTGAGGGCCTGAGGCACTTCACACATTCGTTTGAGAGAAAATTTGTTTGGCCTTGGGAGATAGTCCATGGAGTCCTTTTTTTGGTCCTTGGATCTGCCATTATTAGGTTATATTCTTCATCAGACAATAGTTTTCCTTGCATTTTGTTCCGAGCAAGTTTTGTCTCTTTGGTATACCTTTGTACCATCTGCTATACAATTATTGCAGGTTTGGTGTGCTAATTCACTGCTCATACGAGCACGCTAAAGTTGTTGTTTTTGTTGGTAAGGCCAAAGTGTTCCTGGAAGTTACAACAGAAGGGCTTACCATTTCAGACACGAAAAAATGACAGAGCTCTCCTTTCTTAATAATGTTATATCTTTGTAGTGGGCCTGTTCAGAAAAAAAGAAGTAATGATCACTGCTATTTCCAGACTTGAGTATGTTTGCAGTTTATATGTATGGATTCAGTGAAATTATATGTGCCATATCGTGATTCCGACAAAGTTATTATGTGGCTTGGATCTGGTTGTGATCATGTTTCTAGATACTAATAGAATTTGTATCTTCTATTGTAAAAATGGACGGGTGCGGCAACGCGCGCCTTCAATGGTCTAGTAGTAACATACAGTGTGTAACTAACGATGCAGAGTAAGAGATAAGGTAGTATCATATCCGTTGTTCGGTGGATGGGTTGCTGCACACTTGAAAAGGGCATCACACTCCGCACCGCCTTCAGTTCTCGTATGAAGTGTGATCAGCGGTCTGGCCATGAATCGCACGCACTCACCAGCCGCACACTTTCTCTCTCTGGTCAACGTCAATTGGCAAGCCCTGGGAAAGACAAAGGAAAAAAAGGTATTTGCAAGTTGCCTGGAAATGGCATTTGCGATTAGTCGATTTTGGGAGAAGAAGATGGTGAGCTGCTGTTTCTGGCAAGGCCTCGCTAGGACTTGGCTGGAGACGGGGATGATGTCTTCGCCCTAGGGGGTTGACAGTGTAGGGTTCGTCGTCGTTGGATAATAGAGCAAGGCTTAGAGGATGGATGGAGACGGTAGCGTACCGGAGCCGGTGGCTTGGCAGGCACTACCGGAATAAGCATCGGTCCCGACGGCCACATCTATGCCGACGGGGGCCGTAGGCATATATGTAGGTATGCCGATGGCCTAGCGGCACCCGTCGGTATAGGAAGGCCGTCGGCATAGCTAGGTCTATGCCTACCGCCCCCATCGGCATAGAATGACCGTCGGCATACCTCGTTCTGTGCAGACGGCCCCCGCCGGCATAGAGGGGCTGTCGGCATGCACATGGGCCCGGCGTCCCACTGACAGACGGCGGGTTGACACCGTCACATATACGCATAGCCGTGGCGGCGGCCGGCGGCATAGATTGCTTGCCATGTGGTACGGCTATGACGACGGCTTCGTCATAGGCATTATATTAAAAAATCATTTCTTTTTTTAGTTTTAATCTTATTAATTTAAATCTGATTTATGTAAACTTCAACATAAATTCTTTCAGACCCAGACGAAGAGGCGTGCGTGACAACACCACTGGTCACGGCTACGTGACGGGGGACATGGATGGGAAGAAGAAAAGGCGGCGGGAGAAAGATGGAACCTAGGGCAAAAGTCAACTGATGGATACTTGGATTTTTTTTCAAGCAACTTATGACAACCCAGAAAGGAAATATATGCTCCCTCCAGTTCTTTTTAGTCCGCACATAAATTTTGTCCCAAGTCAAAGTATCTCTACTTTGACCAAACTTATAGAAAAAATATTAACATTCACGATGTCAAATCAACATGGTTAGATTCATTATGAAATGTACAAGACCACAAACTCAGATTACATGTATCAATGTACTTTGCAAGTCAGCTTTTTTCGTTTACTGGAATCATTAATACGCCTCGTGCATACAAGGAAACTGAGTGAAGCAAGCGGTTGGCCATCATTATGACTGACAGGATGCTAGTACGAGAAAAAATTATTAATTTTGTCTCAATTATTGTTGGTGGCCTTATATAGATACAAGATGTTTATAGTGGTCTTATATAAACAAATGGAGGGTGTATACATATTTGATATTGAAATATAAATTTAATCAAACTTTACAAAATTTAACTTGACACATATTTAATATGCGGAGTAAAAAGCAATGGAGTACCACTAGTAGAAAAAGGGTCAAACGTGAAGCACATTAGTGCCGGTTTGAATTTGAGCCGGCACTAATGTGTGCATTAGTGCCGGTTCCAACGGCTAGCCGGCCGCTCTCATTAGTACCGGTTCGTGGCGAACCTTTAGCACCGGTTCGTGCCACGAACCGGTACTAAAGTGAGTGGTGGCAGTATGCTGTCAGTCCGGGGCCCCTTCAGCACCTTTAGTACCGGGTCGTATCACGAACCGGTGCTAAATGTCGTCCTACGTAGACCCTTCGTCCACCCGAGCTCGCTCTGTTCTTCCCCTTTCCCCTCTCCTCTCTGTTTTTTTCCCTCTTCTTCTCAAGCTCATCACACATTTTGCCTAAAATTTGTCAAGATTTGAAGGCCCCCATCCATTCAAATGATCACAAAGGTTAGCAAGTTTGTCCTTTCATCTCTCATTGCTAGATTAGCTCGTGCAATGCTTTATATAGTGATTGATTTTTGAGTTTAGTAATTTGGGAGGAATTATATATATGCGCTAGTATTTGATTTATATGCAATTTGAGGTCAAAACTAACAGTTAGTTTGCATATGTAGGTGTGGTTTACTTAGTACCTTCTAAATCTCCGTCGTAACCACCGTCGATCGCTCGCAACGTCCCGTCGCCGGCACCACCTTGTGGTGAGCCTCTTGTTCATGAAGTTTTATATAAAAAATTGATGTTTGTGTGATTTGGATATATAGTTACTCGTATAATTATCTTACCCATACGTTGTTTGTTATACATAGTGCCATGGTTTTGATATCCGTCTCCGTCGGCCCTCGTCCGGGTTATGATTCGGATGTGGTATATTCTCTTTTAAAACTATTCATTGCATTTCGTGTTTATGACAAATTATGCCCATCAAGTTGACATAGATATTTGTATGTAGGAGGTAGTTGAACCGGAAATTCCAACCGACCCTATTGTCGAGAGGTTAAATTTAGTTGAAAGAGAAAACGAGGATTTGAAGGAAAAATTGAAAAGAATTAAGGGGGAGAAGATGGAATTGGAGTTGCATGTTGCCGATGTCGTCGATGATCACAGGATTAAGATGGAGAAAATGCGCTTGAAGATTAGAAAAATTAGAAAATATGCCATTCATAGTGAGGCTTGGTATCATTATACTGTTGGATCAATTGTTACCTTAGTTGCGATCTTGATCGCATTTGTTGTTGCATTTAAATTCTTTAGCTAGAGAGTTATTTGTTTGTTGCATTTAAGTGTTGTATGATCTTTATGTATGAACTTTATGTATTGTATTAATTTGGTGTTTTCGGTGATGTGTATTGAAGATGAGCCCGCAATGGATGTACGATGACCGATGCTCTCCCGACTTCATTAATGGCATGCATACTTTTCTGCTTGCGGCTGAGGCAAACAAGCGGGCGGATGGTTTTATGCCTTGTCCATGTGCTAGCTGTAAGAATGGTCATAATTACTCTATGTCAAGAACCATTCACGTCCACCTGTTTGAGTCCGGTTTCATGCCCCACTATAATGTTTGGACCAAGCATGGAGAAAGAGGGGTTAGATGGAAGACAATGAAGAAGAAGAGGACGGCGACAGCTATCCTGGCCATGGGTTTCCTGAATACGATGATACAACAATGAGGGAAGAAGCTGAGCCGGTAATGCGGGAAGAAGATGAGCCGGCAATGCGGGAAGAAGCTGAAGAAGAGACATCGGATGAGCCCGTTGATGATCTAGGTCGGGCCATTGCCGATGCAAAGAGAAACTGCGCAAGTGATTTGGAGAAGAAGAAGTTGCAGCGCATGTTAGAGGATCACAAAAAATTGTTGTACCCGAATTGCGTAGGTGACAAGAAAAAGCTGGGCACCACACTGGAATTTCTACAATAGAAGGCAGAGAATGGTGTATCTGACAAGGGATTTGGAAAGTTGCTGGTAATAATAAAGAATATGCTTCCAAAGGACAACGAATTGCCCGAGAGTACGTACGAAGCAAAGAAGGTTGTCTGCCCTCTAGGGTTAGAGGTGCAGAAGATACATGCATGCCCTAATGATTGCATCCTCTACCACGGTGAGTACGAGGATTTGAACGCTTGCCTAGTATGCGGTGCATTGCGCTATAAGATCAGCCGTGATGACCCTGGTGATGTCGAGGGCGAGCGCCCCAGGAAGAAGATTCCTGCCAAGGTGGTGTGGTATGCTCCTATAATACCACAGTTGAAACATTTGTTCCAAAACAAAGAGCATGCCAAGGCGATGCGATCACACAGAGAAGACCGTAAGAAAGACGGAAAGTTGAGAGTACCCGCTGATGGGTCGCAGTGGAGAAAAATCGAAAGAAAGTACGGGAAGGAGTTTGCAGATGACGCAAGGAACGTATGGTTTGGTCTAAGCGCAGATGGCATTAATCCTTTTGGGGAGAAGAGCAGCAACCATAGCACCTGGCCTATGACTCTATGTTTGTATAACCTTCCTCCTTGGTTGTGCATGAAGCGGAAGTTCATTATGATGCCAGTGCTCATCCAAGACCTTAAGCAACCCGGCAATGACATTGATGTGTACCTAAGGCCATTAGTTGAAGAACTCTTACAACTGTGGAATGGAACAGGTGTACGTGTGTGGGATGAGCACATGGGGGAAGAATTTGACCTAAAGGCATTGCTGTTCATGACCATCAATGATTGGCCTGCTCTCAGTAACCTTTCAAGACAGACAAACAAGGGATACCGCGCATGCACGCACTGTTTGGACGATACCGACAGTATATATTTGGCTAATTGTAAGAAGAATGTGTACTTGGGACATCGTCGATTTCTTCCGAGCAGGCATCCCGTAAGAAAGAAAGGCAAGCATTTCAAAGGTGAGGCGTATCACCGGACGAAGCCTCGCCACCGTATTGGTGCTGATGTACATGATATGGTCAAGGATTTGAAGGTGGTCTTTGGAAAGGGTCCTGGTGGACAACCTGTTCCGAATGACGCTAACGGACGCGCACCCATGTGGAAGAAGAAATCTATATTTTGGGACCTGCCCTATTGGAAAGACCTAGAGGCCCGCTCCGCAATCGACGTGATCCACGTGACGAAGAATCTTTGTGTGACCCTGCTTGGCTTCTTGGGCGTGTATGGGAAGACAAAAGATACACCTGAGGCACGGGAGGACCAGCAATGTATGCACGGAAAAGACGGCATACATCAGGGTCATGCAAGCTACGCTCTTACCAAAGAAGAGAAGAAAATCTTCTTTGAATGCCTGCTCAGTATTAAGATACCGTCTGGCTTCTCATTGAATATAAAGGGAATAATAAACATGGCAGAGAAAAAGTTCCAGAACCTAAAGTCTCATGACTGCCACGTGATTATGACGCAACTGCTTCCGGTTGCATTGAGGGGGCTTCTACCGGAAAACGTTCGATTAGCCATTGTGAAGCTATGTGCATTCCTCAATGCAATCTCTCAGAAGGTAATCGATCCAGAAATCATACCAAGGTTAGAGAATCATTTGGTGCAATGTCTTTTCAGTTTCGAGTTGGTGTTCCCACCATCCTTCTTCAACATCATGACGCACGTCCTAGTTCACCTATGTGAAGAGATTAACATTTTGGGTTCTGTATTTCTGCATAATATGTTCCCCTTTGAGAGGTTCATGGGAGTCTTAAAGAAATATGTTCATAACCGTGCTAGGCCAGAAGGAAGCATCTCCAAGGGCCATGAAAATGAGGAGGTCATTGAGTTTTGTATTGACTTTATTCCTGACCTTAAGCCGATTGGTGTTCCTGAATCGTGGCATAAGGGCAGACTGGATGGAAAAGGCACGCTAGGAGGGGAACAAATAATATGTATGGACGGACATTCTCTCACTGAAGCACACTACACAGTTCTACAGAATTCCGCCTTGGTGGCTCCGTATATGGATGAACACAAGAATTTGCTACGCTCCAAACACCCGGAGCGGTCTGATGACTGGATTACACATGAACAAACCAGGAGTTTCGCCAGCTGGTTGCAGACACGTACCATGCATGACGCCTCTATTGAAGATGACATGTACTTGCTGTCCCAGTTACCATCTTCGAATATAATGACTTTCAAAGGGTACGAGATAAATGGTAATACATTTTACACGATCGCCCAAGATAAGAAGAGCACCAACCAAAACAGTGGTGTCCGCTTTGATGCAGAAACCAAGACGGGAAAGGAAACATATTATGGTTATATACAGGACATATGGGAACTTGACTATCGACGTGGTTTGAAGGTCCCTTTGTTTCGGTGCAAATGGGTCAATATGACACGAGGCGGGGTAACGGAAGACCCGCAGTATGGAATGACAACAGTGGATCTCAACAATCTTGCGTATGCAGATGAACCATTCTTCTTAGCCAATGATGTGGCACAGGTTTTCTATGTGAAGGACATGTCTACCAAGCCGAGAAAAAGAAAAGATAAGGAAGCGAATGCATCGTACGATGAGCCAAAGCGGCACATAGTTCTTTCTGGGAAGAGAAACATCGTGGGAGTGGATGACAAGACAGACATGTCAGGAGATTATGAAAAGTTTGATGAAATTGCTCCATTCACAGTGAATATTGACCCGAGCATCCAGTTAAATGATGAAAATTTTCCATGGCTACGGCGCAAAGGGACACACGCGAAGAAAAAGTTTCACACCCAAAGATCTGGGATGTGATCGACTTCACTATCATCACTTTCTTCTGTGTTTCACACCCAGGAGGGAATCTCTGTAATAGTTAGGGTAGCTAGTTATGTGTTTTGGCATTTGAAACGCGAAGAAATTTTATGTGCAAGCAAATTCTTTCGTGCATTTACTGATTTTTTTCAGCTAAATGACCCTGAAATTGAAAAGCATTTCAAATGAACTCAGAAAAGGTTGAAAGTTGGCATGGTATCATAATTTCACCAATATAGCATGTGCAAAAAGTAGAGAGGATTACCGCAAAAACTGGATGCACTTCGTGTAAAAAATGGGCAATCTCTTTCGAAGTATCAGGGTTTTGGACGAAAACTCATCCGTTACAAAGGCATTTCATTTTTTAAATAACCTAAGCATTACCAAATTGAATATAATGATAAAACACACTAATATTAAACAAAAGAAAAAAGAATCACTAAAAAACCTATTTTCAAAGTTAAGTTATTCACAAACTAGTGATTCACACAAATTTCAAATAATTCAAAATTTAAACTATTCAAATTTGTAAACTACCGGTACTAACAGAAAGTTTGTAATTTTTTGTACCTAAAGCAAAAATATTCACAAACAAACTCTAAATACAGCAAAAAACAACTCTAAAATAAATAAAACAAAAATAAATAAAGCAAAAAAATAAGAAAAAAAAAGCCCACCTACTGGGCACAGCGGCCTGCATACGACTAGAAACCCAAATTCTAGTTGGGCCAGGATGCTGGCCCACTAGCCCAGTAGGCCCAACAGGGCATCGCAGAAGAGGTAGGCCCAGAAGGCCTGCTTAAGAGAGGAGCTCGAGACAGCAGCGACGGCGGGGCTTATAAGCAGGTGCGAGTGCCCCTCGGCTAGCGAGGTGGGACTAAACTTTTGCGCCCCTCGCCTGGCAGCGCACACCCTTTAGTACCGGGTCGTGGCTCCAACCGGTACTAAAGGGGGGCCTTTAGTACCGGTTGGTGGCACGACCCGGTACTAAAGGGGGTGCGGTTCCCGCCGCTTCGCCTGGCCAAAACAGACCTTTAGTACTGGTTGGTGGCTCCAACCGGTACTAAAGGTGGGTTCTATATAAGAAAACACTTCAAAAAAATTGTCAGTTTCTCATCTCTCCCTACTTCTTTCTCCTCTGCCCCGTCGCCGCCGCCCCTCGTCGCCGTCCGTCGCCGTCCCCGTCCCTGTCGCCGCGCCCCGCCCCATCCTCCCATCGTCCCCGCCTGGCCCATCCCCGTCCCCGTCGTCGCCGCACCGTCCCCATCGTCGCCGCCCCATCTCCGTCTCCGTCTCCGTCCCCGTCCCCGTCGTCGCGCCTTGCCGGTGAGCTCCTGCCCCGGCCGCCAACCACACACACACACACACACATTGTTATAGAATTGTTAGCAATCTTTCTGTTTTTTAGTTATAGAATTATTAGAAATGTTAGTTTTAGTTATAGAAATGTTAGTTATATAGAAATATTAGAAATGTTAGTTATATAGAAATGTTTTTTAGTTGTAGAAATATTAGAAATGTTAGTTTTAGTTATAGAAATATTAGAAATGTTAGTTTTAGTTATAAAATTTAGAATTTGCATATATGAAATCACAATCCATCATTTGAAAAATGTTACTTTACTTTTGCGGCATATAGTATTTGTTGTCGACGATGCCCGACCCGCATCCTCGCCGTCGACCCGTTCGCGACGACGTCCTGCTTCAGAGGACCCATGTCCGGGACTGGGCTCCGCCGGGCTGGCACTGGGAGGTGCTACCTTCAGGGGCGGGACGCTTGGTGAGGAACCCGGCCCCGGGTCCCGTCGTCGACCCTCATCTCCTTTGGTGGCGTTCGCGTGGGCCACTTTTGGTGCGGAGGGAGCCGGCCCCGCCGGAGGTGGTACGTCGCCGTGTCAGGGAGGAGGACGAGCATGTCCATCGCTACATGGCTGCTATGGACATCAGGTTCTCCAATACCTGGCAGGTTCTTTTGGGAGATCACCCGAGCTATGATCCAGTGATGGTTCCTTCTCTTTGGGTGTCCACCGCCCGCACCTCAGGAACCGCGAGTGGCCTAGATTACTCTGTAGTATTCAATCTTTATTAGCTTGCTAGCTAGCTAGCTAGTGATGTATTCGATATTATATCTATTATTCGAGACGATGTATTCAAGATTATATCTATTATTCGAGACGATGTATTCGAGATTATATCTATTATTCGAGACGACGTATTCGAGATTATATTTGATGATGCTTATTATGTACTATGATTGATTCAGTTTTTCCTTATTAATTAATTGCATCCATGCATTGTAATTTGAATATATTTCTTTTGGATTATTTAAACAAAACCTATGGCGGACATGTTGGGTTTCGTAGTAATTTCAAAAAAATTCCTACGCACACGCAAGATCATGGTGATACATAACAACGAGAGGGGGAGAGTGTGATCTACGTACCCTTGTAGATCGACAACGGAAGCGTTAACTTAGTTGATGTAGTCGTACGTCTCCACGGCCTGACCGATCAAGCACCGAAACTACGGCACCTCCGAGTTCTAGCACATGTTCAGCTCGATGACGATCCCCGGACTCCGATCCAGCAAAGTGTCGGGGAAGAGTTCCGTCAGCACGACGGCGTGGTGACGATCTTGATGTACTACCGTCGCAGGGCTTCGCCTAAGCACCGCTACAATATTATCGAGGACTATGGTGGAAGGGGGCACCGCACACGGCTACGAATATGATCACGTGGATCAACTTGTGTGTCTAGGGGTGCCCCCTGCCCCCGTATATAAAGGATAAAGGGGAGGAGGCCGGCCGGCCCCTATGGCGCGCCAAGGAGGAGTCCTCCTCCTAGTAGGAGTAGGACTCCTACTAGGAGGGGGCAAGAAGTGGGGAGGGAGAAGGAAAGGGGGGCGCCGCCCCCCCCCCCCCCCCTCTCCTAGTCCAATTCGGACCATGGGGGAGGAGGCGCGCGGCCCACCTTTGGCTGCCCCTCTCTCTCTCTCCAATAAGGCCCATATGGCCCATTACTTCTCCCGAGGGGGTTCCGGTAACCCTCCGGCTCTCCGGTTTTCTCCGAAATCACCCGGAACACTTCCGGTGTCCGAATATAGCCGTCCAATATATCAATCTTTATGTCTCGACCATTTCGAGACTCCTCGTCATGTCCATGATCACATCCGGGAATCCAAACTAACTTCGGTACATCAAAACTCATAAACTCATAATATAACTGTCATCGAAACCTTAAGCGTGTGGACCCTATGGGTTCGAGAACAATGTAGACATGACCGAGACACGTCTCCGGTCAATAACCAATAGCGGAACCTGGATGCTCATATTGGCTCCTACATATTCTACGAAGATCTTTATCGGTCAGACCGCATAACAACATATGTTGTTCCCTTTGTCATCGGTATGTTACTTGCCCGAGATTCAATCGTCGGTATCTCAATACCTAGTTCAATCTCGTTACCGGCAAGTCTTTTTACTCGTTCCGTAATACATCATCTCACAACTAACTCATTAGTTGCAATGCTTGCAATGCTTGCAAGGCTTATGTGATGTACATTACCGAGAGGGCCCAGAGATACCTCTCCGACAATCGGAATGACAAATCCTAATCTCGAAATACGCCAACCCAACATGTACCTTTGGAGACACCTGTAGAGCACCTTTATAATCACCCATTTACGTTGTGACGTTTGGTAGCACACAAAGTGTTCCTCCGGCAAACGGGAGTTGCATAATCTCATAGTCATAGGAACATGTATAAGTCATGAAGAAAGCAATAGCAACATACTAAACGATCGGGTGCTAAGCTAATGGAATGGGTCATGTCAATCAGATCATTCACCTAATGATGTGATCCCGTTAATCAAATAACAACTCTTTGTTCATGGTTAGGAAACATAACCATCTTTGATTAACGAGCTAGTCAAGTAGAGGCATACTAGTGACACTCTGTTTGTCTATGTATTCACACATGTATTATGTTTTCGGTTAATACAATTCCAGCATGAATAATAAACTTTTATCATGATATAAGGAAATAAATAATAACTTTATTATTGCCTCTAGGGCATATTTCCTTTAGTCTCCCACTTGCACTAGAGTCAATAATCTAGATTATACTGTAATGATTCTAACACCCATGGAGCCTTGGTGTTGATCATGTTTTGCTCGTGGAAGAGGCTTAGTCAACGGGTCTGCTACATTCAGATCCGTATGTATCTTGCAAATCTCTATGTCTCCCACCTGGACTAGATTCCGGATGGAATTGAAGCGTCTCTTGATGTGCTTGGTTCTCTTGTGAAATCTGGATTCCTTTGCTAAGGCAATTGCACCAGTATTGTCACAAAAGATTTTCATTGGACCCGATGCACTAGGTATGACACCTAGATCGGATATGAACTCCTTCATCCAGACTCCTTCACTTGCTGCTTCCGAAGCAGTTATGTACTCCGCTTCACATGTAGATCCCGCCACAACGCTTTGTTTAGAACTGCACCAACTGACAGCTCCACCGTTTAATGTAAACACGTATCCGGTTTGTGATTTAGAATCGCCCGGATCAGTGTCAAAGCTTGCATCAACGTAACCTTTTACGATGAGCTCTTTGTCACCTCCATATACGAGAAACATATCCTTAGTCCTTTTCAGGTATTTCAGGATGTTCTTGACCGCTGTCCAGTGATCCACTCCTGGATCACTTTGGTACCTCCCTGCTAGACTTATAGCAAGGCACACATCAGGTCTGGTACACAGCATTGCATACATGATAGAGCCTATGGCTGAAGCATAGGGAACATCTTTCATTTTCTCTCTATCTTCTGCAGTGGTCGGGCATTTGAGTCTTACTCAACTTCACACCTTGTAACACAGGCAAGAACCCTTTCTTTGCTTGATCCATTTTGAACTTCTTCAAAACTTTGTCAAGGTATGTGCTTTGTGAAAGTCCAATTAAGCGTCTTGATCTATCTCTATAGATCTTAATGCCTAATATGTAAGCAGCTTCACCGAGGTCTTTCATTGAAAAACTCTTATTCAAGTATCCCTTTATGCTATCCAGAAATTCTATATCATTTCCAATTAGTAATATGTCATCCACATATAATATCAGAAATGCTACAGAGCTCCCACTCACTTTCTTGTAAATACAGGCTTCTCCAAAAGTCTGTATAAAACCAAATGCTTTGATCACACTATCAAAACCAGTCCATAAATGGATCTCTGGAGCTTGCACACTTTGTTAGCTCCCTTTGGATCAACAAAACCTTCTGGTTGCATCATATACAACTCTTCTTCCAGAAATCCATTCAGGAATACGGTTTTGACATCCATCTGCCAAATTTCATAATCATAAAATGCGGCAATTGCTAACATGATTCGGACAGACTTAAGCATTGCTACGGGTGAGAAGGTCTCATCGTAGTCAATCCCTTGAACTTGCCGAAAACCTTTTGCGACAAGTCGAGCTTTGTAGACAGTAACATTACCGTCAGCGTCAGTCTTCTTCTTGAAGATCCATTTATTCTCAATTGCTTGCCGATCATCGAGCAAGTCAACCAAAGTCCATACTTTGTTCTCATACATGGATCCCATCTCAGATTTCATGGCTTCAAGCCATTTTGCGGAATCTGGGCTCACCATCGCTTCTTCATAGTTCGTAGGTTCATCATGATCTAGTCGTATGACTACCAGAACAGGATTACCGTACCACTCTGGCGCGGATCTCACTCTGGTTGATCTACGAGGTTCAGTAGTATCTTGTTCTAAAGTTTCATGATCATCATCATTAGCTTCCTCACTAACTGGTGTAGGTGTCACAGAAACAGGTTTTTGTGATGTACTACTTTCCAATAAGGGAGTAGGTACAGTTACCTCATCAAGTTCTACTTTCCTCCCACTCACTTCTTTCGAGAGAAACTCCTTCTCCAGAAAGTTTCCGAATTTAGCAACAAAAGTCTTGCCTTCGGATCTGTGATAGAAGGTGTATCCAATAGTTTCCTTTGGATATCCTATGAAGACACATTTCTCCGATTTGGGTTCGAGCTTATCAGGTTGAAGCTTTTTCACATAAGCATCGCAGCCCCAAACTTTCAGAAATGACAACTTTGGTTTCTTGCCAAACCACAGTTCATAAGGCGTCGTCTCAACGGATTTTGATGGTGCCCTATTTAACGTGAATGCGGCCGTCTCTAAAGCATAACCCCAAAACGATAGCGGTAAATCAGTAAGAGACATCATAGATCGCACCATATCTAGTAAAGTACGATTACGACATTCGGACACACCTCGGCAACTTTTAGCATTGCGAAGAGCTCGGGAATAGTCTTATTCATCCCTTGCATATTATAGTTCATCACGAAGCTCTTGTAGCTTGGTGGAAGTGATTGGAGAATTCTGTCAATGACGCTATCATCCGAAAGATTAACTCCCAGTTGAATCAAGTGATTACAATACCCAGACATCTTGAGTATATGCTCACTGACAAAACTGTTCTCCTCCATCTTGCAGCTATAGAACTTATTGGAGACTACATATCTCTCAATCCGGGCATTTGCTTGAAATATTAACTTCAACTCTTGGAACATCTCATATGCCCCAGGACGTTCAAAACGTCGTTGACGTCCCGGTTCTAAGCCGTAAAGCATGGCACATTGAACTATCGAGTAGTCATCAGCTTTGCTCTGCCAGACGTTCATAACATCTGGTGTTGCTCCAGCAGCAGGCCTGGCACCCAGTGGTGCTTCCAGGATGTAATTCTTCTGTGCAGCAATGAGGATAATCCTCAAGTTATGGACCCAGTCCGTGTAATTGCTACCATCATCATTCAACTTTGCTTTCTCAAGGAACACATTAAAATTCAACGGAACAACAGCACGGGCCATCTATCTACAATCAAACATACATAAGCAAGATACTATCAGGTACTAAGTTCATGATAAATTTAGGTTCAACTAATCATATTACTTAAAGAACTCCCACTTAGATAGACATCCCTCTAATCCTCTAAGTGATTACGTGATCCAAGTCAACTAAACCATGTCTGATCATCACGTGAGATGGAGTAGTTTCATTGGTGAACATCACTATGTTGATCATATCTACTATATGATTCACGCTCGACCTTTCGATCTCCGTGTTCCGAGGCCATATCTGTATATGCTTGGCTCGTCAAGTATAACCTGAGTATTCTGTGTGTGCAACTGTTTTGCACCCGTTGTATTTGAACGTAGAGCCTATCACACCCGATCATCACATGGTGTCTCAGCACGAAGAACTTTCGCAACGGTGCATACTCAGGGAGAACACTTCTTGATAATTAGTGAGAATCATCTTATAATGCTACCGTCAATCAAAGCAAGATAAGATGCATAGAAGATAAACATCACATGCAATCAATATAAGTGATATGATATGGCCATCATCATCTTGTGCTTGTGATCTCCATCCTCGAAGCACCATTGTGATCACCATCATCACCGGCGCGACACCTTGATCTCCATCGTAGCATCGTTGTCGTCTCGCCAATCTCATGCTTCCACGACTATCGCTACCGCTTAGTGATAAAGTAAAGCATTACAGCGCGATTGCATTGCATACAATAAAGTGACAACCATATGGCTCCTGCCAGTTGCCGATAACTCGGTTACAAAACATGATCATCTCATACAATAAAATTTAGCATCATGTCTAGACCATATCACATCACAACATGCCCTACAAAAACAAGTTAGACATCCTCTACTTTGTTGTTGCAAGTTTTACGTGGCTGCTACGGGCTTAAGCAAGAACCAATCTTACCTACGCATCAAAACCACAACAATAGTTTGTCAAGTTGGTGCTGTTTTAACCTTCGCAAGGACCGGGCGTAGCCACACTCGGTTCAACTAAAGTTGGAGAAACTGTCACCCGCTAGCCACCTTTGTGCAAAGCACGTCAGGAGAACTGGTCTCGCGTAAGCGTACGTGTAATGTCGGTCCGGGCCGCTTCATCCAACAATACCGCCGAACCAAAGTATGACATGCTGGTAAGCAGTATGACTTATATCGCCCACAACTCACTTGTGTTCTACTCGTGCATATAACATCAACACATAAAACCTAGGCTCAGATGCCACTGTTGGGTTTCGTAGTAATTTCAAAAAAATTCCTACACACACGCAAGATCATGGTGATGCATAGCAACGAGAGGGGGAGAGTGTGATCTACGTACCCTTGTGGATCGACAACGGAAGCGTTAACTTAGTTGATGTAGTCGTACGTCTCCACGGCCCGACCGATCAAGCACCGAAACTACGGTACCTCCGAGTTCTAGCACATGTTCAGCTCGATGACGATCCCCTGACTCCGATCCAGCAAAGTGTCGGGGAAGAGTTCCGTCAGCACGACGGCGTGGTGACGATCTTGATGTACTACCGTCGCAGGGCTTCGCCGTCGAACACAACAATTGATCATTGATCTCTTAGCCGTGTGCGGTGCCCCCTTCCACCATAATCCTCGATAATATTGTAGCGGTGCTTAGGCGAAGCCCTGCAACGGTAGAACATCAAGATCGTCACCACGCCGTCGTGCTGACAGAACTCATCCCCGTCACTTTGCTGGATCGGAGTCCGGGGATCGTTATCAAGCTGAACATGTGCAAAAACTCGAAGGTGCCGTAGTTTCGGTGCTTGATCGGTCGGGCCATGAAGACGTACGACTACATCAACCGCGTTGTTATAACTCTTCCGCTTCCGGTCTACGAGGGTACGTAGACAACACTCTCCCCTTTGTTGCTGTGCATCACCATGATCTTGCGTGTGCGTAAGAATTTTTTTGAAATTACTACGTTCCCCAACAGTGGCATCCGAGCCTAGGTTTTATGTGTTGATTTTATATGCACGAGTAGAACACAAGTGAGTTGTGGGCGATATAAGTCATACTGCTTACCAGCATATCATACTTTGGTTCGGCGGTATTGTTGGATGAAGCGGCCCGGACCGACATTACGCGTACGCTTACGCGAGACTGGTTCTACCGACGTGCTTTGCACACAGGTGGCTGGCGGGTGTCAGTTTCTCCAACTTTAGTTGAACCGAGTGTGGCTACGCCCGGTCCTTGCGAAGGTTAAAACAACACCAACTTGACAAACTATCGTTGTGGTTTTTGATGCGTAGGTAAGATTGGTTCTTGCTAAGCCCGTAGCAGCCACGTAAAACTTGCAACAAACAAAGTAGAGGACGTCTAACTTGTTTTTGCAGGGCATGTTTTGATGTGATATGGTCAAGGCATGATGCTAAATTTTATTGTATGAGATGATCATGTTTTGTAACCAAGTTATCGGCAACTGGCAGGAGCCATATGGTTGTCGCTTTATTGTATGCAATGCAATCGACCTGTAATGCTTTACTTTATCACTAAGCGGTAGCGCTAGTCGTAGAAGCATAAGATTGGCGAGACGAAAACGATGCTACGATGGAGATCAAGGCGTCGCACCGGTGACGATGGTGATCATGACGATGCTTCGGAGATGGAGATCACAAGCACAAGATGATGATGACCATATCATATCACTTATATTGATTGCATGTGATGTTTATCTTTTATGCATCTTATCTTTCTTTGATTGGCGGTAGCATTACAAGATGATCTCTCGCTAAATTTCAAGATAAAAGTGTTCTCCCTGAGTATGCACCGTTGCCAAAGTTCGTCGTGCCCAGACACCATGTGATGATCGGGTGTGATAAGCTCTACGTCCATCTACAATGGGTGCAAGCCAGTTTTGCAGACGCAGAATACTCAGGTTAAACTTGACGAGCCTAGCATATGCAGATATGGCCTCGGAACACTGAGACCGAAAGGTCGAGCGTGAATCACATAGTAGATATGATCAACATAGTGATGTTCACCATTGAAAACTACTCCATTTCACGTGATGATCAGTTATGGTTTAGTTGATTTGGATCACGTGATCACTTAGAAGATTAGAGGGATGTCTTTCTAAGTGGGAGTTCTTAAGTAATATGATTAATTGAACTTAAATTTATCATGAACTTAGTACCTGATAGTATCTTGCTTGTTTATGTTTGATTGTAGATAGATGGCCCGTGCTGTTGTTCCGTTGAATTTTAATGCGTTCCTTGAGAAAGCAAAGTTGAAAGATGATGGTAGCAATTATACGGACTGGGTCCGTAACTTGAGGATTATCCTCATTGCTGCACAGAAGAATTACGTCCTGGAAGCACCGCTGGGTGCCAGGCCTGCTGCCGATGCAACTGACGACGTTAAGAACGTCTGGCAGAGCAAAGATGATGACTACTCGATAGTTCAATGTGCCATGCTTTACGGCTTAGAACCGGGTCTTCAACGACGTTTTGAACGTCATGGAGCATATGAGATGTTCCAGGAGTTGAAGCTAATATTTCAAGCAAATGCCCGGATTGAGAGATATGAAGTCTCCAATAAGTTCTATAGCTGCAAGATGGAGGAGAACAGTTCTGTCAGTGAGCATATACTCAAAATGTCTGGGTATAATAATCACTTGATTCAACTGGGAGTTAATCTTCTGGATGATTGCG
This sequence comes from Triticum aestivum, assembly GCF_018294505.1. Classification (NCBI taxonomy): domain Eukaryota; kingdom Viridiplantae; phylum Streptophyta; class Magnoliopsida; order Poales; family Poaceae; genus Triticum; species Triticum aestivum. The sequence continues at coordinate 565,531,280 of NC_057809.1, read as the reverse complement.
TCATTGACAGAATTCTCCAATCACTTCCACCTAGCTACAAGAGCTTCGTGATGAACTATAATATGCAAGGGATGGATAAGACAATTCCCGAGCTCTTCGCAATGCTAAAAGCTGCGAAGGTAGAAATCAAGAAGGAGCATCAAGTGTTGATGGTCAACAAGACCACTAGTTTCAAGAAAAAGGGCAAGGGGAAGAAGAAGGGGAACTTCAAGAAGAACAGCAAGCAAGTTGCTGCTTAGGAGAAGAAACCCAAGTCTGGACCTAAGCCTGAAACTGAGTGCTTCTACTGCAAGCAGACTGGTCACTGGAAGCAGAACTGCCCCAAGTATTTGGCGGATAAGAAGGATGGCAAGGTGAACAAAGGTATATGTGATATACATGTTATTGATGTGAACCTTACTAGAGCTCGCAGTAGCACCTGGGTATTTGATACTGGTTCTGTTGCTAATATTTGCAACTCGAAACAGGGACTACGGATTAAGCGAACACTAGCGAAGGACGAGGTGACGATGCGTGTGGGAAATGGTTCCAAAGTCGATGTGATCGCGGTCGGCACGCTACCTCTACATCTACCATCGGGATTAGTATTAGACCTAAATAATTGTTATTTGGTGCCAGCATTGAGCATGAACATTATATCTGGATCTTGTTTGATTCGAGATGGTTATTCATTTAAATCAGATAATAATGGTTGTTCTATTTATATGCGTAATATCTTATGGTCATGCACCCTTGAAGAGTGGTCTATTTTTGATAAATATCGATAGTAATGATACACATATTCATAATGTTGAAGCCAAAAGATGCAGAGTTGATAATGATAGTGCAACTTATTTGTGGCACTGCCGTTTAGGTCATATCGGTGTAAAGCGCATGAAGAAACTCCATACTGATGGACTTTTGGAACCACTTGATTATGAATCACTTGGTACTTGCGAACCGTGCCTCGTGGGCAAGATGACTAAAATGCCGTTCTCCGGTACTATGGAGAGAGCAACAGATTTGTTGGAAATCATACATACAGATGTATGTGGTCCAATGAATGTTGAAGCTCGTGGCGGATATCATTATTTTCTCACCTTCACAGATGATTTAAGCAGATATGGGTATATCTACTTAATGAAACATAAGTATAAAACATTTGAAAAGTTCAAAGAATTCCAGAGTGAAGTTGAAAATCATCGTAACAAGAAAATAAAGTTTCTACGATCTGATCGTGGAGGAGAATATTTGAGTTACGAGTTTGGTTTACATTTGAAACAATGCGAAATAGTTTCACAACTCACGCCACCCGGAACACCACAGCGTAATGGTGTGTCTGAACGTCATAATCGTACTTTACTTGATATGGTGCGATCTATGATGTCTCTTACAGATTTACCGCTATCGTTTTGGGATTATGCTTTAGAGACGGCCGCATTCACGTTAAATAGGGCACCATCAAAATCCATTGAGACGACGCCTTATGAACTATGGTTTGGCAAGAAACCAAAGTTGTCGTTTCTGAAAGTTTGGGGTTGCGATGCTTATGTGAAAAGGCTTCAACCTGATAAGCTCGAACCCAAATCAGAGAAATGTGTCTTCATAGGATACCCGAAGGAGACTGTTGGGTACACCTTCTATCACAGATCCGAAGGCAAGACATTTGTTGCTAAGAATGGATCCTTTCTAGAGAAGGAGTTTCTCTCGAAAGAAGTGAGTGGGAGGAAAGTAGAACTTGATGAGGTAACTGTACCTGCTCCCTTATTGGAAAGTAGTACATCACAGAAACCGGTTTCTGTGACACCTACACCAATTAGTGAGGAAGCTAATGATGATGATCATGAAACTTCAGAACAAGTTACTACTGAACCTCGTAGATCAACCAGAGTAAGATCCGCACCAGAGTGGTACGGTAATCCTGTTCTGGAAGTCATGCTACTAGATCATGATGAACCTACGAACTATGAAGAAGCAATGGTGAGCCCAGATTCCGCAAAATGGCTTGAAGCCATGAAATCTGAGATGGGATCCATGTATGAGAACAAAGTGTGGACTTTGGTTGACTTGCCCAATGATCGGCAAGCAATTGAAAATAAATGGATCTTCAAGAAGAAGACTGACGCTGACGGTAATGTTACTGTCTACAAAGCTCGACTTGTCGCAAAAGGTTTTCGACAAGTTCAAGGAATTGACTACGATGAGACCTTCTCACCCGTAGCGATGCTTAAGTCTGTCCGAATCATGTTAGCAATTGCCGCATTTTATGATTATGAAATTTGGCAGATGGATGTCAAAACTACATTCCTGAATGGATTTCTGGAAGAAGAGTTGTATATGATGCAGCCGGAAGGTTTTGTCGATCCAAAAGGAGCTAACAAAGTGTGCAAGCTCCAGCGATCCATTTATGGACTGGTGCAAGCATCTCGGAGTTGGAATAAACGCTTTGATAGTGTGATCAAAGCATTTGGTTTTGTACAGACTTTGGAGAAGCCTGTATTTACAAGAAAGTGAGTGGGAGCTCTGTAGCATTTCTGATATTATATGTGGATGACATATTGCTAATCGGAAATGATATAGAATTTCTGGATAGCATAAAGGGATACTTGAATAACAGTTTTTCAATGAAAGACCTCGGTGAAGCTGCTTACATATTGGGCATTAAGATCTATAGAGATAGATCAAGACGCTTAATTGGACTTTCACAAAGCACATACCTTGACAAAGTTTTGAAGAAGTTCAAAATGGATCAAGCAAAGAAAGGATTCTTGCCTATGTTACAAGGTGTGAAGTTGAGTAAGACTCAATGCCCGACCACTGCAGAAGATAGAGAGAAAATGAAAGATGTTCCCTATGCTTCAGCCATAGGCTCTATCATGTATGCAATGTTGTGTACCAGACCTGATGTGTGCCTTGCTATAAGTCTAGCAGGGAGGTACCAAAGTAATCCAGGAGTGGATCACTGGACAGCGGTCAAGAACATCCTGAAATACCTGAAAAGGACTAAGGATATGTTTCTCGTATATGGAGGTGACAAAGAGCTCATCATAAATGGTTACGTTGATGCAAGCTTTGACACTGATCCGGACGATTCTAATCGCAAACCGGATACGTATTTACATTAAACGGTGGAGCTGTCAGTTGGTGCAGTTCTAAACAAAGCGTCGTGGCGGGATCTACATGTGAAGCGGAGTACATAGCTGCTTCGGAAGCAGCAAACGAAGGAGTCTGGATGAAGGAGTTCATATCCGATCTAGGTGTCATACCTAGTGCATCGGGTCCAATGAAAATCTTTTGTGACAATACTGGTGCAATTGCCTTGGCAAAGGAATTCAGATTTCACAAGAGAACCAAGCACATCAAGAGACGCTTCAATTCCATCCAGGATCTAGTCCAGGTGGGAGACATAGAGATTTGCAAGATACATACGGATCTGAATGTAGCAGACCCATTGACTAAGCCTCTTCCACGAGCAAAACATGATCAGCACCAAGGCTCCATGGGTGTTAGAATCATTACTGTGTAATCTAGATTATTGACTCTAGTGCAAGTGGGAGACTGAAGGAAATATGCCCTAGAGGCAATAATAAAGTTATTATTTATTTCCTTATATCATGATAAATGTTTATTATTCATGCTAGAATTGTATTAACCGGAAACGTAATACTTGTGTGAATACATAGACAAACAAAGTGTCACTAGTATGCCTCTACTTGACTAGCTCGTTAATCGAAGATGTTTATGTTTCCTAACCATAGACATGAGTTGTCATTTGATTAACGGGATCACATCATTAGGAGAATGATGTGATTGACATGACCCATTCCATTAGCTTAGCACCCGATCGTTTAGTATGTTGCTATTGCTTTCTTCATGACTTATACATGTTCCTATGACTATGAGATTATGCAACTCCCGTTTACCGGAGGAACACTTTGTGTGCTATCAAACGTCACAACGTAACTGGGTGATTATAAAGGTGCTCTACAGGTGTCTCCAAAGGTACATGTTGGGTTGGCTTATTTCGAGATTAGGATTTGTCGCTCCGATTGTCGGAGAGGTATCTCTGGGCCCTCTCGGTAATACACATCACTTAAGCCTTGCAAGCAATGCAACTAATAAGTTAGTTGCAAGATGATGTATTACGAAACAAGTAAAGATAGTTGCCGGTAACGAGATTGAACTTGGTATTGAGATACCGACGATCGAATTTCGGGCAAGTAACATACCGATGACAAAGCGAACAACGTATGTTGTTATGCGGTCTGACTGATAAAGATCTTCGTAGAATATGTAGGAGCCAATATGAGCATCCAGGTTCCGCTATTGGTTATTGACCGGAGACATGTCTCGGTCATGTCTACATTGTTCTCGAACCCGTAGGGTCCGCACGCTTAACGTTACGATGACAGTTTCGTTATGAGTTTATATATTTTGATGTACCGAAGGTTGTTCGGAGTCCCGGATGTGATCACGGACTTGACGAGGAGTCTCGAAATGGTCGAGACATAAAGATCGATATATTGGACGACTATATTTGGACACCGGAAAGGTTCCGGGTAAGATTGGGACAATACCGGATCACCAAGAGGTTATCGGAACCCCCCGGGAGGTATATGGGCCTTATTGGGCCTTAGTGGAAAGGAGGGGAAAGGAGCAAGGGAGGGGGTGCGCCCCCCCAAGCCAATCCGAATTGGGAGGGGGGCCGCCCCCCCTTTCCTTCCTCCCTCCTTCCTCTTTCTTCCCTCTCCTACTCCTAATAGGGAAAAGGGGAGTCCTACTCCCGGTGGGAGTTGGACTCCCCCCCCTTGGGCGCGCCACCCTCCTTGGCCGGCCCCCTCCTCCACTCCTTTATATACGGGGGCAAGGAAGCACCCCAGAGACACAACAATTGATCATTGATCTCTTAGCCGTGTGTGGTGCCCCCCTCCACCATAATCCTCGATAATATTGTAGCGGTGCTTAGGCGAAGCCCTGCGACGGTAGAACATCAAGATCGTCACCACGCTGTCGTGCTGACGGAACTCATCCCCGACACTTTGCTGGATCGGAGTCCGGGGATCGTCATCGAGCTGAACGTGTGCAAAAACTCGGAGGTGCCGTAGTTTCGGTGCTTGATTGGTCGGGCCGTGAAGACGTACGACTACATCAACCGCATTGTTATAACGCTTCCGCTTCCGGTCTATGAGGGTACGTAGACAACACTCTCCCCTCTCGTTGTTGTGCATCACCATGATCTTGCGTGTGTGTAGGAAATTTTTTGAAATTACTACGTTCCCCAACAGTGATATGATATTCGATCGCGACGACCGAATTGATGAAGTCATGAACTATGAACATGACGAAGAAAATGTTGATCTTGAAACAACAAAGACCGGCGAGGTATATATATTTATATAAGCAGGCATCTGGTGATCATCACATGTTTTAAATGACTTGAAGATATATTAACGAATCGATCTTTCTTCTTTCAGCCATCCGGATCGAGCAAATCTTCAGGCAACAGAAAACGAGGCCCGAACAAAAAGTTGAAGGAGTGCGTAAAGTACAATATCGAGGCCATCAAACCTAATGGCGAACCATTAGCGCCTAAGAAGATTGCGGACAAGTTCATTCGTCAGTGCGGAGTTCTTGTGAAGGACCAACTCCCGATCTCCCTTCAAGAATGGAGAGAGCCAGCAAAGCCATGTCCAGGAGTTACTTTTGTCGACGAGAGACAAAAACTTCTGCTTTGGGAAACGCTCATGGAACATTTCACCCTACCAGATCATTTCACAGATGCAGATGTGGAGAAAGTCAAGGACGCTACTCTTAGGAAGATGGCGGTTGCATTCAAGAACCACAAGATTCATGAATGGGCCAAGTACGTCAAGGGAGGAAGGAAGACTCCAGTATTCGAGGGAACACTAGAAAAGCAAAGTGCTCATTGGGACGATTTCGTGAAATTCAAGGATTCAGAATTATCTAAGGAACGGTCGAGAATAAACAAGGCCAATGCCGCAAAAAGGATAAGTTCCATAAGCTGGGGCCAGGTGGCTATGCGGTGGGAATGCCTAAGTGAGATAAGTCAGAGAAAGAGATGATGGATGCAGGTGTCACTCAAGAAACATTGAGCTGGCCCCCTAGGTGCAGGACTTGGTTCTATACGCATGGGGGGAGTTGGACCCGAAGACAGGCAAAGTTTCGAAGAAGGCATGTCTGGACGGAGCCGAAGATAAGCTACTTGTTGCAATAGAAGAGGCTCGATCGGGGATGAGTTCCGTCAGCACGACAGCATGGTGACAATCTTGATGTTCTACCGTCACAGGGCTTCGCCTAAGCACCGCTACAATATTATCGAGAATTATGGTGGAGGGATGCACCGCACACGGCTAAGAGATCAATGACCAATTGTTGTGTCTCTGGGGTGCCCCCTGCCCCCGTATATAAAGGAGTGGAGGAGGGGGCCGGCCAAGGAGGGTGGCGCGCCCAAGGGGGGGGAGTCCAACTCCCACCGGGAGTAGGACTCCCCTTTTTCCTATTAGGAGTAGGAGAGGGAAGGAAGAGGAAGGAGGGAGGAAGGAAAGGGGGGCCTCCCAATTCGGATTGGGCTTGGGGGGGGGGGCGCCCCCTCCCTTGCTCCTTTCCACTAAGGCCCAATAAGGCCCATATACCTCCCGGGGGGTTCCGATAACCTCTCGGTGATCCGGTATTGTCCCAATCTTACCCGGAACCTTTCCGGTGTCCAAATATAGTCGTCCAATATATCGATCTTTATGTCTCGACCATTTCGAGACTCCTCGTCAAGTCCGTGATCACATCCGGGACTCCGAACAACCTTCGGTACATCAAAATATATAAACTCATAATGAAACTGTCATCGTAACGTTAAGCGTGTGGACCCTACGGGTTCGAGAACAATGTAGACATGACCGAGACACGTCTCCGCTCAATAACCAATAGCGGAACCTGGATGCTCATATTGGCTTCTACATATTCTACGAAGATCTTTATCGGTCAGACCGCATAACAACATACGGTGTTCCCTTTGTCATCGGTATGTTACTTGCCCGAGATTCGATCGTCGGTATCTCAATACCTAGTTCAATCTCGTTACCGGCAAGTCTCTTTACTCGTTCCGTAATACGTCATCCTGCAACTAACTTATTAGTTGCATTGCTTGCAAGGCTTAAGTGATGTGTATTACCGAGAGGGCCCAGAGATACCTCTCCGACAATCGGAGCGACAAATCCTAATCTCGAAATACGCCAACCCAACATGTACCTTTGGAGACACCTGTAGAGCACCTTTATAATCACCCGGTTACGTTGTGACGTTTGGTAGCACACAAAGTGTTCCTCCGGTAAACGGGAGTTGCATAATCTCATAGTCATAGGAACATGTATAAGTCATGAAGAAAGCAATAGCAACATACTAAACGATCGGGTGCTAACCTAATGGAATGGGTCATGTCAATCATATCATTCTCCTAATGATGTGATCCCGTTAATCAAATGACAACTCATGTCTATGGTTAGGAAACATAACCATCTTCGATTAACGAGCTAGTCAAGTAGAGGCATACTAGTGACACTTTGTTTGTCTATGTATTCACACAAGTATTACGTTTCTGGTTAATACAATTCTAGCATGAATAATAAACATTTATCATGATATAAGGAAATAAATAATAACTTTATTATTGCCTCTAGGGCATATTTCCTTCAGTCTCCCACTTGCACTAGAGTCAATAATCTAGATTACACAGTAATGATTCTAACACCCATGGAGCCGTGGTGTTGATCATGTTTTGCTCGTGGAAGAGGCTTAGTCAATGGGTCTGCTACATTCAGATCCGTATGTATCTTGCAAATCTCTATGTCTCCCACCTGGACTAGATCCCGGATGGAATTGAAGCGTCTCTTGATGTGCTTGGTTCTCTTGTGAAATCTGGATTCCTTTGCCAAGGCAATTGCACTAGTATTGTCACAAAAAAATTCATTGGACCCGATGCACTAGGTATGACACCTAGATCGAATATGAACTCCTTTATCCAGACTCCTTCGTTTGCTGCTTCCGAAGCAGCTATGTACTCCGCTTCACATGTAGATCCCGCCACGACGCTTTGTTTAGAACTGCACCAACTGACAGCTCCACCGTTTAATGTAAATACGTATCCGGTTTGCGATTTAGAATCGTCCAGATCAGTGTCAAAGCTTGCATCAACGTAACCATTTACGATGAGCTCTTTGTCACCTCCATATACGAGAAACATATCCTTAGTCCTTTTCAGGTATTTCAGGATGTTCTTGACCGCTGTCCAGTGATCCACTCCTGGATTACTTTGGTACCTCCCTGCTAAACTTATAGCAAGGCACACATCAGGTCTGGTACACAACATTGCATACATGATAGAGCATATGGCTGAAGCATAGGGAACATCTTTCATTTTTTTCTCTATCTTCTGCAGTGGTCGGGCATTGAGTCTTACTCAACTTCACACCTTGTAACATAGGATAGAATCCTTTGTTTGCTTGATCCATTTTGAACTTCTTCAAAACTTTGTCAAGGTATGTGCTTTGTGAAAGTCCAATTAAGCATCTTGATCTATCTCTATAGATCTTAATGCCCAATATGTAAGAAGCTTCACCGAGGTCTTTCATTGAAAAACTCTTATTCAAGTATCCCTTTATGCTATCCAGAAATTCTATATCATTTCTGATTAGCAATATGTCATCCACATATAATATCAGAAATGCTACAGAGCTCCCACTCACTTTCTTGTAAATACATGCTTCTCCAAAAGTCTGTACAAAACCAAATGCTTTGATCACACTATCAAAGCATTTATTCCAACTCCGAGATGCTTGCACCAGTCCATAAATGGATCGCTGGAGCTTGCACACTTTGTTAGCTCCTTTTGGATCGACAAAACCTTCCGGCTGCATCATATACAACTCTTCTTCCAGAAATCCATTCAGGAATGTAGTTTTGACATCCATCTGCCAAATTTCATAATCATAAAATACGGCAATTGCTAACATGATTCGGACAGACTTAAGCATCGCTACGGGTGAGAAGGTCTCATCGTAGTCAATTCCTTGAACTTGTCGAAAACCTTTTGCGACAAGTTGAGCTTTGTAGACAGTAACATTACCGTCAGCGTCATTCATCTTCTTGAAGATCCATTTATTTTCAATTGCTTGTCGATCATTGGGCAAGTCAACCAAAGTCCACACTTTGTTCTCATACATGGATCCCATCTCAGATTTCATGGCTTCAAGCCATTTTGTGGAATCTGGGCTCACCATTGCTTCTTCATAGTTCGTAGGTTCATCATGATCTAGTAGCATGACTTCCAGAACAGGATTACCGTACCACTCTGGTGCGGATATTACTCTGGTTGATCTACGAGGTTTAGTAGTAACTTGTTCTGAAGTTTCATGATCATCATCATTAACTTCCTCACTAATTGGTGTAGGTGTCATAGAAACCGGTTTCTGTGATGTCCTACTTTCCAATAAGGGAGCAGGTACAGTTACCTCATCAAGTTCTACTTTCCTCCCACTCACTTCTTTCGAGAGAAACTCCTTCTCTAGAAAGGATCCATTCTTAGCAACAAATGTCTTGCCTTCGGATCTGTGATAGAAGGTGTACCCAACAGTCTCCTTCAGGTATCCTATGAAGACACATTTCTCCGATTTGGGTTCGAGCTTATCAGGTTGAAGCTTTTTCACATAAGCATCGCAGCCCCAAACTTTCAGAAACGACAACTTTGGTTTCTTGCCAAACCATAGTTCATAAGGCGTCGTCTCAACGGATTTTCATGGTGCCCTATTTAACGTGAATGCGGCCGTCTCTAAAGCATAACCCCAAAACGATAGCGGTAAATTTGTAAGAGACATCATAGATCGCACCATATCAAGTAAAGTACAATTAAGACGTTCGTACACACCATTACGCTATGGTGTTTCAGGCGGCGTGAGTTATGAAACTATTCCGCATTGTTTCAAATGTAAAACAAACTCGTAACTCAAATATTCTCCTCCATGATCAGATCGTAGAAACTTTATTTTCTTGTTACGATGATTTTCAACTTCATTCTAAAATTCTTTGAACTTTTCAAATGTTTCAGACTTATGTTTCATTAAGTAGATATACCCATATCTGCTTAAATCATCTATGAAGGTGAGAAAATAACGATATCTGCCACGAGCTTCAACATTCATTGGACCACATACATCTGTATGTATGATTTCCAATAAATCTGTTGCTCTCTCCATAGTATCGGAGAACGGCGTTTTAGTCATCTTGCCCATGAGGCACGGTTCGCAAGTACCAAGTGATTCATAATCAAGTGGTTCCAAAAGTCCATCAGTATGGAGTTTCTTCATGCATTTTACACCGATATGACCTAAACGGCAGTGCCACAAATAAGTTGCACTATCATTATCAACTCTGCATCTTTTGGCTTCAACATTATGAATATGTGTATCACTACTATCGAGATTCATCAAAAATAGACCACTCTTCAAGGGTGCATGACCATAAAAGATATTACTCATATAAATAGAACAACCATTATTATCTGATTTAAATGAATAATCGTCTCGCATCAAACAAGATCCAGATATAATGTTCATGCTCAACACTGGCACCAAATAACAATTATTTAGGTCTAATACTAATCCCGATGGTAGATGTAGAGGTAGCGTGCCGACCGTGATCACATCGACTTTGGAACCATTTCCCACGCGCATCGTCACCTCGTCCTTCGCAAGTGTTCACTTAATCCGTAGTCCATGTTTCGAGTTGCAAATATTAGCAACAGAACCAGTATCAAATACCCAGGTGCTACTGCGAGCTCTAGTAAGGTACACATCAATAACATGTATATCACATATACCTTTGTTCACCTTGTCATCCTTCTTATCCGCCAAATACTTGGGGCGGTTTCGCTTCCAGTGACCAGTCTGCTTGCAGTAGAAGCACTCAGTTTCAGGCTTAGGTCCAGACTTGGGTTTCTTCTCCTAAGCAGCAACTTGCTTGTTGTTCTTCTTGAAGTTCCCCTTCTTCTTCCCCTTGCCCTTTTTCTTGAAACTAGTGGTCTTGTTGACAATCAACACTTGATGCTCCTTCTTGATTTCTACCTCTGTTGCTTTTAGCATTGCGAAGAGCTCGGGAATTGTCTTATCAATCCCTTGCATATTATAGTTCATCATGAAGCTCTTGTAGCTAGGTGGAAGTGATTGGAGAATTCTGTCAATGACGCAATCATCCGGAAGATTAACTCCCAGTTGAATCAAGTTATTATTATACCCAGACATTTTGAGTATATGCTCACTGACAGAACTGTTCTCCTCCATCTTGCAGCTATAGAACTTATTGGAGACTTCATATCTCTCAATCTGGACATTTTCTTGAAATATTAGCTTCAACTCCTGGAACATCTCATATGCTCCATGACGTTTAAAACGTCGTTGAAGACCCGGTTCTAAGCCGTAAAGCATGGCACATTGAACTATTGAGTAGTCATCAGCTTTGCTCTGCCAGACGTTCTTAACATCGTCAGTTGCATCAGCAGCAGGCCTGGCACCCAGCGGTGCTTCCATGACGTAATTCTTCTGTGCAGCAATGAGGATAATCCTCAAGTTACGGACCCAGTCCGTATAATTGCTACCATCATCTTTCAACTTTGCTTTCTCAAGGAACGCATTAAAATTCAACGGAACAACAGCACGGGCCATCTATCTACAATCAAACATAAACAAGCAAGATACTATCAGGTACTAAGTTCATGATAAATTTAAGTTCAATTAATCATATTACTTAAGAACTCCCACTTAGAAAGACATCCCTCTAATCTTCTAAGTGATCACGTGATCCAAATCAACTAAACCATAACCAATCATCACGTGAAATGGAGTAGTTTTCAATGGTGAACATCACTATGTTGATCATATCTACTATATGATTCACGCTCGACCTTTTGGTCTCAGTGTTCCGAGGCCATATCTGCATATGCTAGGCTCGTCAAGTTTAACCTGAGTATTCTGCGTGTGCAAAACTGGCTTGCACCCGTTGTAGATGGACGTAGAGCTTATCACACCCGATCATCACGTGGTGTCTGGGCACGACGAACTTTGGCAACGGTGCATACTCAGGGAGAACACTTTTATCTTGAAATTTAGTGAGAGATCATCTTATAATGCTGCCGTCAATCAAAGCAAGATAAGATGCATAAAAGATAAACATCACATGCAATCAATATAAGTGATATGATATGGCCATCATCATCTTGTGCTTGTGATCTCCATCTCCGAAGCATCGTCATGATCACCATCGTCACCGGTGCGACACCTTGATCTCCATTGTAGCATCGTTGTCGTCTCGCCAATCTTATGCTTCTACGACTATCGCTACCGCTTAATGATAAAGTAAATCATTACAGGGCGATTGCATTGCATACAATAAAGCGACAACCATATGGCTCCTGCCAGTTGCCGATAACTTGGTTACAAAACATGATCATCTCATACAATAAAATTTAGCATCATGCCTTGACCATATCACATCACAACATGCCCTGCAAAAACAAGTTAGACGTCCTCTACTTTGTTTGTTGCAAGTTTTACGTGGCTGCTACAGGCTTAGCAAGAACCAATCTTACCTACGCATCAAAAAAACCACAACGATAGTTTGTCAAGTTGGTGTTGTTTTAACCTTCGCAAGGATTGGGCGTAGCCACACTCGGTTCAACTAAAGTTGGAGAAACTGACACCCGCCAGCCACCTGTGTGCAAAGCACGTTGGTAGATCCAGTCTCGCGTAAGCGTACGCGTAATGTCGGTCCGGGCCACTTCATCCAACAATACCGCCGAACCAAAGTATGACATGCTGGTAAGCAGTATGACTTATATCGCCCACAACTCACTTGTGTTCTACTCGTGCATATAACATCAACACATAAAACCTAGGCTCAGATGCCACTGTTGGGGAACGTAGTAATTTCAAAACAAATCCTACGCACACGCAAGATCATGGTGATGCACAACAACGAGAGGGGAGAGTGTTGTCTACGTACCCTCGTAGACCGGAAGCGGAAGCGTTATAATAGCGCGGTTGATGTAGTCGTACGTCTTCACGGCCCGACCGATCAAGCACCGAAACTACGGCACCTCCGAGTTTTTGCACACGTTCAGCTCGATGATGATCCCCGGACTCCGATCCAGCAAAGTGTCGGGGATGAGTTCCGTCAGCACGACGGCGTGGTGACGATCTTGATGTTCTACCGTCGCAGGGCTTCGCCTAAGCACTGCACACGGCTAAGAGATCAATGATCAATTGTTGTGTCTCTATGGTGCCCCCCTGCCCCCGTATATAAAGGAGTGGAGGAGGGGCTGGCCAAGGAGGGTGGCGCGCCCAAGGGGGGGAGTCCAACTCCCACCGGGAGTGGGACTCCCCTTTTTCCTATTAGGAGTAGGAGAGGGAAGGAAGAGGAAGGAGGGAGGAAGGAAAGGGGGGCGGCCCCCCTCCCAATTCGGATTGGGCTTGGGGGGGCGTGCCCCCTCCCTTGCTCCTTTCCCCTCCTTTCAACTAAGGCCCAATAAGGCCCATATACCTCCCGGGGGGTTCCGATACCTTCTCGGTGATCCGGTATTGTCCCAATCTTACCGGGAACCTTTCCGGTGTCCAAATATAGTCGTCCAATATATCGATCTTTATGTCTCGACCATTTCGAGACTCCTCGTCAAGTCCGTGATCACATCCGGGACTCCGAACAACCTTCAGTACATCAAAATATATAAACTCATAATGAACTTGTCATCGTAACGTTAAGCGTGCGGACCCTACGGGTTCGAGAACAATGTAGACATGACCGAGACACGTCTCCGGTCAATAACCAATAGCGGAACCTGGATGCTCATATTGGCTTCTACATATTCTACGAAGATCTTTATCGGTCAGACCGCATAACAACATACGTTGTTCCCTTTGTCATCGGTATGTTACTTGCCCGAGATTCGATCGTCGGTATCTCAATACCTAGTTCAATCTTGTTACCGGCAAGTCTATTTACTCGTTCCATAATACGTCATCTTGCAACTAACTTATTAGTTGCATTGGTTGCAAGGCTTAAGTGATGTGTATTACCGAGAGGGCCCAGAGATACCTCTCCGACAATCGGAGCGACAAATCCTAATATCGAAATACGCCAACCCAACATGTACCTTTGGAGACACCTGTAGAGCACCTTTATAATCACCCAGTTACGTTGCGACGTTTGGTAGCACACAAAGTGTTCCTTCGGTAAACGGGAGTTGCATAATCTCATAGTCATGGGAACATGTATAAGTCATGAAGAAAGCAATAGCAACATACTAAACGATCGGGTGCTAAGCTAATGGAATGGGTCATGTCAATCACATCATTCTCCTAATGATGTGATCACGTTAATCAAATGACAACTCATGTCTATGGTTAGGAAACATAACCATCTTCGATTAACGAGCTAGTCAAGTAGAGGCATACTAGTGACACTTTGTTTGTCTATGTATTCACACAAGTATTATGTTTCCTGTTAATACAATTCTAGCATGAATAATAAACATTTATCATGATATAAGGAAATAAATAATAACTTTATTATTGCCTCTAGGGCATATTTCCTTCAAAAACGTAGCCATATCGAAGGCCGAGGTGGAAGCCCATTTTGCACCAAAACCGCCATCGCCAGCAAGGGAGAAAGTGCCTGTGGTAAAGATTGACCAGTTCATTCGTATGGCTAGAGCACCAGCTCCCAAGCCTGTTGGCACAGACTATGAGCGCCACATCAAGAAGTTAAGTCGAGCACGTCTACAGAAAGAGGCGAGCTCGAGCTCGAGCAAATCAGCTGGCAAAAGGAGCGGTAAAACCGTTCCCCGGCTGGGAGAACAGGCGATGCAATCAATCCCCCCGCTTGTTGTGCCAACAACACATGAGAGTAGGCGCGCCCAATATTATTGTGGGCAAACCGTTAACGTTCCCGGGGTGGGCGATGTGGTAATAACCGAGGAGCATATTGCGCAGGCTGAAGCGATCGGGATCACTGTTGGACAACTCCTCGATATCGAACCCATGTCTCCGACTAGAGAGGAGGAAATAAAACGAAAATATGTCTGGGGCCAACCTTTGGTCGAGCCAGACGAGGTCAAGAACCTCCCAACGAGAATGTATGAATTGCATCGATGGTACATGGACATTACCAAGATTTCCAATCGAGAGTCCCTCATGGTGAATGTCAAGGAGGAGCATTACTACCATGAGAAAGCTCTGGCCGTTGAGTATTTAGAACTGTTTCAGCTATACAATCAAGACGCACTCGACAAATCTATCGTCAGTTGCTATTGTCTGTAAGTGATTTCTTTCTGTAATTTAACTCTCAAGCTAGCTGTAGTGATCATTTTGATCAATCATTACCTGTAATTATCCTCACTATATTCTTTTCTGTGGTATTATGCAGGATGAAGATTTATGAAATGAAAAAAGTGGACGCTATGGCATTGGGTTCGTTGACCCAAATACCATTAATGAATACACATGGAAATTAGATCCATATCACGAAAAAAGTGTAGAGGAAAGCATGCTAGAGTTCTTCAAGCGCCTCAAATACAATGAAGATATACTACTTCCTTGCAACTTTGAGTGAGTCACACTGTCTTGTATCACAAATTCTGTTTTTGCCTACTAGCTAACTACATATTTTTGCTTACATATGCCCGCTTAATTAAGACATGCAAACGTGTGTGCATACAGATTTCACTGGATCTTGTTAATCATTAAAGTTGATGAAGGAACAGTTGAAGTACTAGACTCATTACTTAAGAAAGTAAGTGACTACACCATCGTGAAGGGGATAGACAACAGGTAATTTCAATCATTATTAACTATATCTCGGCCTATTTAATTAGTTCATCATTTCCTGATAACAACTATTTAATAACCCATTTATTCATTTTCTTTGTCGGCGGGCAGGGTTTGGGCAAAGTTCATCAGGGCCACTCCAGGCTCATGGAACCAAAATCTAAAATGGTATCGACCCCAGGTAAGTAATTAAGTAGTACTAGCTAGCTGCCATCTCTTTAATTATCATGCTTGATTAATTATTATCTGGTTAAATTCCATTCTCGTAAAGGCCCTGAAGCAGGCGCCGGGGAATAATTTGTGTGCATACTACGTTTGCGAGAACATTCGCATGATGGCGTCCTAAAGGAGCAAATCTCAAAGACAAGAGTGGGTATGTTTATCAGAACAATATTCACAATTTTTACACCATTATCGATATCTAGTCACACAACTAATACACATGCATATTGATCTCCTTCTTAACAGTTCAAAGAGGTGCGGGAGAAGCTCCTAACAGAGAAGCACATACAAGAAATTCAAGAGGAAATAGCGGGATTTTTGCTCGACCAAGTCATAAATCCCAAAGGAGAATACTATTACCCGCTACCGCCTCCATGAACCACTTCCAATTGTTATCGTGCTACGAAGGCACCAATTAGGCTAATGCCACTGGCTCCGAAGGCATCAATTAGGAGAAATTGTATATATTCATAACGTGTACAATATGTAGTATCATTACCAAGAAGGAGAAATTGTATATATATATATGACAAATGTTTCCTACAAGCAGTGGTAGTTACCACCACTTGCATTTTGTATGTTGTATGTAGTATCTATCGAGATCGAGAGTATGTATGTGTAGTATGTAGTATATAACAATAATTAGGTAGTATATATACTAATTTTTAGGTAGTATGTATCATGTTTTGAGTATGCTCTTTTTTACGTATAAATATGTACGTATTTCACAAATATAACAAAAACTATGGGCTCATATTTGAAATATCTTAGATATAGTATATGAACATATTTAAAATAATAAAATAATATATATAGTACCACATGATAATATATGAGATATGTGGGGTAACTACCACCAGGTGGTAGGATGAATTTTCCCTATATATATATATATATATATATATATATATATATATATATATATATATATATCTGTGTGTGTGTGTGTGTGTGTGTATAGGGTCGCGCTATTCATCACCCTGGGTGAGGAATAGTTATTCTTCACCCCCCCTCTATTTAACATCAATGCATCGTAATTTTACGTTCCGTAAGTTTTGTCTTATTTCTGACGCAAAAAGGACCGTAAGAAAATATATAATCGGCATAAAATATATTTTATGTTATGTAAAATTACAAACGTAAAAAACATAGTCTAAAATACACATAAACTGTAAATTTTCTTGTCTTATGACTTATATTTTTATTTTCTTATGTCAAATTTTACGTAGTGAATCAATAGGAATGTAACTATTTGAATTCGAAACGTAATTTCATTATGAAATGATCGTAAGATTACCTTGGGTGAAGAATAACTTATTCTGCACCCTGGGTGATGAATAGTAACACTATATATATAAATCAGTTCTATTAGAAATTCTATTTATATATATGCATAACGTGTACAATATGTAGTATCGTAAAATACCAACAAACAAAAAAGAATTAAATGAAAAACACAAAATTAAATAAAAAAGAAATCATAAACCCAAAACCTCCCAACCTTTTAATACCGGTTGGTGACACCAACCGGTACTAAAGGGCTCCCTGCCCCCGAAACTGACTCATGCCACGTGGTTGCCCTTTAGCACCGGTTCGTACTGAACCGATACTAAAAGGGGAGAGGGGCCTTTAGTGTCTACACTTTAGCGCCGGTTACGAAACCAACACTAAAAGGCCTTACGAATCGGTGCTATTGACCGGTTCTGCATTAGTGCATATGTAGGCCAATGGGCCTATCTAGTTTCAGCCATTGATTCTAGTGGCCAGCTTGCCTCCAATCCACGTTGCTCCCTGCGGAGATAGAGCAGCAGCAGCAGCACTCTTGCTAAAAAAAAGGATGCAGCAGCACAGCCACCACCACAGCTGGTCTCACCAAGCAAGTCATACGTAGCTATCTCCTCCCTGCGTACGTACATATACAGATTACAGACGTTGATCGCTGAAACGACAGCAGCCACATCAACAGAGAAGCATTACTTTTGGCATCGGAACGACTAGTCCCAGCCGCTAGCTTCTGCCTCAACTTTTGCAACTTTGGATATATAGATTTGCTAAACGGTAGTAATGCTAACCATGTCATTAGAAGATGATGTCAAAGCCGATCGATATGATAACAAGCATCGGTGTCATTTTGCGGCGATAATTTAAAAAGTAACAGAGAAGCATTATTGTTGGCATCGAATGGGCCAGGATTTTCCACTTGCCTTTATATACCAATTGAAAAAATATATTAGAAAGTTTCTTTCGAGAATCAAATATATTAAAAAGTAAGAATTTAATGAACAGTTTCACTAATGACCCAGACTGGCCCATTGGGCTAAATCTGCCACTGGGTGTCAACTTTCTGTCCATGGCCAAAGTTTCAAGGCCATCCCGACCTATCGCGCAAAGTGCGGATCCATGGTTATCGCGTGCTTTTACTTTTGTAGGAAGGAAATACTATCGGTTTTGCTAAACTTTCACCGACTAAGTTGCAATCGATGATATATCAGATCCGCGTGAATTTTGCCTTTTGAGTTTGTCTTTTGCTCTTTTAGGTGTTTGTATTGTATTTATATGTACAGTTGTGACTGAACAAGACACATCGTCATATTGCCTAGGGGGATAAAAGGACACGATCCATGCAAATGCAAAAAGAAAATAATAGAAGACACAAGCAAAGCAACAGTGAATAAGTTGCATTGTACGTCCTACTCAACATTTGGGCATCATTAAAAACATTAAGGTGTGCATCAAGGGCGAATACTCGCGATAGCCACGTCATCATGGGGAGAGAGTTCCCATTCGTCGCGGGGCTGGTAGGCACTGTTTTGTTCAGGTCGTGGGCGACGTATTCCTGGGATCCTTCCCCACGAAGGCAACGCCGCATCGACCCAGATGCCGACCTCCCTCGCCCCCAACCCAACCCCCGCCCGCGACCTTCGTCTCCCCCAGCCTAATCCTACCCCGCTCTCCTCTCTCCCTACGCCCCTACCTTCCTCCCTCCTTGACGGAGCCCGAAACTCTAGCTCATCTGTTCCATGGTTCCGGCCATGGATGGGGAGACCACGGACGCGGCAGCCGCCGTCCCACCCCGCACCTATTCCGGCGATGACGATGCCGAATCCGCATCAGCAGCAGCCGATCTGCACCCAACCACGACGGCTGCAGCTCGATGGAGGATGTAGGCTAGCCGCATCGCTGGGTCCAACCAGGGCGTGGCACACCTGGAACCTCGCTGCCGCGGTGGTGCAGAACCAGCGCCGTGGTGGGCAACAACAGCAGCGAGTTCCAGCCTCCATCTCACCTTCCCCGCCCCCATCGCTGCTTAAGATACTCACTTGTTCCCCTCTCCCTCATGCTCCGCAAATCCCCGATGGCATATGAGAAGGGAGGATAAAGAGACAGGGGAGTTCTCGGGGAGATGACTGCTAAATCGCAGCTACCACAAAAAACACAGGCCAACACCTTGGACATAACCCATGCACCGGCCACTGTGATTTCGCATATGGCATGTTCTAATCACTAGAGTGAAAGGCGAGCTCCAGACTTGGTAGATGATATGAGGGATGGTGTATACTGCAACGCATTGTAGAGCTTACCATATCCACTAAGTCTGTACTTACTACCAAGTGCAGGCAGAGTGAAGAACTACAATCTGAAGAAAGCAAGCATCAACAAGGCTGATACTGCTACTCTATTTGATCATCCACTTTGCCGCAGTTTGGGCTAAGCAAGGTATGATGGTAACTTCTAGCGCTTGATTCAAAAATGGTCATTTGCTACACATCATTTATTTTCTATTTTGAATCTTATTATATCTAATCAGCCCAGTATTTCTTTTCTCAAGATTCTATAGTTAACACAAAATCCAATCTCAAGAGTAAGCAATATAGTACGTATACACTAACTTTCTGAAATGTGCCTTATGGTAGCTTCTAAGAGCGGGATATGTGCATATATGAAGAAACATATACCGAACCATTCAACTCTGTTACTGAAACCATTCCAAGAACCCTTTTCCCTTGCACTATTTCACATTATCACAGAAATCTCTGAAAAAGGCCAACTACATATGGAATCCCTCAGTCTCTTCTAACCTCCCTTGTCTACTGAATGTGTTAAAAGTAGAGGCTATACTCTGTTTCTAGACAAGTATGACGATAGGGTCAGTAGTGCCATTGCAAAGTCTGTAGCATGTAAATTGTGTTATTTTGCCTGTCTAAACTGGTTAGACAAAGTTCTTTGTTCTCAGATGATTGCTAATAGTGCCTACACAACCTTTTATCCTCACCATTGCTGGTCCGACTATTACATACTCCATCCGTCCCATAATATAAGAGTGTTTTTGACACTACACTAGTATAAAAAACGCTCTTATATTATGGGACGGAGGGAGTAATATACTTCTGAACTTCTCTAATTGCATTTGATGAATTGCTGAAAGGTGGTTGGACACTAGGGGAGTAGTATTCCAAGAAATTGATTTCTTCGTCTGATTTAGGGTGGTCTTCAGAATCTGACAAGAAATTGATGTAAGATTTATTTTTCTATTTTTGGAAGTTCCTGATTTGTATAACCATAATGCTCTTCTCATTGTACAGGCAATTGAAGGTCCAACATGATTGTGCTGATGCTCTCTCCTTTGTAGGGGACCATCCCGATGTTTGGGGTTTACTTACTTGGTACTTAGTATTTTCATTCCGTGGGTATTACATCCTCGTTGTTCTGGTCGATGCGAACAAGATCCTTGACATTTTTTGAATCAAATAAATGATTGTTTCTTTCTTCGTTGGCGGCTAGATCGTCTCATGGTTATTTATTCTGAAATTGTAAGTTGAATGGATGACTCTGTTGTAGCGGGCCATCTCTGAAGTACAATTGTGGTCAATCCGCACATGACCGAGTTGATCTGCTCTATGGCGAATTAGTTTACCTTTGTTTCGGTGGCCAGAAATAGTACTATTAAACTATTGATACATTATTAGGGGCTAGAACAAGGCATGTACTATTTGTTCCCTTTGGATTGGGTGATTTCTGTGAACCTTTACCTCTATGCATTTTGCACAGGTTTACAACACAAGATTCCTGACCAGAAGGGGAACAAGGCGGCAATCACCAAGTAAGTTTTGCTCTGACTTTCTTTTGCAGAGTTAATTGGTCTTAAACTTAATTTCTAGGGATGCTGATGAAGCTTCTTAATCGGCTAGATGGATCTGATGAGGTTGCCATGGTAAACTAACATCATCAAGTTTTTTTTCTCTAGATGCCTTTATGCCATAAATGCAAAGGAACGGATTCAATCGAAGTAATTTGCTAGCTAATGTGTGTGTGATATGCACTCTAGCTTTCCTTGCTCTTGGGGAAAGTATAGGTGTTTCAACATGAATTTTGCAGATAAAATTTATTGTTCATCATTGCTTCATTGCTTCTCTGAATTTACTGGATGTTGATTCACATTACATTTTATTTACTCCCTTATCTAACGTATCACATTTTTTAGGATTTTTTTAGGATTGTAGGTTTTGTTCTGTCTTATTGTTGACATGCCAACATAATTACTCCATCCGTCCGGGTTTATTAGGCCTCTCAGCATCACAAGCATGTCCCCTTTTATAAGGCATCGCGTTGGAAAGGTGCATGCATGCAATCATTTCATTGGTTGCATTGAAAGCTATTGTTGTTGGTGCCATGGCTGGAAAATTAATACACTTCATGCGTGTTTTTTCATTGGTTGCATGCATGTGAGAGAGTGCATTGAGAGTGGAATGGAAGAATTAATGTGAGCAAATTACTATGTGTCTTGGTCTAAGAGAAGTTGTCTTTAGGTCTAATAAACCCGGACGGAGGAAGTACCTGATTGTCCGATAGGCTTGAATTCTTACGGTTTCCTTCTTACTGTGTTTGTTTTATTTAATTTTGTGAAAATCTGATTTTATCCTAACCTGATACATCTTGATCACTGATGCCGAGAAGGGTTCATCGTCCCAATCAAGGTGAGTAAATCGACCACCTCTTTGGTGCTTTTGCAATTGGTAATGTGCTACTTGTGGCTTGAGTGGCTTCAGTTCAGTGAAGAACACAATTTATTTGCACTTCCTAGAATATAATTATCCTTTGTGATTTTGCTACGTATTACCTGCGACTTGATTGATTTCAGGTCAGGAACATGATTAGGCTGTTGCATTGTGCATGACCATGGGAAGACACTGTTTCCCATCATATAGTTAGTGTGATGGTACAATTTCCCATGCAGTATAAGCTGGAGTGTGAGCTTTGCCTATGCCCTTAGTAGCTTACAAAATTTCACCTTATTCCACTTTCATCGTACTATATTGCCATCATGAAGCATGGTCATTTGGTTAGGAGTATTTGTTTTACAACCTCGGGTTCACATTAGTTGTTTCTCTTCATGGCGAGTTAGCTTTATCGGTGTCATTTTCAGCTCGATGGTCATGAATTAATTGTGACTTCCTATCTACTCACACTTAACTTCAACAATTGCTTGTTTTAACCATAACTTATTATTCAGATTGTCTTTGATGTGTGAGTTTCAGCAACATACACAACATTGCACACTATTATGGAACGGAGGGAGTATGTTCTTTTATTACTAATCCCACTTTCCATGTGCATGCTAGGCAAGTTGCCTTTCAGGTCCAGTGCATCACTAGGCGATTATACGTTGTTTTCGGTTAGATCAACTTGCATCAGTCGCTGCTCGGTGTGTGAAAGGGGAAGTTCAAAAGTAGTGGGGAGTGCAGCTGACTAAAATCCATATAGCAATTGTGTTGGGTACATCAAGATGAAGATCAAGAGATTTTTTTTATGAAATGCATCATGTTGTTTCTGATGTGAAAATGGATTATACCAGGCCTCTGGAGGACTCTGAAAGGTGTTCTTTTTATTTGTTTCCTTAGTTGTTGCCTCATGAGGTCCCTTTCTTTAGCCAAACTGAAGCACTTCATGTTAGCTTGTCTTCACTTTTCGATTAACTGTAATGCATTGTCTTACTCGTTTATGCTCCCCGGGTGAGTCGCACATATCCTCATTAGATGTAGCACTGGCTATGTCGCACATATCCTCATTAGATGTAGCACTGGCTATGACGGTTCTGAACTCAAATAATATAGTATATGTATGTTTGCTCGATCTGGAAATAATATATCTTGATGTTATAGCATACGTCCATATTGATATAATGTGTGAGACTAAGGACAAAATATGACAGCCGAATGCGCTGACACAAGATAAATGCGCACAAGCCCGCCTCAAGTGGCGCCACCAGGTGGCGCCCCATCCTCTAGTATCATCTCAGGCGCATGTGTAGAAGATGCACGGTAAGCTCTTCCTTCCTGTTTCTCAATTTAATAGATACTCCCTCTATAAAGAAATATGAAAACATTAGATCACTATACTATTTTAATGATCTAAACGCTCTTATATTTCATTACGGAGGGAGTATATATGAAACAAGCACAACCCGGCCCAAATAACAACCGGAAAAGGCAGCACAAGGGAAAAAAATAACCAATGGCAACCCATGCATGTTGATGGTGTAGGGATAACACGTGTGACTGAACCACAATAACAACAAAGATGAGGTCAATGTCAGGTGAATAAAGCCAAACTATATCTTATCTAGATGAGTTTTAGACATTCTCAAGTTACATTAAGCAAGCGATCACGACACGTACATGCGGTCTCGGCCGTTACACTTGGTATAACCAGCACTCGCTGGTCATTCTCTCACATGACAGGGGAGAATCTGAAAAGAAGAAAAATGAAGAAAAAACTCGTCTCCATGCATGCATGCATTACCAGGAAAATAGTTAGACAGACAGACTGCTCGATCGACGTATGCTCCGACCCCTTGACTAGCTATTAGTGGCCATTGGTCGCCGGCGTCTCCACGTTCAGTACATAGCCACCGTTGAACTGGCCGTTCCCGAGCTCGTGCTGCTTGCCGTTGCCGTTAGTCACCGAGGTTAAGGGCAGCTCACCGGCGCCCTTGCTGTTACCAGCTACGAAGTCGTCGGAGACTTGGTTGACCTTGTCCTTGCTCTTGCCCCATATGAGAAAGTAGAGCCCTACCACGATGATCACTGCACCAATCACACTGAAAGCAAAAAATGAAAGGATATCATTAGTATTGTTGCACTAATGTAATACTTCCTTCATCTGGGTTATTAGTTTCACTCATATTTTGGGTCAAACTTTAATTATATGTTTGACTAACAGAATATATATTGTATGCTCTAAAAATAATGTCACTAAAGATTTTTCTTTGAATAAAAATCTAACAATATATTTGTAGCATATACCACATTTTTTATCGAGAGATATATGGTCACCGAAAAATCATGTGGATCAATAAATCGTGAGGGAGGAAGTATATGTCTTTGTCCATCCTGACATGGTAGCAAAAAATGAAGAAAATGTAGTGTACCTTCCGAGAGTGATCTCCTCCTTGAGAATGATGGAGCCCATGACGGCGGTTATGATCATGCAGAGCGGGTTGAAGGCCGTGACGAACACCGGGCCCCTTTGCTTAGACACGATGCCCTGCACATAGTACGCCACGCCGGAGCACACTATGCCGGCGTAGACGGCGGTGAAGAAGCGGGCGTCGAAGCCGATGACCCATGCCTGAGTGTTGGCACGCTCGGCGACGAGGGCGACGCCGGTGCTCATCACCGAGCCCACACCACAGATGAGCACCGTGAGGGACAGCTCCGACGGGTAGTCCCGGAGCGTGCTGGACTGGAGGACGAAGAAGCACGACCAGGCCACGCAGGCGGCGATGACCATGATGGTCCCCTTTAGCCACGCCGCTGCATCGGCGCCGGCGGCCGCACCGCCCGCGTGATGCTGGCCCTTGGTCCAGGGAAATTGCACAGTGGGGCCGTGGTAGAGGATCATGAGCACGGCGCCGGCCACCGTGAGGACCGTGCCGGCGATCTTGGCCTGGCTGTGCAGGCTCCGCAGCCGCACCTTCTCCATGCGCATGATGAGCGCCAGCATGAAGGTGACGGCCGGGAGGATGTTGATCAGCGCCGCCCCGAACCCCGCCGAGGTCAGCTTCGCGCCCATGTAGTAGAGGTTCTGGTCAAGCACAGGCCTGCCAGGTAACGACGCAATAAACCACATGTCAGTAACAAGATTTTTGTACATGATCACTATGGTTGGACGACGGTTGATAGAATTAATCAACCATATATACGAGCGTACTCGAGGAATGCGAGCCCCATGATCTTGATGAAGATGGTGATTGTCATCTTTGGCCTCAGTCCCCTGCACATGTTATACGAACGTTGGAGTAAATACACACACAAAATTGCGGGAGGGAGCAAATACACAATTAGCTAGTGATCTTTCATGAACCATGATTTAGATAGAGTAAAAATTAATCGAACTGAACTAGCTAGTATGCATGCTTCCAGCTGACATGTGAGTTCCATTCATGTTACCAACCAAGGCAGGGCAGAATGCCTAGTGGAAGGTTGTTGAGTGCGTTTACACGTACGTAAGCACACATACGTCACACCGCACACGCATATACCTGCTCAGGTGTCATTTTCTATGGATCCATCCATATATAGATCGATGCTGCATGATGAAGCACGTACATATACACACACACAGATGCTAGCTGGTATAACTATAACGCGTGTGACAATTATTCTCATTTGCCGGTGCAAAACAGAATAAAGTATCAAGAATAAGCCCTGGTCGGTCGTGAATAAGGTATCGAGAATAAGGTATCTCCAGGTAAAAGGAAAAGAACAATGCATCTAAATGAGACAAAAATGAGAACGAAGTGGGCAAATTGTACGTGTGTGCATGCTCGATCGTGGGGTGCCCATGAGGTAGCACGATTGGCAAGCTGGCGTTGTACATTGTCCCTCCCTCGGAATTTTGTTGAACTAATTAAACGAGAACTGGAACAGATAATCGAGCCATTTCGGGGTCATCACTGATGTGCAAGCGCTGCAGCTGTGAGGCAAAAACTACATGAACGTGCATATGCATGCTTGTGGGAGCTCACACAGTTCCAATCTATAGCATATTGTGTAGACTGTACTACTGTATAGCGGCGCATGTGCTAAATGTTTGTCCAAGGAAAAATTGGCAAAGAACATGCATGCACGCGCGGTTCACTGGCATGCACGCATGCATGCGAAACGATGCCATGATATGCACGTACGGGAGGTGCGTGGATGAGATGAGTTGTTACCTCTCGAAGTAGAGGGCGAAGGGCGCCATGACGGCGGTGGCGACGAGGTTCCGGTAGACCACGAGCACGAAGTGGCTCATCCCGCGCTTGAGGGACGCCACGGCGACGATGTACATCCCGGCGAACCCCACCTGCAGCAGCACCATCGCCAGGTACGGCTTCACATCGCTCAGAACTTTCCACCCCATGCCCATGATCCTCCCGATCTCTCCTCAGTTCAAACTTTTCCAAGCTAGTCCTCTTCTTCTTCTCTCACTCACTCTCTTGTTGCTATGGTAGCTCGACGGGAAGTAACCACTACGCAAGCAATGTGACCGATGAGGCGATGAGCTCACACCGCGGCTGCTGTCTCGTTTATATAGAGGCTCCAACGCTGCTGCGCGCAGTACGCATACCCAGGGTTCAGGAGGTGGATGCAAAGCGTGGTGTAGCCATCGATCGGTGGATCCGAGTCACGGATGCGCCTGCCCGGTCTGTCTCAGTGCTAGCCTAGCTGTATGTTCCATTCCCAGTTTGATATTCCATTAACGGGCAAAGGAGAAGAATTTGAAGCCGACAGAGTCAACGTCTGTGGGAACTGGGCTCATTAGCTGAGGCTTACTTCACTTTGCCCCTTGCTAGAGCTAACTTGTGCTCTTGTACCAACAACCATCCATGTTAATGCGTGCGTGCATGGTGTGTGTAATAGCTAACCTAGACACGGATCAGCGTACTATCAATGCATGCCAACTAGTCAATTCTGATGAGGTGTCATAAAATTAAATGAAAAAAGAGAGGGTTAAGTATCATATCATGATATCGTATCATAATAAATGATATGTTACTATGTGTCATGCATGGCAATAAATAAAATACAACATGAATATATTATATTATGCATTCAGAAGGTAGTATTATACACTAATATCATATGCATAATACTACTCATTACTACCATGTGAAGAAATGTTTTTGGATTTTACGACGCAACAGGAAATTTTTAAAATGATGCAACTTATTGAAAATTTGTAATTTGAAAATAATTATGTTTCATAAAAAAATCAGAAAGATTTTATGCATAGAGTGGCATCACACTAGTGTATATCGTTGAGCTGCAAAGTTTCAAGGTCAAATGTTCTCTTGTTTCGAAGAAGCAAAAAAAAATTCATATGTGAAGATAATACGGGTCCTAATGCAAACTGGGTGGTCTAGGTATAAGGGCATCTCCAGCCGTTGGCCCCCCAGGGGGCGCCTAAAATCGCCGCCTGGGGGTGAGCCGGCGCAAAAATTGGGCCTGGGGGCGAGTTGGTCCCCAGCCGCCGGCCCCAGGGCCGCCCCAGGCACGTTTTAAAATAAAAGAAGTTCGGCGAAGTTCGGCTTAAACACGATAAAATTCGGCCAAACACGATAAATTTCGGCACATTTCGACGAAGTTCGCGGATTTTCATTACATAGCACATATACATAAACTAATCTAAAGGAAAAACTGGCTGAAGTCGCCGCCGTCGCCGCCATCGTCGTTGTCGGCCTTCTCCTCCTTGACGCGGGCGCCCCTGCTGGACCCCTGCTCGGCGTCGCCATGGCGGACTGGTGGCGGCGCATTATCGTCGTCGCCGTCGCTGTCGCAGATGACGACGACTCCGCCTTCGTCGCGGCCGCGTCAACGCTCCGCGAAGCGAAGCAGGGCGGCGCACTGGCGCTCCTTCGCCTTCTCCAGGCGCTCCTTCTCCATCGCTATGGAGTCCCTGCGCGCCCATTCCAGGGCCGCGTCGTCGTCGTCGAGCTCCGTCGTCATCGGCGCGGCCGGCTCCTTTTCACCGGCACGAGCCCCGGCTCCATCTTCACCGGCGCGAGCCCCGGCTCCGTCTTTGGCTTGACGAAGCGCAGAGGAGGAGCCGACGAGTAGGCGCGCCGGCCGCCCTCGTTGATGACGATGCCGGCGCTGCGAGTGCGCCGGCCGAGCGGCGTCTCCGCCGCAGGCTCGGCCTTGACGCCGAGCAGGGCCGGAGTGCCGGAGGAGTGCGATGAAGATCAGGAGGAGGAAGAGGAGGAGGAGGACCCGAACCTCCTTGGCGCCCATGGCCTGGCGCGTCGGTGCTGCGCTGGGGCAGCCGCCCTCGCCGGGTACGCCAACGGCGGGTCGTTGCCGCCCTCGAGGTACGTCAGCACGTCCTCGAGTGTGCGGCCGGGGACGCCCCACCACAAGTGGCGCCCCTCGTTGTTCTGCCGGCCACCAACCACCGGCGCGCCGTTGATGAACGCCAAGCGTTGCTGCTGGCGGCGCTCGAAATACGCCGCCCAAGCCGCGTGGTTGTCGGCGGCGTACTGGGGGAGGGAGAGTTGGGCGTCGGTGAGGGAGGCGCACACGACCTCGACTTCCTCGGCGAAGTACTTCGGCTTCGCCACGACGTCGGGCAACGGGGGAATGGGCACTCCCCCGGCGCTGAGCCTCCACCCCGTCGGTCCGGCGCGCATGTCCGGCGGCGCCGGGATGTTCGCCTGGAACAGGAGCCAGGACTCCTGTTCGCGGAGCGAACGGCGGCCGAAGCCGTTGGCCGCCGCCTCGTCTCCGGGGAAGCGTTCCGCCATGGCGACGGGCTCGGGAGAGGTAGAGAGATAGAGGGAGGGGCTGGGCGGCGGCGCTCGGGAGAGGTAGGGAGAGGGAGGAGCTGGGCGGCGGCGGGGGGCGGGGCTGGTGTGGGCACAGGCGAGTGCAGGCCACCAGCTATATAGCCGCGCCGCACCCGTGTGTACGCGTGCGAGGAAGGGGAGGCGTCGACACGCCGTCCCGTGACGCGCCGCCCGTGAGGAATCAATGGCAAGGCTGACCGGCGGCAGCCTTGGCATTGATTCCCCGAGGCCGTTGGGGGAAGACGAGGCGCCGTGTCGCTGACGCGGCGGGCCCGCGGCTGTTTCGTGCCAAAACAGCTCACCCCGGCGCCCCCGGGCGCCCCCCAGCGCGCCGGGTTCGGCCTGAGTCCGCTGGCGCTGTTTTCGGCCCAGGCCGGCGAAAATCGGGCTTCTGGAGGCGTGACTGGGCCGTTTTTTTGGCGCCGGCGCGAAAAAATCGCCTGGAAAGGCCTTCCTAGGAGCGCGGCTGGAGATGCCCTAAGGTGCATCTACATGGGAGTATGAAAAATTCAGACTTAAATTATAAGGGGCCGGTTAGACTTTTTTTTAGAAGAAACGAGGGACCGGTTAGACATGCTCTAAGGGATAGAGCTGTGTTTGGTTTGACACGAACGTACACGCGGTGGAGGTTGTGGCCTCTCCATTATACCATCTCGCGGCTTCGGTTCTTGTTTTCTCTGCTAAGCTGACTGGCCGGCATACGTCAAGAACTCATACACTCTATCTCTACTCTTATAA
Organism: Triticum aestivum; assembly: GCF_018294505.1. Taxonomy (NCBI): domain Eukaryota; kingdom Viridiplantae; phylum Streptophyta; class Magnoliopsida; order Poales; family Poaceae; genus Triticum; species Triticum aestivum. The sequence goes on along the minus strand of NC_057809.1, from coordinate 565,501,634 downwards.
AAAATCAAGTTGGTATGATGATGTATCTGTCATCGTGTAATATAGACCATTCAGTATATATTTGACGGTTAAAGAGCAAACTATGGCAATTTTGCAAAAAGATATCTGCACCTCTCTTCACATTTGCAGATAAGGACTCTTCTTTCGTTCATCTTTTTCTCTCACAAGAGAAACTACTCATACAAATGTATCTTAATATTCCGTGCAACGCACGGGCATCTTGCTAGTATTGTACAATGTGTCACTAAGCTGCAGCATAATAACTAATTAAGGTACCATATCCACCGCTCCGTGCGGTACACGTGAAAGAGAGAAGTGATCTCGATCTCTTGTGGCTAGGGTTAGTTATTTGAACCACTACACAGTATAGTCTGACTGGCTGCCACATCGGACTGTACTATTTGATCCAAATGGACAGATGGTGATCTTGTCTCTAGCCGGCATTACCACGAGACTAACCGGATCGTGTGTTACATCACACATTCCACACCGCCTTGATCAGTTCCCATGGGAATGGGATATCAGTGGTCTGGCGGGCATGAAACACACACACGCACTCACGGCGTGCTTTCTCTCGCCGGTCAATGTCAGTGATCCCGGGAGAAAGACAAAAGGAAAAAGGAAAGTACGTAGGCCCATTGCAGTGGCCAACTCTCGCATACAATCGGCGTTTCTCCCTGGGTAGAACAACACGGCCGCCGCCGCCACCACCCACCGGCGGCGGTCGTCTCACCAAAGCAAGTCGTCGTAGCTATAGACCTACAGCGACCTGCCAACTCCTACTCCTGCCTGCGTACGATACATGATGGACGAGCCCCAGCCGCTTCCGCCCAAAGCTTTGCAACTTTAGATCAGATTAACTAAACAAATGGCAATGCTAGCCCTGTCATTAGAAGACGATGGCACAGCCGATACGAAGATATCTCTCTTCCAATATTCAATCCCTACCAGTGCTCGCAAGCAGAGCAGCAGCCATCGGCGATGTCATTTGTCATTTGCGGCAATGATTTCCGGCTTTTGAAGCCCGGGATGCATGCCCTGTCATCTTAAACTACCCGTGGCTGGAGTTGCAGGGCCACCCCGGGGCATCGTCTGCTTGCTTTTTTCCTTTTGCAGCGAGGAAATAAATGTAATGCTGTCTTTTGTTGTTGGAACGAATGAAAAACCCTACTACGTACTCTTGTTCTGCATCTTATCCGGCCGGCCGGTGTGGCATCCTCGGCCAGCTCTTATTCACTCCCTCGTGCATGACAGACAGGTGCACACAAGCTTGGCGTGCCTGCCTGCATGCTTGGCTGAAATTCATCCCTTTCTCTGTTTCAAAAGGTTACAATAGATGAAGGATTGTAACCGTACCCGTGCTGGTAAATATCAAATAATCAAGTTCAGCGTCAAATATTTATTGCTCAAAGTACTTATTTTACGAAAAGGATCAAATCTATTATAAAAGTTTACCGACGGTACAAAGCATCTCAAACATAATAAGAATTACATTAAGATTTTGAGACCACTGCTGTCGTCAGAACAAGCCGCCGACGCACCGCTATCGCCACTCCCCTAACGAACCCAGCTTGACCTTGTCGATGACAGCCGGGAAGTCTTCATGCACAGGCCCCTAAGGACCAACGCCATGGAGACATGAAGCCGCAATTGTCGCCCTTGAACCCTTACATATATCTAAATCATCTGACACCAAATCTCGCCACATGGCGAGAAACCCTAACCTCACCGTCTCAAGGAGACGACAGGAATCTACATTGGAGCTCCGTCGACTACGTTCAGCCAGACAAACTTGAGGAGGATTGGAGCCCGGAAGAAAAAATCGAAGAAGAAGCGTCACCATCCGCCTGAGCGCCCCAACTGCAAGGACTAACAAAACCTAACATAAACTACCAACCGAAGCAAAGGCATCGGGATTCCCCTCCTCACCCCAGCAGTAGGAGTGGCAGGCGAAGTGGAGTCGAATTCACAGGTTCGCCGATGAAGACTGGAGGGAAGAGTTTGTCCTATCCGCCTAGGGTTAGGGAAGGAAATGATAGGAAGTCAATTGTCCCCCCCCCCCCCCCCCCCCGGCGCGTTTAGACTTTGGTACCAAATATGCAAGGAACTTCAAATCTTTAGACATGTCAAATCAAATGTTTTTTATGGCAAATTATGTTTGTTGAGGATGACAAGTTTGGTTGGCGAGCATGGCAAATTCACTTCACTTCATACTTTTGCTAAGAAATTGCCATGCTTGCAAACTAAATTTACCATTCTTACAGCAACATAAATTGCCATGAAAAACATTTGATTTTCCATGTCTAAAAACCTGACGTCGGATTTTCAGCATTTCCGTAGGCATTTTACATTCATCGGTGCGTGACTTCGACTCCGACCTTAAATACAACCAAAATGTACTTAGCTAAGTATTGCCCCCTTTTTTACAGACAAACGTGGTGCTTGCTTGGTTCCTCCCCTGCTGCTGAGCCAACCCACACGGACGTTAATGCACCTCGCCAAACATCCTTTCGGCAGCATTTCCCTCAAAAAGGAAAATCCTTTCCACAGCGTTCGTGGCCAAGCATAAATTCCCTCTGCCTCTCCTGAACGGAGTCATCGAGTATGTTCCTGCAAATGGAAACTGAACCTGGCATGCAGACCGACGCAGCCGGACACACCGCCACCGAACTGATTCCTGATTCACTCGCTCGCAAAGAATCGATGCCCAACTCAACTGAATAGTGATCGCTGCATGCACATGTTTCATATTTTGACCTTTCTACTTGGAGACGCCACCACGCACCGTCAGTTCTCGACCCGTTCCCTTGTCACCACGATTCTGTGCTACCTGCCTCTGTGGTTCCTGATTCAGATGCCGTCTTCAGGATCAAGCACATGTTCTCAAGTATCCTCGTGCTGCACAACATTTTCTTCTTTGCTGATTCATGACCTTTTGTTCTAGTGATGTTAGAACCTTTTGTTCTAAATAAGGACCTGCTCTCGAGTCTTCCTCGTGCTGCACAACGTTTTGTTCTTGCTGATTATGACCGTTTGTTCTGAATAAGGACCTGCTCTGAAGTCTACTCGTCATGAAAAATGCTTTGTTCTTGCTGATAAAAATTACACCGTACGCTTGTTCTGATAAGAACATGTTCTGATGAAGTATCCTCGTGCTGCAAAAGGCTTTGTTCTTGCTGATTTTGACTGTTTGTTCTTTAAGTTCAGAGAAGGTGCTGCACTTTTCAACCCTGAATTTACCATATGGTTTGAGGTTCAACCCTGAACTTAAGCTTACTGCACAACCTTCAACTTTCGATACGGGTTAAGTTGCAACCTCAAAGAAGATTGGAGAAGGTGTTTTTGCGTGACATGGCATCCATGATGTGGCATTTGCCCACCAGCAAGAAGAATCGATCATGACCTTGTAGGCAGAAATAACCTGCTATTTGTTTTATATATAAAAACTCTTATTTAAGTTCAAACAAGTGCTGAAAAAGATATTTTGTGATTTTTGTGCAAAATTTATTTCATCATGAAACTTTACAAACATGCAGAATGCATCCATATGTACACGTGTATTTTGCTGAAAATTTTAAAACAAAAAACTCACCTTTTGAATCTTTCAGAAAAAAAGACTTCATAAAGGCCGAGCTCCAATACCCACAAGAAAAAGACCGAGCTCCAATAGCAATTTCCACTATTTGCCTTCTATTTTTCATGAGTAGACCACAATACGATAACCATTCATTGTTCTTTTTTTTTCAGAACAAACACCCACGGAAAGACCCAAACAAGAAATAAGAAAATACATCATAGTCTTCACAGTCTTTCAACTCCATTTTATTAGCAAACGTCACTGACCTCATCATCGCAGAAAACTATAGTAAGGAGCAGTTGTAAAAATCGCACTGGAATATCTATCAACAACACACACCACCATGTGCTAGAGGAATCGCAATAGAAACATGCCGCGAGAGGCATGGAAAATTACACGCTAAAAGAATGTGGGTCAACAACGCATACCGAGAATAAGTTGTTGGAGATTTGTCGCGGAACCACCAATGGGAAGGAAAAAGAACAGACATATGAGGCATTACAAAAGAGAGGAGGCTTTCTCGTTCCACCTTCACACTCACCTAGATCCAACATTGGGATTGACCATTTTGACCGCCATCGTCGGTACCATCACATCACCCAAAATATCTGGTTACCCATATCCACGGGACGAGACCACACCCTGACAAGCCCGCCACTAACATTGGAAAAAACATTTTTGAGACGGAAAGGAGGCCATAGGGACTTATTCCATCTTCACGATGTTTTTGCCACCTCAACATCTCTGCGGCGTTGTCGCCGCCAAGACACATGAACAAAAACCTACATGGACTGAAAATACACATCACATGAAGAACCGATTCGTCTCCTCACGCCTAAATGGCAGTTGGAGGCAGAGGGGAATAGCTAGCGGCCTTGCTGGAGAAGAGGGAGAACCCCTAGCCACCTTGTGTGGGGGAAGGAGAAGGAAAACGAGAGGCGGCTAGGTGAGAAACAATCATTGTTTGGCGTCCCATGTGTCCAAGTAATGCTAAATTGTTCTCTGAGTGAGATCGTCATAATATACTATCAACAATGAGGCGCATATGGTGATTTAGTCGATCTTGAAACTTCGCAACTCTATTCATTAGTAAGTAATGTGTGATTGTATGCACACCTATGTGCACTACAGCACTAGTGTTTTCTATCTATACATGTGAAAAGATGACGATAACATGAGTTATTTTCCTTCAGATTCTAAGGCCCCGCTTGGTACAAAAGACAAGCGTAGAAATTTCAGAAGATAAGATTCACATAGAAAATATTTCTGTGGTAACATTTGGAACAAAGAAATTGTTAATCTACATTTCTTTGATTTTTTTTCTATGGAATGGCCTATTCCATATAAATTTTGGAGGAAAACCATACATGAGATCTTACTTCATTTTCTTTCTCTTTGTGTCCACAATTCATCTGTTTTTTCTACGTGCCATCCAAACAACAACATTCTTGTGCATTTCTAATTTCTGGTGTTCCAAACGGAGAATGATTGTTTTTTTAGTCCAATGAGTTTTTTTAACACAATACAGATGGGGAATTGAGGAAAGACGACGAATGGAAGCACGTACCACACTGGGAGCCCATTTTTTAGCCCAGCATCCAAATGGGCCTAGGCGTACCCTACGAACAAGGCCTGCACGTGGCCCATGAAAATATTCTCGAGATCTGTCAGGATAGGGCCCACCTAGCACAGCCCGTAGCCACCACGCAAAATCCGCAAAAAGTTTCATCGCCTCGTCATCCGCAGCTCCACTTTCCAGTCCGCAGTGACCGCCGCCGCCGCCACCTCCACCCGCTCCTCACCTACCCCGGCGGCGACCCCCCAGGTACACCCCGAATGGCGACGGCGGTCACGGCGTCGGCCACCGCGGCGACCCGCTTCACGCGCCTGGCGGGCGTCGCCCTCCGGCGCAGCAGCTGCCGCCCCCGCACCGCGGTGCGCTTCCAGCGCCCGGGGCTCACCACCACCGCGCTCCTCAGGCCCACCGAGCTCAAGCCCAAGGACCAGGGCCAGCCCGAGACGCTCGACTACCGCGTCTTCCTCGTCGACGGCGCCGACCGCAAGGTGTCCCCGTGGCACGACGTGCCGCTCCGCGCCGGGGACGGGGCGTTCCACTTCATCGTGGAGATCCCCAAGGAGAGCAGCGCCAAGATGGAGGTCGCCACCGACGAGGCCTACACGCCCATCAAGCAGGACACCAAGAAGGGCAACCTTCGTTACTACCCGTAAGGACTCTGAAACCAAGGAAATTTCGACCCCAAATGCCATAATTTACGTTATTGCTGATAAATATTGCGTCTTCCGTGTCACACAAATTTAAGTTGGGGCTATATTAGCGAGCGAAATGATTGGGATTGTTTAGTAGAGGGCTAGAGGCCAGATGTCTAGAGGCAAATTGATTGCTGTTCTGATGAAATTGGGGGCTGTGAGGCCCTTTTAAATGGAAAGAAGTAGTGGGCTAGAGGTTTCATCGACAAGAAGAGAATGCCATGAGTTTACCAAATTTCCAAGCTTATTACTCCTATCTTAGGAACGAAGAATGTAATAGATTAGAGATGAGTAACAGTTGTTGACTTACTGCTGCACTACCAGAACTCTTATTTCGGTTTTGGTTCTAGTGCCTTAAGAGGATAAAACAGTGTGTTACAAAGAGGGAGGATACCATCCCCATGATATGAATTTGGTGAAAAAATATTGGCGCCTTTACAATTTTAGTACTCCCTCCTATCCAAATTAATTGTCGCAGCTCTAGTACAACTTTGAACTAAAGTTGTACCGAAGATGTGACAATTAATTTGGGTCTGAGGGAGTAGCAAAGTTTATGGTTATGGTTTTTAGAAATTTAGTGGCCATGAGAACTAAGTTGGAGATTACATCCTTCTCATGAGTTTGGCTGGTATAATTCAATTGCCGTAATGGGTGGCTCGAATTTGTGGTAGGATTAAGAGAGTAGTTGTAGTCTCCAGTCAAATGTTTACAGTCTTTTTCGCCTTTATGGCTGAGACTATGGAATTATTGGTGAGTAAATATGTCTGTTGTCTGGCCTAACCTTAAGGGTTACAATTTTATGCAAATTGGCATATATGAAGATGTATTTCGTGTACTTTCTGGCAATTTGATGATCCTTTGTGGAATTGCTGGCAGACAACTTAACCTTGATTGAAAGATTTGTAAGTGACAATATGAAGAGAAACACTTGCACTTGTACTGATAGTTCATATATGTGTTCTAGTGGTACCAACTAAAGTGTTGTGGTGGAATGTCTACAACTAAGCTTTTTATTGTCACTGTTGATTGTCATTTTGTGTTTATGAAGACAAACACATGATCTTTGCTTGTCATTGTTCGTAACTGTAAGTGGCAATATGAAGAGAAATACATGATATTTGCTTTTCACTGTAGATTGTCATTGTCCGTAACCGTAAGTGGCAATATGAAGACAAACACAGGATCTTTGATTGTCACTGTAGTTTTTTTATATTAGCAAACCTTGCACCAACCGATGGTTCTGTTGTTGTCCTTTATTTAAAAGGTAACTTTGGAAGAAAAACCGGCAGAGTGGTAGTTCTTTTCGTGCTTTCCTTTGTGGTATAGTGGAGAAATAATAGGAGATTAGTACTCTTGCATCAATCACTGTCAGGAAGCTTTACTTCAATGTAGAAAGGCTATAGAGGCCGCCATATGTTTTATTTCAGGGAGAGAGAAGTCCATATTACAACCTTGAACTCTTCCATCTATCTAAGATTCAACCCTGAACTCTGAAACCGTCTTCAACCCTTAACTATGAAAACCGGCTAGGAATCAACCATCCCCTCTCCTCAAACTGGTTTTCGCTGAGTAGACCTGGTTTTGATCCGTTGACCTGCCAGTCAGCATCCCAGTAAGCAAGTCCGCTTAACTTAAATTTTGACCAGAAAATGGAAGTGTCCAGGAAAAAAATTGAAAAAGTTGTGTAAAATGAACACTACTATAGTGATCATTCTGTGAAAGTTTCACACTTCTTTGCCAAATAGATTTAAAAATACACTTAAATTACATTTTCAGCCCCTTTTTTGGTCAAAATTTGAGGGCATTCCTAATTCTGTTTGGAACAAATGTTTGAAACTTTCCCAGAATGATCACTATGTTAGTGTTGATCAGATTATTTAAAAAAAATCCGAACACTCCCATCTTTTTGTCAAAATTTGGGGCTGAAAATGTTATTTAATTGCATTTTTATATCTGCTTGGCAAAAATGTGTGAAACTTTGCCAGAATTATAACTGTATTAGCGTTGATTTTACTGAAGTTTTTCAATTATTTCTGGACATTTTCATTTTTTTGGGCAACATTTGACCCCAAAAGGGGCTGAAAATATAATTTATATGTAGTTTTAAATCTGTTTACCAAAAACTTGTGAAACTTTCCCAGAATTATCACTATATTAGTGTTAATTTTGCAGAATGGTTTCAATTTTTTATGGAGACTTTCATTTCTTTGGTCAAAATTTGAACAAAAAAGGGGCTGAAAATGTAATTTAAGTGTATTTTAAATTTGGTAAAAATGCGTGAAAATTTTCCAGAATGATCACTATATTTGTGTTAATTTTACAGAATGTTTTCAATTTTTGGTCAAAATTTGACCATAAAAGGGGGCGAAAATGTAATTTAAGTGTAACTTTTAATCATTTTGGCAAAAATGTGTGAACCTTTCCCAGAATGATCACTATATTAGTGTTGATTTTATAGATATTTTTCATTTTTTTATGGGCACTTCCATTTTTAGGTCAAAAAATATTTTAAGTGGGCTTGCTTATGTGGCTGCTGACTGGTCGGTTAACGCATCAAAATCAGGCCCATTCAGCAAAAACCAGTTTGAGGAGAGGGGAGGGTTGATTCCCAGCCGATTTTGATAGTTCAGGCCTTCAGGATTGAATCTTAGGCGGTTTCAGAGTTCATGGTTGTTATATGGACTTATCTCTTTTAGGGACTTCTTCAAGATTTTATATTCTCCTATGTATGGCAGTGGGATCACTTTTAACTCTACTTTGGTTCCCTTTTTTCATATGCCCATCTAAAAAATAGCAGATCTCGTGAGGATACACTGTTCATATTTATACAAAATCAAATCTAGAGTGCTCTTAAAAATCTCTATGATTAAATGCCACCAAAACTTTACTGACCATAGCTAGGTTGTACTGGTTCAAGTTGAAGTGTGTTGTTGAATATTTAAGTGTGCTTGGTCGTTTTTCTTGACAAAAGAAATTTTAAGCTGTTCTTTCATGCCTTATCTTGGTTCCTGTTGAAAAGGGGTTAGTGTGCATATTTAGGGGCTGTTTGGTTCTAGGCCTTATATTGCCACACTTTGCCACGCATTTTTGCCAAGCTTGTCTAAGGTTAGTTCAACAAAATGAGAGCCACAAATTGGCAAGCCTAAGGCAATCTTGCCACATTTTTTGTGTGTATGTCATGCGGGGCCCTAGTATGGCTTGCCTAAGGCGTGGCTTGAACCAAACACCCACCTAAGTTGGTCAAACTTGCCTAATCTTAGATGTGCAAACCAAACTGCCCCTTATTGAAGTACTTATTTTCTTGTTGAGGTTTTATTTGACACAAGCTTCAAGTGAGAAATTCCCCTGCTTGCTGGCAAGGCAATTGAGATAATGAGTTTATGCAACTAATGCCCCTGTTGATAACTGTGTGTGGCTATTCCTGATATCATCTGTTATATTAGGTACAACATCAACTGGAACTACGGGTTACTTCCCCAGACATGGGAGGACCCGACAGCTGCAAATGCTGATGTTGAAGGAGCACTTGGAGACAATGATCCTGGTAGTTAACTTCTCTGTTTTACTATCTTCTATGAGCATGTTTTTTATATTAGCTCTATCCACTGTAATAAATATTTCCCTTGAACTTCTTTCTCAGTTGATGTTGTCGAGATTGGTGAAAGACGGGCCAATATTGGGGATGTTCTTAGGGTGAAACCATTGGCAGCTTTAGCAATGATCGACGAGGGAGAGCTTGACTGGAAAATTGTGGCCATCTCTCTGGATGATCCCAAAGCATCTCTTGTGAATGATGTAGATGATGTCGAGGAGCATTTTCCGGTATGATTGATGTCCTTGTCCTTACGTTTAGTGTTTGTCCTTGTTCTCCTTTGGTATCTGGTGCCTATATACCCTTACATAAAGTAGGATATGCACACATATCATATGAGCGCCGTTTTCTGTTTCTAGTATTGATCACAGCTAAGTAGTTGGGAGCAACTCAGTTGCACCTACGTCTGGATGTTTCCTTGTACTCATTTTCCCTAACCAATATAATCCAGATATCAATGTCAAAAATATTTTGGTTGCATTCATGGCATTGAAAAGGAAACACATAGAGTACTCCTGGTATAATTACTGAACTGTACTCCCTCTTTTCCGGTTTATAAGGCTCAAATCTGAAATCTCATCAATCAAGGCATTTTGTGAGTGGAGGAATGTATCTCGTACTTTACAAAACTACCCCAATTAAACTCATGCATTAAATTGGATTAATTGCAGTGCATGCATGCTTGGCCACTAGATAAGTAGAAACATTATATGCATTGGTGTGTTCCTTTTTAATTCTTACATGCAAAGATTTAATGTGTCTTGGAAACTAAAAATGAGATGGAGATGAGCCCTATAAATTGAAAAAACAAAAATGTTGAGATAAGCCCTATAAACCGGAAAGGAGGGAGTAGCAATCTACCACATGCTTTTCTGACCACAAGTGCATGTATAATTACTGAACTCCTGGTATAATTACTGAACTCTAGCAATCTATTCCCTCCCTTCCGGCTTATAGGGCTCAATTCAAAAATCTCACCAACCAAGTTAGATGATGAGTGGTGGAATAATTTTTGTAGTTTGCAAAAATACTGTACCAAGTTCAGATCAGTTCCACTGTGGGCATTGATTTGAAACCTAATTGTGGCACCTATTCAGGGAACATTGACTGCAATCAGAGACTGGTTCAGAGACTACAAGATACCAGACGGAAAGCCCGCCAACAGATTCGGCCTCGGCAACAAGCCCACAAGCAAGGTAAGCCCGATCTTAGCTCAGCTTCTTGGTTTACCCTCTTGAAACGCAGAAGATATTTATGCAATATATGTCTATGTCCTTGTTTGCCGCAACCAGGAATATGCCCTGAAGGTGATAGAAGAAACCAACGAGTCATGGGAGAAATTGGTGAAGAGGAAAATCCCGGCGGGAGAGCTCTCGCTAGCCTAGCCTTTTACAGGCCCATGAGAAGCCAACAACACATTCTTTCAGTGACATACTACTCCCTCCTAAGCGTGCTGCTCTTTCGTGACGTGTACCTACGAACAAGCTTCTTCATCTGCAGAACATTCCGTGTGCCTGTTAAAACAGGAATAAAAATGAATAACCTGGTTGTGGAGCGAATAAAATGATTTCCGAGCAAGTTTCTCGCAAGGAACAAGGCTGAATGTTCTTTTGTCGAGTTCTTACGCGGCTGCGCCGAAAATGGGTCATCTATCTGCCTGGAAATCCGGAAAGTCGGGCTGGCGGGGAGGAGGGTGCGTGGCTACGAAGAAATGAGAAGATTCATTTGCCCAGTTCTTCCTCCTCTGTTGCAAGGCCTGGGCTGGGCTGGGCTGTCGGCTAGTCAGGGTGGCGCCCGATGCATGGGGCATGTCAGCGTTGGGCACACACCTGTCCTCTCCCCGGCTCGCCACCGCACCGGAATCAAACCGCCACCGCCGCGTCTCTCTCTCCACGTCGGCATCTTCTCCGACCAAATCATTGCGCGCATGCATATACTACTGCATGCATTAGCCTTGACCGCTCAGACCAGCTAGCTCGACCAGCCACCGGAGGGAAGAACCGACCGAGGCAGCAATGGCGCGGCACTTCGCGGCGGCGGGGGCGGGGGCGGGGGCGGTGCAGCGGTACTACTGCGGCGGCGCGTGCGACGGGCGGGACGACGGCGCGGTGCAGGCGATGCTGCAGTGCCAGCGGGTGAGCGACTTCCTCATCGCGGCCTCCTACCTCTCCATCCCGCTCGAGCTGCTCTACTTCGCCTCCTGCGCCGACCTCGCGCCGCTCAAGTGGCTGCTGCTGCAGCTGGCCGCCTTCGCCGTGCTCGGCGGCGCCACCCACCTGCTCGCCGTCTTCTCCCTCGCCCACCCGCACTCCTCGGGCCTCCTCCTCGCCTCCACCGCCGCCAAGCTCCTCGCCGCGCTCGTCTCCTTCGCCACCGCCGTCTCCCTCGTCGCGCTCATCCCGCGCCTCATCCGCGCCAAGCTCCGGGAGGCGTTCCTGCGGGCCAAGGCGCGCCAGCTCGACCGCGACCTCGGCCTCATCCGCCGCCGCGTCGAGGCCACCTCCCGCGTCGTCCGCATGCTCACCCACCGCATCCGCAGCTCCCCGCTCGACGCGCACTCCATCCTCCACACCACCATGCTCCACCTCGCCGACGCCCTCGAGCTCCACAGCTGCGCCGTCTGGATGCCCGGCCGCGACGCCGGCGACGACCTCCACCTGGTGCACCAGCTCAGCCTCAGGGGCAAGGGCCCCGTCCGCGTCGTGCTCGGCTCGCAGGCTCCCATCTCCCCGGGTGACCCGGACGTGATCGACGTAATGGCAAGCGAGGCCGCCAAGGTGCTCAGGCCAGGCTCGGAGCTCGCGACGGCGAGCAGCGGCGAGCTCCAGCCGCCGGGTGCCGTGGCTGCCATACGGATCCCCATGCTCGAGGTCTCCAACTTCGACGGAGGAAAGACACCGGTGGCGAGCTCATATGCCATACTGGTGTTGGCTCTTCGCAGCAAGGCATCAGGCTCCGGTTCCAGAGAGTGGAGCGGCCATGACCTGGAGGTTGTGCAGGTTATCGCCGACCAGGTCGCCGTGGCGCTCTCTCACGCGGCGGTCCTAGAGGAGTGGCAGGCCATGAGCGACAGGCTTGCCGAGCAGAACAGGGCCTTGCTGCACGCCAAGCAGGACGCGATGATGGCGACCGAGGGCATCAACAGCATCCAGAGCGCCATGTGCGACGGCATGCGAAGGCCGATGTACTCCATCATCGGCCTGCTCTCCATGGTGCGGCAGGCGGAGGACATGCGCCCCGAGCAGAGGCTCGTGGCCGACGCCATTGCCAGGACGAGCACCCTGTCGCTGGCACTGATGAACGACGTCGACACGGAGACGTTGACGGTGAACCGCATGCCGTTCGACCTGCGCTCCTTGATGAGGGAGGCCATGAGCGTCGCCGGGTGCCTGGCCAGCTGCGGCGGGGCTGGTTTCTCGTACCAGCTGGAGAACGCCTTGCCTGAGTGGGTCGTTGGCGACGAGACGAGGGTCTTCCATCACCTGCTGCAAATGGCGGGTGATGTGCTCGGTCAGCGGCGCGATGGAGCAGGGCGTCTCTCATTCTCCATCAAGAGCTGCAGTGCGGACCAAAAGGATTGCATCCCGGTGTGCCCAAATCTGTCTGCAGGTTGTAGCATATGCGTTGAGTTTCAGGTTGCCATGGAAAGATCAACTGGATGCAGCCAGCCACCCAGCAGCCCGGCCAGCTCTCAGATCAACATGTGCAAGAAGATTGTGCAGGTTGGTATTCACTTGGTATACCAGAAGGAAATTTTGCAGCTACCGGTTGTTAATTCATCCTTCACCTCATTTCTTCAGATGATGAACGGTACCATGCGGTCGGCATCGGATGGCGAAAGCATCACCCTCATCCTGCACTTCCAGCTGCAGCAATCACGCGTGTGCCGAAGAACGTCGTCGTCCATCCCTCACTTCAACGGCCTGAGGATCCTGCTCACAGATGGCGACGGCATGAGCCGGGCGGTGACCCAGAAGCTCCTCGAGCAGCTCGGCTGCCAGGTCATATCGGTGTCGTCAGGCGCCCATTGCCTGGCCTTGCTGGGGAGCGCCGGCTCCTCCTTCCAGCTCCTCCTCCTGGACCTTGACATGGATGCATTTGAGGTGGCACTCCAGATCAGGGGGCTCAAGAACAGGCGCTGGCTCCTTATAGTTGCTGCTCTCGCCGTGACCGTCGACGACAACATCCGTGAGATGTGCCGCCACTCGGGGATAAACGGCCTGATCCAGAAACCCCTTACACTGACGGCGCTGGGAGCTCAGCTCCACAGAGTCCTTCGGAACTGATGATGAAATTAGTCATCTCATGCATAATGCATTTTGTGTTTCCATCACAAGACAGGGAGCTGATCCACAAGCCTCTGAGATGAACAAGAGGTAAATTGGCAAAAACAAGTATTTGATCATTTGATATATAGTTTCATATCAATGACTTTGCGCGTAATTTGCGCAAATTCATTTCAGAAGAATAAAACATGCAATGTAATGCGCAAGAAAATGAAAGGGGCGCAGACTAAACCCGAAAAAAAGGGAGGGGCAGCAGACACTCACCAGTCACCAAGATAGCAGCATCATATCCCAAGCGCATGAGTCCTGGGACAAATAACAAGGAGCAGGGGAGCAGATGAACCAGCAGAATCTCCAACTGATAATGTTGTATGCATGTATATAATGTCTTGTATTGTCCTCTGTAACTGTTGTATTGCTACTTATTGGCTATTGCTGCTGCTTGCACGATCGTACCATCATCTGGCTTCCTCACTGAAGATGCTTGCGAAACTCACTGCAACTTGCGATCAGTGTCGTGCAAAACAGCACAGCAACAAGTCGCAATCTGCACAATATTGTTCTCTGCCTCTTTTCTGGTCATCAACAGAACAAAAATATGAAAATGCATTTGGCATGGACGCATGGAATGCCTAACTTCTGAACATCAATGGCATATGAAAAATAGTCAACTGTTTAATGGCAGATCGTGGAACTGGGTACTCAGTAACGCACGTTAAGCAAATTATTTTCACCACACCATCAAGCAATGAAAACCAAAAGATGCTGGATTCTTACAGTTGAAAAATGCAGCCCTAACATCGCAGACACAGACGTTACAAAACAGTTTACAAATCGGCTGAGCATCTGAATCATTTTCATGGTCTAAATCTAAAGGAAGAGCAAAACTAGCACCTATATGAACCTAAAGCAAAGTGACAGTAACTAGACGCAGCAGACAGAGACATGCAGATTGTACAGCTACAGCATGTCGGCGCTGATCATTACTTGATAAGGTCTTGTAACTCAGCAACTGAATACAGATCTAGCTGGCTCGGCGCACCTCATCAACTTGTACCTGCAGGAGTGTTTGGATAACATGAGTGGATGCAAACAAGGGAAGAGGATATCTCACGCAAAATATCTTAACAAGAGACAGTAAATTCAAGTGGTGCTGAGTGCTCAGCAGGTAAGACAATGCAAGAAAGATCACTGGGATGTTACTATAAACTTTACTGCAAACCTGCAGCCGGTCACAAAACAAATAGAATTCCTAGAAGTATCGACTTTGCAATGTAGATATTCAGGAGAGATTTCAAGTGGGGTAGGGACAAGATGTCTACTATGGCGTCTAGATAATACAGGTGCTCTAAGGAATATGAAACCAACATTACCCATGTATAGATAGAAGATTCTGTCATTATTATGCATAGACCAAGAAGTCCAGACAGCATCTCAGTATCATTGCATAGAAGAAGCACATTGAAAGATTTCAAGTGGGGTAGGGACATAGATTGCATAGATCGTACCGTATTATTGCATAGAAGAAGCACAGTTATAACAAAACTGTTCCTGCCTTGGCTGTATCAGTAACTATGCCTGGCTTATCAGTTACAAGTAATGTGTTGAATAGATGGCTGAAGTAGGATGCATTTGTATTTGAGAATCAGATCTCCAAGGATATATCGAATTAAGGGTTACAGTAGAGGAAAACAAAGAACTGAGGAGTTGCTGGCAATTTAGAACTGACATCATCAAGTCTGATGTAGAGAATAAATAATTAAATCTGAGATCCAAGTTATGCAATTATCTGGGCCTAGTCGTGTAAACAAACTGAAACCAAGCTATTTTAGCACGCTCGAGTTCTGATCTTTCGCAGTTTTTCAAAACAAGATGTTACTTCGTTCGCACTGAAGAGCATAATTGCAGAATCTAACAGTATCTTCTAGCTGACGGGATGGAACAGTTGATGAGCTAATTTTGTGGAACGAAGTCATACTACCACACAAGAGGGTTACCATTGATGACAAAATATTGTAGTAATAGCCAGACACTACATAACAAGAATGCACAAAATATTCTAACTCAATTTCCAAGCAATTTTACAAAGCAAATCTACTGTAATTGACCCTAACAAACACTAAATAACAGAATGCATAGCAACTGTAAGCTGATTACCCAGCAAGAAGTTAAACTGGTGAAGCAAATAGCATACTAAGTTGTTTTCTGAAGACCAGATGCAACATTGGCGGGGTTGACAGTCATACCAGAGCTAGGGGCCGAGGCCCTTAATGGCGTCAAGGAGCAGGCCGTAGACCTCCTTGGCCAGATCGTGCCGCTTAATCTGCGAGTGCACTTCTGCATCCAGCTGCCGCCTCCACTTGGCTTCGATCCATCTCGCGTCTTCCGTTGCTAGCTTTGACAGCCCCTTCTCCAGGGACACCCCGGACAGCGCCGGGCCGTCCGTCTTCCAGTACGCATCGAGCACCTCGGTGGCCACCGGGAGCATGGCTGCCGCGTCCGGGACGTTGCCGCGCCCGCGCTCCTCCTCCTCGTCGTCCTCCTCTTCCTCCGGCGCGGCGTCCTTTTCGGCGGGCAGGCCGAAGTTGGCGCCCCAGACCTTCTTGCAGAGGTCGCGCAGGCGCTGCTCGTGCCGGCTGACGACCGCGGACGGCACCGCGTGGTCGAACTTGCTCTTGAGCCGCTTCAGCTTGTAGTACACCTTGGGCTGGTCGATGTGCGGGGAGATGGAGCCCCGGATGGCGTCGAAGAGCGCGCCCATGTCCGGGAGGCCCGGGACGCGGCCGTGGCGCACGCGGAAGGCGGCCGCCGCGTTGAGGAGGGCCACCTCGTCGGCGTCGCTCCAGACCACGCCGTAGGATCTGGCGCCGGAGGAGGACGCGGCGGGCGCGCTGGCGGCCAGCGCGGCCAGCGCGGCGGCCTCCTGGAAGGCGCGGACGGGCCTGCGGAGGGCGGGCGAGGGCGCGCGGGCCCTGCGGTCGGCGGGCGCGGTCACCGCGTCGGAGTCCGGGGGCGCGCGGGGCCGGCGCGTGCGCTCGCTCCTGCGGGAGGGGGAGCCGCGCGGGCTAGGGTAGGGCTCGGGGCGGCCGTCGTCCGGGCGCGGCCTGGGGCGGGACGAGCGCTTCCTCGACCCCGGTGGGGACGGGGTCGCCGCGTCGGCCTCCATGGCGCTCGGGGCCGGCCGCTGGCTTGGATGGCGTGGGCGGGGGCGCGGGTGCGGGGGCTGGTGCGTGCGGCGTGCGGGTGCTGGTGCGACGGGCGTGCGCGTCGTGGGCTCGTGAGGTTATCGAGTTGGGCGCTCTGGAGGCCGGGCTGGGGTGGGTGACCAGAGGCAGAGCGACAGGCAGCAGAACGTGAGCGTCGGTTTGGTTTTGGAGAAAATTTCCTGCCTGACACACCGCGGAAAGCATTTGCTGTCATATATGCCGCGGATGCTGATGCACTTTGTGTAAACTTGCTCAGACCTTTCTAGATTTGACTTATGACAAAACTACCACGCAGTGTGATTTGAAAATTGTCAACGTTTGGCGTCGGTCGGTCGACTGGTGCAAGCATAGGATCGGTCACCTTTCCTGGTTCGTAAGGGCAACTCCACCGCACGACACTAAATGACCAGTCCGTGTCCGTTTGGGGATAATAAAGGATAAACAGATAATACAGACCGCCCAACGCGCGAGAGCAAACAGACCGTTGTGCCTTTTTGGTTCGCTTTCGATCCATTCCTGACCCAACTTTGGGTCGCGTTTGCGGCCGAACGGACAACGCATGGACGGGCGGGACGCGCGCCCTTGTCCTCCCCTGGCCCGCCTGTCGTGGACACGATCGCCCACACTTTCCCTCCGTTTTGCCCAAAACTCTCCCGCGCCATCATGGCCGACGACCCGAAGAATCCCGGTGACCCGACCGCGGCCGCGCGCCCCGCGGCGAAGAAGAAGGGTACCACGAAGTCGCGGTCGGAGCTCACCTGCGGAGGTAGCCAAGCTTGATCCCGAATCGGCCAAGAGAAGGAGCCGGCGGGCAAAGGATAAGGAGAAGAAGGTCGCTGCGGGCTACGCCACCGCGCTGCATGCCGCGCAGCACCAGGCGGACATCGATGACAAGGAGTCCATCATTGCCAAGGCGCACGCCCTCCTCATGTTAGGGTTGTGTCGACCCCCGCCGGCCATCCTCTCGGTCGCTGCCATGGCCGCAGCCAGCAAAGGCTCGTCGGCCGATCGTCCTCGGCAGCACCTTTCCCCGAGCTCGTCCATCATGCCCGAGACGTATCATGTGCCGCCGCTTCACGGCCATGGGTAGACACGGTTCTCCACCTCGCTGGTCTGCAGCATGGTCGCTCCGGCCACGCCTGCGCGCGTCATCGACCTCAACGTCACACCGAGGTACAACGGCGCTGGCCAACCATCCGAGGAGGCGCAAAGGAAGCAGCCCCGGTCGTTCCCTTCGGCGAACATGGCCGGCGCCCACAGGCTGTTCGACAAAATGCCAATGTCGACGCCCACGGCCGACGACCCTGAGTACGCGTTCATGGAGAACTTCATCTTCAAGGGCCGTGGTGAGGCCTTCCACGTCGACGACCACGCCCAAGATTTTGATCCCGACGCCACCCATAGCCAGGACGGCTGCGGCCACTATGAAGACACTCAATTCGCCGGCCATGATGAAGATGAGGACGACCATGTCAACTCTTGGCATGAAGATGATGGCTTGTATTATGAAGATGAGGAAGAAAAGATCGACATTTCGGCCGAGCCATTGGTGTTTATCAATGAGCGCTCACCCAAAGGCCCGAGGCACAAAAGAGGAGGCAAAGCATTCGCACGGGATCGTACACCCTAGATGAGGACACTTTGATTTGCAAAAGTTGGATGGAGATAGGCCAAGATCCCATGAAAGGTGCCGAGCAAAAAGGATCTGTCTTTTGGACAATAGTTCACAAGAACTTTCATGAACGAAGGAAGTTTGCCCCCTACTAATTTGCGAGCACCCGCGGCATCAACCCAATCCAAAAGAAACGGGGTTCATCCAACAAGAGTGCAACAAGTATCGTGCCGCTCTTGAGAGCGTTCAAGCCCGTCCCGTGAGCGGCCTGAGCCTTGGTGAATTGGTATGAACCTCTTGCTTTTTCATCAAGTGTCCATTCATGTTGGCATGCCATTTATGTTTGATGCATTTGGCCTCATCTTTGATTGTGTAGGCATTCCAATCTTTGGAGGCCTTCAAGGCCTGGCACAAGAATAAGTCGTTTACTCTCACACATTATTGGTCTCTCATCAAAGACTGCCCCAAGTTCAAAGACCAATATGCCGCTCGTAAGAAGAAAGGAGCGAAGGCTGCCATGGCCGAGGAGGGATAATTGCTCAAGAGGCCGAGGGTGAAGACAAGCTCAAAGGCCGACGAGAAGCGTGATGCGTCTTCCATAGCTTTGCAAGGAACTTTGAAGAACATGATGAGCCAAAAGGAAGTGAGGGGGTGGATTAACGAGTTGCTCGGCTCATTAAGCTTGTGCTCGTTAAGCACGTGCTCGTTAAGGCTCGACTCGTTAAGCTCGTTAAGATTAACAAGCGGAAAACCCTTCTCGGCTTGGCTCGTTTGATACTCGTTAAGCTCATGAGCGCTCACGAGTGCTTGTTAGCAGATTTTGATGTGTTACGATCTATAGGATGAGTGGGTAGGTGTGATTTTTAAGGAGGATGGTGACTACAAAAGGAAATGCACTAGTTTGTTGCCCTCTATGTAGATTAGATTGAATAGATAGGCTGAGGTGCTACGAAAACTTTGTCACATAAGATAAAAATATGTGGTGTGTTGCTACTAACGAGATTAACGGGCTACTCGTGAAACTCGTTAGCTTGTTTGTTAAGCTTGTTAAGCTTAACGAGCTGAAATCGATGATCTGTTATGTTCTTTAAGAAGCGAGCCACGAGTTTAACGAGCCAAACTATCGAGCGTTCATTAAGCTCACGAGCTATGAGCTTTTGGTCCACGAGCTAGAGCGTTCATTAAGCCCACGAGCTACGAGCTACGAGCTTTGTTTGAAGAACTATGGTTGTCCATTTTGAAGGTTGGTTGCTGTGCCGGCCGCTGGCTTTGTTGCCGATGCCAAAAACTTGTCATTTTGAAGGCTGGCTCATGTGCCGGTCGCTGGCTTTGTTTCTGGACCCAAAAACTTGTCCATTTTGAAGGCTAGCTTGTGTGCCGGTGATACGTCTCCAACGTATCTATAATTTTTTTTATTGTTCCATGTTGTTATATTATCATTCTTGGATGTTTTACAGTCATTTTATATTATTTTTTGGGACTAACCTATTGACATAGCGCCAAGTGCCGGTTGCTGTTTTTTGCTTGTTTTTTACATCACCGAAAATCAATATCAAACAGAGTCCAAATGCAGTGAAACTTTTTGTGGGTTTTTTATGGACCAGAAGACACCCAATGGGCCGGAGAAGCACCTGGTGAAGGAAATATGCCCTAGAGGCAATAATAAAGTTATTATTTATTTCCTTATATCATGATAAATGTTCATTATTCATGCTAGAATTGTATTAACCGGAAACATAATACATGTGTGAATACATAGACAAACAATATGTCACTAGTATGCCTCTACTTGACTAGCTCGTTGATCAGAGATGGTTAAGTTTCCTAACCATAGACAAAGAGTTGTCATTTGATTAATGAGATCACATCATTAGGAGAATGATGTGATTGACTTGACCCATTCTGTTAGCTTAGCACACGATCGTTTAGTATGTTGCTATTGCTTTCTTCATGACTTATACTTGTTCCTATAACTATGAGATTATGCAACTCCCGTTTACCGGAGGAACACTTTGTGTGCTACCAAACGTCACAACGTAACTGGGTGATTATAAAGGTGCTCTACAGGTGTCTCCGAAGGTACTTGTTGGGTTGGCGTATTTCGAGATTAGGATTTGTCACTCCGATTGTTGGAGAGGTATCTCTAGGCCCTCTCGGTAATGCACATCACTTAAGCCTTGCAAGCATTGCAACTAATGAGTTAATTGCAGGATGATGTATTACAGAACGAGTAAAGAGACTTGCCGGTAACGAGATTGAAACTAGGTATTGAGATACCGACGATCGAATCTCGGGCAAGTAACATACCGATGACAAAGGGAACAACGTATGTTGTTATGTGGTCTGACCGATAAACGATCTTCGTAGTATACGTGGGAACCAATATGAGCATCCGGGTTCCGCTATTGGTTATTGACCAGAGACGTGTCTCGGTCATGTCTACATAGTTCTCGAACCTATAAGGTCCGCACGCTTAACGTTTCGATGATAGTAATATTATGAGTTTATATGTTTTGATGTACCTAAGGTTGTTCGGAGTCCCGGATGTGATCATGGACATGACGAGGAGTCTCAAAATGGTCGAGACATGAAGATTGATATATTGTAAGCCTATGTTTGGATATCAGAAGTGTTCCGGGTGAAATTGGGATTTTACCGGAGTACCGGGAGGTTACGGAACCCCCTGGGAGGTTAATGGGCCTTAGTGGGACTTTACGGAGAAGAGGAGAGGCGGCCAGGGCCGCGCGCCCCTCCCCCCTAGTCCGAATAGGACAAGGAGAGGGGGGCGGCGCCCCCCTTCCTTCCTCTCTCCCTCCTCTTTCCCCCTCCCAAGTCCTAATCCAACTAGGAAAGGGGGGGTCCTACTCCCGGTGGGAGTAGGACTCCTCCTGGTGCGCCCTCTCTCCTGGACGGCCGCACCCCCCCTTGCTCCTTTATATACAGGGGCAGGGGGCACCCTAGAGACACAACAATTGATCATTTGATCTTTTAGCCGTGTGCGGTGCCCCCCTCCACCATAGTCCACCTCGATAATACTGTAGCAGTGCTTAGGCGAAGCCCTGCATCAGTAGAACATCATCATCGTCACCACGCCGTCGTGCTGACGAAACTCTCCCTCAACACCCGGCTGGATCGGAGTTCGAGGGACGTCATCGGGCTGAACGTGTGCTGAACTCGGAGGTGTCATACGTTCGGTACTTGATCGGTCAGATCGTGAAGATGTATGACTACATCAACCGCGTTGTGATAACGCTTCCGCTTTCGGTCTACGAGGGTAGGTGGACAACACTCTCCCCTCTCGTTGCTATGCATCACCATGATCTTGCATGTGCGTAGAATTTTTTTTGAAATTATCCCTAACAGTGGCATCTGAGCCAGGTTTTATGCGTAGATGTCATATGCACGAGTAGAACACAAGTGAGTTGTGGGCGATATAAGTCAAACTGCTTACCAGCATGTCATACTTTGGTTCAGCGGTATTGTTGGATGAAGCGGCCCGGGCCGACATTACGCGTACGCTTACGCGAGACTGGTTCTACCGACGTGCTTTGCATAGAGGTGGCTGGCGGGTGTCAGTTTCTCCAACTTTAGTTGAACCGAGTGTGGCTACGCCCGGTCCTTGCAAACGTTAAAACAACACCAACTTGACAAACTATCGTTGTGGTTTTGATGCGTAGGTAAGAACGGTTCTTGCTAAGCCCGTAGCAGCCACGTAAAATTTGCAACAACAAAGTAGAGGACGTCTAACTTGTTTTTGCAGGGCATGTTGTGATGTGATATGGTCAAGACATGATGCTAAAATTTTATTGTATGAGATGATCATGTTTTGTAACCAAGTTATCGGCAACTGGCAGGAGCCATATGGTTGTCGCTTTATTGTATGCAATGCAATCGCCCTGTAATGCTTTACTTTATCACTAAGCGGTATCGATAGTCGTAGAAGCATAATATTGGCAAGACGACAATGATGCTACGATGGAGATCAAGGTGTCACGCCGGTGACGATGGTGATCATGACGGTGCTTCAGAGATGGAGATCACAAGCACAAGATGATGATGGGCATATCATATCACTTATATTGATTGCATGTGATGTTTATCTTTTCTGCATCTTATCTTGCTTTGATTGACGGTAGCATTATAAGATGATCCCTCACTAAATTATCAAAGTATACAGTGTTCTCCCTGAGTATGCACCGTTGCGAAAGTTTTTCGTGCTGAGACACCACGTGATGATTGGGTGTGATAGGCTCTATGTTCAAATACAATGGGTGCAAAACAGTTGCACACGCGGAATACTCAGGTTAAACGTGACGAGCCTAGCATATAACATATATGGCCTCAGAACACGGAGACCGAAAGGTCGAGCATGAATCATATAGTAGATATGATCAACATAGTGATGTTCACTGTTGAAACTACTCCATCTCACGTGATGATCGGACATGGTTTAGTTGATATGGATCACATGATCACTTAGAGGATTAGAGGGATGTCTATCTAAGTGGGAGTTCTTAAGTAATATGATTAATTAAACTTAAATTTATCATGAACTTAGTACCTGATAGTATCTTGCTTGTCTATGTTGATTGTAGATAGATGGCCCGTGTTGTTGTTCCATTGAATTTTAATGCGTTCCTTGAGAAAGCAAAGTTGAAAGATGATGGTAGCAATTACACGGACTGGGTCCGTAACTTGAGGATTATCCTCATTGCCGCTCAGAAGAATTACGTCCTGGAAGCACCGCTGAGTGCCATGCCTTCTGCTGATGCAACTGACGACGTTAAGAACGTCTGGCAGAGCAAAGCTGATGACTACTTAATAGTTCAATGTGCCATGCTTTACGGCTTAGAACCGGGACTTCAACGACATTTTGAACGTCATGGAGCATATGAGATGTTCCAGGAGTTGAAGTTAATATTTCAAGCAAATGCCCGGATTGAGAGATATGAAGTCTCCAATAAGTTCTACAGCTGCAAGATGGAGGAGAATAGTTCTGTCAGTGAGCATATACTCAAGATGTCTGGGTACTGCAATCACTTGATTCAACTGGGAGTTAATCTTCTGGATGATAGCGTCATTGATAGAATTCTCCAATCACTACCACCAAGCTACAAGATCTTCGTGATGAACTATAATATGCAAGGGATGGATAAGACAATTCCCGAGCTCTTCGCAATGCTAAAGGCAGCGGAGGTAGAAATCAAGAAGGAGCATCAAGTATTGATGGTCAATAAGACCACCAGTTTCAAGAAAAAGGGCAAAGGGAAGAAGAAGGGGAACTTCAAAAAGAACAGCAAGCAAGTTGCTGCTCAGGAGAAGAAACCCAAGTCTGGACCTAAGCCCGAGACTAAGTGCTTCTACTGCAAGCAGACTGGTCACTGGAAGCAGAACTGCCCCAAGTATTTGGCGGATAAGAAGGATGGCAAGGTGAACAAAGGTATATGTGATATACATGTTATTGATGTGTACCTTACTAATGCTCGCAGTAGCACCTGGGTATTTGATATTGGTTCTGTTGCTAATATTTGCAACTCGAAACAGGGGCTACAGATTAAGCGAAGATTGGCTAAGGACGAGGTGACGATGCGCGTGGGAAATGGTTCCAAAGTCGATGTGATCGCGGTCGGCACGCTACCTCTACATCTACCTTCGGGATTAGTATTAGACCTAAATAATTGTTATTTGGTGCCAGCGTTGAGCATGAACATTATATCTGGATCTTGTTTGATGCGAGACGGTTATTCATTTAAACCAGAGAATAATGGTTGTTCTATTTATATGAGTAATATCTTTTATGGTTATGCACCCTTGAAGAGTGGTCTATTTTTGTTGAATCTCGATAGTAGTGATACACATATTCATAATATTGAAGCCAAAAGATGCAGAGCTGATATTGATAGTGCAACTTATTTGTGGCATTGCTGTTTAGGTCATATCGGTGTAAAACGCATGACGAAACACCATACTGATGGACTGTTGGAACCACTTGATTATGAATCACTTGGTACTTGCGAGCCGTGCCTCATGGGCAAGATGACTAAAACGCGGTTCTCCGGTACTATGGAGAGAGCAACAGATTTGTTGGAGATCATACATACAGATGTATGTGGTCTGATGAATGTTGAGGCTCGTGGCGGATATCGTTATTTTCTCACCTTCACAGATGATTTAAGCGGATATGGGTATATCTACTTAATGAAACATAAGTCTGAAACGTTTGAAAAGTTCAAAGAATTTCAGAGTGAATTTGAAAATCATCGTAACAAGAAAATAAAGTTTCTACGATTTGATCGTGGAGGAGAATATTTGAGTTATGAGTTTGGTCTTCATTTGAAACAATGCGGAATAGTTTCGCAACTCACGCCACACGGAACACCACAGCGTAATGGTGTGTCCGAACGTCCCTCAACGTGCAACGAAGAATCACTCCAAAGTTCCTATCTAGCGAAGAACATAAGACTAAATTGTTTGTAGGGTACGAAACCACCTCAAAGCTATTCTTTCTAATCAATCTATCCTAGAGTTCGTACTAAAATAACACGAAGCTATTCTTTCCGATCGATCTAACCAAGAGTTCGTACTAAAATAACACCAAAGCAAATTCAGATTCATAATATTCAGTCCAACATAAAGAACCTCAAAGAGTGCCCCAAGATTTCTATCGGAGAAACAAAGACAAGAACATGCATCAACCCCTATGCAGAGATTACCCCAATGTCACCTCGGGAATCCGCAATTGAGTGCCAAAACATATATCAAGTGAATCAATATGATACCCCATTGTTTGCATGAGTATTCATATGCAAGACATACATAAAGTGTTATCAAATCCATAAAAGTATTCAATCCAATAAGAACGAAATCTCAAAGGGAAAAACTCAATTCATCACAACAAGATAGAGAAGGGAAAACACCATATGATCCGACTATATTAACAAAGCCCGTGATACATCAAGATCGTGACATCTTAAGAACACAAGAGAGAGAGAGAGATTAAACACATAGCTACTGGTACAAACCATCATCCCCGAGGGTGGACTACTCCCTCCTCATCATGGTGGCCGCCGGGATGATGAAGATGGCCACCGGAGATGATTTCCCCCTCCGGCAGGGTGCCGGGAACGGGTCTAGATTGGTTTTTGGTGGCTACATAGCCTTGCGGCGGTGGAACTTCTGATCTAGGTAAACTCCCGAGGGTTTTGGAATTTTTAGGAATTTTTAGGGTAAAGAGGGGGTGTGGGAGGCCACCGAGGTGGGCACAACTCACCTGGGCATGCCTGGGCCCCTAGGCGCGCCATGGTTGGTTGTGCCCCCCTCGGGGCACCCCCCAGGTGCTGCTCTGGCCCATCCTGGGTCTTCTGGTCCATAAAAATCTCCAAAAAGTTTCGCGGTGTTTGGACTCCGTTTGATATTGATTTCATGCGATGTAAAAAACAAGCAAAAACAGCAACTGGCACCAGGCATTGGGTCAATAGGTTAGTCCCAAAAAGTGATATAGAGTTGCTATAAAATGATTGTAAAACATCCAAGATTGATAAAATAACAGCATGAATACTTTATAAATTATAGATACGTTGGAGACGTAACAATATGATGTTGCTACAGAGAGTTTCTGTTGGGGAATGTAGCAATAATTCAAAATTTTCCTACGTGTCACCAAGATCAATCTAGGAGATACTAGCAACGAGAGAGAGGGAGTGCATCTTCATACCCTTGAAGATCGCTAAGCGGAAGCGTTACAAGAACGCGGTTGGTGGAGTCGTACACGTAGCGATTCAGATCGCGGTCTATTCCGATCTAAGCGCCGAACAACGGCGCCTCCGCGTTCAACACACGTACAGCCCGGGGACGTCTCCTCCTTCTTGATCCAGCAAGGGGAGAGGAGAAGTTGAGGGAGAACTCCGACAGCACGACGGCGTGGTGGTGATGGAGCTCGTGGTTCTCCGGCAGGGCTTCGCCAAGCGCTATGGAGGAGGAGGAGGTGTAGGAGAGGGGGAGGGGCTGCGCGAGGGGAAGGGTGTGATAACCCACAAGTATAGTGGATCGCAATAGTTTTCGAGGGTAGAGTATTCAACCCAAATTTATTGATTTGACACAAGGGGAACCAAAGAATATTCTCAAGTATTAGCAGCTGAGTTGTCAATTCAACCACACCTGGAAACTTAATATTTGCAGCAAGGTATTTAGTAGTAGAGTAATATGATAGTAGTGGTAACAGTGGCAAAAGTAATAGTAGCATAGGATCGGTCACCTCCTGGTTCGTAAGGGCAACTCCAACACACGACCTTAAATGACCAGGCCGCGGCCGTTTGGGGGTAAATGGACAGAACAGACCGCCCAATGCGCGGGAGCAAACAGACCGTTGTCCGTTTTTGGTCCGCTTTCGATCCATTCCTGGGCCAACTTTGGGTCGCGTTTGCGGCCGAACGGACAGTGCGCGGACGGGCGGGACGCGCGCCCTTGTCCTCCCCTGGCCCGCCTGTCGTGGACACGACCGCCCACACTTTCCCTCCGTTTTGCCCAAAACTCTCCCGCGCCATCATGGCCGACAACCCGAAGAATCCCGGTGACCCGACCGCAGCCGCACGCCCCGCGGCGAAGAAGAAGGGTACCACGAAGTCACGGTCGGAGCTCACCTGGCAGAGGTAGCCAAGCTTGATGCCGAATCGACCAAGAGGAGGAGCCGGCGGGCAAAGGATAAGGAGAAGAAGGTCACTGCGGGCTACGCCACCGCGCCGCATGTTGCGCAGCACCAGGCAGACGTCGATGACAAGGAGTCCATCATTGCCAAGGCGCACGCCCTCCTCATGTTAGGGTTGTGTCGACCCCCGCCAGCCATCCTCTCGGTCGCTGCCATGGCCGCAGCCAGCAAAGGCTTGTCGGCCGATCGTCCTCGGCAGCACCTTTCCCCGAGCTCGTCCATCATGCCCGAGACGTATCATGTGCCGCCGCTTCACGGCCATGGGTAGACACGGTTCTCCACCTCGCTGGTCTGCAGCATGGTCGCTCCGGCCACGCCTGCGCGCGTCATCGACCTCAACATCACACCGAGGTACAACGGCGCTGGCCAACCATCTGACGGGGCGCAAAGGAAGCAGCCCCGGTCGTTCCCTTCGGCGAACATGGCCAGTGCCCACAGGCTATTCGACAAAATGCCAATGTCGACGCCCACGGCCGACGACCCTGAGTACGCGTTCATGGAGAACTTCATCTTCGAGGGCCGTGGTGAGGCCTTCCACGTCGACGACCACGCCCAAGCTTTTGATCCCGATGCCACCCACAGCCAGGACGGCTGCGGCCACTATGAAGACACTCAATTCGCCGTCCATGATGAAGATGAGGACGACCATGGCAACTCTTGGCATGAAGATGATGACTTGTATTATGAAGATGAGGAAGAAAAGATCGACATTTCGGCCGAGCCATTGGTGTTTATCGATGAGCGCTCACCCAAAGTCCCGAGGCACAAAAGAGGAGGCAAAGCATTCGCACGGGATCGTACACCCTAGATGAGGACACTTTGATTTGCAAAAGTTGGA
The DNA here is from genome assembly GCF_018294505.1 of Triticum aestivum. Classification (NCBI taxonomy): domain Eukaryota; kingdom Viridiplantae; phylum Streptophyta; class Magnoliopsida; order Poales; family Poaceae; genus Triticum; species Triticum aestivum. Next base: position 565,473,551 of record NC_057809.1, on the reverse strand, counting down.
TGGAGATAGGCTAAGATCCCATTAAAGGTGCCGAGCAAAAAGGATCTGTCTTTTGGACAATAGTTCACAAGAACTTTCATGAACGAAGGAAGTTTGCCCCCTACTAATTTGCGAGCACCCGCGACATCAACCCAATCCAAAAGAAACGGGGTTCATCCAACAAGAGTGCAACAAGTATTGTGCCGCGCTTGAGAGCGTTCAAGCCCCTCCCGTGAGCGGCCTGAGCCTTGGTGAATTGGTATGAACCTCTTGCTTTTTCATCAAGTGTCCATTCATGTTGGCATGCCATTTATGTTTGATGCATTTGGCCTCATCTTTGATTGTGTAGGCATTCCAATCTTTGGAGGCCTTCAAGGCCTGGCACAAGAATAAGTCGTTTACTCTCACACATTATTGGTCTCTCATCAAAGACTGCCCCAAGTTCAAAGACCAATATGCCGCTCGTAAGAAGAAAGGAGCGAAGGCTGCCATGGCCGAGGAGGGATAATTGCTCAAGAGGCCGAGGGTGAAGACAAGCTTAAAGGCCGACGAGAAGCGTGATGCGTCTTCCATAGCTTTGCAAGGAACTTTGAAGAACATGATGAGCCAAAAGGAAGTGAGGGGGTGGATTAACGAGTTGCTCGGCTCATTAAGCTTGTGCTCGTTAAGCACATGCTCGTTAAGGCTCGACTCGTTAAGCTCGTTAAGATTAACAAGCGGAAAACCCTGCTCGGCTTGGCTCGTTTGATACACGTTAAGCTCATGAGCGCTCGCAAGTGCTCGTTAGCAGATTTTGATGTGTTATGATCTATAGGATGAGTGGGTAGGTGTGATTTTTAAGAAGGAGGATGGTGACTACAAAAGGAAATGCACTAGTTTGTTGCCCTCTATGCAGATTAGATTGAATAGATAGGCTGAGGTGCTACGAAAACTTTGTCACATAAGATAAAAATATGTGGTGTGTTGCTACTAACGAGATTAACGGGCTACTCGTGAAACTCGTTAGCTTGTTTGTTAAGCTTGTTAAGCTTAACGAGCTGAAATCGATGATCTGTTATGTTCATTAAGAAGTGAGCCACGAGTTTAACGAGCCAAACTATCGAGCGTTCATTAAGCTCACGAGCTATGAGCTTTTGGTCCACGAGCTACGAGCGTTCATTAAGCCCACGAGCTACGAGCTACGAGCTTTGTTTGAAGAACTATGGTTGTCCATTTTGAAGGTTGGTTGCTGTGCCGGCCGCTGGCTTTGTTGCCAATGCCAAAAACTTGTCATTTTGAAGGCTGGCTCATGTGCCGGTCGCTGGCTTTGTTTCTGGACCCAAAAACTTGTCCATTTTGAAGGCTAGCTTGTGTGCCGGTGATACGTCTCCAACATATCTATAATTTTTTTATTGTTCCATGTTGTTATATTATCATTCTTGGATGTTTTACAGTCATTTTATATTATTTTTTGGGACTAACCTATTGACATAGTGCCAAGTGCCGGTTGCTGTTTTTTGCTTGTTTTTTTACATCGCAGAAAATCAATATCAAACAGAGTCCAAATGCAGTGAAACTTTTTGTTGGTTTTTTATGGACCAGAAGACACCCAATGGGCCAGAGAAGCACCTGGTGAAGGAAATATGCCCTAGAGGCAATAATAAAGTTATTATTTATTTCCTTATATCATGATAAATGTTCATTATTCATGCTAGAATTGTATTAACCGGAAACATAATACATGTGTGAATACATAGACAAACAATATGTCACTAGTATGCCTCTACTTGACTAGCTCGTTGATCAGAGATGGTTAAGTTTCCTAACCATAGACAAAGAGTTGTCATTTGATTAATGAGATCACATCATTAGGAGAATGATATGATTGACTTGACCCATTCTGTTAGCTTAGCACACGATCGTTTAGTATGTTGCTATTGCTTTCTTCATGACTTATACATGTTCCTATGACTATGAGATTATGCAACTCCCGTTTACCGGAGGAACACTTTGTGTGCTACCAAACGTCACAACGTAACTGGGTGATTATAAAGGTGCTCTACAGGTGTCTCCGAAGGTACTTGTTGGGTTGGCGTATTTCGAGATTAGGATTTGTCACTCCGATTGTCGGAGAGGTATCTCTGGGCCCTCTCGGTAATGCACATCACTTAAGCCTTGCAAGCATTGCAACTAATGAGTTAGTTGCAGGATGATGTATTATGGAACGAGTAAAGAGACTTGCCGGTAACGAGATTGAAACTAGGTATTGAGATACCGGCGATCGAATCTCGGGCAAGTAACATACCGATGACAAAGGGAACAACGTATGTTGTTATGCGCTCTGACCGATAAAAGATCTTCATAGAATATGTGGGAACCAATATGAGCATCCAGGTTCCGCTATTGGTTATTGACCGGAGATGTGTCTCGGTCATGTCTACATAGTTCTCGAACCTATAGGGTCCGCACGCTTAACGTTTCGATGATAGTAATATTATGAGTTTATATGTTTTGATGTACCTAAGGTTGTTCGGAGTCCCGGATGTGATCACGGACATGACGAGGAGTCTCGAAATGGTCGAGACATGAAGATTGATATATTGTAAGCCTATGTTTGGATATCGGAAGTGTTCCGGGTGAAATTGGGATTTTACCGGAGTACCGGGAGGTTACCGGAACCCCCTGGGAGGTTAATGGGCCTTAGTGGGCCTTTACAGAGAAGAGGAGAGGCGGCCAGGGCCGCGCGCCCCTCCCCCCTAGTCCGAATAGGACAAGGAGAGGGGGGCGGCGCCCCCCCTTCCTTCCTCTCTCCCTCTTCTTTCCCCCTCCCAAGTCCTAATCCAACTAGGAAAGGGGGGGTCCTACTCCCGGTGGGAGTAGGACTCCTCCTAGCACGCCCTCTCTCCTGGCCGGCCGCACCCCCCCTTGATCCTTTATATACAGGGGCAGGGGGGCACCCTAGAGACACAACAATTGATCATTTGATCTTTTAGCCGTGTGTGGTGCCCCCCTCCACCATAGTCCACCTCGATAATACTGTAGCGGTGCTTAGGCGAAGCCCTGCATCGGTAGAACATCATCATCATCACCACGCCATCGTGCTGACGAAACTCTCCCTCAACACTCGGCTGGATCGGAGTTCGAGGGACGAAATCGGGCTGAACGTGTGCTGAACTCGGAGGTGTTGTACGTTCGGTACTTGATCGGTCGGATCGTGAAGATGTATGACTACATCAACCGCGTTGTGATAACGCTTCCGCTTTCGGTCTACGAGGGTACGTGGACAACACTCTCCCCTCTCGTTGCTATGCATCACCATGATCTTGCGTGTGCGTAGAATTTTTTTGAAATACTACGTTCCCTAACAATGGCATCCGAGCCAGGTTTTATGCGTAGATGTCATATACACGAGTAGAACACAAGTGAGTTGTGGGCGATATAAGTCAAACTGCTTACTAGCATGTCATACTTTGGTTCGGCGGTATTGTTGGATGAAGTGGCTCGGGCCGACATTACGCGTATGCTTACGCGAGACCGGTTCTACCGACGTGCTTTGCACAGAGGTGGCTGGCGAGTGTCAGTTTCTCCAACTTTAGTTGAACCGAGTGTGGCTACGCCCGGTCCTTGCGAAGGTTAAAACAACATCAACTTGACAAACTATTGTTGTGGTTTTGATGCGTAGGTAAGAACGGTTCTTGCTAAGCCCGTAGCAGCCACGTAAAATTTGCAACAACAAAGTAGAGGACGTCTAACTTGTTTTTGCAGGGCATGTTGTGATGTGATATGGTCAAGACATGATGCTAAAATTTTATTGTATGAGATGATCATGTTTTGTAACCAAGTTATCGGCAACTGGCAGGAGCCATATGGTTGTCGCTTTATTGTACACAATGCAATCGCCCTGTAATGCTTTACTTTATCACTAAGCGGTATCGATAGTCGTAGAAGCATAATATTTGCAAGACGACAACGATGCTACGATGGAGATCAAGGTGTCGCGCTGGTGACGATGGTGATCATGATAGTGCTTCGGAGATGGAGATCACAAGCACAAGATGATGATGGGCATATCATATCACTTATATTGATTGCATGTGATGTTTATCTTTTATGCATCTTATCTTGCTTTGATTGACGGTAGCATTATAAGATGATCCCTCACTAAATTATCAAAGTATAAAGTGTTCTCCCTGAGTATGCACCATTGCGAAAGTTTTTCGTGCTGAGACACCATGTGATGATTGGGTGTGATAGGCTCTACGTTCAAATACAACGGGTGCAAAACAGTTGCACACGCGGAATACTCAGGTTAAACGTGACGAGGCTAGCATATAACAGATATGGCCTCGGAACACGGAGACCGAAAGGTCGAGCATGAATCATATAGTAGATATGATCAACATAGTGATGTTCACTGTTGAAACTACTCCATCTCACGTGATGATCGGACATGGTTTAGTTGATATGGATCACATGATCACTTAGAGGATTAGAGGGATGTCTATCTAAGTGGGAGTTCTTAAGTAATATGATTAATTAAACTTAAATTTATCATGAACTTAGTACCTGATAGTATCTTGCTTGTCTATGTTGATTGTAGATAGATGGCTCGTGCTGTTGTTCCGTTGAATTTTAATGCGTTCCTTGAGAAAGCAAAGTTGAAAGATGATGGTAGCAATTACACGGACTGGGTCCGTAACTTGAGGATTATCCTCATTGCTGCTCAGAAGAATTACGTCCTGGAAGCACCGCTAAGTGCCAGGCCTTCTGCTGATGCAACTGACAACGTTAAGAACGTCTGGCAGAGCAAAGCTGATGACTACTTAATAGTTCAATGTGCCATGCTTTACGGCTTAGAACCGGGACTTCAACGACGTTTTGAACGTCATGGAGCATATGAGATGTTCCAGGAGTTGAAGTTAATATTTCAAGCAAATGCCCGGATTGAGAGATATGAAGTCTCCAATAAGTTCTACAGCTGCAAGATGGAGGAGAATAGTTCTGTCAGTGAGCATATACTCAAGATGTCTGGGTACTGCAATCACTTGATTCAACTGGGAGTTAATCTTCCGGATGATAGCGTCATTGATAGAATTCTCCAATCACTACCACCAAGCTACAAGAGCTTTGTGATGAACTATAATATGCACGGGATGGATAAGACAATTCCCGAGCTCTTTGCAATGCTAAAGGCAGCGGAGGTAGAAATCGAGAAGGAGCATCAAGTATTGATGGTCAATAAGACCACCAGTTTCAAGAAAAAGGGCAAAGGGAAGAAGAAGGGGAACTTCAAAAAGAACAACAAGCAAGTTGCTGCTCAGGAGAAGAAACCCAAGTATGGACCTAAGCCCGAGACTGAGTGCTTCTACTGCAAGCAGACTGGTCACTGGAAGCAGAACTGCCCCAAGTATTTGGCGGATAAGAAGGATGGCAAGGTGAACAAAGGTATATGTGATATACATGTTATTGATGTGTACCTTACTAATGCTCGCAGTAGCACCTGGGTATTTGATATTCGTTCTGTTGCTAATATTTGCAACTCGAAACAGGGGCTACAGATTAAGCGAAGATTGGCTAAGGACGAGGTGACGATGCGCGTGGGAAATGGTTCCAAAGTCGATGTGATCGCGGTCGGCATGCTACCTCTACATCTACCTTCGGGATTAGTATTAGACCTAAATAATTGTTATTTGGTGCCAGTGTTGAGCATGAACATTATATCTGGATCTTGTTTGATGCGAGACGGTTATTCATTTAAACCAGAGAATAATGGTTGTTCTATTTATATGAGTAATATCTTTTATGGTTATACACCCTTGAAGAGTGGTCTATTTTTGTTGAATCTCGATAGTAGTGATACACATATTCATAATATTGAAGCCAAAAGATGCAGAGCTGATATTGATAGTGCAACTTATTTGTGGCATTGCTGTTTAGGTCATATCGGTGTAAAATGCATGACGAAACACCATACTGATGGACTGTTGGAACCACTTGATTATGAATCACTTGGTACTTGCGAGCCGTGCCTCATGGGCAAGATGACTAAAACATGGTTCTCCGGTACTATGGAGAGAGCAACATATTTGTTGGAGATCATACATACAGATGTATGTGGTCCGATGAATGTTGAGGCTCGTGGCGGATATCGTTATTTTCTCACCTTCACAGATGATTTAAGCGGATATGGGTATATCTACTTACTGAAGCATAAGTCTGAAACGTTTGAAAAGTTCAATGAATTTCAGAGTGAATTTGAAAATCATCTAACAAGAAAATAAATTTCTACGATCTGATCGTGGAGGAGAATATTTGAGTTATGAGTTTGGTCTTCATTTGAGACAATGCGGAATAGTTTCGCAACTCACGCCACACGGAACACCACAGCGTAATGGTGTGTCTGAACGTCCCACAACGTGCAATGAAGAATCACTCCAAAGTTCCTATCTAGCGAAGAACATAAGACTAAATTGTTTGTAGGGTACGAAACCACCTCAAAGCTGTTCTTTCTAATCAATCTATCCTAGAGTTCATACTAAAATAACACGAAGCTATTCTTTCTGATCGATCTAACCAAGAGTTCGTACTAAAATAACACCAAAGCAAATTCAGATTCATAATATTCAATCCAACATAAAGAACCTCAAAGAGTGCCCCAAGATTTCTATCAGAGAAACAAAGACAAGAACATGCATCAACCCCTATGCAGAGATTACCCCAATGTCACATCAGGAATCCGCAATTGAGTGCCAAAACATATATCAAGTGAATCAATATGATACCCCATTGTTAGCACGAGTATTCATATGCAAGACATACATAAAGTGTTATCAAATCCATAAAAGTATTCAATCCGATAAGAACGTAATCTCAAAGGGAAAAACTCAATTCATCACAACAAGATAGAGAGGGGAAAACACCATATGACCCGACTATATTAACAAAGCCCGTGATACATCAAGATCGTGACATCTCAAGAACACAAGAGAGAGAGAGAGAGAGAGAGACTAAACACATAGCTACTGGTACAAACCATCATCCCCGAGGGTGGACTACTCCCTCCTCATCATGGTGGCCGCCGGGATGATGAAGATGGCCACCGGAGATGATTTCCCCCTCCGGTAGGGTGCCGGGAACGGGTCTAGATTGGTTTTCGGTGGCTACATAGCCTTGCGGCGATGAAACTTCTGATCTAGGTAAACTCCCGAGGGTTTTGGAATTTTTAGGGTAAAGAGGGGGTGTGGGAGGCCACCAAGGTGGGCACAACTCACCTGGGCGTGCCTAGGCCCCTAGGCGCGCCATGGTGGGTTGTGCCCCCTCGGGGCACCCCCCCAGGTGCTGCTCTGGCCCATCCTGGGTCTTCTGGTCCATAAAAAATCTCCAAAAAGTTTCGCGGTGTTTGGACTCCGTTTGATATTGATTTCATGCGATGTAAAAAACAAGCAAAAACAGCAACTCGCACCAGGCATTGGGTCAACAGGTTAGTCCCAAAAAGTGATATAAAGTTGCTATAAAATGATTGTAAAACATCCAAGATTGATAAAATAACAGCATGAATACTTTATAAATTATAGATACGTTGGAGACGTAACAATATGATGTTGCTACAGAGAGTTTCTATTGGGGAATGTAGCAATAATTCAAAATTTTCCTACATGTCACCAAGATCAATCTAGGAGATACTAGCAACGAGAGAGAGGGAGTGCATCTTCATACCCTTGAAGATCGCTAAGCGGAAGCGTTACAAGAACGCGGTTGGTGGAGTCATACATGTAGCGATTCAGATCACGGTCTATTCCGATCTAAGCACCGAACAACGGCGCCTCCGCATTCAACACACGTACAGCCCGGGGACGTCTCCTCCTTCTTGGTCCAGCAAGGGGGGAGGAGAAGTTGAGGGAGAACTCCGACAGCACGACGACGTGGTGGTGATGGAGCTCGTGGTTCTCCGGCAGGGCTTCGCCAAGCGCTATGGAGGAGGAGGTGTAGGAGAGGGGGAGGGGCTGCGCGAGGGGAAGGGTGTGATAACCCACAAGTATAGGGGATCGCAATAATTTTCGAGGGTAGAGTATTCAACCCAAATTTATTGATTCGACACAAAGGGAGCCAAAGAATATTCTCAAGTATTAGCAGCTGAGTTGTCAATTCAACCACACCTGGAAACTTAATATTTGCAGCAAGGTATTTAGTAGTAGAGTAATATGATAGTAGTGGTAACGGTGGCAAAAGTAATAGTAGCAAAAGTAATATTTTTGAGTTTTATAGTGATTGTAACAGTAGCAGCGGAAAAGTAAATAAGCGAAGAACAATATATGGAAAAGCTCGTAGGCAATGGATCGGTGATGGAGAATTATGTCGGATGCGATTATTCATGCAACAGTTATAACATAGGGTGACACAGAACTAGCTCCAATTGATCAATGTAATGTAGGCATGTATTCCGAATATAGTCATACGTGCTTATGGAAAGAACTTGCATGACATCTTTTCTCCTACCGTCCCGTGGCAGCGGGGTCCTAGTGGAAACTAAGGGATATTAAGGCCTCCTTTTAATAGAGTACCAGACCAAAGCATTAACACATACTGAATACATGAACTCCTCAAACTACGGTCATCACCGGGAGTGGTCTCGATTATTGTCACTTCGGGGTTGCCGGATCATAACACATAGTAGGTGAATATAGACTTGCAACATAGGATCAAGAACTCTCATATATTGATGAAAACATAATAGGTTCAGATCTGAAATCATGGCACTCGGGCCCAAGTGACAAGCATTAAGCATAGCAAAGTCATAGCAACATCAATCTCAGAACATAGTGGATACTAGGGATCAAAGCCTAACAAAACTAACTCGATTACATGATAAATCTCATCCAACCCATCACTGTCTAGCAAGCCTACGATGGAATTACTCATGCACGGTGGTGAGCATCATGAAATTGGTGATGGAGGAAGGTGGGTGATGACGATGGCGACGGATTCCCCTCTCCGGAGCCCCGAACTGACTCCAGATCAGCCCTCCCGAGAGAGTTTAGGGCTTGGCGGCGGCTCCGTGTCGTAAAACGTGATGAATCCTTCTCTCTGATTTTTTCTCCCCGAAAGTGAATATATGGAGTCAAGGTTGAGGTCGGTGGAGCGCCAGGGGGCCCACGAGGCAGGGGGCGCGCCCAGGGGGGGCAGGCGCGCCCCCACCCTCGTGGACAGGTGGAGTCCCCCCTGACGTGGATTCTTCTTCTAGTATTTTTTATATATTCCAAAATAATTCTCCGTTGATTTTTAGGTCATTCCGAGAACTTTTATTTCTGCACAAAAATAACACCATGGCAATTCTGCTGAAAACAGCGTCAATCCGGGTTAGTTCCATTCAAATCATGCAAGTTAGAGTCCAAAACAAGGGCAAAAGTGTTTGGAAAAGTAGATACGACGGAGACGTATCAACTCCCCGAAGCTTAAACCTTTGCTTGTCCTCAAGCAATTCAGTTGATAAACTGAAAGTGATAACGAAAAACTTTGAAAACTTTGTTTGCTCTTCCTGTTGTAAATATGTAAAGCCAGCATTCAAGTTTTCAGCAAAGATTATGAACTAACCATATTCACAATAACACTTAGGTCTCATGTTTACTCATATCAATGGCATAATTAACTAGCGAGCAATAATAATAAATCTCGGATGACAACACTTTCTCAAAACAATCATGATATGATATAACAAGATGGTATCTCGCTAGCCCTTTCTGAGATCACAAAACATAAATGCAGAGCACCTTTAAAGATCAAGGACTGACTAGACATTGTAATTCATGGTAAAAGAGATCCAGTCAAGTCATACTCAATGTAAACTAACAGTACTGAATGCAAATGACAGAGGTGCTCTCCAACTAGTGCTTTTTAATAAGAGGATGATGACTTAACATAAAAGTAAATGGATAGGCCCTTCGCACAGGGAAGCAGGGATTTGTAGAGGTGCCAGAGCTCAGTTTTGAAATAGATATGAATAATATTTTGAGCGCTATACTTTCATTGTCAACATAACAACCGAGAGATCTCAATATCTTCCATGCTACACACATTATAGGCGGTTCCCAAATAGAATGGTAAAGTTTATACTCCCCCTCCACCAACAAGCATCAATCCATGGCTTGCTCGAAACAACGAGTGCCTCCAACTAACAACAATCCTGGGGGAGTTTTGTTTGCAGTTATTTTGATTTGATTTGCATAAAGCATGGGACTGGGCATCCCGGTGACCAGCCATGTTCTCGTGAGTGAGGAGCGGAGTCCACTCCTCCTGAGAATAACCCGGCTAGCATGGAAGATACAGACAGCCCTGGTTGATACATGAGCTATTCGAGCATACAAAACAGAATGTTTATTTGAAGGTTTAGAGTTTGGTACATACACATTTACTTGGAACGGCAGGTAGATACCGTATATAGGTAAGTATGGTGGACTCATATGGAACAACTTTGGGGTTTATGGAATTGGATGCACAAGCAGTATTCCCGCTTAGTACAAGTGAAGGCTAGAAAAATACTGGGAAGCGACCAGCTAGAGAGCGACAACAGTCATGAACATGCATTAAAATTAATCAACACCGAATGCAAGCATGAGTAGGATATAATGCACCATGAACATAAATATCGTAGAGGCTATGTTGATTTTGTTTCAACTACATGCGTGAACATGTGCCAAGTCAAGCCACTCGAATCATTCAAAAGAGGATACCACCCTATCATACCAGATCACAACCATTTTAATAGCATGTTGGCATGCAAGGTAAACCATTATAAGCTCCTAGCTAATTAAGCATGGCATAAGAAACTATAATCTCTAATTGTCATTGCAAACATGTTTATTCATAATAGGCTGAATCAGGAACGATGAACTAGTCATATTTACAAAAAAAAGAGAGGTCGAGTTCATACCAGCTTCTCTCATCTCAATCATTTCATCATATAATCATCATTATTGCCTTTCACTTGCACGACCGAATAGTGTGGAAAATAACAATAGTGCACGTGCATTGGACTAAGCTGGAATCTGCAGGCATTCAATTCAAGAGAGAAGACAACGTAATATGGGCTCTTGGTTAGATCAACAATAATACATATGAGAGCAACTCAACATTTTAATCATGGTCTTCTCCTATCGACCCCCAAAGAAAAGAAAAGAAGTAAAACTATTTACACGGGAAAGCTCCCAACAAGCAAAAGAAGAACATGAAATCTTTTTGGGTTTTCTTTTAATTACTACTACAAGCAATAAAGTAAACTAGTTAAAAGCTACAACTAAATTTTTTTGGTTTTTCTTAAGGTTTATCAAACACACAAGAAGAAAGCATAAAAAGGGAAAATAAACTAGCATGGATGATACAGTGAAAAAGTATGAGCACCGACAACTAGCATGAGTGTGTGAACATAAATGTAATGTCGGTGAGAAATACGTACTCCCCCAAGCTTAGGCTTTTGGCCTAAGTTGGTCTATGGCCACAACTAGCCTGGAAGATATCCAAAGTTGTAGTTGGGGTCGTACTGAGATGCAGCGGCAATTTCCTGATGAGCTGCAGCTTGGAGGTGAGTTGTCTCCGCCCTCCTCTCGTACTCGGTCGCCTCCTCCCTGGTTATAAAATATCGCCTCTTTGCCTGAAAGTCAAAGAAAGTAGGAGCGGGGAGGGCGACGTGATAGGTGTGTCGTTTGTCAAAGATTAGTAGGTACTGGAGGAACTGATCGTTCCTCTCAACAAACTGATGACAAACCATAGCCTCATAATCTAAATAAGAAGGAGGCAACTCAATATCATCTCCACGTATGGGTATCTCAAGAAAGTTAGCTATACGAGTTGCATAAATTCCACCAAAGAAATCTCCATGAATATGATTATTATGCAACCTACGTGCAACAATGGCTCCCAAATTATAATGTTTATCTCCTAATACAGCACTCCTGAGAACACTGAGATCAGGGACACACATGTGACATGCTTCATCCTTACCATTGATGCACCCACCTATGAAGAGAGCAAAATAATGTATAGCGGGAAAATGAATGCTCCATATGGTAGCTTGTGTTATATCTCTAGACTCCCCCACATTTATACTAGCAAGAAAATCTCTAAACTTAGATTTGCGAGGCTCACTGGTGCTACCCCATTGTGGAAGTTTACAAGAAGTGTTAAAATCTTCTAAGTCCATAGTAGAAGAATTTTCATAAAGATCAAATAGGACAGTCTGATAATTGTGTGATGATGAAAATTTAAACCTTCTCACAAATGAATCAGTTAAATAGAGGTATTGACGACACTTATCTGCCTCGAAGCTCTCCAGATCAGCATTATGCACATATGCGTCAAATTCCTCCTTGATTCCTGCTCGAACCATGAAGTCCTCTGACGGCCATTCACAAGGCCGCAGTTGAGAGTCCCTCGGTGGTTCATCATCCGGCTCACGCATTGCGGGCCTGGGTCCTTGCTTCCTTGAAGAACCACCTTGGTACATTTTCCTAAACATATTTCCTCCTCTGAAAAATTTCTGAAATTTTTAGTAACTTCAAAATAAAAGTGAACCAAACTCAACAAAATTGATAGCAACTACTCCCACAAGTGCCTAGAGACTATATCATGCATTAAAACTACTTTTGACCATATAAATTTGACATGCAAGCTCAAGAACAGGGTCACCTAAGCAGCAAAAATTTGCAATAAATATATCACTAGAACAAAAACTAATTGGACCATTGGAGGAGTCACATACCAAAGAACAATCCCCCAAAGCAGTATTGTGAATGGAGCTTTGAGCAAGGAGATCGAAAATGGCAGCAAAATGAGCTAGAACTCGTGCTTGAGCTGGTTAGTGATTTTTTTAGGAGGAAGAAGGAATGTGTGGTGGCTGGAATAAGTGGAGGGGAGCCACCATAGGCCCACGAGGCAGGGGCGCGCGCCCAGGACCCTCGTGGCCAGGTGCTTGCTCCCCTATTGTGTTCTCAGTGCCAGATATTCTCAATTATTCCAGAAAAATAATATTTAAATTTTAGGGCATTTGGAGAATTTTTATTTTTGGGTATTTTTTATTGCATGGATAATTCATAAAACAGACAGAATATACTATTTTTGCTTTATTTAATATAAATAACAGAAAGTAAAAAGAGGGTACAGAGAGTTGTGTTTTCTAAATTCATCCATCTCATGCTCATAAAAAGGAATCCACTAACAAGGTTGATCAAGTCTTGTTAACAAACTCATTCTGAATAACATGGAACCGGAGAAATTTCGAATAATGTCGCGGAATTGTCACGGCAGATGTCCTAGTGTGAGGACTTAGTAGTGCCACAATAGTTTCAGATTCATAGCCATAGAAAGGATCAGATTCAACCAAAGTAATTATATCAGGGTCGATAGAGAATTCATAATCCTTATCAGTAACAAAGATAGGTGAAGTAGCATAAGCGGGATCATATTTCATTCTAGCATTCAGTGATTTTTGTTTCAGCTTAGCTAATAGTTTCTTAAGATCACTCCTATCATTGCAAGCAAGAAAGTCTAGTAGTTTGTTCATCCATAACATAACCCTCAGGAACAACAGGTAATTCATATCTAGGGGGAGAATCTTCATCATCACTTTCATGAATATTATCAGTTTCAATAATTTCATTCTCTCTAGCCCTAGCAAGTTGTTCATCAAGAAATTCACCAAGTGGCACAGTGGTATCAAGCATAGAAGTAGTTTCATCATAAGTATCATGCATAGCAAAAGTGGCATCATCAATAATATGCGACATATAAGAATTAATAGCAGAAGCATGTTTAGGTGTCGCAAGTTCACTCAAAACAGAAGGTGAATCAAGTGCAGAGCTAGATGGCGGTTCCTTACCTCCCCTCATAGTTGAGGGAAAAATATTGGTTCTTTGATCTTTCAAGTTCTTCATAGTAATAAAAAGATATAAATCCCAAGTGACTCAAAGAATAGAGCTATGCTCCCCGGCAATGGTGCCAGAAAATAGTCTTGATAACCCACAAGTATAGGGGATCGCAACAGTTTTCAAGGTTGAGTATTCAACCCAAATTTATTGATTCGACACAAGGGGAGCCAAATAATATTCTCAAGTATTAGCAGCTGAGTTGTCAATTCAACCACACCTGGAAACTTAATATCTGCAGCAAGGTATTTAGTAGCAGAGTAATATGATAGTAGTGGTAAAGGTGGCAAAAGTAATAGTAGCAAAAGTAATATTTTTTGGGTTTTATAGTGATTGTAACAGTCGCAGCGGAAAAGTAAATAAGCGAAGAACAATATATAGAAAAGCTCGTAGGCAATGGATCGGTGATGGAGAATTATGCCGGATGTGATTATTCATGCAACAGTTATAACATAGGGTGACACGGAACTAGCTCCAGTTCATCAATGTAATGTAGGCATGTATTCCAAATATAGTCATACGTGCTTATGGAAAGAACTTGCATGACATCTTTTGTCCTACCCTCCCGTGGCAGCGGGGTCCTAATGGAAACTAAGGGATATTAAGGCCTCCTTTTAATATAGTACCGGACCAAAGCATTAACACATAGTGAATACATGAACTCCTCAAACTACGGTCATCACCGGGAGTGGTCCCGATTATTGTCACTTTGGGGTTGCCGGATCATAACACATAGTAGGTGACTATAGACTTGCAAGATAGAATCAAGAACTATCATATATTGACGAAAACACAATAGGTTCAGATCTGAAATCATGGCACTCGGGCCCTAGTTACAAGCATTAAGCATAGCAAAGTCATAGCAACATCAATCTCACAACATAGTGGATCCTAGGGATCAAACCCTAACAAAACTAACTCGATTACATGATTAATCTCATCCAACCCATCACCGTCCAGCAAGCCTATGATGGAATTACTCACGCACGGCGGTGAGCATCATGAAACTGGTGGAGGAGGAAGGTTGATTCTGACAATGGCGACGGATTCCCCTCTCCGGAGCCCTGAACGGACTCCAGATCAGTCCTCCCGAGAGAGTTTAGGGCTTGGCGGCGGCTCCATATCGTAAAACATGATGAATCCTTCTCTCTGATTTTTCTCTCCGAAAGTGAATATATGGAGTCAAGGTTGAGGTCGGTGGAGCGTCAGGGGGGCCACGAGGCAGGGGGGGCGCCCCCACCCTCGTGGACAGGTGGAGTCCCCCCTGACGTGGATTCTTCTTCGAATATTTTTTATATATTCCAAAATAATTCTCCGTTGATTTTCAGGTCAGTCCGAGAACTTTTGTTTCTGCACAAAAATAACACAATGGCAATTCTACTGAAAACAGCGTCAGTTCGGGTTAGTTCCATTCAAATCATGCAAGTTAGAGTCCAAAACAAGGGCAAAAGTGTTTGGAAAAGTAGATACGACGGAGACGTATCAGGGTGCGGCTGCCCTCTCTCTCCCTCACTATATATAGGGGTAAGGGGGAGGAGGAGGCGCCCTGGGGTTTCCCTAGGGTAGGTGCGGCGGCCACAGGGGAAAACCTAGATGGGTTTGGGCGCCCCCACCCCTAGGAAACTTGCCCCCCAAGCAGGGAGGGGTGGCTGCCCTAGGGGAGGCGTCCCCACCTCTCCAGGTTACGTGAGATGGGGTGGGAGGGGCGCTCAGCCCCTTAGTGGGCTGATGTTCCCCCTCCACTTGGCCCATAAGGCTCCCCAATGCTTGCCGGGGCCTCCGAAACCCCTTTCAGACACGCTGGTCGTCACCCGGTACCCCCGAAACAATTCCGGACTCCAATACCCTTCATACAATATATTGATCTTCACGTCTACACCATTCTGGAACACCTCGTCATGTCCGGGATCACATCCGGGACTCGAACAACCTTCGGTAACCACATACTATTTCCCATAACAACTCTAGCGTCACTGAACCTTAAGTGTGTAGACCCTACGGGTTCGGGAACTGTAAGTGCATCTAGTGCCACCCCTAGTTGGTTTTGGAGTATTGATGACAAACCCAGTTGAGGGACTAATGTGTTTGTGAGAATTGCAGGATAACACAGGTAGAAGTCCCTCATTGATTCGGTTTTCTTACCAGAGATGACCCCTAAAAATGTAAGAAGACATTGAAGACAAAGGCGGTATGTGAAGACATTCACATTGAAGACTATGACAAGAGAAGACATCGCATGAAGACTATGGAGCACGAAGACTTAGTTCTTTCGTCGTTCTTTTTCTTCTTTGTTGAGTCATAGGAACCACCGTACTGTTAAGTGGGGTCCAAGAGAACCAGTCAGAATGACTGAAGTGATGCCTAACCAAAATCCTATGTCTTCGAGTGAAGACTATGAGAGCAAATCTTGTCCAGAGTTGGATAAGTCAGCTTTGCTTGTAGCCCAAGTAAAGTTGCCGTGTGTGTTTGAAATCTGACCGGTGGAACACGTGTCAGTTCCTTAGTGATCCAGGGTCATTTTGGACAAATCAGGTCAGGTTGCCTAGTGGCTATAAATAGCCCACCCCCTACAACCATAAACGGTTGGCTGCTCAGAGTTAGAGTATGGCTTTTGTTGTTTGAGAGCAACCCACCTCGAAGCCTTTGAGAGAGAATTCCTTGCGAGGATAAAGCCCTAAACACCCAGAGCCAAAGAGTGTTAGGCATCACTTAAGTCTTCCTGTCTGTGTGATCTAAAGACTTATTACACTTGAGGACTGTGAATCCTCCAGCCGGTTAGGCGTTGCATTCTGAGCATCCAAGAGTCATTGTGGATCACCGATGAACGAAGTCTGTGAAGGTTTGGAAGTCTACCTTGAAGACTTACCAGAGTGATTGGGCGAGGACTGGGTGTCCTTAGCTCAAGGGGAATAAGGTGAAGACGAGGTCTTCTGAGTTGAATCTCAGCCTCCCCAACCAGACGTACAGTTGTCACAACAATTGGAACTGGTCCAACAAATCATTGTCTTCAACGAGTCATTGTTTTCATCCTTCCCTTCCCTTTGCTTACTGTTGGTCCTTGTGAAGTCATTGTATGATTGCATTATCTTTTGTCTTCACTAAGTGACTACTTGTACTGATTGGCTTCACAATATCTTCCTACCTGATCTTACTGCCTAGCTGCTATTAGTCATTATGCTTTCACTTCATTGAATACTTGACTATGGTTTGCCTAGTGTAGTCTACCTTCCGCTGCATGGTAATAGGTTTATTTCTATCATTTGTCTTCGAAACTTCCATGTTTTGAAGACTTTCATAAAAATCGCCTATTCACCCCCCCTCTAGTCGATCACTAGCACTTTCAATTGGTATCAGAGCAAGGTACTCCCTTGTTCTGTGTGATTCGGTTTAACCACCTGGAGTTTTAGCTATGTCGACTACAGGGATAATTAAGGTCTCCGCTGCTTGCCCCGTCTTTGATGGAACTGAATATCCCTACTGGAAGAATAAGATGCACATGCATCTTGAAGCCATTGATGTCGACCTATGGTATGTCATCAAGAATGGCGTTCCCAAGGCTAGTGAAGGTGTCACCGCTGCTGATGTCAAGAAGTTCGTTCAACTGGACTCCACTGCCAAGAACATCATCTGTGGTCATCTGACCAAAGGACAGTATGGCCGCATGAGTGCTTTGGAAACATCTAAGCTAGTCTAGGACTGGCTCTCCAAGGTCAATGAAGGCGTCTCAACCCAGAGAGATCAGAGAATCAATGTCCTTTGCAACCTCTTCAATCGCTTCAAGAGAAATGACAAGGAGAACATCCAACTCACTAACATCACTAATGAGCTTCAAGCTCTCGGCACCACTGAGATCACCAAGCATGAAGTCGTCAAGACACTCCTGAGATCACTTGACAGCTCATTTGACACCCTAGCCCTAATGATTCAAGAACATCCTGATTTCAAGACACTCGATCCGTCTGACATACTTGAGAGGCTCAACACACATGAGTTTTAGCTTTCTGAGAAAAGAGACATCTACGGTCCCAACTATGGGCGAACTCGTGCCTTGAAGGCAAAAGTTGTCTCCTCATCTAAAGAAGAATCTAACAGCAGTTCTGATGATCCTGAAGACATTGGAAAGGAGCTTGCTATGCTTGTGAAGAAGTTCCAAAAATTCACCAAGAAGAAAGGCTTCAGAAAGTCTTCACGATCAAGCTCAAGAAATGATGAAGCTTCTGCTCATGACTACAAGAAGAGAACATGCCACAAGTGTAAGAAACCTGGCCACTACATCTCTGAGTGTCCGCAGTGGGACAATGAGAACAACAAGAAGAATAAGAGCAAGGAATATGACTCTGACGACAAGAAGAAGAAGAAATACTCAAAGTCTTCTTCCAAGTCTTCCTCAAAGTCTTCATCACACAAGAAGAGCTCATCTGGCAAGGCACGTGCGTTTGTTGGCAAGGAAATGGATTCAGAGGAGGAGTCCGCTTCTGAGGAGGCGGAGGTGGAGTCTGAGGAGGAGTCCAATTCTGGCGTTGCGAGTCTGGCTACAGCATACGTTGCCAAGTCCATCTTCAACACTGAAGACAATGACTTCATCACCGACACCGATGAAAATGACAAGGACTACTCCGCTCCTACCTACTGCTTCATGGCACGCGGTGCCAAGGTAAACATACGCACTGCTCACTATCAAACTTCTAGTGAAGATGACTCTGATTGTGGTTCCAAACCCAGCTACAAAACACTTGCTAAAATTGCAACTGAACAACAGAAAGCTATGGAACATATTCAAAAACTGTTAGACAAAAGCGATGATCTGTTAGACGCTGAAATGACTCGATCTCAGTCCTTAATTGAAGACATAAAAAATCTTCACGTTAAGTATGAGGAACTCGAAAGTCGTCATGAAACGCTCTCAACAACTCATGAAAAGCTTTCCTATGATTATCTTCAAAGGAAGCAAGATCTTGAGAAATTGAGAGCGGCTCATGAAGATCTTCAAAAGGAAAACGAGTCACTTCGCGCCGAACAGATCAGTTCCGCTCAGGAAGGATTTGAACCACCATGTCTTAAATGCATTGAGCGTGACAATGCTACTTCTTTTGCTGAGTGTTCTACTGCTGCTACTATTGCAATATCTTTAACTGTTGATGTGGTAACTAACCCCTCTGCTGAGGATACCACTGGTATTGTTGATGAGAATTCTAGGTTGAAGACATTGCTTGAAACAGGGATGTACAAAAGTATCAAAGGGCATCAGACACTATGTGATGTCCTCAAAAGGCAGATCTTGAACCGAAACCCTAGGAAAGAGGGTGTTGGGTTCGAAAGGAAAATGAATGCTGATGGCTCTTACTGGAAACCTGAGCAGTACCCCAAAATCACATGGGTTGCTGCAAAGGAACCTTCAGCGGATCCATCCACCCTATCTGGCTTCACTTGTGCTAATCCCATTGTTATTGATGAATCCTTTGATGCAAACTATAAACTGTTTAAGAATCAGAATGGTGAAGTGTTTGCCAGGTATATTGGTACTAACTGCAGGAATGGACCACCTATGAAGAAGATCTGGGTGCCGAAAAGGTGTTTGGAGAATCTTCCTGTGAATGTCATCATGACACCACAGGTGAAGAAGAAAAACCCCAGACCACAGGCTTCATACGGTCCAAAGGCTTCATACAGACAGAGGACTCACCTGAGTCGCACTAACGCAAATGTTTTGCAGGGAAACCATACTCAGGCCTATGAATATGAGCGCGTTTCATCAAACCGCCATGTTCATAAGACCAAGAACTATTCTGCTTATTCTTATGAGTACTATTGTCCACCTGCAAGACTTTTTGCTAGGGCTCCAAAGCCAAAGTTCTCAAATGCTGCACTTAGACTCATTGCTTCGAAGCCACCCTTGAAGATGTGGGTGGCTAAGAAAGCTTAACTCTCTTTTGCAGGGAAAGGCCTCCAGCCGAAAACCAAAATCGTCTGATGCTATTGCTGGGGACCTTAAACATCTTGTAGGGCGCAAGACAAATGCCCAAATGGTCTTATTATGTACTTTGTTCCTGAATCGCTTGCTACTCGCCCTATCAGTCCAAATCTTGATCTAAGCTTTCATAATCCACTGGTTTGTCAAATGTTTTTGCTTCACAATTCTCTTCGTGAAGCCTATCCCCCTAACTGCACTGTAGGGTATGACACCAGCTGCTTCAGAATGGATTATTGATATTGGGTTTATCAATCGCATGACTGGCAAGCGAAGCCTTCTTATGGACTCAACACTACGTCCATCTGACAAAAGTCACATCACATTTGCTGACACTGGTAAAAGCAAGGTATTGGGTCTAGGTAGAGTTGCAATGTCAAAGGATCATCACATGGATAAAGTCATGCTTGTTGAATCCCTTGGTTTCATCTTAATGTCTGTTTCAATGCTTTGCGATTTAAACATGATTGTGATGTTTGGAAAATATTGTTGCCTTGTACTAATGGAATCTGACAAGTCTCTAGTGTTTGAAGGGTATCGGAAAAATGATATTTACATGGTAGATTTCTCAGCAGGACCACAACTTGCCGTATGTCTTCTAGCAAAAGCTTCTGAATGCTGGCTCTGGCATCGGAGGCTAGGACATGCTGGCATGAGGAACCTCCACACCCTTGCAAGGAAGAAGCATGTCATAGGCATCGAGGGCGTCAAGTTCAAGAAGGATCACTTATGCGGTGCCTGTGAAGCAGGAAAGACGATGAGGGCCAAGCATCCCTCGAAGACAATCATGACAACAACTCAACCCTTCGAACTGCTCCACATGGATCTTTTCGGTCCCACTCATTACTCAACTCTTACTACTACTGCTTGTCTCTATGGCTTTGTCATTGTTGATGATTATTCAAGATATACTTGGGTGCATATAATCCTCTACAAGACTAAAGTGCAGGATGTCTTCAGACGCTTCGCCAATCGAGCCATGAACAACTATGGCGTCAAGATCAAGCACATCAGAAGTGACAATGGCACTGAATTCAAGAACACTGGTCTAGACACTTATCTTGATACTTTGGGCATTACACATGAATTCTCAGCTCCGTACACACCACAGCAGAATGGCGTCGTGGAACGCAAGAACAGAACACTTATTGAGATGGCCTGGACGATGC
The DNA here is from genome assembly GCF_018294505.1 of Triticum aestivum. Lineage (NCBI taxonomy): Eukaryota > Viridiplantae > Streptophyta > Magnoliopsida > Poales > Poaceae > Triticum > Triticum aestivum. The sequence goes on along the minus strand of NC_057809.1, from coordinate 565,452,543 downwards.
TTGATGAATACAAGACTCCAAGAAAGTTCTGGCCTGAGGCCATAGATACTGCATGCCATATCATCAATCATGTTTATCTTCACAAGCTTCTCAACAAGACATCCTATGAGCTCCTTACTGGCAAGAAGCCAAATGTCAGTTACTTCAGAGTATTTGGTGCCAGGTGCTGGATCAAGGATCAACATCACACTTCAAAATTTGCACCAAAAGCACATGAAGGTTTTATGCTTGGATATGGAAAGGATTCTCACTCCTACAGAGTCTTCAACCTCTTTCATTATAAAGTGGTTGAAACAGTGGATGTGCGGTTCGATGAGACTAACGGCTCACAAAGAGAGCACCTGCCAAATGTGCTAGATGAAGTTCCATCCAATGAATCAATCAAACTTATGGGAACTGGAGAAATCATACCTTTTGAAGCTCAGCCTAAAGAGGAACTTATCATCTCCGCACCTGATCAACCTGAAGACAATGATCAAACTGAAGACAATGCTCATCCTGAAGACAATCCTTCTAACGATGATAATGATCAGCAAGAGCAAAATCTTCGTCCTGTGCATCCTCGTGTCGCAAATGAAGTACAGATTGAGAGAATAATTGATAGCATCAATGCACCAGGTCCACTCACTCGTTCAAGAGCAACACAGCTAGCAAATTTCTGTGGGCACTTCGCATTTGTCTCAATATCTGAACCCAAGAAAGTTGAAGAAGCCTTCATGGAACCTGAATGGATTCAAGCTATGCAAGAAGAGCTTCAACAGTTTGAGCTGAATAATGTATGGGAACTGGTTAAGTGTCCTGATCCTCGCAAGCACAATATAATAGGCACCAAATGGATATATCGCAACAAGCAAGATGAGCATGGTCAAGTTGTCAGAAACAAAGCTCATCTCGTTGCTCAAGGGTACACTCAAGTTGAAGGGATTGACTTTGATGACACATTTTCTCCTGTGGCCAGACTTGAAGCCATACGCATACTGCTGGCCTATGCAAATCATCATAACATTCTTCTGTATCAAATGGATGTGAAGAGCGCTTTTCTCAATGGCAAGATTGACGAAGAAGTGTATGTTGCACAACCGCCTGGCTTTGAAGATCCAAAACATCCTGACATGGTGTACAAGCTCAACAAGGCACTGTATGGCCTCAAACAAGCCCCTCGGGCTTGGTATGACACACTCAAATACTTCCTGAAGAGCAAAGGCTTCAAACCTGGTTCCCTTGACCCCACTCTCTTCACGAAGACACATGATGGTGAACTGTTTGTGTGCCAAATATATGTGGATGACATTATCTTCGGCTGCACCAATCAGAAATACACAGACAAGTTTGGATATATGATGCAAGAGCAATATCAGATGTCCATGATGGGTGAGCTGAAGTTCTTCCTTGGTCTTCAAATACGTCAGTAACGCAACGACATCTTCATATCTCAAGAGAAGTACCTCAAAGATTACCTGAAGAAATTTGGGATGCAAGACTGCAAAGGCTTCACGACGCCAATGCCAGCCAAACATCATCTGGGTCCCGACGACAATGGTAAAGAGTTCGATCAAAAGGTATATCACTCCATGATTGGTTCCTTGCTTTATTTATGTGCATCTAGGCCAGATATCATGCTTAGTGTTTACATGTGTGCTCGATTCCAAGCGGCACCAAAGGAATCGCATCACTTAGCTGTGAAGCGAATTCTCAGATATTTGGCTCACACCCCAACATTAGGACTATGGTATCCAAAGGGCTCAGAATTTGATCTGGTTGGATTCTCAGATGCTAATTATGCTGGTGACAAGGTGGATCGCAAGTCTACATCACGCACATGTCATTTTCTGGGACGATCACTTGTATGTTGGTCTTCAAAGAAGCAGAACTGTGTATCTCTCTCCACTGTGAATCTGAATACATTGCTGCTGGATCTTGCTGCGCTCAGCTTTTATGGATGAAGCAAACACTCAAAGATTATGGCATTCATCTGAAGCAAGTGCCACTCTACTGCGACAATGAAAGCGCCATCAAGATTGCCAGCAACCCAGTTCAGCACTCGAAGACAAAGCACATTGAAATTCATCATCACTTTCTCAGAGATCATGTTGTGAAGGAAGATATTGATATCATACACGTCAACACTGAAGAGCAATTGACAGATATCTTCACCAAGCCCTTGGATGAGAAGAGGTTTTGCAAGTTACGGTGTGAGCTAAATATCTTGGAATCCTCAAATGTCCTGTGATCAGGCACACATCCTAACACTTATGCATATTGATGACTTAGATGTGCAACACACGAAGTAAAGTATATCTTCAATCAATGAATACTTACATTCTAAGTGTGAATACATTAATGTGGAATTTGACTTCGGAGCGCCACGATAATTGCGCGTCGTGTATGAGTCTAATACTTCCTATACGGTGGGTAACACCACCACCAAATTTTTCTGTTTGAAGTGTTTCACTCATGGCGTTACGTTTGGTATATCTTCACATTTGGTTTGGCTTCAATCTCAACTTGCCTTCATGATTATCTTCACTATGTTGATTTGATTGTCAGTCTAATATATATATATATATATACTAGTGTTCTGTCCTCTACAGCATTCACTTATAGCTATGTCTTCTTGTTGAATCTTTTGAACTAAGTGAATGTGATCGGACCCTAACCTCTCTATGCTTTCTATCTCAAACTCTATCTCTCCAAATCATATGCATTCTTTTGAAACTATCGAATATCTTCTCTGCACCCTTGTCAGCAGAAGATACAGAGACAAACATTAAGTCCGTTTTCAATGCTAATTCCTTCACCTGAAACCCGGAGAAGTGGGAACGACCACCCGACAATCCAGGCGTGCGTGGGAACGTGGAACAACCTCCGATATGTTGCATGATGGCCACGTGTCCTTCAGATGTGAATCGCCAGGGGCACCTATGTAATAACACTGTGCCGTCCCTATCTCTATAAATACACGCCTCACCACAGTCATTATCCTTTCTTCCACTCTCACACAAACCCTAGCGCCACCGCTGGCCCTCAACGACGCCGGCGACGAAGCGCTTAGTTGCCGCGACATCACCGACGTCGTCTTCATGCCGGCCGTGGACCTCGTCTTCTCCGCCGTCGCCGTAGGTGTCCTCCGTCGTCAAGTTAGGGCACGGCCGATCGATCTGCTCGGCCTCCTCTCCCACTCCGTCTAGCAGTCCTTCGTGTGGTAAATAAAACTTCTTTTTACGGCCCCTTTGATTCTATAGATCCATCACTTTCTACCACAAGCAGTTTCTGTTCACACAAGTTGGATCTATTTCATACTGCATCTCATAATATGCCTAGTATGTTCACTTATGCTTCACAAAGTAGTTAGATTCCTCACTTGTACTTATTCGTGGATTCGTACAAATCTGGAACCAACTCCATATCTATGAGTGAATGTCTTCGCACTATGAGGTCAATGTCTTCTAAACTGATTTATCTTCAAAATCTTCTGAGAATGCATATGACCTCTTCCCCTTCCTTCGCACCTTAATGTTGTCACAGTACACGTCTGTGGGAGAATCCTTTGGTTCTCATAGTCTGCATTCATTTGCAGAATTCTTACAACATCATATAAATTCTCCCGAAGCCAGTTCCTGTTTGACCAGCAAACGGAAGCCTTTGAAACCTTTGAACGTGTTGAAGCCATTCAGTTTGAAGATCATGGCTACAGAGAAATCAGCAAGGAAGGGTGGCCGACAGCGTCGAGGGGGAACATTAAGAGATTTGCATGATGACCTCTCAGAGCTGTACAAGACACACCCAGAAGAGGATTACAATCAGCGCAAGACACGAATCCAATGGATTCGAAGGTACTGGGCTGAGCAATGGTTCAAGTACAGGTTTTTGACCCAGGAATATGCAGAGAAGAATGCCATCAAGCGACCATGGGGAGACGTCCTATACAGAAATCTTCAACCCAGGTCCAGAGATGAAGCCATTGAACAAGGCTTCTATCCCTGCATGGTCCGTGGACCACAGCCTGTAGATGCTGATCCATCGTCATTGCTATGGTGTCATGACAACAATCTGTTCAAGCGCAACTTCCAGTTTGCCAAGAACTCTGCTAAACAAAACAAGAAGTCATTGGGACTAGACTTCAACCCTGGTCCTTCTGCTCCCCGTGCTGATGGCACCCGCGAAGCTGAACCCAATCTTGTTGGGCCCTTCTACAACCTGGAAGGTCTCATCACTCATATTATGGTTCAAGGGACAGCCGTGGATGAGCCTGCAGATGACGCTGAATCTGATGAAGCGCCTGCACCGCCAAAGCCAATGAAGCTGAAGAAGCCTAAAGCTTCAAAGTCTGCCTCAGCACCAAAAATCTTACGGGCGAAGCCACTGGCTACTGCACCTCCTGAAGACAGTGTGTAGTCTGAAGATCTATCACGCATCTCCAAGAAGACTGAGATGACAAAGAGTACTGATCAGGCACTGACTACTGCTGCTATTCTGTGCAATGACACCATTGATCTTTCCAGCGATGAAGATCTTGTAGATGACGCTCTTGAGCAACTGATCAAGAGCAAGGAAGAAGCAGAGATCTTTAATGATTTGCCTCTCTTTGATGTGGAAATCCTCCATAACTTCATTGATGAGTGGTTTGACATGCCCAACCTCAGCTTTGAAGATTTGCAACTTCCAATTGGCCTCAATGTCGCCTTCCATGGCGCCATTGCTTCTGAGCTATCTCTAGCTCAGCGCATCGTTGAACTGAAGCAAAAGATCGACTATGAGAAAGCTCAGTTCAAGAAGCACATGGCCAAGCTCAGCGTGCAAGATGTCAAAAACTTCAAGATCATGCTGCATGAGCTCAAAGAAGCCTTTCTCAAGAAGCGTGAAGAAGCTCAAGGTTCTCGTGAGCGCATGAAGAGCCTGGCTGACAAGTGTGTGCAAGCCTACAATGAGGCTGAGAAGCGCAAGGCTCTTGGTCGTCCTGGCATCGACCCAAGAATGGCTGCAAAGAAGAAGAAGCCCTCAACTGACCAATCTGCACCTTCGAGGCAGGAAGAACCTCGCATAGTCTTCCCAAGCAGCATGCTGGCTCGAAGCCAAAGGTCAGGTCAACTGCTTCAGAACTGAAGAAGACAAGGACTGCTGAGGCTGAAGCCAAAAAAAGGAAAAATCCCGAAGCTTCTAATGTCGCTCCCTCCAAGAAGAAGCGCAAAACCAAGAAGGATCGGGCTGCTCCCACAGAGTCCTTAGTTGTTAAACCTATCTCAATGGTTCGCCCTGCATCTGAACACCACGAGTGCCAACTGATTGTTCATGAGCCTGCTTCCACAGAGGCTCCTGCTGCTGAAGACATTGGTCACCATGACAATGTTGAAGATGATGAAGTCCTTCCTCAGATTGAGCACCAACTGGTATCATCGCCTGTGCTCACGCACAGCGAACTCATCAGCATTGGCCGTCCTCTGACGCCAACTGCTCAGGATGCATCGTGGGCTGATCACCCACAGAGGCAAGACACTCCAAGCTCTCCCCAACCGCAAGCAACCCCATCAGTGCGAGAAGAAGATGACTTTGAGGCCCAGCCAACTCCATCTCCACAGGCGTCGCCAACGCTACACAGGCTTCGCAAAGGACCAAGGCCTCAAGTCCCTCGCTCGAGCGTTCCAGAAGGAGAAGTGCCACACCAATCTGTTGCATGTCAAGTGTTTCCAGATGCCACTCCTACTGTGAATGTCTCCAAGTCTGAGGCTAAAGCTGCCGAAGACATTCTGGCTGCATCAGCCGACGACAAACAAGAAGAAGAACGTGTCCCTACTCCCCCCATTACTGAAGAAGCTGTTCTCGAGGAGAATGTGTCTGTGCCCGACCCTCCAGCTCATCAGGTGGAGGTTGAGAATTTTGAGGCTGCCACCACCAACACAAATGAAGCCAATGACGTAGTCATGGCTGAAGCAAATGTGGAGCCTGCACCAACCAATGTGCCAGAAGCCAATGAAGCCAATGATGCAACTGCTCCTGAAGCCTCTGTTGATGCCACTGCTCCTGTTCCGCCACCAAGGCCACACACTATCGAGCAAGCATTCAACTATGGCCAACTTGTCACTGTCAAATGGCCCTTTCTGACTCCTCCGCCTGCTGCTGGTCCTCAGTTTGACTATCACATTGAGCACAAGCCTCAGGTTCAGAAGCCAATACCAAGGTTGCCCAAGTTTCCAGGCACTGCATCTGCACCCGGATCATTCAATATCAATGGCTTCAAGGCACACAACACCTTCTTTGATAGCGCCAAGAACCCCTACACCAAGGCAAGAATATCTTCTGATCGGTTCTGGAGTTATCAGCAGCATAGTTATTACTCATGCATTCTGTACAATCAAGGTCACATTTTCCCACATATGCGTCTTGACACTGAAGCCATAACTGGACTGCCCTGTTTGGAAGAAGCTCTGGATTGCTTTAGAGAGTCAGGCTTGCTGCAGTTCGTCACTGATAAGGAGCACTGGAATGAAGAATTGCTGCTCCAATTCTATGCCACTCTTCATATCCGTGGCTACAACAGGGATCCAAAGACTTGGGTCCTTGAGTGGATGACAGGCAATGTTCATCATGAAGCCAAAGCCTTTGATATCATTGAGCTTACTGGCCTGCCCACTCCAGGAGATCTGTATGAACCTGGTTGTCAGCTTCACAGTGCTGCTATGGAAAGCATCTTCCACAAGCCTGAGCCCAATATGAGTCAGATGCTCAGCATGATGAAGCCTTTTCCTCCAGATGCTGAATATCCTAAGGAGTTCTATGTTGAAGACCTTGAGTATCTGCCACGTACCATCTATCACATCATAAGGCAAACTCTCTGGCCCATCAAAGGACATTCTCCACATGCCAAGCTAGAAGCTGCAATGAAGACGTTGGTCTTTCATATTCTTCATGGCAAAAGCTTCAATGCACAAGACTTCTTCATTCGCCAGCTTGCTGCATCAGGATCTGACATTTTTGGCTTGAAGTTTTACGCTCCATGGGTTATGCGGCTGATCAAACTGCACTCAGCTGTCACCTATCAGCCCTCTGCTTGCAATCATCGGATCTTTCTGCCTGACGTCGATATGTCAGTTGAAGCCATCTATCCAGAGCCTGCCAAGGAGCCTCTTAGTCTTCAAAATGCTGAGAATCAAAGCTTCTCTCAAAACATTAAAGGAGTTCAGGCAGTCACTTGTGTTTATCCTCTGGCTGGTACTACACGTGCACCTCATCGTGCCCTCAGTGAAGCCACTGAAAGCACCATTGCCCAATGGCCCAAGAAGCGATCTCGTGTTCTCAATGACCGAGAGCTTCTGGTTGCCCTTCATCATAAACAGGATAAGCATCATGACTGGCTGAAGCGCCAAATGCAAAGCCTCTTGGTGGACGTAAACAAGATTCATAATCTTGCCACCAAGAATGCCTTTGTTGCCCATGAAACCTGTCGGCGTACATGGAAAGGGCTGACGCTTATATGCTCTGAGGATGATCTTCAAGAGGATGGCTTCTCTGAACGCTTCAAGTTTGACTCCACACCTCCAAGAAGGACTGTGCTGCGACGAACTCCGTCTCTTGAAGACTCTGAGTTCTCTTCCTCCGCGGCAACTGTGAATGCCAGAGTGATCGATGATGAAGACGATGCTACTTCACCGCCCCCTACTTCTGCACGCATTGACACTGCCCCAAGTTCGTCTGCACCACCTATCAGCACCGACGACCCTGCTGCTTCACCTACTCCTCATGGGAACGAGTAGATGCTCTATGTCTTCAGACCTTTTTGGTCCTTACTGACAAAAGGGGGAGAAGCATATGAGTTTGATAGTCTTCAAGCGGGTCCATATGGGCGGTGGTTTTATATTTTGCCTAGTGTTTACAACTCTTGCGTTTTGGTACATTTGGTTCTTTGAGTTGCAACACTCAAACTCGATGGTCGTCTGCTAATTATTTGCTTTACTGTGATGCGATGATAAATTCCACATGTGGAAGATAAATTCTGCACTTAGATCATTTTGTAGACGTCCATTTTTCATTATGCATGTCATTATCTTCACATACTTTTCATGCATGATAAATTGTCATCATAAGTTGAAGTGGATCTCCACAAGTACAACCTGCCATGTGCATTTGCATTCCAAAATAAAATTACTTATATGCACATCTTCAGGGGGAGCCCTTGCAACTTATGAAGACAATCCCCTATCCTTTACAATTTCACATATTTTATTCCCCGTCGAAAACTTCAACTAGTTTGTCATCAATCACCAAAAAGGGGGAGATTGTAAGTGCATCTAGTGCCACCCCTAGTTGGTTTTGGAGTATTGACGACAAACCTAGTTGAGGGACTAATGTGTTTGTGAGAATTGCAGGATAACACAGGTAGAAGTCCCTCATTGATTCGGTTTTCCTACCAGAGATGACCCCTAAAAATGTAAGAAGACATTGAAGACAAAGGCGGTATGTGAAGACATTCACATTGAAGACTATGACAAGAGAAGACATCGCATGAAGACTATGGAGCGTGAAGACTTAGTTCTTTTGTCGTTCTTTTTCTTCTTTGTTGAGTCATAGGAACCACCGTACTGTTAAGTGGGGTCCAAGAGAACTAGTCAGAATGACTGAAGTGATGCCTAACCAAAATCCTACGTCTTCGAGTGAAGACTATGAGAGCAAATCTTGTCCAGAGTTGGATAAGTCAGCTTTGCTTGTAGCCCAAGTAAAGTTGCCATGTGTGTTTGAAATCTGACCATTGGAACACGTGTCGGTTCCTTAGTGACCCAGGGTCATTTCGGACAAATCAGGTCGGGTTGCCTAGTGGCTATAAATAGCCCACCCCCTACAACCATAAACGGTTGGCTGCTCAGAGTTAGAGTACGGCTTTTGTCGTTTGAGAGCAACCCACCTCGAAGCCTTTGAGAGAGAATTCCATGCGAGGATAAAGCCCTAAACACCCAGAGCCAAAGAGTGTTAGGCATCACTTAAGTCTTCCTGTCTGTGTGATCTAAAGACTTATTACACTTGAGGACTGTGAATCCTCCAGCCGGTTAGGCGTCGCATTTTGAGCATCCAAGAGTCATTGTGGATCGCCGGTGAACGAAGTCTGTGAAGGTTTGGAAGTCTACCTTGAAGACTTACCAGAGTGATTGGGCGAGGACTGGGTGTCCTTAGCTCAAGGGGAATAAGGTGAAGACAAGGTCTTCTGAGTTGAATCTCAGCCTCCCCAACCAGACGTACAGTTGTCACAGCAATTGGAACTGGTCCAACAAATCATTGTCTTCAACGAGTCACTGGTTTCACCCTTCCCTTCCCTTTTCTTACTGTTGGTCCTTGTGAAGTCATTGTATGATTGCATTATCTTTTGTCTTCACTAAGTGACTACTTGTTCTGATTGGCTTCACAATATCTTCCTACCTGATCTTACTGCCTAGCTGCTATTAGTCATTATGCTTTCACTTCATTGAATACATGACTATGGTTTGCCTAGTGTAGTCTACCTTCCGCTGCATGGTAATAGGTTTATTTCTATCATTTGTCATCGAAACTTCCATGTTTTGAAGACTTTCATAAAAATCGCCTATTCACCCCCTCTAGTCGATCACTAGCACTTTCAGGAACCATGCAGACATGATCGAGACATCTCTCCGGCCAATAACCAATAGCTGGATCTGGATACCCATATCGGCTCCCACATGTTCCACGATGATCTCATCGGATGAACCACGATGTCGGGGATTCAATCAACCCCGTATACAATTCCCTTTGTCTATCGGTATGTTACTTGCCCGAGATTCGATCGTTAGTATCCCCATACCTCGTTCGGTCTTGTTACTAGCAAGTCTCTTTACTCGTTCCGCAACGCATGATCCCGTGGCTAACTCCTTAGTCACATTGAGCTCAATATGATGATGCATTACCAAGTGGGCCCAGAGATACTTCTCTGCCATATGGAGTGACAAATCCTAGTCTTGATTCGTGCCAACCCAACAGACACTTTGAGAGATACCTGTAGTGCACCTTTATAGCCATCCAGTTACGCTGTGACGTTTGGTACACCCAAAGCATTCCTACGGTATCCGGGAGTTGCACAATATCATCGTCAAAGGAAATGATACTTGACATCAGAAAAGCTTTAGCAAACGAACTACACGGTCTTGTGCTACGCTTAAGATTGGGTCTTGTCCATCACATCATTCTCCTAATGATGTGATCCCGTTATCAATGACATCCGATGTCCATGGTCAGGAAACCATGACCATGTATTGATCAACGAGCTAGTCAACTAGAGGCTTACTAGGGACATATTACGATCTATGTATTCACACATGTATTACGATTTCCGGTTAATACAATTATAGCATGAACAATAGACAATTATCATGAACAAGGAAATATAATAATTACCATTTTATTATTGCCTCTAGGGCATATTTCCAACAGTCTCCCACTTGCACTAGAGTCAATAATCTAGTTCACATCGTTATGTGATTAACACTCATAGTTCACATCACCATGTGACTAACACCTGAAGAGTTTATTAGAGTCAATAATCTAGTTCACATAGCCATGTGATTAACACACAGGAGTTTACTAGAGTCAATAATCTAGTTCACATCAGCATGTGATTAACACTCAATGAGTTCTAGGGTTTGATCATGTTATGCTTACGAGAGAGGTTTCAGTCAACGGGTCTGCAACATTCAGATCCATATGTTCTTTGCAAATCTCGATTTCATATTGTAGATGTTGCTACTATGCTCCACTTGGAGCTATTCCAAATACATATCCGGTTTGCTACTCAGAGTCATCCGGATAGGTGTTAAAGCTTGCATCGACGTAACCCTTTACGTCGAACTCTTTATCACCTCCATAAACGAGAAACATTTCCTTATTCCTAAGGACAATTTTGACCGCTGTCCAATGATCTACTCCTGGATCACTCTTGTACCCCCTTGCCAAACACGTGGCAAGGCACATCACAGTACACAACATGGCATATCATATAGAGCCTATGGCTAAGGCATATGGGACGACTTTCGTCCTTTCTCTTTCTTCTGCCGTGGTCGAGCTTCAAGTCTTAACTTCACACCTCACAACTCAGGCAAGAACTCCTTCTTTGATTGATCCATCTTGAACTCCTTCAAGATCATGTCAAGGTATGTGCTCTGTGAAAGTCTTATCAGGCGTCTTGATCTATCTCTATAGATCTTGATACCAAACATGTAAGCAGTTTTACACATGTCTTCCTTTGAAAAACTCCATTCAAACAACCCTTTATGCTTTCTAGAAATTCTACATCATTTCCTATCAACAATATGTCATCCATATATACCTATCAGAAATGTTGTAGTGCTCCCACTCACTTCCTTGCAAATACAAGTTTCTTGCAAACTTTGTATAAACCCAAATGCTTTGATCGCCTCATCAAAGCGCATGTCCCAACTCCGAGATGCTTGCTCCAATCCATAGAAGGATCGCTGGAGTTTGCATACCTTTTAGTATCCTTAGGATCGACAAAAACTTCTGGTTGTATCACATACAGCCTTTCCTCACGGAGACCGTCAAGGAAACTTTGTTTTGACATCCATCTGCCAGATTTTGTAAATGAAAAATGCAGCAACTGCTAACACAATTTTAACAGACTTTAGCATTGTTATGATTGAGAAAAGTCTCATCACAGAAAACTCCTTGAACTTGTCGGAAACTTCCTTGAGACAAGTCGAGCTTCATAAATGGTGACTTTACCATCAGCGTCTGTCTTCTTATTAAAGATTCATTTATTCTCAATGGCTTGCTGATCATTGGGAAAGTCCACCAAAGTCCATACTTTGTGCTCATACATGGATCCTATCTCAGATTTCATGGCTTCCAGCCATTTGTTGAAATCCGGGCCCACCATCGCTTCTTCATAGCTCATAGGTTCATCATTGTCTAACAACATGACCTTTAAGACAGGGTTACCACTCAGAAGTTGTACAAACCCTTGTTGACCTATGATGTTTGATAGTAATTTGATCTAAAGCTTCATGATCATCATCATTAGCTTTCTCCTCAAGTGACGTAAGTGCCACAGAAACATCTTTCTGTGATGCGCTACTCTCTGGTTGAAGTGAAGGTTCAACAACCTCATCAAATTCTATCTTCCTCCCACTCAATTCTTTCGAGAGAAACTCTTTCTCGAGAAAGGACCTGTTCTTAGCGACAAACACTTTGCCCTCAGATTTGAGATAGAAGGTATACCCAATTGTCTTGTTTGGGTATTCTATGAAGATACAATTTTCCGCTTTGGGTTCGAGCTTTTCCGACCGAAGCCTATCGACATAAGCATCGTAGCCCCCAACCTCAAGAAACAACAACTTTGGTTTCTTGCCAAACCATAGTTCATACGGTGTCGTCTCCAGGGACTTAGATGGTGCCCTATTTAAAGTGAATGTGATTGTCTTTAATGATAACCCCCCAAAACAGCGGTAGATTGGTAAGAGACATCATACACCATATCCAATAAGGTTCGATTACGACGTTCGGACACACCATCATGCTATGGTGTTCCAGACGACGTCAATTGTGAAACGATTCCACCTTGTCTTTAGTGATTGCCAAACTTATAACTCAGATACTTTCCATTTGATCAGATCGATGGAACTTGATCTTCTTGTTACGATGATTCTCAACTTCACTCTGAAATTGCTTGAACTTTTCAAACATTTCAGACTTATGCTTCATTAAGTAAATATACCCATATCCATTCAATTCACCGGTGAAGGTGAGAAAATAACGATATCCACCGCGCGCATCAACACTCATCGGACCGCACACATCAACATGTATGATTTCCAACAAGTCATTTGCCCGTTCCATTGTTCCAAAGAACAAGGTTTTAGTCATCTTGCCAAAGAGGCATGGTTCGCATGTGTCAAGTGATTCAAAATCAAGTGACTTCAAAAGTCCATTAGCATGGAGGTTCTTTCATGTGCCTTACACCAATATGACCTAAGCGGCAGTGCCACATGAAAGTGGTACTATCATTATCAACTCTACATCTTTTGGCATCAATGTTATGAACATGTGTATAACTACGACCGGGATTCAATAAACCATTCACATTGGGTGCATGACCATAGAAGGTATTATTCATGTAAACAGAATAACCATTATTCTCTGACTTAAATCAATAACTGTATTGCAATAAACATGATCTAATCATGTTCATGCTCAATGCAGACACCAATGCAAACAACATTTATCTAGGTTCGACACTAATCCCGAAGGTAGAGGGAGCGTGCGATGGTGATCACATCAACCTTGAGAACACTTCCAACACACATCGTCACCTCACCCTTAGCTAGTCTTCGTTAATTCCGTAGCTTTTGTTTCGAGTTACCAATATTAGCAACTGAACTGGTGTCTAATACCTAGGTGCTACTAGGAGTACTAGTAAGGTACACATCAATAACACACATATATCAAATATACCTTTGTTGAAGTTGACAGCCTTCTTATCTACCAAGTATTTGAGGCAGTTCCGCTACCAGTGGCCGTTCCCCAAATAGAAGCACTTTGTCTCGGGTTTGGGTTCTTGGGTTTCTTCACTGGAGCAGCAACTGGCTTGCCATTCAAGAAGTTTCCCTTCTTGCCCTTGCCCTTCTTTGAAACTGGTGCTCTTGTTAACTATCAACACTTGATGCTCCATCTTGATTTCTACCTTTACGGCCTTAAGCACGACGAACAACTCCGGGATTATCTTCCCTTGCATGTTATAGTTCATCATGAAACTCTAGTAGCTTGGTGATAGCGATTGGAGAACTTTTGTCAATCACTCTCTTATCTGGAAGATTAACTCCCACTTGATTCAAGTGATTGAAGTACCCAGACATTCTGAGCACATGCTCACTGGCAAAGCTATTCTCCTCCATCTTGTAGGCAAAGGTCTTGTCAGAGGTCTCAACCTCTCAACACGGGCATGAGCCTGAAATATCAATTTCAGTTATTCGAACATCTCATATGTTCTATGGCGTTCAAAATGCTTTTGGAGCCCCGACTCTAAGCCATAAAGCATGGCGCATGTTGGGGATATTACTACTAGACGTAAACTGGCCAGGAGTAGCCGGATTAACTTTATGAAGATTAGAAGCCCATGAAGATGTGAAGATGATGGCGCTTTACGAAGGCCCAAGGCCCAGAAGTGAGTTAAGGCCTGTAGATGTAAACCAGCTTAATCATGTAACTTTCTTTGTAAGATAGGAAGTGTAGAGACCGAATCGGAAACGTTTATGATCCGGCTTCGGGACTCTGTAAACCGACGGGCATCACCCATGTATATAAGGGGACGACCCGACAGCGGTTCAGGGGACAGACAACAAGTCGAGAGCCAGACAAAGCGGATTCGCTCCCTGGCCTTCGAAACCCTAGCAATACCAATCACAACTAGACGTAGGCTTTTACCTTCCTCGAAGGGGCCGAACTAGTATAAAACTCCCCGTGTCCCCTTGTCCGGTTTAACCCCTTTAAGTTAATCCGTTGCGATGGCTCCACGACTAAGTCCTTCCACAAGGACATCTGCCATGACAAACCCATGACAGTTGGCGCCCACCGTGGGCCTATCGCACGATGGTTTCGAGTTCTTGAAGGGCAGCTTTGATGGACTCAAGGGATACGCTGTGGGACGGATGACGAAGATGTTGGAAATATGCCCTAGAGGCAATAATAAATTAGTTATTATTATATTTCCTTGTTCATGATAATCGTTTATTATCCATGCTAGAATTGTATTGATAGGAAACTCAGATACATGTGTGGATACATAGACAACACCATGTCCCTAGTAAGCCTCTAGTTGACTAGCTCGTTGATCAATAGATGGTTACGGTTTCCTGACCATGGACATTGGATGTCATTGATAACGGGATCACATCATTAGGAGAATGATGTGATGGACAAAGACCCAATCCTAAGCCTAGCACAAGATCATGTAGTTCGTATGCTAAAGCTTTTCTAATGTCAAGTATCATTTCCTTAGACCATGAGAATGTGCAACTCCCGGATACCGTAGGAGTGCTTTGGGTGTGCCAAACGTCACAACGTAACTGGGTGGCTATAAAGGTACACTACAGGTATCTCCGAAAGTGTCTATTGGGTTGGCATGAATCGAGACTGGGATTTGTCACTCCGTGTAAACGGAGAGGTATCTCTGGGCCCACTCGGTAGGACATCATCATAATGTGCACAATGTGATCAAGGAGTTGATCACGGGATGATGTGTTACGAAACAAGTAAAGAGACTTGCCGGTAACGAGATTGAACAAGGTATCGGGATACCGACGATCGAATCTCGGGCAAGTATCGTACCGCTAGACAAAGGGAATTATATACGGGATTGATTAAGTCCTTGACATCGTGGTTCATCCGATGAGATCATCATGGAACATGTGGGAGCCAACATGGGTATCCAGATCCCGCTGTTGGTTATTAACCGGAGAGTCATCTCGGTCATGTCTGCATGTCTCCCGAACCCGTAGGGTCTACACACTTAAGGTTCGGTGACGCTAGGGTTATAGAGATATTAGTATGCAGTAACCCAAAAGTTGTTCGGAGTCCCGGATGAGATGCCGGACGTCACGAGGAGTTCCGGAATGGTCCGGAGGTAAAGATTTATATATGGGAAGTCTTGTTTTGGTCGCCGGAAAAGTTTCGCGCATTATCGGTATTGTACCGGGAGTGCCGAAAGGGGTCCGAGGGTCCACCAAGGGGGTCCACCTGCCCCGAGGGGCCACATGGGCTATAGGGGTGTGCGCCTTGGCCTATATGGGCCAAGGGTACCAGCCCCAGGAGGCCCATGTGCCAAGAGATAAGGGAAAGAAAGAGTCCTAAAGGGGGAAGGCACCTCCTAGGTGCCTTGGGGAGGATGGACTCCTCCCTGGCCGCACCCTTCCTTGGAGGAAGGGCCAAGGCTGCGCCCCCCCCCCCTCTCCCTTGGCCCTATATATAGTGGGGGGAAGGGAGGGCAGCCACACCTAAGCCCTGGCGCCTCCCTCTCCCTCCCATGACACATCTCCCTCCTCCCGCAGCGCTTGGTGAAGCCCTGTTGGAATCCCGCTACTTCCACCACCACGCCGTCGTGCTGCTGGATCTCCATCAACCTCTCCTCCCCCTTGCTGGATCAAGAAGGAGGAGACATCGCTGCTCCGTACGTGTGTTGAATGTGGAGGTGCCGTCCGTTCGGCGCTAGGATCATCGGTGATTTGGATCACGACGAGTACGACTCCATCAACCTCGTTCTCTTGAACGCTTCCGCGCGCGATCTACGAGGGTATGTAGATCCACTCCTCCCTCATTGCTAGATGACTCCATAGATTGATCTTGGTGACACGTAGGAAAATTTTGAATTATTGCTACGTTCCCCAACAGTGGTATCAGAGCTAGGTCTATGCGTAGTTTCTATGCACGAGTAGAACACAAAGTAGTTGTGGACATTGATTTTGTTGAATATGCTTACCGTTACTAGTCCAATCTTGATTCAGCGGCATTGTGGGATGAAGCGGCCCGGACCGACCTTACACGTACTCTTACGTGAGACTGGTTCCACCGACTGACATGCACTAGTTGCATAAGGTGGCTAGCGGGTGTCTGTCTCTCCCACTTTAGTCGGATTGGATTCGATGAAAAGGGTCCTTATGAAGGGTAAATAGCAATTGGCATATCACGTTGTGGTTTTTGCGTAGGTAAGAAACGTTCTTGCTAGAAACCCATAGCAGCCACGTAAAACATGCAAACAACAATTAGTGGACGTCTAACTTGCTTTTGCAGGGTATGCTATGTGATGTGATATGGCCAAAAGGATGTGATGAATGATATATGTGATGTATGAGATTGATCATGTTCTTCTAATAGGAATCACGACTTGCATGTCGATGAGTATGACAACCGGCAGGAGCCATAGGAGTTGTCTTAATTTATTTATGACCTGCGTGTCAACATAAACGTCATGTAATTACTTTACTTTATTGCTAACCATTAGCTGTAGTAGTAGAAGTAATAGTTGACGAGACAACTTCATGAAGACACGATGATAGAGATCATGATGATGGAGATCATGGTGTCATGCCGGTGACGATGATGATCATGGAGCCCCGAAGATGGAGATCAAGAGGAGCAAAGTGATGATGGCCATATCATGTCACTATTTGATTGCATGTGATGTTTATCATGCTTATGCATCTTGTTTACTTAGAACAACGGTAGTAAATAAGATGATCCCTCATAATAATTTCAAGAAAGTGTTCCCCCTAACTGTGCACCGTTGCGACAGTTCGTTGTTCCGAAGCACCACGTGATGATCGGGTGTGATAGATTCTAACGTTCACATAGAACGGGTGTAAGACAGATTTACACACGCGAAACACTTAGGTTGACTTGACGAGCCTAGCATGTACAGACATGGCCTCGGAACACAAGAGACCGAAAGGTCGAGCATGAGTCGTATGGTAGATACGATCAACATGAAGATGTTCACCGATGATGACTAGTCCGTCTCACGTGATGATCAGACACGGCCTAGTTGACTCGGATCATGTAATCACTTAGATGACTAGAGGGATGTCTATCTGAGTGGGAGTTCACAATATGAACTTAATTATCCCGAACATAGTCAAAAGGTCTTCGCAAATTATGTCATAGCTCGCGCTTCAGTTCTACTGTTTAGATATGTTCCTAGAGAAAATTTAGTTGAAAGTTGATAGTAGTAATTATGCGGACTAGGTCCGTAAACTGAGGTTTGTCCTCATTGCTTCATAGAAGGCTTATGTCCTTAATGCACCGCTCAGTGTGCTGAACCTCGAACATTGTCTATGGATGTTGCGAACATCTGACATACATATTTTGATAACTACGTGATAGTTCAGTTAAACGGCTTAGAGTTGAGGCACCAAAGACGTTTTGAAATGTCGCGAAACATATGAGATGTTTCGAGGGCTGAAATTGGGATTTCAGGCTCGTGCCCACGTCAAGAGGTATAAGACCTCCGACGATTTTCTTAGCCTGCAAACTAAGGGAGAAAAGCTCAATTGTTGAACTTGTGCTCAGATTGTCTGAGTACAACAATCGCTTGAATCGAGTGGGAGTTGATCTTCCAGATGAAATAGTGATGGTTCTCCGAAGTCATTACCACCAAGCTGCTTGAGCTTCGTGATGAACTATAATATATCAGGGACATATATGATGATCCTTGAGATATTCGTGATGTTTGCCACCACAAAAGTAGAGATCAAGAGGGAGCATCAATTGTTGATGGTTGGTGAAACCACTAGTTTCAAGAAGGGCAAGGGCAAGAAGGGATACTTCATGAATCGGCAAATCAGCTGCTGCTCTAGTGAAGAAACCCAAAGTTGAACCCAAACCTGAGACTAAGTGCTTCTGTAATAAGGGGAACATCCACTGGAGCAGAATTACCCTAGATACTTGGTAGATGAGAAGGCTGGCAAGGTCGGTAGAAGTATATTGGATATACATTATGTTAATGTGTACTTTACTAGTACTCCTAGTAGCACCAGGGTATTAGATACCGGTTCGGTTGCTAAGTGTTAGTAACTCGAAATAAAAGCTACAGAATAAACGGAGACTAGCTAAAGGTGAGATGACAATATGTGTTGGAAGTATTTCCAAGGTTGATCAAATATCCTACGCTCCCTCTACCATCGAGATTGGTGTTTGCGTTGAGCATAGACATGATTGGATTATATCTGTCGCAATACGGTTATTCATTCAAAGAGAATAATGGTTACTCTGTTTATTTGAATAATACCTTCAATGGTCTTACACCTGAAATGAATGGTTTATTGAATCTCGATCATAGTGATACACATGTTCATGCCAAAAGATAGTAATGATAGTACCACCTACTTGTGGCACTGCCACGTAAGTCATATCGGTATAAAACGCATGAAGAAGCTCCATGTTGATGGATCTTTGGGCTCACTTGTTTTGAAAGGTTTGAGACATGCGAACCATGTCTATTGGTGTATATGCATGAAGAAACTCCATGCAAATGGACCGTTTGGACTCACTTGATTTTGAATCACTTGAGACATGCAAATCATACCACATGGGCAAGATGATTGAAAGCCTCGTTTTCAGTAAAATGGAACAAGAAAGCAACTTGTTGGAAGTAATACATCTTGATGTGCGCAGTCCAATGAGTGCTAAGGCGTGTAGTGGATATCGTTATGTTCTTACTTCACAAATGATTTGAGTAGATGTTGAGTATATTTACTTGATGAATCACGAGTCTGAATTATTGAAAGGTTCAAGTAATTTTAGGGTGAAGTTGAAAGATCGTCGTGACAAGAGGATAAAATATCTATGATATGATCATAGATATGAATATCTGAATTATGAGTTTGGCACATAATTAAGACATTGTGGAAATTGTTTCGCAACTAATACAGCCTGGAACACCATAGTGTGATGGTGTGTCCGAACATCATAACTGCACCCTATTGGATATGATGCATACCATGATGTCTCTTATCGAATTACCATGATAGTTTATGGGTTAAGCATTAGAGACACCCACATTCACTTTAAATAGGGCACCACGTAATTCCGATGAGATGACACCGTATGAACTATGGTTTAGAGAAACCTAAGCTGTCATTTCTTAAAAGTTTGGGGCTGCGGCGCTTATGTGAAAAAGTTTCAGGCTGATAAGCTCAAACCCAAAGCGGATAAATGCATCTTCATAGAATACCCAAAACAGTTGGGTATACCTCCTATTTCAGATCTGGAAGCAAAAGTGATTGTTTCTAGAAACGGGTCCTTTCTCGAGGAAAAGTTTCTCTCGAAAGAATTGAGTGGGAGGATGGTGGAGACTTGATGAGGTTATTGAACCTTCACTTCAACTAGTGTGTAGCAGGGCGCAGGAAGTTGTTCCTGTGGCACCTACACCAAATGAAGTGGAAGCTTATGATAGTGATCATGAAACTTCAGATCAAGTCACTAACAAACCTCGTGGGATGACAAGGATGTGTACTACTTCAGAGTGGTACGTAATCCTGTCTTGGAAGTCATGTTGCTAGACAACAATGAACCTACGAGCCATGGAGAAGCGATGGTGGGCACGGATTCCGATAAATGGCTCGACGCCATAAAATCCGAGAAAGGATCCATGTATGAAAACAAAGTGTAGACTTTGGCAGAACGGCTCGATGGTCGTAAGGCTATTGAGTACAGATGGATTTTAAAAGAAAGACGGACAATGATGGTAAGTATCACCATTAAGAAAGCTCAACTTGTCGTTAAGATTTTTTCCGACAAGTTCAAGGAGTTGACTATGATGAGACTTTCTCACCCGTAGCGATGCTAAGAGTCTATTGGAATTATATTAGCGATTACTGCATTATTTATGAAATCTTGCAGATAGGATGTCAAAAACATTGTTTCCTCGACGATTTTCTTGAGGAAAGGTTGTATGTGATACAACCGGAAGGTTTTGTCAATCCTGAAAGATGCTAATAAGTATGCAAAGCTCCAGCAATCCTTCTAAGGACTGGAGTAAGCATCTCGGAGTTGGAATGTACGCTTTGATGTGATGATCAAAGATTTTGGGTTTATACAAAGTTTATGAGAAACTTGTATTTCCAAAGAAGTGAGTGGGAGCACTATAGAATTTCTGATGAGTATATGTTGTTGACATATTATGGATCAAAAATGATGTAGAATTTCTGGAAAGCATATAGGGTTATTTGGAAAGTGTTTTTCAATGGAAAGCCTGGATTAAGCTACTTGAACATTGAGCATCAAGATCTATAAGGATGGATCAAAATGCTTAATGGTACCTTCAAATGAGCACATACCTTGACATGATATTGAAGGGGTTCAAGATGGATCAGTCAAAGAAGGAGTACTTGCCTGAGTTGTAAGGTATGAAGTTAAGACTTAAAGCTCGACCACGGCAGAAGAAAGAGAAAGGACGAATGTCGTCCCCTATGCTTTTGTCATAGGCTCTATACGGTATGCCATGCTGAGTACCGCACCTGATGTGTGCCTTGCCACATATCTGGCAAGAGGGTACAAAGGTAATCTAGGAGTAGAACACCAGATAGCGGTCTAAATTATCCTTAGAGGAATAAGGATATGTTTCTCGGTTATGAAGGTGATAAAGAGTTCGACGTAAAGAGTTACGTCGATGCAAGCTTAACACCTATCCGGATAGCTCTGAGTAGAGATACCGGATACGTATAATGGAGCAACAATTTAGAATAGCTCCAAGTAGAACAGTTATTTGAAATGGCTCCAAATATAGCGTAGTAGCTGCATCTACAAGATGACATACAGATTTGCGAAGTACATACGGATCTGAAAGATTCAGACCCGTTGACTATAACATCTCTCACAAGCATAACATGTTCAAACCCAGAACTCATCGAGTGTTAATCACATGGTAATGTGAAGTAGATTATTGACTCTAGTAAACTCTTTGGGTGTTAGTCACATGGGGATGTGACCTTGAGTGTTAATCACATATCGATGTGAACTGGATTATTTACTCTAGTGCAAGTGGGAGACTGTTGGAAATATGCCCTAGAGGCAATAATAAATTAGTTATTATTATATTTCCTTGTTCATGATAATCGTTTATTATCCATGCTAGAATTGTATTGATAGGAAACTCAGATACATGTGTGGATACATAGACAACACCATGTCCCTAGTAAGCCTTTAGTTGACTAGCTCGTTGATCAATAGATGGTTACGGTTTCCTGACCATGGACATTGGATGTCATTGATAACGGGATCACATCATTAGGAGAATGATGTGATGGACAAAGACCCAATCCTAAGCCTAGCACAAGATCATGTAGTTCGTATGCTAAAGCTTTTCTAATGTCAAGTATCATTTCCTTAGACCATGAGATTGTGCAACTCCCGGATACCGTAGGAGTGCTTTGGGTGTGCCAAACGTCACAACGTAACTGGGTGGCTATAAAGGTACACTACAGGTATCTTCGAAAGTGTCTGTTGGGTTGGCACGAATCGAGACTGGGATTTGTCACTCCGTGTAAACGGAGAGGTATCTCTGGGCCCACTCGGTAGGACATCATCATAATGTGCACAATGTGATCAAGGAGTTGATCACGGGATGATGTGTTACAAAACGAGTAAAGAGACTTGCCGGTAACGAGATTGAACAAGGTATCGGGATACCGACGATCGAATCTCGGGCAAGTATCGTACCGCTAGACAAAGGGAATTGTATACGGGATTGATTAAGTCCTTGACATCGTGGTTCATTCGATGAGATCATCATGGAACATGTGGGAGCTAACATGGGTATCCAGATCCCGCTGTTGGTTATTAACTGGAGAGTCATCTCGGTCATGTCTGCATGTCTCCCGAACCCGTAGGGTCTACACACTTAAGGTTCGGTGACGCTAGGGTTATAGAGATATTAGTATGCGGTAACCCGAAAGTTGTTCGGAGTCCCGGATGAGATCCCGGACGTCACTAGGAGTTCCGGTATGGTCCGGAGGTAAAGATTTATATATGGGAAGTCTTGTTTTGGTCGCCGGAAAAGTTTCGCGCATTATCGGTATTGTACCGGGAGTGCCGAAAGGGGTCTGGGGGTCCACCAAGGGGGTCCACCTGCCCCGAGGGGCCACATGGGCTGTAGGGGTGTGCGCCTTGGCCTATATGGGCCAAGGGCACCAGCCCCAAGAGGCCCATGCGCCAAGAGATAAGGGAAAGAAAGAGTCCTAAAGGGGAAGGCACCTCCTAGGTGCCTTGGGGAGGATGGACTCCTCCCTGGCCGCACCCTTCCTTGGAGGAAGGGCCAAGGCTGCGCCCCCCCCCCCCGTCTTCCTTGGCCCTATATATAGTGGGGGGAAGGGAGGGCAGCCACACCTAAGCCCTGGCGCCTCCCTCTCCCTCCTCCCGCAGCGCTTGGCGAAGCCCAGTTGGAATCCCGCTACTTCCACCACCACGCCGTCGTGCTGCTGGATCTCCATCAACCTCTCCTCCCCCCTTGCTGGATAAAGAAGGAGGAGACATCGCTGCTCTGTACGTGTGTTGAACGTGGAGGTGCCGTCCATTCGGCGCTAGGATCATCGGTGATTTGGATCACGACGAGTACGACTCCATCAACCCCGTTCTCTTGAACGCTTCCGCGCGCGATCTACAAGGGTATGTAGATCCACTCCTCCCTCGTTGCTAGATGACTCCATAGATTGATCTTGGTGACACGTAGGAAAATTTTGAATTATTGCTACGTTCCCCAACAAAAGAGTCGTCACGGCAAGCTCTACATCGACAACACAGGATGGGGTCCCGAGGCCGATTCAATTGAATATGGGTACCGGGTCCCCTTTGGTGGGATTCACGTCTTCATCGACAAGATTGGCGAACCGACCCCTGAGCCGACACCTGCACCGACATCATCGAAACGGCTCAGCGTACAAGTTCTTCGCCAGTTCAGCCCGTGATGAAGCACGTCTTCGTAGGTGCTATCCATGGAGCAGAATACGAGGACGGACCGGCGTCCGATGGAGAAACCGTTGTCTATTCCAACGATGAGTCTTCTGGAGAGACTGAATCGCTCTATCAGTTACAAGATGGCCGGATTGGTGGGGGATCCGAGGGCAACAGTATTCCGGACCCCCTGATCTGCCAAACCGGGCCGCTATCTTCATGGCCGGTACACAGTTAGCACCTCACTCATCAACTGCTGCAGCAATGCTCTCCGGTTCAACAACGGCCACACCAGCGGGGGCAGGAAGCTCTGTGCCGCCTCCGGCTCAAGTCCTGTCTGACTTGTTTGATGCTTTGGCAACATTGATGGCCGCAGAGGTGGACGCAGCAGCCAGGGATCAGCACAACACGGAGATTGCAAAGGTAAAGGATCAGATAGCCCAGGCTAAAGCGGACCTAGCGGCAGAGAATGCTAGGATGGCTATAGAACGGGCTGAATTGGAAGCACAGGCCTATCGGATTAGGCTGGATCAGAACGCTTCCGAAGAAGTCCTGAGAAGAAGGTACCGATCACATCTCCCGTCGGGTTATGAGTCGTGAAATCTCTTCAACACATCAGGAGCAGGAGCTAATCACCAGACGATACTGAACCGGGCGGAGGCACCAGGAACAGGGGCGTCGGTTCAACCGCGCATGATGGACCCACCTCGTCAGAACAACACTGTGCCACAGCATGTACCAACACCTCCCAGGCATTATTCCAACCCGTTGGACAATATTGTGGCCGCCGCTTCACGCCTGGCAGCCCTCCCAACCGACGGTGAATCACCAGTTGCGATTGAGGCACGTCGGGCCAGAGAACTCCTTCAAACGGCGCTAAATCAGCAGCAGGCATATTCACACAGTCGCGAGAGGATTCATTCCACTCCCCGTCCAAGCAGGAGCTATAGCAGACATGTTGAGGATGAACCGGCCGTATCAAGCAGTGCACGCCGCCGTAATTCGCAGCGAGGACACAACCCGGCAGGGGGAGGTACTAATGCACATGATGTTGTGGATCACGGCCGCGCGCGTCGGGAGGCCGAGCTAGCGGCTCGACACGGAGCGCGTCAACATACTCCGGTTCACCCTACCGCTTTAGTAGAACCAGGCGTGGTGTTCAATTCCTTAGGGGTGCCATGTCTCACCCCCGCTTTGCATAATGTGAGATTGCCCAAGGACTTCAAGGGACCTCGTAAGGTACCAAATTACACCGCCGATTTACAACCAGAGGCATGGGTTGAAAGCTATGAGATGGCAATGGAGATGTTAGATGTGGATGAGGCAGTGTGTGCTAAATACTTCACCATGATGTTGGAGGGAATAGCTCGTACTTGGTTAAAGATCTTACCAATTAATTATGTCGGATCATGGGCCGAATTGAAGCACCGGTTTACCCAGAACTTCAAAGATACTTGTAAGCAGCCCATGTCAATCATGGATCTGGCCGCTTGTGTCCAAGAGGAGGGGGAGTCCACGACCCATTGGGTCAAGTGGATCTCAGCGATTTTACATTCATCGAATCGTATCAATGCAGATACCGCAGTACTAATGTTGGAGGGCAATTGTCGTTTTCTGCCGCTCAAACAGAAGTTAGGGAGGCTCAAACGTCACTGCAATGATATGTCAACGCTCATGGCTGCTTTGGTTAAATACGCCGATTCAGGTAGTACCAAGGACCCGGACTCAGAGGAGGACAAACCGAGGAAATGGAAGAAGAACGGCAACGCCAAGGGTCAGCAACACAATCCGGCAGCCCATGGGAACAGTGGTAAGCGCAAAGCCGACAGCAGCTTGGACTTTGTTGCTAACAGCAATGCTCAGGAGAATGGCCAGCGCCGTAAGGGCAAGCAGCCCCAGAGGGGCGGAGGTTCAGGCCCCAATTAGGAGCGCCTGTTAAATCAACCCTGTCCAAAGCATGGATCAAAGGAGAAGCCAGCATCGCATCTTTGGAAGGACTGTTATATTATGCGGGATTTCAAGAACTCCAATATGTTCCAGTATGATAATGGCCCGCCTGGCGGTTCAGGAGGTGGTTTCCACGGGCCAGATTACGGAGGTGGCAGCTCCGGTTTAGGGTTTCAAGGCAACCAAGCCGGACATATCAATCAAGGGCACCAAGGCAACCAGGGAGGTTACAACCATCAGGTGAACCACCACCAGCAGCAGCAGTCGGGTTACCAGAGCAATCCCAAGCAGCTAAATAGCGGGCAATATCATGTCTTCACTACTAGTTTGTGTAAGCATGATCAGAAGCTTCACAAGAGGGCAGTAAACTCTGTTGAACCGGCAGTGCCTCAGTATTTGCGCTGGTCTGAGCAACCCATTTTGTGGAGTAGAGAGGATCTCCCATCCCGAGTTGACAATCCGGGTCACTTGGCCCTGGTGGTGGCCCCTCAAGTTGGGGGGTACAAGTTCACCAAAGTGCTCATGGATGGGGGAAGTAGTATCAATATCCTGTATTATGATACATTCCGCCGTATGGGATTGACAAATAAGAATCTTAAACGGTCAAATACCGTTTTTCATGGTGTGGTGCCTGGTAAATCTGCATATCCAGTGGTCAAGATAGCCTTAGAGGTGGCTTTTGGAGATGACTATGATTCGAGGTCAGAAACATTGACTTTTGAGGTGGTAAAAATCAAAAGCCCGTATCACGCCCTGTTTGGGCGGCCGGCTTATGCTAAGTTCATGGCGAGGCCGTGTTATGTTTATCTATAGCTTAAAATGCCAGGTCATAAGGGGACTATCATAGTACATGGAAGCAGAAAGATCGCTTTGGGGTGTGAGGAAGGTGATGCGGCTTATGCTGAGTCGGTTTGTGCCACGGAGGAGTTGAAATTCTATAAGGAGCAAGTTGATCCGGCAGATATGACCTCTTTGAAAAAGCCGACTACGGAACATGATCCGGCGTTGAAGTTCAAATCGGCTACAGACACTAAGATGATTGATTTTGTTCCTGGCGACTCATCCAAGCAATTCAGCATCAGCGCTAACCTGGATCCCAAATAGGAAAGCGCGCTCATCGAGTTCATCCGTGAGAACCGGGACATCTTTGCATGGAAACCTTCTGACATGCCAGGTGTACCGAGGGAACTCACTGAGCACACACTTAACATTGATCCTAAGTTTAAACCGGTCCGGCAGTTTCTCCGCCGCTTCAATGAAGAAAGGCGTAAGGCTATCGGTGAAGAGGTAGCTCGGTTGTTGGCCGCAGGGTTTATCGTGGAGGTCTTTCATCCAGAGTGGTTGGCTAATCCGGTGCTGGTTCTTAAGAAAAACGGCACTTGGCATATGTGTGTGGATTACACAGATTTAAACAAAGCTTGCCCTGCAAACCCCTTTGCCCTCCCTCGCATTGATCAGATAATTGATGCTACAGCGGGTTGTGACCGTTTGTGTTTTCTGGATGCTTATTCTGGTTATCATCAGATCAAAATGGCGGTTAAGGACCAGGAGAAGACAGCTTTCATAACTCCCTTTGGAGCCTTCTGCTATGTCTCCATGCCCTTTGGACTCAAGAGTGCCCAGGCAACTTATCAGCGCTGCGTTCAGAATTGCCTTCATAAGCAGATTGGGCGCAATGTTCATGCATATGTGGATGATATTGTGATAAAGTCCAGAAAGGAGGAAACATTGATAGATGATTTGAGAGAAACCTTTGACAACCTCGGGTTTACAAGATGATGCTCAATCCGGAGAAGTGTGTCTTTGGTGTCCTGGCAGGCAAGCTTTTGGGTTTTCTAGTGTCAAACAAAGGCATCGAGGCTAATCTGGAAAAAAAATTCAGCGATCACGTCTTTGGCTAAACCGGCGTGTATCAATGACGTTCAACGTCTGGCCGGCCGGATTACAGCTTTGAGCCGTTTTATCAGTCGTCTCGGGGAGAAGGCCATCCCTTTATATCAGATGCTCAAGAAAGCAGATAACTTTGTCTGGAGCGAGGCAGCTGATAAAGCGTTCGAGGATCTGAAGAGGCAGTTAGCTGAACCGTCCGTGCTTGCAGCACCGATTGATAAGGAGTCGTTATTGCTATATGTGGCTGCTAATGCCCAAGCTGTTAGCGTGGCTATCATGGTGGAGCGCAAGGAAGTTGGTAAGGAATATCCGGTTCAACGGCCGGTTTATTATATCAGTGAGGTGCTCATTGAGTCAAAGCAGAGGTATCCACATTGGCAGAAGCTGGTGTATGGAGTGTTTATGGCAAGCCGGAAGCTTAAACACTATTTTCATGGCCATCCCATCACAGTGGTCAGTTCAGCCCCTCCGGGAGATATCATTCAAAACAGAGAAGCAACTGGCTGGATTGCTAAGTGGGCTATCGAGCTTGGACCTCATGGACTCAAATATATACCCCGCACAGCGATCAAATCCCAGGCACTCGTGGACTTCATCAATGATTGGACGGAGTTACAGGCACCAGAAGAGAAACCAGATAATACGTATTGGACTATTCATTTTGATGGATCCAGGCAGTTGGAGGGCTCGGGGGGCTGGAGTCATACTAACTTCCCCACGAGGTGACAAGTTTTGTTATGTCCTCCGTTTAATCTTCCCTTGCACTAACAATGCAGCTGAATACGAGGCTTTGCTCCATGGTCTTCGGATGGCTAAGGAGATGAACTTTAGTCGGGTTAAGTGCTTCGGCGATTCAGATCTGGTGGCTCAATAGGTGTCTGGCACTTGGGATTCTAAAGACCCACTCATGGCTACATATCGGCGAGAGGTGGACACAGTGGCTGGTCACTTCAAGGGTTATCAGGTGGACCATATAGACCGGCGAAAGAATGAAGCGGCAGACACTTTAAGTCGTCTTGGTTCTCAGCGTAAACCGGTTCTGCCAAATGTCTTTCTTGACGTATTGCATAATCCGTCAGTCAAGGTACCAACCGAAGAAGACTTGGCTATTCCGGATCCAGAGGCTCAATTGGTGGCAGCTCTGCACGTCATACTGGATTGGACAATCCCATATCTGGCTTACATGAACCGGGGCGAGTTACCAGATGATGAAACGTTGGCTCAACAGATAATCCAGCGTTCCAAGTCCGTGACCATACTCAACGGGGAGTTACATCATTACAGCATTTCAGGAGCAATTCAGCGTTGTGTTTCTCCTCAAGAGGGTTGTGAAATTTTGCGAGAAATCCATGAAGGAGATTGCGGTCACCACGCCGGTTCAAAATCTTTGGTTGCTAAAGCTTTTCGCCAGGGTTTTTACTGGTTGACAGCGCATGCTCATGTGGAGGATTTAGTCAAGAGATGTGACAGTTGTCAAAAATTTGCCCGCCATGCGCACATTCCGGCTTAAGAGCTGAGGATGATTCCAATAACTTGGCCGTTTGCGACTTGGGGGCTTGATATGGTTGGACCCTTCAAGCGATCCAAGGACAAAAAGACCCACCTGTTAGTAGCAGTTGATAAATTTACCAAATGGGTGGAGGCAGAACTAGTCAGTAAGTGTGATGCGGCCACGGCGGTTAAGTTCATCAAAAAGGTGATATTCCGGTTTGGCTTTCCACATAGTATTATAACTGATAATGGTACTAACCTGTCAAAAGGGGAGATGGAGGAATTTTGCCAACGTGAGCACATCTGGCTCGATCTGGCATCAGTGGCTCACCCCCAGTCTAATGGTCAAGCGGAGAGGGCAAATCAAGAAATTCTACGAGGTATCAAACATAGGCTTATGGTTCCTTTAAAGCGGACACCGGGTTGTTGGGTTGAGGAGCTACCTTCTGTGTTATGGAGCATCAAAACCACACCCAATAGGTCTACGGGTTACACACCTTTATTCATGGTTTATGGAGCGGAGGCAGTTCTTCCTAGTGACATCCGTCACGACTCGCCCCATGTGACAGCCTATGTTGAAGCTAATAATGAGAAGGCACGTCAAGATTCCCTGGACCCATTGTATGAAGAGCGTGATCTTGCAGCAGAACGTTTGGCGATTTATCAACAAGATCTCCGACGTTATCACAACCGCCGGGTTAAGACCAGAACCTTTCAAGAAGGCGATTTGGTGCTCCGGCTCATCCAGGATTAGACTGATATGCACAAGCTATCCCCACCTTGGGAAGGATCCTTTGTGGTCAGCAAGAATCTGCACAACAGGTCTTACTACCTCATTGATGTTCGAGAGCACAAAGACTCACGTAAATTGGAGGAGGAGACCAAGCGGCCATGGAACATAGCTCTTCTTCGGCCTTACTATACTTGAAGCCATAGGCTCTTCATATGTACATATTTATGACGATGTATATATCATATAATAAACCGGAGCCTCCGTTACAGCGGGGTATCTGTTCTTTTTACATCTTGTGTGTGCTTACAAGAGTTTACTGACAAAGTGGAGTTTTTTGTTAATCCGGTCTCAGCAGCCGCACGGATATAAAGAAAGTCACTAGGGGGCTTGGTCATATCTGAACCATAGCTACACCTCTTGATCGGTTTGACACCAGGAAGGGATATCACTAGGGGGCTTGGTTGTTGTCACACCATAGCTACACCTCTTGATAGGCGTTTAAGCCACAAAAGAAAAATATGTGGAGCCAAAGAGAGTGTTGCACAAAGCACATACTCAAACATGGGCACACACTGAGCATAGCTCACAAAGTTACTTGGGGGCTCTTTTTGCAAAGCAACAAAGAGTTTGAAAGGACCCTTGTAATTGGCTATCAAGCCACGGCTTGGAAGCCTGGTGTATTCACCTAAAACCCCGGGTTAACCTGCCTTCATCAAGTAAGCCACTCCTGTCCAGGTAATCCTGGTATGACCCGCCGAACGTTTGACAAGTCAATCTTTTACAGGCCCTGAACTTGTCAAAGTTAAAACAACGATTGGTTAATTGGAGGCCCATCTTAAAAGGCTTTGTTAAATGGTTTAACTCAGAGGCCTGGCAGCCCATGAAAAGCCTCGATTTGGAGCCTGGCAGCTCGTAAAAAGCCTTGCATATTTCCTTTTTGAGTTTTATTTGTTGAAATTCATAAGTGTCTTCTGATAACCCGGCGTCCTTGACCCGGCTTGCCTTTCAAGTACAAGTTGTCGGCACATGATCAGTTATAAACCGGTGTTCGTTGACCCGGTCTGGTTTGACTAAATCGCCAGTGCTATAAACAAAAACCCGGTAATTATCCCGGTCCGGTTTATTATATAATCGGGCATTATAAGGATGGGGTTATCAACGTTCCGGATTGGTATTAACACCTTTGTCGTATCAACCGTTGGTCAACCAATGAGGTATGTTGCACATATTGCTTTTTATACAAACACTTCGATTATTCATCTACGTATTGTATACTTGTTGGGCATTGAGGGAGTCCTGGATTAGGGGGTTTCCGGACAGCCGGACTATATCCTTTGGCCGGACTGTTAGACTATGAAGATACAAGATTGAAGACTTCGTCTCATGTCCGGATGGGACTCTCCTTGGCGTGGAAGGCAAGCTAGGCAGTACGGATATGGATATCTCCTCCTTTGTAACCGACCTTGTGTAACCCTAACCCTCTTTGGTGTCTATATAAACCGGAGGGTTTTAGTCCGTAGGACACAACAATAACATACAATCATACCATAGGCTAGCTTCTAGGGTTTAGCCTCTCTAATCTCGTGGTAGATCTACTCTTGTACTACCCATATCATCAATATTAATCAAGCAGGACGTAGGGTTTTACCTCCATCAAGAGGGCCCGAACCTGGGTAAAACATCATGTTCTCTGCCTCCTGTTACCATCCGCCTTAGACGCACAGTTCGGGACCCCCTACCCGAGATCCGCCGGTTTTGACACTGACATTGGTGCTTTCATTGAGAGTTCCTCTGTGTCGTCGCCGTTAGGCTTGATGGCTCCTACTATCATCGATAGCGATGGAGTCCAGGGTGAGACCTTTCTCCCCGGACAGATCTTTGTGTTCGGCGGCTTCTCACTGCGGGCCAACTCGCTTGGCCATCTGGAGCAGATCGAGAGTTACGCCCCTGGCCACCAGGTCAGGTTTGGAAGGTTAAACTACACGGCCGATATCCGCGGAGACTTTATCTTCGACGGATTCGAGCCTCTGCCTTGTGCGTCACGCAGTCGCGATGAGTACAATTTAGCTCTACCATCAGACAATGTTCAGGAGACCGCACCGGCAGCCGCTTCGACCCTCAATTCGGAGCCAGTTGTGCCGTCCATGGACGGGTGGATGGACCCCGCCATGGAAGCCTTATCCTCATCGGCGATTGAGCCGAACATCGACCTTATCCTGCACGAGAGCCGTGTTGTCAGACTGCCGGATCCTTCTCTGGCCACGGACTCCGAACCGCCTGCGCCCGCTCCTAGCGAATCCAGTTGGGCGCCGATCATGGTGTTTACCTCCACGGATATTTTTCAGCACTCGCCCTTTGGCGACATACTGAGCTCATTAAGGTCTCTCTCCTTGTCAGGAGGATCATGGCCGAACTATGTCCAGCGGGATTGGGATGCAGAAGACGAAGAAATTCGCGGCCCACGCACCACCCACTTAGTAGCCACTGTCGATGACTTAACCGACATGCTTGACTTCGACTCCGAAGACATCAACGGTATGGACGACGATGCGGGAGACGAAGAGGAACCACTGCCCACAGGGCACTGGACAGCCACCTCATCATACGATATATACATGGTGGACACACCCAAAGAAGGCAATGGCGACGAGACAGCGGAGGATGACCCCTCCAAGAAGCAACCCAAGCGCCGACGTCAGCGGCGCCGCTCTAAGTCCCGCCAAAGCAAAAGTGATGATAGCGGCACAGGAGATATTAACACTCCAGATAGTGCCGAAGATGGCAACAATCTCCTCCAGCACGATTTTGGGACAGGAGGATGGAGAGGCCAGCCCTCTAGAGAGAGAGGCAGATGGAGGGGCAGAGGATGATAATTACATGCCCCCCTCCGAAGACGAGGCAAGCCTCGACGATGCCGAATTCGTCGTGCCAGAGGATCCCGTCGAACAAGAGCGCTTCAAGCACCGACTTATAGCCACGGCAAATAGCCTTAAGAAAAAGCAGCAGCAGCTTCAAGCTGATCAAGATCTGCTAGCTGATAGATGGACTGAAGTCCTCGCGGCCGAGGAATATAAACTCGAGCGCCCCTCCAAGAGTTACCCAAAATGCAGGTTGCTACCATGACTGGAGGAAGAAGCGTATGACGCGGCTGATCGGCCACCTCGTGGCCGCGATCGAGAGGCATTCCAGCCAAAAACTCAGCCTGCACCCCGACGCCATTCAAATAAAAAGGCATGGGGAAATACGCCAGACCTGCGAGACGTATTGGAGGACAAAGTAAAACATGCAAGATCGATCTACGGATCACGAGGGCGTGCCACTATGCAAGACGATAAACGTCACGCCGGATACAGTAAAAGTAAGTCCGGCCGGGCCGAACATAGCGGGCAAGACCCATTCGAGCTGCGTCGCGATATAGCCCAATACAGAGGCGCCGCACACCCCTTATGCTTCACAGACAAAGTCATGGATCATCAAATCCCAGAGGGTTTCAAACTCGTAAATATTGAATCATACGATGGCACAACAGATCCTGCGGTATGGATCGAGGACTTCCTCCTCCACATCCACATGGCCCGTGGTGATGACTTACACGCCATCAAATACCTCCCACTAAAGCTCAAAGGATTAGCGCGGCATTGGCTTAACAGCTTGCTAGCAGAGTTCATTAGCTGTTGGGAAGATCTGGAGGCCGCATTCCTCGACAACTTTCAGGGCACTTATGTGCGACCACCAGATGCCGATGACTTGAGCCACATAATTCAGCGGCGAGAAGAATCGGCCAGGAAATTCTGGACTCGTTTCCTAACAAAGAAAAATCAAATCGTCGATTGTCCGGATGCAGAGGCCCTAGCAGCTTTTAAACACAACATCTGCGACGAGTGGCTAGCCCGGCACCTTGGTCAGGAAAAGCCGAAATCTATGGCAGCCCTTACGACACTCATGACCCGCTTTTGTGCGGGAGAAGATAGCTGGCTGGCTCGCAGTAATAAGATATCAAAGAACCATGTTACTTCGGATACCAAGGACGGCAATAGCAGGTCATGTCACAACAAACATAAGCGCCGCATTAACAGCGATAATACTGAAGATACGACAGTCAATGCCGAATTCAAAGGCTCTAAACCCGGTCAGCGGAAAAAGCCATTTAAGAGAAGCACATCGGGGCCGTCCAGTTTGGACCGCATACTCGATCGCTCGTGTCAAATACATGGCACCCCCGACAAGCCAGCCAACCACACCAATAGGGATTGTTCGGTATTCAAGTAGGCCGGCAAGTTAATTGCCGAAAACAAAGATAAGGGGCCAGATAGCGATGACGAGGAAGAGCCCCGGCAGCGAAACACCGGAGGACAGAAGAGGTTCCCCCCACAAGTGCGGACGGTGAACATGATATACGCAACCCACATCCCCAAGAAGGAGCGGAAGCGTGCGCTCAGGGACGTATATGCGTTGGAGCCAGTCGCCCCAAAGTTCAACCCATGGTCCTCCTGTCCGATCACCTTCGATCGCAGGGACCACCCCACTAGTATCCGTCATGGCGGATTCGCCGCACTGGTCTTAGACTCAATCATCGACGGATTTCACCTCACTCGAGTCCTTATGGACGGAGGCAGCAGCCTGAACCTGCTTTATCAGGACACAGTGCGCAAAATGGGTATAGACCCCTCAAGGATCAAACCCATAAAAACGACCTTTAAAGGCGTCATTCCAGGTGTAAAGGCCCATTGCACAGGCTCAATTACACTCGAAGTGGTCTTCGGATCCCCGGATAACTTCCAAAGCAAAGAATTAATCTTCGACATAGTCCCGTTCCGCAGTGGCTATCATGCACTGCTCGAGCGAACCGCATTTGCAAGATTCAATGCGGTAACGCATTATGCATACCTCAAGCTCAAGATGCCAGGACCTCGGGGGGTCATCACCGTTAATGGAAACATAGAGCGCTCTCTCCATACGGAGGAGCACACTGCGACCCTCGCAGCAAAAGCGCAAAGCAGCCTCTCAAGGCAATCCACCAGTTCGGCGTTTCAAGACCCGGACACCTTCAAGCACGCTCGGAGTAATCGGCAATTAGACCGCCTGGCACAATCTAAGCTCACGTAGCAATGCGGCCCCCACCCCAGTCCCAGCCAAACGGCGAAATTCGTGCCACACGTACATAATTACACATTAAAAATACCATGGGCACAGGCGGGGAGGGGGGCACAACTATGGCACGCCCTGAGACGCGGCTTAAACCGCACTAGGGGCTTCCCGCTTTGTTATTTTTCTCTTTCAGGACTTTAATCTCTGGAAACCCTGTCCAGCAGCATGATTGCCGAACACATGATGCAGCAACCAAGGAGGCAAAAAGCTACGTCACACCACGGAACTCCCAGGTGGATTACGATAGCGAGTGAAATATTTGCTTTAATACTATTCCTCAGCTTGCCCCTGGAAGGGACATAGTCCTACTTTTTGCTTATCGCACTATCTGTATTGTTCTGCTTTAACGCATCTATTTGAATAAACAATGCATAGCATTAAGACTATTATTGCATTCTTCTTATATATATATATATATATATATATATATATATATATATATGTGTGTGTGTGTGTGTGTGTGTGTGTGTGTGTGTGTGTGTGTGTTCCTTAATGATGCCTTGCAACCGTAAACTTTGGTACGGCCAATACACCAGGGGCTTAAGTACCCCACAATGCGGTGTGAGAAGTCCGAACACTTTCACAAGTGCGGCACCCCGAACTTATAGCATTATATGCATCAGCTCCGAATCATGTCTTTGGTCAAATGTTGGGTTTGCCCGGCTCCTATGTTTTGGTACCTTACGTTCTGCTCTATCGGCTAAGGTAGCGCTAGGAGAACTACTGCGATTGTGCCCCGGTTCTGCTGGGCTAAGCACCTCAGTAGAGAAAGCTAAAACTGACTATCATGATAAGGCGAGAGACTGGTCGCTGTTCGGCGAGGTTTCGAGTCCCTAAAGACTTATGCCGCTTAGAGCAAGGAGCCGGTCCAGTCCGGCTTAAAGGCATGTATCGCACCCCGAATTCGGCCTTCCGAATACCAGGGGCTTCATCGAAATTTAAAATTATGGAATTCTATGGCTAAGTGAGAGTGATAAAGCATTATTAGTCCGGTTGCCTTGTTCGCTGTGCTGAGCACCTCCCTCGAAGGACCCAAAAATGGGAACAAGAGTGCTCGGGTTTATCCCGAACACCCCAGCACTCATGGCATGGGGGCAGAAGCCGAGGACTAGCCATCTCTCAGATTGGATAAACAGCCAAACAGA
The DNA here is from genome assembly GCF_018294505.1 of Triticum aestivum. Taxonomy (NCBI): domain Eukaryota; kingdom Viridiplantae; phylum Streptophyta; class Magnoliopsida; order Poales; family Poaceae; genus Triticum; species Triticum aestivum. Next base: position 565,416,744 of record NC_057809.1, on the reverse strand, counting down.
AGGTGATATTTTAAATTCAAACAAGTGTTGCATAGCACATATGAAACAAGTTTTCATCCTACAGGATCACACGAGCAAGTTTACTCAAATATTACATCCTTTGAACATTCGTCCGCTACAAGACGGGCACCCTTTAGGACACCCTCATAATAAATTTCAGGGGTGCGATGCTCCTTGCCCTGCGGCGGTCCTTCCTTGATCAGCTTCACGGCATCTAGATTGGCCCATTGCACCTTCACACGGGCGAAAGCCCGACGTGCACCTTCGATGCAGACGGACCGCTTGACGACTTCCAGCCGTGGGCAGGCATCCACAAGCCGCCTCACCAAGCCGAAGTAGCTGTTCGGAAGGGCATCACCAGGCCATAGCCGGACTATAAAGCCCTTCATGGCCTGTTCGGCCGCCTTGTGTAGCTCGACCAGCTGCTTCAACTGGTCGCTCACAGGCACCGGGTGTTCGGTCCCGGTATACTAAGACCAGAACAGCTTCTCCGTTGAGCTTCCCTCCTCGGCCTGGTAAAACTGTGCGGCATCTGACACGCTGCGGGGCAAACCTACGAATGCTCCTAGAGAGCTCCGGATTCGGGTAAGTAACAGGTAATTTACTTTCACATGCTTGCTTTGCATATAGAATGGCTTACCCGCCGCTATCTTCTTCATCGCATCAATCTCCCAGAGGGCCTTCTGGGCTTCAGCCTTGGCATTTTTCGCGCTTTCGAGGGCCGCGGTAAGCTCGGACTCTCGCGTCTTCGAGTCACGCTCCAATGCCTCATGCTTCGACATGAGAGCTTCGAGCTCTTGCCGCACCTCGCCCACCCGTGCCTCTTGCCTTTCCTGCTCGGTGCGCTCCTTGGCCGCTTTGTCTTCGACCTCGGATAGCGCTTGCTTCAGGGATGCCACCTCGGTTGTGGCCCCTGGCAAATATAAGATGATCCTGTCATTTCGCAATCGCGTCTTCTTTTATATATACATATCTATAGACAGGGTATTACTTACCCTTGTTCTCCTTGAGCTGCCTCTTGGCAAGGCCGAGCTCTTTCTTGGACCCCTTGAGGTCCTGCTTCAATGTGGCGACCTCCATAGTCAGTGCGACTGAGGCCAGCAGCGAAGCCTGCATACGCATATAGACATACTTATGTTAGACTCCTGTGGTATTATTCGATCCTCTATTCGGCTTTTCTTTTCGAACACCGAACATAGCATCAGGGGCTACTGTCTATGCGGTAATATTTTTCCTATACTTCAAAACACTTACCTCAAAGCCTGTTAGAAGGCTGGCACAGGCTTCAGTCAATCCGCTCTTGGCGGACTGAACCTTTTGGACCACCGCACTCATAATAGTATGGTGCTCCTCGTCGATGGAAGCGCTACGAAGCGCTCCCAGCAGATTGTCCAGCGCCTCTGGATGGACAGAGGTCACCAACACAAGCGTCTTGCCCCTCTTGGAAGGAGGCCACCTGCCCGAGTCCGGAACCACTGGAGGTTCCGGCATGGTGTTCGGTTGAGGGCTGAACTCAGAGCCCTCAGGGCCTTGTTCCCTCTGCTCCCGGAGTTCGGAAGTTCGCCTTGAGGCGCCTCCAGGATTGTCTCCCCTCGACCCGGTGCCTCTTGAGACAATACCTCGGCGTCGTCCGCAGGGCAAGGGGAGGTGGCGGTCGGAAGTGGATCGCTATCCATATCTGATAAGCCCAGGGAGCCGTCCGACGATACATCGATACGGGTTCGTGGCGGCCTGCATAATCATATTCGGCGTTAGGGGAAGTAGTGCGACAAAGGAATGCTATGAGTTACTCTGGTATCTGAATACTTACGACTTCACCAAGGGCTTGGCCCTGAGCAGCCACTCGTCTTCGCCTTCGGCGGCGGTGGTGGAACTGTTCGGAAGGAGAGTCCTTCCCTTCTTGGACCCTTCGCCCCCCCCCCCCCGGTTGGGGCGGCCTTCCTTTTCTTGTCTCCCCCAACTGAAGGGGGAGCATCTTCTTCTTCCTCCTCGTCTTCGGGGGCGGGGGAGGAGTGTGATGCAGAGTCATCGGACGATGAGTCCGATAACACCTGGCATTGGAAACTCTTTCGGGTTCCCTTGGCCTTCTTGGTCTTCTCTGGCACCTTGTAAGGAGCCGGAGTTAGCATCTCCGTCAGGAGAGCGTTTGCTGGGCCTTCGGGCAAGGGAGCCGGACAGTTGATCTGTCCGGCCGTTTCCTGCCAGTCCTGTCAAAGGAACGGGAGCTTAGATCCCGCATAGAGTCAAACTATGAAAAACAAGTATCCTGTAAGCGGTAAAACAGCTTACCGCGCTGGCTTGGCGCTTCGCGCAGAATCCGCGATCCTCGGTAGTAGGAGGAGGAACCTCGGCGCCCTTGAATAGCACCTTCCAGGCATCCTCGTGTGTTGTATCGAAGAGCCTGTTCAGAGTTTGGTGCTGGGCCGGGTCGAACTCCCACAAGTTGAAGGCCCATTGTTGACACGGGAGGATCCGGCGGATGAGCATGACCTGGATTATGTTGACGAGTTTGAGCTTCTTGTTCACCATGTTTTGAATACATGTTTGGAGTTCGGTCAGCTCTCCCGAACTACCCCAGGACAGGCCTTTCTCTTTCCAGGAGGTGAGCCGCGTGGGGATGCCAGATCGGAACTCGGGGATCGCTGCCCGTGCAGGGTCACGCGGCTCGGTGATGTAGAACCACCCCGATTGCCACCCCTTTATGGTCTCCATGAAGGATCCCTCGAGCCATGTAACGTTGGGCATCTTGCCCACCATGGCACCTCCGCACTCCGCCTGGCGGCCGCCCACTACCTTCGGCTTGACATTGAAGGTCTTCAGCCATAAACCGAAGTGGGGCTTGATGCGGAGGAAGGCCTCGCACACGACGATAAACGCCGAGATGTTGAGGATGAAGTTTGGGGCTAGATCGTGGAAATCTAGGCCGTAGTAGAACATGAGCCCCCGGACGAATGGGTGGAGAGGGAATCCCAGTCCGCTGAGGAAATGGGTAAGGAACACTACCCTCTCATGGGGCCTGGGGTGGGGATGAGCTGCCCCTCATCTGGGAGCCAGTGCGCGATGTCGTCGGGCAGGTATCCGGCTCTCCTCAACTTCTTGATGTGTCCCTCTGTGACGGAGGAGACCATCCACCTGCCTCCCGCTCTAGACATGGTTGGAGAAGGTTGAGGTGGGAAGTGCGGACTTGGGCACTGGAGCTCGAGTGTGCGAAAATGGATGAGCAAAGGAGGAAGAAGGCGTGGATAAAAAGGTGAATCCTTATCCCTTTATATGGGCGGATGAAACTAAGCGTCCCCACTAGCCTGGTAAAACTCGCTTATCCCCCAAGCACCGTAATCGATGGCACGGTTGGGTTACCAACACCCGTATTGATGAGAATCCCGTGATAAGGGGACACGATCTCTGCTTTGACAAGACGTGTCAAAAAACTGCCTCGCGTTATGTGCGGGGCTAGTTGAAGGAAACAGTTCGAATAATCACCGGGCCATGACATAATGTCGTGTTGCCAACACAAGTCAGCAAATTGGATTTGTGGAAATATTATTCTCTCTACGGTGATATGTGGAACTTATTTTGCAGGGTCGGACACTATCCTTGTATTCAAATTCTTCCGTGGTGTATTCGGAGGAGGAACCCGCCTTGCAATGCCGAAGACAACATTGCGCGCCGGACTCGTCGTCATTGAAGCCTGGTTCAGGGGCTACTGAGGGAGTCCTGGATTAGGGGGTCTCCGGACAGCCGGACTATATCCTTTGGCCGGACTGTTAGACTATGAAGATACAAGATTGAAGACTTCGTCTCGTGTCCGGATGGGACTCTCCTTGGCGTGGAAGGCAAGCTAGGCAGTACGGATATGGATATCTCCTCCTTTGTAACCGACCTTGTGTAACCCTAACCCTCTCTGGTGTCTATATAAACCGGAGGGTTTTAGTCCGTAGGACACAACAATAACATACAATCATACCATAGGCTAGCTTCTAGGGTCTAGCCTCTCTGATCTCATGGTAGATCTACTCTTGTACTACCCATATCATCAATATTAATCAAGCAGGACGTAGGGTTTTACCTCCATCAAGAGGGCCCGAACCTGGGTAAAACATCATGTTCCCTGCCTCCTGTTACCATCCGCCTTAGACGCACAGTTTGGGACCCCCTACCCGAGATCCGCCGGTTTTGACACCGACAGGCATCATGACCCGTCTAGCGGTAAACTGCTAGATACTTTTAAGTTGGTGTACCCAGGAACACAATTCATCATGGGCTATGCATAAATATATCCCAAAAGGTGGCACAAGTTGTCACGAGGTATTACAAAACATGCTCGATGTCATGGCAGATAACGGAGTTTTGGCTATCTTATTACAAGAAGCTTTCAAAGCGGCTCCAATGGCATAATTGTTTTTCAAAATATCGGCACACAATAGCCAGTAAACCGGCGACCGGTTTAAGATGCTTCGTCTGGATGGTTTGATGGTTGAGGGTCAGTTGGTGTGGGCACTTCTTCATCCCTCCCCAGACGCTGGAAATCAACCGTCGACCAATTGATTCCAGTTAAAGCTTGAAATACTGCCTCTTCATGGATAAGATTGGATGGGTTAATATATCAGGAGCGTAAGTGTGCTTACGAATCGGAGGGACAAGTTCTTCAACTTCATAGATTTCGGCAGGCTGTCTTTTCCCTTCAGCGTCATAAGCCCGTTGAAAATGGGACAAGTCTGTGTCTTCGGCCAGCTTGCCGGCTACTGGCCGCATCTCTTTGGTCAGCCGCCGGAGGTCATCATTGTCGAAGTTTGAACCGTCCTCCTTCATGCCTGGGTATCCTTTAATGATATCCTCCGCTTCAAGGTCTGGAATCCAGGCTTTGGCTCGAATAAGTGCGGTTAAAACTCCTGCTCTGGCAGCTGCCTTCTTCAATTCGGCAATCCGGGCCGGTAACATGGCCAGTTTCTCCTGTGTTTCTTTTATCAAGGTTGCGGACGGTTTGTTGTAAGCCGCCGTGCAAATAGCCTGCTGAGACCCAGAGTACAACTATTCAATCAAAGTATACACCGCTTTGAGCTTCATCCGCATGTCTGTACCAAGATGAGCAATCCGAGTGCCTGCCAAGGGTTTATATCAACATTCTGGTCAGAGATAAGGTTCATTGACTTGCGCAAAACACATAAGCAGATACTTACCAAAGATAGCAGAAGTCATAGCGTTGATTTGCCGTTTCAAGCTAGCTAGTTCATCTACAATTGGTTTCAGGGCTGCCTCGGCGTCTTCAGCTCTTTTGGTTAAACTGGATTTTTCGGTTTCCCAGTTAGCACGATCTTTGTTGAAAGATTCCTTCAACTTTTCCATTGCGGCTAGGGCTTGGGTCAGCTCCTCTTTGGCTTTTGCAGCTTCTGCTTGTTGTGACTTCACATTCTCTTGCAAGTCAGAGTTTCGGGCATCTCTATTTCTCAGTTCAGCCTGCAACATTGAAGGTATATTAAACAACAGGATATATATGTTCTAAGTACAAAGCGTATAACAAGTTATGCACTTCATACTTGAGGGCTAATGCCTATTTGCTCTAAAGTACTACATTTTATACAAGTCTCCAGAACAATGCAAGCATTATCCTGGACACTTGGGGGCTAATGTACGTCTGTTCTAAAATGGATGCATGGACTAAAACCCGGATTAACTTGCCAAGTTAAACCGGCCTTTGGGGGCTATGCTACGGAAAGCTATCTAATTGTTTAAATATGAGTCTTGGTTCTTATTAGAGACCTGACATTTTGAGGATCAATGATGAGAAACCTAAAGTGCTACAAAGACCCGGTTTATGATTAACATCATAAAACGGCCCTTGGGGGCTACTTGGGCTAGTATTTCAACTTTGAATCAACGAACAAAGGGAGATGAAAATACATCATATCGCTCCTTCATCAAATTCACCAAACTGGCTTCATAGTCCCGTTTTGAGTGAAGACGGTTCAAGAAGCCAGAGTGAAGTTCTTCAGCGTTGAGATGAGCATAATTTGATAAATCACTACCCCATTTGCCTTTTTCCCTAGCAGCCTGCACTTCTTTGGCACTATGTTGAGCCAAGATTACGGAATGACCAGGAGAGCTATGGCCCATTCCAGTAATGATAACATCGTCTCCTTGGCCTTCAGTGTTTTTGGCTGGTGGTATTGAAGTCTCAACATCTCTCCCCGGACTAGCCTGGTTTGGCTCTGCCGGTTCAACGGTAGGCGCGGGAGGTTCAGCATCTGTTGGTTCATCAGTGTTTTGGCCTTGAAGGGGCAGGTCGTTAGAGGCGGCTTCAGGATGAGGGCCCTCCGGCTCACAAGTCTGGTCCGGGTCACCTCTTGGTTCTTCTTCAAAAGTGGCTGGGTCTTCAGACGGATTGTTGACCCGAGCTTTCTTGCTCGGTCTGGCTTTGGCTCTGCAGAACAAAATTAAAAAGAGGGTTAACGTTCTATTTCAGATTTACAACACATTGAGATGAAAGGTTACAAAGCTTACCCAGCTACAGTTTTCAGAGGGGGGAGTTGAGTTGCTGTCGATTCACCAGAGGATGAGGGAGGTGCCACCTGATAATTTGAATCGGACGGATTAAGAGGTTGTCTGAAATAACCTGCCTTGGGATAAGAATTGTCAGGAGTAGGAGAGACCTCAGACCGGCACTTCCAAACCGTGGTGTCAGGTAAACCGGTTGAAGTAACCTGTTGGCCACTGTGCCGGGTTGTCCAGTGAGCTTCATGTTGTCGAGTCTTCAAAATAAATGTTGGATCCAAATGAGCAAGAGGATGAGAAAAGCTTACTTTCCAGACTGCTTGATGGGTTTTTTGTGTTGGCTTAGAGTCTGAACCGGAGGAAAGGGTAATTACCTCTACATCATCAGCTTGACTGCCTTCTGCGTCCTCCTGAGGAAGATCATTGTTAATGAGATGCATGAAAAGGGAACCAAGTGAGTCAAGTTCTACCTCAACTTCCGGATCATCAGCATCATCATCAAGTTCCATGTTGATCCGGTCAGCCGTTTTCCGTTTTGACGTCCGTTTGACGGCTTTGGTTTTGGGGCGGGATGGTTTGACCGCTTTATCCCCGGTTGGCGTTACTGCTTTTTCTATGGTTTTCCGTTTCCAGAAGGGATCATCACCCTATACATACACGGAAGAAGGATTACAAGTTGCACAAATTAAAGATATCAAAGATGAAAAGGAAGTATAGTGCTTACAGCAGGCGATTTGTTCTTGGTATAGAAGGGATTCAAGCCGGTTTGACTATAGACTAGTTTCGATTCATTCAAAAATTTCTTTACACTTTCAGTGACTTCTTCATCAGTCACTTGAATGTTGCAATGGTGTTGAGGGTATTCAACCTCACCGGTGTACTCACACATTAAACCGGGACGCCGGCTTAGCGGCAAGATGCTCCAAGATATCCAACAGTGCACGAAATCAACACCTGTTAAACTGTTGGCCATAAAAGCCCGGAGTTGGGCATATTTCACCCTTTCTGCGGAACTTAAGCATTGCGGCATCGGATGGGTGTTGGAAAGACGGTCATCACGAAAGCCTGGTAGGGGATTCTCATCTTCAGGAGAGGTGTCTCTACAGTAAAACCAAGTCTGGTTCCATTCCTTTGGGTGGCTGTGCAGTTGGGCATGAGGAAATTCAACTTCTTTCCGTTTCTGAATTGAGACACCACCAAGTTTAGTGTTGGGGCCATTTACAAATTTTGTGCCCCGGTTTAAGTGAAAGAAGTCCCGGAATAGCTCTGCAGTTGGTTCTTCGTGTAAACACACTTCACAGAAGACCTAGAAGTTGCATAGATTGGATACTGAGTTGGGTCCAATGTCTTGAGGATGGAGCTGGAAATTGGCAAGCACATCTCGGTAAAACTTTGACCCTGGCGGTTTGAAGCCACGACCTATGTGGTCGACAAAGACCACCACCTCACCCTGACTCGGGGTTGGAGGATTTTCTGCTCCTGGAACTCGCCATTTAATCTCAGTCTTCTTAGGCAAGGTGCCAATGCTAACCATATCATTCGATTGTTCCTCGCTATCGGGAACGAGCCCAGTTGCAAGCGGTAAATTGCTTGGCCATTGCGAAGCAAAAAGCTGTGGAAGAAACGTCGGTTTACAAGTCACTCCGGATGACACACAAGATATAATGATATCAACATATACTGGTACATAAGATTGTGTAAACTGGAGATTGACATAATAATGAAGGGACAAGGTTATATCAAGGATATAGGCATATTGCTAAACTGGAGTTGGCAATTCCATACAAAAAATCAAGGATATAGGCATATTGCTAAACCAGAGTTGGCAATTCCATACAAAAGTTTATTAAATACAGGTTATAAGGGGAAGTACATTGGTGGTTCAACAAGGGGACTAATGGTGTATACCGGATTGTCATTTTTGCAAAGTTAAACCGCCTATATTGGTGTGAGGAGTACAGATCTAAAAATACCTAAGTAAGGGGAAACAGATTTCACAGAGTTATATGAAAATTTCGGATCTAAGGTATGACAGAAACTGGAAAATATTCAGGTTCAAGTTTCAGGTATTTAAACAGTTCAGCAGATTCAGATAAGTTGGTCTTGATATAAAGAGAGAGTCTAATGAGGAGAATATGATCACGGCTACGGTCGCGCAAGGATAACAGGTCCAACCTAGCCTGGGATGCTACAGAGAAGAAAAGAGAAGAACAACATTGAGTTTTTCGATGAACTCTGACGAGCAGTGAAACCCTAAAAATAAGATCTGGGGTGGAAGGAAAAAGGGTTACCAGTATCACAGGAACGACGGCGAGATGACATAGTATTCTGGTATGTTCAGGGTGATGTAGCGGCCGGAGTCGGAGCAGAGGCGACGGTCGACGGTGGCGGCGGAGCTCTGGAGGATGAGCAGTGCAAGGAAGATGACGTGAAGAGGCACGAGGGGGGAAAAGTGAAAATGACTCCCCGGTCTTATTTATAAAGGCAAGGGATAGGTGTCAGGCACGAAAATCGAGGAGCCAAAACTTGGAAGTGAGGCGGAGCTATCACCTCGATTGTCGGAGGACCATTAATGAAGATGACGTCACGACGGTTTACCGCGATCTGAGAAGATGACGTCACGGCGGTTTACCAAAGTATGAGAAGATGTGGAAGACGAAGTTTTTACTAAGGATTGACATGAAACCTGTTCAAATCAATCTGGGACCTAATGTTGAGGATATTACTACTGGACGTAGACAGGCCAGGAGTAGCCGGATTAACTTTATGAAGATTAGAAGCCCATGAAGATGTGAAGATGATGGCGCTTTACGAAGGCCCAAGGCCCAGAAGTGAGTTAAGGCCTGTAGATATAAACCGACTTAATCATGTAACTTGCTTTGTAAGATAGGAAGTGTAGAGACCGAACCGGAAACGTTTATGATCCAGCTTCGGGACTATGTAAACCGACAGCCGTCACCCATGTATATAAGGGGACGATCCGGCAGCGGCTCAGGGGACAGACAACAACTCGAGAGCCAGACAAAGCAGATTCGCTCCCTGGCCTTCGAAACCCTAGCAATACCAATCACAACTAGACATAGGCTTTTACCTTCCTCGAAGGGGCCGAACTCGTATAAAACTCCTCGTGTCCCCTTGTCCGGTTTAACCCCTTTAAGCTAACCCGTTGCGATGGCTCCACGACTAAGTCCTTTCACAAGGACATCTGCCGTGACAAACCCACGACAGCGCACTAAACTATCAGGTAGTCATCAGAATGTGTCTACCACATGTTCACAACATCCACAGACGACGCCAGAGGGGTTGGCACACCGAGCGGTGCATCAAGGACAGAAGCCTTCTGTGTAGCAGTGAGGACAATCCTCAGACTACGGCCCTAGTCCGCACAATTGCTTACAATATCTTTCAACTTAGTCTTTCTCTAGGAACGTATTAAAACAAAGAGCTAAAGTGCGAGCTATTAATCCACAACATAATTTGCAAAGACAATTTAGACTATGTTCATGATAATTAAGTTCATCTAATCAAATTATTCCATGAACTCCCACTCAGATAGACATCCCTCTAGTCGTCTAAGTGATACATGATCCGAATCGACAAGATCGTGTCCGATCATCACGTGAGACGGACTAGTCATGAACGGTGAACATCTCCATGTTGATCGTATCTACTATACGACTCATATTCGACCTTTAGGTCTCTCGTGTTCCTAGGCCATGTCTGTACATGATAGGCTCGTCAAGTCAACCTAAGTGTTTTGCATGTGTAAATCTGGCTTACACCCTTGTATTCGAACATTAGAATCTATCACACCCGATCATCATGTGGTGCTTCGAAACAACGAGCCTTCGCAACGGTGCACAGTTAGGGGGGACACTTTCTTGAAATTTTAGTGAGGGATCATCTTATTTATGCTATCGTCGTTCTAAGCAAATAATATGTAAACATGACAAACATCACATGCAAATCATAAAGTGACATGATATGGTCAATATCATCTTGCGCCTTTGATCTCCATCTTCGAGGCGCGGCATGAACACCATCCTCACCGGCATGACACCATGATCTCCATCATCGTGTCTTCATGAAGTTGCCTCACCAACTATTACTTCTACTACTATGGCTAACGGCTAGCAATAAAGTAAAGTAATTACATGGCGTTTTCATTGACACATAGGTCATAAATAAATTAAGATAGCTCCTATGGCTCCTGCCGGTTGTCATACTCATCGACATGCAAGTCGTGATTCCTATTACAAGAACATGATCAATCTCATACATCACATATATCATTCATCACATCCTTTTGGCCATATCACATCACATAGCATACCCTGCAAAAACAAGTTAGACGTCCTCTAATTGTTGTTGTTGCATGTTTTACGTGGCTGCTATGGGTTTCTAGCAAGAATGTTTCTTACCTACGCAAAACAACAATGGTGATATGACAATTGTTATTTACCCTTCATAAGAACCCTTTTCATTGAATCTGATCCGACTAAAGTGGGAGAGACAGACACCCGCCAGCCACCTTATGCATCAAGTGCATGTCAGTCGGTGGAACGAGTCTCACGTAAGCGTACGCGTAAGGTCGGTCCGGGCCGCTTCATCCCACAATGCCGCCGGATCAAGATAAGACTAGTAACGGTAAGCAAATTGAACAAATCATCGCCCACAACTGCTTTGTGTTCTACTTGTGCATAGAATCTACGCATAGACCTAGTCATGATGCCACTGTTCAGGAACGTAGCAATAATTCAGAAAAATTCCTACGTATCACCAAGATCAATCTAGGAGATACTAGCAACGAGAGAGAGGGAGTGCATCTTCATACCCTTGAAGATCGCTAAGCGGAAGCGTTACAAGAACGCGGTTGGTGGAGTCGTACATGCAGCGATTCAGATTACGGTCTATTCCAGTGACGCCCGGATAATTAGGCTACAGTAATCCCCGTTAATGATGCCACGTCACTGCAGTTACGGTTGATAATCCCGCGTTAGTTCAAAAACCAATTCAAATTCAAAATTGAATAAAAGGCAAACATCAAAATTTTCAAACTTTAAAACTAAAATGTTTGGGTTGTGCCCAATGATGCAGAAGTAACTACGGTGGAGGAACCGCACTTTTATAAAATGTTTAAATACTCTTAGATGATTAAAACGGTAGCAAGAACAAATGTCTAAATGGATTTATAATTAATAAAATGTTAAACTATTTCATCTAGGGGTTTAAACTTAGATGACAGAGATATAATTAGTAATACTGATTTTAGTACAACTTTTATGTTTTTATAAAACTCGGATAAGATGGGACTATAAATAAAACAGTAAAGAGAAAAAAAGACTAAACATGATTAAAACAAAAACAAAACAAAGTAAAAGGACCCCCCTAGTTGGGCCACGGCCCAGCAGGCTACTGGGCCGCCAGGCCGGCCCGACCGCGCCCGCTACTACTCCCCGTCGGGCGCCAGCAACCCTAGCCCCTCTCCCCCACTACCCCGACCCCCACTCTCTCTCGCTCGCTCCCCCACTCCCCCCCCCCCAATTTCTAGATTAGGGCAAACCACCCCCTCCCCCAGTCACCCCACTCGTTCCACTCCCCCTCTTCGAGATCGGGGCGTTCGCCACCGCCGCCGTCTGGAACCCCCACTGGAGCCGCCCCACCACCACCCACCGTCGTCGGTGCCGCCTCCCTGTCTTCGTCGCTCGTCCTCGCCCTCCTCCTCGCCGAACGCCGTCCATGCACGCCGCCGCCGCACACCATCACCGCCTCGTGCGGCCACTTCTTCGCCGGAGCCGCCCACCGTCATCGTCGCCTCCTCGTCCTCCTCCTCGAGCACGCCTCGCTCAACTACAGGGCTCTGTGAGCCCCCCTTCCCTTCCCCTCTTCCTCCCTGGCAGATCCGCCGCCGTGCCCGTCTGAGCCTCACTCTCACCATGCTCTCTGCACATGTTGCACGCACATCGCGCCGCGTCTCCTCATCCTGCGCTAGATCCCTCTTCCTTCTGTCCCCGCGTGAGCACCACCACGCCGGCTCGCCCGTCGCCTTGCCGCTGCACGTGCCAACCATGCCTCCCTGCACCAGGGCACCGTGTCGCCATGGTTGTGACATGCGCCCCTCGCCGCACGCGCTCCGGCGCCCGCTCGCGGCTGCTGCCACCCTGCACCGATCCGTTACTCCCACCGCCGCTGCCTCCGCCGCCTATCGCTCCACCTCCCGCGCGCATCACATCCTTCACAGCCTCACCGACACTCTCCTCCACTCCGGCCAGTGCCAGGGGCCAGACGGGCTGCGCCCGCCTCTGGCGCCCGTTAACACCTGGGCGCCCGCTAGTGCCCGCACGCCCGCGCGCCCGATAGGCCATCTGGACTATGACAGTGGGGCCCCACGGCCCGAGAACGTTTTTTTAAGAAAAAAGGATTAATAATAATAATAAATAAAATTAATAATTAATTAATCTTAATTAGTTAATTAATTAATTAAACTAATTAATCCTGGTTAGATTAACCTAATCAATTAACTCAACCCTAATTAACCAAACAGAGTATGACAGGTGGGTCCCACTGGGCCCACACATCAGTTTGACCAGTCAACACCTCTGTTGACTGCTGACATCATGCTGACGTCAGCAAACACTGTTCTGGATAATGTTGAATTAAATAAATTAAATAAATTCTAAAAATGATTTAAATCTTTTAAAATTAATATAAAATAAATCGTAGCTCAGATGGAAAAACTTTGTACATGAAAGTTGCTCAGAACGACGAGACGAATCTGGTTACGCAGCCCGTTCGTCCGCCACACATCCCTAGCATAGCAAACACGCAACTTTTCCCCTCTAGTTAATCTGTCCAAAAACGTGAAACACGAGGGATAATTTCCCGAATGTTTTCCCCCTTCACCGGTACCACCTCGTACCGCGTTAGGGTTAACCTAGCATCACGCCTTGTCATGTCATGCATCATCATGCATTTATTTGCATTATATTTATTGTTTCTTCCCCCTCTTCTCTCGCTAGACACCGAGACCGACGCAGTTGCTACCCAGTACGACTACGGTGTTGACGACCCCTCTCTCTTGCCAGAGTAACCAGGCATGACCCCCCCCCCCCTTGATCACCAGATATCGCCTACTCTACTCTCTACTTCTTGCATTAGAGTAGTGTAACATGTTATTGCTTTCCGTTAATCCTATCCTGATGCATAGCCTATCCTTGCTACTACGGTTGATACCTTACCTACAATCCTAAATGCTTAGTATAGGATGCTAGATTATCATCAGTGGCCCTACATTCTTGTCTGTCTACCATGCTATACTATCGGGCCGTGATCACTTGGGAGGTGGTCACGGGTATATACTTATATATTATATATGATACTTGTGGTGATTAAAGTCGGGTCGGCTCGTAGGAGTACCCGCGAGTGATTCCGATGTTGGGGGCTGAAGGGGCAGGTGGCTCCATCCCGGTAGAGGTGGGCCTAAGTTCCCGAAGGCCCCCGACTGTTACTTTGTGGCGGACCGACAGGGCAGGTTGAGACCACCTAGGAGAGAGGTGGGCCTGGCCCTGGTCGGCATCCGTGGTTGTTTCAAAATAACATGCTTAACGAGATCTTGGTATTTGATCTGAGTCTGGCTACTGGCCTATACGCACTAACCATCTACGTGGGGACAGTTATGGGCACTCGACATCGTGGTATCAGCACGCCGGGTTGGACCGCGTAACGCAACTTCCTTAGTAATGGAGGTTGCTAGGTCTGCTCTCCGGCCGCCCACGCAACATGCAGGTGTGCAATGGGCGATGGGCCCATACCCCTGCGCCATAGGATTTAGACCGGCGTGCTAACCTCTCTGTTGTGCCTAGGTAGGGCTGCGACGTGTTGATCTTCCGAGGCCGGGCATGACCCAGAAAAGTGTGTCCGGACAAAGGGGATCGAGCGTGTTGGGAAATGCGGTGCACCCCTGCAGGGAAGTTAATCTATTCGAATAGCCGTGATCTTCGGTAACAGGACGACTTGGAGTTGTACCTTGACCTTATGACAACTAGAACCGGATACTTAATAAAACACACCCTTCCAAGTGCCAGATACAATCGGTGATCGCTCTCTCACAGGGGCGACGAGGGGAGGATCGGTTAGGATTATGCTATGTGATGCTACTTGGTGAACTTACCATCTACTCTCTTCTCCTGCTGCAAGATGGAGGTGGCCAGAAGCATAGTCTTCGACAGGACTGATACGTCTCGGTCGTATCTATAATTTTTGATTGTTCCATGCCAATATTATTCAACTTTCATATACTTTTTGGCAACTTTTTATATTATTTTTGGGACTAACATATTGATCCAGTGCCCAGTGCCAGTTCCTGTCTGTTGCATGTTTTTGGTTTCGTAGAATATCCATATCAAACGGAGTCCAAACGGGATAAAAACGGACGGAGCTTATTTTTGGAAAATATGGAAAATTCGGAAGGAAAATCAACGCAAACCAGTGCCCGAGGTGGTCACGAGGCAGGGGGCGCTCCCCCCTAGGGCGCGCCCCTACCCTCGTGATCCCACCGTAAGGCGGTTGACGCTCTTCTTTTGCCGAAAGAAAGCTAATATTCAGAAGAAAAAAATCACGGCGAAGGTTTCAGGCCAATCGGAGTTACGGATCTGCATATATATACAAAACGGTGAAATAGAGCCAGAATAGAACGCAGAAACAGAGAGAGACAGAGAGACAGATCCAATCTCGGAGGGGCTCTCGCCCTTCCCGTGCCATGGAGGCCATGGACCAGAGGGGAAACCCTTCTCCCATCTAGGGAGGAGGTCAAGGAAGAAGAAGAAGGAGGGGGGCTCTCTCCCCCTCGCGTCCGGTGGCACCGGAGTGCCGCCGGGGGCCATCATCATCACCGCGATCTACACCAACACCTCCGCCATCTTCACCAACATCTCCATCACCTTCCCCCCTCTATCTACAGCGGTCCGCTCTCCCGCAACCCGTTGTACCCTCTACTTGAACATGGTGCTTTATGCTTCATATTATTATCCAATGATGTGTTGCCATCCTATGATGTCTGAGTAGATTTTAGTTGTCCTATCGGTGGTTGATGAATTGCTATGATTGATTTAATTTGCTTGTGGTTATGTTGCTGTACTTTTGTGCCCATCATATGAGCGCGCGCGTGGATCACACCATAGGGTTAGTTGTATGTTGATATGACTATGTATTGGAGGGCAAGAGTGATAGAAGCTTCAACCTAGCATAGAAATTGATGCATACGGGATTGAAGGGGGACCAATATATCTTAATGCTATGGTTGGGTTTTACCTTAATGAACATTAGTAGTTGCGGATGCTTGCTAATAGTTCCAATCATAAGTGCATAGAATTCCAAGTAAGGGATGACATGCTAGCAGTGGCCTCTCCCACATAATACTTGCTATCGGTCTAGTAAAGTAGTCAATTGCTTAAGGGACAATTTCGCAACTCCTACCACCACTTTTCCACACTCGCTATATTTACTTTATTGTTTCTTTATCTAAACAGCCCCTACTTTTATTTACGTACTCTTTATTATCTTGCAAACCTATCCAACAACACCTACAAAGTACTTCTAGTTTCATACTTGTTCTAGGTAAAGCGAACGTCAAGCGTGCGTAGAGTTGTATCGGTGGTCGATAGAACTTGAGGGAATATTTGTTCTACCTTTAGCTCCTCGTTGGTTTCGGCACTCTTACTTATTGAAAACTGTTGCGATCCCCTATACTTGTGGGTTATCAAGACCTTTTTCTGGCGCCGTTGCCGGGGAGCAATAGCGTGGGGTGAATATTCTCGTGTGTGCTTGTTTGCTTTATCACTAAGTAATTTTTATTTGCTGTTCTTAGTTGTTCTCTATCTTTAGTTATGGATATGGAACACGAAATACCAAAAAAATTAGGTGTACTTGCTACTCATGGAGATGGGGAACCTCCTAAAACCCTCGATGCTGGTTATGTGAAAGATATTATGTACTACTTTAATAATCCTGAGAAAACCCCATTCAATTATGTAATGGGAGTAATGTTGGATCAACGTGAATACTTTAGGATTACCGCTTGACACAAAAAGGGAAACTATTATGGGATCAAATTTATATATTGAAGTGGTATGCTAGACAACTATGCTCGGAATATGATTATACTTGTTGCTCTAGGATGAATTCTCCACACCTCCCCTTTTCATGCAAATTTAATGATAATGAAACCTTGGCTTCTTATGCTAGAGGTATATATGATTACTATGATGTGGAACAAATAGAAGAATTTGTTGCTTTTATGGGTGCTTATGAAATTGAATCTATGTTTAAAGAGTTTGATGATATTGATGATGCTTGTTATAGATCTGAAAATTTAGCTATCCTCAAATATTGCTATGAGAATTATGAATACAATTATGAAATTAATGCACTTATTAAGAAAGTCTCCGCTGTCCAAGAAGAGACTAATATTTTGCAGGAATCTATGGAAGAAGAAGTTGATGACACTGTGAGCTCATTGGATGAAAAAGATGAGGAGGAGAGCGAAGAACAAAAGGAGGAAGAGCGGATTGATCACCCGTGCCCACCTTCTAATGAGAGTAACTCTTCAACTCATACATTGTTTAATTCCCCTTCGTGCTTACCGAAGGATGATTGCTATGATGACTGTTATGATCCCTATGATTCTTTTGAAATATCCCTTTTTGATGATGCTTGCTATGCTTATGGCCAAGATGCCAATATGAATTATGCTTATGGAGATGAACTTGCTATAGTTCCTTATGTTAAACATGAAATTGTTGCTATTGCACCCACGCATGATAGTCCTATTATCTTTTTGAATTCTCCCGATTATACTATATCGGAGAAGTTTGCACTTATTAAGGATTATATTGATGGGTTGCCTTTTACCGTTGCACATGATGATTTCGATAAATATAATATGCATGTGCTTGCTGCTCCTACTTGCAATTATTATGAGAGAGGAACTATATCTCCACCTCTCTATGTTTCCAACATGATAAAATTGCAAGAAACTGTTTATACTATGCATTGGCCTTTACTAGGTGTGCATGAATTGTTCTTTTATGACATGCCGATGCATAGGAAGAGAGTTAGACTTCGTCATTGCTTGATATATGTTGCTTTGTGCTCACTACTAAATTACAAATCATTGTTAATTAAAATTGGCTTTGATATACCTTGGGATCCGGGTGGATTCACTACTTGAGCACTATATGCCTAGCTTAATGGCTTTAAAGAAAGCGCTGCCAGGGAGACAACCCGGAAGTTTTAGAGAGTAATTTATTTCTGTTGAGTGCTTTAATATAGTTTAAAAACAACAAAAATAAAGAGGGGAACCCAAAATTTTTCAAAAAGGAAAGTGAAAGTGAGAAAGACAAGCACTGTTGAAGTGGGAGAGCTCCTTGAACTTTGTTCATGCTCAAGGCAACTTTGTGAATCTTGATTACAGAAACTTTTCAACAAAAATAATTATCCCCTTGTAATATTCCATTGTATTATAAAAATAATGTGCCAAGGTTTGCCTTTAGGATGTTTACATTTGCTTGATGGTTTGTACGGTGCAGGAGAGAAACTTTGGCTGTAGTGCGTGATTTTACATTTTTAGCTGGACGTCAAATGGTTCTGATTCTTTTTGCACTGTCTTCCTATACAAATATTTTATTTTCCTAATTTTTGTAGAATTTTTCAAGTATCAGAAGTATGGTGAATGTTCAAATTATTACAGACTGTTCTGTTTTAGACAGATTCTGTTTTTGATGCATAGTTTGCTTGTTTTGATGAAACTATAAATTTATATCAGTTGATTAAGCCATGAAAAAGTTATACTAAAGTAGACACAATGCAAAAACAAAATATGAATTGGTTTGCAATAGTACTTATAGTGGTGATTTGCTTTATTATACTAACGGGTCTTACCAAGTTTTCTGTTGAAGTTTTGTGTGGATGAAGTGTTCGATGATCGAGAAGGTCTCGATGTGAGAAGAAGGAAGAGAGGCAAGAGCTCAAGATTCGGGATGCCCGAGGCACCCCAAGTAAATATTCAAGGAGACTCAAGCATCTAAGCTTGGGGATGCTGGGGAGGCATCCCCTCTTTCTTCAACAAGTATCGGTATGTTTTCGGATTCGTTTCGTTCATGCGATGTGTGCAATCTTGGAGCGTCTTTGCTTTAGTTTTCATGTTTCTTTTTTGCACCATGCTGGTATGAGATAGTCCTTGGTTGATTTATAGAATGCTCTTTGCACTTCACTTATATCTTTTGAGTATGGCTTTATAGAATGCTTCATATGCTTCACTTATATCATTTGAAGTTTGGATTGCTTGTTTCTCTTTACATAAACAACCGCCATTTGTAGAATGCTCTTTTGCTTCACTTAGATTTGTTAGAGCATGGGCATATCTTTTGTAGAAAGAATTAAACTCTCTTGCTTCACTTATATCTATTTAGAGAGATGACAGGAATTGGTCATTCACATGGTTAGTCATAAAATCCTACATAAAACTTGTAGATCACTGAATATGATATGTTTGATTCCTTGAAATAGTTTTGCGATATAAAGATGGTGATATTAGAGTCATGCTAGTGGGTAGTTGTGGATTAGTAGAAATACTTGTGTTGAGGTTTGTGATTCCCGTAGCATGCACGTATGGTGAACCGTTATGTAACAAAGTCGGAGCATGATTTATTTATTGATTGTCTTCCTTATGAGTGGCAGCCGGGGACGAGCGATGGTCTTTTCCTACCAATCTATCCCCCTAGGAGCATGCGCGTAGTACTTTGTTTCGATGACTAATAGATTTTTGCAATAAGTATGTGAGTTCTTTATGACTAATGTTGAGTCCATGGATTATACGCACTCTCACCCTTCCACCATTGCTAGCCTCTCTAGTACTGCGCAACTTTCGCCGGTACCATAAACCCACCATATACCTACCTCAAAATAGCCACCATACCTACCTATTATGGCATTTCCATAGCCATTCCGAGATATATTGCCATGCAACTTCCATCATCATCATATACATGACTTGAGCATTCATTGTCATATTGCTTTGCATGATCGTAAGATAGCTAGCATGATGTTTTCATGGCTTGTCAGTTTTTTGATGTCATTGCTACGCTAGATCATTGCACATCTCGGTACACCTCCGGAGGCATTCATATAGAGTCATACTTTGTTCTAGACATTGAGTTGTAATATTGAGTTGTAAGTAAATAAAAGTGTGATGATCATCATTATTAGAGCACTGCCCCAGTGAGGAAAGGATGATGGAGACTATGATTCCCCCATAAGTCGGGATGAGACTCCGGACTTTACAAAAAAATAAAAGAGGCCAAAGAAGCCCAAATAAAAAAAGGAGGCCAAAGAAGCCCACCAAAAAAAGAGAGAAAAAGAGAGAAGGGGCAGTGCTACTATCCTTTTTCCACACTTGTGCTTCAAAGTAGCACCATGTTCTTCATATAGAGAGTCTCTTGAGTTATCACTTTCATATACTAGTGGGAGTTTTCATTATAGAACTTGGCTTGTATATTCCGATGATGGGCTTCCTCAAATGGCCGAGGTCTTCATGAGCAAGCAAGTTGGATGCACACCCACTTAGTTTCAGTTAGAGCTTTCATACACTTATAGCTCTAGTGCATCCGTTGCATGGCAATCCCTACTCACTCACATTGATATCTATTGATGAGCATCTCCATAGCCCGTTGATACGCCTAGTTGATGTGAGACTATCTTCTCCTTTTTGTCTCCTCCACCATCATATTCTATTCCACCTATAGTGCTATGTCCATGGCTCACGCTCATGTATTGCGTGAAAGTTGAAAAGGTTTGAGAACGTCAAAAGTATGAAACAATTGCTTGGCTTGTCATCGGGGTTGTGCATGATTTGAATATTTTGTGTGGTGAAGATGGAGCATAGCCAGACTATATGATTTTGTAGGGATAACTTTCTTTGGCCATGTTATTTTGAAAATACATGATTGCTTTATTAGTATGCTTGAAGTATTATTGTCTTAATGTCAAAGGATAGACTATTGCTTTGAATCACTCGTGTCTTAATATTCATGCCATGATTAGACATATGATCAAGATTATGCTAGGTAGCATTCCACATCAAAAATTATCTTTTTTATCATTTACCTACTCGAGGGCGAGAAGGAATTAAGCTTGGGGATGTTGATACGTCTCCGTCGTATCTATAATTTTTTATTGTTCCATGCCAATATTATTCAACTTTCATATACTTTTTGGCAACCTTCTATATTATTTTTGGGACTAACATATTGATCCAGTGCCCAGTGCTAGTTCCTGTCTGTTGCATGTTTTTGGTTTCGCAGAATATCCATATCAAACGGAGTCCAAATGGGATAAAAATGGATGGAGCTTATTTTTGGAAAATACGGAAAATTCGGAAGGAAAATCAACGCGAACCAGTGCCCTAGGTGGTCACGAGGCAGGGGCGCCCCCCCCCCCCTCCCCTAGGGCGCGCCCCCTACCCTCGTGAGCCCACCGTAAGGCGGTTGACGCTCTTCTTTTGCTGCAAGAAAGCTAATATTCGAAAAAAATCACGGTGAAGGTTTCAGGCCAATCGGAGTTATGGATCTCCATATATATACGAAACGGTGAAACAGAGCCAGAACAGAACGCAGAAACAGAGAGAGACAGAGAGGCAGATCCAATCTCGAGGGGCTCTCGCCCTTCCCGTGCCATGGAGGCCATGAACCAGAGGGGAAACCCTTCTCCCATCTAGGGAGGAGGTTAAGGAAGAAGAAGGAGGAGGGGGGGCTCTCTCCCCCTCGCTTCCGGTGGCACCGGAGTGCCACCGGGGGCCATCATCATCACCGCGATCTACACCAACACCTCCGCCATCTTCACCAACATCTCCATCACCTTCGCCCCTCTATCTACAGCGGTCCACTCTCCCGCAACCCGATGTACCCTCTACTTGAATATGGTGCTTTATGCTTCATATTATTATCCAATGATGTGTTGCCATCCTATGATGTCTGAGTAGATTTTCGTTGTCCTATCGATGGTTGATGAATTGCTATGATTGATTTAATTTGCTTGTGGTTATGTTGCGAGAGAAGTGCATATTTCAACCCTGAACTCTTGCCCTAGTTTAATTTACAACCCCGAACTTTAATACCGTCTAAATTACAACCCCCAAGTCTCAAAACCGGGCAGGATTCAACCCTCCCCTCTCTGTTGACCGGTTTTGACCTGGGGTGACCAGTTTTGACTAGTCAACGGGTCCAATCAGCATGCCACGTGAGATTTTTTTTTCAAAATTTCAAGAAAAAGAAAATAAAAATCTGTAAGATCAGGAAAAAAATATAAAAAAGCAAAATTCCGAAAAAATTGTTCGCGAAAAAAGCTAGGGAAAATAAAAAATGATTTTTTTCTGGAAATATTTTTTTCTGGAATTTGAGTTTTTGGGTTTTTTCTGGATTTTTTTTGGAAATTCGTTTTTTTATTTTCCGTGTTTTTCGGAAATTGGATTTCTTATTTCTTTTCCTATATTTTCTTCGATTTTACAGGTTGTTTCCTTGGAAATTTTGCATTTTTTGCTGATGTGGCATGCTGACTGGACCTGTTGACTAGTCAAAACCGGTCAACCAGGTCAAAACCGGTCAACAAAGAGGGGAGGGTTGAATACTGACCGGTTTTGAGAGTTAGGGGTTGTAGTTTAGACGGTATTAGAGTTCGGGGTTGTAAATTAGACTAGTCCAAAAGTTCAGGGTTGAAATATGCACTTCTCTCTTATGTTGCTGTCCTTTGGTGCCCATCATATGAGCGCGCGCGTGGATCACACCATAGGGGTAGTTGTATGTTGATAGGACTATGTATTGGAGGGCAAGAGTGACAGAAGCTTCAACCTAGCATAGAAATTGATGCATACGGGATTGAAGGGGGACCAATATATCTTAATGCTATGGTTGGGTTTTACCTTAATGAACATTAGTAGTTGCGGATTCTTGCTAATAGTTCCAATCATAAGTGCATAAAATTCCAAGTAAGGGATGACATGCTAGCAGTGGCCTCTTCCACATAATACTTGCTATCGGTCTAGTAAAGTAGTCAATTGCTTAAGGGACAATTTCGCAACTCCTACCACCACTTTTCCACACTCGCTATATTTACTTTATCGTTTCTTTATCTAAACAGCCCCTACTTTTTCTTTACATACTCTTTATTATCTTGCAAACCTATCCAACAACACCTACAAAGTACTTCTAGTTTCATACTTGTTCTAGGTAAAGCGAACGTCAAGCGTGCGTAGAGTTGTATCGATGGTCGATAAAACTTGAGGGAATATTTGTTCTACCTTTAGCTCCTCGTTGGGTTCGACACTCTTACTAATCGAAAACTGTTGCGATCCCCTATACTTGTGGGTTATCAAGGACTAGTTATCCCCCTCTTATTCCGGCATTCTGCAGTTCAGTCCACATATGATACCCCTTTTCCATTTGATACCAAAGCATACACATGTAGTGTAGCTCCTTGCTTGTGAGTACTTTGGATGAGTACTCACGGTTGCCTTGTTCCCCCTTTTCCCCCTTCCTATACCCGATTGCTGCGACCAGACGTTGGAGCCCAGGAGCCAGACGCCACCGTCGATGACGACTACTACTACTCGGGAGGTGCCTACTACTACGTGCAGCCCACTAACGACGACCAGGAGTAGTTTAGGAGGATCCCAGGCAGGAGGCTTGCGTCTCTTTCGATCTGTATCCCAGTTTGTGCTAGCCTTCTTAAGGCAAACTTGTTTAACTTATGTCTGTACTCAGATATTGTTGCTTCCGCTTACTCGTCTATGATCGAGCTCTTGTATTCGAGCTCTCAAGGCCCCTGGCTTGTAATATGATGCTTGTATGACTTATTTTATTTGTAGAGTTGTGTTGTGATATCTTCCCGTGAGTCTCTGATCTTGATCGTACACGTTTGCGTGTATGATTAGTGTATGATTGAATCGGGGGCGTCACAAGTTAGTATCAGAGCCGACTGCCTGTAGGAATCCCCCTTCCACACTCCTTGGCCAAAGTCGAGTCTAGACATTACAAAAGTTTTACTAACATGGATGTATGCCTTACGGGCCCACGTCGCCATTTGGGTGGTATTAGTATCTTTTACTCCTCGATCCTTACTCTGGGACTCTGACATCTCTTCTATTCGGGTTAAACGATTTTACTAACTCTGACTCTAGGTTCTCATAATTACTTCCTCCCAGAGAGCCCCTTATTACAGATGATCACCTGCTGCGCCTGAAGATTCCGAAGCTACTCTCCGATGTTTTCACGAGACCCTTGTGCCCATCGACTTTACAATTCCCTACCACCGAAATACCTTTATGGAAAACTACCTACAATTGTCGTTCATACATTCTGCCTCAGTTGCTCTTGTTATTACAAGATGCCCTAAATTGCTCTTCGTTGTTTCGAAAATCCTTTAAGCTTACTGCCTTGTAGTTCTTTACCACATGAATACCCTTATTGAAAATTCCTCGCACTATTGAGTATCCGTTCACCCCTAGTTGTTTGTATGCTTCATAAGATACTCTGAAATACTATCTGACCTTCTGAGCCTCCTATTCAAACTATTGCTCTGCAAATACTTGTATGCTTATATTATGGATGCTCCCATATCACTAGCAATATTCACTAGTATCTTTTGACACCGTCATTTTCATCCTATTGATTCGACATGTGTGCGAATGCACACAATCATCAATCAACCCTTCTAAATTATATTTCGGCTCAGACGTCATTTTGAACATGAGCTGGTTCTCGACCAAACTATTTGTCGTCAAATGTGCCTCCGGTCTATCCAACTTATCCGTCCTTGATCAAAGCGTCTGATTTTGATCCTTCGTTTTGGAAACCGTAATTTCTTTCTATTTAAGCATCAGACTAATCAGGTGATTCTTGAATCTGATGCCTCTGCATTCTTTCTTCCTCTGAGTGAGTACCGATACTCACATTGGCTCCGTTGTGGATCGCCCGATCCATTGTTGGATTGTTATCCGACAGTGTCCTTCATATTCAATCACCTTGTGAGTTCTTCCCCTGATACATAATGCCTTTGGTAAATTGTATCCTCTGCTTGGCCAACCATGCTCTGCTTTCGAGCTTGTGTATTTACTTTTGAAACTTGTGGTATATGTTACTAAGATGCCCGATGGGTTGAACCTATGCCTTCCCCTAATCCGTAAGAACCCAAAAGTTTTCACAAGTCATACTTTTCCGGTGTTCTACCAAATAAAATTCCAACACTATAGTTTTATCAAGATGAGAAGTGAATGAAAGGTTATGCACTGAATAAGTGGGAGTCGACATTGAACTTTGTGTTCATCCCCATGGACCCGATGTGGAACTTATCATGGGAGCTTCTTGTAGTAATAACTAATTCCTTGATCTAATATCCTTTGGTATCGGTGAATTGATTCTTTTATAATCGTGGTTTCGACCATATGTTCTTCTTAGATCCCATTTCTCGGGCAAGTTTTAAGTACTTGTCTTCTGTGGATCAATACACTAGTCCAACCTTTACTTTGATCTTTCGTCGAGTATTATCCCCGTGGTATCTCGAGATTATCTTGGATCTTCCCGGAACACAATCTTTTACGCTGAGCTAAGCTTGCGTTGATTTCCTTGTCTTATCATTCCACCTCGAACAACAAGCTTGGTTTCGAGTTCGTGTCTTACCCATGGTTCCGATAACCTCTTGCTTCATCATTCCTTTGACTTGATGTCGTCGATGAGCGATTATATCTTCATGAAACCTCTCGACAAATGTTTCATGATCTTCATCAACATTTTGACCCCTTCCAGGATATCAATTGAATTCATGATGAGAAGTACCATCCTTGCCCTCAATGATTTGTGTTATCAATCGACTACTTTATTGCCTTCCTTTCAACACAAACTTGTTTGTGTTTCTAGCAACCCTATTGCTTTCAAGTTAATGGTCGATATTTAATTCTTAGACTATTGGTTGTTGAATCACCTTTCTAACATTGATCATGCTACCTAAGACCATATTTTGGGTGCACTTTTCAACCAATGCTTAATTGTGTGTGTTTTCCTCAAGCATACATCCTTATATCATTTGATCCGACAAATGTTATCTCCTTGTTCACATAAGTGTGGAAATCCATCTTTTGAAAATCTCACTGAATTGTCGCTGAGTTCATCAGCCACCTCTTCATCCTCTCCTTGGTTTTAATGATGAACTCTTGTTTCAGAACTCGCTTCCATAGTACATCTCCCGAGAATCTTACAATGTCGTCTCGTCAATTGTGGTGTACCTTTTCTTCTCAAACATCCTGAGTCTGAGGTATCCTAACACCCTTCAGATCTGAATCTCGGTCAGATATGATGGTTAGAACAAATTCCCAATATTTATAACACTAGTATTTGACCCGATAAGGTGATGTCATGCCTAGCACACCTGGCCGGAGGACCTATTGTTATAGTTTCCTTTTAGCAAGGTTATCTATTCTTCCATGAGGAAATGGTAAGACTTATTCTATAAGTTGTTCCTGATGAATCCTTCGTGTATCCAGAGTCTGACCTTTTGCTTGAAGACCATGTCAATGCTATCCCAAAGCATGTCTGTGGTAATCCGATTTTCAACCAGAACATTTGAAGCCCAATGCTAAATGTTTCTCACTCAATTATCCAAACACCGTTGTATGGGTAATGTCATGAAATTTCTCTCACCTTACCTAAAGGGTTTTCTACATTAGATCTTATCCAGGATATCATGCTCTGCTTGTCTTTGGGAAGGATATACCCTTGAAATATGTGTATAAACACATTTTCCTTTCCATTGTTCTGTTTAATCTGATGATCATCTTTTCCTTTCCATTGTTTTGTTTAACCTTATTGGTGATCTATATGATCTAAGCAGTAATATTCTCTTGGTTATGTAATCACCATGGTGTACAACTCGGTCAGTAAGACCCTGTTACTATTGTTGATGATATTCCGGTAACCACCGATGGACGAGAACTTTTCCTATTGGTCTGCCTCATTTCGACGAGCAGGGAAATGGTTCTCTGCGTCCCTTGCCATTGTTACCGATGTTGTCGCCAACATAACTGACAAGCTATCCTCTAACCTGCCTTGCTGTCATGTCCGTACAAGATGTTAGTGCCCTTCATACTTTTAACCCATATGGTGGGCCCATAACCCACAGGTCCCAGGATCGAAACCTGACTCTCCTGTACCCCCTGCTCCCAAAGTTATTCCTCCCGCGTGGACTCGTATGTAATTCATGAGCCACCTTCCAATGAGATCATCAATTCTGGCATTGGACAAATTGTTCTGTTGCTTTGAGATCCTTTCACCTTCTGACTAGGCATTGAATGATTGTCTGGTTGCTTGAAACTTCTTATTGTACCTTTGAACTTTACTCTGGATGTGTTTTATTTGTTCAACTCGAGAGGTACTCATATGCTCATTCGTGGGTTAATCCCAGATTATTACCCTTATAGCATTCTGTCGTTGCCGATCTGCCTCGTTACCTATTCATAAGTACGATGAAGATCCCGAAGAAAGGATGCCTACTTCATCATGATGACCTGAATCAGAGAAATGAAGACATCAACGTAGTGGATCGACCGCTTCGAGAAGAGCAACCAAGTCCAAGAAGATTCGTTAGAATTTCGTAACGAGACCTCTCCCCCTTATTCCACCTCTTAAATCTCGGGACGAGATTTCTTATAGTAGAGGAGATTTGTTACGTCCGGATAATTAGGCTACAGTAATCCCTGTTAATGATGCCACATCACCGCAGTTACGGTTGATAATCCTGTGTTAGTTCAAAAACCAATTCAAATTCAAAATTGAATAAAAGGCAAACATCAAAATTTTCAAACTTTAAAACTAAAATGTTCGGGTTGTGCCCAATGATGCAGAAGTAACTACGGTGGAGGAACCACACTTTTATAAAATGTTTAAATACTCTTAGATGATTAAAATGGTAGCAAGAACAAATGTCTAAATGGATTTATAATTAATAAAATGTTAAACTATTTCATCTAGGGGTTTAAACTTTGGTGACAGAGGTATAATTAGTAATAGTGATTTTGGTACATCTTTTATGTTTTTATAAAACTCAGATAAGATGGGACTATAAATAAAACAGTAAAGAGAAAAATAAATAAAAAAGAAAAAGAGTAAACATGATTAAAACAAAAACAAAACAAAGTAAAAGGACCCCCCCTAGCTGGGCCGTCAGGCCGGCCCAACCGCGCCCGCTACTACTCCCCGCCGGGCGCCAGCAACCCTAGCCCCTCTCCCCCACTACCCCAACCCCCACTCTCTCTTGCTCGCTCCCCCACTTCCCCCCCCCCCAATTTCTAGATCGAGGAAAACCACCCCCTCCCCCAGTCGCCCCACTCGTTCCACTCCCCCTCTTCGGGATCGGGGGCGTTCGCCGCTGCCGCCGTCTGGAACCCCCGCTGGAGCCGCCCCACCACCACCCGCCGTCGTCGGTGCCGCCTCCCCGTCTTCGTCGCTCGTCCTTGCCCTCCTCCCCGCCGGACGCCATCCATGCACACCGCCGCCGCACACCGTCACCGCCTCATGCGGCCACTTCTTCGCCGGAGCCGCCCATCATTATCGTCACCTCCTCGTCCTCCTCCTCAAGCACGCCTCGCTCAACTACAGGGCTCTGTGAGCCCCCCTTCCCTTCCCCTCTTCCTCCCTGACAGATCCGCCACCGTGACCATCTGAGCCTCACTCTCACCGTGCTCTTTGCACGCGTTGCACGCACGTCGCGTCACGTCTCCTTATCCCCCGCTGGATCCCTCTTCCTTCTGTCCCCACGTGAGCACCACCGCGCCGGCTCGCCCGTCGCCTTGCCGCTGCACGCGCCAACCATGCCGCCCCACACCAGCGCACCGCGTCGCCATAGTTGTGACATGCGCCCCTCGCCGCACGTGTTCCGGTGCCCGCTCACGGATGCTGCCACCCCGCACTGATCCGTTACTCCCACCGCCGCTGCCTCCGCCGCCTACCGCTCCCCCTCCTGCGTGCATCACCTCCTTCACAGCCTCACCGACGCTCTCCTCCGCTCCGGCCAGTGCCCGGGGCCAGTCGGGCTGCACCCGCGTCCGGCGCCCGTTAACGCCTGGGCGCCCGCTAGTGCCCGCGCGCCCAATAGGCCCTCTAGACTATGACAGAGGGGCCCCATGCCCCTAAAAAGTTTTTTAAGAAAAAGGATTAAAAAATAGTAATTAATAAAATTAATAATTAGTCAATTAATTAATTAATCTTAATTAACTAATTAATTAATTAAACTAATTAATCCTGATTAGATTAACCTAATCAATTCACTAAACCCTAATTAACCAAACAGAGTATGATAGGTGGGTCCCACTGGGCCCACACGGGAGTTTGACCAGTCAACACCTCTGTTGACTACTGACATCATGATGACGTCAGCAAACACTGTTCTGGATAATGTTGAATTAAATAAATTAAATAAATTCTAAAAATGATTTAAATCTTTTAAAATTAATATAAAATAAACCGTAGCTCGGATGGAAAAAGTTTGTATATGAAAGTTGCTCAAAACAACAAGACGAATCTGGATATGTAGCCCGTTCGTCCTCCACACATCCCTAGCATAGCAAACATGCAACTTTTCCCCTTCGGTTAATCTGTCTGAAATCGCGAAACACCAGGGATAATTTCCCGAATGTTTTCCCCCTTCACCGGTACCACCTCGTACCGCGTTAGGGGACACCTAGCATCACGCCTTGTCATGTCATGCATCGTCATGCATTTGTTTGCATTATATTTATTGTTTCTTCCCCCTCTTCTCTCGCTAGACACCGAGACCGACGCCACTGCTACCCAGTACGACTACGGTGTTGACGACCCCTCTCTCTTGCCAGAGCAACCAGGCAAGACCCCCCCCCCCTTGATCACCAGATATCGCCTACTCTACTCTCTACTGCTTGCATTAGAGTAGTGTAACATGTTACTGCTTTCCGTTAATCCTATCCCGATGCATAGCCTGTCCTTGCTACTACTATTGATACCTTACCTGCAATCCTAAATGCTTAGTATATGATGCTAGATTATCATCAGTGGCCCTATATTCTTGTCTGTCTGCCATGCTATACTATCGGGTCATGATCACTTGGGAGGTGGTCACGGGTATATACTTATATATTATATATGATACTTGTGGTGATTAAAGTCGGTTTGGCTCGTAGGAGTACCCGCGAGTGATTCCGATGTTGGGGGCTGAAGGGGCAGGTGGCTCCATCCCGGTAGAGGTGGGCCTGAGTTCCCGAAGGCCCCCGACTGTTACTTTGTGGCGGAGCGACAGGGCAGGTTGAGACCACCTAGGAGAGAGGTGGGCCTGGCCCTGGTCGGCGTCCGTGGTTGTTTCAAAATAACACACTTAACGAGATCTTGGTATTTGATCTGAGTCTGGCTACTGGCCTATACGCACTAACCATCTACGCGGGGACAGTTATGGGCACTCGACGTCGTGGTATCAGCCGAAGCCTTCGTGACGTCAGCGACTGAGCGGCGCGCACCGGGTTGGACCGCGTAACGCAACTTCCTTTGTAATGGAGGTTGCTAGGTATGCTCTCCGGCCGCCCACGCAACGTGCAGGTGTGCAATGGGCGATGGGCCCAGACCCCTGCGCCATAGGATTTAGATCGGCGTGTTGATCTCTCTGTTGTGCCTAGGTAGGGCTGCAACGTGTTGATCTTCCGAGGCTGGGCATGACCCAGAAAAGTGTGTCCGGACAAAGGGGATCGAGCATGTTGGGAAATGTGGTGCACCCCTGCAGGGAACTTAATCTATTCGAATAGCCGTGATCTTCGGTAACAGGACGACTTGGAGTTGTACCTTGACCTTATGACAACTAGAACCGGATACTTAATAAAACACACCCTTCCAAGTGCCAGATACAATCAGTGATCGCTCTCTCACAGGGCGACGAGGGGAGCATCGTCGGTTAGGATTATGCTATGCGATGCTACTTGGTGAACTTACCATCTACTCTCTTCTCCTGCTGCAAGATGGAGGTGGCCAGAAGCGTAGTCTTCGACAGGACTAGTTATCCCCCTTTATTCCGGCATTCTGCAGTTCAGTCCACATATGATACCCCTTTTCCATTTGATACCAAAGCATACACATGTAGTGTAGCTCCTTGCTTGCGAGTACTTTGGATGAGTACTCACGGTTGCCTTGTTCCCCCTTTTTCCCCTTCCTATACCCGATTGTTGCGACCAGACGTTGGAGCCCAGGAGCCAGACGCCACCGTCAACGACTACTACTACTACTCGGGAGGTGCCTACTACTACGTGCAGCCCACTGACGACGACCAGGAGTAGTTTAGGAGGATCCCAGGCAGGAGGCATGCGTCTCTTTCGATCTGTATCCCAGTTTGTGCTAGCCTTCTGTACTCAGATATTGTTGCTTCCGCTGACTCGTCTATGATCGAGCTCTTGTATTCGAGCCCTCGAGGCCCCTGGCTTGTAATATGATGCTTGTATGACTTATTTTATTTGTAGAGTTGTGTCGTGATATCTTCTCGTGAGTCCCTGATCTTGATCGTACACGTTTGCGTGTATGATTAGTGTACGATTGAATCGGGGGCATCACAATTCCGATCTGAGAGCCAAACAACGGCGCCTCCGCGTTCAACACATGTACAACCCGGGGACGTCTCCTCCTTCTTGATCCAGCAAGGGGAGAGGAGAAGTTGAGGGAGAACTCCGACAGCACGATGGTGTGGTGGTGATGGAGCTCGTGGTTCTCCGGCAGGGCTTCGCCAATCGCTACGAAGGAGGAGGTGTAGGAGAGGGGAAGGGGCTGCGCCAGGGGAAGGGTGTGGCTGCCCTCTCTCTCCCTCACTATATATAGGGGGAAGGGGGAGGAGGAGGCGCCCTAGGGTTTCCCTAGGGTAGGGGCGACGGCCACAGGGGAAAACCTAGATGGGTTTGGGCGCCCCCACCCCTAGGAAACTTGCCCCCCAAGCCGGGAGGGGTGGCTACCCTAGGGGAGGCATCCCCACCTCTCCAGGTTACGTTAGATGGGGTGGGAGGGGCGCTCAGCCCCTTAGTGGGCTGATGTGCCCCCTCCCCTTGGCCCATAAGGCCCCCCAACGCTTGTCGGGGCCTCCGAAACCCCTTTCGGACACGCTGGTCGTCACCCGGTACCCCCGAAACAATTCCGAACTCCAATACCCTTCGTCCAATATGTCAATCTTCACCTCCGGACCATTCTGGAACTCCTCGTCACTTCTGGGATCTCATCCGGGACTCCGAAAAACCTTCGGTAACCACATACTATTTCCCATAACAACTCTAGCATCACTGAACCTTAAGTGTGTAGACCCTACGGGTTTGGGAACCATGCAGACATGACCGAGACATCTCTCTGGCCAATAACAAACAGCGGGATGTGGATACCTATATTGTCTCCCACATGTTCCATGATGATCTCATCGTATGAACCATGATGTCGGGGATTCAATCAATCACGTATACAATTCCCTTTGTCTATTGGTATGTTACTTTCCCGAGATTCAATCATCGGTATCCCCATACCTCGTTCAATCTTGTTACTGGCAAGTCTCTTTACTCGTTCCGTAACACATGATCTCGTGGCTAACTCCTTAGTCACATTGAGCTCATTATGATGATGCATTACCAAGTGGGCCCAGAGATACCTCTCCGTCATACGGAGTGACAAATCCCAGTCTCGATACATGCCAACCCAATAGACACTTTTAGAGATACCTGTAGTGCACCTTTATAGCCACCCAGTTACTTTGTGACGTTTGGTACACCCAAAGCATTCCTATGGTATCCGGGAGTTGCACAATCTCATGGTCTAAGGAAATGATACTTGACATCAGAAAAGCTTTAGCAAACGAACTACACGATCTTGTGCTATGCTTAAGATTGGGTCGTGTCCATCACATCATTCTCCTAATGATGTGATCCTGTTATCAATGACATCCAATGTCCATGGTTAGGAAACCATGACCATCTATTGATCAACGAGCTAGTCAACTAGAGGCTTACTAGGGACATATTACGATCTATGTATTCACACATGTATTACGGTTTCTGGTTAATACAATTATAGCATGAACAATAGACAATTATCATGAACAAGGAAATATAATAATAACCATTTTATTATTGCCTCTAGGGCATATTTCCAACAGTCTCCCACTTGCACTAGAGTCAATAACCTAGTTCACATCGTTATGTGATTAACACTCATAGTTCACATCGCCATGTGACTAACACCCGAAGAGTTTACTAGAGTCAATAATCTTGTTCACATCGCCATGTGATTAACACCCAAGAGTTTACTAGAGTCAATAATCTAGTTCACATCAGCATGTGATTAACACTCAATGAGTTCTAGGGTTTGATCATGTTATGCTAACCAAAGAGGTTTTAGTCAATGGGTCTGCAACATTCAGATCCTTATGTTCTTTGCAAATCTCGATTTCATATTGTAGATGTTGTTACTATGCTCCACTTGGAGCTATTCCAAATACGTATCCGGTTTGCTACTCAGAGTCATCCGGATAGGTGTTAAAGCTTGCATCAACGTAACCCTTTACGCCGAACTCTTTATCACCTCCATAAACGAGAAACATTTCCTTATTCCTAAGGACAAATTTGACCATTGTCCAATGAGCCACTCCTGGATCACTCTTGTACAAACTTGCCAGACACGTGGCAAGGAACATCGCGGTACATAGCATGGCATATCGTATAGAGCCTATGGCTAAGGCATAGGGGACGACTTTCGTCCTTTCTCTTTCTTCTGCCGTGGTCGAGCTTCAAGTCTTAACTTCACACCTCACAACTCAGGCAAGAACTCCTTTGACGGATCCATCTTGAACTCCTTCAAGACCATGTCAAGGTATGTGCTCTATGAAAGTCTTATCAGGCGTCTTGATCTATCTCTATAGATCTTGATACCAAACATGTAAGCAGTTTTACACATGTCTTCCTTTGAAAAACTCCATTCAAACAACCCTTTGTGCTTTCTAGAAATTCTACATCATTTATGATCAACAATATGTCATCCATATATACCTATCAGAAATGTTGTAGTGCTCCCACTAACTTCCTTGCAAATACAAGTTTCTTGCAAACTTTGTATAAACTCAAATGCTTTGATCGCCTCATCAAAGCGTATGTGCCAACTCTGAGATGCTTGCTCCAATCCATAGAAGGATCGCTGGAGTTTGCATACCTTTTAGCATCCTTAGGATCGACAAAAACTTCTAGTTGTATCACATACAGCCTTTCCTCATGGAGACCGCCAAGGAAACTTTGTTTTGACATCCATCTGCCAGATTTCATAAATGAAAAATGCAGCAACTGCTAACACAATTTTAACAGACTTTAGCATTGTTATGATTGAGAATAGTCTCATCACAGACAACTCCTTGAACTTGTCGGAAACTTCCTTGAGACAAGTCGAGCTTCATAAATGGTGACTTTACCATCAACGCATGTCTTCTTAATAAAGATCCATTTATTCTCAATGGCTTGCCGATCATCGGGAAAGTCCACCAAAGTCCATGCTTTGTGCTCATACATGGATCCTATGTCAGATTTCATGGCTTCCAGCCATTTGTTGGAATTCGGGCCCACCATCGCTTCTTCATAGCTCATAGGTTCATCATTGTCCAACAACATGACCTTTAAGACAGGGTTACCACTCAGAAGTTGTACACACCCTTGTCGATCTATGATGTTTGATAGTAATTTGATCTGAAGCTTCATGATCATCATCATTAGCTTTCTCCTCAAGTGAAGTAAGTGCCACAGAAACATCTTTCTGTGATGCGCTACTCTCTGGTTGAAGTGAAGGTTCAACAACCTCATCAAATTCTATCTTCCTCCCACTCAATTCTTTCGAGAGAAACTCTTTCTCGAGAAAGGACATGTTCTTAGCGACAAACACTTTGCCCTCAGATTTGAGATAGAAGGTATACCCAATTGTCTTGTTTGGGTATTCTATGAAGATACAATTTTCTGCTTTGGGTTCGAGCTTTTCCGACTGAAGCCTATCGACATAAGCATCGTAGCCCCAAACCTGAAGAAACAACAACTTTTGTTTCTTGCCAAACCATAGTTCATACGGTGTCATCTCCAGGGACTTAGATGGTGCCCTATTTAAAGTGAATGTGATTGTATTTAATGCATAACCCCCCAAAACTGTGGTAGATTGGTAAGAGACATCATACACCGTATCCAATAAGGTTCGATTATGACGTTCGGACACACCATCATGCTATGGTGTTCCAGACGGCGTCAACTATGAAATGATTCCACCTTGTCTTTAGTGATTGCCAAACCTATAACTCAGATACTTTCCCTTTGATCAGATCGAAGGAACTTGATCTTCTTGTTACGATGATTCTCAACTTCACTATGAAATTGCTTGAACTTTTCAAACATTTCAGACTTATGCTTCATTAAGTAAATATACCCATATCCATTCAATTCACCGGTGAAGGTGAGAAAATAACGATATCCACCACGCGCGTCAACACTCATCGGACCGCGCACATCAACATGTATGATTTCCAACAAGTCATTTGCCCGTTCCATTGTTCCAAAGAACAGGGTTTTAGTCATCTTGCCAAAGAGGCATGGTTCGCATGTGTCAAGTGATTCAAAATCAAGTGACTTCAAAAGTCCATTAGCATGGAGGTTCTTTCATGCGCCTTACACCAATATGACCTAAGCGGTAGTGCCACATGTAAGTGGTACTATCATTATCAACTCTACATCTTTTGGCATCAATGTTATGAACATGTGTATAACTACGACCGGGATTCAATAAACCATTCACATTGGGTGCATGCCCATAGGAGGTATTATTCATGTAAACAGAATAAACATTATTCTCTGACTTAAATCAATAACCGTATTGCAATAAACATGGTCTAATCATGTTCATGCTTAATGTAGACACCAATGCAAACAACATTTATCTAGGTTCAACACTAATCCCGAAGGTAGAAGGAGCATGCGATGGTGATCACATCAACCTTGGAAACACTTCCAACACACGTCGTCACCTCGCCCTTAGCTAGTCTTTGTTAATTCCGTAGCTTTTGTTTCGAGTTACCAATATTAGCAACTGAACCGGTATCTAATACCCAGGTGCTACTAGGAGTACTAGTAAGGTACACATCAATAACACACATATATCAAATATACTTTTGTTGAAGTTGACAGCCTTCTTATCTACCAAGTATTTGAGGCAGTTCTGCTACCAGTGGCCGTTCCCCTAATAGAAGCACTTTGTCTCGGGTTTGGGTTCTTGGGTTTCTTCACTGGAGCAGCAACTGGCTTGCCATTCAGGAACTTTCCCTTCTTGCCCTTGCCCTTCTTTGAAATCGGTGCTCTTGTTAACCATCAACACTTGATGCCCCTTCTTGATTTCTACCTTTACGGCCTTAAGCACAACGAACAGCTTCGGGATTATCTTCCCTTGCATGTTATAGTTCATCACGAAACTCTAATAGCTTGGTGATAGCGACTGGAGAACTTTTGTCAATCACTCTCTTATCTGGAAGATTAACTCCCACTTGATTCAAGTGATTGAAGTACCCAGACATTCTGAGCACATGCTCACTGGCTGAGCTATTCTCCTCCATCTTGTAGGCAAAGGTCTTGTCAGAGGTCTCAACCTCTCAACACAGGCATGAGTCTAAAATACCAATTTCAGCTCTTCGAACATCTCATATGTTCTATGGCGTTCAAAATGCTTTTGGAGCCCCGACTCTAAGTCGTAAAGCATGGCGCACTAAACTATCAGGTAGTCATTAGAATGTGTCTACCAAATGTTCACAACATCCACAGACGACGCCAGAGGGGCTGGCACACCGAGCGGTGCATCAAGGACAGAAGCCTTCTGTGTAGCAGTGAGGACAATCCTCAGACTACGGCCCTAGTCCGCACAATTGCTTACAATATCTTTCAACTTAGTCTTTCTCTAGGAATGTATTAAAACAAAGAGCTAAAGCGCGAGCTATTAATCCACAACATAATTTGCAAAGACAATTTAGACTATGTTCATGATAATTAAGTTCATCTAATCAAATTATTCAATGAACTCCCAGTCAGATAGACATCCCTCTAGTCATCTAAGTGATACATGATCTAAATCGACAAGGCCGTGTCCGATCATCACGTGAGACGGACTAGTCATCAACGGTGAACATCTCCATGTTGATCATATCTACTATACGACTCATGTTTGACCTTTCGGTCTCTCCTGTTTCGAGGCCATGTCTGTACATGCTAGGCTCGTCAAGTCAACCTAAGTGTTTTGCATGTGTAAATCTGGCTTACACCCGCTGTATTCGAACGTTAGAATCTATCACACCCGATCATCACGTGGTGCTTCGAAACAACGCGCCTTCGCAACGGTGCATAGTTAGGGGGAACACTTTCTTGAAATTTTAGTGAGGGATCATCTTATTTATGCTACCGTCGTTCTAAGCAAATAAGATGTAAACATGACAAACATCACATGCAAATCATAAAGTGACATGATATGGCCAATATCATCTTGCGCCTTTGATCTCCATCTTCGAGGCGCGGCATGAACACCATCCTCACCGGCATGACACCATGATCTCCATCATCGTGTCTTCATGAAGTTGCCTCGCCAACTATTACTTCTACTACTATGGCTAACGGTTAGCAATAAAGTAAAGTAATTACATGGCGTTTTCATTGACATGCAGGTCATAAATAAATTAAGACAACTCCTATGGCTCCTGCCGGTTGTCATACTCATCGACATGCAAGTCGTGATTCCTATTACAAGAACATGATCAATCTCATACATCACATATATCATTCATCACATCCTTTTGGCCATATCACATCACATAGCATACCCTGCAAAAACAAGTTACACTACAAAAAAATACACTTCCGTGATGATACGTGTTTGTCACAGTAGGTTGCTTTTTTGTCATGCATGTACATCCATGACAAATTTATGACAGAATCAAGATAGTCATACCTGTGCTGTCGTAGAAGTGTTCCATGACATTACCAAAATTATCATCACGGAAGTGTCCACTTCCATGACGATAAATCGCGCGTCACAGAAGTGCTTTCGTCAAGGGTGACCGACACGTGGCATCCACCGTAACGGAAACGCCGTTAAGCTATCGGGTCGGGTTTTGGATCCGATAACCCGTTAACAGCCCCGACCAATGGGGATTTTCCACGTGTAAAATCATCATTGGCTGGAGGAAACACGTGTCGGCTCATCGTTGGGACAGATGTCAACCACTCATTGGACGGAAGGCGCCTATGATACGTCGACACGTGGCACGGCCCAACAGAGGCCCATTCCTGTGAAAAGGCCGGCCCGTTTGACTTGGTCAAAAGGTGGCGGGCCGGCCCATGGAAAGCCTGTTAACGGCCTGTTCGCATATAGCCCATTTACAGCCCGCTAACCCAAGGCCCGTTACGCCCTATCCGAATTAGGCCCAGTAGCGTCATCTGGGCCATCCAATATGATTCCAGCCCGTTTTCACTTCTGGCCCATGTATGGCCCATGACGTCTTTCGGCCCATATGAGGCCCTATGTAACTCTTGGCCTATTAACGGCCCGTGGTGAAACTGGCCCGTAATGAACAGTGTATCACTTTACACCCATTAACGGCCCGTGGTGAAACTGGCCCGTAATGAACAGTGTATCACTTTATACCCATTAACGGCCCGTTATTCCGTTGGGCCGTTTCCAGCCCATGTTATCTTTCGGCCTTCTCAGAGCCCATTTATTCTTGGGCTCATTTCCAGCATTCGTTTACTTACGGCCCGTTACTGTCATTTTCTGCTTGTGGGCCAAATTCAGCCCGTGGTTACAGTCGGCCCGTTTGTGGTCCGTTAATACGTTGGGCCGTTTTCATAGCGTCATCAAATACGGCCTATTAACGATGGCCCGTTACGGTCGGCCCATGAACGGACGATTCCAACTCTAGCCCGTTTACGGCCATAATGCGGCCTGTTATTGGCCCATGTTTGGCCAATCGATCATACGGCCCGTATAAGGCCCATTGATGATACGGCCCGTAGAAGGCCCATTGTTTCTACGGCCCGTAGAAGGCCTACTGTTTCTACGGCCCGTAGAAGGCCCACTGTTTCTACGGCCCGTAGGAGGCCCAGTGTCACTACAGTAAATATTAGCCCATGGTTATTGTGGCCTAGTTTTAAAAAATAGGTTATTGCAGCCACTAGTTAACCGCGGAAAAAGAACTGCAATGACTACAAGCAAACAAATAAACAAGACAACAAGGAAATAAATAAGCAAGCAACTAACGCTAGGCTATCACGGCTATTACACATATTACATCCACTGGGCATCAAA
The DNA here is from genome assembly GCF_018294505.1 of Triticum aestivum. Classification (NCBI taxonomy): domain Eukaryota; kingdom Viridiplantae; phylum Streptophyta; class Magnoliopsida; order Poales; family Poaceae; genus Triticum; species Triticum aestivum. The sequence goes on along the minus strand of NC_057809.1, from coordinate 565,377,817 downwards.
GTTCGCCACCAGTGCAAATATAGGGAACAAAGCAGCATATCATATACACTGGCCGTCAAAATTGGCCACCAGTGCAAATAAACGCGGCAGCAAAACAAGAGCATAACTGAAACAACTTCAGAAGAGCTCAAGAAACGTTATCCTGGGTATCCACCATGCTGGCAATAAGCTTAGCAAGCTGATTAGCTTTGTCCTGTTTGGCGCTAAAATCCTCCAACGCTTGCTGTTGCACCAGAAAGTATGCATCTGAATGCTCCAGGGACTTCCGCAGTCCTTCCGCTTCTTGTCGCAGCACAGCTGATCGATGTCTTTCAGCTTGTAGTTGAGACTCAAGAAACCGAACTGATTCAGACAGTGAGTTTGAATAGCTTGTGCAAGCGGTAGTGGCCAGTAACTCCAACACTAAACCAAGACAGGATGTGTCACTATCCTGAACCTTATCTGCATTACTTCCTTTACCGTTGCTTAATAAGGCACTCTTCCCCAATATTCTGTCAGCATTCTAAAAGAAGAAACAAGCAGACACATAACAAGTTTAGCATGTACTAGTATATGAAACTCATTTCGGTGAACCAGTTCATTAGTAAGGTGGACAGGATTAAACTACCAAGTCTTCTATTGCCAAGTACTAGTACATAATAAAAGCATCAAACAAACATATATCTATGTCCTATGGTAGCAATGGAATCTTAAATTAGAACAGTTGTTCTTCAGGTTTAGGCACTTGTTCTACATGAACAGAGTACAGTAAGACGCAAGAATATAATACTTAAAAATAGAAAATGAGCTCATAGACCTTACCACATTCTTGGTTCGGGACCAGTACAGAACAAGGCGTTCCCAGTCATCGTCCAGTAAATGTGTCTCAGGAGAACGTAAGGGAATTTGATGAGTTTCTTTGCCGGTGAAGTACGTTTTCTTCAGGTAATTCCGATACTGCCACCAAGCATTCTTGAAGATAGCAGAGGTATTAGCACAGGTTACCTCATCCTGAGTTTCCAAATCGGTCCTTCTCTATAGAGAAAAATGGGAAAATTTGCTGTATTATAACCATCATGGAGGTAGGATGTATGGGACGAAGCAAAGTAATTGCCATGAATAACATTACTTACACATAACTCCTGGACAAACACCTGCAACTGGCATTTTCCTTCATCTTCAGTATAATATTTCCAAGATGGGAAGATACGCACATACGATTTAACAACATCAAATGCGATAGATGCTAAACTACGACTAGCTGGTTGTGCTTCCTCCACAGGAATAGGCGTACTAACTGGTGGAGTTGGGGTTCGCCGTGATAGTACTGGCCCTTTGGGCACTGGAGCTGCCTTACTAACTGCTCTTGTTTGGGAGCTCTGTGGTGGAGATGGTGCTGTGTCAACAGGAACTGGGTTACTATCGGCTGGGGTTGGGGTTAGATTGGGTGAAGCTGGTTCTCTGTCCATCGTAGTAGGGGTACAATCTGCGAGAGTTTGGGTTATGTGTGGTAGGGCTGGTTCTTGTGCATGTACAACCGGGGTGCTATCTCCACCAAGAGGTAGCACTGTTTTATTTGAAGACCGTGTTTTTAGTCCGCTAGATACTGGCATCACCCGCTCCAATTCAAATGGCTGATAAACAGGAAACATAGTTGAATGTACAGACATTGTATGAGAGACAGATGCAATAGATAGTGTGGAAAAAAGAGGGCATGAAATAGTTGACATGTATATTGTTTAACTAAAACGGATAGCATGACATAATTTCACATATATGATGTCTATCTAAACTGGATAGCATAGCATAACATAATTCAAAGATATGATGAATAACTAAACAGGATCGCATGACATAATTCACCTACATGTTATCTAAGTAATCAGGATCGCATCATTTAATTCACATATGTGATTTATATGCTAAACAGAGGGCATTCGATATGATGTCTGAACTAAGAACATGGTGTTGAATATTGTGTATATGATGTCTAAACTATGCAATGCAAGACACCGTATGCATGATATGAGCAGTATAACCGTGCCAAGTTAGAGCATACACCTCAGTGGGGGAATAGGACTGGTCATCTGTCTCTGAATCCATCTCTGAGGAGCTATCGGGACCCAACAAGAGATCTGCTTCGACAGGTAGCACTGTCTGCTCTGAAGGCCTTGTTTTCACTCCAGATTTTTCCATCTCCCACCCAAATGGCTGATTCACAGGAAGAGTAGTTTAATGTACAAACATTGTCGACAAATGGAAATGTAATGAAGAAAAGGATGGGCAAGATATCATTCAAATATATGATGCCTGGTTAAACAGGATGGCATTGCACATTTCACATATATTATGGCTGGCTAAAAGACATGAGACTGCATAATTCCCATATATGATATAGAAACTAAACAGGTGGCATTACAGAACATGTCTAAACTAAGCAGATGACATATATGATGTCAAAAGTAGGCACTGCAAGGCAACATATGCATGATATGACTAACATCATCATGCCAAGGTAGAGCAAACACCTTGGGGGGTAAATAGGAGTGGTCAGCGGCGTCCGAATCCGCCTCAGAACAGATATCTTCCTCTGGATTACAATCTGGAGAGGGGTGGGGAGGGTTTGCCATTGAACCCACCATGGAGCGATGTCTGCATGACATTGTATTGCCGCGCAAAACTCTTCTCTTTTTCTCTACATGTTCAGCATGACTGTGTACAATATCTGACATGCATACGAAAAAAATATGGTGAGATTATGTAAGGAGAGCATGCAGAAATTTAGAGTGATGGTAACAACCAGTGGATCGATGTTTTTCCGTTGAACCAAAATAGCCCTAATGGATCGACGTGAATGTATAGTAATAAGTGATGCAACAAGTGTACAACCTCTTTGCCGTAGCCGTGTCGACCTCAGCATCATTGGGTTGGTCGCTGAAGCAGTTGAGGCAGAGGTGGCTGTCGGAGGTGTGGAGGAAGATCTGAGGAATCTGTAGACGGCGTCCAGGGCACTGCTCTGTTGTGATGGATCGTTCTGTCGTTGGAGCAGCTCCGGTGAGCCGTAAGACGTCAAGGCTGAAGCAGCACAAGACAGACATCGTCAATCTCAAGTGGGATTCTAATAGCATCTCCAATAGATGATGTAAAATGGATGTAAAATTAACATCACCAAAAACCACCTGACTACAACAGATGAGGTAAAAACTGTTGACTCTGAACTTAACTGTCGAAACTGAAATTTACTGTGGAATCTGAATGCTACTGTCGAAACTGAACGCAATGGTAGCAGAGAGGCACTTGACATGTAGTTTAGGGAGGGCCTGCAGTTCATCTTCAACCTGCACCCCCCTGAGCCGCCAGCCACCACCGGCCGAACCGCCGGCCCCAGCGCCGCCTCGCCGCCCCGAAACAACTCGCCACCGCCGCCCCGGCCAGCCCTCTAGGCCCCCCGCCCCCACCCTGAACCCTAAGATAGATAGTGGGGTACCTCTCCGGCGAGCCCCCGTCCCCGCTGCGGGTGGTTCTTCCTTAACTCCGGCGAGCCCCCCAACCCCTGAAAATCGACTGACCCAAAAGTCGATTCAGTCGACTGAAGTGTGGCTTAATCGGAGCAGAGCAGCAGCACGAGCGAGGGGGAGAGCAGCAGCAGCAGCTGGGCGAGCGAGCGATCGAGCGAGAGCCGGAGCAGCAGCAGCAGATCCGGCTGGTATGGACGCCGCCGCCGAAGGGGCCTCGCACTGGGGGAGAGCCGCCGTGGAGATGTCGCCCGCGGCGCCGGCTTCAAGGTAGCCGCTCCATGGGGGTGCGGGATGGAGCACCGTCGGCGCCGGGAGGTCGAGTTAAGGAGAAGGTGCGATGCGATGAGTGTACAACCTCTTTGGTGGCGCCGAGTAGGCCTCGGCTTCGTCCGAGGAGTCGGTGAGGATGCTGCGGTTCCGGTGGAGCAGGTTAAGGCGGCGCTGTGGGGATGGAGCAGCCGCGATAGACGAGGCGATCGTCGGAGCAGCTCCTTGGAGGTGGAGGACGGGGCGGCTGAACCGGCGGGACGGCGAGATGGACGACGGATCCTCATCCGGGGAGGTGGACGAGGGACGTCGAGCTGTTGCGGTGGACGACGTCGTCGGGGAAGAGGCTCCGGCTGGGCAGCGGTGACGTGGCGGACGGAGGAGGGTGGGGTTTCGCGGCTGGAGCGGAGAGGTTATGGCGGCCTGGGATTTCGAATGGCGAAAAGGGGGCGATGGGAGGGGGTGAAGCATGACTTAGGAACGCGCTTGTCCAAAATGTAGGGTGTGTTACAAAAGTACCCCCCACCGATTTGAACTAGCGGCCCTTTCGGCTCAGGGTTAGAAGGGGGATTTCGCGTGTCGGGATTTGGCAGCTGGAGGGAGTTTTCGCGCGCGTTGTAATTTCGGGATAGCAAGGCGCGGGTTGTGAAGGCGCCAGTTTTGGGAGCACGATATCTGAATTTTCGGGATATAACAAGACGCGGGTTGAATTTTAGGGACAAGCCTAACGTGTAGTAATATTGTACTTGTACGTACCAAATCAATTCGCACTTCCCTCAACCAAAAAGAAAACGAAAAAAATAAAACTATTCACACCACACAAAGAGAGAGTCTTGCCCCGTTTTACTATACAAATGCTATTCAAAGCTACTCCCTCCTTCCATCTATATAGGGCCTAATGCGTTTTTCGATGCTAACTTTGACCAAATATTAGAGCAATGATATATGACATGCAACTTACACAAAGCACACCGTTAAATTCGTCTGTGAAAGGTTCTTTCAATGATATAATTTTCACATTGTGCATGTCATGTACTATTAATCTTGTCAATAGTCAAAGGCGGTCTTAAAAATCTCATTACGCCCTATATAGATGGAAGGAGGGAGTATGAATCCATGTTATGTCCGATTAAATTTTTTCGCTTGCTGTATAATGCATGTAACCTACTCATACCAACATTTTAGTGCATTCCAAATGTCTATACTACCGCTGCAATTCGAACTAAATTTGAATTCGTTTCTCTATTTCAATAAGAATCTACAATCATGATTGTTGCCAACTTCAACCATCATAGTTTCCTTGCTATCCGCCAGATATAAATCAGACGGCCTATAATGCAGGATGGCAGGCACACCATCATCAACAACTCCGTTTTTTATAAGAGTAGAGATAAAATATATTAAATGTAGTATACCATGTTCATAACCACACCATGTGTATCACCGTTATATATATTCACACATCCGTCGGTTTGAAACACTATGATAAATTCTTCAAATATCCGAATTCGCTTTTTATAATGAAGTATATATGATCTCTATTCGTCTTTTACACCCACACAACCCTCTTATCTTTGTAGCTAGCGCTAACTTTCTCTTGTGCATGCACACGCCCGCATCCCTCTCACCCTCCCTCAGCATTCTCTAGCTCCATCGCGCAAATTCGTCTTTTCACTTTAGGTCGTTCACCCACGGTGTGTGTAGGCCCCCCAGCTCCTTCTTTACGGCACACATCGATCGATATGCCTCTCTAGCCAGGTGTGCCTAGCACAAACACAAGCTTCCCCTCTTCTCTTGTCACCGTCCATGCCTCACTCCCACCACTCTTTTCATCGTTCTCGTACTCGCACACTCCTCCCCCTCGATATAGTATGCCTCTCGTACCACCTCCTACATGCATCCCTCTCTCTCTATCCTTCTCCTCGTGCCTCATTTGCTTCTAACACACACATGCATGTATACCGATCGATCTCCCAACATATACCTAGATCGACTTTAACTACCCCCCCATCGATCGACGTACCTCACAAGTTATGTCTCTCCTTTCTCTTACAAAGGGCGATTGATCTTCCTATGTAGTTACGTCTGCTTACCACAGCCACATCGTCCCCCCTCATCATTCGTGCATGCCTCCTGACCCGTCTCTCACACGCACGTGCACAGACAACAAGCAGCCATCTCCTCTCTTATTGATATTGCGGGCGTGCCCTCCGTTTGTCTAGCAAGCCTATCCCACCATTTGTTAGAAGCAACTCCACTACCACCCCCTCCAACACTCTAGCTCTGTCTCTCTCCCAACCTTATTCATCTCCTGCACATATGCATGGATGCCGATCGATCTCCCTTAATACATGAGGCAGATCGATCTCCTTAATACATGAGGTAGGCCTCTCTCCTCCTCCACACATATACCAGCCATTGTACCTCTATAGTTAATTGGGCCTCCCTCTTCCCCCACCACACACCGATAGTCGAGCGCTGCAGGTAGGTATCCATGCCACAGAGACAAACTGCACATGTCCCATCTCACGTTCCAGTAGGCCAACCACTCTATATCTTTGACGTGGGCACACACAAATTCGATGGCACTCTTTATCGATCGCGCGCGCACACACACACACATCATCCCTCTCTTCGATTCTATGGACACCTCAAGCCGATGATACCTCCACTCTCTTCTCGTGGATCGCCCCCTCTATATATATGTTATATCCAGGACTCTATTTCACACACATTGCATATGTTAAATTTTTTGATTGACCCCCCCCCACAAAAAAACTCTCAAGAACCCACACACTATATCTCTCTAGGTTTGTATCTCTCTCACACAACCCCACGCAGGTGGTGTACGTATACAAGAAGAGAATAGGTGCACCGTGCACGTACTCACGCTTCGTGCCCAGCCACACCCGCGCGGGTACACGGTGGAGCTCATTTCTTTACGAAATGGCAGCCCACGTGCTAATTCGAACGCATGTAGCGGTTGTTTACCTAGGGAGGTCGTGTACCAAGCATGCACGAAACAAAGTTTGACTTGACGCGTTGCCGCTTTATTTTTAAATTAAGTTATAGCGCTCAATGGCACGTACGCAGAATATAAAACGATATTTATGGAGGAAAAGGTAGTCCGCTCTTCAGAGTATCTCACACAAGGCTCCGGTGGCCTCTCTCTCTCTCACCATTGGTCACTGATCCGGCCGCATCCCATCCGCCGGGGGAAAGGGAGTGTGGTGGCCTCTCTCTCTCTCTCACCGTTGGTCACTGATCCAGCCGCATCCCGTCCGTCGGGGGAAAGGGAGTGCGGTGGCCTCTCTCTCTCTCTCACCGTTGGTCACTGATCTGGCCGCATCCCGTCCGTCGGGGGAAAGGGAGGAAGCGCATCGTTTCTCCGTTCGACGGCGCCGAGGCAGCACATCCTGATCTGCGGTACACGTCATTCTCTCTGGCCAAGCTCCGACGCGGCAGGGCCTACGCCACCTGCTCGCAGATTCCGCCCGCCGCCGCTCACCTAGTTACATCCCAACGACCTCCACGTATCCCCTCCGGCCTGGCTCCACTGCCCGTTTTCCCACGTCGCTGCATGTGGATCTTCCATAGTTCTTTGCCCAAAACGTAGCTCGTCCGGCGTACTTTCCATATTGCATTCTCGTCCTCACACCGTTTTAGACAAACACAACCGTGTTGTTATCTTCCCTTAGGACAAGGAATATGCTTCTTTTTTGTCGTCGCATGTGTCATCAACTGTTATTGGCCAGTAATTGTTTCCTTTCTACCTCTTTTTTGCAAACAGGGCTATCCATTTCACGTCGTTGCTATTGCGACCTTTTGGTGAACTGCACAAATCACTTTTTTCTTAAGAGTGTTTTGTGCAGTTGTACTAAAATGTCACACGGGCAACGTCTCTACATTTCAGTGCGACTGCACAAAGGGAGATTGGTTTTGCTCTATCCTCCTCATCCAACTCCGAGCCTAATCTTCTCCAACTAGTTAGTCTTAAGAGAGACTGCAAAGGTGACCGGCTTCTATTTGTGTCTTTATTGTTTCATCAGCAGTCCTCTATTATCGTAATCACACTTGATATCTTTGGAACAGTGACGCTCAGCTCTATTTTAGCGGAACTGCACAAAATGATCGGAATGTTGCATGCTCCAGACAGCTACTTTTTTCCCCAACATGCCTTGTTGATTTAGACAGAGCTGGGGGGACGTTGCTGCCAATGAAAGCATGGATCAATTTTAATTTAACACCTTATCACAACTTTGTCTTCAGTTGTGATGTAATTATTAGCTCTGATCTACTAATAATTGACATGCATTAGCAAGGAAGTTAGTTTTTTATTATTTCCGAAAGAGCATCGATGGCAAGACACGCGAAACAAAAGCTGAAAGCTCACACCATTGTACAAGTTCATGTCGCTGGAAAATTATTTGTATAGTATGTCAATTATGTAAACAAATGATGGAAGCTTGATAGCATTGCCAGAAGCCTCTTCATCATCCGGGTCCATGTGCCATGCACAAAATTATACTCCTTCGTTCCTAAATATTTGTCTTTTTACAAATTTCAAACGGGCATATTTTAGAGTGTAGATTCACTCATTTTGCTTCGTATGTGTACTCCCTCTGTTCCTAAATATTCTATTCATCTTAATAGAGATTTCAACAAGTGACTACATACGAAGCAAAATGAGTGAATCTACACTCTAAAATATGTCTATATAGATCCGTATGTGCCAGTCCATTTGAAATCTCTAAAAAGACAAATATTTGAGTAGTCACTCGTTGAAATCTCTAGAAAGACAAATACTCTGGAGTATATTTAAGAACCGATGGGGTAGTGCACAACCGCATGGGAGACTCAACGAGGTCGTTGTGCCGCATTAATAGTGAGTAATGAGCAGTTAAATCATAAGCCCCACCTTTCCCACTGTAAGTTGCTCTGAAGAAGCAACCATCAATATGCTCTTCTTTGAATCCGCTCATACTACTCCATCTGTCACTCTTTATACAGCGCGCTTCAGAAAAAAGAAAAAAATCTGTGGGACCAAGGCGACTAGCGATCGGCCTGAAAAATAGCACTGGTAGTTACAGGACGGCGTCTATTACTAGAGGGAATAATGCGTACACACATGCATGCGGTGCTTCCACCCCGGGTACACACATGCATGCAGTCCATAGTAGTACAGTACATGGAGAGAAAATTGTGGACTTGATTGCGGTTACCACGCCCTAATTAATTGAGCATTATACCAAACGTGTCTAAAGTCTCTCTGGTGGTGGAAATGCATTGAGAGAAATGCATCATAATGAAGCGCGCCCTGTAAACTGTGACGGAGGGTGGAGTAGTATGAAGGTGCAAAACCAAGTACGCGTACTACTGCGCTTGGCTCTTCGCCCCTTCGTGAAGTCGAACAATGATGGTACTCCGCATGTTGGGTACTACAGTGTATGTCTCTGACAATCTGACACCGAATGGACTGATGCATGTCCACCGAGGGTAGGTTGCATTATTCAAAAGGCGTAAGCGAGCTTCACCTTGCCTGCAAGCTTCTCCTCGTTCTGCGAGTTGACGGGACACACCAAAAAGTAGTGCTAGTCCATACTCCCTCCTTTCCGGTTAATATGGCTTAATCTTTTTTACGGGTAAATGAGAGAGCTTTATTCATATATAAGCATTCTTAGGATGATCAGCCAAGACACTGGTCACTAGGAAGCGAGGTATCCCGCAAAAAAAGAAGTAGGAAGCGAGGTGTTTCATCCAGCCAGCTCTCGGCCACATTCAAAGTGCAGCAAGCATGGTTCGCACGAAGATGCGCCGCAAGGTTTGCTGACCTGTTTACATGCTGAATAACAAAAAAAGAGGAAATATTACTGAGCGCTACTATTTGTAACAGGATATGAGCCAGAATTAAGCGAGAATTGTGGCGAGTGTTCCATGCAATCAACTTCCATTATCACATGCGAGAACCCTCGAAGAGAACCAAATGTGTTGAAGATTGCTTTATCACATTTTAAAATTATAATAAGAGTGCAGACGCTCCTCCATCCGGTTCCTAGTACTAGTATAGTACGTACCTTTATGGACTATAGTAGTAGTACTAGTAAACTTTGCGCTTGGTTGTTCGGGAAGTCGAACAATAATAGCACTAGTAGTGTAGTGTATGCTTCTGGCAATCTGACACTGAATTAACTGTTGCACGTCCACTTCCTGAGCGAGGGAGAGTTTGCATTATTCAAAAGTTTCTCCTTGTCATGCGAGCCACCGCGTGCAAGCTTCTCCCACCCTGCAACCTTCTCCTCGTTCGGCAAGTTGACGGGACACAACAAAGTAATGCTAGTCCATGCTGCCTCCTCTCCGGTTAATATGGCTTAATTTCAAACGAGATAAATACACTGTTTGTCACTGTATATTTGTAAAAATACGGTCAGTGGACTTCATAATACGCTCATTGCGCTCAATATATATATTTTCTGGTGTTCATACGGTCACTAGCTCACCCTGACTGAGTATGTGTGTGCATGCACGTGTAGGTTGAGCACTTGAGCATGACCGTGTGTGTTCCTCGTGTGCTCGGACATGCATGCATTAGGGCATCACACGCGTTTTTGTGTCCATGTGTACGTGTGACTGTTGCATACACGTAGGGGGAGTACGTGTAGGGGCCACTAAGGAGCAGTCAAATCACACAGTAAGTTAGTCGGAAGAAGCAATCATCATTTCACTCTTGAATGACACGTACGCAATATAAAATGGTTGATATGGAGAGAAAAAGAAAACCACTATATATATACTAGCAGGAACCTAAGCTACAAGCCTGCTTGCTTAGGTTGCTCTCTTCACAAGCATAGAACGACGGGCCTGATCCCACAGCTGGGGGAAGGGAACAATGTTCTGCGTAGACGCGGTCGACATCAGCGAGGGAGAAAACCCACAGTCGGTGCGTCCCAACCGAGGGTCACCGCGGTATGGGCCGATGCCGCGTCCCAAACGCCCTTCTAGCTACAGCCCGACGTCCCAGGTAGTCCATCTTCCTTTTGGAGCCAGCTTGCTCCACTGCCGTAGCTCCATCTCCATGTCGATCTTTATCTACTTCTACCGGCTTCTGTTTGTGATGAGTTTATGTCTCATGAACTAGTGTCAGTACTATTATTCTAATCACACTTCTTCAATATCTTTGCCATCAGGGATGCTCAGGTCGATTTTAGTGGAACTGCACAAAAGCATCGTATGATCCGAGGGTGCCAGCCGTCTTTCCTTCCCGACATGGAAAGTGCTATGGAACAAGAGGTACCAGAAGGTGGAGAACCAAAGAGTGATGCTTCTATTGTAGCTGACATTCTCACTAAAGAATCTCCCTCTAGCACATTCCTTCGACAGGTTCTACCTGGCCAGGAAATTAAATCATGTTTAGGGTTTAGGGTTTAAGTCGTAGTGACCCCATCAGTAGTTTTTCTATCGTACACGCTCTCACAACTTTTTTCTTTAGTTGTGAAGTAAATATTGGCTATGATCTGTGAATCATTGAGATGCATCAGCATGCGTGTTAGTTTTCCTTTGTATTTGATGGAATGTTGTAACGGGGCAACCTTGGAATAGGAATGAAAATGGAGTGGAAAAGTTTCCGTTTTTCCGGAGAAAAAATGGAAACGGAGAGAAACCAACATTCCGTTTCGTTGGATCGCGCCATCGAGCAAAACCAACGTTTAAATCACGTCTGTCGTGTTCGTGTCTCACCCTCCTCCACGGCTCGACCCCACACGGTCGCTCGGCATGCCACTCATCGCAAACCGAGTAGTATACCATAACTTTCCCGCCTGCTTGTCGATGGATCGCGCCATGGAGTACTAGCACTACTGGAAGAGATTGACGAGTTGGGGGAGGACAGCTAGCTGTAGCACAGACTCCCAAGAACTTACTACTGGAAGAGATCGCGCATGTTGTAGCCGGCTATTACGACCTTTGAACGCGGAGCAGCCGCGTGCACCTGGAAGCGGCGCGGGCGACGCTCTCTCGGCTGGCGCGCCGCAATCAATGCTGGTGCCAATGAGAGGTCGCATCCGCTCTGGCCAGGCATGAATGCGGCACTGACCGTTTTGGGCGGGAAGCACGCGCGGGTGATGAAGAGGGTTTGGGTTGGTCAGGACCGGCCGTGGCAGCGGTCCAGACGTGCGCAAACAAGAGATGTTGTATGTTAATATTGCTGTGTATATAATTAACAACGTAAATAATGTGCTAGTTGGACAAATATGATTGGAGATGGAGATGGAAATGGAATTTTACGTAAACACGGATATGCATGTCTATGTCTATGTGTGTGTGCGCGACGACTCTCGCAACCTGGAAGCGGGGGCGTGTTTTTGATTGAGTTTTCTTTCTTGGTACATTAGAAAATCAGTTTGTCTAATTCACATCTAGATGTTATTTAAGGATATCACATCTAAGCTCCCACAAGTATATAATGTAGCAAAAAGAAACAAAAAAATAGGAAAAGACCACAAACAGAGTGGACATCAACTTATATGTGACATAACTATGTCACATCTAGATGTGTCCTAGACAGACCCTTAAAAAATTGTCCGCCAGTTTTCGTTTCTTTTTTTCGGGAATGTGTGTATTCTATTTAAAACCACTGCTATGGAGAGATTTTTTTACTCCATTATAGCCTCTTGTTTGATAGAGTTTCTCGCGTCTCGCTCTCTCACCCTCTCCATATCAAAACAAGATGACACTATCCACTCTGTCTCTCTCCTCACCGGTGATCACAGATCCGGCCGAATCCCGTCCGCTGCGGGAGGTGAGGAGGTGCAGCATTGACGTTGTCGCCGTCGGCGACGGAGGAAGCCGATGCGCACCATCCTCTCGGAGCCGGCGCTGGCGCGGACGAAGATCCTCCGCGCCCTTGTTCGCTACCGTCGTGTGGGCAGATCACGCCCGCCCGCCTAAACGACATCTCGCCCACCTGAGGTATAACTTCTTGTGCTGGTCCAGCTCCCCAGGTCGCTGCATGCGGGTTTTCTTCTATGCGACTACTTCCCAGCTCCCCATGCATAGTAGCTAGGGTTCATCGGCTGGTCCAACATAACCTACTAGTACTATTAGGCTGGTTGTAATTGGGAGTATCATATACTATTATCATGCATATGATACTAGTCTATGATACTACATCCCTAATGCATAGTATCATAAGTTGGTATCATAGAGGACTACATTTATTGTCATGCATGACACAAAGTAACACATTATTTAATATGATACGGTATCATGATATGATACTCAAGCCTCTCTTTCTTCATTTAATTCTAGGCCACCTCATCAAATTTGCTTAGTTGGCATGCATGATACTACCTATGATACTCCCATTACAGGCAGCCTTATAGAGGAAATGCCACTCAAAAAGTTGTCCTGATTTATGCCTCGTGGAGGTATACATGTTGTTTTGACAAAAAGTACATGGTGGTTGTGCGGTCATTGTCCATATGGTGGTAGTACTATCACTGGTTAAATGGAGAAATGTTTTTTTTTCTCGGGTATCCTGGTTTAGTTCCCATCAAGATAATTATGATGCTTCTGTTTGTTGGTGTACTTTTCATTAATTCTTATTGACAATTGAGATGTCGTTGCTAACCCTTTTTTATATTTTTGGAAACAGCGATGCGTGTCTCCATACCCGGGCATGTCTTCCTCAATTTTAGTGGAACTACACAAAATTGGATGGCCATTGTTGTTCCGCCTCACTGTCCTCTGCCACATGGTTCTTCCTTCCTCGAGCTTGATTACTGAGAAGAAACAGACCACAGTGAGGATTTATCGAACTTCTTAGGTGCCTCGCCCAAACTTGATGCCAAATGGATGATGCATCACCACGATGACATATCGATGCTCATGGTTGCGCCTCATGGTTGCGTCAGCTGGTGAAGCTGATCGATTTTTGACGAAAAACAAGTTGTCTTCCATCAGTGCTCTTTGCTTGTTACGCACAAAGATGATATCCTTTGTAAGTTCACCTTGGTTGCGTTGGAGACACAGTCGTCTTTCACGTTGGTGCAATTTTCGCTAGGGCTTTACGACAGGTGGGCCCAAAATGTGGCTAGCTCACCTGTCATACAGCCAAAAGCAGGTGCAGTGAAGGCACTGGAGCTCAGTCCGTACTACATTAGTATATATATAAGCGGGAGCCTCAGCGCTTGTTCGCTAGGGTTTGCACTCTCCACATGCTCGCCGCACTACATATATGTTACTCCCTCCGTTCCGAATTACTTGTCTTAGATTTGTCTAGATACGGAGGTATCTAGCACTAAAATGAGTCTAGATACATTTGCTAGGGTTTGCTATATTCACAGTCTCTCACCCTCTCTTCACCAGATCTAAACAAGACTGCGTTGGCCTCTTGTCTCTCTCTCCCCCCTCACAGCTGGTGAAGGAGGTGTCCGTATCCCATCACACCAGGAAGGGGAGGAGGTGCAGCGTTCACTCTATCGCCTTCGGCGAGGGAGGCAATCCACTGCCGGCTGCGCTGTTCTCTTTCACCCAGCGCATGTGCGGGAGGGCCACCGACCCCTTCTTCCTTGCTGTCGTACTTAGTGTGGGCAGATTCGGCCTCCCGTCGCACGCCTTGCCACATCCCGACGACCCTAAGGTATAAGTTTCTTTGAAACCGTCGTTGCTCTAGCTGCATGTGGATCTTTTTCGATTTGTAGTCGAATCTAGGTCTTGGTTCAAAGAGGAAAGAAGGGTGCGGTGGACTGAAGCAAGAATCTAGGACGTGGTTCAATGAGGAAAGGAGGGGCGGAAAGTAGTATAGACTGGCTATCCAGCCGCTTTGTAGGTCGAAAAGGGAAAAAGGGGGTAACCCAGTACACACATCTATAAGGAACCGATCTCTTTGTTGAGAAGGGAAAGAAACTGGGGGGTCGGGTAGTTTGTGCACGACTAGATTTGCTGCCCTCACATAGGAAGAAGGTTCAAAGAGAACAAATATGGGACCAGCGCATATATGCTGCTTGGCTACATACTCTGCATCACCCATTTATACGTGTGGACGCACATGGTGCTGGCATGTCCCATGCAGCTATTTTGCTGTTGTTAATCTCAGAATTAACTACTGATCTGTTTTAAAAGAATTTCTCTGTTAATATGAATCAATGCAACCGTTTTAGAAATGCTACTGTCCTATACTTTGTTTTCCATCAAGATAAGGTAGATGCTTCTTTTTGTGGCCGCATGTTTCATCCTCCTTTATTGGCCAGTAATTGTTTTCTTTTTTGCCTCTTAAAACAGGGATATCTATTCAACTTGTTGCTATAGAAAACTTAAATGTCACACCGGCAACTTTGCTTGATTTCAGTGCAACTGCACAAAACTTGATTGGATTTCCTATTCGTGTTGGTAGATTCATATTTTATGTTGGTCGTCTCATGAAAGGTCAGTACAGGCCTTCATCCACATGATTGTGCAGTGTGCTTTGAGATGTTGTGCTACTTGTATTGGTACTGTTTTAAATAAATGATGAATTGAAGCTATTGTATTGCTGTCTTTTCCCATTAAGTAGTGAACAAAAATGGGACCAACCCAGACATGATGCTTGTTGCTTTGTTACAACAAATTCAGCATCACCCCCTTTATAAGCCAGTAATTGATGCCACTCTCAGAATTAACTACTGAATCTTATTTCAAAACTGCAACACTTGTTAGGGATTGGCGGGATTACCATTTTTGTGGCCGCATGTTTCATCCTCCTTTATTAGCCAGTAATTGATTCCTTTTTTGCCTCTGTTTATACAGGGATATCTATTCAACTTGTTGCTATTGTGACATTTTGCTTCGCTACGCGAAACACTTTGCTTGATTTCAGTGCAACTGCACAAAACGAGATTGGATTTCCTATTCGTGTTGGCAGATTCGTACGTGATCTTGTGTGCGTCATGACAGGTTGGTACTTGCCTTCATCCACATGATCGTGCAGTGTGTTTTGAGATGCTGTGCTACTTGTATTGGTACTGTTTTAAATAAATGATGAATTGAAGCTATTGTATTGCTGTCTTTTCCCATTAAGTAGTGAACAAAAATGGGACCAACCCAGACATGATGCTTGTTGCTTTGTTACAACAAATTCAGCATCACCCCCTTTATAAGCTTTGTCGTTCTTTATACATGTTGAAACAAGGCATTGTTAAGATAATGTCTCAGTCAATATGAATGAATCACACTGATGGAGAATTGCTACTCTCCTGCTTTGTTTCCCATTAAGATAAAGTAGATCAGTAGATGCTTTTCTTCTGGGAGTACAAGTCATCAACCGTTATTTCTTAGTAATTGTTTCCCTTATACCTATTGTTGCTTACAGGGATATCAAAATTAAAGCTCGGTTTTATTCCGACTTCGATTTTAGTTGAACTGCACAAAAGGAGCCAATGTGTAAGGCAAACTGCTGCATTACTGGGTCTAGTTGGTCGTTCCACTTTGCAGAAAGAAGCAGTCACTGTTTGCGCTACATTACAGAAGGAATGACCGAGAAGCTTTACAGAGTATTATTAGACACCGGTGACATGACTAGTCTGCAGAGACCATTGGCAATTTAACAATACGTGGAGTGCCCTGGGCAAAAAGTGCCCAAACAAGTATAAAAGCTACGACAGGACTCCACGATCATAGGCATTACATATTTTGAATGGGAAAAGCTTGTCAAAGTTTAATCATTGATGTTAGCAAGAAGACGTTAGTTTAATATATTGGAATTGGAAAACCTTGTCAAAATTTGCTCATTGATGTTAGCCAGAAGACATGCATTTGATATTTTTGAGTGGGACGCCCTTGCTGTGAGCAGCGTCGAGTGTTTTTTCCTATTCCTGTGTTCAGTTTAGAAGTAAATAGTTACTCTGCTGAGATATTCCTGTGTTAAGAGTTTGTTCTGAATATTGTCTATGTAATGCCAGGCCTTGTGTTTGATTGCAAAGTTGAGCTTGGAATGTTGTGGCATGCGGCATCACGAGCTGTTCACCGTGCCTCCTGAGAATAATGCTTCGTATTGTTTTGCATGTCAATCTAATGCCAGTGATTTGCTTGTTAAGAAGATCATCCTCTTTTGTTGTTTCCGTGCTTAAGAAGTTCATCGTCTGATGTTTCATTCATAGCCTATACGACAAGTCGGGTAGGTTAGACGTGAAACCATATGATCTTCCGACCAACTCATGATATTAGGCCGTGATTGGATCGTCGTTTTCCAACCAAAACCGCTTGTAAAACTGACGCTTGTAAATTAAAGCAGATGGTCTCGGGTGAAGGCACTTGGTTGGTCGATTTCGACTAGTAAAATATCGGAAGTACTTGACACACAATAAAAACACTGAACGACACTCGGACGATTGCTAATCCAGCCGTTAGCTGTTGTTTCAGCCTTGCCCATGGATGGCATGATACGCACGTCGTGCATGTATCGTCTGGTAATGTCGTCCATATAGCAGTGCTCGTAAAATATACACTGGTCTCTCAAATTACACGCGTAACCCGCCGGTTTTACTTACAGACCTCGGGCCCTCGGTTTCATTACGCCTGTATTTTATGTGTTGTTTTCGATGACGAGTAAATTACACTTGTATGTTAATACAGGTTTGAAATAAACCAGAGCTCCCAAGCGCGGCCTTACCGTTTCATGCCGTCTCAGTTTCTCGAAGGTGCTCATAGGTGTCCGATGATCCTGGCTTCGTGAATGAGTAGCGGGCGCTGTATCAGACCATCCGTAGGGCCCGCGAGGCCCTCTCTGTTGTCCTTCGAGTTGTTGCGCTCGCTGTGGCGCCGAGCATTGTTAACATCGTCAATGAACATGAGGATTCACGAGATGACTTTATTTTGACTGGATGACACTAGGGACCCACTAGGGCCATAGCCGTACGTACGCAAGTGCCTCCTTATTATGTACAACTATATTTTTTTGCTTTCTCCTGGTTTCCTGACATCACGGTCCCACACCATTGTCAACCTATGTAGTCAATATAAACGAGAGAATTGCACAAGGTGCGGCCGACAGCTGGGACCAAGCAGCTCGAGCAGTATTTGTGTTTTTGAGGCATGAGCACTGCAGAGTTTTTCTTGGCGATGATTTCGTTGTTGTTCAGAGGAGAGCAGGGTATTAACTGGGCGGGCTGTGGCCCGTCTAGCCCAGGCCAGATATCCAGCCCAGATACTAATTTTTTCAAGATGAAAATGGCTAGCCCAGCTATACGTCTTTTTGAGGAATACCCAGGCAAGGTCAACTTGTTATTCTCCGCCCCGCTGGGCTGCAAATCTTTCCTAGGAGGGATGCATTAGGCTTAACAGGAAAATGGGCTTTAAAAATAATAAATGGGATGTAATTATAAAAACTGGGCAGTAACTATAAAAAATGCACCAAACACGAAATTAGTTTATAAAATATTATTTATGGATTTTGAAAATCTTAAATTTTCATTGTTGCGCGCGCAATGTTTCGTTGGATTTTTACGTAATACAAATTTATATTTAATCTGACTAGAAATTTCGGGATAAAAATATTTCGGAGCCCATCAAAATGTGGGAAATTTTATTGAATTCTGTCTTCAACGGTTGGTTGAAATTATTAATCATTGTCCTAGCTAGAAAATGGGTGTACTTTTAACAAACTGTAAATGGGCTGTTGTAAATTCCATTAGAATTCCAAAATGGGCTTGTACATTCTTACAAAACGCAAATGGGCTATAAGTTCTCTGCCACACACTTGTGGGCCTACTAAGTGACGCGTCCCCTAAAAAAATAAGTTGACACGTATGCAAGGCTTTGCCAACTTATTATAGTCAACACACGGTTCTAGCAGCAGTGGCCGTTGGATGTCTATCCAACGGATGTCGTGCTTCTTCTTCAATCTCGGATATTCTTAGCTTCGGCCGCCCAAAAAATGATTCCTCCCCCTGACATCTGGGGCGCACCGTTTCGGAGGCTGACCTGTGGGCCTACTAAGTTGGAGCGTACCAAGGGCTTTGTCAACTTAGTCAATAATAAACGTTTCTAGCTTCAGTGACCGTACGATGTCCATCCAACGGCCGTAGTGCTTCTTCAACCTCTGGTCTTCTTGGTCCAGCCGCCCAAAGCAGCGCCGGTCGTGCCGCCTGCTCCTGCCTCCCGTGGCCGGCTGTGCTGCCGCGGAGGCCTCACCGCCCCATACTACTCCCACCGCTGGCCAGGCCATCCCTCCACTCACCCACACCCCCTGTTATTCTGCGGCGACGGCAGCCTCACACCGCAGCCGAACCAGTGAACCCTCGTACTCCTCTCCGCGCGGGCTTCCACTGCTGCGTCTTCCCCGGCTCCGCGTCGTCCCCTTCCTAGGCCTTGCCGTCGTCCAGACCACCGCCCTGGTGCTCTCGGCGCGGCGTGGTCAACGTGGTCAACGATCGACTTCCATCGAAAGAGTACTGTACGTGGAGAGGCTGATAGCTGGGTCCAGGCGGCCGCAAGGAAGTGCCTCCTTATTACGCGCAAAATAATTATTCCTCCACCTTACAGCAGGGACCCACCGGACGGGCCACCTTATTTCATGAAAAAAACGTTTCCCCCTGACTGCTCGGACCCACCGGACGGGCCAGCATATTTCGCGTAAAAAACGTTCCCCCCGCTGTCAGCTCGGACCCACCGGAAGTGCCTCCTTATTACGCACAAAAAAATGAATACTCCCCCTGCTAGCTGGGACCCACCATGGTGGGAGGCTGACTTGTGGGCCTACTAAGTTGACTGGGACGGGGGCCTTTGTCACTTTAGTCAATATGAACGATTGTAGCTCCAGTGATCGTACGATGTCCATCCAACGGCCGTAGTGCTTCTTCAACATCTGGTCTTCTTGCTCCAGCCGCCCAAAGCAGCTCCGGTCGTGCCGCATGCTCCTGCCTCCCGTGGTCGGCTGTGCTGCCGTGGAGGCCTCACCGCCCCCTACTATTCCCACCGCTGGCCAGGCCTTGCGGCGACGGCAGCCTCACACCGTAGCCGAACCAGTGAACCCTCGTACTCCTCTCCGCGTGGGCTTCCACTGTCGCGTCTTCCCCGGCTCCCTGTCGTCCCCTTCCTAGGGCTCGCCGTCGTCCACCGCCCTGGTGCTCTCGGCGCGGCGTGGTCAACGTGGTCAAGGAACGACTTTCATCGGACGTGGACTGTACGTGGAGAGGCTGACAGTTGGGTCCACGGCCGCAGCAAGGAAGTGCCTCCTTATTACGTGCAAAATAATTATTCCTCCACCTGACAGCGGGGACCCACCGGACGGGCCACCGTATTTCGTGAAAAAAACGTTTCCCCCCTGACTGCTGGGACCCACCAGCTACACCTTCACACGCAAGGAAGTACGTCCGGGCAAAAAAACAAAACAATTCGCCCCCTGACTGCTGGGACACACTAGCTACATCTTCGCACGCAAGGAAGTGCCTGACAGTCGGGACCCACCTGGTTGAAGTGTATGTAGCGTTGTCATTCTGGTCGCGAACGTGTACGTACATATATACTGGTCGATGTAGAGGCGCACACGTGTCGTAGTAGAGGCGCGCACTTAGCATGTACACGTACGTACAACGGTCAGGGTGCAAGAAAGAAAATACGGCCACGTATGTGTACATACGGGCGGGGTCTCGAACGCCTACTCGCGCATACATACGGCGAGGGCTCGTGTACATGGCTGGGTCGGAACGGAGAAACAGCATCGTCGTCGTGTTCATGGGGAGGCAACGGAATGCGTCGTGTTCATCGGGAGGGCTTGGACGGAACAGGCAATGGAAACGAGGCCTGGCATACCGCAGAACAGAGGAAACGGCCTCGTGTTCGACCGGCCACGTTCGAAACGGGATCCTGTTCATCGGGAGGGGTCTGGCGTACCGCAAAACGGAGGAAACGGACCTCCTATGGTCGAAACAGGAGTCCTGTTGATCGGGAGGGGTGTGGCGTACCGCAAAACGGACGAAACGGACTTGTGTTGGAGCGCTACGGTCGAAACGGGGGTCCTGTTCATCGGGAGGGGTGTGGCGTACCGCAAAACGGGACTCCACGGGATACTGTTCATCTCCACCGTCGACCCCCTCCAGCCTCCACGAGCTACTGTTCATCCATCGTCGACCTCCTCCAGCCTCCACCTGCGACTGTTCATCCACGGGCTCCTGTTCATCCAGCCTCCACCGCGCGCTACTCCACCAGCTACTGTTCAACCAGCCCTCTCCACGGGCTCCTGTTCAACCACCCCTCCACGGGCTACTGTTCATCCTGCCCTTCGCCGTCTACTGTTCATCCTGCCCTCCACGGGGTGGTCCTGTTCATCCAGCCCCAACCGGCTCGATCGATCGGGGTCCTGTTCATTCAGCTCCAACCGGCTCGATCGATCGGGTCCTGTTCATCCAGAGGCAACACCACGGGGTCCTGTTCATCCACCCCCACCGGGAACTATTCATCCAACCCCCCCCCCCCCGCAACGCTCACTGTTCATCCAGAGGCAGCATCGATCGGCTTCAGTTAGCAGCAGTAGCGAAGGAATCGCTCGATCGGGTTCAGTTAACAGCCATCGATCGATTGCTCGGGTTCAGTTAGAGCCCAACGCCTCGCTCGGGTTCAGTTAAAGCCAACGCCTCGCACACATGCGCGTACGTGTATGAGAGAAACACGCATCGCTCGGCCCCCGACCTCCCACCGTAACCGGGTACTCCCCGAAATTTTCCTCCCCCTCGCTTCTACCACGGTTTTTTCCATCATGGACGGCCCAAAGAATGTCATGCAGCTGCGTCTCTGGCCCGCCCAGGATGAAAAGCCCATTTTCTGTCATGATTTTTTGTCATAGAAGTAGGATCCCACCACATCTATGATGATACCGGGTTTTGTCACAATTATCGTCATAGAAGTGTCATATGTATGACAAAAAAATTTTCGTTCGGCCCAAAATGTCACGGATGTGTCTTTTTTTGTAGTGTTAGACGTCCTCTAATTGTTGTTGCATGTTTTACGTGGCTGCTATGGGTTTCTAGCAAGAACGTTTCTTACCTACACAAAACCACAACGGTGATATGCCAATTGATATTTACCCTTCATAAGGACCCTTTTCATCGAATCCGATCCGACTAAAGTGAGAGAGACAGACAGCCGCCAGCCACTTCATGCATCAAGTGCATGTCTCACGTAAGCGTACGTGTAAGGTCGGTCCGAGCCGCTTCATCCCACAATGCCGTCGGATCAAGATAAGACTAGTAACGGTAAGCAAATTGAACAAATCATCGCCCACAACTGCTTTGTGTTCTACTTGTGCATAGGATCTACGCATAGACCTAGTCATGATGCCACTGTTGGGGAACGCAGCAATAATTCAAAAAAAATCCGACGTGTCACCAAGATCAATCTAGGAGATACTAACAACGAGAGAGAGGGAGTGCATCTTCATACCCTTGAAGATCGCTAAGCGGAAGCGTTACAAGAACGCGGTTGGTGGAGTCGTACACGCAGCGATTCAGATCGCGGTCTATTCCGATCTAAGCGCCAAACAACAGCGCCTCCGTGTTCAACACATGTACAGCCCGGGGACGTCTCCTCCTTCTTGATCCAGCAAGGGGAGAGGAGAAGTTGAGGGAGAACTCCGACAGCACGACAGCATGGTGGTGATGAGGACATGACTACCTTGGGACCCTCGCCTCTATCAGGTGGTGATGGAGCTCGTGGTTCTTCGGCAGGGCTTCGCCAATCGCTACGGAGGAGGAGGTGTAGGAGAGGGGGAGGGGCTGCGCCAGGGGAAGGGTGCGGCTGCCCTCTCTCTCCCTCACTATATATAGGGGGAGGGGAGGAGGAGGCGCCCTAGGGTTTCCCTAGGGTAGGGGCGGCGGCCACACGGGAAAACCTAGATGGGTTTGGGCGCCACCACCCCTAGGAAACTTGCCCCCTAAGCCGGGAGGGGTGACTGCCCTAGGGGAGGCGTTCCCACCTCTCTAGGTTACGTGAGATGGGGTGGGAGGGGCGCTCAGCCCCTTAGTGGGCTGATGTGCCCCTCCCCTTGGCCAATAAGCCCCCCCGACGCTTGTCGGGGCCTCCGAAACCCCTTTCGGGCACGTTGGTCATCACCCGGTACCCCGGGAACAATTCCGGACTCCAATAACCTTCCTCCAATATATCGATCTTCACCTCTAGACCATTCTGGAACTCCTCGTCACGTCTGGGATCTCATCTGGGACTCCGAACAACCTTCGGTAACCACATACTATTTCCCATAACAACTCTAGCGTCACCGAACCTGAAGTGTGTAGACCCTATGGTTCAGGAACCATGCAGACATGACCGAGACATCTCTCCGGCCAATAACCAATAGCGGGATTTGGATACCCATATTGGCTCGCACATGTTCCACGATGATCTCATCGGATGAACCACGATGTCGGGGATTCAATCAATCCCGTATACAATTCCCTTTGTCTATCGGTATGTTACTTGCCCGAGATTCGATCGTCGGTATCCCCATACCTCGTTCAGTCTTGTTACTAGCAAGTCTCTTTACTCATTCCGCAACGCATGATCCCGTGGCTAACTTCTTAGTCATATTGAGCTCATTATGCTGATGCATTACCGAGTGGGCCCAGAGATACTTCTTTGTCATACGGAGTGACAAATCCCAGTCTCGATTCATGCCAACCCAACAGACACTTTCAGAGATACCTGTAGCGCACCTTTATAGCCATCCAGTTACGCTGTGACGTTTGGTACACCCAAAGCATTCCTACGGTATCTGGGAGTTGCACAATCTCATGGTCTAAGGAAATGATACTTGACATCAGAAAAGCTTTAGCAAACGAACTACACGATCTTGTGCTACGCTTTAAGATTGGGTCTTGTGGATCACATCATTCTCCTAATGATGTGATCCCGTTATCAATGACATCCAATGTCCATGGTCAGGAAACTATATGACCATCTATTGATCAATGAGCTAGTCAACTAGAGGCTTGCTAGGGACATATTACGATCTATGTATTCACACATGTATTATGGTTTCCGGTTAATACAATTATAGCGTGAACAATAGACAATTATCATGAACAAGGAAATATGATAATAACCATTTTATTATTGCCTCTAGGGCATATTTCCAACAGTTTCTCCTATTTGAGGATAGATCATCAGGAGAACCCACACCTCCCTTTATATAGATAGGAGAGTTCTAGGATTTCCATGCTACATGAGATGTGGGGACGCCGCCGTCCTCTAGTCTTGGGCGTTAAGAAGGTCTTCAGGCTCCTAGGGTCTGCATCATGTCGTGGCCCTGTTGGGCCCCCTTGTAGTTGACGAGGCCGGGCTCCTCAGTGTTAGCCACCCCCTGTTTAGGACCTCGTCAACATGGCTAGCAAGCTCTCACCCTCACCAGGAGGACACATGTTCCTGCTGGTGGCGATTGAACAGTTTACCAAGTGGATAGAGGCCAAACCAATAACAAACGCGGAGGCTGACACGACAGTCAAATTTGTTTCCGGACTCATCCACCGCTTCAGTGTCCCACACAACATCATCACCGATAACGAGTCCAACGTCACCGCTTTGGTGTTCAAAGATTTCTGTCACAAATGACAGATCCACATAGACTACCCATCAGTGGCCCACCCTCAGTCTAACAGACATGTCGAATGGGCTAACAGGTTGATCATGCAAGGTCTAAAGCCACGACTCATCACACCACTCGTTCGAGAAAGGGGCAACTGGGTGGAGGAGCTACCCTTCGTCCTCTGG
Source organism: Triticum aestivum (assembly GCF_018294505.1). Lineage (NCBI taxonomy): Eukaryota > Viridiplantae > Streptophyta > Magnoliopsida > Poales > Poaceae > Triticum > Triticum aestivum. The sequence continues at coordinate 565,353,323 of NC_057809.1, read as the reverse complement.
ATCTTGTGAACGACGCCAAACAAGTCCATTGGCTACAGGTCTTTCTTCCTGGTATACGGGGCAGAGCCGGTCCTCCCATCACACATCGAGTATGACTCGCCACGAGTTCGAGCACGCGATGAGGAGCCACCTAAGAGAGCAGGAAGGATGACTTCACCAATGGAAGAGGCACACCTCCTCGCTGTCGAACACACCAACATCTACCAGCAAAAAATACGCCAGTACCAAGTCCGGCGCGTCCGAGCATGCGAGTTCAATGTTGGTGACCTCGTTCTGCACCTTAAGCAGAAACCACGCAAGAACAAGCTGTCCTCTCCATGCGAGGATCCCTTCATCATCCATGAGGTCCTTAACAACAGGGCATACTACCTTGGAATGTGGAACATCTCCATTTTTTTTATGCATAGACATCTAAGTATTGCATACTTTCTGCTTAAATACATTACAAAATCTGCATTTCATGTACTTTTAGCTCAAAGAGAATTTGGTTGGAAAATAAGGAGGTTGCATAGACCTTCCACACTTTTTAATTTTCCTTCAATACTTTGCTAAAATATACATGACACGCATCTATTCAACACAATTAACTATACTAAACCCCCTGGGATAGACAAATCGTGGAAGAACAAACAAATCTCATTGTTGATGGACTCGGGGCTGCATCGCTATCCAGTGGACCTCCCCACAGCTCCACCTGATGGTTGCATCATACGTTCCCGCTTTTTGAAGGAACCTTGTGGACGCTTCTTCTGCTGGCCTCCCACAACTTCGTGCTTTGGGGCTGCATCGACGCAATTTTGTTGATAGTCCTTCCTTTGAGGAGAGCAACCATCGAGGGTGCCGGACGCCTGAATCAGGCATTCTATTCACGCTAAGCTCCACTAAATACGCCTACGCGTTGACCAGCACAAAATGGTATCCCTGCTCCTAACACGGGCAGAGGCACTTCACCGCCTCTACAGCATAACCAAACGGTACACCTCATTTTCAGGCAACAAAAGCACATACATGAGGTTGTATTAATAAGTTTGCAAAGAAAGTTGCAAACTACTATGTTTTCTCGCAAACAATTCAGGCCTCGCGACGACTCCTCTCGGTAGCAAACGCCGTGATCGATTCCACATCTCCATAGAAGCTCTGCACCGGCCAGGCCTGCGTTTCCGTGGTAACTACACATGGGCAGATCATTCGACACGACATGATCGCAGCCTAGCCAGCACATACTATGCACTCGCCATGGTCGCATCCTCCTGAAGATCCATCGGGTGCCGAGATGCCTGCGGTATATGCATGATGAGCTGGTTGAGATCGGCACTCCCAGCTTCGCTAGCCCACAAGGCCCCCTCATCCTGGGTCAACACCTCGGACATCCTCCCAAGGGTAGACGTCACAACGCCGAGCCGCGATGAGCCCGGCGGACAAAGCAAATCTGGCAACACAGTTGCACAAAGGAATGGTACCACAATGCACGGTCAGCAAATGAATGGAGAAGACTAATCATAAAAGGCAAATACTCACCGCTCACGATGGCCTCCAGCCGTCCTTGGTGCGCACGTTGCACCTGGAGATCTCGCGCCGCACACTATCTCGCCTCCGTCAAGGAGGTCTCCTGTGTCTTGCAACCCTCCATGCTGGCATGAGCGTCCGCAACACGGCCCCAGGCGGCCTCTAGTCGATATTGGAGGTCATCCTCCAGTCCTCGGCTTTCCCTTGACTGAGTGGGGAGGCCTTCGGTAATACCGCGGTTGCTGCCTAGGATGCCGCCATTCGCCCTCAGCAGCTGATGGCAAGAGTGAGCCTCCATGCCCTTGGTGTCAGCCACATCCTGCGCATGACTCGCAGCCCTGCGATCGGCGTCAAGCTGAATCTGCAGCTCTTGAAGTTGCTCCAAAGCTAGATTAAATACCAAGAAGCAGAGATCAGAGCAGAACAAATTCTGCGAGCCACTACATACATATGAAGGACTAACATTAGACGTTCGCAAGCGAGCCACCCACTCCTTCTCCACCAAAACTTGGCGCTTCGGCTCTTGAGCTCGGTTGTCTAGCTCCGACGCCTGGGCAATAAGAGCCTACACCCATGAAACAAGACCCTCAAGCACATTATGATATAATTTTCTCAAGGCTCGAGGGCTATTGGGCAAGGATTGAGGTCTATTTACCTTGGTCTCGACCTCCGTCATCGATCTAAAATCAGCAAATGTGGTTCCCAGAGCTTGGAGCAAGACCATAGTTGCCATGTTTCCGGTACAGTGGGAACGAGGAACGGGAACGAGGGACGAGAGTCGGTGGCTGGAAAAAATAGGGTACAACGAGGGTATACATCTCTGGAACGATTTTTTTATAGCGATGACGCGATCCAATCCGTTTGGGTACGATGAACCCGATACGGTACCATGGGTCGAGGAACGCAGTTCCTGAAAAACGACGACTCCCTGACGGTCAGCATTCCTTGCTGTTAATGGATCCCTTACAATTAATGGATTGGAGGAAGAACGAGGAGTCCTTGAGAAAAAAAACGACGGCGTGAGTAAATTATGCCTCACGTCTTGGCTGTTGGATCCTGAAACCTGAATCGAGGAGCAGGCTGCGGGGACGCCGAATCTTCATCGAATCGTACTGAATCCGACCTTGTTCCTGAATCCAATTCCGGGTCGATGAATCGGGATCGAGGGACAGCCTACCGTTCCCGTTTCCGGCTACTACGAGCAAGACCCCGCTCCGACGAACGAGTGTATTCGACACAAGGAAGCCATTCAAACCCCCTTCAAATAGCAAAGGAGGGGGAGGCGTAATGCCGCCTACGACATCAGAGAGCCCGGGGCGGCCGGAGCTCAGAGGGCTCGGACCCCGAACCATCACGCAGCCACTCTCCTGAGGGGAGAGATATCGTAGGTGATGCAGGCAGACGACAACTATCAATTTTCTCATTCCCCGCCATTTTCGGCCTCAGGCGAGGGACAGGTGGTGATGCAGAAGTTGGGGCCACGGACGACCGGCTAGGACGACCTGTCAACGGCAGAAGCTCTCCTTCTTAAGGGCCGAGCGATCCGGGCAACATCCCTGTGGATCTAGGTTGTGCATCGGTAGGGCTAGAAGACGAAGTTCCCTCTCGCAATGGCGAATCAACAACAAGCTCCATTTGTAGCCGAGCATCCTTCGTTGGGGGCGCATCTTTCGATGCCAACCCCTGCCTCTTAGCTGCACCCTCACGACTAGCTGCGGTCCTCAGCGCGAAGTCTTGGTAGTCACCCTTGGTGACGGGCTTTGATCCGGGGTAGAACAAGGCCGCGACACCTTCATAAGGTCGTAGAGGTCGGGGGTCACGCATCAGGTGTCTAAAAGATCAACAAAAGAGTAGAAAAGCGTCAAGGGGTATCGATAGGCCTGAAAGTATAGCAGAGCGATGAATGTTGATGACTTACCGTGGGACGCAGATTGGGCATACTAAAAGGCTCCACAACCACCTATAGGCGGAGCTCCTATAGGTGCGGGCGATCTTCGACCTTGCTTTCAGAAAGCTCATGCCGGAGCAAGCGGTTGGGATCACATCTCCCGCAATACTCATGCATCAGAGGGTCAGTGCGCCCCAAAGGTTGGATGTTCCTTTGCACCCAAGTCTTCAGAATCTGCATGCCGGTGAGACCTTACCCCAGCAGACGGGCGACCGTGTCCACAAGATAGCCGGTCCCCGTACAAGATCGATCTTCGACCGCCACTCCCATTTCTGCTAACATGGCACGTCGGCAAACTCTGGCAACCCAGGGGTGCTAGGATCATGAAAATTTTCTGGGCACAGAACCATCATCGTTTCCACGATTCTAGTTTCAGGGCTAACTCCAGGTCAAAGTAATTGGAGCCTGTGCGAGGACAGATGATGTCCCCACCGCAGGAAGGGGTCTTGCTACTCCTGCAGGAGTAGTTGGATTTCCCTCAAGAGGAAGGGTGATGTAGCATAGCAGCAAAAAGTATTTCCCTCAGTTAAGAACCAAGGTTTAATCAAACCAGTAGGAGGCACCATACTAATAATGTTAGCAGCATCTGCACACAACTACAAAAGATGCTTGCACCCAACAAAAGGCTAGAGCGTTGTCAATCCCCTTGTTTCCTGCTAGTTGCAAGATTAAAACGGAGAGTGAAAGGATAATGGTTTGCAAGATAATAAATAACAGAATAAAAATAAACAGTAAATAGGATTGCAATTGTAGGAAGTTTGTATTAGTGAGAAGATATACCTGGGGGTCATAGGTTCACTAGTGGCATATCTCTCGAAAGCTTAGTAACGGTGGATGCACAAATTACTGTTGGGCAATTGACAGAATAACGAATAATTATGATGATCATTCATAGCATGATATAATATAGGCATTACGTCCGTGACAAGTAGAACGTTAAACTTACCGACCCCTACCACTATCACTCCACCCCAAGACCGCTATCCAGCATGCATATCAAAGCATTAAGTTCATAAAACGGAGTAACACAATAAGTATGATGACATAATATAGACAGGAAGAGATCAATCAATATGATCAAACCCCGTCGTTTTCCCCTTAGTGGAAACAATACAATACGTACAATACGTGCCCTTATCCCTTTTGTCACTAGACAGAGTTACCGCAAGATGGAACCCACTACTATGCACCACTCCCTTTGAAGATATAACCATCTAATTGGCCAAAGAAGAATCAATACATCGGAAAAGCATACATAGCTATGAAATTACATATAAAAGATTTTAGATAAAATCTCATATAGCTCAATGAATAATTCTGATCCTAAACTCACGCTTCATCGGATCCCAACAAACACACTACAAAGAAGATTACATTGAATAAATCTTAAAGGAGATCATTGTATTGAAGATCGAGAAAGAAAGCCATCTAGTTATTGCTATGGACCCATAGGTCCTGTAGTAACTACTCACACATCATCATGAAGGCAACAAGGTTGATGAAGACCGCCTCCCTGATGATTGCCCCCTTGGCAGATTGCTAGAACAGGGCTCCATATTGGATCACAAACGAGCAGAGGCTTGCGATGATGATAAAGTTGTTTCTGGTCTCACTCTGAGGGTTTGTGATTATTGGGGTATTTATGGAGTCGGAAATAGGTCAAACGAATCCATGGGGGCCCACGAGCTTGGGTGGCGCCCCCTAGGGGCACGCCCCTTGGGCTTGTGGCTCCCTCGTGGGTCTTCAGGTCTTCTCTTGAAGCTTTTAGTGTCACATATATTACAGAAAAAATTCTCATAAATTTTCAGCGTGTTTGGACTTCGTTTGGTATGAATTTTCTGTGAAACCAAAAACATGCAGAACACATGAGCTGACACCGGGCACTAAATTAATAGGTTAGTCCATAAAAATGATATAAAATGACATATAAACTATATGAAAGTGATAATATAATATCATGAAACCATAAAAAATTATATATACGTTGGAGACGTGTCATAGGGTATACTAGCTAGGTGATTGGGTGTGATGGTAGCAAAAGCAAGAATTTTATCCAGGTTCGAGCTCTCACGGTGGAGATAATACACTGCTCATGCTCGTGTATATTGCGCTGGTGGGTGTACAAAGCTCAGATAAAGTACCAAGGGATTGTAAGTTGTCCTGCCCAACCCATGGCTTATACAGCACACCGAGATCCTAGTCGGGTACGCCGGTGGAGGTAGAGTCCTCCACAACTCCGATATCTTTAGATTGCACGCCAAGTCTTCCAGAGTCTCTGTATAACCCGCCATGGGCGGCCCAATATGGCCTAGGACGGAGCCGACCCAGGGGTCATCAGCCCGGCCCACGAGGCCGGGAACTGTCGTGGTGAGAGTCCCCTCGCCCGGAACACTGTCACTAAGTTTGCTCCAATTGTTGCTCTCCCACTAGCAGCAGGGCTACTGACGCAAGCGGTTGGTGGTTGCTACGAAGGAGAGCTTGCGGGCTATGAAAACTTTTGATGCTATATTTCTTGATAATCCTTTACAACTACAAATTCAATACAACGGCACTGCATTCTGTGCTACTGTTCTTACCTTTTTCTCGTTTGATTTCTTGGTCGTAAAAATCATTATGATTTGAAATATTTAGACAAGCCAATTCATGGTGTGGTGATCCATGACACGACATATGTTGCTTAATAAACTCTCCTAACATTTCGATCGCTCGTCCTTCGTCCAACCTCCCCTACCACACCCCTACCCTCTCACCATTCCAATCTTTTTCCCTATACCATCTTTGTTTTTTTGGAAAACAGTTTCAACTGCCCCATATTTTATTGACTTACCAATTTATTTATTTATTTTATAGGTAAAAGTTCTTACCGAATACTAGTAAGCGTGCACGTGCAACGCACGTAAGTTTAGAATTTTCTTCAATATTTTGATTATCTGAATCAAATTTTTGTTCATAATATTTATCATAATAACATGTTATGATTTAACAGTAATTGGTCTACAATGAAATTATATAATAATCCAAACTCTAATTTCGGCGAACAACCTTTGCTAGCTAAATGTGTCCATGCCATCCAATCCCCATCTTGCAACTGTGACCCCGATGGTTTGAATTTTTGAACATGGTTGTATCTTTCCTGCCGCACACAACACTCTACTTCCCGTCGATGGTTTGAATTTTTTAACATGGTTGTATCTTTGCTGCCGCATGCAACGCTATACCTCCCGCATCACGCCAAATCTTGTTTTTGGGCATCACCAACGCCTTACCTCCCGTGCCATGCCAAATTTTCTTTTCAGGCATCACCAACGCTCTACGCCCTGCGTCAATGCCAAATTTTCTTTTTGGGATTATCACCGGGGGATTTTGTCCACCTAAATATAATCAAACACCATGGAGGCAAGCTCAAATTGTTGTTAGCTTAGGTCATCTCAACAACACCTAGAACAACAACCAGTCAACCAACCAAGCTAGAACAAAGAGGGCATACCAAAGCATCTACTTTTTATCAACATGGGATAGAATGTTCAAAACAATGCCATCATAATCAACATGTGCAAAACATAGCAAAAAATAAGGAGATTCCATTCTTTTATGCGAGGCAATGAGCAACTTCAGCAGCCAGTGTCCTATCACCTAGCATGAAGACTGGGAACTTTGTCGTTCCAAGATATCCTTCAATATTTCACAAAACTTCAGGAAATCACAAGTACAAATACTTCGACAGCATGAAAATGAAAAAAAATGAAATATTTGAACAAAAGAAAGTCACTGTATAGCAGATCTCAACCCAACTTACATGGCATCTTGTTAACCTAAATATTTCATAATCCGAAGAAGAAATTAAGGTGCGTGACGAAACATCAGCAATATAAACTCGCATCGATTTTTTCTCTGAGAAAATAGATTTCTGGACACCGGAGATCAAGATTCCATCCCATGATTTCATAACAATCAACATGTACATGGCTCTCTGATTATATTGTAGCCACTACCATGGATGTAGTTCTCCTCATATGGCTCGAAAGAAACATGATGCCCTGGGTTTCTGAACCTTGACCCACGCCACCCATCTATTTGTGACAATTTATGCCCAAATTTATATCTGAAATGTATGCCTAGATCTTTAACACACGAGCAATAGAAAAACTAAAAACATAAATCGCCTAACCTTCTTTTTCATATGACTCATGATACAACAAGAAATATGATTTTACGATGTTTCGTCATGCTTACATGAACCAGAGCTACCAGGCACCAATATTCCACCATTTGACAATAACTGTAACAATGAAGAAAGGCTACCAGACCACATCTTTTACTACATAATGGAACACTAATGTGCAAACAAAGGCCAATATTGCTCCAATGAAGCATTCATATCATCAAGTAAGAACGGTTGCATGTTTATCACCTTCTCCAAACCAATGAAATTGATGTTGTAACACATTGTGCATGCTAAGAAAGAAATTGATGAGGACAATATTACATTTCTTCTTACAGCAGCATACATGCACCATATAAGAGGTCTAAATCTTGATGATAGGTTCATGCATAAAGGAAGCGAATTTGAAAAACATATCAGAATCTTACGAAATGATCTTAACTCCATGCAAAGTTGCTTAGTAGGAAAAATAGCAGTGAAGGATCAAGGTGGACAACAAATAACATTAATATAATACTCCTTCAAGGTAAATAATAAAAAATGAAATCATAGTGGGTACAAGTATTTTGAATAGTGAAGAGAAGTACGATATACGTGCAATGCACATTTCCAAAATTCATATATATGAATATATGTAAATATAAGTTTTGCTAATGTCATAGTTTGCCATGCTTCACTAACATCTTATCATGTCAAATCATTGGTGGACATCCCCTTTGTGCTGCAATTTTTAATTTTGTTTAACTTCCTATCTCCACTTACATCATGGATAACATACAACAAAATTTAAATGAAATTCAATAAACTTCTATCAGATGATATGACTGTGAAGATCAGTGCAGGTTATGTCATTGAGCATCATCTACTTACCCTTCAAAGTGTGACCGTAATCCAAACTACAATACATGAATTACCATATAGCTACCTTATGGGGCATATATGCCATATCCTCATATCTTCTTGTTTGGCAGAGTTCACCACTTGCATAGTCTTGAATGGAGAAGATTGAACATGCTCTCGTACAACTGGGCAATGGTGTGGAACTCCATAAGCGATGGCGACGGTGCCGGATACAGTTGTCCGTCCGGCATGATGGAGAAGCTTCAAGAACTAATTTTTTTATTCCTCGCCCAGGATCTGTAATGAACATGTTAGTACACAAATTAATTTACCAACATAGTGCACAAAACAGACAATCGAATTCTAAATGTGGCCTCACATGCTAATAATTCTACATACATGTATGTTGTTCAATCCATCTATGCTATACAATCCTATTGTACACACAGGGAGTGAAGCGTGTATGGAATTAAACAAGCTAGTTGTAGACATGCTAATAGCATCAGTTTTGTGTTAACCACATAGTACTGCACTGCCATGTACAAAATCAGGAGAGGAAGGTACTTTCTCTACTTGCACGGGAGAATCTTGAGACAGACTCTACGCTACCTGGACGGAGAATCTTGTGGCGGAGATTGGGAGGAGGTAGCAGAGGTGTTCTCGACAGCGGCGTGCAGTGGGCGGGGAACAAAATCAAGCAAGATATTCAGCGTGTCTTCCTCACGGACAGTCTCAAGGTACTTCTTCTGAAACCACAGAAAATGGATTAAGTAACTACGTGCTACAAGTTAAAAAAAAAGAATCTGATATGTAGTCGAAATTTATCTGTTCACCACAGAAAATGAGGAGCTTCACTTCTTCCTCGAGTTCTCTTATATGCGCGTGATAGTAGAAACAAAAGCCAGAAATCACCTCACATGAAGAAAAATCAGAACAATTAAATTGGTAACCAATCTGCTGTGGAAGTGCTACTCACTTGGGCTTTCTCCCAGCTCGCGGTTGGTGCTCCCGATCAAAGCTGGAACCAAAATCAAACAAAGGAGAGACTTGGTGTAACCTGCAACGAATGACTCCAAGTCTTTAGACAATACGTACAAACCAGAAAACCAAAACGTGCAAATCCCCAAATCCCACGACTTGCTTTACTGAGAGGAGCTTGCCGGTGTCCAAATTTATCTCGAGGTAGACCTTCCAAAACATACAGGAGCCGGTTATCTCGCCCTTTCGCCATCAGATCGACAGGATCTCTCCTGCTCGTCCGCTCCCGTTGATGGTGTCAGCGGCAGCAGGCGGCATGGCGGCGAGGGGCTCTTGCAGATGAGCCCGAGCAGTCCCATCCCCTTGCGGAGGCGCGAGATGATCCGGACGCCGATCCCGCCAAGGGGCCCGACAGAGTGCTCCGTTGCGGCGCCGCTAAAGCAGAAGTTGACAAATCGCCGGAGTCGAATAAATCGTGGGGCGCGAGCCCGCTGCTATTCGAGGAAGGAGATGGACCCGCCGCCGCCGACGCAGGCCGAGCCCGCTGCGTCCACCGCCGCCGCCGCCGCCACGGCCCGCGTCCGCTGAATCCGCCACCGCCGCCGCTCGAGAGGGACACTCGCGTCGGTGACACAGGCCGAGCCCGCTGCATCCCGCGCCGCCGACGCTGCTCGAGGCAGGAGAGTGACCCCGGCGCCGCCGACGCGAGCCGAGCTTCGCCCGGCGGCGTCCTGTAGTGAGGAGAGGGAGGGGAGGTGGAGAACCAGCGGCGCGGAATCGGCCTGTGTGTTGCAGTAGGGGCGAGCGGGGATCTGGGGATGGAGCAGACGTCTGCTTGGGCAGAACATTTGATCTCAATCGTTGATTTGCATCACGGACTATTGATGTAATATGGACTGTACGATGTGTTTAAGTTAATCTGATCGGAGGGTTCTGACAGTCTTGTGTACAATTTGTTGTGTGGCTTTAGGGGAGTTTATGTTTGCTCTTTTAATAGTAGTATAAATAATCTCTTCACATACTTTAAGTAGATAGATAGAAAGATAAAATATGCGTAACGTTCATTGTCTACTCGTCCTTCGTCCAACCTCCCGCATATACGCCCTCTCATTCCCCTTTTCATTTTGATTTCCCCCTTCCATCGACAGTTTTTCTCCACGTGTTTTTCTTTCAAACCCTCTCAACTATCCCACATTTTTTTGGTAAATAAACAATTATACTTCCTCCATTCCTAAATATAAGTTTTTTTAAAGGTTTCACTATCTACTACAACAGAGTAAAATGAGTGAATCTACACTCTAAATATGTTTACATACATCCGTACGTAAGAACGAAGAGAGTATAGTTTTCTTTAGACAAGTCCAATAAATACATGCTTCAGCAAGTCAGCTACATATAATCGTATATTTTTCTTTGCAAGTTTTAATAAATGCTTACAATATATTTCTAATCGTAATATTTTCTTTGGCAAGTCAATAAATGCTTACCAAATATAATTCAATGTTTTTTGAAGTATTGCTACCCTTCCGTCCAGTCGAAGAAATGTACCAATATGTTTTAATGTTTTCTTTGCGACAAGTCAATAATATGCTTAAACCAAGTAATAATCTAGAATTCTTCTTTTTGAAAGTCTACAAATGCGTACCAATATATAATCCTAATAAATATGGACCCATTTATCTGGCGAACGCTCGCTCGGGAGAAATTGCCAGCGAACGCCCCAGTTGCCATGCAAATACAACTAAAATTGCCATGCATTTGCCATGTATGAAAGGGGAACTTGCCATTTAGAAAAAAATGCCAGCGATGCAGTGCAATTTTTGAAAGAATGACATGCGTCTGATCACAATCCAACGGCTTTACAGTCGTTCGCTGTGAGCTCCATCCCAGCGAACGTTCGCCGGTTAGATAGTATATTGATAAATACTTATACCCCACTGCAATTATCTGCTAAAAAAATCAGATCACATTCCAGGGTGTGTATCACCCGCAAAATAATAGTGGTGCCTATCTCGTGCTGCATCCATCCTGCACCGTCGAATCGCCAAAGATGGAAGCCTCCAAATGCGGTTGACAGTAGGACGGGACACGCCTCCCCGTTTTCCGTTCCGTCTGCGCTCCCGGCCTCGCTTCACCCGAACGAAACACCGCGCGCACGCCAGCCAGCCCGGGGGCTGTAAAGTTGCCGTTCGCGGCGTGCATCCAGCCCGCGATTTGGGTCTATGCACAACGGACCCCGTGTCCCGGCGCGGCCACGCACGCCTACTACGCGCCCCTAGCCAGCTAGCCCCCACCACCCCACCCCACCCCGCCCCGCTCCCCCTCCCCCTCCCCCCTTCTCCCTCCCTCCCTCCCATCGGATCCGAACCCCGTACCGAGAAAACCGGGCCGGAGAGAGAAATCGAAGGCGCGGTCGGGAAACTGAGCAGAGCTCTCCCTCCCCGGTCGGTCGGTCGCTCGGAACGAAACCCTAACCCTAGCCCCGCCCCGGCCCTCCCCGCCGTCCCGCCTCGCCGGAGGCCCCCTCCCCCGACGCGGGCGCCTCCCCCGGCGATGCGCCCCTCCCCCGCATGAGCGCCCGGGGCATGGCCGGCGCCGAGGGCTCGCCGGAGGGCCCGGCCCTCGGCGGCGTCGACCCGTTCGAGCAGGCCAGGAAGGCGCTGTCCCTGCGGACCCCGTTCGAGGGCGAGGAGACGGCGTCCAGGGCGCCCACCCTGCCCGCGCGCCTCGTCAGCTGGTCGGGGCCCAGCGACAGGCGGAAGAAGCACAAGAAGCTCGAGCTCCCGGACGCGGCCGCCGAGGAGCGCCCGCCGCAGCTCAACGCGGCGGCGCTCTCCTCCGGGAAGAAGGGCGCGTGGGACCACTTCGAGGCCTATTTCAGGCCGGTCACCATGGGCGACGTCGAAATGTTGACGCCCAAGCTCCCCTTCGCCCACGGGAAGCTCGACCCCTGCCTCGCCATCCCATTCCTGGGCACCACCGAGGACTTGCTGGACCAAGGCGAGACGTTTGATGTCGCTGTCGCCGAGACGAGCTCCTACCTGGGCGTGGGCGGCGAAGAGGTCGTCAGTACCAAGGAGCGCAGTGGGCAGACCATGGATTTTGTCAGTAACATGAGCGTGGAGCAGGGCATACATGATGTGGTCGTGCAGCAGCTGGTTACTACCGGAGAGCGTGGTGAGCAGAGCCTGGAGCAGCGCTTACATGATGCTGTTGTGAAGCGGGAGTGGCCAATGGAAGTGGAGCAAGGTAGTAGCAGCGGCGGCACCGCGTCACCAGCATGTGCAGATGAGGCAGGCACATCGCTGCATTGGCTGCTAGGAGCAAGGCAGCGAGTTGTGCTCACTTCTGAGAGGCCAAACAAGAAGAGGAAGCTCATAGGTGTGGATGCTGGGCTGGAGCAGCTTGTGCTGCTTCCACGCCTGGGATCTCAGGCTGGGACGATGTGCGATGTTTGCTGTTTGGGAGAGACTGAAATGGCGTCCAATAGGATGCTTTGCTGTAATAACTGCAAGGTTTCCGTGCACCAGTGGTGCTATGGTTTGCATGTTGTGCCAGATGGCCAGTGGTTGTGCACTTGGTGCAAGTATGTGGAGTCGACAGGGTGCTCATTGAAGAAAGATGCAGGCATCACCCTTTCAATGCCGTGTTTGCTATGCCCAAAGGAGAAAGGGGCCCTAAAACCTGTAATAGGGGAGCCTAGTCGAACTGCAGATGGAGGCAACCTAAAATTCGCACACTTGTTTTGTACTCTTTGGAGGCCAGAGGCTCTTGTGGAGGACATGGATTCAATGGAGCCTATTACAAATGTTGGATGGGTGCAAGAGAATCAGAGGAAACTGGTGTGTAACATTTGCAAGGTTAAGCATGGTGCATGCATTCGATGCAGCCATGGTATGTACTTTTACTCCTTGTTTCCATTATCACATTTTGAGTTTGATTGACTAAATATAATTCGTAAGGTTATGAGACCATATGTTTTGAAGAATATTGCTTGAGAACTGCAGTCTTGTGTTGTATCATTATCATTAATTGTTTAAAATTAGGTGTAGAATGCTGTTTGCAGTTGAGCATGATAATCCGTATTCTGCTGTACCAGGCTGGGGCATTAGAATGATTTGTAAAATAGTGATGCTTTCTAAAATAGTGATCTAGCAACAGGCCTTGTGATATTTGATTCGGCTTGTATCTTTTCAGTGTATTGCTATCCTTTCTCCTATGTGGAGTGACAAACTTCTGTAATAGTCTTTTATAACGAGTGGATGCAGCCTCTTAGTAAGGTTTTCCTTGACTAAAGTGGTGTCCTGTGATACTTTGGTATTGTCCTGTGTTATTGACTTACTTGTCTAAGTAAACGAAGATGTTCTCTGTTATTTTCTCGTGGTGACATGAAGGAATCTTGTTTTATGTTGATTGATTCCTTGGCTATGTGATTGACACTTATTTGATTGTGATACTGTTATTGTCTTGTGTTGATTGACTTGTTTGCCTAATTAACCAACAATGCTTTGTGTGTTATTTTCTCATGGCTGAAACATTCTCTATCGCAATACCCTGAGCTCTTTTTGATATGACATTTTTGTAAAGTGGCTGCTCAAAATATAGTAAGCATTGAATTATGTCCTAAATATGTGCCCTAAAAGCTGTTCATTTGTGATACATTATATTCTGAAAAGAAACATGTTCTGTTTGAGTTATCTTTGTTATTCCCCTCAACTTTTGTGCCAGTTATAATTAGTACCATCTATCATATATATAGCCATGCTAAAGAGTTATTAATTTATGGTTACTATCCAGTCGTGCAGAGTTTTACCCACTTTTGCATGTTGTTAATGCTAAGCTCCATGTGGTTTCAGGGGCCTGCCGGACAGCCTTTCATCCTATATGTGCACGAGAGTCCAAGCACCAAATGGAGATATGGGGAAAATTTGGACTTCCTAATGTGAGACCATTATCTTCTGGCTGTTGCCACAACCTTATGTAGATTGCTGCAGTTCATTTTTCATGTTTGTTTGTTCTGCAGGTTGAGCTGAGAGCGTTTTGCTCAAAGCATTCTTCAGTTGGATATGTCAACTCTGTAGGGAAAGGTAATAATGCATCTGAGCAGAGTCCTACAGAAGTGAGGCTGAATGATGCAAATCTCGGCAGTGGAAAGATACCAAAACTGAGATTCACACGCAAGAAAAAGCACAGATCCTTGAACCATGAAACCAGTAGCTTTAACCCTGATAATCTTATCAAAGTAGAGACGATGGAGCATGGTGCTTTGCCCCATAAGGTTAGAAATTTAAATGCTCAAGCAACTCGAAGTATGGAAATTGATACTGATCATCCCTCAGTTGGTGAGAATCTTATGAGAAACTCTGGTGATATTGCTATGGTGCTTAAAAAGGTAACTGGCTAACTGCTCCTGATTCAGAATTCAATAATTACCTAGGCATGTACTGCTGAGCCTTTGGCAGGGAAGAAAAATTAATGTCTGCTGTATTTGCAGCTAATCGAAAGAGGGAATGCTAGCGTGAGTGATATAGCATCCGAAGTGGGTATTTCTTCAGCATCCTTGGAAGCTGCTCTCGTGGTACTTTGGATGTAGCTTATGCCTAGTATTACAAATTTATTTCCAAGCTATTTTGCTAATTCTCTGATTCTCAGGGTGAAACCACGACCTTTTCCCATGGGTTGAAGTTGAAAATCATCAAGTGGCTTCAAAAATCTGCACATATACTAGCTGTTCAAGCTCTTAAAGGGAGCTCAGATGTGGTGCAAGATAACAAACTAGATGGGTCTGACAGTACAGATAGTGGCAATGTGAAGAGTTCATTAGTCCTAGAGGACAAAGGAGCTACATTTGAGATGTCAGATTCTGCTTTACCAAAACCCTCATCACCAAGATCTAAAGATAATGACAAGATTCTTGAAGAGGAGAAGGCAATACGTTCAACTGGAACTACTTTTGAAAATGGAAAAAAGAACGTAGTTAAAGTAAGTGCTGATCGTGAGTATTTTCTTGCTGAAGATCTTGCAAAAGAATATACTGGAAATTTGTCCCTAATTGGAGGCAAGGATACTGCAAAGGAAGTAGATGAAAAATTGGTAAGAAAAACATACTATTGAGTATTCTGTGAAGCTTTGCTTGTTTGTTGTACCTGAACTGGTGCGAAGCATGAAATATCAGTGTGTAGATGATAGTTTTCTTTGATTCATTTTCCTGCATAATGGGCAAAGTGAGCGTACACCTTAATTGACAATGTTTCTGCACCCATATCTGCTTTCCTGCGAGCTTTAGAGTGTTGGAGAAAGTATAAAATGGAAATAAGGGAAATTTTATCTGTTGTGTTCTTTTGAGGGGAGAGATATCCTTAGTTGCTCTGATGGGTTTTCTTTTAAATTCCACAAGGCCAAGCGGCAAAGTGATATGTGTGTACGCTGTTTGCTGTGAACACTGATTATGTAGGATTGCAGGACCTATTCCATGCTAAATGGCAAGTATATTATCTGAAATTCAGTAGTAAATGGTAGATGACTTTTCTGTTAGCGTTCACAAATGGATTGTCCCTTGAATGGAATCTTAAGCTTTCTTGTCTCTCCCTGCCGAGCATTGGTTTTCAGGGTGTCTTCTTAATCTTTACCTCAAAAAGTTCAACTGAGATGATAGCTAACCGATGGCATTTAGATTCTGTTCTGTCATCATCGTTTGTGTCACCCTATTCTGGTTAGGTTGTGACCTCCAGGTTACCTTTGCTTAGTAGGCTGTGCTGTCATTATTTACGGTCTTAAGGAAATGATCTTTAAATCTGGATGCAGTTTTGATTCCCATCCTTGTGACAGATATCAAACAGCAGCTCTGGCAATAAAGTATTTGATACTTCCATGGAGATACCAAATCAACTTCAAGGTAAATTTTTTTTGTTCGACCAGTACTCCAGAGTTATCACTGCATTTCACATGACCTCTAGGCTCTAGATAGCATTTTAGTTGCTTGCTGTTTTATCCTTCTGTTCTCTTTTGTATTAGCGACTGAATGTGAGTTTTATTTTGGTTAATTGTTCATTCATGAAACCAAATTAGACAAAGCAAAACAAACGTTTTAACAAAGGTTACCAGTTAGATGTCTTATATATGAGGCGACCCAGTCTGAGAGGCAGCCTGAAAAGAACTTCACTTAGTGCTGCACCAGCTCTAAATGCTCTTTGTTTTAGCTTGTCTACTTCTATTATAATGAAGTGGCTGCCAACTTTTTGAATTTTCCAAGCTTACACGGAATCCTTATTTTCTGTGTTAAAGTGTTTAATTGGTTACAAATTTCAAGCATGCATTACTCATATTGCTTTTTCTTATAATTTTGAACTATATTAGATATCTCCACTCATAAATGTAATTGGGTTACAACTTACAAGTTCACTTTTATTATTCCTTACAATGATGCAATGCAATGGTCGTGACAGTGCTGTACTATATTTATCGCTTGTGGGTGTTTTAAGGCTATTGCCGGTGTCTTCTTAATTTTTTCTTGTATTGGACAAGACCAGTTCTTACCCGTCGTTACTGCCATGCAAGAAACAATATGTTTTGGTTATGTTCTCTTTGTGAGCATAGTGTGCTTTACTAGCTAGACCAACTCATTCTAGGGCCATAGGGCCAGTTTGAGCTTGTTATCCTGTGCTGAATGATGTAGTAGTGTTTTCCATTCTAGTAAGATTTTACTGTTGTGACCCCAAAAAAGAAACTTTCAAGTACTTATATTCTATCAAAAAGTGAAAATTATAAGAGAACCCAGTCTTTAGGCGCAAAAATCTACCTCTAAGCTAGGACCCACACCTTGCATCTATTCCCGTCAGAAAATCTAATGGATGGAGGCACCTGTTGCCTGACCAAGTAAATACCTTTTGAAAACAGTGATTACTTTATGAAGCCGCTGTGATGACAAATGAGCAAACCTTTGTATTTTAATTAAGTCTTTCAGTTAAAGTCATAGCTACTCATTTGCAAGATTAATTTAATGATTTAATTTCTTTTGCGAGCTCAAAGTGCTGCATACCAAAAATAGGTGAATTTGAAGCCATTGCATGTTAAATGCGGTGACATTGTTGAATTTGAAATTGTACCATTGAAAGCTAGCTTCTGTAAAATTTAGGTGACTTGGAAGTTTTAGTTGTAAAGCTTCTTCTATCTTTCTTCCAACTTGTTAGTGGTATTTTATTTCCTTTTATGGGTTCAAATGATCTGATACATGGAACATAATAAAAACGGGTGAAACGAAGCATACAATGAGAAGGTATAGAAATCCTCAAATCAATAGAAATCCCTTTCACAGACAGGATTTCCGTATGGAAATTCTCAAAGCATTGCTTATTTTATGGACCTAGATGTGAAAGTTAACTCTTATTCACGCAAAAAGGACTGATTATATATACATTACAGTATTTTCTTTTAAAATATATATGTTTTATTTAACAAATCATTTGAATAATTATTCATGTAATTGTGTGGTACATTCTAGTTCTTACAATATGTTATGAACAGGTACATCACTTAGAAGGAAAAGTAACGACTTGACTGAGGCTGAACTTGGCTCGCAAGTGGAGGAGTGTGTATCTTCATTGGATAAAACCTCTTCTTGGGGTGATAATGCTAAACATGGGTCAGATTCAGTTGAAAATGGCGTATGCAATCATCATGATTGTAATATGGATCACGTTCATGGACAGCCTTTTTTGAAGTAAATAACCCAACTAATTATTTTTTGGCCTATTCTGCTGTGGTTTCTTCTAACCATCTTCTTTCTTTACTTTCAAACCACTTTTTTTTCTTTCTTTTGCATGAACATAGCCACGTAGGTCGTCCTATTTTGCTCAGGTTGTTGAACCCTATTTTGCTTCATGCAGCTTTGATGATTCTCATTCTTACATTCATCCATTTATCAAGACAAAGATTGCTCATCTTTGGAACCATGATTTGAAGCAGAATAAGCAGACACAGTATCATCCTGGTAAATTCTTAATACCTTCTCGAAATAAATACTTATTCTATATTTTTGGTACTTTCCATGCTCTAACTGAATCTATTTTTCCTTGGTCGAATATTATTAGAAGAGCAATTATGCTCTTCCGATGAGAAAAGACCTGTGGATTCCTCAGTAGAACTTACGGAAACAACAGGAATTGATGTGACAGATCAACTTTCTAAGGCAAAAGCTCTGGGAATCCTTGATCATTCGCCTGATGATGAAGTAGAAGCAGAAATGTTGTTCTTACAAGCTAGTCTGCTTGACAATGCTATGGTTCTGAAGCATAGATGCGGTAAGATTTCTTCTGTTAATATATTATTTGTATCCGTTACTTTTCTGGTGGCATTTTTCCAGAATAATAAAACCTTGTCGATTCCTTTGTTGCTCATTTTACGTCAATGGCCTTATTGTGTCAACACTGTCCATGAAGCTGCCCTAAGATAATGAAGCTGCCGTGTCTTCATTTTTCTGAATCATTATACACTTGAATCTTGCAGAAGACTTAATAGTAAAGGTTGTCCAGAATCTTTCTTGCGAGTTGGATGTTTTCAGTAAAAGAAAATGGGACTTCATCCGTGTCAATCAGTTTCTTCGTGACGTTAGAGAAGCTAAGAAACGTAGCAGAAAAGAGAAGAGACATAAAGAAGCCCAGGCTGTACTAGCAGAAGCTGCCGCTGCTGTTGCAGCCTCCTCGCGTAACTCCACTGTGAGAAAAGATGCAAATGATGATGTACTCCGTCGAGAGGTTTCTTACTGTACTTTTTTTAGATGATTTTTTTGAGAGAAGTCCATATTACCCACCCTAAACATGTGCTGGAGTTCAGATTACAACACTCAGTTTTAATACTGTTCAAAATACACTCTTAAACTCTTAAAACAGTTCAGATTACAACCCTTCCCAGTTTGAGGTGGCTTTGACCCTAGTATTGGCAGGTCAACATGCCCACGTCAGCTTCCTCTCTCTTGTTCCTACTGCATCCCTTTTGTTTGTCTCCCGCATGAAGCAACTGTCAGATCCCAGCTCCTTGATTCGGACGGTGTGCGTGAGGCTGCTAATTTCGCATGAGTTCTGGTGTAAGGACGCATACAACTACCCAGCGGCCAACTCGAGGAAGCCACATCTCATAGTTCCAGAGATGCCCCGCGTCGTGAACTATCATGGTGATTTGTGAGCACTTTGGTGACCCTGTCAAGTGTCTCCAGATCGTTCTGTTTTTTGAATCTCTCCAGTACTTTGATGCCGTGAGATCTGGCTTCGTCATTGGATCATGCATGAGTTTGGGGAAAAAAGATATATGTTGATCAAGTTGCACTGCAAATATTTGATGGAATGCCAGACCTGTGATGTTTCGCAGTGATGCGTGAGCTTGGTACAGAGTCATTTGACTTGATTCCTCCCTCCCGATTCAAATTCTTTCTTTCACTTCCTCTTGTGGTTTTCTTATACAATGGAAGCATATGGATTGTTTTCCACTTTCCTTTCCTGTTCATGCTTCTAGTAGTATGTAGTCTGCCGCCAGACGTGCAGTGGCCAGCTACCGGTTCCAGCATGGATTCACTCTGCCATTTCTCCGGTGGCGACGTGAGGTAAGATGCAACACACACACCGGCGAGAGGCGCCGGGTGGCGGCTCAGTCCTATTCCCTCGGGAAGAGAAGAAATAGAAGGAAGGGGATTGAGACAGAGGGAAAACGAGAGTTGGGGGAGGGGGTGAGGAGCTTCTCCTCGATGTTGTTGTGGCTGTCAGCAACGATGACGACGGCAGCACCCAGTAGGTAGCTTCTCTCACTCTCTCACGGGATGAGAGGGAAGAGAGAAGTAGCGAGTTCTTTTTCAGGAGAGAGAGTTTACTGATGTGGAAACGCTGATGTGGCGCCACGGAGGACAAAACCGGAGAACAAAACCACCTCAAGCAGGATAGGGTTGTAATCTAAACAGTTTTCGTAGTTTGGGGGTATTTTCACCGGTATTGAAATTGAGGGTTGTAATCCGAACTCCAACACAAATTTAGGGGGGTAATATGGACTAATTTTTTTTGAGAGGCTATGTATCTTATTTCTTGTGCACTTGTAGAGTTCTCCGAAATTTGGTGCTGGATCTTCAAGAGTTGCCCAGCGGACTCCTTCATTACCACGGCCCAAGGATTCATCAAAGCCATCCAACAGCAAAGTCTCACAAGTTACTAACTCCGGCATTTTTCATATGCCAATTTACTCAAAAGAAAATGCACTCTACTGTGATGTATGCTTGCGGGGTGAAACTGTGTTGAACCGAGTATCTGTCTGCTCCGGATGCAAGGTGCTTTGGATTCTGTTGAGTTTTGAGGTATTATGCTCCATTATGTTCTATTAACTTTGACCTGTTCAGCAGGCTGCTGTCCACATAGATTGCTATAAATATCTAGAGATATGCATTGGCCGCTGGAAATGTGAACTTTGTGAAGATATTTCACCAGAAGATGCTAGCTCTAGTGATCAATCTGACAGTAATGGCACAAAATTATCCCTGGTACGATGTGCTCTGTGCCATGGAACATCTGGTGCTTTTAGAAAGACTATAGATGGGCAGTGGACTCATGCGTTCTGTGCTGAGGTATTTAAATTATTGTCACCTTTTGTTTCCATATGAGGTTGAGTTCTAAATTTTTTTCCTAATATTTTCCTAGTGGTTGTTGGAGACGAAGTACATGAGAGGACAAGATGATCCAGTGAGCGGAATGGTACTCTTCTCTGTCAAGCATTGCAGTTTTCTCTAGCTTTCCTTTTCTGGAATTACCTCCTCTGTTATTTTTGTTGTTCATATAATCAAATGCGGTGTTCATTTTCAGGAATAAATATAACACCTCTTTGATTTTACTGTCCATGTAACTAGAAGCTTTTGTTATTCGTTAGTGTTATCCTCTCTTGTTATGCTACATCATTTTAATATTTGGCTACTTAATGTTATATCAATCAGGAAACCCTTGTAAAGGAGAAAGATACTTGTTGCGTCTGCAACATCAAAGTTGGTGCGTGTCTCAAGGTAAATCATCACCTGTCCCTGCTTATGTAACTTAGAGCATGAATAGATCACACACTTCAGAGTTTTGACAAGTTTCTCTTCCTATTACGCAGTGCAACAGTGAGGACTGCCACACCACTTTTCATCCTTCTTGTGCTAGAGATGCTGGTTTCTACATGAACACTAAAGGATTTGGGACTGTGGCGCAGCACAAGGCATACTGTGGCAAACACAGCAGCGAGCAGAAAGAGGTAAGTGCAGCATCAAGACTATTTTGGAGCAATGGGTTTCTTTCATTTGTACCTACGAACAGGCTAACTATTCACCTTCTATCCTGCAAATAAATGTGCTACTATAACAGTAAGTGAACTTGGTCCCCTGCCGCAAATTGATACTCCTTCCATTCCACAATGTAGTGCGCCCGCGCTTCCCGAGATCTAAGTATCGAAATACGAATTCAGTGGTATAATTTTTGCTCCCGCCGCAGTCGGTCTCGTTGGTTAAATTCATGGTCAAACTTAGATCTCGGGAAGCGCGGGCGCACTACATTGTGGAATGGAGGGACTAGCTTAAATATAGCATTAGATTTTTACCGTAATGAGGTAAAATAATGTGCACGGGCAAGGGTTAGTAACTTAGTATAATGCATCAACAGGGGGCATATTTGTTAGTTTTTCCTGTGCTTGGTACAGTTATCTTCAGTATCTTATTTTGCTCTTCAAACTTTACGCAGACTGATGCCTGGAAGTACTGGCCCGAGGAAGTCAATAGCTTGAAAAGGACGAGGGTTAGTAATAATGCCTGTTGCATATTATTGGCTGTCAAGTAAATTTGGATGAACACAGAACCTATGAATAGTTAGGTATCAATAAACGCTTCTTTTGGAAAGGATTTTATTGTGCGTTCATTAACTTCCTAACATCATATCAGCATGCCGCTCCATTACTGGAACATACTAGTGAGCTGGATACAGTAACTAGATTCTTGTTTTGATCTTAGTAATCACTGATAATCTGAACAATCAACCCTACTAGTACCAGTTGCATTTTTATTTTATTTTTTGCGGATAGTACTAGTAGCAGTTGGTGCTTCATCTCGAGCATGGAAGCACCATGCACCCACCATTCTCATTTTTATCTCTTATCGAGTAGTGCTGCTGAAAGATAACCGATACATATTAACTTATTAAGTGGTGAGATGCACCTGCTAGCTCAAGTTATGGTGGTCCACACTAGATGCTCGTAGCTAACCACCTTTTTTGTGTTCTACATGGTTCTTTGAAATTGATGCACTAGCCTTGCTTGCAAGGCATTTATGTATGATACAAGACATTTCTAGAGATTGACTACTTGAGGCATTATTATATCATTTGCAGGTTGAGTTGGAGAAGTTCCGCCTCTTATGTGAGAGGGTAATTAAGAGAGAGAAGGTGAAGGTATGTCCGGCCGTCAATTGTACTTCTCCTGTGGTGCCTTGAAAACTGAAGTACATCTTGAAGCTACATCTATTTATTTATTTTGTATCAGTCACTTTCCTTTTTCCTTACAAGAATAGATGGAAATAATACTTGAATACTAACCTATGAAACGGCATATACAATTTCATAGTATTTATTTTGTCGCACTATCTAAAAGTTTGCAACCTTATCTGTCTGGTGTTTCCTTCAATTTACTTCATGATGGTGTTGTTTCAGAATTTATGGAACGGTATTGTTATGGGCTAATGAGGTAGCCCAGCCATGCTTAGCAATTAGGAATCACGGAAGGTTATTGTGTTATGCAAGATTGGTTTAGAGTTTGTTTCTTATGGGACAAGCTGTACAAAGATCCATTGTGCAACTCTTTGTATCAAGCAATGAAATAAACTAAACTTTTCTAGGCCTCGGAGCCTTTCGTCGATGTTAGGAACCCACGTCACTGACCTGTTACTGGATTGTTGAGGATGAGTTCCCTATCTCCAGTATTCGGGCCTTACCACACCCAAATTATCTTGTTGTGACCGATATCAGATGACGGATAGGCAAACCACGCTGTTCTGAAGAAGGATCTCATGGCCCTTCAGCAAAGCACCGCCACTCTCTCCAACTAATCCACTTCCGCTGGCACCACCAAATATGTTTCCACACCACCCGCTGCCACCTCAAACTACAGCCACACGCTGCAGCAACCACGTCCACTGCCCAAGATGCCAATCTCATGGACGATTTTCCAGCAACGGCTGGTACATCCATTGCCAAATTCACTTCCGTCCCCATTGGAGCCACCAGTGTGGGGCCTTCTGCCCCTGCTTAGACTCGCCTCGTCGCAGACTTCTGTTCTGGCATCACGCGCCACACCCATTAGCCTCCCCTGCCCCAGTACCTTTACACTGGATCGACATCCTCTGATCGCCATGAAGTTTCATGCACCAACCAGTATAGAACCAAAAGTCTGAACTGATGGAGAAGGTCAGGCAATCCACATATAATTCAACCAGTATTAACATGGATAGAAAAAGGTCAAGCAATTTTTTTTAATTTAAATTGCTAAAGCGGAACCTGAACCCAAGACTTCTTGGCTCTGGTACCATATTAAGATTCATGCACCAACCAGTAGAACCAAAAGTACAATATTATGGAGAAGGTTGGACATTGCCACACAAGTGGTTGCCATCCCCAAGTGGACCTGCCAGACCACAGAAGGTACTTGCCTGACCAACACGGACATTGCAACGTTCTCCGTTGGCCTCCACATGCTTGTTCGGCGTGGTTGATGACAGTGCCTGCTCCATGAAATGCATACACCCATACACCCAGGAGAGAAGCAGATTAAGCAGGAGCTGTATCTCGTGCTCCAGCTATCTGTGAATCGAAATCGCCCCTCCAATTCGTATTCGTGGTTCGTGATTTGTCACTTCCGAGAAGGAGCAAACTGAAAAAGAACATGAATCTGGATCTTCTCAAGGACCTCGTCTCTTTTGTCTCTTCCACTCCAGGTTCTCGACTCATCGGCTCGCTCAATCTTCCACTGCCTCTCCGATGACGGCCTGTCTGCCTTCACTTCCTTGTCGCTCCACCGAACGACGACCGCCGCTCCGGGCCACTAGTAGGGGTCGCCTCCCCAGTGCAAACGCTGTTCTAATCATGGATCCCACTCTGAGACCAAATGTTTGTTTTCCCCCACGGATCGATCATATCAAAGTATCACGAACACTCACACACAAAATACTTCCGCGAAAGGCACCTCCTTGTATTATTTCTATGACAAACCCATGTTACAAAACTATAGGTTGGCTGTGTTTATGTATACTCACACACAATCAAAGTTTTAAAAAGCACTAGGTGTTAATTGTGCGTTATGCCACCACCTTGCGCTTTGGTACATAAGCGCAATTAAGCGCTAGGCGTTTTGCTATCGCCTAGAGCCTAGAAAAGGGCAGCCCGGTGCACGTAGCTCCCGCTTGCGTAGGGTCCGGGGAAGGGTCCGACCACTTTGGATCTTTTCTACGCAGCCTTTTCGTACATTTCCGCAAGAGGCTGTTTCCAGGACTCGAACCCGTGACCTCATGGTCACAAGGCAACAGCTTCACCGCTGCGCCAAGGCTCCCCTTCTATCACCTAGAGCCTAGGCGCGCCTTTTTTTAACTATGCGCACAACCAGGACAAAACACCTACTAGGACATGGTATTGAATCCAAACTGGACTCAAAATTGTTTCCTTCCTAATCTGTTCGCACGTAACCTTGATGGCTACGTAAACCTAAACTAGCTTGTACTAACTCCAACATGAACTACTAGTAATACTTGCAACACAAATGCAAGTGCTTACGGGACTCACGGACATGGCAAAGTCCAGACCGATTTGAACCCAGTTGCAAAACTGACGTAAGAAACTAACTCAAACCAAGACCATAACATGCAAGCCAGACTGACTAACACTTTCCAAAATGATCTAACCAATCAAGATTATGCTAACATCCAGCACCACAATGCCTTCTTCCTTCTCCCCTGCCCTCTCTTCCGTCCTACCTCTCCTTTGCCAAATCAATTTAATCATCTTTCCCTCGAATTGAACATTT
Source organism: Triticum aestivum (assembly GCF_018294505.1). Taxonomy (NCBI): domain Eukaryota; kingdom Viridiplantae; phylum Streptophyta; class Magnoliopsida; order Poales; family Poaceae; genus Triticum; species Triticum aestivum. The sequence goes on along the minus strand of NC_057809.1, from coordinate 565,327,827 downwards.
TTCTTAACTTTTGTAAAAGAAAATATCATATGCATCGTTACCCGATTTCTTTCGAAAATGTACCCAGGTTCTGGCCCCTATGAGATATTGATTGGTGTGCAGCCTTTCTAGTAGCTATACGTTTCAGTTTTGTAGTGTATGTGTGTGGTTGGTGCAGTGCACAAAAGAGGGGGGGGGGGGTATGTGCCATTTGTTCCATGTCTACTGTTTCTAAAATCTGACCTCCAATTGTTAGAGCAGTGGGATTGGTTGAATAATTAAATTAAATTGATCAGATTGAGATATATTTGGGAGGTCATTCATTCCATCTGTACTTGTTTTAAACTCTAATCTTCAACTGCCGACTGGGATTGGTTGGATTGAGTTGATCAGATTGGATTATATTTGGCATAGTCAGCGAGTCTGGTAACTATAAAAAATAAATCATCGGTATTTTTTGACAAAAAGGAGAAGTCCAGTCCCTTGTCGTGGCTTCAATGCGTATTGTCCTATTAGATTTTGTGTAAATGTTCATAATAGCGGATGCCCTTTCAGTTTCAAATATCTTGCTGACAACAGATTGCAATGCCTACAATGAACTAATTCGCTGCGTTACTTATTTTGCCAGAGAGAGACAGTTCTGTGTGACCATGACATACTCGCCAAAACCAAGGATACTGTTGTTTTCTCCTACCGAACACCCGGAGCTAGTTCAGAATCTGCCAGTACTTCGGTTAATAATAAATCATGCAGTGGAACCATGCAACGATCTGATGATGTCACGGTGGATAGCAGTATTTCTGGGATAAATACCGTCAGATTTTCCCTTAATAACAGAGATGCTGAGGGAAACACAGCTGATAGCTCAAGGACACTGATATCTTTCAAACGGAAGTTCAGTGAGAGGGGGCCACTTGCTGGTAAGCGACTTCCACAAAGATCAGTGAATGCCCTACTGAAATTGGAAGGTGGAAAACAAAAAACAAAAGATAATAAGGTTTGTACTGTTTTCTTTCCAGTTGTTCAGTTATTTCTGGCACCAAGCTAATGCACAACACATGATTTTGCAGCAGGCAGAAACCTTTCAAAAGGAGCTGGTTATGACATCTGATCAAGCGTCCACACAGAACCAACGCCTTCCAAAGGGATATGCATATGTACCCCGTGATTCTCTTTCTAAAGAGAAACCATGGAAACGAAATACACAGACCCATGAACCACAAGAGCCTGGTGGATAGGGATAGCTGAAATTCACAAAAAATTTGCATGCCTAGTGTTGTCAACTGAAAAGCACAAGCATCAAGCAGTGCTGGCCTGTGCTTTTGCTGCAAGGATTACCAAACTAATTGGAATCAAGGTGTAGAATGATGCAAACCAAACTAGTTGTGAATGAGTGTTTGGTATGGGCTGGGGTGACTTGGATGAATGGAAACATAGGTGCAATTCACCTAGCAGGGCTATACAAAGACGCCTGTCACCTGTGTATATAGATTTGTTTTTTAGAGTACAGATTTTGTAATTTTTCCTTGTACATTCCTACCTTTTACAAATGCATAGTTTAGTTATGCAAAAGAGAGTGAGAATCACCATTCCTTTTTGGCTGTAGAAGAAAATAAGGGACCTGGAATGACTGCTGGGATGGCATTCCACCTGTGATTGGGAGGACGCATTTGGTAATATCTAACAAGATCTGATTCATGTTATTTGTAGGAATGGAGACAGTGAAAGCAGTCCGATAGACTGGACCAGCTACTAATGTTGAGCAGGCAGTTACCGGTGAGAGCCGGTATAGCACAGGCCAAGATTGGATTGGTCCTTTTTGTGTTGATTGGTATCAGATGGTCGTCTGATGGAACCAGTAGGCTTTTGTATATATATTATTCTAGGATTAACATGATTTATGCTGACAACAGCAAAGGGGAAGTTAACATGGTTACCAGATTTTCCAGTTATGTGCTGGGATTCAGATATTTTGGTCTGAGACAGGTGTTTTCCGCTTGCCGTCCAGATTTGTAAGTTTGGTCAAATGTGTTGGCTTGTCCTGCAAGCTGCACTGGCAATGTAAAGGCATTTGTTCAGTTTTGTAATGGTAACTGTTGCCATTAATTGTGCTTGAACCCTGCCAGTTGGTGCCTGCTGTATGTTTCCAAGTGGTGATTTTCTGATGGGCTTCGGCATTGGAGCCAGGCATGTGACGTCGTTTGTACTCCTATAAATAGACACTGATGTGGCGATTTGGCGTGGAATCTCTTCAAAATTGTCTTGTGCCATTTGTATGCCTCTTTATGCTGTTGCATTTGGCTTCTGGGTGCTTGTTCTGCCAGATGCAGGTATTTGCGTGAAGATGCAAGTGCTGTTCTTGTTGCGTAGTGTTTCGGTTTATTTCTGCTGGTGATTCACGTTTAGTCGGTGTCTTGGGGCTCCACACACGACCTTGCTTTCATCACCAGGCAAAACATGTCATCTGTGCACCTGTTTTGCCACCCCTCGCCCGTAAGAGCAAGCTGTTGGTGTGTTGTTGAGGCGTTTGCCTGCGCCATAAAAGCAAGAAGCCATTCACTCACACGCTTCCAAAAACGGGCAACTGTTTCCTCTCCTAGCCAGTTTAAAACAAACCTTTTCATCTCCCCAGCCGCCGCCTCCTAACCCTAAGCCGCCGCCGCCGCCACAACTACTGCCGCCGCCTCGGTCCCCCTCCTCTTTCCCGTCCGGCGGCCTCGTCGGCGGCAAGAGGAGTGGGGACCCGTTCGTCTTGTTTTATTTTTCTTAGGTTTTTGTTTCTCCGGTGGCATCGACGAGGTGGTGGCGACGATGGCGTGTTGGAATAAAGTCTCTCCGGTCTCTCCCTACCTCGACGACGTCCGATCCGGCGCCGGCGAAGGGCATGTGAGAGTTTGTGTCCCCAGATCGGTTGGTTCCCTTCAGATCTTGGCAGTTGGTGTGTCTTTCAAGGAGTACTTTGGGCTGGCGTTTGGTGTGGCGACCACGACATCTTCTGTGTTGTTCTGTGGCTTAACCCGGTTTCTCCAACCCTCTGATCTGGTGGTGGTGGATTGCAAGTTTGTTCTGCTTGGGGTGATGCTCCAGCCGATGCTGCTTCAACGACTTTTAGATCTCGTCTCAAGGGGCGAGTGGCTATTGCGGTCTTCAAAGCCTTGTGTGGCGAGGGCATTTGCAGGTTTTGCTTTTCTTTGCTGTTGGTTCAGTGCAATTTTCAATCACCGGCGGGCAGCGTACAATCAGAGGAAGAAGAAGACTAGTATGCTTTTTATTGTAATTTTATTTTTTACTGGTCGTTCTACGTCCAGTTGTCTATCCTTTGTACTGGCCTTTGTTTTCCTCGATGATAATCAGATTTAAGATGCCCTTTGGGTGTCTTTATTAAAAAAAAAACTGTTTCCTCTCCTGCGCAAGCTGTTGACACGTTGCTAGAGACAGTAGTGAAACAGAACACATGCCCAATTCAGAAGTCATGAGATGGAGAACATGGCACATGTGTAAGCTATCTAAAAAAACCCGAACATGGCACATGCCGTAGAAAAAAGGAAATACCACGGTGCCACTTGGTTTCTCCGACTGCGCGCGCAGAGGCGCAGGCGCCTGTTCGACCGTAGCCAGCCACGCACGCAGCCGAGTAAAAGAAAGAGGCGCACGCCGACAGCCGTAGAAGCTTCCATGAGACCGTGACAGGCCGGCGACCGTGCAAGCAAAGCGTTCCCAGCTCGACCGAAAGCCCAAGCCGAACACTGACCATCATCCACCCCTCTCTCCTCCATCGTCGCGGTGTCCCTTATCACGGCATATCGCAATGAGAACTGTAGCATTTCTCTATTGCAATAGGCGCCTTTTTTCCAGACGTGGCTTGACTTTCTTTCCGGGAGATTCGGCCGGTCCGTGGCACTGCCTGCCGCCCAGCCCTCCGGAGCCTCTCCCTCCCTCTCCCTTGTGCTTTTCCTTTGGCACGACCCGGCCCCAACTCGCAGCAGTGCGCCGTGTTTGCTTGGCATCTCGCCCCGGCCACGCGTGGCAGCCAGTCAACCGCGAATCGAGCAGGGGAGGCCAGCCCAGCCCTGCATCGATGATACGATACGATCGGCATCCCGTCCCGTCCGTGGGATGGGACCGGCGCGTGAACAGCGACGGCCACCAACGGCAACGGCGAAGCTTTTGGAAGGAATATTTGCTGCGCGTGGCTCCGTCGCTCTCATCGCCAAAGCGTCAAGCGGCCGGGATAGACAGATAGATACAGATAGCGAGCACGGACTGTACCGCCGATCGAATCCCTCCCACACCACACCCCCGTCCATCTTGGCATGGCGCCATCGACGGCCACGATTCCGCCAACATGGCTTCTTGATCCTTCCCGGCCACGCAACGCCTTTCTACGAACTGTGTGCGCGAGAGCAACCGCGAGCCACGGATCGAGCTGTGGTACGTCCGAGTACCGTCTCGAAGGAATGCGCGTGCGTGGCAACTGGTTTTCGCGGCAGGGACTGGAACTGCATCTGATAGGCCATGGTAATTTGTCCATAGGTCTGGCTAGGTCTCAGTCAAGACTTAATCAAGTCTCAGTCAAATGATATACAATATATAGTAAGAAAAAAGAAAAACTAAAAAGAATTTTTTGTACGAATCTACATGGAAAATCAGAGAAAGATAGCACCGACCAAGACATAACAACGTCTGAGATTTTAAAATAAATAAATAAACGGAGCCTTTATTCATTAGAAATAACTAGTACATCGTCTGTGAAAATCATTACAATTTCATTTGAAGGTTCCTCAAACCAACTGTTAATAGCAGGATCAATCAGGTTCCCCATCTTCGTTAACAAACGCCCCCCCCCCCCCTTGAGGGTCACAATTTTTCTTGTCGCACAGTTTGAGATCCCGGCATCTTTTCAAATAGTATTAATATTCCAACCATTCCCCACTTGTTAAATGTAGTCGCGTTTTAGGGACTCCATCCTGGCCATGATACTTTGCCATGTAAATGAAAAGCCTGTCTTTAATTTGGTGTTCAACAAATCGCCACCAGGATGCTACTTAGCCCTTAGGATTATAGCACACAAAGAGTCGGGTTTATCAATAAGACGTCACGCCTGCTTGTCCATCATGGTTCATACTGGAATTTTATCTATTTATGGGTCAGCCCAATAACAATTTCAGAAATTCCTAATAAATCCTAGAGGCCCATTTAGTCCATTTGTGCAAGGCAAGGGATACTATTAAAGTTTAGTCCCACCCACATTGCTAGTTTAGAGGAAGTTGGACCTCTTTATAAAGGAGGTTCTTTCCCCATATGTATGAGTATGAGAACAAGAGGGACATCCACGCGCGCTCCTCCTCCGCCGCCCGCCTCGTCACGACACACTGCGCCGCGGGTTGCGGGAATGAGCCGAGCCGCTTCGTCTCCCTCCGTTGCTTCACCTCCCGCCGCAGCATGTTCGCGTCCTTCTCCTGTGCCTATATAAGAGAGGTCGCTCCTCTCCAGAGAGACACACCAGAAGCTCCTCTTCCTCTGATAAGGTTTTTGGGAAGCGCTCCGCGCGACTACTGGCTTCTTCATCACGGACTCCGACGACTTCTTCCCCGACATCGACTACCTCGGCGACGACATGGCTGGAGAGGATGTCGACCCCAAGTCTAGTGCTTCTGCTGCTGCTGTCCCGTACATGTTCTTGCTCTTTCTGTTAGATGTCATGACACAGTTCTTTGCTCTAGTTTCTGCCCTACATATGTTAGGTTCTACTTCATATATGCAACTTTATCTAGTGTCTGTTCTAGATGTGTTTAGTTTAAGTTCATATATGCAGATGCTTTTTACCTTGTCTCTGTCAGAACACATGACTTGTTTTATCTCTACTATATTAGTCATGCTTTATCTAGTACTTCTGTTAATAAAATCATTTGGTAAATTGCTCATATTTTCAACAATCCAAAAACCTTATTATAGGCAATTTACCCCAAGTGGTTTTGCTACTTCCATGAGACCTTCTATGTTTGAGGGTATCCACTATAAGAGGTGGCGCGTGAGGGCAGTCTTATGGTTTCAAACCATGAGTTGCTATGACGCCACTCTCGGCAAACCTGAAGGAGAGCTTGATGCTCAACAGGCACAAGCTTTTTAGAAAATGGATACTCTGTTTAAGGCTTCTCTCTTGAGTGTTCTTGGTGAGAACATAGTTGATGTTTATGCGTCAATTGATAATGGAAAAGATATGTGGGATGCACTCGGTGCCAAGTTTGGGGTCTCGGATGCTGGCACTGGGCTATATATCATGGAGCAATTCTATGATTACAGGATGACTGAAGAGCGCTCCGTAGTTGAGCAAGCTCATGAGATACAGTCATTTGCTAGAGAATTTGAGCACTTTAGTTGTATGCTACCGGACAAGTTTGTTACCGCAGGTATCATCACTAAGCTTCCTCCTTCGTGGAGGAACTTTGCTACCTTACTGAAGCATAAGAGACAGAAGTTTTCTGTTCCGGATCTCATTGGCACTCTTGATGTGGAAGAAAAGGCGAGAGCAAAGGACACACGTGCTCGAGGTATTGAGGAAGGATCTAGTGCCAATGTGGTACAGAAGCAGAACTTCCAGCCCAACAAGTTCAAGAACAAGGGCAAGTTTGATGGTAAAGCAAAGTTTGATGGGAAGAACAAGGTTGTCCAGCACAAGAACTTCAAGAAGAAGAATGACAAGAAGAAAGGTGTCTGTCATGTGTGTGGGGATCCTGATCATTGGGCTTCGAGTTGTCCTAATCGCTATGACAAGCGTCATCCTGGGAAAGGCGGCAAGACCGCTAATGTTGTCATTGGATACACTGACATGAAGAATGATGGGTATGGTATATTTCCCACTATTCTTTCAGTATGTCATTCTCCTGATTGGTTGATTGACACGGGTGCTAATGTGCATGTATGTGGTGATATTCCCATGTTTTCGTCTTATCAGACCGCAGAGACTTCAACTGTTGTCGGTGTCAAAACCGGCAGATCTCGGGTAGGGGGTCCCGAACTGTGCGTCTAGGCCGGATGGTAACAGGAGGCAGGGGACACGATGTTTTACCCAGGTTCGGGCCCTCTTGATGGAGGTAAAACCCTACGTCCTGCTTGATTGATTTGATGATATGGGTACTACAAGAGTAGATCTACCACGAGATCAGAGAGGCTAAACCCTAGAAGCTAGCCTATGGTATGATTGTATGTTGTCCTGCGGACTAAAACCCTTCGGTTTATATAGACACTGGAGAGGGTTAGGGTTACACAAGGTCAGTTACAAAGGAGGAGATATTCATATCCGTATTGCCTAGCTTGCCTTCCAAGCCAAGTAGAGTCCCATCCGGACACGAGACGAAGTCTTCAATCTTGTATCTTCATAGTCCATCAGTCCGGCCAAAGGTTATAGTCCGGCTGTCCGGAGACCCCCTAATCCAGGACTCCCTCGGTAGCCCCTGAACCTGACTTCAATTACGATGAGTCCGGCGCAGAGTATTGTCTTCGGCATTGCAAGGCGGGTTCCTCTTGAAATTCCGTGTACCTGTTGAAATAGTGTCCGGCCTTTTGTGAATGTTGCACTCCTTGGCTTCCACGCCCAATAATGGTCACTTTCCACGTGTCAAGCGAATGTGAAGAGCCAGGGTGTTTTTACATTTACCCCCCTAGCTGTGTGAATGAGCTGCCTATTAAAAAGACGAGGATTCAGATCCAAATCACACCATCTTCCCTTGGCGAGCCTTCATCGGAGCGCATTCGACAGAGATCCATTCCATCATGGCCGGTCGCCGCAGCTCCTCCTCTCGCTCCCCTAGCCCCAAGCCTGGAGATTGGGAGAGATGTTCCGTCCTGCATAGCAAATTAGTGATGCTTCAGACCAAGGGATTTCTTCCCCCAGCGTACATGGTCCCAGTTCGAGCCGGGCTTGCCACCTATAATGGCGGAGAGCAAGCGGAGAACCTTCCCAATCCCTCCAAGGGAGAGCGGGTATGCCTTGTCCCTTATTTGGTATGAGGGCTCGGATTTCCAATTCATCCGTTTCACCAGGGGCTCCTGGAGTTCTACGGCCTCCAGTTGCATAACCTTACGCCTGCCTCCATGCTGCATATCACGGGATTCGTAACCCTTTGCGAGTTGTTTTTGGGCTGTGAGGCTCATTTCGCTCTGTGGAGGAAGCTGTTCTGCCTTGTGCCCCGTTCTCAGAAGGGGTCAATATATCAAGTGGGCGGAGCCGAAGTGTGGCATATTGCCGGGACCGGGTACCTGTCCGGAACCCCAAAGAAGACGTCCGAAGACTGGCCTTCAGAATGGTTTTATATAGAAGACGTCCCCCTCCCGGATCCTATTAGAATCGGCCTTCCTGAGTTCGACAACGCCCCTTTGAAGAAGCGCCGGAGCTGGCGTTCATGGAGCTCCCAGGAAGAAGAGGACAGGGACGTTCTTTACCTGAGCCGGATAAGTTTTTTAGCTCGATCCGGATTAACCATGATCGAGGTCATGGCCATATGTATTATGCGGGGGGTGCAGCCGCTTCAATATAGAGGCCATCCCATGTGGGATTTCAACGGGGAGGATGACACCACCCGCCACGACCGCAAAGGGCCGGGATCGGCTGCTGATCTAATAAAGATCTTATCCACTTTGTACAAGGGAGAAGAGGAGGAATTCCTTCGTGTCAACCTGCAGGGCGGATTTTCTATGTACAATCCTCCGAGCTGGGTAAGCGGAGATTTTTTCTCACCCATCCGTTTCGTATTCCCGTAGTTAAGTATTCAGTCTAGCGATTTCATCGCAGGAGCTGCGCCAAGCTATAAAGGAGATAAACAGCCCTCCTCCACAACCCGAGGACCCTGGACGGTCCCTCGACCCGGCCTCCCAGGAGGATCCGGACATATCTGTGGAGCTGATCGATGGGGTATTTTACCAACCGAGTAATGACAACGCTTTGGTGGCCATTACGGCCGATTACCCTGGGCTACTTCCAGCCTCACAGGTGACTGAGACCGAAGTCCCAGCACTTCAAAAGGGGATCCGTCCTTGCGCTTTTTTGATTGCCGTATAACAGCCGTGTTTTGCAGGGGAGGTCCTCGAGGCAGAAGGCCGAGCCTGCGGCGACTGGCCAACAAGGGACCGCGAGGTCAGGCAGGCTAAAAAGACCCGCAGTCCGGATTGAGACACCGGCGCAGCGGTACGGCGCGCCGTCTTTATTGCAAGACATTATTCTCAGAGGCATATTAACGCCCATGCCTTCTTTTCAGGAAAAAGAGCGCTCGTCGGACTATACCCGGAGAGGCTACCAATCGCGCCTCCACAAGCCAGGCTCCAAGGCCGGATTCGGAGGTGGGAACGAATACGAGGCGTGTGTCGGGTGCTCCACCGATAGAGGATGCGGATAAACTGTCCACCACCCATTCCGAGGTGGAAAGTGCCATGAACCACAAGCGTCGCCGGACTGTTCTTTGTGACACTTGTTTCTCCCAAGAGGCATTGGATGCCTTCAACTCGGGAGACGCGCACCTCCGTGCCGCTCAAAATGGTCTAGCTAGAGCCACGGAGCAGTATGTAAAAGACATACGGGTGAGAAAATTTGGTGATTATATATATTAGTAGCCCCTGAGACTTGAAACAGTTAGGATAACTGATTTAAGGATCATTTGTTATGCAGGTTCTTACAGAAAAGAATACTCAACTGTCCCAGGAGCTGGAAGTTTGCAAAGCCCAACTTCAGGCCGCACTGGCCGCAGTAGGGGAGCCCAAAGAGACCCCCTCTGGTAACATATCCTTCGAATGATAAGTATCATATAGAATACGGCGTATATGCAGATCTGACGATAAAATTGCAGATGACACTAGAGTAAATCCGGATAAGCAACAGCTCCTACGCCAGCTGAAGGCCGGTGAGAGCGTGCTTACGAGGGTGAGGCAGGAGAAAAATGATCTCCTAGATGCCAACACCAAGCTGGGCGTGGAACTAAAAGATGTTCGTGCCCAACTGTCGGACTCTGTTAAGGAGAATCGGAGGCTTCGACGCGGCATATTTAGTAAGTGCTTGAACGAACTTTGAAAAGGAGTCGGCGAGGAAGCTGGCTGACAGAGTTATGTCTGTAGGTATGCTAACATGTCGTCCTGCCGAGAAAATGCCCGGTTCAACGGGTGACCTTCTTCCCGAGCTCTCACAGCTACACGAACGAGTTCGGCAGGTGATGCAAGGGCGTCGCCCAGGCCTTATGGCCATCCGTCTCCATACCCGAAGGTCTTGGAGAGCTTGCAAAAAGCTAAAGGGAGCGCGGCGGCGCTTCTGATTATGGAAGATATCGGCCTGCCGTCAGGGCGCCAGGGAAGCCTGGGCAATGGTGAAGACACGGTACACGAAGGCTGACCCGAACCACATGGCCGAAGTCGGACCTATGGGGCCCGATGGGAAAGAAATCCCTGTGAGCTTAGTGTACGGCCAAGTAGAATTGGCCGCAAAGTATTCCCAACAGGACTGTAGACTAGACAGCCTATTGGATGGTATTGAAGAGGAATCCAACCTGTCAAATTGACTATGTAATTTTAAAGTGACATGTATAATGCCTTCTAGCCGGATTGTAGATCGTTTGTCGTGGCGGACCTTTTTGCTTCGACCTCGGGACCCGACGGTCCGGAGTGTATCCGAATACCCTCTCGGTTATGTAAGAACTGGGGCATGCGTGGAGACCAGGCGTAGGGGTCATTAGTGCTTTATCAGACAAGTGCCCAACTAGTTATGTTATATTACATGGATAGTAAGAAACATCTTCCAGGGAGAATAGTTTTGTTAAGGGTTCCTTTCCCTGGGTAAGCATGCCCTAAAGTGCATGTTCGGACTACGACAAGAAGCGCAGAAAAAGCATCAGGGGGCAGATATGGATAATAAATAAAAGTCATCTTTTGTGCACCGACCGAATATTCCCTTAAGAACGCTAGCTTTAGGCTTCACCCAGTGTGAGTTACACGTCCGGCTGACTCGGCGATAACAATCACAGAGGTGCTCCCCTTATGCCCTAGCCGAATTAACGGGAATGTAGGGCATAAATACAAGAGCCAGGCAACCCAGCTTGGCCAAAACTTAAATCATATCAATGCATATAATGGTAAAAAAAGGTACATGCGGAAGTATAACACATGTGTTTGGCGTGAGGCCCAGGTAAATAATTTAAACTTCTGTGAAAGAAGCCCCCAGGTATGAAGAGTGCGGCTAGCGCATCTGTAATGTATGAGTGAGGCACAAGGTGACCCTTGAAGGCCTAGAGAAATAAAAGAAAGAAAGGGAAACAAGACAGATGATGCATATGCAGAAAATAGACAAAGGGAGGGGACTAACATAGAGTCCGGTGCTAGGCATAGAATCTTCGAAGCCTGGATGCGTTCCATGGGTTCGGCTAGAGTCGACTAGTCGATGCATCCCGCAGTCGGTACGCTCCACCGGTCAGAACTTGGTCGATAATGAAGGGGCCTTCCCATTTGGGCTCGAGCTTATTCTTTTTCTTATCCGGCAGTCGTAGAACTAGTTCGCTAACGTTATAAGTTTTGGCCCGTACTTCTCTGCTTTGGTATCTGGAAGTCTGTTGCTGGTAAAATGCGGAACGGGCTTTGGCTACACCGGGCTCTTCCTCCAAGGTGTCCAGACTGTCCTGCCGATCGAGCTCGGCTTCTCTTTCTTCGTACATGCGCACTCGAGGTGAGTCATGAATTATGTCACAGGGCAGGACTGCCTCTGCGCCGTACACCATAAAAAATGGTGTATATTCGGTACTACGATTCAGCGTGGTCCGCAGTCCCTAGAGTACGGAGTCGAGCTCCTCTGCGTGTCAGACTCCGTTAAGGAGCGCACTAATCTGGGTTTAATGCCGCTCATTATAAGACCATTTGCTTGTTCGACTCGACCGTTGGTTTGTGGGTGATAGACTGAAGCATAATTGAGCTTGATGCCCATTTTGCAGCACCAGAGTTTTACCTCGTCGGCCATGAAGTTTGTGCCGTTATCAGTGATGATGCTGTGGGGGACGTCGTAACGGTGTACAACCCCGGATATGAAATCTATCACCGGTCCGGATTCGGCTGTTTTAACCGGTTTAGCCTCTATCCATTTGGTGAATTTATCCACCATGACCAATAAGTATTTTTTTCTTGTGGGTTCCCCCTTTAAGGGGTCCAACCATGTCAAGCCCCCAGACCGTGAAGGGCCATGTAATGGGGATTGTTTGGAGGGCGATGGGTGGCATGTGGCTTTGATTTGCAACGAGCTGGCAACCGACGCAACGTTGGACCAAGTCCTGTGCATCTGCTCGGGCCGTTGGCCAATAGAATCATGTACGGAAGGCCTTGCTTACAAGAGCTCGGGCTGCGGCGTGATGACCGCCGAGTCCGGCATGAATTTCTGCCAAAAGGTTCCGCCCTTCCTCTTCGGAGATGCACCTTTGAAGGACTCCGGTAGCGCTTTTTTTGTACAATTCTCCCTCATGGACCCTGTAGGCCTTGGATCGCCGCACTATGCAGCATGCCTCATTTTAGTCCTCCGAAAGTTCCTGTCTAGTTAGGTAGGCCAGGAATGGTTCTGTCCACGGGGCAATAATGGCCATTATTTCGTGGGCTGAATGTGTTATTTCGGTGGCGGAGCCTCCGATTGTGTCAGAGAATTCGGTATCGGGTATTTTGGCCAGGTCCGGACTGTTGTTACCGGTGTCCCCTTCCCATGCTACAGATGGCTTGAAGAGCCTTTCCAGAAATATGTTGGGAGGGACCATGTCGCGTTTTGCGCTGATGCGGGTGAGGATATCCGCCGTCTGATTGTTTTCCCGAGCCACATGGTGAAATTCGAGCCCCTCGAACCGATCTGGCATTTTTAAGAAAATATTGCGATAAGCTGCCATTTTCGGATTCTTGGCATCAAAGTCTCCATTTATTTGGGATATCGCGAGGTTCGAATCCCTGCGCACCTCTAGGCGTTGAATGCCCATGGATACTGCCATCCGGAAACCATGTAGAAGGGCCTCATATTCGGTTGCGTTGTTGGAGTCCGTATACATTATCTATAGTACGTATTGAACGGTATCTCCTGTTGGGGACGTCAAAACGACGCCAGCCCCTAGACCAGCCAACATTTTGGAGCCGTCGAAGTGCATGATCCTGTTTGAATATGTGCCATACTCTTTAGGGAGTTCGGCTTCCGTTCACTCAGCGACGAAGTCAACCAAAACTTGCGACTTAATAGCTCGCCGTGGCTTGTAAGTTATGTCGAACGGGAGGAGCTCAATGGCCCATTTGGCAATCCGGTCCGTCGCGTCGCGGTTGTTTATAATATCGTTAAGTGGTACTTCCGAGGCTACCGTTATCGAACACTCTTGAAAGTAGTGTCGCAGCTTCCGGGATGCCATAAATACCGCGTACGCTATCTTTTGATAATGCGGGTACCGTGATTTGCATGGAGTAAGGACAGCGGACACATAGTAAACCGGCTTTTGAAGGGGGAATATGTGTCCGTCCACTTCTCGCTCGACGACGAGCACTGCGCTTACTACTTGATGAGTTGCCACAATGTATAATAGCATTGGTTCGCTAATGTTTGGTGCGGCCAGGACTGGGTTTGTTGCCAATATGGCTTTTATTTCGTTGAGTCCGGCCGTGGCGGCATCCGTCCACTCGAAGTGTTCGGTGCGCCGGAGGAGACGATAAAGGGGTAATGCCTTTTCTCCCAAGCGGGAGATAAACCGGCTTAGAACCGCCATGCATCCAGTCAATTTTTGTATTTGTTTGAGGTCTGTTGGGGTAGCCAACTGTGACAACGCTTGGATTTTGGCCGAATTAGCTTCAATACCTCTACTGGAGACAATGAATCCCAGGAGCTTTCCGGCTGGTACGCCGAAAACATATTTTTCCGGATTGAGCTTGATGTCATATGTTCGGAGGTTGTCGAATGTGAGCCTCAAGTCGTCTACTAGAGTTTCGACATGCTTAGTTTTAACGACCACGTCATCTACGTATGCCTCCACTATTTTGCCGATCTGGTTTGCCAGACATGTCTGAATCATGCGCTGATATGTTGCGCCGGCGTTTTTGAGCCCGAAGGGCATTGTGTTGAAGCAGAATGAGCCGTATGGTGTGATGAATGTCGTTGCGGCTTGGTCTGGCTCTGCCATTTTAATTTGATGATAGCCGGAGTATGCGTCGAGGAAACACAATGAATCGTGTCCTGCGGTAGCATCGATGATTTGATCGATGCAGGGGAGGGGGAAGGGATCCTTTGGGCAGGCCTGGTTAAGGTCCTTAAAATTGACGCACAAGCGCCAGGATTTGTCCTGAAAGAATTCCTTATATAACACTACTTTAAAATCATCTTCCCTATTTAACACTGATAAAATATTTCTTCCCTATCTAACCCGGACTCTAAACTTTGTTCCTAATATAACACTTTCATCCGTTTTGTGAGCTAACAGTGTTAACTTGCACATGAAATGACAATATTACCCTTGTAACTAATATATGATATTTTTTACTCCTCTTTCCCATGCCTCTGTGTGTTTTTTCTTTGAAGTGGTTTTGTACTGAGCTATGTCAAAATACTTATACTTGGCGTTGTAGAAAAAGAAGAAAAAACAATAACAACGGCAAGCACACACACGTGTACTGGCACATTAGTTAGTGACTCATTCATGCATGTGGGTTCTCCTTCACGTACCCATCCATGGATGCATTGTGAGCAAGTACACGGTGATGACATGATCATGGCCATCCGATACTTATCGTTTGTACATACCTGAATATCTGCGGCGGCCGAAGACACACGTATACATACTCGAATATCCACGCGCGTACATGCAAGCACACATACATACCTGAATACTCATACATCTGTGTATGTATGGTTAAAGAATTTTTTTATTTCCAGGCGTGTTGACTAGGAACCGATCAACTTGGTCGTGGGGGCAAGGAAAGGCATCAACGATCCAGAATATCCGGACTGCTGCGATGCATCTGACCCACTCATACGCAGGCATCGCAAGGGGAACTCACGCACCCATCATACACGCACGTAGCATCCAGGAAGAACTCACGCACAAACATCAGAAGATATACAAGGGAAAGGAGAGGGCGGACCCAGAGAGATACAAGAGAAAGGAGAGGGCGCACCCCCAGCTAATGATCAGATAGATACCCCGCAAAAAAAGATCAAATAGATGTTTGAGGGCAAAAATGTCATTTCATGTGCCATTTAACACTGTTACCTCAGAAAATGGATGAAAGTGTTATATTGGGAACAAAATTTAAAGTTGAAGTTAGATAGGGAAGAAATATTTTCCCAGTGTCAAATAGGGCATCATATTTTAGGGTAGTATTAAATAAGGAATTCTCTCATTTGTCCTTCTTTGGTACCATCACCAGGTTTGCTAGTCAGTCCGGATGTTTTATGTCTCTGATGAATCCGGCCTCCAATAGCTTCGCTAGTTCCTCTCCCATGGCTTGTCTCTTAGGTTCGGAGAAACATCGAAGAGCCTGCTTGACTGGCTTGAATCCTTTTAGGATATTTAGGCTGTGCTCAGCCAGCCTGCGTGGGATTCCTGGCATGTCTGAAGGGTGCCAGGCAAAAATGTCCCAGTTCTCGCGTAGGAACTCTCGCAGTGCAGCGTCGACATCAGGATTTAATTGTGCCCCGATGGAAGCTGTTTTTGTAGGGTCCGTTGGATGGACTTAGAATTTGACTCTTTCGTCCGCTGGTTTAAAGGAGGTGGACTTGGATCTTTTATCGAGTATCACGTCGTCCCTGTTCACCGTGGAGCGCATCGCAGTTAGTTCCTCGGCCTCTAGGGCTTCGGATAGTGCCTCAAGGGCCAGTGCAGCTGTCTTATTTTCGGTGCGGAGTGCTATGTCCGGATCACTAGCAAGAGTGATGATTCCATTGGGCCCGGGCATTTTGAGCTTCATTTACCCGTAATGGGGTATGGCTTGGAAGATTATAAACGCCTCCCGCCCTAATAGAGCATGGTATTCGCTGCTGAACGGGGCCACTTGGAATGTAATTTCTTCGGACCTGTAATTATCCGGCGTGCCGAATACCATGTCTAGTGTGATTTTTTCAGCACAGCGTGCTTCCCGACTGGGGATGATTCCTCTAAAGGTTGTGCTACTTTGCTTAATGCGGCTCCAGTCTATTTCCATCTTTTGAAGAGTTTCCTCATAGATGAGGTTTAATCCGCTGCCGCCGTCCATGAGTACCTTGGTGAGTCAAAAGCCGTCCATGATTGGACTGAGGACCAGTGCGGCTGGTGCTCGGGCTGTTCGGAATTTGGGTTCGTCACTGGCATTGAAGGTAATAGCCGTGTCACTCCAAGGATTTATTTCTGCTATGTGGCAGATTTCGGCCATGCTGCGGAGTGTTCGCTTGCGTCTATTATTTGACGCGAAGGTCTCAAAGACCGTTAACATCGTATTGTTGTCCACGGGATGGTGCTCTATGGTATTTGGGAGGAGTAGATCCTCACCACTTTTGGCCACCTGCCGGAGTATCCAACATGCTCTAAGGCTGTGCGTTGGTATTGCATCCACTGTACTATGAATTTTGCAGGGTCCGTTGAGCCATCCCTCCAGTACGGTTCCTTGCCCCGTAGAGGGCTTTTGCTTTTTGGTAGTTAACCCAGGTGTATTGTGATAATGCACCCTTTTATTTCGGACTGGGTTTGTATTCAGGGCAGGATTATCCCAAAATTTTATTTCAATTTTCCAGGCGCTTTCCATCGCACAGTACTTTCGTACTATGGACACCAAGTCGGCAAAGCGTGTAATTTCACGGTGACTTATGGCGTTGAGGATTCCCTTATCCGTGCAATTATTGCAGAAGAATGAAATTGCGTCTTCCTCGCAGCAGTCCTTTATCCTGTTCATGACCAGGAGGAATCTGGCCCAGTAATGGTGTACTGTTTCTTCGGGCTCTTGCCTAATTTGGGATAGATCGCGTATGTTTGGGTGGGTGGTTGGAATTGAATCCGAATCCTCACCTAATCTGAGACTCAGGGGCCAAGGAGTTTCCGAACTCGGAAGTTTGGATTCTTGGATGTTTTTCGATAAATCTAGCCCGCTGCCTGATACTAGGTTCAGGCCTTGAGTGACGTCCTCCCCTCCGCGGGTATCTGACTTGGAGGGATCGGGAATCCGAACATAGCTAGTCCTTAAGATGGATGAAGGGTTGCCGCATTGTTCCTCCACCACTGCAACGTGATGGGTGACCTGGGGAGAGTTGATCTCTCTTAGATCGGGTTTAGGCCCAATCTGATCGTAGTCTGTAGCGACTCCCAGGGCGGCGATGCGATCCAAGAGCTCGTTCAGGGAAGAGAGCTCCATTGGATCTAACTGCTCGGCGAGTTCCGAGTTGACGTGAAGATTGCTTTCGATGACCCGAGAAGTCATCGTCGGCGCAACGGTCGAACAGGCGGTCATAAGAAAACCACCTAGCCGGAGAGTTTGGCTGATAGCCAAAGCTCCCTCAGCAACAGTGTCGTCTTTAAAGACGGGATGAGACATCCTTCCTGGTGGCGACGACACAGCGGAACTCTCAATGAAAGCACCAATGTCGGTGTCAAAACCGGCGGATCTCGGGTAGGGGGTCCCGAACTATGCGTCTAGGCCGGATGGTAACAGGAGGCAGGGGACACGATGTTTTACCCAGGTTCGGGCCCTCTTGATGGAGGTAAAACCCTACGTCCTGCTTGATTGATATTGATGATATGGGTAGTTCAAGAGTAGATCTACCACGAGATCAGAGAGGCTAAACCTTAGAAGCTAGCCTATGGTATGATTGTATGTTGTCCTACGGACTAAAACCCTTCGGTTTATATAGACACCGGAGAGGGTTAGGGTTACACAAGGACTGTTACAAAGGAGGAGATATTCATATCCGTATTTCCTAGCTTGCCTTCCACGCCAAGTAGAGTCCCATCCGGACACGAGACGAAGTCTTCAATCTTATATCTTCATAGTCCATAAGTCCGGTCAAAGGTTATAGTCCCGCTGTCCGGAGACCCCCTAATCCAGGACTCCCTCAACCGTGCTGATGGGCAACGGTTCAAGTGCTTCTGTTCGTGGTGTTGGCACGGTCGATCTGAAGTTTACTTCGGGGAAGATCGTGCGGCTGAAGAACGTGCATTATGCCCCATCTGTCAATAAAAATCTTGTTAGCAGATCTCTTCTGTGTAGAGATGGCTATAAGCTTGTCTTTGAGTCGAATAAATTTGTAATATCCAAGTATGGAACCTTTGTTGGTAAATGCTATGAGTCAGGAGGCCTGTTTCGTTTATCCTTATCAGACGTTTGCAATAAAGTTGTTAATCATGTTTGCAACAATAGTGAATCAAATGTGTGGCATTCACGTCTTTGTCATGTTAACTTTGGTTTCATGTGGCGACTAGCGAAGTTGAACTTAATCCCTAGTTTCACCACTGTCAAGGGATCTAAGTGTCAAGTTTGTGTGCAAGCTAAGCAACCTCGTAAGTCTCACACGACTGCGGAAACGAGAAATCTTGCACCACTAGAGCTCATACATTCAGATCTATGTGAAATGAATGGTGTTTTCACAAAAGGTGGAAAGAAATATTTCATGACATTAATTGACGAATCCACTAGATACTGTCTTGTGTATCTTCTGAAATCTAAGGATGATGCTTTGAACTTTTTCAAGATCTATAAAGCTGAAGTGGAAAATCAACTTGATCGGAAAATCAAGAGGCTTAGGTCCGACCGTGGTGGAGAGTATTTTTCCAATGAATTTGATGCTTTTTGTGCGGAACATGGTATAATCCATGAGAGGATGCCTCCCTATTCACCTCAGTCAAATGGGGTGGTCGAAAGAAAGAACCGTACCCTAACTGATTTGGTTAACGCCATGTTAGACACATCGGGTCTCTCTAAGGCATGTCATGTCCTAAACCGAGTTCCCACAAAGAACAAAGAGATAACTCCATTCGAGGAATGGGAGAAGAAAAGGTTAAAACTCTCTTATCTACGAACATGGGGTTGTTTGGCGAAACTCAATGTTCCAATTTCAAAGAAGCGAAAGCTTGGACCAAAGACCGTGGATTGTGTTTTCCTGGGATATGTTTTTCATAGCATTGGCTATAGATTCTTGGTTGTAAAATCTGAGGTACTTGACATTCATGTCGGTACGATCATGGAGTCGAATGATGCGACTTTCTTTGAAGATATCTTTCCCATGAAGGATATGGCTACCTCATCTAGTCACGATTTGCCTAGTTCATCGAATCAGGAACCAGTTACAATTACCGAACCTACCATTTCGATGGAATACTTTGAAAGTCATGTGGAGGAAAACAATGAAGTTCCTACTAGTAGCAAGAGACAGAGGACTGCAAAGTTTTTTGGTGATGATTTTCTTGTATATCTCATAGATGACACTCCCAGTTCTATTTCAGAGGCCTATGCATCTGAAGATGCTGACTACTGAAAAGAAGCGGTTCGTAGCGAGATGGATTCCATCTTGGCGAATGAAACTTGGGAGATAACTGGTCGTACTTATGGGTGCAAACCTATAGGATGTAAGTGAGTATTCAAGAAGAAGCTTAGGCTTGATGGTACTATTGAAAAATACAAGGCTCGGCTCGTGGCTAAGGGTTATACCCAAAAGGAAGGTGAAGACTTCTTTGATACTTACTCACCTGTGGCTCAACTGACCACTATTCGAGTTCTACTTTCACTAGCTGTCTCACATGGTCTTCTCGTTCATCAAATGGATATTAAGACTGCTTTCCTAAATGAAGAGTTGGACGAAGAAATTTATATAGAACAACCAGATGGGTTTGTACTAGATGGTCAGGAAGGAAAAGTGTGCAAGTTGCTGAAGTCTCTGTATGGACTCAAGCAAGCACCCAAACAGTGCCATGAGAAGTTTGAAAGAACTTTAACAGCTGTAGGCTTTATTGTGAACGAAGCTGACAAATGTGTGTACTATCGCCATGGTGGGGGCGAGAGAGTTATCCTTTGCTTGTATGTTGATGACATACTGATTTTCGGAACAAATCTGAATGTTATTAAGGGGGTCAAGGATTTCCTATCTCGTTGTTTTGAGATGAAGGATTTAGGAGTGGCTGATGTCATTCTGAACATCAAATTGTTGAGAGACGATGATGGTGGGATTACATTGCTTCAATCTCACTATGTGAAGAAGATCTTGAGTCGCTTTGGCTATAGTGACTGCAAGCCCTCTCCAACACCATATGATGAGAGTGTGTTACTTCGAAAGAATCGAAGAATTTCTAGAGATCAATTGAAATATTCTCAGATTATTGGCTCGCTTATGTACTTAGCCAGTGCTACAAGACCTGACATCTCTTTTGTTGTTAGCAAACTGAGTCGGTTTGTCTCAAAACCAGGAGATGTGCATTGGAAAGCTCTAGAGAGAGTTTTGCGTTATTTGAAAGGCACTGCGAATTATGGAATTCACTACACCGGGCGCCCAAAGGTGCTTGAAGGGTATAATAACTCAAACTGGATCTCAGATGCTGATGAGATAAAGGCCACAAGCGGTTACGTATTCACTCATGGAGGTGGCGCTGTCTCTTGGAAGTCTTGCAAGCAGACCATCTTAACGAGGTCAACAATGGAAGCAGGATTCACAACACTAGATACAGCTACGGTCGAAGCAGATTGGCTTCGTCGGCTCTTGAATAACTTATCGGTTGTTGAGAAACCTGTACCGGGTATCCTTATGAACTGCGACAATCAAATTGTGATCACGAAAGTGAGCAGCTCAAAGGATAACATGAAGTCATTAAGACACGTTCAGAGAAGGTTAAAATCTGTCAGGAAAATGAAAAACTCCGGAGTTATTGCATTGGATTATATCCAAACGTCTAAAAATCTGGCAGATTCTTTTACTAAGGGTCTATCACGTAATGTGATAGATAATGCATCGAGGGAGATATGTATGAGACCCACAATATGAGTTGTTCACAGTGGTAACCTATTCTTTATGATCGGACATCTCGTGAATTAGATGTGGAAGACAAGTTGTTGGTCAACTGAGAGGAGAGTATCCTTACTATCAACAATACCACTCAATGAAGATGCAATACTCTTCTAATCTGCATGCCACGTTGATGTATATCTTAATGTGTTCTAAGTGGCTCATTTAAGTAGAGATGTTATCCTGCAGAACATCTTTTGAAGAACACACCTATATAAGTCTGATTGTCAAACGTCGCAATCTATGAGAGTAGGGTTCTCTCTAGTAAACTCATGAAAGGTTTCGGAGTATGACGCATAACCTCCACCCGCGGGGAAGACCCACGGTAGCCACGTATCGGTCAAGGCTTTATGTGAAGTTAGATTCGCAGAAAACTTGCAGTTCAAGGCCCAGTCCACTGTTCAAGTTGCTTACTACTGTAGCATAGAGTTTTAGGTGGAAGTTCAACTTAACAGTCTTCACTGCAGTACCGATATATAAAACAGTGTTTTGGAACTAAAGGCAAAATTCTATGTGCCTCTAGGATCTGGTGGGGATTGTTGGAATTTTATCTATTAATGGGCCAGCCCAATAACAATTTCAGAAATTCCTAATAAATTCTAGAGGCCCACTTAGCCCATTTATGCAAGGCAAGGGATACTATTAAAGTTCAGTCTCACATTGCTAGTTTAGAGGGAGTTGGACCTTTTTATAAGGGAGGTTCTTTTCCCATATGTATGAGCATGAGAATAAGAGGGACATCCACATGCGCTCCTCCTCCGCCGCCCGCCTCGCCTCGTCACGACACGCCGCGCCGCGGGTTGCGGGAATGAGCCGAGCCGCTTCGTCTCCCTTCGTTGCTTCACCTCCCGCCGCAGCCAGTTCGCGTCCTTCTCCTGTGCCTACATAAGAGAGGTCGCTCCTCTCCAGAGAGACACACCAGAAGCTCCTCTTCCTCTCGCCACAAAGTTTCAAGCACTGCGCTGCTGCTACATTCTTCCCCACCCCGTCTTGCGGCGTGCACCGCAGGTCGGGACAGTAGGCCTCCGGAACCACACCTTTTGAGTCATGTATGGGAGAAGGGTGATAAGATTTTTGGGGAGCGCTCCACGCGACTACTGGCTTCTTCATCACGGACTCCGACGACTACTTCCCCGACGACGACTTCTTCCCCGACATCGACTACCTCGGCGACGACATGGCTGGAGAGGATGTCGACCCCAAGTCCAGTGCTTCAGCCGCTGCTGTCCCGTACGTGTTCTTACTCTTTTTGTTAGATGTCATGACACAGTTCTTTGCTCTAGTTTCTGCCCTACATATGTTAGGTTCTACTTCATATATGCAACTTCATCTAGTGTCTGTTCTAGATGTGTTTAGTTCAAGTTCATATATGCAGATGCTTTTTACCTTCTCTCTGTCAGAACGCATGACTTGTTTTATCTCTACTATATTAGTCATGCTTTATCTAGTATTTCTATTAATAAAATCATTTGGTAATTACTCATATTTCCAACAGTTCATGGCAGAACTGTTTATCAATAAGAGTTGACTAAGACTTAGCAAAACGTTTGTCCATCATGCCATACGTGCTTGTGAGGTCGTGAGGCAGCCTAGCAGTATGAACACGCGCATTTCTCCCGGTGATTCTGATGGTGCAATGATCCGACCGGTCGGTAATGTTCTTGGCCCAAGATCGGCGACGGCGACACGGCTAGTCCCATCGCCTGTAGGAGGTTCAGAGCTCAGTGGCTGGGATCGACACGGCTTGTTCAATCGATCAGTTAAATCGAGGCGACGGGTAGATGGGACGGGGGCCGTGCTCCGCCGGGCAGGCGCACAAGCACAAACCTGTGGCGCCAGCCACGCATTCTCCCGCTTGCAAGCTAGTGGCAGCCAGCGTGCTAAGGTCTTGTACATTGGGAGATGCTTGGTGTTTAGAAAAATAAATTGAGTTTTTGTGAAGCACCGATGCTAATTTCTACACAAGAGACGCTTAGTTAAGCGTCTATTTTTTACAAATAAACACTGATGTTTAAGAAAATTCTGGTTTATTTTTTTAAACACCTCTTCTAAGCACCTCTCATTGTACAAGGCCTAAGCTCGAGATTTTGCTGAATGGACCGTTGCTGAATTTCCACTACCGGCGTTGCAAATTGCATGGAACGGAGTTGCTGCTTCGCTCGCACGGCGCCCGCAGCTTCCGCATGCATGCATGCATGCACTTGTCTGGTCATCGTCACGCTGTCTTGTACTCCACGGTCGCGAACGCGCTATGGTGATCACGCACGCAAGTTCATCCATGCGATCGATGGTGTGGTGTGGTTTCTTGTAGGTGAAGTACTAGAATGACTCGGACTGGAAAAGAGTTACTGCGGCCGGGCGCACCAAGTTGATTGATCGGTCGCGCGACGTCGCCTCCCCCTTTTTATCGTGGCGGTCGAGCTCGATGGATCGATGGATCGCTTTTCACCCGGCGCGAGAGCGAAACAAGTACCAAAAGGAGCCACTTTTTTTCGTACTAATAGATAAACAAAGTACTAGTACTAACAAACTCAAAGTTTATCTAGGTGGCACGCGCAAACTCAAGACCTAATTAAAGTACGTTAACTTAAGCACCACCCAGATCATTTGTAATCCAGTGGAGACAAGTATACCCTGTAAGTGCCGCATAAACTTTGCCTCCGGCGCCATCCATTGGTTACCCGATGAGATCGATGCGGTGGTGATTCGCTTTGCTTTGCCCGGCGCGCGCACCGCAGACCGCACCATGCATGCGGCCATGTCCATGCCGGCCTGCTCCCCGGCCCGGCGCCGACTCAACGAGAGCAATCCACCGCACCGTACGTACGGGTCCCGGCGCGCACTACACACTGATCCACTGGCAAGGCGCGCGGCCGTGTAGGTCCCTCGATCGGCTAGGAAGGGAGGCGCCGAGCCCAGCTCGTGCGCGTGCGTCGGGCGCCTGTCCCGATGGCTGTCGCGGGCGCGACCGCGACGTTGGCGCACGCACGCGCCACGTCCATCCGTCGCCGTCCATGTCCATCTCAAGATGGCAACAGGGACGAAACTCATCGGAGTTTGCCTTTTCAAACCCATCCCCACGAGACAATCGTAAACCCGTCCCCGTCCTCGTCACCGTGTGCGGTGCTAGTTTTTTGCCCGTCCCTTAAACCCATCGGGTTTCGGGGAACCCACGGGGAATCCACAATAAAATTAAAATATTTAAACAAACATAGTGGCGATAAAGAATAACATTTCAGCAGCAAAATAAGCACATTTCAGCAGCATAGCTTGAGTAACTTTCAATAAAAAACAATAGTAGATGGCTCAACAACTATATAAGTTCTGAAATAGAACTAATAGTTCACAAATCACTTCATAGTTGGAATCATCATGACATCTTTCACATCTCCAAGCCTCCAAACGACCATCTTCAAATCTTCCAATGCCAAATCAAAGTGCCAAGTACTAGGAAAGATCAAAACTCGCTCAAGCTAAAGTTAAACATGAGAAAAATATGCAGATTAGTATATGAAATTTGCAAGTACCTACACTTCACATGCATTCCCTCTTGAGTGTCTTGAAGACAAGTCCAAAAACTTTGTCCTTATTCATTGTCAGCATCTATGAGAATCAAATAAGTAGTACTCCCTCCATTCCAAAATATAGTGCGCCCGCGTTTCCCGAGGTTTAACTTTGACCATAAATTTAACCAACGAGACCAACTGCAGCAGGAGAAAAAAATTATATAATTGAAAACTTCTTTCGAATACGAATTCACTGATATAATTTATTGTGGGTTCCTCTATCCACAATGTATCAGTGAATTCGTATTCGAAAGAAGTTTTCAATTATATAATTTTTTCTCCCGCGTAGTTGGTCTCGTTGGTTAAACTTTTGGTCAAAGTTGGACCTCGGGAAGCGCGAGCGCACTATATTTTGGAATGGAGGGAGTAACGAACACCTTATGAAATATTGCAGCAAGATAATGATAAACTTTATGATGATATGTAAAGAAAGACACACCTTTATATTTGTTTCTTATCCAATCTTGTGAACACATCAAGGCTTCTAAGATTACGGGGGCAAGATGACTACGGTGATAAAAAAAATGTAATTTCGCGGGTATTGCCGGGTTTCGGATTCGGGGACTACCGAAACGGGTATAAACCCACGAAACTGTCGGGTTGTATAATGTGCCCAACAACAGCCCGCGAGGATAAAAAGATGCCCATTCCCGTCCCTTAATAGGGTAAAAACCCACGGGGACGCGGGTTTCGGGGCCCCATTGCCATCTTGATGTCCATCTACATCTACGCTACGGTGGCGTGCCCGCGCCTGCCTAGCTTATCCCGTTGTCGTGGTACTACTAACGCGCATGGATCGACAATGGATGATGGATGGACACTGGCCCGGACGGGCCCCGGTGAGTTGCATGCGCCGGGGCATGGAATCACGCATGCAACCAGCCGGTCTGGCTAGGGGCTGGTGGTCGGGGAATTATGCCGTCGGACTCGTATCGAGGTGGATGCCGGTGCCGGGTGCGGCTGGCCCCCAGCCCCAGCCGTGTGGCCGTGGTCGAGGTTTTTGTTTTGGCGTGGTCGAGGGTTTTGCTCATTGGCAATTCGAGCGCACAACGGTCGGGACAGTTTAATTTCAGGTTTTTTGGTTTGTGACTAAGATTGCCACATTTAAGATTAGGCAAGTTTAAAATCTGATCAAATATAAAAAACCCTGAGACGGGTTGTGTGAAAATTAATGGCGGCGAGGTCGGTGGAGGTTGCCGGTGAAGTTCGCGGAGAAGGTGGCGGCGTCCGGCGAGAGAGAAGGCGGCGGAGGAGAGCACCGGCGAGCAGGCGCACGGCGGCGGGCGCGTCTCGGGCGGCGGCGGCTTGGGCCCGGGCGGGCCGGATCTGGGCGCCGCGGGCCGCGGTGGTGAGGGAGCTGGCTGGGGACGCGTGGAGGCGCGCGATTGGAAGAGAGCGGCGGCGGGGGTGATGTGGCATCTCCTCATTGGCCGGAGTGAGGTGGTCGGGCGGGGTGGACATGTCCGGCCGGTGAGGACGCGTCCGGCGGCGTGCGGGGAGGAATTTTAGGGTTTGGACTGCGGGATTTTCGGAGGGAGACACATATTTATAGGTAGAGGGAGCTAGGAGAGTCCAAATGAGGTGCGGTTTTCGGCCACGCGATCGTGATCGAACGATCTAGATGATGGAAAGGCTTAGGTGGGTTTTGGGCCACTTTGAAAGGGTGTTGGGCTGCAACACACACGAGGCCTTTTCGGTCCCTCGGTTAACCGTTGGAGTATCAAACGAAGTCCAAATGATACGAAACTTGACAGGCGGTCTACCGGTAGTAAACCAAGGCCGCTTGGCAAGTCTCGGTCCAATCCGGATATGTTTAATTCCCACGCACGAGAAGAAGGTAGAAATGACCACCGGAGGAGAACGGAGCGCCGGATTGCAAAACGGACAACGGGAAGAAATGCTCGGATGCATGAGACAAACATATATGCAAATGAAATGCACATGATGACATGATATGCAAAGCATGACACGCAAGCAATGACAAGGCAACAACAGCGAATAACTAGAGGACACCTGGCATATCGGTCTCGGGGCGTTACAACACTCCACCACTACGAGAGGATCTCGTCCCGAGATCTAGAATGGCACCGGAGGGACAACGGAAGAGAAAGAGAAGATGTAAGACTAAGTTGCTTCTTTGACAAACGAGTGAAACCAAAGAACCTTGAAAAGGTTACACAAATTCGAGAAAAGAATACAACGAAGGTGAACAAGGTCGAAAACACTCCGTTAGAAAAGAGGGACAAAGAACATTGCGAAAACCTTGAGGTTGAAGGGAAGATATATATTGAAAACACGCCGGTTAAGGAAGGGGATCAAGGAAGACCAAATTCGAACAGCACTCCGGTTAAAAAGAGATGAAAGACTAGATAGGAAGAAAAGAGCTTGAGCAGAGGACACGACACTCCGGTTAAATGGATAAGCACGAAAAGAACATGATCTTTGACAAACGAGATGATGGGTTGAAAAGAGCAACATCACAATGCCTCCGGAACGAAAGAATAGAATATAGATAATTGAAATAAAAGAATGGAGAAGCAAATGCCAACTTCTGTCACAAAAAGAGTTTGAGAAGGCATCCTTAGGAGAAGGGTCGAACGGAGTTGTTGGAACACCAACAACGAAAAGAATAATCTTGATATGGTCTTATGGCATACATCTCAAATTATGAGCTGACAACCTGCCACTCACGGGAAGAAGAATTGGATTGATATGAACAAGGAGACGAGAAAGCTTATTCACCGGAAGGATAAAAGAAGAACTTGGGTCATTTATAAGCACCATAAATAGCAACAATCCTTAGGGAAAGCTTTAGGTGAAACATGACACCAGATAACTCCAACGAAGAGGTTGGTGGATTTGGAATACCTCATTCTTAACAACATGTGAATCATGAACTCAAATTATCAAGAATGATGTAAAACCACCTCCAAAGATACAGTAGAAAGAAATTGTACTCCGGTTAGCAAGATGAAGAAAACTTGAGCTCCTCGGAAAAGAATCTTGATGAACACTTCGAGAAGGAATTAATTCTTGATGAACCGTCATGTAAAACCTTCGTGAAGAACTCCGGTAAAACAAGAGGAATGATCAATCGAAAAGAAAGGCCTTGCAATGATTAGATGAAGCTTTGCGACGAGATAAAGTGGAAACTTGGAACTCCGGAAGGAAAGACAAAGCATCTCAAACCAAGAATGTGGTATGATGAACCACTCCAGAATAAAGAATTAATCCCTTGTATGAAACAATAATAAGGATTACGTTATGCGTATCCTTCATCAATTTAGATAGATGACAAGCAACGGATTTGACATACTACTTATCCTCGTAGAAAGATTAAGATAGATGTAGCGCAAACTTGAGAAAGTCTTCAACGATCCACCGGTAGAATTTTAAAAGCATGAATGCATTGATATGATAACAAGGTAAGAAGAATCTTGAACGAACTACCGTAAGAACTGAAAAAGAACGGATAAAAGATAACAAATCACCGGGAAGATTTTGCAAATGTACGATGATGCTCGAGAGAATCTAGATACATGAGAACGAAGGGATCACGAACTGATTAGAGATCACTTGAACGAAGCACCGATAAGATTTGGAGAACCATAGCTGAAAGCTGAGAATGAATAAATTCTGAGATGATGGGCTCCGGAGAAACAAACTGAAAAGAATCTTGAATTGCTCCGGATGGGTGAAAAGAATTCTCATGATCAAAACAATTACGAGAGGATGGCAACAAGCTAGAATCACGAATCTTGAAGAGAATGGAGGAAGATTAAAGAGAAACTCTTCTTCGGTCTTCAAAAGATGAGAATGACAACGAGAAACACCACCAAGAATTATTGAGGCACCGGAATAAAGAAGAATATAAAGTTGAATCAATAATGAAATGAATTTGAGAGATCTTGGAGAAAGACATTTAACTGATGATAAATCATACTTACGTCAAACTTCGAAAGGAAATTTTGAGGATAGCTCCAGGAAAATAGGAAGAGTCAGGTAAGATCCTGGGAAAAGACATGTGGGTTAGGGCCCACTCAAAGAAACACCGTTGAATGATTTAAAAGAGAGGATGCACCGGTTGAGAAGGCATTTGAAACACAGAAAAGAATATGATCGACACCGAAAGCTTGAATTGGATCCACCGGAAAAGAATGGAGAATATTGAACTAGTAGATCATCTTCATGAGAACCACCGGGTAAGAACATGAAGGAAATATAATGGAGGGACTTCCATCAACAAAAATTGATAGTTGATTAAGAAATTCGAGTCCTCGAAGAAAAAGGGTGGGAGGGCGGGAAAACAAAGGCAGCTTGGGACGAATGAAATGAACACCGTTGAGAAGAACTGATACTTGATCTTGCGGTTGTTGAAATGATCGGATCCACTTGAAGAGAAACACACCAGTGAAAAAGGATTGACATGACAATCTCAATAAACGAGAAGGATTAGTATTCACATAGGAATATGAGAACATCACTTGGAAAAGGTATGGAATCAACATTTGACTTCGAAGCAACTCGAATACCACAACTCAAAACAAAAAAAGGATTGGCTAGCAGAATAAGCCGGAACAAACATATGATAGAGATTCCGTCCGAAGTTTTCATGGTGGGGCCTACACGGGCTCGATCGTACATCACCATCATGTACAAGGCAGTGCACATGACATACGAAGCATCCCCGAGTCGGCATAGCCAAGGACTCTTTAAGACACAACGACACCACTGTAAAACCGACCGTGGATAGGCGGACCACTAGACGTCGAGCCCCAATTTCATATCATGCATCTGTCGGAAAGATATCCTAAGAGCTACTTGATTTCCCACCTATGAAACTCCCGAACCTTTCCGGTTATGCAATCAGGTGTTGGGGATACAGGGGAAGCATAATATCTCACCCAATTCTAGCAAATCCTACATCCAGCTGTATCCATCCTTCAACACATAACCAAGAAACCTTCGGAAATCATCTACCTCAACCTTCGAAAAGCATCCGTTATACAAGTTATGGCGATACTCCTGAACTCCCGCCCCAGTACTGGGTGGCGTCGAGGTTATCTCACCAACGAACTGCATAAAAGAGATTTTCGATGTCGGCGTACTAAACTCAGGTATTCCAGAATTGCAACGATAAAATTATGACGACAACACCTCAGAGCTCAACTCCCCGGGACACTTCCACAAAACCCCTGACAGGAGGCACCAAGACAATGTTCTCATCATAAAACCATCGGAACAATTCCAAGATACCCGCGTGATCCTAATTTTTTTTAATGAAATTTGGGAAGAGAAGAGTCAAAACTCTACGTCAGGATGCCTTACCAGAGTGATGAGGAGACTGGGAAGTAAAAAGAATTCCTAAACTCTCCGATGTATAATTCCTAAATGACTCAAAACATTTTTTAGACACAACTCGGCCGCTAAAAACGATCAAGCAATGGGGCTCCTAAGGTCGGGGAAGTCTCTGATACCAACTTGTAACACCCTCGATGCGGCTATATCTCCCACATGTCGAAGCACGACTTAGAAGCATAACCGCATTGAAAGCAATGTCGCAAGTGAGGTAATCTTCGCAAACAACCCATGTAATACATAAGGGAAAAAGAGATACATAGTTGGCTTACAATCGCCACTTCACACAATACATAAATAAAGCATTACATCATCCAGATACAAACAAGGTCCGACTACGGAACCAAAATAAAAGAAGAACCCCAAAAGCGACAAAGGTCCCCGGTCGACCCCAACTGGGCTCCACTACTGATCGACTAGAACGAAACAACACAAAGGACAAGATCTTCAATGAGCTCCTCCTGAGCTTGGTTGTGTCATCTGCACGGACTCAACGGCACCTGCAAACTGGTTTTGGAAGTATCTGTGAGCCATGGGGACTCAGCAATCTCGCACCCTCGCGATCAAGATTATTTAAGCTTATGGGTAAGGTAAAGGTAATATGTGGAGCTGCAGCAAGCGACTAGCATATATGGTGGCTAACCTGTTCGCAAAAGAGAGCGAGAAGAGACGGCAAAGCAACGATTGAGAAACTATGATCAAGAAGTGATCCTAGAACAACCTACGTCAAACATAACTCCAACACCGTGTTCACTTCCCGGACTCCGCCGGAAAGAGACCATCACGGTAACACATGCTGTTGATTCATTTTAATTAAGGTCAACTTCAGGTTTTCTACAACCGGACATTAACAAATTCCCATCTGCCCATAACCGCGGGCACGGCTTTCGAAAGTTCAAATCCCTGCAGGGGTGTCCCAACTTAGCCCATGACAAGCTCTCACGGTCAACGAAGGAATAGACCTCCTCCCGAGACATTCCGATCAGACACGGTATCCCGGTACAACAAGACATCCTCGACAATGGTAAAACAAGACCAGCAAGACCGCCCGATGCGCCGACATCCTGATGGGAGCTGCACATATCTCGTTCTCAGGGCAACACCGGATGAACACTACGTACAGCTAAAACCAGCCCTCAAGTTTCCCCGAGGTGGCGCCGCAAGTGGCTCTAGTTTGGACCAACACTTAGACAAGCACTGGCCCGGGGGGGGGGTTAAAATAAAGATGACCCTCGGGATGCGCGACTCCCAAGGGAAAAAGGCTAGGTGGCAAATGGTAAAACCAAGGTTGGGCCTTCCTGGAGGAGTTTTATTCAAAGCGAACTGTCAAGGGGTTCCCATTATAACCCAACCGCGTAAGGAACGCAAAATCCGGGAACATAACACCGATATGACGGAAACTAGGGCGGCAAGAGTGGAACAAAACACCAGGCATAAGGCCTAGCCTTCCACCCTTTACCAAGTATATAGATGCATTAATTAAATAAGATATATCGTGATATCCCAACAAAATATCCATGTTCCAACATGGAACAAGCTTCAAACTCCACCTGCAACTAACAATGCTATAAGAGGGGCTGAGCAAAGCGGTAACATAGCCAAACAACGGTTTGCTAGGACAAGGTGGGTTAGAGGCTTGGTTCAACAATATGGGAGGCATGATAAGCAAGTGGTAGGTATCGCAGCATAGGCATAGAAAAAGAGCGAGCAACTGAGCAAGCAAAGATAGAAGTGATTCCGAGGGTATGATCATCTTGCCTGAAATCCCGCAAGGAAGAAGAACGAGTCCATGAAGAAGACAAACGGAACGTAGACGAACGGGTATTCACAAACGCGACGTTATCGGAACCAACCCGAAGAGCTAACACCGGAAAAGAAGCACACAACATAGTAAACAACCAACACATGAACATGGTATGATATGCGGGATGCAGTATGTGATGCATATGCATGATTTGCAAGGGAATGAATGAACCTGGCCTCTACTTAGAAATCCAAGTGTGCCACTAGAAAGTTGAGATGAAATCGCTTGAAAACGATATAAAGATCACCAGAATCGGAGTTACGGTTTGGAAATGGCAAGCAATTCAAATATGACACCGGTCTGCGATTTACAGCAAGTAGCCATCTAAATGCAATGAGATGAACATGCTACAGCACCCAAACATGGCAACAAAATACATGGCAGGGATGCATTCAAGATGTTTAACGAAAGTCTAGCACTGAGCTACGACCAATTCATCCATTAACAGGTTCAAACAAGCATGGCAAAAATGCATATGGTAAACAGATCTCAGACTTAGTAAAATTAACACTTGTCTGGAATTTCAGATCAGATAGCACTCTTCGGAGCATCAAAACTATATGCTACAGGACCTGAACATGGCAAAGTAAAGCATGAAATGGAGCTACTCAAAGAGCTTAACAAAAGTCCCTTAGTGACCTTGAGCCAAAAGGGATCAGAAAATACAATTGCAAGCATGTGAACATGGCAAAAACATAATCAGTTCTCAGACTTAGTGAAAACTGGCACACGTTGAAATAAAACTCAAGTAGGCATGTTTACGAGCTCGATACACTCACTACGGTGCAAGACATCAAAAGCTAATCATACATCTATCAAGAACACATAAAATGCAAGCTAGACATGACAAGAACAATAGCATAGCATGCACGAGTCAACTACAACACCATCGGCAAAATTGCAAACAAGTTGACAATCTGCCCAGATTCACAAAGTAGCAAAAGTAGAGCTCGATTGACTCAAGATAGGGTGCTCCATAATCGCAAACAAAGACAGGGATGGATAGAGCACTACAAGATAAACAAAACATCCTTACTGATCATCCTTAAAAGAGGCACGGATCACTAGGAAACAACATGAACATATGACAACATGAGATAAACAGCTCAAGGACTTAGTGAAATTGCTAAGTCCCTGAAATCAGAATTACCAAGTGCACCACTTTGCAAGCTTGTGCTAGTCACCACACACATCACAAAAATACATGGGTTGCACCTCTGGAAAGATGACAAAACTCTTAACAAAACATATGTAGAACTCATGGGCATATCATGCACACATTAATCATGGCAAAAATGACTAAAAGCTAAATGGAGTAGCAGATCTGACAATAATCTCAAGTAGCACTCTTCCAACAGCATTTCGGGCATCAAGATGAACTCAAATGAAAATGATGCAATGGAATGAAATGATGTACTCTCTGAGATGAACATTTTGATATGCTATATGCATGAATCGGAGCTACGGATGCAAAGATACGACATGATGAACATGAGCACTTGGATCTGGGAATCTCGGGGACTTGGTAGAATTTCATCGAGCGTCAAATAGTTATGAGTCGCACGGGCGGGATTTAGTCGGGCTGCTCACCACTGGGCCGAGCCCAAAACGAAGAAGAAGCGAGGCAGGCCTAGCGAGGCCGACGCGTTGGGCCAAAGACGGGGCCCGCGAAGAGGTCAACGGGGACGCGTGGATCGGGCTCCTCCCGATCGAGCGAGGCGGCGGCCACTCCGGTGCTCCGGCGACGGCGAGCGGCGCCGAACGAAGGGCGTCGGAGGGCGAGGGATCTGGCGGTGTCGGCTCTGTTCCCGGGCGAAACCGACGACGGGAGGCGAGGCCGGCGTCGAGAGAGCTCCGCTCCGGCGAATCCCCATGGCGGCGAGGTCGGTGGAGGTCGCCGGCGAAGTTCGCGGCGAAGGTGGCGGCGTCCGGCGAGAGAGAAGGCGGCGGAGGAGAGCATCGGCGAGCAGGCGCACGGTGGCGGGCGCGTCTCGGGCGGCGGCGGCTTGGGCCCGGGCGGGCCGGATCTGGGCGCAGGCCGCGGTGGTGAGGGAGCTGGCCGCGGTGGTGAGGGAGCTGGCTGGGGACGCGTGGAGGCGCGCGATTGGAAGAGAGCGGCGGCGGGGGTGATGTGGCATCTCCTCATTGGCCGGAGTGAGGTGGCCAGGCGGGGTGGACATGTCCGGCCGGTGAGGACGCGTCCGGCGGCGCGCGGTGAGGAATTTTAGGGTTTGGACTGCGGGATTTTCGGAGGGAGACACATATTTATAGGTAGAGGGAGCTAGGAGAGTCCAAATGAGGTGCAGTTTTCGGCCACGCGATCGTGATCGAACGATCTAGATGATGGAGAAGGCTTAGGTGAGTTTTGGGCCACTTTGAAAGGGTGTTGGGCTGCAACACACACGAGGCCTTTTTGGTCCCTCGGTTAACCGTTGGAGTATCAAACGAAGTCCAAATGATACGAAACTTGACAGGCGGTCTACCGGTAGTAAACCAAGGCCGTTTGGCAAGTCTCGGTCCAATCCGGAAATGTTTAATTCCCACGCACGAGAAGAAGGTAGAAAGAACGGAGCGCCGGATTACAAAACAGACAACGGGAAGAAATTCTCGGATACATGAGACAAACATGTATGCAAATGAAATGCACATGATGACATGATATGCAAAGCATGGCACGCAAGCAATGACAAGGCAACAACAGCGAATAACTAGAGGACACCTGTCACATCAGTCTCGGGGCGTTACACTTATGCTTGCCAACTTGTGGCTTTTCTTTTATTCAACTAACCTAAGGCAAACTTAGCAAAAAATATGTGCCAAAGTATGGCAATGCAAGGGCTAGAACCAAACAACCCCTTCGTCTTCTATGATCTCCTTCGGGTCTCTGATTTTTCTCAGGTTGGTAGACAGCTAGGCGTCAAGTGGGGAAGTGTCCTATTACATTTATTTTTGAGAGGGCCTATAGTTTTATAAAAGGCAGATGATAAATAATAGGAAATTCAGACAAACTCTCACCACGGCCTTGTAAAAAAACCTACATTGCCGTGCTCGTGCTCCACACGTAGCTTCTTTGCCGCCACCACGAGCTCTCTGCGCCACCACCGATCATTGTCGCACCATAATCGCCAAGATCCGTGGGCTGTTGTCGCAACACTATTGCCGAGAAAATATCTCGGGGGAGAGATAGCATTTGACTGGGGTGGGGAGTGGGGAAGTGGGTAGGGAAAATTATACACAAGCCGCGAGAGGGGTGAGTGGGTGAGATGCAGAATGACACTACCGTTCGCTCAATTCAGCCTCAGAGGGAACGATTCTGAGATGACGACGTGGCACTAGTCATGGTGATGAGATCCGTGCAGAGCATCTAGCAGTTGTCGACGTGTTCGCTCAGAATTGTTAAAAAATTGACGCCAGTTCTATAAAATTTACCAAATGAAATACATCCTAATCATAATGACACGATACCTACGAAACGTTCCAATGAAGGATGCGCCCGAGGACGAGCCGACACCATCCTCGCCGGTGCATCGCACCATGATCATCCCCGTGCCCATAAGATGGACATGGTGAGGGAGTAGCAGTTCCGGAAGGCGCAGGCCGACGCCGCCTACAATCTTCAGCTCCTCCAGGAACACCAGTGGGCGGATGAGCAGCTCAACGTCGGCAGGGAGATCGCACCGAACGCAGACGTGGCGGAGCAGGCGGCGTTGCTCGAATCCTACCGCTCCGCCTGCGAGATCCGCCTCACCCGTTGGCGATACCACCAGCATCAGGCGGAACTGGTGGCCGCCTACAAGGAGTTCGATGAGGCGGCGGATGAGGTGTGGGGCAAGACCGACGAGGAGGAGGACAATACCGGCTCCGCCGAGGCCACGGCCTGCCGCCACGACCACGAAGTCGACATGTCTGCCGGCGCCGCCGGCAGCGATGAAGAGTAGTGCACGGCAGGTCGCCGCCGTTCGGGTCCCAAGAAGGCTACCGCTGCTCCCCTTTGGTTGAAGCCAAGTTTGGTGGGCTGAACAACGTTGACTGATTAGACGCTTGGCGGCAACGTGAAGACGGGCAGTTTCACTTCCTGAGGCTCCGAAGGTGAAGGTTACGAAGGCAGTGCTGAAGAGCGCCGAGACGAAATTGGAGGAGACGAAGGTTCAACTCTCGGGGCTCATGACAGGACATGGGGAACGAGCGCCGGTGATCATTTAGTTTAAATATATAATAAAAGTATGTTCGAAATTATACCTTCAGAGTCGGACGAGCTCCGCTTTTAATTGAAGTATGTCCGAAATGTAATAAATTTCATCGTGATTATATGAAATCCGTCGTGTTTATATGAAAATCCGCTCACTTTGTACAAATTTTGTCTGGTTGATTTAAAATATTATTAAAATATATGCGGA
This sequence comes from Triticum aestivum, assembly GCF_018294505.1. Lineage (NCBI taxonomy): Eukaryota > Viridiplantae > Streptophyta > Magnoliopsida > Poales > Poaceae > Triticum > Triticum aestivum. The sequence continues at coordinate 565,291,737 of NC_057809.1, read as the reverse complement.
TAGCGTTGGATGACGATATTCGACGTGAGTCCGCCGACGGATACCGGACGAACCTAACCCGATTATTCCGACAGGCCGCCGTGTCAGCGACGCAGGCAATCCATCACTCGCCGTCCCGACCCGACACGCAAGCTCCCGAGGCCGGGTTCCGTAGCACAGGACGCCGTACGTACAGGCTCCGGCGCACGGGTCGCCACACACCGCCGGCTTAATCTTCTAATCTAATCTCCTCCCGGTCCCGGCCCGCTCGAGCCAAGCAGAGGCAGTCCTATAAAAACCACCGCGAGTGCCGCGAAGCACACCGCACCACACCCACACACGCACACCTCTCGCTCGGCTCTTTGGCTCTAGCTAGCTCTGCTATCGAGCAGTAACTTCGCGGCAGCAGCGGCGCCGGCAGCGAGGGCGAGAGCTCGGCTGCAGTTGGGCCACCGGCGAGGGAGCTGCCATCGTCATGCAAGGGGACCAGGCGGAGAAGAAGGGGAAGGTGAAGAAGGGGTGGCTGGCGGTGCGGGTCGGCCAGGCGGAGCAGCAAGGCGACGGGTTCCGACGGTTCGTCATCCCCATCGCCTACCTCTACCACCCGCTCTTCCAGAGCCTGCTGGAGGCGGCCCGGGACACGTATGGCTACAACTCGGCCGGCCCGCTCCGGCTGCCCTGCTCCGTCGATGAGTTCCTCCGCCTGCGCGCGCTCGTCGACCGGGAGACGGCGCACTCATCCTCGCACCGCGTGCACGTGCACGCCGGCGGCCACCAGCAGCACGGCTACTCCTTCGCCCCGTGCACCCGCGCCAGACTCACCTCCTGATCGATCATCCATCTTCGAGCTCCGGCCGGCCGGCTATCGTCTGCTGAGCACCGGTGTCCATCTGCCTGCCGGAGACGACACACATGTACACGTACGTACGTACATAGCGAAGGGGAGAGTCGGAGAGATTCCAGATACGGAGACGCATCACGCATGAGAGGCAGCAGTAGGTGATTAGTCAGTTACCGGCGAGAGCTGGTATAGCACAGGCCAAAGATTGGATTGGCCCTTTTTGTGTTGATTGGTATCAGCTGGTCGTCTGATGAAACCAGTAGGCTTTTAGAATTTATTTTTCTATAGGATTAACATGATTTATGCTAACTAGTGAGCTAACAAGCCTGGCGTGCTTGTCAGATGTTTAAGCTATATGTGTTGGGATCCAGATGTTTTGGTCAGAGACAGGTGCTTTCCGCTTGCCGTCCAGATTTGTAACTTTACTTTGGTCATCTGTTGGGTGGTGTTGCAAGCTACAGTGGCAATGAAAAAAAATGTTTGTTCAGTTTGTAATGGTAATTGGTGTCATTGGTTGTGATTAATAGAAAAGGCAGAGGTCTTGCATCTGACTCCACAGGAAACATAGCCCGCTCCTAACTCTAGCCGCCCCCGCCTCTAATCTCCTCGCCGCTGCCGGGGATGATGGCGGCGGCGAGGCCTTCCTCCGTGGCGTTTCTAGGGCTTGGCCGCGGCGGAGTCTCGCGTGGGTGCTCCGGCCTGTTCTCGCGTTGCAGTCCCTACCATAGCGGCGAGAAGTTCTGGTGGGGGTGGCTCGGTCCGGTTGCATGTCTCGGTGTTCCTCCGACCGCGGTAGTCGTCATTCCTAGGAGCATCTCCAACAGTCGCATCAAACAAGCGTCACGCCGGAAAAATTTTCATTTCAGCGCGCGCAACCGGTATAGTGGCTCCAGCGGGCCCGTAAAAACCGCGCGCGCGACATATCTAGTTTGGCGCGCGGGCCGAAACTCCATCGCGCGCCGCTTATTAGCTGCACCCGCTCCCGCGCGCTGGCTCGCAACTCACCCCTCTCCAGCCGCGGCGCCACCGTCGCCCGCGTCACTCGGCGACCGTTCTGGCGCTTCCCCAGCCTATCCCCGCGCCGCGGCGGCTTCCTCCGCCCCCCTCTAGTCACTGCCGCCCCTCGCGCGCGTCCGTCCTCCGACGAACAGCGCCCGGGCACTCGCTGCCGCTCGGCGCCCGCGAGGTGTTCGACAAAACGCCTGCAAGGTATGTATTGCTCAAACTTCATGAATTTGGTGCATGTTGATTGTAGTTTTTATAGCATAGTATTGAATATTGTAGATGAGTTCGTCGTATGATTCTTCCGAAGAAGAATTTGATATGAAAGAGGAGGAGGACCTTGCAATGATCCTAGCTATGCACATCAATAAAAAACAAAAGCACGGTGGTTCGGTTATGGGTCGGTAGAAAATTTGAAGGTATAGGATCGATGCCCACAACAGATTGATTAGACATTATTTTGCGGAGGATCCCACATACCCCGAGTCATATTTTCGTCGCCGGTTTAGGATGAGCACCGAGTTGCTCACGCGCATTGCAGAGAAATTAGCCCGTTTTGTTGCCTCCTATCATGCCATTCGATGTCCCGCAGCGCATGATGATCTTCAGAAGGATCTCATTGAGGAGTGGTGGGCATGGAATGGACGACAAAGAGCATCATGATTTGTGCGTTCGTTATTGTATTGTTGAACTATTTGTTGTGTTTATTGCACTATTTGTTGTATTGAACGATAAACTGTTTGTTTGAGTTGTAATAACGAAATTGAACTATTTATTTTTGATTTATTTTGTTTGTGTTTGATCTTTTTGCTTCTGTTTTGGAATGCATATGTTGTTTGTACGAGAGTCGCGCGCGCGCTGCATTTTAGCGAGACTGCTGAAGCCAGTGCTGCCCGCCGCGCCAAACCAGACGATGAGTGCGCGTCAAAGTAGTTTTTAGCGCGCGGCGCGTTCGGCGGCTGTTGGAGATGCTCTAATAGCTCCTCTTCCTGGTCGAGAGGAAGTAATAATATTCTTTCTTCTCCTACTATACTGTTAAGTTGATAATATCCAGTGTTAGAGTCCCCTTATTTAATTTCTTTCTCCTTACATCTTTGCAACCATTTTAACTCTTCCGATTTCAAAAATCTATTTCATTTATCCCTAAGCTCTTTCTGCTTGAGCCTAGCGTCAACAATGATTCCAAAAAGTTCAAAGTGTTTATTATAGCATCAAGCATGTACCAAGCAGTACCATTTTTATCCCACCATCTTAATTTTCTCCTAAGCATTCTCAATTTCTACTGCCAAATCACAATGTTGGACCAGAATATCTAGCATTCCAAGGTTTAAATCCTCTATTAGTGCACAAGAATTATCATATCTAATTAGAGCGGGTTTATGATTTGTTCTCCAGTATCCAGTATTAAAGAGGTATGATCATATATCCCTCTTTCAATGAAGTAACCATTGACAAAGAGTATTTCTCTTCCCAATCTGAGCAAATTAAAATTATGTTCAATTTCTCAAAGGTTGGATCATCTAAATTATTACCCAGGTATAATTCTAGTCGGCCATGGTAACTCTCCAGGTCTAGCATGCTCAATTATAGCATTAAAAACAAAACTCCAGTGACCATGTGTGTTCAGCTTATTCTTCTCAGAGCTCTTCCTAATAATATTGAAATCACCCGTATCATACAACGTAAAGTATTTCTCTGGTATATTCTAGAGAGTTCAACTAGAAATTCAATTTTCTCTCGGGTTGAGCAGCTCCATACATAGTAATTAAATTCCAAATCAGATGCGAACCAATCTGTGATTGAGATGGTTAGGTGGACCGTGGTATCCCCAGCTCACCAGGGTTCAAATCCCGGTGCTCGCATTTATCCTGGATTTATTTCAGGATTTTCGGCAATACGCTTTCAGTGGAAGGAGACGTTCCCGTCGACTATGAGGCGTCTACGGTGACTTCGTAAAATCTCATGATTGTAGCGACCCGACCTCAAACGGTCAATTCTCTGTGCTTCAGTGTCATCTTTATATCGGTAATGCTGACACACACAGTACTTTGAAGGATTTATAACAGAGTAGCAATCACACATTTATTACATCGAATGTCTCAAAAGAGAACTTATTACAATTAATATGGCTTAAGGCCATCTAATACGATAACAACGGAAGGCTTGGAAGATAAAGTGAGTCCATCAACTCCAACGACATAGCAGAGCTGCACGGCAACGACCTAACGAACCTTACTCCTTGTCTGAAAAGTTTACAACATAATACGTTGCAACCTAAAAATGGGTCAACATATGGAATATGCTGGCAGTGTAACACAATAGAGCAAGAACAGAATAATACTATCACTACATGCATATTTGGCTGGTGGAAAGCTCTATGGTTAAAGTTTTGCGAAAAGCCAATTTTTTCCTACAACAAAGGAATAGATTTTATTTAACTATCATGGTAGTTGAAACATCATTGAGAAGGTTCCTTCAACTCAATCCCAATTAAAAGTAATTATCAACCCAACAATATTAATTTTAGAGTGATGAGATACATATGATAATCCAAGTACTAGATACTCAAGATTGTCCATAACCCGGGACACGGCTAACCATGATTGGTTTATACACTCTGCAGAGGTTTGCGCACTTTCCCTCACAAGACTCGATCTCCTCCGTTGGATTTCTCGCACTACATGATGTTTAAGAAACAGATGACCGAGACACAGTTTTTCAGAAGCATTAACTCTCTACTCCGGATAGACTATACCACCTACAACCCAACTACCTGCTAGTCTACCTCTTCAAGAGTTTCACGCAACTTACTCAACTATGTTAGAGCCCATAATAGCATGTGGCTGCACACGGAAGTTTCTAGCATGAAATATCTCAGTTCCCTTTGAGCCTGGGTGGCGGACCTTAGGATTATCACACGGGTACTCCGGGATATCCTAGGACAACACTGGCTTCTTCAGGTGCCTGACAAACAATCCACCCAGATATGTATTAAAGTTGCCACCTCAAGTTGAACCATTAATTAGTAATCTCACATCTGCCATGGTGTAACGCCCTCGATGCGGCTATATCTCTCACGTGTCGAAGCACGACTTAGAGGCATAACCGCATTGAAAGCAATGTCGCAAGTGAGGTAATCTTCACACAACCCATGTAATACATAAGGGAAAGAGATACATAGTTGGCTTACAATCGCCACTTCACACAATACATGAATAAAGCATTACAACATCCAAATACAATCAAGGTCCGACTACAGAACCAAAATAAAAGAAGAACCCCAAAAGCGACAAGGTCCCCGATCAACCCCAACTGGGCTCCACTACTGATCAACTAGAACGGAACGACACAAAGGACAATATCTTCATCGAGCTCCTTCCGAGCTTGGTTGTGTCACCTGCACAGTCTCATCGGCACCTGCAAGCTGGTTTTGGAAGTATCTGTGAGACACGGGGACTCAGCAATCTCGCACCCTCGCGATCAAGACTATTTAAGCTTATGGGTAAGGTAAAAGGTATGAGGTGGAGCTGCAGCAAGCGACTAGCATATATGGTGGCTAACATACGCAAATGAGAGTGAGAAGAGAAGGCAACGCACGTTCGAGAAAGTATGATCAAGAAGTGATCCTAGAACAACCTACGTCAAGCATAACTCCAACACCGTGTTCACTTCCCGGACTCCGCCGGAAAAAGACCATCACGGTTACACACGCAGTTGATGCATTTTAATTAAGGTCAACTTCAGGTTTTCTACAACCGGACGTTAACAAATTCCTATCTGCCCATAACCGTGGGCACGACTTTCGAAAGTTCAAATCCTTGCAGGGGTGTCCCAACATAGCCCATGACAAGCTCTCACGGTCAACGAAGGAATAGACCTCCTCCCGAGACATTCCGATCAGACTCGGTATCCCGGTTCTACAAGACATCCTCGACAATGATAAAACAAGTCCAGCAAGACCGCCCGATGCGCCGACATCCTGATAGGAGCTGCACATATCTCGTTCTCAGGGCAACATCGGATGAGCGCTCCGTACAACTAAAACCAGCCCTCAAGTTTCCCCGAGGTGGCGCTGCAAAGGACTCTAGTTCAGACCAACACTTAGACAAGCACTGGCCCGGGGGGGTTAAAATAAAGATGACCCTCGGGATGTGCGACTCCCAAGGGAAAAAGGCTAGGTGGCGAATGGTAAAACCAAGGTTGGGCCTTGCTGGAGGAGTTTTATTCAAAGCGAACTATCAAGGGGTTCCCATTATAACCCAACCGCGTAAGGAACGCAAAATCCAGGAACATAACACCGATATGACGGAAACTAGGGCGGCAAGAGTGGAACAAAACACCAGGCATAAGGCCGAGCCTTCCACCCTTTACCAAGTATATAGATGCATTAATAAAATAAGATATAATGTGATATCCCAACAAGTAAACATGTTCCAACAAGGAACAACATCTCCATGTTCCAACAAGGAACAAACTTCAATCTTCACCTGCAACTAACAACGCTATAAGAGGGGCTGAGCAAAGCGATAACATAGCCAATCAACGGTTTGCTAGGACAAGGTGGGTTAGAGGCTTGGTTCAACAATATGGGTGGCATGATAAGCAATTGGTAGGTATCGTAGCATAGGCATAGCAAAAGAGCGAGCAACTAAGCAAGTAAAGATAGAAGTGATTTCGAGGGTATGATCATCTTGCCTGAAATCCCGCAAGGAAGAAGAACGAGTCCATGAAGAAGACAAACGGAACGTAGACGAACGCGTCCGCACAATGCGACGTTATCGGAACCAACCCGAAGAAGTAAGCACCGGAAAAGAAGCACACAACATAGTAAACAATCAACACATGAACATGGTATGATATGCGGGATGCGGTATGCAATGCATGTGCATGATTTGCAAGGGAATGAAAGAACCAGGCCTCAACATGGAAATCCAAGTGTGCCACTTGAAAGATGAGATGAAATCGCTTGAAAACGATATAAAGATCCCCGGAATCGGAGTTACGGTTTGGAAATGGCAAGCGATTCAAATATGACCACGATCTGCGATTTACAGCAAGTAGTCATCTAAATGCAACAAGATGAACATGCTACAACACTCAAATATGACAACAAAATACATGGCAGGGATCCATTCAAGATGCTTAACAAAAGTCTAGCACTGAGCTACGGCTAATTCATCCATTAACAGGTTCAAACAAGTATGGCAAAAATGCATATGGTAAACAGATTTCAGACTTAATGAAATGCTATATGCTCAGATCGGAGTTATGGATGCGGAGATACGACATGATGAACATGGGCATATGGATCTGGCAATTTCGGGGACTTAGTAAAATTCTCACCCCGGGAAAAGTCAACGAGCGGAGTGGATGGGGTTGGACGAAGGCGGAGCGGATCGGGTCGAGCCGAGGCCGAGGAGGGCCTGAGCGATGGAGATGGCGGCTCCGGCGAGGTCGTCGTCGGCGGGGTGGCGGATCCGGCCGGGCTCGGGGTTCCCGTGGCCGGATCTGGCAGCGGGCGGCGGCGGAGCTCCTCCGAGGGGGCGGGGCGGTGGTGCGGCGAGGCGAACTGTGGCGGCGGCCGAACGGCGCGGCGGCGCGGAGCCGCACCGGCGAGGCGGCGAACTCCGGTGGGCGGCGGAGCATCCCAGCGGTGGCGGCGCGCGGAGAGGCAGGCGGGCGGTCGTCGCCTCGGGCGACGGCGCGAGGTAACGGGCCCCGTGGGCCAGGCGCGGGCCTCGCGGGCCGTGGCGCGGGGGCGGCGGAACCTGCCACATGGCGCGATGGGAGAGGGCAGTGGCGATGCTTCCGGCCGGAATCGGGCGTGTCCGGCGCGGCGCGAGTAGATTTAGGGTTTCGGGGAAGAAGGAGAAGGAGATTTTCGGGGTGTCTTTAAATAGGCATAGAGGGAGCTAGGAGAGTCCAAATGAGGTTCAATTTTCGGCCACGCGATCGTGATCGAACGCTCTAGATGATAGAAGGGGTTTAGGTGGGTTTTGGGCCACTTTGAAAGGGTGTTGGGCTGCAACACACACGAGGCCTTTTCGGTCCCTCGGTTAACCGTTGGAGCATCAAACGAAGTCCAAATGATACGAAACTTGACAGGTGGTCTACCGGTAGTAAACCAAGGCCGCTTGGCAAGTCTCGGTCCAAACCGGAAATATTTAATCCCCACACAAGAAAGAAAGGTAGAAATGACCACCAGAGGAGATAGGAGCGCCGGAATGCAAAACAGACAACGGGGAAAATGCTCGGATGCATGAGACGAACATTTATGCAAATGAAATGCACATGATGACATGATATGCAATACATGACACGCAAGCAATGACATGGCAACAACAGCGAATAACTGGACGACACCTGGCACATCGGTCTCGGGGCGTTACACATGGATTCACTCGCCCAAACCACATCTATGAGCATAGCATAGCAATATAAGCAATACGTAGAAGTAAATCACAAGGGTTTGATAATAACAGGGCAATAGGTTCTACCTCAACAACTACTTCCCATCCCACATGTTAAACACATCCTAATCATGCAATGTTTGAGGGTTGGAGGTAATGCATAAAAAATGGGTGATAAAGAGGTATGATCAAAGTGTTACTTGCCTTGCTGATGATCTGCAAAACCTAGAGACTCGTAGTAGCACGCTTCGCACTCCGGGTGTTCTATCGCAAACAAACAATAGCATGCATAAGCAAACAAGCAAAGAAGCATGTGTAAAACTCAAATAAGAATATCTAACCAGAAAGTTCAACTTAAGAACTCTGGTTTGCAAAAAAATCAAATCAAACGGAGCAACGAAACTCAAACTGCGAGAGAAACAAGATCCGATTACTAATCTGGACCTAAGTCAAATTTTATAGTACAAAAATCTTGTTCAAGTTGATTAAACAGAAAGAGAATTTCGAGACGAAGATCTAGGCGCTTGAATCGACTGATTCCGATAAACGAGTGAAAAGATAAACTAAAACAAAATTGAATCAGAAATCGCGATCGAAAATAATCATGGAAAATCCGAGAAAAAGAAAGACTGACGAACAGGCTAACGAACGAACGTTCGCTGTCTGCGGCTAACGAGTGAACACCATTCGTTAAAACGAACGAACGGATGAACGTCCGCTACTAAACTAAACCGTAAAAAAACCCGATCTATTCTAAAACACGAATCTAGGGTTTTCTAAAATAACCGAATCGGTTTAAAAATAAAACCGAACGGCGGCTTATACCTCCGGCGAGGTCCGGCAGCGGCCGCGGGTAGCGCGGGGCAGCGGCGCTAGGCGGCGGCGCGGGCGGAGGGGTTCGGGTGGTGGTGGACTCGGGGGCGGGGGTGGCGCATATATAGGAGGGGGGCTAACTTGGGGGAGGGGGCAAGGCAGCGCGGGGGAAGAGTCCCAGCCGAACTCGGTGTCGGGCGGCGGCGCTCGCGGTCTCCTGGAAGGAGACAAGGAGCGGGGCGGTTGGGCCGGCTCGGCTGGGCTTCGGCCCAGTCGGGCGCTAGAGATTTTTTTAAAATAATTTCACCGAAACTTAAATAAATCCTAGAAAAATAAATAAAAATCTAAAAATGCTAACAAATTTTTACCGTCTAAATAAAATATTTATAATAAGATGAACATTTTGTTGGCCGTAAAATGCAACTTTGAAAAACGTGCAATTTTTCTAATTCAAATAAAATAGCAATAAACTCCGAATAAAATCATATATTTGATTTTAATATTTTTTTCTCCAATATTTCATTTACTTTGGAGAAGTCATAATATCTCCTCTCATATATTTTAATATGAAATATTTTCGGAGAGAAAAATGATTCAAACCAACAATCCTCGTTTCAATATTTGATAAAACTCAAATATGAAAACAGGGAAATCCCTAACTCTCTTCGGGGGTCCTTGAGTTGCTTAGAATTTCAAGGATCGCGAAACGAAATGCAGCAAAATATGATATGCATGAATGATCATTCCAAATTAAAAATTTGGGATATTACAAAGATGATATGACGGCTCAATCTCTTGGCGGTGCTCATAGGAGTAGGGTGTGCATGTGTCCGTTCATAGAGGATGAGTGTATGCACGTTTATATGAATGCTTGCGCCTGTACTGTGTTTAAAAAATATTCCAAGTCAGATCTACTTTTTTCTGTCATACACTAGCATTATGACAGAATAATTCTCATGTTTGGAATCCAAAACCTTCAAAGAAAATCACGGTATCACTTGGTTTGTCTTCTTTCTGAGACTGCATGCACAGAGGGCTCAGACGCCGGTTCGATTCAGGCCAGCCACGTACGCACGCACGCATGCACGCAGGGCATTGAAAACAAAGAAAGAAACCACAACATGCGCCAGCCGTAGAAGCTTCCATGGCATGTCTGTCAGGCCGGTGAGCGTGCGAGCAAAGCGTCTGTAGCTCGACCGAAAGATCTCTCAGGACATCTTCAACAGGTTGTATGTTAGTCTTGTTGGTAAAATGTTCATGTCATCAACCAACAAGCTATCATACAACTACTCTAATAGGTTGTAAGTAAGCTATCCAATAAATGATGAGACAATAAATATGATTGTTCCCTATGTCACCTTGGAGCTTGTGCAAAGGTTGTTGGTTAATCTACATAAAACTTTGCTCTCTCTCTATATTTAATACATGTCACATTATTATTATGTTCTAGATGGCAAATTTACCAACAATTATCTCACAACTATTGGAGATGCCCTTATCTCTCCTCCCTACCACGACGGGAAAGAGAAAGAGAAAGGCGAGGCATCATCGCGCTGCCCGCCACTGTCGCGGTGTCCCTTATCACGGCATATCGCATATATCGCGAGGGGACTTTTCCGGACGTGGCCTTGACTTTCTTTTTCCGGGAGATTTGGCGGCCGATTCGGCCGGACCGGGGCACTGCCGCCCATCTCCCCGGAGCCTCTCCCTCCCTGCCTGCCTTCGGCTTTTCCTTTGGTTGGCGGCACGTACTACTACGACCTTGGCACGCCCGGCCCCAACTTGCACATACGAACGGCATCCCGTCTCGTCCATGGGACCAGACCGATGGCGAGGCTTTTGGAAGGAATATTTGCCGGTGACGAGCGATGATGATACGGAGGATCGATGATGGTGGCTTTGGATGTGGGCAGGGCGACGTTCGTTGCGTCGTGCCTCCCGTGGCTCCGTCGCTCTCAGCGCCAAGCGGCCGGGATAGATAGATAGATGGTTATAGAGCACGTACCTCCGGTCGAATCCCTCCTACACCACACCCCTATTCATCATGGCACCATCGACCACGATTATTCCACGAACATTGCCTCTCGATCGTTCGCGGCCACGCAGCACCTTTCTACGTACTGTATGCACGAGAGCAACCGCGAGTGGTCGAGATGCGGTGGTACGTATCCTTTGGAAGAACGCCCGTGGTAGCAGCTGATTTACGCTGCAGGAAGCTGTTTCTTGTGCAGGCAGGCCATGGTAAATGGTCATGTCGGTCGTGCATGTGAGGCCGTGAGGCAGTGTAGCAGTATGAACACACGTATTTCTCCCAGTGATTCCCGTGGCGTAATGATCCGACCGGTTGGTGACGTTCTTGGCCCAATATCGGCGACGGCGACACGGGTTAGTGGCCGGATCCACACGGTTTGTTCAATCAGTTGATCAAAGACGAGACGGATGGGACGGGAGCCGTGCTCCGCCGGGCAGGCAGCGAGCACCGAGCGCAAGCACAAACCCGTGGCGCCATACCATTTTTGATTTGCTGACACACTGGATGGACTGCCGCCTGCTTCATTTCTCTTCTTCTACCGGCGTCGCAGGTTGCATGGAGCGGAGTTACTGCGTTGCTCGCACGGCGCCTGCAGCTTCTGCATGCATGCATGCATGCATGCGCTAGCTTATCCATCTCGTCATTGTCACGCACGCAAGTTCACGGATGGATTTGCTAGCTGCTCCAATGGCCAATCAGGAGAGCCGATCGATCGTGTGGTCTCTTGTAGGTGAAGTACTAGAATGACTCGGACTAGAAAAGAGGAGCACCAAGTTGATTGATCGGTCGTGCGACGTCGCCCCCCGCTTTCTATCGTGCCGGTCGAGCTCATGGATGGATCGCTTTTCACCCGGGCCGAGAGCGAAACAAGTGCCAAAGCAGAGTGTCGATCACTTGGTAATTATATAAACAATAAACAAACTCAAAGTTATCACGCGCAAACTCAAGACCTAACTAAAAGAAGCCGGTGGAGATGTACGTAGTACGTGCCGTTGCAAACTTTGCCCGGCTAGCTACTCACGAAGAGCCGACACGCACAAGCGCACATACACACAAGATGCATGGGCCCGACGCGTGCACCGCACCATGCATGCGGCCATGTCCATGCCGGCCTGCTCCCCGGCGCACCGTACGTACGGGGCCGGGCGCGCACTACTGACTGGTCCAGCGTTTTCACGGGCCGAAGCCGGAGAGAAGACAGCGAAACTGGCAAAGCGCGCGGCCGTGTAGGCCCCTGGGCCGGCGAGGAAGCGAGCCGCGCGCGCACTGAGCGCAGCCAGTACGCGGCCGGCGTGTCGATGGCTGTCACGGGCGCGACCGCGCGAGGGTGACCGCGATGTCGACGCACGCACGCACCGCGTCCATCTATCGCCGTCCATGGTGCCGTGGCAGCGCCATCGCCCGCGCCTAGCTTGATCAGCCAATCGTAACACGCATGGATGATGGAGGATCATGGATGGACGTCCGTAATTGCTTCACGGACGACACCATATGCACGATCTACATCCAATATTTCCTTCCCAACTACGCTAGCTTCAGCTTTTGAATAAAAAACAACTACCTAAACCCTATGGGTGCTGCCACGTAGTATCGTGCAGGAGTCGGGCAGAAAATTATCGTCCGTGTAGCAGCGTTCATGGACGTCTGCCGGGCCGGTTTGGTTTCGTTTCGTCTTCTATGATCAGGTGAGATTTAGCTGGGTTGGAGCATCTATAGCCGGGCTTTACAAATTCAATCCCTCAAACACCCACGGTCACGTCCGATTACGTCCACGGGCAGCGATCGTCCACACCTCAAATTAGCCACCCTGCATTCGAGTCTTTTATATTTCAATCCCTAAATCCATACAAAGCATGCAAAGTAAATCATATATACCACATACTACGTACCATCTTAGCTAATCTTTGTCGTAGAGGATCGGTGTCGGGCGCCGGCTGGACGGGCGCGTAGGAGGGCTCCGGCTCATCCTCCTTCTCCTCGACCTCATCCATGTAGGCGAGCATTTCCACGGAGGGAATCGAGGATGACCTGCTGCTTCGCCTGCAGATCCGCGTCGCCAGCATCCCTCACATCATCATCCTCCACCGGGTCATCCTCCTCCGGATCCACTGCATTCGGAGATAGCCCACGGCGATCTGAGCTTTGCGCCTTGCCCGGATCTGCTCAAGGAGCTACAGTCGGCGCTATGGGGGCATGGCTACAAGTCGAATGGGGAGTGGAAAGTGATGGCGGCGGCGGACATACAGAGAAGAATGTGGATGGTAGGGTTTCGGTGCCGGCAGTCAACTTAAATTGCCAGGCTAGGCACTACACTGCCCGCCGAAGCGATGCCACGCGGCGACATCGATTCGACGAAGGAGACGAGTTTCAGACCGCCGGGTTTCCAGACGACTCAGCATGGGACCCCACCATCAGTCTGACACAACGGGCGCGCACGCGTACGCCCATATCTGCCCCATATTTAGACTAGATATGAGGGGTGACGCTCTTAAAGTTTGTTTATCTATGCATTCATAACTTGTGTTTTTTTAGAAACACGATACAAACGCTAACGACCGCATACACACACTCAACCCTACGTGTACATTTGAAAGACTAAGTCAACATATTTTAATATTGATCAAATCGTCACAAACGCTTCATAGTTGATAAGCACACTATATCAGTGAATGAATAGATAAATGAATCCAAAAAATATAGAGTCCTGTTTCAAGTAGAGCTTGAATCGGGATGGGCTAGTTCTGCCACAAAGAAGCTAACCATTTATACTATGCTTAGTTTCTACAGCCAGACTTTGCAAATCCGACACCTCAAACACCCGTGGACACGTCCGGTCGTGTCCCCAGGCAGCGATCGTCCACACCTCAAATTAACCACCCTTCATTCGAGTCTCTTATATTTCAATCCTTAAATCCATACAAAGCATGCAAAACAAATCATATATACCACATACTACGTATCACCTTAGCTAATCTTCGTCGTCGAAGATGTTCACGACGTCGGTGCCGGGCGCCGGCTGGACGGGCGTGTAGGAGGGCTCCGGCTCATCCTCCTCCTCCTCGACCTCATCCATGTAGGTGAGCATTTCCGCCTCCTTCGCGGTCTCCATCTCCTGCTGGCGACGCCGTCTGACCTCCGCAGCCGACTCCAGGCGGTGGGAATCGAGGATGGCCTGCTGCTCCGTCTGCAGATCCATGTCGTCAGCGTCCCCCACATCATCATCCTCCATCGGGTCATCCTCCTTCTCCGGATCCACTGCATCCGGAGATAGCCTGCGGTGATCCGGGCTTCGCGCCTTGCCCGGATCTGCTCAAGGAGCTACAGTCGGCGCTATGGAGGCATGGCTACAAGGCGAACGGGGAGTGGAAAGTGGCGGCGACGGCGGACATGCGGAGAAGAATGTGGATGGTAGGGTTCGGTGCCGGCGGTCGACTTAAATTGCTGGGCTAGGCACTACACTGCCCGCCGAAGCGACGCCACACGGCGACATCGATTCGACGGAGGAGACGAGTTTCGGACCACCGGGTTTCCGTGCGACTCCGCGTGGGACCCCACCGTCAGTCTGACGTGGCGGGCGCGCTCACGTGCGCCCATATCTACCCCATATTTAGACTAGATATGAGGGATGACGATCAGTCCGGGCGTTTGAGGCCCATTTAAGCCCTCCGTATGAGACGGGTTTGAGGCGTCCGGCTGTAGACGCTCTTAAAGTTTGTTTATCTATGCATTCATAACTTGTGTTTTTTTAGAAACACGGTACAAACGCTAACGACCGCATACACACACTCAACCCTACGTGTACATTTTAAAGACTAAGTCAACACATTTTAAGATTGATCAAGTCGTCACAAACTCTTCGTAGTTGATAAGCACACTATACCAGTGAATGAATAGATAAATGAATCTAAAAAATATAGTCCTGTTTCAAGTAGAGCTTGAATCAGGATGAGCTAGTTCTGCCAAGCTAACCATTTATACTATGCTTAGTTTCTATGTCGTGGTTAATTAGAACTTACAAAGCTCAGCACCAACCTTAACTAACATCTCCACGTGTAAGAATATGTTATCGTCTATCAAAGATAACTAACGATCTTTGTGAGGAAGTGTTCGATATTATAAACGATTTTGTAGTAACAGTAAAGTGGAGCCGAAACTTTCGTGATGTAATACGACGTTCCAGGACCATAACTGAAGACGACCCTTGTGGATTTACAACAGACCTCACATCAACGCTTAATTATATTGCAAAGCTGCTTTGTAGGTTGCATAAGATACTTCATAAAAAAAGTCCAGCATATAAGATATGTTCTCTGGGAACATATCCTTATCTCTAACTACCCTTTCGTGTCGTTTTTTAAGATGACGGGGACGACCCTTCCCTGCCGTTGCGGGCTCCCTCCTCCTCCCCCCCTTCCTCTCTCATCGCCATCGGAGGGCGCGACCAGGAAAAGCCTGGCCGGCGTCATCAACGCCGAAGCTCTTCGCCTTGTGGTAGCTTTTTGCCACGACGGCCTTTTTCCTCGGGCGCGCCGACGTCCGGAAGATGGTGAGACAGTGTTCCTTGGCGAGTTATGGTGGTGATGGTAGTTCGTGTGGGATGTCCGGCCATGGCAGAACACCTTACCCCTACCCCCTCTAGACCTCCGCCTTATAAGGGCGTCTAGGAGGAGGGGTGGTATGGCCTGCGGGGATCCCAGGTCACCCCAGGTGCTCAATTAGTTGTATATACTCCCAAAATTCTACCTCACATTATTACTGATTTTTCACGTTGTCGCCACTCTCTGTTCTGGTGCGATTTTTGTTTTTAGCCTTGATTTGGCCCTCTGCCGAAGGGGAGAAGCTTTATCTTCAACCTCTTCATCAACCCTTGCTGCTCCCATGATGATCCGGGGGAAGTTCACCTTCAAGACTTAGGGTGTGTGACAGTAGCTATATGTCATGTACCTCATTTTCTTGATCTTATGAATAATCAACGTGATGATGATCTCGGGTATTGATGATTAATTGAACCGTACTCCGTCTGTAAAGAAATATAAGAGCGTTTAGATCACTATTTTATGAATGTAGTACAATGTATCTCTTATGATTGATCAAATCTTTGACGCCCTCTAGCGTATCACAGTAGATAACTATGGCACTTCCGACATACATGAATGTAGCAAGCCCTCCAAGCCACGATGACAACATGCTCATGATGACATGATGGCCATGAGAAAAACAACAACTAATCCCCACCCTCTTTTTTTCAAGTAGTAGTAGAAACAAGCTACGTTTTACACGCGTAGCATGTCTGCAACCCTCGTTTGGATAGGAATAGCGGCAGATGTTGTCAAAGATGACGGATTCAAGCATATTACTGTTCTACTTTATAAGGTTCTCAAAAATAATTAATAAAATGATCGCATGCATCTCCCAAATGCAGAGGCCGGGGATCATCCGCCTTTTCTAAAAAAATAAAAATTGTCTGCAACCCAAGATGAAATACAGCCCACGAGAGATGAACCATGTTTGAGACCTCAACAAAGAAAGAAATGTTGCCTAAACCTAGTTCCCAAACCCGAACAGGAACGTAATCCAGAGGGTGGCTCCAACAGCTACAATCCAACAGTTGGGCGATGAGCAAAGCCAGACTAGAGCCCGACCAATTTAATTGCCACCATGTATCAACATCTCCTGCGGCCGTGGGGCAGCAGTCACGTACAGCACGGCAACGTGCCTATCCGCCAGCTCGCACGGCTCAAGAAAACAATTCCACCTGACACGGCCAGTCCGCCGTCGTGGGCCAGCCGCGCCACGACCAAAGGACGACGTACGTACGACCTGTGCACCACCCCGTCGGTCCGGCCCGGCGACAGCGTGCCCCTCCTTCTCCGTCGCCATCTCTCTGTCCGTCCAAACCACATCGCACCTTCCACTAGCGCGCATGGCTCCGCCGCCGACCTACCCATCCCCCTCACCGCAACTGAGGCCTGACGCGCACGCGACGGCCGGCCTGTACGGCCAGCGACCCCGACGCCGTAACCCGATTATTCCGACGGGCCGCCGTGTCAGCCACGCACACGATCCATCGCCCGCCCGACACACCAGAGGCCGAGCTCCGTATCAAAGGACGGCGTACGTACAGGCAGCGCACGGGTGCGCCACGCACCGGCGGCCAATCTCCTCCCGGCCCGCACGGGCTGTGCAACTCCTATAAAAACCACCGCGAGTGCCGCGAACCACACCGAACCACACCTCACTCCTTGGCTCTAGCTACCTGCTATAGAGCAGTGACCTCTTAGCACCACCACCAGAAGCGGCAGCGACGGCGAGAGGGCGATAGCGGTTGGACCGCCGGCGAGGGAGTTACCACCATCATGCAAGGGGACCAGGCGGAGAAGAGGGGGAAGGTGAAGAAGGGGTGGCTGGCCGTCCGGGTCGGCCAGGCGGAGCAGCACGGCGACGGGTTCCGGCGGTTCGTCATCCCCATCGCCTACCTCTACCACCCGCTCTTCCAGCGGCTGCTGGAGGCGGCCCGGGACACGTACGGCTACAGCTCGGCCGGCCCGCTCTGGCTGCCCTGCTCCGTCGACGAGTTCCTCCGCCTGCGCGCGCTCGTCGACCAGGAGACGGCGCACTCGCACTCCTCGTCGCACCGCGTGCACGCCGGCGGCTACCAGTAGCAGGCCTACTCGTTCGCCCCGTGCACCCGCGCAAAAATCACGTCCTGATCGACCCACATCGATCATCGAGCCCCGGCCCGCCGGCTTTCGTTTGTTGAGCACCGAGTGCGCAAGCGGCGGTAGTACATCTGCCTGCCGGAGAAAACAGTCACACATGTACATGTACACGTACATAGAGAGAGATACCAGATACGGAGGTGCATGAGAGGCAGTCAGTAGGTGATTACTGAATAGTCAGTTACCGGTGAGAGCAGGTATAGCACAGGCCAATATTTGATTGGTCTTTTTTTGTATTGATCGATATCAGGTGGCCTGATGAAACCAGTAGGCTTTTGTATATGTGTTTTCTAGGATTAAAATGATTTATGTTGTAAGATAACATTAAAGGGGAAGTTAGGGCATCTCCAACGCTGATCTCCAAACCCTCGCTTCTTTCGATCATTCCTGCTAAAACAGTTGGCAATGACTCATTGGAAACTTCTATTGGATCTGGGAGAAGAAGAAACCCAATCAATGGGTAGGTAGTCAATTTCTGCACAGTGGAACGTGTAACCCGCCTGCTGTCCAAGTCAACCACTGAATTTTTTGTCTACAGCGGAGAAAACCAATCCATCGACAGAGATGCACGAGCCAACCATCCAACTGTAGCGTAAACCGGATTTTACTTAATTAGACGATTTTCATCAAACGTGACCAAATTCATCAAAATTTGGATAGAAAATAGACAAAATCATGCATAAATAGCATGCAAATATGTCTACTACAACAATAGTTCAACTCAACGAGATTAACCGGATGTTCAATAAGTTTTTGATGAATTGATTATGTTATCCCACACATACTGCATCTTGAGCTTCATCCAACAATGTATGTGCATGAATGGTCTGTCGTGTGACCTCTACTACATTATGACAGCTCGTGCAGGCTAGGCGTGTAGAGCAACAATTAATGAGTGAAGGAGTGAATCAATCAACATGTACATTAAGAAGAGGCAGAAATTATGATCTTCATGGTTGCCATGCGCAATGGCCACATTGCCTCCATAATACTTCATGATGGAGTTCTCGATGGTGTACTATCAATACAGTAAGGACTTGACATTGCATGCATAGATGATGTGCATGTCATAGGACGCAGTGTGCTTTCGCGCATGAAACAAACCATGCACGCGCTATCAAAAAACCCTCTTCCGCTCCTGCCTATAAAGTCCGTAGATATGGCCAACCACGCATCGCATAACAACCCATCCTCCTCCACCGAGTACCCCGCAATCCTTCTTACTCTAAAAAACGACATGAATTTCGAAAATAAGCTCGATGCTATTTGACCGAACACCTGCCGGGTGTGGTGTCTACCATGGACGTCGATAGGGGGCGGGGGTACGTGGGCCGCGGAAGGATCCTGGTGTGGTGTCCACCATTTCGAAAAGAAAGACATGTTTATTGTAAAAAAAACTTCCTGACTTTTTGATTTTATTATTATTAATTTTTCCCATATGAGGTGCTTATACACCAGGAATGGAAGGGTATTTCCCCAACAGTGATGCTATTCTTTCGTACAAGTCTTACGCACGAATAGGATTTCTGAAGAAAGAGGTCACGCGTTACTATCATCTCTTTTCTCCTCCATAAGAAAAGTCCCTTCTCCTCCCATCGATGCCGCCACCGGTCTGCCCCATATCTAATGGCCACTTGGCCATGGAGGTGAGGAGGATCTCGGCCCCCGTTGGCGGGAGGTACTCCATTCTCGTTCTTGTTAGATTCAACATTTTCGTTGGGGTTGTATGGTGACGACGGTGTCATTTGGTAGGAATAATGTCTCCCGCGTTCTATCCATGTCCCGATGATGCGTCTGCTATCGTCGGAGGGCGTGTGGAGGTGTGTCTTCGTTGGATCTCGCGGGATTCGGTCGGTGGTGCTGGTTTTCGGTGGATCTGTTTTGATCTGGTCTTCGTTTGAGTGTTTACAGGTTTGATCCTTCTGATATACGACTTTTCTCATCAGCGACGGTTGATGCTTTGATGCGCTGGTCCTACGGGCCTTAGCACGACGACTTTCCGACTGCCTACTACAATAATGTTTGTTGCCTGGCTCCCGTGAGGGAGAGGCGATGACGGCGGCGCGCCTTCGGCTCACTCCAGTGCTTGTAATCGTCGCTAGATTGTCCACGAACATGGTTATAATTTGTATTACTCTTTTGTTGTTTTTACTGTCATGATTGAAAATGAATAGATTGAAATTTTGTCGAAAAAAAAGAATTCCCACATAAAGAAACACATGCATCGGCCGTAGAAGCTTCCATGAGTGGTATGTCGGTTGGTCAGGCCGGCGGCCGTGCAAGCAAAGCGTCCCCAGCTCCACCGAAAGCCACTGCTGGTGCAGTATCCCCCCACAATCACTAGTTAGTCAGTAGCGTCATCCATCTCCCCTCCGTACGACGGCCGGGAAAATGAAAATGCATCCTCGCGCAGCCCGCCATTGTCTCGGTGTCCCTTATCAAGTTATCATGGCATATCGCGAGAGCCTTTTCCAGACGCGGCTGGGCTTGACTTTATTTTCCCCGGAGATTTGGCGGCCGATTCGCCCGAACCGGGGGCAGCCGCCCGGCCCTCCGGAGCCTCTTCCTCCTCGGCTTTTCCTTTCTTTGGCGGCACGTAGTACGTGCCCGGCTCCAACTTGATGCAGTGCACCGTGTTTGCTTGGCATCTCACCTCGCCCACGCGTGGCCGCCACTGGCAGTAAGTCAGTCAACCGCGAATCAAGGCAGAGGAGGATCGGCTTCCCGTCCCGTCCATGGGACCAGCGAGTGAACAGTGACGGCCACCAATGGCGAAGCTTTTGCAAGGAATATTTGCCGGTGATGAGCGATCATGACGATGATACGGATCGACGATGGTGGCTTTCGATGGACATCCGTTGCCGCGTTGCGCTTGCGTGCCCCCCGTGGCTCCGTTGCTCTCAGTGCCAAAGCGCCAAGGGGCCCGTTAGATAGATAGATAGATAGCGAGCACGTACCACCACCACCTTTCTACGTACAGTATGCACGAGAGCAACCGCGCGCGACGGGTCGAGCTGTGGTACAGAAGTGCACGCTGTTTTGTATCCAGATACGCCGGGGTAAATGGTCGTGTCAGGCGTGCCTGTGAGGCAGCCTAGCAGTATGAACACATTCTTGTCCCGGTGGTTCCGAGGGCGTGATGACCTGACCGGTTGGTAACGTTCCTGGCGGAAGATCGGCGACGGCGACACGGGAGTCCCATCGTCCGTAGGTTCAGTACCTCTAGTTGGTGGCCGGATCGGCACGGTTTGTGTGTTTCATCGTCTAGTTCAGTCGAGAGACGAAGGATGGGACGGGAGCCGTGCTCCGCCGGGCAGCGGACGCACTGAATGGACTTCAGGCGCCTGCTCCATTTCTACCGGGTTTGCACATTGCATGGAACGGAGTTCTTACGTACTGCTTTGCTCAGACGGCGGCACCTGCATCTTCTGCATGCACGCGCTATCTCGTCATCGTCATGCTGCCACATTATGGTCGCCGGCGAATGTGATCACGCACGCAAGTCCACCCAGACTATATTGTATGGTAAAGCCGGTGGAGAAATACGTAGTACGTGCCGTATAAACTTTGCCTCCGGCGTCAACCGTAGGTTACCCGTCTAGAGCCAAAATGCTACACCTAGGTAATGGGTGTATACCATGCCAAAAAAAAGGTAATAGGTGTATACGGAACTTATGTGGCAGCTTGTAGTGGGCTAGCATCCCTAAAAAAACTGTAGTGGGCTAGTGTAAGGCCACTCGTCTGCCCGTCTCGAGGAAAGCAATCCACCGCAGCACCGACTGGTCCAGCGTTTTCACCGGCCGAAGCGGGAGAGAAGAGAGCGAAACTAGCGAAGCGCGCGGCCGTGTAGGCGTAGGCCCCTCGACTAGGAAGCGAGGCGCGCGCGAGGGTGACCGGGATGTAGGCGCACGCACGCGCCGCGTCCATCCATCGCCGTCCATCTGCTGTGGCGTGGCAGCGCCATCACCCGCGCCTGCCTAGCTTATCCCGTCGTGGTGTTAACGCGCATGAATCGGCCATGGATGATGGCCACCGTCCGGGACCTGGTGAGTTGCGCCGGGGCGTGGAATCACGTACGCAACCGTCGGGCCGGCTGGGGGCTGGTGGTCGGATCGAGGTGCGATGCTAGTGCCGACCGAGTGCACGCCGCTGCCCCTGGCCTTGGCCGTGGGTTTGGCTGGGTCTAGTTTTAGTTTAATTTTCATCTCATGTATATGATCCCCTTTTGGAGGTGGTAAGAGCATCTCCAACGGCCGTGGTAAAAAGCGCGTGCGCAAGAACGGTTTGCACGCGCGCGGGAAAGGTGACAGGTCGCGCGCTTTTTTTAGCGCACCGCTTCCGGCGCGCCTATAAAATGCGGCACGCGCGCCACACGTCTATTCCACACGCTTCTCTTCCTTTTCCGTTGCCACACGCCCCTCCACCGCTTCCTCGGTTGCTTCCGCTGCCACCCGCGCCACCGCTCCAGCGCCCCGCTACCATGCCGCCGCGCTGCCGAGGAGTGTCGGGCTACCGCGGCGTCCGCAAGTGCCCCAACGGTGGGTTCTACTCGGAGATACGGTCTGGCCAACTCCGGCTCGGCCTCGGCACCTTCGAGACGAGGCCGCCCGCGCATACGACGCTGCGGCGTGGCGCCTAGGCAGGCCGCGCCGGCAGATGAACTTCCACGATGTCCACACGCTGCAGCAGGCGCTGGACGTCGCCCCGCCGCCTCGTCTTCGCATGGCACAAGATCGTGTGTATCACGCTGAGCGGCAGAACCGCCTCCTCGTCGCCCATGAGGACGAGCGGGTCATGGTGGAGTGGCGCCAACAACACCCTGAGGACGTCCCCTACGAGCAAGCCTACTGGGCAAGGCGCCGCGAGGAGGAGACGCAAAGGTGCCGCGCTGAGCGGTTGGACAGGCGTCGGCGGAAGGCCCTGGCGCTATCCCAGTGTGATTTCGTTGAGAATGGTGGTGAGACGATCTTTACATCTGATGATGATCGCTGGGAAGACATGTTGCTCGATATCTCGGATCAGACCAGCGAGGATGGCGACGATGACGATGACGACGGCGACTGGGAGTAGGCTGTAGCTGCACTAGTAGTTTTTATCTATGTCCTTGCACTATCTAAATAATTTTTATCTATCTATGCTATAGAACTATGTAAAATATCTATGTATCGTTTTTTCTATCTATGAATTTTATTAAGAAAAATGTACGCATTGTTTAGTGTGCGTTGCATTTTAGCGCGGCCGCTGGAGCTACGCGCGCGCTCTTAATTTTGACGCGTCTGCTAGAGCCACCGCTGCCGGCCGCGCCAAACCAGGCGAACGGCGCGCGGTAAATGTCTTTTTTGCGCGCGGCGCGTTGCGCGGCTGTTGGAGATGCTCTAACGAATCCTCCTATGGCAGGAGCATACGAGTTTGGCGTGACAACTGGATCCCTAGGCCTTTCTCGTATAAACCCATCTCATTGCAAGGCAGATGTCGTGTGCGCTATGTCTCCGATTTCCTGAATGAGAATGGATCCTGGAAGGTGCAGTTACTGTCGCAGCACTTCCTTGCCACGGACGTTGATGAAATTCTAAAGATTAGAGCTTCTCCGAGGCAGGCCGAAGATGTTATTGCATGGGGGCCCAATAAGCTGGGAGTGTTCACAGTAAAAAGTGCTTATATGCTGGCGTTTGATGAAGCACATAAAGAGAGGGCGTCCTCATCTAGCTCTTCTCCAGACGGGAGTAGAGCTTGCTGGTCTTACATATGGAAAAATGTGATGCCTCCTACTATCAAGAACTTTGCTTGGCGAGTAGCGACTGATGGGCTTCCCACTTGGCGGAACAAGCATAAAATTGGACTAGAAGTATCTAGTACATGTCCAGTTTGTGGTGTTGAAGAGGAAAATAATTTTCATCCCTTTGTGCGTTGTCAGTTTGGGCGAGACTTGTATCTAGAGATGGCCAAGGTATGGAGGTTACCCAGTATTGCAAATCTGATAAATAGTGGGAAGGAGTGGCTGCTAATTGCCCTATCACCATTAAGTGAAATTGAGCGAAGCATGATGCTTATGACCCTTTGGCGTAGCTGGTTTGTCCGGAATGAGATAACACATCAAAAACCAGCCCCACCACTGGAAGTTTCGGTTCGCTTCTTGCAAAGCTACCTGGAGTCGCTGCTGGCGATCAAACTGAACTCCAACATGTATCTGATTAAGGGCAAGTCCGTGGTGGTCTTGGGTTCTTTGCCTTCACCGGGCAGAGCTGCATCCCCGGAGGTCAGATGGTCTAGACCCAGCACGGATTGGGTTAAACTAAATACTGACGGGTCCTACGATTCTTCTGGAGCAGCGGGAGCTGGAATGATCCTCCGGGATTCAAATGGTGACATTATATTCTCAACCCGCAGAGTTTTGTTTTCTTGCAGAGATGCTCTGGAAGCGGAGTTATGTGCATGCATGGAGGGGCTTTCGATATCTATTCAGAGGTCAAATCTTCCTATTGTTGTTGAGATGGATTCTTCGGAGGCGGTGGCCATGATCACTTGTGCTGGTAAGGATCGATCCGTTTATGCTTCTCTTATTAATGAGATAAGATATCTTGTTAGTCTTCGATCTACTTGTATTACTTACGTTTTGCGAGTTCAAAATAAAGCTAGTGATTGTCTAGCTGCCTTTGGGAGAGTGGAGAGTAGAACTATGACCTGGATTGGGTCAGGTCCTCCGGAGGTGGTAGAGATTGCTAAAGATGATTGTAAAGACTTGATTATTAAGTAATACAAGTATTTCCCCCACACAAAAAACGAATCCTCCTATCACTGGAAGCTGAGAGGCCGATATTTGGTTGGGTTCAGCGAGTTTATCTATTCATTATTACTAGGACTTGGAAAGCTCAGCACCAACCTTAGTTAGCATCTCCACGCGTAAGAACATTTCAACGTCTATCAAAGCTAACTCACGCACCTTTATTACAAAAGTATGCTTGCTATTGGATATCATAAACAATTTTGCAGCAACAGTAACTTCTGAGTGGAACTGAAACTTGTCGCCATGTTATACGAAGTTTCGGGAGCAAAACTGAAGGCGACCTCATGGTTTTTACGACAGGCAACATTGGCAAAGTAAATAATATGCTTGATTATCTCGCAAAACTGTTTTTTCTTGATCAAGTTTGGGTTGCCAATTTTTTGGTGCGGTAATAAAGGTTACAAGTAATAAGGTACTCCCTCCATAAAGAAATATAAAAATGTCAAGATAACTTGTCTGGCCCTTTTTAGAGTGAATTCTACCTTTTACCTCCTACACGTGTAATTTTGGCAGCAATTGCTCCATTTGATGTGAATCCACTCGGCCCTATTGCTAAAGTGGAAGCCCACGGTCCCACCAGTCCCACCTTTAGTGAGAACACTTTTCATTCAAATGCGAGATCATTTACAAGTGACCATGGGGTGGGGAGGAAAAACAAGGGCATAATTGACTAGTCTAAGGCGCCCTTAAAAATAAAGAAAAACATGATAATTCAATTCGGAGCTCGGGCTCATCGAAACCCCGTGAGCAGTAAAATCAAAATAAATAATAAAAAATTCAAAAAAATGGAACTCTTTTGCAACATAACTAACAGTTCTTTGAGTCCACTCATCCAAAGTACCAATATATAAATTTAAATCGGGTGGAATAGCCAGAATGCGGGTAATAAATTGACTGTCAACGTCTAGACCTATTTTACTAGGTATTGACTCGAAGGAAGTATTTCTAAAGACAAATGAAAGATTTGTTGATATTACCTGTCTTGTTCTTAGGCTTTGCATAATTCTGAATTTGTTTGATCTCATGAGCCCTTTGCATAATAGTTGTTCCAGTGAACTGAATCCCACTACTTTGTCCCGTTGCTTGTATAGGGCCCCACCTCTTACCTGCAACTACGGTAATTGGAAGGAAATCGGGGAAATGCTCTTCAAATCGATCTTTCTCAAGGATGAATAGAAAACATGGGCTACAACAGCAGCATCGCCTTGAGCATTAGTGTCCTGGTCATCTTCAGCATTATCCTGTCTCTACTATCCTGGCCATTTTCATAAACAAATTGTCCATCTTGCTCACCATCTCCATTTCTCCAAGCAGGTTAAAGCATCATTCTTCATTTTGGGTGATCTGCTATAATAGGAACTCTCCTTGCATTCTATAGAGATTCGGTCACCTGGCCTTTTAATAGAGAGGTAGGATCTAGGCCCAACATAGTCATCGAGTATTTGTTGTAGAAGTCCATCACCACATGTCTAGTTGAGTTGATGTTCTCAGAGACATGTTAACCGTCACCTTGATTGAATCCCTTCGTAGAGCTTCTACCGAACCTATCATCTTTAGCCATATTGTTGTTGTTTCTATCAGAAATCCCATACATATCCATAGTTTCTTGTCTAACAGCCTTGGTAGGATCCTCAATAGCAGGTAGTTTAGTTACATCACTTGGACGCTCAACGTCAACCAGGACCTTGACAACTCTCCATCTATTCCAAACACTTTATCCTCCGGAATCTTGGCGTAATCCTTGCAAGTAATCTTCACCCTGATAATCTTATAGAAACTTTGGAAATTGTGATGCCAATCAATATGTCAAAGAACACGAAAAACAGATGTGATCAGACCAATGATGGTCTAGTCACACCATTTTGGGTTCATTTTCCTAATCTTAATCTAGACCTCTTGCACTGAGGCAATAACACCAACACCACCTTTCCAGACCTCTAAATTAACTACCACACTCCCCTTAGTCAAACCAAAACAAGGATAGCCAACCACATACTCTATTGTAATCTCATGTGAGAACTTAACTAGGAAGGTCCTATCATCAAGTGCATTTATGTGTGAGGGCCAATCTTTTTGTAAATGTCCTAGAACTGTTTAGTTAATTCGTGTGTATTAATCTTGCTATATTCAGTAAACACTATTCCAATGTTCTTCAGTGATCCTAGTGTTGGGGAACGTAGTAATTTCAAAAAATTTCCTACGCACACGCAAGATCATGGTGATGCATTGCAACGAGAGAGGAGAGTGTTGTTTACGTACCCTCATAGACCGAAAGCGGAAGCGTTAGCACAACGCGGTTGATGTAGTTGTACGTCTTCACGGCCCAACCGATCAAGCACCGAAACTACAACACCTCCGAGTTCTAGCACACGTTCAGCTCGATGACGGTCCTCGGACTCCGATCCAGCAGAATGTCGGGGAAGAGTTCCGTCAGCACGACGGCGTGGTGACGATCTTGATGTTCTACCGTCGCAGGGCTTCGCCTAAGCACCGCTACAATATTATCGAGGATTATGGTGGAGGGGGGCACCGCACACGGCTAAGAGATCAATGATCAATTGTTGTTTTTATGGGGTGCCCCCTGCCCCCGTATATAAAGGAGCAAGGGGGAGGAGGTGCGGCCAGGCAAGGGGCGCGCCAGGAGGAGTCCTACTCCCACCGGGAGTAAGACTCCCTCCCTTTCCATGTTGAACTAGGACTTGGGGGGAGGAGAGAAAGAGGGGAAAGGAAAGGGGGGGCGCCGCCCCCCTCCTTGTCCAATTCGGACATGGGGGGGGGGGGAGGGGCGCGCGGCTGCCTCTTGGCCTCCTCTCTACTTCCTCCACTAGGCCCATTAAGGCCCATTAGGTTACGAGGGGGTTCCGGTAACCTCCCGGTACTCCGGTAAAATGCCGATTTCACCCGGAACACTTCCGATGTCCAAACATAGGCTTCCAATATATCAATCTTTATGTCTCGACCATTTCGAGACTCCTCGTCATGTCCGTGATCACATCCGGGACTCCGAACAACCTTCGGTACATCAAAACATATAAACTCATAATGAAACTGTCATCGTAACGTTAAGCGTGCGGACCCTACGGGTTCAAGAACAATGTAGACATGACCGAGACACGTCTCCGGTCAATAACCAATAGCGGAACCTGGATGCTCATATTGGTTCCTACATACTCTACAAAAATCTTTATCGGTCAGACCGCATAACAACATATGTTGTTCCCTTTGTCATCGGTATGTTACTTGCCCAAGATTCGATCGTCGGTATCTTAATACCGAGTTCAATCTCGTTACCGGCAAGTCTCTTTACTCGTTCTGTAATACATCATCCCGCAACTAACTCATTACCTGCAATGCTTGCAAGGCTTTAAGTGATGTGCATTACCGAGAGGGCCCAGAGATACCTCTCTGACAATCGGAGTGACAAATCCTAATCTCGAAATACACCAGCCCAACAAGTACCTTCGGAGACACCTGTAGAGCACCTTTATAATCACGCAATTACGTTGTGACGTTTGGTAGCACACAAAGTGTTCCTCCGGTAAACGGGAGTTGCATAATCTCATAGTCATAGGAACATGTATAAGTCATGAAGAAAGCAATAGCAACAAACTAAACGATCAAGTGTTATGCTAATGGAATGGGTCAAGTCAATCACATCATTCTCCTAATGATGTGATCCCGTTAATCAAATGACAACTCATGTCTATGGTTAGGAAACATAACCATCTTTGATCAACGAGCTAGTCAAGTATAGGCATACTAGTGACACTCTGTTTGTCTACGTATTCACACATGTATTATGTTTCCGGTTAATACAATTCTAGCATGAATAATAAACATTTATCATGATACAAGGAAATAAATAATAACTTTATTATTGCCTCTAGGGCATATTTCCTTCAGTCTCTGTAAGTGCATCTAGTGCCACCCCTAGTTGGTTTTAGAGTATTGACGACCGACCTAGTTGAGGGACTAATGTGTTTGTGAGAATTGCAGGATAACACATGTAGAAGTCCCTCATTGATTCTGTTTTCCTACCAGAGATGGCCCCTAAAAATGTATGAAGACATTGAAGTCAAAGGTGGTATGTGAAGACATTCACATTGAAGACTATGACAAAAGAAGACATCGCGTGAAGACTATGGAGCGCGAAGACTTAGCAGTTTCGTCGTTCTGTGTTTTTCTTTGTTGAGTCATAGGAACCACCGTACTGTTAAGTGGGGTCCAAGAGAACCAGTCAGAATGACTGAAGTGATGCTTAACCAAAATCCTATGTCTTCGAGTGAAGACTATGAGAGCAAATCTTGTCCAGAGTTGGATAAGTCAACTTTGCTTGTAGCCCAAGTAAAGTTGCCGTGTGTGTTTGAAATCTGACCGTTGGAACACGTGTCAGTTCCTTAGTGACCCAGGGTCATTTCGGACAAATCAGGTTGGGTTGCCTAGTGGCTATAAATAGCCCACCACCTACAACCATAAACGGTTGGCTGCTCAGAGTTAAAGCACGGCTTTTGTCGTTTGAGAGCAACCCACCTCGAAGCCTTTGAGAGAGAATTCCTTGAGAGGATAAAGCCCTAACCACCCAGAGCCTAAGAGTGTTAGGCATCACTTAAGTCTTCTTGTCTGTGTGATCTGAAGACTTATTACACTTGAGGACTGTGAATCCTCCAGCCGGTTAGGCGTCGCGTTCTGAGCATCCAAGAGTCATTGTTGATCGCCGGTGAACGAAGTCTGTGAAGGTTTGGAAGTCTACCTTGAAGACTTACTAGAGTGATTGGGCGAGGACTGGGTGTCCTTAGCTCAAGGGGAATAAGGTGAAGACGAGGTCTTCTAAGTTGAATCTCAGCCTCCCCAACCAGACGTACAGTTGTCACAACAACTGGAACTGGTCCAACAAATCATTGTCTTCAACGAGTCACTGGTTTCATCCTTCCCTTCCCTTTGCTTATTGTTGGTCCTTGTGAAGTCATTGTATGATTGCATTATCTTTTGTCTTCACTGAGTGACTACTTGTTCTGATTGGCTTCACAATATCTTCCTACCTGATCCTTACTGCCTAGCTGCTATTAGTCATTGTGCTTTCACTTCATTGAATACTTGACTATGTTTTGCCTAGTGTAGTCTACCTTCCGCTGCATGGTAATAGGTTTATTTCTATCGTTTGTCTTCGAAGCTTACATGTTTTGAAGACTTTCATAAAAATCGCCTATTCACCCCTCCTCTAGTCGATCACTAGCACTTTTAATTGGTATCAGAGCAAGGTACTCCCTTGTTTTGTGTGATTCGGTTTAACCACCTGGAGTTTTAGCTATGTCGACTGCAGGGATAATTAAAGTCTCCGCTGCGTGCCTCGTCTTCGATGAAACTGAATATCCCTACTGGAAGAATAAGATGCGCATGCATCTTGAAGCCATTGATGTTGACCTATGGTATGTCGTCAAGAACGGCGTTCCCAAGGCTGGAGAAGGTGTCACTGCTGCTGATGTCAAGAAGTTCGTTCAACTGGACTCTACTGCCAAGAATATCAACTGTGGTCATCTGACCAAAGGACAGTATGGCCGCATGAGTGCTTTGGAAACATCTAAGCTAGTCTGGGACTGGCTCTCCAAGGTCAACGAAGGCATCTCAACCCAAAGAGATCAGAGAATCAGTGTCCTTCGCAACCTCTTCAACCGCTTCAAGAGAAATGACAATGAGAATGTCCAGCTCACGTTTGATCGACTCACTGACATCACAAATGATCTTCAAGCCCTCGGCGTTACTGAGATCACCAAGCATGAAGTCGTCAAGACACTCCTGAGATCACTTGACAGTTTGTTTGACACCCTAGCCCTGATGATTCAAGAACGTCCTGATTTCAAGACACTCGATCCGTCTGACATACTTGAGAGGCTCAACACACATGAGTTTCAGCTTTCTGAGAAAAGAGACATCTACGATCCCAACTATGGGTGAACTCGTGCCTTGAAGGCAAAGGCTGTCTCCTCATCTGAAGAAGAATCTGACAGCAGTTCTGATGATCCTGAAGACATTGTAAAGGAGCTTGCTAGTCTTGTGAAGAAGTTCCAAAAATTCACCAAGAAGAAAGGCTTCAGAAAGTCTTCACGATCAAGCTCAAGGAATGATGAAGCTTCTGCTCATGACTACAAGAAGAGAACATGTCACAAGTGCAAGAAACCTGACCACTACATCTCTGAGTGTTCACAGTGGGACAATGAGAACAACAAGAAGAAGAAGAGCAAGGAGTATGACTCTGACGACAAGAAGAAGAAGAAATACTCAAAGTCTTCTTCCAAGTCTTCCTTCAAGTCTTCATCACACAAGAAGAGCTCATCTGGCAAGGCACGTGCGTTTGTTGGCAAGGAAATGGATTCTGAGGAGGAGTCCGCTTCTGAGGAGGCGGAGGTGGAGTCTGAGGAGGAGTCCGATTCTGGCGTTGCGAGTCTGGCTACAATATACGTTGCCAAGTCCATCTTTAACACTGAAGACAATGACTTCATCACCGACACCGATGCAAATGACAAGGACTACTCCGCTCCTTCCTACTGCTTCATGGCACGCGGGGCTAAGGTAAACACATGCACTACTCACTATCAAACATCTAGTGACGATGACTCTGATTGTGGTTCCAAACCCATCTACAAAACACTTGCTAAAATTGCAACTGAACAATAGAAAGCTATGGAACACATTCAAAAACTGTTAGACAAAAGCGATGATCTGTTAGACGCTGAAATGACTCGATCTCAGTCCTTAATTGAAGACATAAAAAATCTTCACGTTAAGTATGAGGAACTTGAAAGTCGTCATGAAACGCTCTCAACAACTCATGAAAGGCTTTCCTATGATTATCTTCAAAGGAAGCAAGATCTTGAGAAATTGAGAGCGGCTCATGAAGATCTTCAAAAGGAAAACGAGTCACTTCGCGCCGAACAGATCAGTTCAGCTCAGGAAGGATTTGAACCACCATGTCTTAAATGCATTGAGCGTGATAACGCTACTTCTGTTGCTGAATGTTCTACTGCTGCTACTATTGCAATATCTTCAATTGTTGATGTGGTAACTAACCCCTCTGCTGAGGATACCACTGCTATTGCTGATGAGAATGCTAGGTTGAAGACACTGCTTGAAACAGGGATGTACAAAAGTCTCAAAGGGCATCAGACACTATGTGATGTCCTCAAAAGGCAGATTCTGAACCGAAACCCTAGGAAAGAGGGTGTTGGGTTCAAAAGGAAAATGGATGCTGATGGCTCTTACTGGAAACCTGAGCAGTACCCCAAAACCACATGGGTTGCTGCAAAGGAACCTTCAGCGGATCCATCCACCCTATCTGGCTTCACTTGTGCTAATCCCATTGTTATTGATGAATCCTTTGATGCAAACTATAAACTGTTTAAGAATCAGAATGGTGAAGTGTTTGCCAGGTATATTGGTACTAACTGCAGGACTGGACCGCCTATGAAGAAGATCTGGGTGCCGAAAAGGTGTTTGGAGAATCTTCCTGTGAATGTCATCATGACACCAGAGGTGAAGAAGACAAACCCCAGACCACAGGCTTCATATGGTCCAAAGGCTTCATACAGACAGAGGACTCACCTGAGTCGCACTAACGCAAATGTTTTGTAGGGAAACCATACTCAGGCCTGTGAATATGAGCACGTTTCATCAAATCGCCATGTTCATAAGACCAAGAACTATTCTGCTTATTCTTATGAGTACTATTGTCCACCTGCAAGACTTTTTGCTAGGGCTCCAAAGCCAAAGTTCTCAGATGCTGCACTTAGACTCATTGCTTCGAAGCCACCCTTGAAGATGTGGGTGGCTAAGAAAGCTTAACTCTCTTTTGCAGGGAAAGGTCTCCAGCCGAAAACCAAAATCGTCTGACACTATTGCTGGGGACCTTAAACATCTTGTAGGGCGCAAGATCAAATGCCCAAATGGTCTTATTATGTACCTTGTTCCTGAATCGCTTGCTACTTGCCCTATCAGTCCTAATCTCGATCTAAGCTTTAATAATCCACTGGTTCGTCAAATGTTTTTGCTTCACAATTCTCTTCGTGAAGCCTATCCCCCTAACTGCACTGTAGGGTACGACACCAGCTGCTTCAGAATGGATTATTGATAGTGGGTGTACAAATCACATGACTGGCAAGCGAAGTCTTCTCATGGACTCAACTTTACGTCCACCAGACAAAAGTCACATCACATTTGCTGACACTGGTAAAAGCAAGGTATTGGGTCTAGGTAGAGTTGCAATCTCAAAGGATCAACACATGGATAAAGTCATGCTTGTTGAATTCCTTGGTTTCAACTTAATGTCTGTCTCAATGCTTTGTGATTTAAACATGATTGTGATGTTTGGAAAATATCGTTGTCTTGTACTAATGGAATCTGACAAGTCTCTAGTGTTTGAAGGGTATCGGAAAGATGATTTGTACGTGGTAGATTTCTCAGCAGGACCACAACTTGCAGTATGTCTTCTAGCAAAAGCTTCTGAATGCTGGCTCTGGCATCGAAGGCTAGGGCATGCTGGCATGAGGAACCTCCACACCCTTGCAAGGAAGAAGCATGTCATAGGCATCGAGGGCATCAAGTTCAAGAAGGATCACTTATGCGGTGCTTGTGAAGCAGGAAAGATGACGAGGGCCAAGCATCCCTCGAAGACAATCACGA
Organism: Triticum aestivum; assembly: GCF_018294505.1. Lineage (NCBI taxonomy): Eukaryota > Viridiplantae > Streptophyta > Magnoliopsida > Poales > Poaceae > Triticum > Triticum aestivum. The sequence continues at coordinate 565,258,484 of NC_057809.1, read as the reverse complement.
CAACGACTCAACCCTTCGAACTGCTCCACATGGATCTTTTCGGTCCCACTCATTACTCAACTCTTACTACTACTGCTTGTCTCTATGGCTTTGTCATTGTTGATGATTATTCAAGATATACTTGGGTGCATATAATCCTCTACAAGACTGAAGTGCAGGATGTCTTCAGACGCTTCGCCAGTCAAGCAATGAACAACTATGGCGCCAAGATAAAGCACATCAGAAGTGACAATGGCATTGAATTCAAAAACACTGGCCTAGATACATATCTTGATACCTTGGGCATCACACATGAATTCTCAGCTCCATACACGCCACAGCAGAATGGCATCGTCGAATGCAAGAACAGAACACTTATTGAGATGGCCCAGACGATGCTTGATGAATACAAGACTCCAAGAAAATTTTGGCCGGAAGCCATTGATATTGCATGCCATATCATCAACCGTGTTTATATTCACAAGCTTCTGAACAAGACATCCTATGAGCTCCTTACTGGCAAGAAGCCAAATGTCAGTTACTTTAGAGTATTTGGCGCCAGGTGCTGGATCAAGGATCCACATCACACTTCAAAATTTGCACCAAAAGCACATGAGGGTTTTATGCTTGGATATGGAAAGGATTCACACTCCTACAGAGTCTTCAACCTTTTTCACTATAAAGTGGTTGAAACAGTGGATGTGCGGTTTGATGAGACGAATGGCTCACAAAGAGAGCACCTGCCAAATGTGCTAGATGAAGTTCCATCCAGTGAATCAATCAAACTTATGGGAACTAGAGAAATCATACCGTCTGAAGCTCAGCCTGAAGAGGAACTTATCATCTCCGCACCTGATCAGCCTGAAGACAATGCTCAGCCTGAAGACAATCCCTCTAACGATGACAATGATCAGCAATAGCAAAATCTTCGTCCTGTACATCCTCGTGTTGCAAATGAAGTACAGATTGAGAGAATAATTGATAGCATCAATGCACCAGGTCCACTCACTCGTTCAAGGCAACACAACTAGCTAATTTCTGTGGGCACTTCGCATTCGTCTCAATATCTGAACCCAAGAAAGTTGAAGAAGCCTTCATGGAACCTGAATGGATTCAAGCTATGCAAGAAGAGCTTCAACAGTTTGAGCTGAATAATGTATGGGAACTGGTTAAGCGTCCTGATCCTCGCAAGCACAATATAATAGGCACCAAATGGATATATCACAACAAGCAAGATGAGCATGGTCAAGTTGTTAGAAACAAAGATCGTCTCGTTGCTCAAGGATACACTCAAGTTGAAGGGATTGACTTCGATGAAACATTTGCTCCTGTGGCTAGACTTGAAGCCATACGCATACTGCTGGCCTATGCAAATCATCATAACATACTTCTATATCAAATGGATGTGAAGAGCGCTTTCCTCAACGGCAAGATTGAAGAAGAAGTGTATGTTGCACAACCGCCTGGCTTTGAAGATCCAAAACATCCTGACATGGTGTACAAGCTCAACAAGGCACTGTATGGCCTCAAACAAGCCCCTCGGGCTTGGTATGACACACTCAAATACTTCCTGAAGAGCAAAGGCTTCAAACCTGGTTCCCTTGACCCCACTCTCTTCACGAAGACATATGATGGTGAACTGTTTGTGTGCCAAATATATGTGGATGACATTATCTTCAGCTGCACCAATCAGAAATACAGTGAAAAGTTTGGATATATGATGCAAGAGCAATATCAGATGTCCATGATGGGTGAGCTGAAGTTCTTCCTTGGTCTTCAAATACGTCAGCAACGCAGCGGCATCTTCATATCTCAAGAGAAGTACCTCAAAGATTGCCTGAAGAAATTTGGTATGCAAGACTGCCAAGGCTTCATGACGCCAATGTCAGCCAAACATCATCTGGGTCCCGACGACAATGGTAAAGAGTTCGATCAAAAGGTATACCGCTTCATGATTGGTTCTTTACTTTATCTATGTGCATCTAGGCCAGATATTATGCTTAGTGTTTGCATGTGTGCTCGATTCCAAGCGGCACCAAAGGAATCGCATCACTTAGCTGTGAAGCGAATTCTTCGATATTTGGCTTACACCCCAACACTAGGATTATGGTATCCAAAGGGCTCAGAGTTTGATCTGGTTGGATTCTCGGATGCTGATTATGCTGGTGACAAGGTGGATCGCAAGTCTACATCAGGCACATGTCATTTTCTGGGACGATCACTTGTATGTTGGTCTTCAAAGAAACAGAACTGTGTAGCTCTCCACTGTTGAATCTGAATACATTGCTGCTGGATCTTGCCGCGCTCAGCTTTTGTGGATGAAGCAAACACTCAAAGACTATGGCATTCATCTGAAGCAAGTGCCACTCTACTGCGACAACGAAAGCGCCATCAAGATCGCCAACAACCCAGTTCAGCACTCGAAGACAAAGCACATTGAAATTCGTCATCACTTTCTCAGAGATCATGTTGTGAAGGAAGATATTGATATCATACACATCAACATTGAAGAGCAATTGGCAGATACCTTCACCAAGCCCTTGGATGAGAAGAGATTTTGCAAGTTACGGTGTGAGCTAAATATCTTAGAATCCTCAAATGTCCTGTGATCAGGCGCACATCCTAACACTTATGCATATTGATGACTTAGATGTGCAACACACGAAGTAAAGTATATCTTCAATCAATGAAGACATACATTCTAAGTGTGAATACATTAATGTGGAATTTGACTTCGGAGCGCCACGATAATTGTGCACCGTGCCTGCGTCTAATACTTCCTATACGGTGGGTAACGCCACCACCAAATTCTTCTGTTTGAAGTGTTTCACCCATGCGTTGCATTTGCTATGTCTTCACATTTGGTTTGTCTTCATTCTCAACATGTCTTCATGATTATCTTCATTATGTTGATTATATATATATATATATACTAGTGTTCTGTCCTCTACAACATTCACTTATAGCTATGTCTTCTTGTTGAATCTTTTGAACTAAGTGAATGTGATCGGACCCTAACCTCTCTATGCTTTTTATCTCAAACTCTATCTCTCCAAATCATATGCATTCTCTTGAAACTATCAAATGTCTTCTCTGCGTCCTTGTCAGCAGAAGATACAGAGACAAACATTAAGTTCGCTTTCAATGCTAATTCCTTCACCTGAAACCCGAAGAAGTGGGAACGACCACCTGACAATCCAGGCGTGTGTGGGAACGTGGAACAACCTCCGCTATGTTGCATGATGGCCACGTGTCCTTCAAATGTGAACCGCCAGGGGCACCTGTGTAATAACGTTGTGCCGTCCCTGTCCCTATAAATACACGCCTCACCACAGTCATTATCCTTTCTTCCACTCTCGCACAAACCCTAGCACCACCGCTAGCCCTCGACGACGCCGGCAATGAAGCGCTTAGCTGTCGCGACCTCTCCGACGCCGTCTTCATGCCGGCCGCGGACATCGTCTTCTCCGCCATCGCCGTAGGTGTCCTCCGTCGCCAAGTTAGGGCACGGACGATCGAACTGCTCGGCCTCCTCTTCCACTCCGTCTAGCAGTTCTTTGTGTGGTAAATAAAACTTCCTTTTTACGGCCCCTTTGATCCTATAGATTCATCACTTTCTACCACAAGCAGTTTCTGTTCACACAAGTTGGATCTATTTCATACTGCATCTCATAATATGTCTAGTATGTTCACTTATGCTTCACAAAGTAGTTAGATTCCTCACTTGTACTGATTCGTGGATTCGTACAAATCTGGAACCAACTCCTTATCTATGAGTGAATGTCTTCGCACGATGAGGTCAATGTCTTCTAAACTGATTTATCTTCAAAATCTTCTGAGAATGCATATGACATCTTCCCCTTCCCTCGCACCTTAATGTTGTCACAGGTACATGTCCGTGGGAGAATCCCTTGGTTCTCATAGTCTGCATTCATTTGCAGAATTCTTACAGCATCATATAAATTCTCCCGAAGCTAGTTCCTGTTTGTCCAGCAAGTGAAAGCCTTTGAAGCCTTTGAACGTGTTAAAGCCATTTAGTTTAAAGTTCATGGTTGCAAAGAAATCAGTAAGGAAGGGTGGCAGCAAGCGTCGAGGTGAAACATCAAGAGATCTGCCCGATGACCTCTCAGAGCTGTACAAGACAGATCCAGAAGAGGATTACAATAAGCGCAAGACCCGAATCCAATGGATTCGAAGATATTGGGCAGAACAGTGGCTCAAGTACAGGTTTGTGACCAAGGAATATGCTGAGAAGAATGCCATCAAGCGACCATGGGGAGACATCCTATACAGAAATCTTCAACCCAGGTCCAGAGATGAAGCCATTGAACAAGGCTTCTATCCCTGCATGGTCCGTGGACCACAGCCTGCGGATGCTAACCCATCGTCATTGCTATGGTGTCGTGACGACAATCTGTTCAAGCGCAACTTCCAGTTTGCCCAGAATTCGGCGAAGCAGAACAAGATGTCATTGGGACTAGACTTCAACCCTGGTCCCTCTGCTCCCCGTGCCGATGGCACCCGCGAAGCTTATTGTTGGGCCCTTCTACAACATGGAAGGTCTCATCACTCATATCATGGTTCAAGGGACAGCCGTGGATGAGCCTGCAGATGACGCTGAATCTGATGAAGCGCCTGCACCGCCGAAGCCAAAGAAACTGAAGCAGCCTAAAGCTTCAAAGCCTGCCTCAGCACCAAAAATCTCACGAGCGAAGCCACTGGCTACTGCACCTCCTGAAGACAGTGTGCAGTCTGAAGATTTGTCACGCATCTCCAAGCCCTCGAAAGTCAAGATGCCTTTGCAACGCACCAGCCAAGAACTGACTGCTGCTGCTATTCTGCGCAACGACGCTATTGATCTGTCCAGTGATGAAGATCTTGCAGATGACGCTCTTGAGCAACTGATCAAGAGCAAAGAAGAAGCAGAGATCTTCAATGATTTGCCTCTCTTTGACATGGCAATCATCCACAACTTCATTTATGAGTGGTTTGACACGCCCAACCTCAGTTTTGAAGATCTGCAACTTCCAATTAGCCTCAGTGTCGCCTTCCATGGTGCCATTGCTTCAGAGCTAGCTCTAGCTCAGCGCATCGTTGAACTGAAGCAAAAGATCGATTTTGAGAAAGCTCAGTTCAAGAAGCACATGGCCAAGCTCAGCGTGCAAGAGGTCAAAAATTTCAAGATCATGTTGCACGAGCTCAAATCCTTTCTCAAGAAGCGTGAAGAAGCTCAAGGCTCTCGTGAGCGCATGAAGAGCCTGGCTGACAAGTGTGTGCAGGCCTACAATGAGGCTGAGAAGCGCAAGGCCCTTGGTCGTCCTGGCATCGATCCCAGGATGGCCGCAAAGAAGGAGAAGAAGCCAGCTGTGGCCGAACCCGAAGCACCAAGGCAGGAAGCACATCCCATTGTCTTCCCAGCCAGCATGACTGGCTCAAAGCCAAAGGTCAGGTCAACCGCTTCAGAACTGAGGAAGACGATGACTGCTGAGGCTGAAGCGAGAAAGAGGAAACATCCTGAAGCCTCTGCTGCTGCTCCCTCCAAGAAGAAGCGCAAGACCAAGAAGGATCGGGCTGCTACCACAGAGCCCTTAGTTGTTGAACCTATCTCCATGGTTCGCCCTACAGCTGAACATCAAGAACGCCAACTGACTGTCCATGAGCCTGCTTCCACAAAGGCTCATGAAGCTGAAGACATTCTAGCAGCTGATCCCACCGCTGCTGAAGACATTGGTCACCATGACAATGTTGAAGATGATGTAGTTCTTCCTCAGATCGAGCACAACTTGGTATCATCGCCTGTGCTTACGCACAGCAAACTCATCACCATTGGTCGTCCTCTGACACCAATTGCTCAGGATGCATCATGGGCTGATTACCACAACAACAAGTCACACCACCCCGGCAAGAAGAAAAAGAAGACTTTGAGGCCCAGCCAACTCCGTCTCCAGAGGCGTCGCCAGCGTTACGCAGGCTTCGCAAAGGACCAAGGTCTCAAGTCCCTCTTTCGAGCGTTCCAGAAGGAGAAGTGCCCCACCAATCTGTTGCACGTCAAGTGTTTCCAGATGCCACTCCTACTGTGAATGTCTTCAAGTCTGAGGCTAAAGCTGCTGAAGACATTCCGGCTGCATCAATCGACGACACACAAGAAGAAGAACGTGTCCCTACTCCCCCCATTACTGAAGAAGCTGTTCTCGAGGAGAACATGTCTGTGCCCGACCCTCCAGCTCATCAAGTGGAGGTTGAGAATCTTGAGGCTGCCACCACCAACACAAATGAAGCCAATGACGTTGTCATGGCTGAAGCAAATGTGGAGCCTGCACCAACCCATGTGCCAGAAGTCAGTGAAGCCAATGATGCTACTGCTCCTGTTCCTGCGCCTTCTGCTGGTCCTCAGTTTGACTATCACATTGAGCACATGCCTCAGGTACAGAAGCCAATGCCAAGGTTGCCAAGGTTTCCAGATCCTACATCAGCATCCTGATCCTTTAATGTCAACGGCTTCAAAGCAGACAACACCTTCTTCAATAGCGCCAAGAACCCCTACTCAAGGGAAAGAATATCTTCTGATCGGTTCTGGAGCTATCCGCAGCGAAGTTATTACTCATGCATTCTGTACAATCAAGGTCGCATTTTCCCTCATATGCGTCTTGACACTGAAGCCATAACTGGTCTGCCTTGCTTGGAAGAAGCTCTGGATTGCTTCAAAGAGTCTGGATTGTTTCCTTTCGTCACCGACCAAGAGCACTGGAACGAAGAGTTGCTGCTCCAATTCTATGCCACTCTTCACATTCATGGCTACAACAGAGATCCGAAGACTTGGGTCCTTGAGTGGATGACTGGCAATGTTCATCATGAAGCCAAAGCCTTTGATATCATTGAGCTCACTGGTCTGCCCACTCCTGGAGATCTTTTTGAACCTGGTTGCCAGCTTCACAATGCAGCTATGGAGAGCATCTTTCAGAAGCCTGAACCGAACATGAGTCAGATGCTTAGCATGATGAAGCCTTTGCCTCCAGATGCTGCATATCCTAGGGAGTTCCTTATTAAAGACCTTGAGTATCTGCCACGCACTATCTATCACATTATCAGGCGAACTCTCTGGCCCATCAAAGGACATTCTCCACATGCAAAGCTGGAAGGTGCAATGAAGACTTTGGTCTTTTATATTCTTCACGGTAAATGCTTCAATGCACAAGACTTCTTCATCCGCCAACTTGCTGTTGGGGAACGTAGCAGAAATTCAAAATTTTCCTACGTGTCACCAAGATCTATCTATGGAGAGACCAGCAACGAGCAGAAAGAGAGTGCATCTACATACCCTTGTAGATCGCTAAGCGGAAGCGTTCAAGTGAACGGGGTTGATGGAGTCGTACTCGTCGTGATTCAAATCACCGATGATCCTAGTGCCGAACGGACGGTACCTCCGCGTTCAACACATGTACAACCCGGTGACGTCTCCCACGCCTTGATCCAGCAAGGAGAGAGGGAGAGGTTGAGGAAGACTCCATCCAACAGCAGCACAACGGCGTGGTGGTGGTGGAGGAGCGTGGCAATCCAGCAGGGCTTCGCCAAGCACCATGGGAGAGGAGGAGTAGGAAGAGAGGTAGGGCTGTGCCAGAACTTCGTGTATAGCTCCCATGCGCCTCCCCACTATATATAGGGGTGGAGGGGCTGGTTTCTTGCCCTCCAAGTCCATTGGGGCGTTGGCCAAGGTGGGAGGAAAGAAATCTCATTATTTCCTTCCCCACCGATTGTTATCCCCCCTTTTTAGGGATCTTGATCTTATCCCTTCGGGATATGATCTTATTCCTTCTAAGGGGGGATCTTGGTGCACCTTGACCAGGGGTGTGGGGCCTTGCCCCCACTACCCACGTCCATGTGGGTCCCCCCATGCAGGTGGGCCACACTCCAGAACCTTCTAGAACCTTCCCGGTACAATACCGAAAAATCCCGAACATTTTCCGGTGGCCAAAATAGGACTTCCCATATATAAATCTTTACCTCCGGACCATTTCGGAACTCCTCGTGACATCCGGGATCTCATCCGGGACTCCGAACAACATTCGGTAACCACATACAAACTTCCTTTATAACCCTAGCGTCATCGAACCTTAAGTGTGTAGACCCTACGGGTTCGGGAGACATGTAGACATGACCGAGACGTTCTCCGGTCAATAACCAACAGCGGGATCTGGATACCCATGATGGCTCCCACATGTTCCACGATGATCTCATCGGATGAACCACGATGTCAAGGACTTAATCAATCCCGTATTCAATTCCCTTTGTCTATCGGTATGTTACTTGCCCGAGATTCGATCGTCGGTATCCAATACCTTGTTCAATCTCGTTACCGGCAAGTCACTTTACTCGTTCCGTAACACATCATCCCGTGATCAACTCCTTGGTCACATTGCGCATATGATGATGTCCTACCGAGTGGGCCAGAGATACCTCTCCGTTTACATGGAGTGACAAATCCCAGTCTCGATCCGCATAAAACAATAGATACTTTCGGAGATACCTGTAGTGCACCTTTATAGTCACCCAGTTACGTTGTGACGTTTGATACACCCAAAGCACTCCTACGGTATCCAGGAGTTACACGCTCTCATGGTCGAAGGAAGAGATACTTGACATTGGCAAAGCTCTAGCAAATGAACTACACGATCTTTTGTGCTAGTCTTAGGATTGGGTCTTGTCCATCACATCATTCTCCTAATGATGTGATCCCGTTATCAACGACATCCAATGTCCATAGCCAGGAAACCATGACTATCTGTTGATCACAACGAGCTAGTCAACTAGAGGCTCACTAGGGACATATTGTGGTCTATGTATTCACACGTGTATTACGATTTCCGGATAATACAGTTATAGCATGGATAAAAGACAATTATCATGAACAAGGAAATATAATAATAATACTTTTATTATTGCCTCTAGGGCATATTTCCAACAGTCTCCCACTTGCACTAGAGTCAATAATCTAGTTCACATCGCCATGTGATTAACACTCACAGGTCACATCGCCATGTGACTAATACCCAAGAGTTTACTAGAGTCAGTAGTCTAGTTCACATCACTATGTGATTAACACTCAATGAGTTTTATGTTTGATCATGCTGCTTGTGAGAGAGGTTTTAGTCAATGAGTCTGAACCTTTCAGATCCGTGTGTGCTTTACAAATATCTATGTCATCTCCTAGATGCAGCTACCACGCTCTATTTGGAGCTATTCCAAACAACTGTTCTACTTGGAGCTATTCTAAATTATTGCTCCATTATATGTATCCGGTCTCTCTACTCAGAGCTATCCGGATAGGTATCAAGCTTGAATCGTCGTAACCTTTACGACGAACTCTTTTACCACCTCCATAATCGAGAAAATTCCTTAGTCCACTAGTTACTAAGGATAACTTTGACCGCTGTCCTGTGAGCCATTCTTGGATCACTCTTGTACCCCTTGACTGACTCATGGCAAGGCACACTTCAGGTGCGGTACACAGCATAGCATACTGAAGAGCCTACGTCTTAAGCATAGGGGACGACCTTCGTCCTTTCTCTCTATTCTGCCGTGGTCGAGCTTTAAGTCTTAACTTCGTACCTTACAACTCAGGCAAGAACTCCTTCTTTGACTGGTCCATCTTGAACACCTTCAAGATCATGTCAAGGTATGTGCTCATTTGAAAGTATTATTAAGCATTTTGATCTATCCTTATAGATCTTGATGCTCAATGTTCAAGTAGCTTAATCCAGGCTTTCTATTGAAAAACACTTTCAAAATAACCCTATATGCTTTCCAGAAATTCTACATCATTTCTGATCAACATGTATTCATCAGAAATTCTATAGTGCTCCCACTCACTTCTTTGGAAATACAAATTTCTCATAAACTTTGTACAAACCCAAAATCTTTGATCATCATCAAAGCATACATTCCAACTCCGAGATGCCCACTCCAGTCCTTAGAAGGATCGCTGGAGCTAGCATACCTTTTAGCATCCTTAGGATCGACAAAAACTTTCTGATTGTATTACATACAACCTTTCCTCACGAAAACTGGTAAGGAAACTCGTTTTGATATCCATCTGCCAGATTTCATAAATACAGCTAATGCTAACATGAATCCGACGGACTTTAAGCATCGCTACGGATGAGAAAATCTCATCGTAGTCAACTCCTTGAACTTGTGAAAAACTTTTCGCCACAAGTCGAGCTTCATGGACGGTGACATTACCATCCACGTCCGTCTTCTTCTTAAAGATCCATTTATATTAATGGCTTGCCGATCATCGGGCAAGTCCACCAAAGTCCATGGATCCGTTCTCGGATTTTATGGCCTCGAGCCATTTATCGGAATCCGGGCCCACCATCTCTTCTCCATAGCTCGTAGGTTCATTGTTGTCCAGCAACATGACTTCCAAGACAGGATTACGTACCACTCTGAAGTAGTACGCATCCTTGTCATCCCACAAGGTTTGGTAGTGACTTGATCCGAAGTTTCATGATCAATATCATAAGCTTCCACTTCAATTGGTGTAGGTGCCACAGGAACAACTTCCTGTGCCCTGCCACACACTAGTTGAAGAGACGGTTCAATAACCTCATCAAGTCTCCACCATCCTCCCACTCAACTCTTTCGAGAGAAACCTTTCCTCGAGAAAGGACCCGATTCTAGAAACAATTCATATTGCTTTCGGATCTGAATTAGGAGGTATACCCAACTGTTTTGGGTGTCCTATGAAGATGTATTTTATCCGCTTTGGGTTTGAGCTTAATCCTGAAACTTTTCACATAAGCGTCGCAGCCCCAAACCTTTAAGAAACGACAACTTAGGTTTCTCTAAACCATAATTCATACGGTGTCATCTCATCGGAATTACGTGGTGCCCTATTTAAAGTGAATGTGGTTGTCTCTAATGCCTAACCCATGAACGATAGTGGTAATTCGATAAGAGACATCATGGTACGCACCATATCCAATAGGGTGCAACTATGATGTTCGGACACACCATCACATTATGGTGTTCCAGGTGGTATTAATTGCGAAACAATTTCCACAATGTCTTAATTGTGTGCCAAAACTCGTAACTCAGATATTCATCTCTATGATCATATCATAGACATTTTATCCTCTTGTCACAATGATCTGCTACTTCACTCTGAAATTACTTGAACCATTCAATAATTCAGACTTGTGTTTCATCAAGTAAATATACTCAACATTTACTCGAATCATCTGTGAAGTAAGAACATAATGATATTCACTGCATGCCTCAGCACTCATTCGACTGCACACATCAAAATGTGTTACTTCCAACAAGTTGCTATCTTGTTCCATCTTACTGAAAATGAGGCTTTTCAGTCATCTTGCCCATGTGGTATGATTTGCATATCTCAAGTGATTCAAAATCAAGTGAGTCCGAACGATCCATTTGCATGGAGTTTCTTCATGCATATACACCAATAGACATGGTCCGCATGTCTCAAACTTTTCAAAAACGAGTGAGTCCAAAGATCCATCAACATGGAGCTTCTTCATGCGTTTTATACCATTATGACTTACATGGCAGTGCCACAAGTAAGTGGTACTATCATTACTATCTTATATCTTTTGGCATGAAAATGTGTATCACTACGACCGAGATTCAATAAACCATTCCTTTAGGTGCAAGACCATTGAAGGTATTATTCAAAAATAGAGTAACCATTATTCTCCCAGAATGAATAACCGTATTGCAATAGACATAATCCAATCATGTCTATGCTCAACGCAAACACCAATCTCGGTGGTAGAGGGAGCGTGCGATGCTTGATCATATCAACCTTGGAAACACTTCCAACATATATCGTCAGCTCACCTTTAGCTAGTCTCCGTTTATTCCATAGCTTTTATTTCGAGTTACTAACACTTAGCAACCAAACCGGTATCCAATACCCTGGTGCTACTAGGAGTACTAGTAAAGTACACATTAACATAATGTATATCCAATATACTTCTATCGACCTTGCCAGCCTTCTCATCTACCAAGTATCTAGGGTAATGCTGCTCCAGTGGTTGTTCCCCTTATTACAGAAGCACTTAGTCTCGGGTTTGGGTTCAACCTTGGGTTTCTTCACTAGAGCAGCAGCTGAATTGCCATTTCATGAAGTATCCCTTTGTTCCCTTGCCCTTCTTGAAACTAGTGGTTTCACCAACCATCAACAATTGATGCTCCTTCTTGATTTCTACTTTCGCGGTGTCAAACATCATGAATATTTCAAGGATCATCATATCTATCCCTGATATGTTATAGTTAATCACGAAGCTCTAGCAGCTTGGTGGCAATGACTTTGGGGAAACATCACTATCTCATCTGGAGGATCAACTCCCACTCGATTCAAGTGATTGTTGTGCTCAGACAATCTGAGCACAAGCTCAACGATTGAGCTTTTCTCCCTTAGTTTGCAGGCTAAGAAAATCGTCGTAGGTCTTATACCTCTTGACGTGGGCACGAGCCTGAAATCCCAATTTCAGCCCTCGAAACATCTCATATGTTCCGTTACGTTTCGAAAATGTCTTTGGTGCCTCTACTTAAACCATTTAATTGAACTATCACGTAGTTATCAAAACGTGTATGTCCGATGTTCGGAACATCGACAAACGACGTTGGGGTTCAGCACACTGAGCGGTGCATTAAGGACATAAGCTTTCTACTGATCGCATAATCGCTACTATCAACTTTCAACTATATTTTCTCTAGGAACATATCTAAAACAGTAGAACTAAAGCGCGAGCTACGACATAATTTGCAAAAGGTCTTTTGACTATGTTCAGGATAATTAAGTTCATCTTATGAACTCCCACTCAGATAGACATCCCTCTGGTCATCTAAGTGATTACATGATCCGAGTCAACTAGGCCGTGTCCGATCATCACGTGAGACGAACTAGTCATCATCGGTGAACATCTTCATGTTGATCGTATCTACTATACGACTCATGCTCGACCTTTCGGTCTTCGTGTTCCGAGGCCATGTCTGCACATGCTAGGCTCGTCAAGTTAACCCTAAGTGTTTTCGCTGTGTAAAACCGTCTTACACCCGTTGTATGTGAACGTAAGAATCCATCACACCCGATCATCATGTGGTGCTTAGAAGCGACGAACTGTAGCAACGGTGCACAGTTAGGGGAGAACACTTCTTGAAATTTTGTAAGGGATCATCTTATTTACTACCGTCGTCCTAAGCAAACAAGATGCATAAACATGATAAACATCACATGCAATCAAATAGTGACATGATATGGCCAATATCATTTTGCTCCTTTTGATCTTCATCTTCGGGGCTCCATGATCATCATCGTCACCGGCACGACACCATGATCTCCATCATCATGATCTCCATCATCGTGTCTTCATGAAGTTGTCACGCCAACGACTACTTCTACTTCTATGACTAACGCGTTTAGCAATAAAGTAAAGTAGTTTACATGGCGTTCTTCAATGACACGCAGGTCATACAAAAAAATAAAGACAACTCCTATGGCTCCTGCCGGTTGTCATACTCATCGACATGCAAGTCGTGAATCCTATTACAAGAACATGATCAATCTCATACATCACATATATCATTCATCACATCCTTTGGCCATATCACATCACATAGCATACCCTGCAAAAACAAGTTAGACGTCCTCTAATTGTTGTTGCATGTTTTACGTGGCTGCTATGGGTTTCTAGCAAGAACGTTTCTTACCTACGCAAGACCACAACGTGATATGCCAATTGCTATTTACCCTTCATAAGGACCCTTTTCATCGAATCCGTTCCGACTAAAGTGGGAGAGACTGGCACCCGCTAGCCACCTTATGCACCAAGTGCATGTCAATCGGTGGAACCTGTCTCACGTAAGAATACGTGTAAGGTCGGTCCGGGCCGCTTCATCCCACAATACCGTCGAAACAAGATTGGACTAGTAACGGTAAGCATATTGAACAACATCAACGCCCACAACTACTTTGTGTTCTACTCGTGCAAAGAATCAACGCAATAGACCTAGCTCATGATGCCACTGTTGGGGAACGTAGCAGAAATTCAAAATTTTCCTACGTGTCACCAAGATCTATCTATGGAGAGACCAGCAACGAGCAGAAAGAGAGTGCATCTACATACCCTTGTAGATCGCTAAGCGGAAGCATTCAAGTGAACGGGGTTGATGGAGTCGTACTCGTCGTGATTCAAATCACCGATGATCCTAGTGCCGAACGGACGGTACCTCCGCGTTCAACACACGTACAACCCGGTGACGTCTCCCATGCCTTGATCCAGCAAGGAGAGAGGGAGAGGTTGAGGAAGACTCCATCCAACAGTAGCACAACGGCGTGGTGGTGGTGGAGGAGCGTGGCAATCCAGCAGGGCTTCGCCAAGCACCATGGGAGAGGAGGAGTAGGAAGAGTGGTAGGGCTGTGCCAGAACTTCGTGTATAGCTCCCATGCGCCTCCCCACTATATATAGGGGTGGAGGGGCTGGTTTCTTGCCCTCCAAGTCCATTGGGGCGTTGGCCAAGGTGGGAGGAAAGAAATCTCATTATTTCCTTCCCCACCGATTGTTATCCCCCCTTTTTAGGGATCTTGATCTTATCCCTTCGGGATATGATCTTATTCCTTCTAAGGGGGGATCTTGGTGCGCCTTGACCAGGGGTGTGGGGCCTTGCCCCCACTACCCACGTCCATGTGGGTCCCCCCATGCAGGTGGGCCCCACTCCGGAACCTTCTAGAACCTTCCCGGTACAATACCGAAAAATCCCGAACATTTTCCGGTGGCCAAAATAGGACTTCCCATATATAAATCTTTACCTCCGGACCATTTCGGAACTCCTCGTGACATCCGGGATCTCATCCGGGACTCCGAACAACATTTGGTAACCACATACAAACTTCCTTTATAACCCTAGCGTCATCGAACCTTAAGTGTGTAGACCCTACGGGTTCGGGAGACATGTAGACATGACCGAGACGTTCTCCAGTCAATAACCAACAGCGGGATCTGGATACCCATGATGGCTCCCACATGTTCCACGATGATCTCATCGGATGAACCACGATGTCAAGGACTTAATCAATCCCGTATTCAATTCCCTTTGTCTATCGGTATGTTACTTGCCCGAGATTCGATCGTTGGTATCCAATACCTTGTTCAATCTCGTTACCGGCAAGTCACTTTACTCGTTCCGTAACACATCATCCCGTGATCAACTCCTTGGTCACATTGCGCATATGATGATGTCCTACCGAGTGGGCCCAGAGATACCTCTCCGTTTACATGGAGTGACAAATCCCAGTCTCGATCCGCATAAAACAATAGATACTTTCGGAGATACCTGTAGTGCACCTTTATAGTCACCCAGTTACGTTGTGACGTTTGATACACCCAAAGCACTCCTACGGTATCCAGGAGTTACACGCTCTCATGGTCGAAGGAAGAGATACTTGACATTGGCAAAGCTCTAGCAAATGAACTACACGATCTTTTGTGCTAGTCTTAGGATTGGGTCTTGTCCATCACATCATTCTCCTAATGATGTGATCCCGTTATCAACGACATCCAATGTCCATAGCCAGGAAACCATGACTATCTGTTGATCACAACGAGCTAGTCAACTAGAGGCTCACTAGGGACATATTGTGGTCTATGTATTCACACGTGTATTACGATTTCCGGATAATACAGTTATAGCGTGAATAAAAGACAATTATCATGAACAAGGAAATATAATAATAATACTTTTATTATTGCCTCTAGAGCATATTTCCAACACTTGCTGCATTAGGATCTGATCTTTTTGGCTTGAAGTTTTATGCTCCATGGATAATGCGGCTGATCAAACTATACTCAGATGTCTCATATCAGCCCTCTGCTCGCAATCATCGGGTCTTTCTGCCTGACGTTGGTATGTCCGTTGAAGCCATCTATCCAGAGCCTGCCAAGGAGCCTCTTAGTCTTCAGAATACTGAGCATCAAAGTTTCTCTCAAAACATTGAAGGAGTTGAAGCAGTCACCCGTGTTTATCCTCTGACTGGTACTACACGTGCACCTCATCGTGCCCTCACTGAAGCCACTGAAAGCACTATTGCCCAACGGCCCAAGAAGCGATCTCGTGTTCTCAATGACCGAGAGCTTCTGGTTGCCCTTCATCAGAAACAGGATAGGCATCATGACTGGATGAAGCGCCAAATGCAAAGCCTCTTGGTGGATGTCAACCGCATTTGCAATCTTGCCACCAAGAATGCCTTTGTTGCCCATGAAACCTGTCGGCGTACATGGAAAGGGCTGAAGCTTATGTGTTCTGAAGATGATCTTCAAGAGGATGGCTTCTCTGAACATTTCAAGTTTGACTCCACACCTCCAAGAAGGACTGTACTGCGACGAGCTCCGTCTCTTGAAGACTCTGAGTTCTCTTCCTCCGCGGCTACTGTGAATGCCAGACTGATCGAGGACGAAGGCGATGCCACTTCACCGCCCCCTACTTCAGCACGCATCGACAC
The DNA here is from genome assembly GCF_018294505.1 of Triticum aestivum. NCBI lineage: Eukaryota > Viridiplantae > Streptophyta > Magnoliopsida > Poales > Poaceae > Triticum > Triticum aestivum. The sequence goes on along the minus strand of NC_057809.1, from coordinate 565,241,980 downwards.
TGCCACGAGTTCGTCTGCACCACCGAACTACACCGACGACCTTGCTGCTTCACCTACTCCTCATGGGAACGAGTAGATGCTCTATGTCTTCAAACCTTTTTGGTCCTTACTGACAAAAGGGGGAGAAGCATATGAGTTTGATAGTCTTCAAGCGGGTCCATTTGGGCGGTTGCTTTATATTTTTCTTAGTGTTTACAACTCTCGTTTGATACATTTCGTTCTTTGAGTTGTAACACTTAAACTCGATGGTCGTCTGCTACTTATTTGCTATTCTGTGATGCGATGATAAATTTCGCATGTGCGACGATAAATTCCGCACTTAGATCATTTTGCAGACGTCCATTTTTCATTATGCATGTCATTATCTTCACATACTTTTCATGCATGATGAATTGTCATCATAAGTTGAAGAGGATCTCCACATGTACAACCTGCCATGTGCATTTGCATTCCAAAAACAAATTACTTATATGCACGTCTTCAGGGGGAGCCCTTGCAACTTATGAAGACAATTCCCTATCCTTTACATTTCACATATTATACTCCCCGTTGAAAACTTCAACTATTTTGTCATCAATCACCAAAAAGGGGGATATTGTAAGTGCATCTAGTGCCACCCCTAGTTGGTTTTGAGTATTGACGACAAACCTAGTTGAGGGACTAATGTGTTTGTGAGAATTGCAGGATAACACAGGTAGAAGTCCCTCATTGATTCGGTTTTCCTACCAGAGATGACCCCTAAAAATGTCTGAAGACATTGAAGTCAAAGGTGGTATGTGAAGACATTCACATTGAAGACTATGACAAGAGAAGACATCGCGTGAAGACTATGGAGCGCGAAGACTTAGCAGTTTCGTCGTTCTGTGTTTTTCTTTGTTGAGTCATAGGAACCACCGTACTGTTAAGTGGGGTCCAAGAGAACCAGTCAGAATGACTGAAGTGATGCTTAACCAAAATCCTATGTCTTCGAGTGAAGACTATGAGAGCAAATCTTGTCCAGAGTTGGATAAGTCAACTTTGCTTGTAGCCCAAAGAAAGTTGTCGTGTGTGTTTGAAATCTGACAGTTGGAACACGTGTCAGTTCCTTAGTGACCCAGGGTCATTTCGGACAAATCAGGTCGGGTTGCCTAGTGGCTATAAATAGCCCACCCCTACAACCATAAACGGTTGGCTGCTCAGAGTTAAAGCACGGCTTTTGTCGTTTGAGAGCAACCCACCTCGAAGCCTTCGAGAGATAATTCCTTGAGAGGATAAAGCCCTAACCCCCCCAGAGCCAAAGAGTGTTAGGCATCACTTAAGTCTTCTTGTTTGTGTGATCTGAAGACTTATTACACTTGAGGACTGTGAATCCTCCAGCCGGTTAGGCGTCGCGTTCTGAGCATCCAAGAGTCATTGTGGATCGCTGGTGAACGAAGTCTGTGAAGGTTCGAAAGTCTACATTGAAGACTTACCAGAGTGATTGGGCGAGGACTGGGTGTCCTTAGCTCAAGGGGAATAAGGTGAAGACGAGGTCTTCTGAGTTGAATCTTAGCCTCCCCAACCAGACGTACAGTTGTCACAGCAATTGGAACTGGTCCAACAAATCATTGTCTTCAATGAGTCACTAGTTTCATCCTTCCCTTCCCTTTGCTTACTGTTGGTCCTTGTGAAGTCATTGTATGATTGCATTATTTTTTGTCTTCACTGAGTGACTACTTGTTCTGATTGGCTTCACAATATCTTCCTACCTGATCCTTACTGCCTAGCTGCTATTAGTCATCGTGCTTTCACTTCATTGAATACTTGACTATGTTTTGCCTAGTGTAGTCTACCTTCCGCTGCATGGTAATAGGTTTATTTCTATCGTTTGTCTTCGAAGCTTACATGTTTTGAAGACTTTCATAAAAATCGCCTATTCACCCCCCTCTAGTCGATCACTAGCACTTTCAGTCTCCCACTTGCACTAGAGTCAATAATCTAGATTACACAGTAATGATTCTAACACCCATGGAGCCTTGGTGCTGATCATGTTTTGCTCGTGGAAGAGGCTTAGTCAGTGGGTATGCAACATTCAGATCCGTATGTATCTTGCAAATTTCTATGTCTCCCACTTGGACTAAATCCCGAATGGAATTGAAGCATCTCTTGATGTGCTTGGTGTTGGAGAACGTAGCAAAAATTCAAAAAATTTCCTTACGAAACACCAAGATCTATCTATGGAGAGACCAGCAACGAGTAGGAGGGAGAGTGCATCTACATACCCTTGTAGATCGCTAAGCGGAAGCGTTCAAGTGAACGAGGTTGATGGAGTCGTACTCGTCGTGATTCAGATCACCGATGATCAAGTGCCGAACGGACGGCACCTCCGCGTTCAACACACGTACAGCCCGGTGACGTCTCCCACGCCTTGATCCAGCAAGGAGAGAGGGAGAGGTTGAGGAAGACTCCATCCAGCAGCAGCACAACGGCGTGGTGGTGGTGGAGGAGCGTGGCAATCCCGCAGGGCTTCGCCAAGCACCATGGGAGAGGAGGAGTAGGGAGAGAGGTAGGGCTGCACCAAGAGGGAGATCAAATCGCGTGTTATGGGCAGCCCTATGCCTCACTATTTATAGGGGTAGAGGGGGCTGCGCCCCCCTCTAGGGTTTCCCACCCCCAAGGGGTGCGGCCAGCCCTAGATGGCAAAGGGGGCGGCGGCCAGGAGGGGGAGGAGAGGGAGGCGCAGGGAGTATGGGCCTTAGGGCCCATCTGCCGTAGGGTTTCCCCTCTCCCCTCTTGGCTGCGCCTTGGGCAAGGGTGGGAGGCGCACCAGCCCACTCTGGGGCTGGTCCCTTTCCACTCTAGGCCCAAGCAAGCCTCCGGGGCCGGTGGCCCCACTTGGTGGACCCCCGGGACCCTCCCGGTGGTCCCGGTACAATACCGATAAACCCCGAAACTCTTCCGGTGTCCAAAACAGGACTTCCCATATATAAATCTTTACCTCCGGACCATTCCGGAACTCCTCGTGACGTCCGGGATCTCATCCGGGACTCCGAACAACATTCGGTAACCACATACAAACTTCCTTTATAACCCTAGCGTCATCGAACCTTAAGTGTGTAGACCCTACGGGTTCGGGAGACATGCAGACATGACCGAGACGTTCTCCGGTCAATAACCAACAGCGGGATCTGGATACCCATGTTGTCTCCCACATGTTCCACGATGATCTCATCGGATGAACCACGATGTCAAGGACTCTATCGATCCCGTATACAATTCCCTTTGTCTAGCGGTATGTTACTTGCCCGAGATTCGATCGTCGGTATACCGATACCTTGTTCAATCTCGTTACCGGCAAGTCACTTTACTCGTTCCATAACACATCATCCCGTGATCAAATCCTTGGTCACATTGCGCATATGATGATGTCCTACCGAGTGGGCCCAGAGATACCTCTCCGTTTACACGGAGTGACAAATCCCAGTCTCGATCCGCATAAAACAATAGATACTTTCGGAGATACCTGTAGTGCACCTTTATAGTCACCCAGTTACGTTGTGACGTTTGATACACCCAAAGCACTCCTACGGTATCCAGGAGTTACACGATCTCATGGTCAAAGGAAGAGATACTTGACATTGGCAAAGCTCTAGCAAATGAACTACACGATCTTTTGTGCTAGTCTTAGGATTGGGTCTTGTCCATCACATCATTCTCCTAATGATGTGATCCCGTTATCAATGACATCCAATGTCCATAGCCAGGAAACCATGACTATCTGTTGATCACAACGAGCTAGTCAACTAGAGGCTCACTAGGGACATATTGTGGTCTATATATTCACACGTGTATTACGATTTCCGGATAATACAGTTATAGCATGAATAAAAGACAATTATCATGAACAAGGAAATATAATAATAATACTTTTATTATTGCCTCTAGGGCATATTTCCAACAGTCTCCCACTTGCACTAGAGTCAATAATCTAGTTCACATCGCCATGTGATTAACACTCACAGGTCACATCGCCATGTGACTAATACCCAAGAGTTTACTAGAGTCAGTAGTCTAGTTCACATCACTATGTGATTAACACTCAATGAGTTTTATGTTTGATCATGTTTCTTGTGAGAGAGGTTTTAGTCAACGGGTCTGAACCTTTCAGATCCGTATGTGCTTTACAAATCTCTATGTCATCTCCTAGATGCAGCTACCACGTTCTATTTGGATCTATTCCAAATAACTGTTCTACTTGGAGCTATTCTAAATTGTTGCTCCATTATACGTATCCGGTATCTCTACTCAGAGCAATCCGGATAGGTGTCAAGCTTGCATCGACGTAACCCTTTACGACGAACTCTTTTACCACCTCCATAATCGAGAAAATTCCTTAGTCCACTAGTTACTAAGGATAACTTTGACCGCCGTCCTGTGAGCCATTCTTGGATCACTCTTGCACCCCTTGACTGACTCATGGCAAGGCACACTTCAGGTGCGGTACACAGCATAGCATACTGTAGAGCCTATGTCTTAAGCATAGGAGACGACATTCGTCCTTTCTCTCTATTCTGCCATGGTCGAGCTTTAAGTCTTAACTTCGTACCTTACAACTCAGGCAAGAACTTCTTCTTTGACTGATCCATCTTGAACACCTTCAAGATCATGTCAAGGTATATGCTCATTTTGAAAGTATTATTAAGCATTTTGATCTATCCTTATAGATCTCGATGCTCAATGTTCAAGAAGCTTAATCCAGGTTTTCTATTGAAAAACACCTTTCAAATAACCCTATATGCTTTCTAGAAATTCTACATCATTTCTGATCAACAATATGTCAATAACATATACTCATCAGAAATTCTATAGTGCTCCCACTCACTTCTTTGGAAATACAAGTTTCTCATAAACTTTGTACAAACCCAAAATCTTTGATCGTCATCAAAGCATACATTCCAACTCCGAGATGCTCACTCCAGTCCTTAGAAGGATCGCTGGAGCTAACATACCTTTTAGCATCCTTAGGATCGACAAAAACTTTTCTGATTGTATTACATACAACCTTTCCTTACGAAAACTAGTAAGGAAACTTGTCTTGACATCCATCTGTCAGATTTCATAAATGCAGCTAATGCTAACATGATTCCGACGGACTTTAAGCATCGCTACAGATGAGAAAATCTCATCGCAGTCAACTCCTTGAACTTGTGAAAAACTCTTCGCCACAAGTCGAGCTTCATGGACGGTGACATTACCATCCACGTCCGTCTTCTTCTTAAAGATCCATTTATCTTAATGGCTTGCCGATCATCGGGCAAGTCCACCAAAGTCCGTGGATCCGTTCTCGGATTTTATGGCCTCGAGCCATTTATCGGAATCCGGGCCCACCATCGCTTCTCCATAGCTTGTAGGTTCATTGTTGTCCAGCAACATGACTTCCAAGACAGGATTACGTACCACTCTGAAGTAGTACGCATCCTTGTCATCCCACGAGGTTTGGTAGTGACTTGATCCGAAGTTTCATGATCAATATCATAAGCTTCCACTTCAATTGGTGTAGGTGCCACAGGAACAACTTCCTGTGCCCTGCCACACACTAGTTGAAGAGACGGTTCAATAACCTCATCAAGTCTCCACCATCCTCCCACTCAACTCTTTCGAGAGAAACCTTTCCTCGAGAAAGGACCCGATTCAAGAAACAATCCATATTGCTTTCGGATCTGAATTAGGAGGTATACCCAACTGTTTTGGGTTTCCTATGAAGATGCATTTTATCCGCTTTGGGTTCGAGCTTATCAACCTGAAACTTTTTCATATAAGCATCGCAGCCCCAAACTTTTAAGAAACGACAACTTAGGTTTCTCTAAACCATAATTCATACGGTGTCATCTCATCGGAATTACGTGGTGCCCTATTAAAGTGAATGTGGTTGTCTCTAATGCCTAACCCATGAACGATAGTGGTAATTCGATAAGAGACATCATGGTACGCACCATATCCAATAGGGTGCAACTATGATGTTCGGACACACCATCACATTATGATGTTCCAGGCGGTATTAATTGTGAAACAATTTCCACAATGTCTTAATTGTGTGCCAAAACTCGTAACTCAGATATTCATCTCTATGATCATATCATAGACATTTTATCCTCTTGTCACAATGATCTTCTACTTCACTCTGAAATTATTTGAACCATTCTATAATTCAGACTTGTGTTTCATCAAGTAAATATACTTAACATTTACTTGAATCATCTGTGAAGTAAGAACATAATGATATTCACTGCATGCCTCAGCACTCATTCGACTGCACACATCAAATGTGTTACTTCCAACAAGTTGCTATCTTGTTCCATCTTACTGAAAACGAGGCTTTTCAGTCATCTTGCCCATGTGGTATGATTTGCATATCTCAAGTGATTCATAATCAAGTGAGTCCAAACGATCCATTTGCATGGAGTTTCTTCATGCATATACACCAATAGACATGGTTCGCATGTCTCAAACTCTTCAAAACCGAGTGAGCCCAAAGATCCATCAACATGGAGCTTCTTCATGCGTTTTATACCGATATGACTTACGTGGCAGTGCCACAAGTAAGTGGTACTATCATTACTATCTTATATCTTTTGGCATGAAAAATGTGTATCACTACGACCGAGATCCAATAAACCATTCCTTTAGGTGCAAGACCATTGAAGGTATTATTCAAAATAGAGTAACCATTATTCTCCAAAAATGAATAACCGTATTGCGATAGACATAATCCAATCATGTCTATGCTCAACGCAAACACCAAATGATAATTATTCTGGTTTAATACTAATCTTGATGGTAGAGGGAGCGTGCGATGTTTGATCACATCAAACTTGGAAACACTTCCAACACATATCGTCAGCTCACCTTCAGCTAGTCTCCGTTTTATTCCGTAGCTTTTATTTCGAGTTACTAACACTTAGCAACCGAACCGGTATCTAATACCCTGGTGCTACTAGGAGTACTAGTAAAGTACACATTAACATAATGTATATCCAATATACTTCTATCGACCTTGCCAGCCCTCTCATCTACCAAGTATCTAGGGTAATGCTGCTCCAGTGGTTGTTCCCCTTATTACAGAAGCACTTAGTCTCGGGTTTGGGTTCAACCTTGGGTTTCTTCACTAGAGCAGCAGCTGAATTGCCGTTTCATGAAGTATCCCTTTGTTCCCTTGCCCTTCTTGAAACTAGTGGTTTCACCAACCATCAACAATTGATGCTCCTTCTTGATTTCTACTTTCGCGGTGTCAAACATCATGAATATTTCAAGGATCATCATATCTATCCCTGATATGTTATAGTTAATCACGAAGCTCTAGCAGCTTGGTGGCAATGACTTTGGGGAAACATCACTATCTCATCTGGAGGATCAACTCCCACTCGATTCAAGTGATTGTTGTGCTCAGACAATCTGAGCACAAGCTCAACGATTGAGCTTTTCTCCCTTAGTTTGCAGGCTAAGAAAATCGTCAGAGGTCTCATACCTCTTGACGTGGGCACAAGCCTGAAATCCCAATTTCAGCCCTCAAAACATCTCATATGTTTCGCGATGTTTCAAAAACATCTTTGGTGCCTCAATTCTAAACCGTTTAACTGAACTATCACGTAGTTTTCAAAATGTGTATGTTCTATGTTCGAAACATCCACAAACGACGTTTGGGGTTCAGCACACTGAGCAGTGCATTAAGGACATAAGCTTTCTACTGTTCGCATAATTGCTACTATCAACTTTCAACTATATTTTCTCTAGGAACATATCTAAACAGTATAACTATAGCGCGAGCTACGACATAATTTGCAAAAGGTCTTTTGACTATGTTCAGGATAATTAAGTTCATCTTATGAACTCCCACTCAGATAGACATCCCTCTAGTCATCTAAGTGATTACATGATCCGAGTCAAACTAGGCCGTGTCCGATCATCACGTGAGACGGACTAGTCATCATCGGTGAACATCTTCATGTTGATCGTATCTACTATACGACTCATGCTCGACCTTTCGGTCTCTATGTTCCGAGGCCATGTCTGTACATGCTAGGCTCGTCAAGTTAACCCTAAGTGTTTTCGCTGTGTAAAACTGTCTTACACCCGTTGTATGTGAACGTAAGAATCTATCACACCCGATCATCACGTGGTGCTTCGAAACGACGAACTGTAGCAACGGTGCACAGTTAGGGGAGAACACTTCTTGAAATTTTAATGAGGGATCATCTTATTTACTACCGTCGTTCTAAGCAAATAAGATGTATAAACATGATAAACATCACATGCAATCAAATAAGAGTAGTGACATGATATGGCCAATATCATATAGCTCCTTTGATCTTCATCTTCGGGGCTCCATGATCATCTTGTCACCGGCATGACACCATGATCTCCATCATCATGATCTCCATCATCGTGTCTTCATGAAGTTGTCACGCCAACGACTACTTCTACTTCTATGGCTAACGCGTTTAGCAATAAAGTAAAGTAATTTACATGGCGTTCTTCAATGACACGCAGGTCATACAAAAAATAAAGATAACTCCTATGGCTCCTGCCGGTTGTCATACTCATCGACATGCAAGTCGTGAATCCTATTACAAGAACATGATCAATCTCATACATTACATATATCATTCATCACATCCTTTTGGCCATATCACATCACATAGCATACCCTGCAAAAACAAGTTAGACGTCCTCTAATTGTTGTTTGCATGTTTTACGTGGCTGCTATGGGTTTCTAGCAAGAACGTTTCTTACCTACGCAAAGACCACAACGTGATATGCCAATTGCTATTTACCCTTCATAAGGACCCTTTTCATCGAATCCGATCCGACTAAAGTAGGAGAGACAGACACCCGCTAGCCACCTTATGCATCTAGTGCATGTCAGTCGGTGGAACCAGTCTCACGTAAGAGTACGTGTAAGGTCGGTCCGGGCCGCTTCATCCCACGATGCTGCCGAATCAAGATAAGACTAGTAACGGCAAGCATATTGAACAAAATCAACGCCCACAACTACTTTGTGTTCTACTCGTGCATAGAATCTACGCAATAGACCTAGCTCTGATACCACTGTTGGAGAACGTAGCAAAAATTCAAAAAATTTCCTACGAAACACCAAGATCTATCTATGGAGAGACCAGCAACGAGTAGGAGGGAGAGTGCATCTACATACCCTTGTAGATCGCTAAGCGGAAGCGTTCAAGTGAACGGGGTTGATGGAGTCGTACTCGTCGTGATTCAGATCACCGATGATCAAGTGCCGAACGAACGACACCTCCGCGTTCAACACACGTACAGCCCCGTGACGTCTCCCACGCCTTGATCCAGCAAGGAGAGAGGGAGAGGTTGAGGAAGACTCCATCCAGCAGCAGCACAACGGCGTGGTGGTGGTGGAGGAGCGTGGCAATCCCGCAGGGCTTCGCCAAGCACCATGGGAGAGGAGGAGTAGGGAGAGAGGTAGGGCTGCACCAAGAGGGAGATCAAATCGCGTGTTATGGGCAGCCCTATGCCTCACTATTTATAGGGGTAGAGGGGGCTGCGCCCCCCTCTAGGGTTTCCCACCCCCAAGGGGTGCGTCCAGCCCTAGATGGCAAAGGGGGCGGCGGCCAGGAGGGGGAGGAGAGGGAGGCGCAGGGAGTATGGGCCTTAGGGCCCATCTGCCCTAGGGTTTCCCCTCTCCCCTCTTGGCTGCGCCTTGGGCAAGGGTGGGAGGCGCACCAGCCCACTCTGGGGCTGGTCCCTTTCCACTCTAGGCCCAAGCAAGCCTCCGGGGCCGGTGGCCCCACTTGGTGGACCCCCGGGACCCTCCCGGTGGTCCCGGTACAATACCGATAAACCCCGAAACTCTTCCGGTGTCCAAAACAGGACTTCCCATATATAAATCTTTACCTCCGGACCATTCCGGAACTCCTCGTGACATCCGGGATCTCATCCGGGACTCCGAACAACATTCGGTAACCACATACAAACTTCCTTTATAACCCTAGCGTCATCGAACCTTAAGTGTGTAGACCCTACGGGTTCGGGAGACATGCAGACATGACCGAGACGTTCTCCGGTCAATAACCAACAGCGGGATCTGGATACCCATGTTGGCTCCCACATGTTCCACGATGATCTCATCGGATGAACCACGATGTCAAGGACTCTATCGATCCCGTATACAATTCCCTTTGTCTAGCGGTATGTTACTTGCCCGAGATTCGATCGTCGGTATACCGATACCTTGTTCAATCTCGTTACCGGCAAGTCACTTTACTCGTTCCGTAACACATCATCCCGTGATCAAATCCTTGGTCACATTGCGCATATGATGATGTCCTACCGAGTGGGCCCAGAGATACCTCTCCGTTTACACGGAGTGACAAATCCCAGTCTCAATCCGCATAAAACAATAGATACTTTCGGAGATACCTGTAGTGCACCTTTATAGTCACCCAGTTACGTTGTGACGTTTGATACACCCAAAGCACTCCTACGGTATCCAGGAGTTACACGATCTCATGGTCAAAGGAAGAGATACTTGACATTGGCAAAGCTCTAGCAAATGAACTACACGATCTTTTGTGCTAGTCTTAGGATTGGGTCTTGTCCATCACATCATTCTCCTAATGATGTGATCCCGTTATCAACGACATCCAATGTCCATAGCCAGGAAACCATGACTATCTGTTGATCACAACGAGCTAGTCAACTAGAGGCTCACTAGGGACATATTGTGGTCTATATATTCACACGTGTATTACGATTTCCGGATAATACAGTTATAGCATGAATAAAAGACAATTATCATGAACAAGGAAATATAATAATAATACTTTTATTATTGCCTCTAGGGCATATTTCCAACACTTGGTTCTCTCGTGAAATCTGGATTCCTTTGCCAAGGCAATTGCACCAGTATTGTCACAAAAGATTTTCATTGGACCCGATGCACTAGGGATGACACCTAGATCGGATATGAACTCCTTCATCCAGACTCCTTCATTTGCTGCTTCCGAAGCAGCTATGTACTCCGCTTCACATGTAGATCCCACCACGACGCTTTGTTTAGAACTGCACCAACTGACAGCTCCACCGTTTAATGTAAACACGTATCCGGTTTGCGATTTAGAATCGTCCGGATCAGTGTCAAAGCTTGCATCAACATAACCATTTACGATGAGCTCTTTGTCACCTCCATATACGAGAAACATATCCTTAGTTCTTTTCTGGTACTTCAGGATGTTCTTGACCGCTGTCCAGTGATCCACTCCTGGATTACTTTGGTACCTCCCAGCTAGACTTGTAGCAAGGCACACATCAGGTCTGGTACACATCATTGCATACATGATAGAGCCTATGGCTGAAGCATAGGGAACATCTTTCATTTTTTCTCTATCTTCTGCAGTGGTCAGACATTGAGTCTTACCCAACTTCACACCTTGTAACACAGGCAAGAACCCTTTCTTTGCTTGATCCATTTTGAACTTCTTCAAAACTTTGTCAAGGTATGTGCTTTGTGAAAGTCCAATTAAGCATCTTGATCTATCTCTATAGATCTTAATGCCCAATATGTAAGCAGCTTCACGGAGGTCTTTCATTGAAAAACTCTTATTCAAGTATCCCTTTATGCTATCCAGAAATTCTATATTATTTCCAATCAATAATATGTCATCCACATATAATATCAGAAATGCTAGAGAGCTCCCACTCACTTTCTTGTAAATACAGGCTTCTCCAAAAGTCTGTATAAAACCAAATGCTTTGATCACACTATCAAAGCGTTTATACCAACTCCGAGAGGCTTGCACCAGTCCATAAATGGATCGCTGGAGCTTGCACACTTTGTTAGCTCCCTTTGGATCGACAAAACCTTCTGGTTGCATCATATACAACTCTTCTTCCAAAAATCCATTCAGGAATGCAGTTTTGACATCCATTTGCCAAATTTCATAATCATAAAATGCGGCAATTGCTAACATGATTCGGACAGACTTAAGCATCACTACGGGTGAGAAGGTCTCATCGTAGTCAATCCCTTGAACTTGTCGAAAACCTTTCGCAACAAGTCGAGCTTTATAGACGGTAACATTACCGTCAACGTCAGTCTTCTTCTTGAAGATCCATTTATTCTCAATTGCTTGCCGATCAACGGGCAAGTCAACCGAAGTCCACACTTTGTTCTCATACATGGATCCCATCTCAGATTTCATGGCTTCTAGCCATTTTGCGGAATCTGGGCTCACCATCGCTTCTTCATAGTTCGTAGGTTCATCATGATCTAGTAGCATGACTTCTAGAACAGGATTACCGTTCCACTCTGGTGCGGATCTTACTCTGGTTGATCTACGAGGTTCGGTAGTAACTTGATCTGAAGTTTCATGATCATTATCATTAGCTTCCTCACTAATTGGTGTAGGTGTCACAGAAACCGATTTCTGTGATGTACTACTTTCCAATAAGGGAGCATGTATAGATACCTCATCAAGTTCTACTTTTCTCCCACTCACTTCTTTCGAGAGAAACTCCTTCTCTAGAAAAACTCCGAATTTAGCAACAAAAGTCTTGCCTTCGGATCTGTGATAGAAGGTATACCCAACAGTCTCCTTTGGGTATCCTATGAAGACATATTTCTCCGATTTGGATTCAAACTTATCAGGTTGAAGCTTTTTCACATAAGCATCGCAGCCCCAAACTTTCAGAAATGACAACTTTGGTTTCTTGCCAAACCACAGTTCATAAGGCGTCGTCTCAACGGATTTCGATGGTGTCCTATTTAACGTGAATGCAGCCGTCTCTAAAGCATAACCCCAAAACGATAGCGGTAAATCAGTAAGAGACATCATAGATCGCATCATATCTAATAAAGTACGATTAAGACATTCGGACACACCATTACTCTGTGGTGTTTTGGGTGGCGTGAGTTGCGAAACTATTCTGCATTGTTTCAAATGTAGACCAAACTCGTAACTCAAATATTCTCCTCCATGATCAGATCGTAGAAACTTTATTTTCTTGTTGCGATGATTTTCAACTTCACTCTGAAATTCTTTGAACTTTTCAAATGTTTCAGACTTATGTTTCATTAAGTAGATATACCCATATCTGCTTAAATCATCTGTGAAGGTGAGAAAATAACGATATCCGCCACGAGCCTCAACATTCATTGGACCACATACATCTGTATGTATGATTTCCAACAAATCTGTTGCTCTCTCCATAGTACCGGAGAACGGCGTTTTAGTCATCTTACCCATGAGGCACGGTTCGCAAGTACCAAGTGATTCATAATCAAGTGGTTCCAAAAGTCCATCAGTATGGAGTTGCTTCATGCGCTTTACACCGATATGACCTAAACGGCTGTAAGGGCATATTTATCCCTAAGTGTTTTGGTGATTGATGACAACGCATTTGCGGACTAATCGTGTGCCTTGAGTATTCCAGACACTTCATTGCTACGCACAAGACGATTGGGTGCCCCTCGAAGACTGATGAAGACGGCGTCTTTTCTACATTTCTTTTTGGTGGATTTGAGTCGTAGGAAAGACGTACTATTAAGAGGGGGTCCGTGTTCGAAAGGTTTGGGTGGAATCATCACGTACACGTCTCCTTCTTGTCTCCTTCTTGTCCCCTCCTTTTTCCTTGGAGCTTCCTTCGTTTTCTTGCCTCCCTTGTCTGGATGCTGTGGTTGGTTGCGGTAGTACTGCTCCCAGGAAAACGGTAGTACCGTAGGCATCCGCGGTAGTACCGCGCGGTGGCGCGGTAGTACCGCAGGTGCCCACGGTAGTACCGCTCCCCTGGAGCCACACTACCGCTGCCCACCAGGCTAGTGCCGCCCCTTTGCGGTAGTAGGGGCGGATGTAATTTTTTACGTCCGCACCTACCGCGGTAGTACCGTTTTCGCCGAGCGGTAGTACCGCGCTATACAGTCAGGCAGTAGTACCGCCCCTCGGCGGTACTACTGTGTCGGGTTTTTGCTACTTCTGTTTCTTTGCGGAACTAGGCACGGAAGTTTCCTTCCCCCTGGCTGGGTTTTTTTTGCCTTGCGGTAGTACCGCATGGGGGGCGCGGTAGTACCGCGTGTGCGGAAGTACCGCCCCCAGCTCCTGCGCGTCTGTTTATCTTTACTGTCGCTGGGGTTGCGGCAGTAACGTGGGTCGGTATGGTAGTACCGCACAGCCGTGCGGTAGTACCGCTTGGTTGCAAGCAGTAGTACTGCGCGGCCTTGCGGTAGTAGCGCTGGCCAGGCGCGGTAGTACCGCTGGCCGCGGGCTGGTTGGTGGGTAATGGTTGGATCCTTTTCCCACACTATATAAGGGGTCCCCTTTGTTCCCCGTTGACTTATCTCTTCCACCCCCAAGCTCCATTATTGCTCTAAGCTCCATTTTCGCCCGATCTCACTCCCTAGCCGACCAAACTTGTTGATTTGCTCGGGAGTGGTTGAGAAGGCCTCGATCTACACTTCCACCAAGAGATATTTGATTCCCCCCACTAATCCCTTGCGGATCTTGTTACTCTTGGGTGTTTGAGCATCCTAGACGGTTGAGGTCACCGCAAAGCCATAGTCCATTGTGGTGAAGCTTCATGGTGTCGTTGGGAGCCTCCAATTGAGTTGTGGAGATTGCCCCAACCTAGTTTTTAAAGGTTCGGTCGCCGCCTCCAAGGGCACCAATAGTGGAATCACGGCATCTCGCATTGTGTGAGGGTGTGAGGAGAATACGGTGGCCCTAGTGGCTTCTTGGGGAGCATTGTGCCTCCACACCGCTCCAACGGAGACGTACTTCCTCTCAAAGGGAAGGAACTTCGGCAACACATCCTCGTCTCCACCGTCTCCACTCTTGGTTATCTCGTGCCTTTACTTGTGCAAGCTTATTTGTTTCATATATCTTGCTTGCTTGTGTTCCTATCCTTGTTGCATCATATAGGTTGCTCACCTAGTTGCATATCTAGACAACCTACTTTGATGCAAAGTTTAAATTGTTAAAGAAAAGCTAAAAATTGTTAGTTGCCTATTCACCCCCCCCTCTAGTCAACCATATCGATCCTTTCAATTGGTATCAGAGCCTCGTCTCTTTATTAAGGACTTTACCGTCCAAAGAGTATGGTTGATACCGTAGACGGTGTGGAGGAACACTCCGGTGTGAATCCGACCTCGTCTACGGGCGATGGGGGAACCTCGGTCTCTCGTGAGGAGTTCAATGTGGCCTTGGAGACATTGAAAACCTCCATGACGACCGAAGTTGAAAGCATGTTTACTAAATTTCTTGAGGGGCTTAAACTATCCACCGCACCGTTGAAAGTGGGTGACCCCACCGACAAGGTGACGGATGCTATCCCCGACAAGGGGGAAGCTAGTAGTGAAAAGGCTCCTTCTTCTAGTGGTAAGAATGGCACCGGCATCTTTGCCCATGTGGAACCACCACTTGTTTATGGTGGACCGGTTCCTTCCACTCATTTGAATCATGCCGGTCCTCCCCCTAAGATTGTGAAAAATGAGGACTTTGATTCTTGGGTTTACCGCTTTAAACGTCATTTAAATCATGTGAACACTAACCTTTGGAGAATCATTGAAGAAGGTTTCTATCCGCATGATCCAAGCAACTTCACTCCTCGAGAAGCCGCGGACAATCAATTCAATGAGAATGCTCTCTTCATCAT
The DNA here is from genome assembly GCF_018294505.1 of Triticum aestivum. NCBI lineage: Eukaryota > Viridiplantae > Streptophyta > Magnoliopsida > Poales > Poaceae > Triticum > Triticum aestivum. The sequence goes on along the minus strand of NC_057809.1, from coordinate 565,226,347 downwards.
TCAAGATGCAATTCCACCCGAAGACCTACCTCATCTTCGTCCCTTCGCCTTGGCCAAAGATGCATGGCATTGTGTTGTCTCTCTCTACCGGGGAAGCGCAAGCATTCAACGCTCCAACTATGAAGTGGTACAAGATGAGGCCGATGAGTTTGCAATGAAAGAAGATGAAGAACCTCGTGAGCTTTATCGGAGAGTAACCAAACTCGCGGTCTCACTACGAGATCACGGGAGCAAGGACACGGATGACAATTGGATCAAGCGCAAATTCCTCAAGGCAATGATGCCCTATCACAAGGCCATGTCCTCCGTCATTCGTCAAAGACCGGACTTCCACACTTTGACCTCAAGCGAAGTGTTGGATGAGTTTGTGGCCATGAACATTTTGGACAAGACCGCCGACAATGCGGTGCTTCGTTCTCAAAGGGCAAAGAAGCCTAACCTTGCATTGAAGGCCAAGCTCACCGTTGAAGAAGAAGAAGAGGAAGAAGAGGAGAGCAACCCCGAAGATACGAAGTATGCGTATCATGAACACATGGCACTTGCTTCAAGGCAATTTTGGAGCAAGAAAAACTCGAGGCCAAACTTTAGCAAAAACAACTCAAGTGGCACGAAGAGAAAGCAACGTGTAAGGACTTGCTACAATTGTGGCAACGTGAGTCATTTTGTTGCGGAATGCCCGTATGAGAAGAGGGAAGACAATGGTGGCAAGCTCATCCGAAAGGACAAGGCCAAGTCATTCCCCAACAAGAGCAACTTCACCAAGAAGACTCCTCCCAAGGCATTGGTGGTACAAGAAGAGTACAATGAGGATGATGACGATGATGAAAGTGATGAGTCGGTTGCCATGGCCTCCGTTGCCATTGCGACGACTCCACGGGTGTCTCTCTTCGACTCACCCAATGAGAGCATCACCACCAAGTGCCTCATGGCTAAAGCCACCAACAAGGTAACCTCCAACATCAAAACTACCATCATTAATCATCCTTCTCCGACGGATAGCATTAATGAACTTGAGGAAGATAATGTGGAGGCTAATGAGTTTGAGGCCTTTATGGGCAAACTCAAGGGAAAATCCAAGAAGCACTTTGTTGCTCTCTTGGAACAACTTGGTGAAGCCAATGACATGATCGAGGCTCACGAAAACACCATCACTAAGATGGAAGGGCATAGTCGTGACTATGCCGATGAGATTTCGGATCTTTCCAATGCTCTTGAGGAAGAGCGTGGTCTTCGTTTGGCTCTTGAGGAGTCACACAACGTTGATCATGCTAAGTTAAAGAAAGATTATGATCATGTCCTCATTGTTTCTCATGTGCTAAACTCCGAGAAGGCCGAACTTGAGGTTGATTTTGCTAGACTCAAAGAGGAGTTTGATCTACTTGACAAGGCTCACAAGGTCTTGAAGGGTGCTCATGCTAGCCTCAAAGAGTCTCATGATCAACTTCAAGTAAAGCTAACCAAGGAAAAAGCCACTTTCCCTCGTATGATGTTAATTGATAATGCAAATGCTACTAACCCGTGTTGTGAGCATGTGCATCTCGTTGAGGAGAACGCTAAGCTAAAGGGGCAACTTGAGAGAGGTCTTGCGACTTGCATACAAGGCAAGAAGAACCTCAACGATCTCTTGATCAACCAAAAGGGAGTTGTGGCCAAGGAAGGGGTTGGGTACGTGCCCGACTCCAAGAACAAGAAGAAGAATGACAAGACCAAACGACCTCCTCCTCTCATGCAAACCTTTGTGAAGGAGGGAGAGAGTGCCTCCGAGGAGAAGAAGAAGAACATTGCAAAGGGCGGCAATGTCAAGAAGGGCAATGCCACCCCTCCCAACAAAGCCGGCGATTTTAATCCTTCTTATGTGTTATGCCGTGCTAGTGATGGGCATGTTTATGCCAAATTTGTTGGTTCTCTTCATGAATACATTGAATGGTCTATTTGGGTTCCAAAGACCCTTGTTACTAACATCAAAGGACCCATTACAAAATGGGTACCTAAAACCAAGCATTGATCTCTTGTAGGTGTTTGCTTCCGGTGGGGGATCATGGTTGCTCGATAGCGGAGCTACAAATCATATGACCGGAAGCAAGGACTTGGTGGTGGACGTGCACAAGGTTCCATCTATGCCCACCAATGTCGAGTGGGGTGACGCCTCATCTTCTAAGGTATTGGGACTTGGCAAGGTGGTCATCTCTCATGATCTCACGATCGAGAAGGTCATGCTTGTTGAGTCCCTTGCATACAATTTACTTTCCGTTCGTCAACTTGCAATCATGGGCTTTGCCACTTTCTTTGATATCGATACCGTGGCCCTCTTGTGGAGCAAGACTCTTAAAGTAGCCTTTGTTGGGCATGTCGAGAACGGTCTATATGTGATTAACTTTTCGGAGCGACCCACTAAGACCGCGACGTGCCTAATGGCTAAAGTTGATGTGGGATGGCTTTGGCATCGCCGTTTAGCCCACGTCAATATGAGATCTTTGCAAAGTCTCCTCAAGGGGGACCATGTCCGTGGACTAACGAATGTTAGTTTTGCTAAAGATCGTGCTTGCAGTGCTTGTATCGAAGGAAAGCTACATGAGAAGGCTCACCCTCCCACGACTATCATTTATTCAAAGAGGCCTTTGGAGCTCCTTCACATGGATCTCTTTGGGCCTCCATCCTTCGATAGTCTTGGAGGTAGGAAGTATTGCTTGGTGATTGTGGATGACTACTCAAGGTACACGTGGGTGTATTTCTTCAAGAGGAAGAGCGAGACCCAACAAACCGTCATTGACTTTGCAAATGAAGCACAACGTCAATACAATGCAAAGATCTTGACAATAAGAAGTGACAACGGCACCGAGTTCAAGAACTACACCTTGGATGAGTTTCTTAGTGATGAGGGGATCAAGCATCAATATTCCGCACCTTACACCCCTCAACAAAACGGTGTTGCGGAGAGGAAGAACCGGACGTTGATGGATGCGGCAAGGACCATGATGGCGGAGTTCAAGTCTCCGTACAACTTTTGGGCCGAAGCCATCAACACCGCGTGTCATGCATCCAATCGGCTCTACCTCCGCAAGGGCTTGAACAAGACTCCATATGAGATACTCACCGGTAACAAGCCCAACCTCAAGTACTTCCGGGTGTTCGGGTGTAAGTGTTTCATTCTCAAGAAAGGTGTTCGGTTGTCTAAATTTGAGGCTAGAGCTTATGAGGGCATATTTGTTGGTTATGCTACAAACTCTCATGCTTACCGTGTCCTCAATAAATCCACGGGACTTATTGAGGAGACGTGTAACGTGGAGTTTGATGAGAATAACGGCTCCCAAGTGGAGCAAAGTGGCACTTGTGATGTAGGTGATGAAATTCCTCCCCAAGCCATAAGAAGAATGGGTGTTGGCTTTATCCTACCCATTGAGGAACCCCTTGTGGCCGAAGGAGAAGGACAAAGCTCCACTCAAGCGGAGCCATCACCAACCCAAGGCCCACACGCTTCCGAAGAACAACATGAAGGCCCTCATCCTCAAGAACATGACCAAGGGCAAGATCACGCTCAAGACGGTGTTGACACATCTAGTGATGCCCAAGGTCAAGTTCTCTCCTCCGAGCAAGTTCAAGAACAAGAACAAGCTCAAGACGACGCTCAAGATGATCAAGTGACCACTCCTCGTCTCACCCCCGAGGAGGAATTAGAGCGTCGTGCCGCCAAGGTTGCTTCCAAGCTCTCCACCAAGGATCATCTCATGACGAATGTGCTTGGAAGCTTACGAAAGGGGGTAAGCACTCGTAGACAATTAGCAAATTATTGTGAGCATCACGCGTTTGTCTCTTGTGTGGAACCCCACAAGGTCTATGAGGCGCTAGAAGATCCGGATTGGCTCAATGCCATGCATGAAGAACTCAACAACTTCGAGCGCAACAAAGTGTGGAGATTGGTGCCAAGACCGACGGGGAACCACAATGTCATCGGAACCAAGTGGATATTTAAGAACAAGCAAGATGCCCATGGGATTATCATTCGCAACAAGGCTCGTTTGGTAGCACAAGGCTACTCCCAAGTCGAGGGTATCGACTACGGTGAAACCTTTGCTCCCGTTGCTCGTCTTGAATCTATTCGCATGTTGATTGCCTATGCTTCTCATCATAACTTTAAGTTACAACAAATGGATGTGAAGAGTGCTTTTCTTAATGGTCCCATTAATGAATTGGTTTATGTCAAGCAACCCCCCGGGTTCGAGGATCCCTACTTTCCCGATCATGTGTATCAACTCGATAAGGCACTCTATGGCCTTAAACAAGCCCCACGTGCGTGGTATGACCACCTTACCGAGTTGTTACAAGACCGTGGTTTCGAAGTTGGGCTAATCGACCCCACTCTTTTTACTAAGAAGGTCAAAGGGGAGTTGTTTGTGTGCCAATTATATGTTGATGATATTATCTTTGGTTCCCCTAACAAAGCTTTCAATGAGGAATTTGCCGCTCTCATGACCTCAAAGTTCGAGATGTCTTCCATGGGAGAGTTGAAGTTCTTTCTAGGGTTCGAAGTGAAGCAAAGAAGAGAAGGAACCTTCATCAATCAAGCCAAATATACTCAAGACATGCTCAAAAGATTCAAGCTAAGTGATGTCAAGCCGGCTTCCACTCCCATGCCCACCAAGTGCCAACTTGACATAGATCCCAATGGTAAAGCGGTGGATCAAAAGGTATATCGCTCCATGATAGGTTCCTTGCTTTACCTTTGTGCATCTAGACCGGATATCATGTTGAGTGTGGGAATTTGTGCACGTTTTCAAGCCGCACCTAAGGAAAGTCACTATGTGGCGGTCAAACGAATCTTTCGATATTTGGCTCATACCCCAAACTTTGGCCTATGGTACCCAAGAGGAGCAAACTTCAAGCTTGTAGGGTATTCGGATTCCGATTGGGCGGGAGACAAAGTGGATAGGAAGTCCACTTCCGGAGGGTGCCAATTTCTTGGTTGCTCTTTGGTAAGTTGGTCTTCCAAAAAGCAAAGTTGTGTGTCTCTCTCGTCCACCGAAGCGGAGTATGTGGCGGCCGGTAGTTGTTGTGCACAACTCTTATGGATGAGGCAAACTTTAAAGGATTACGGTGTCATTTGTGACAAAGTGCCTCTTTGGTGTGACAATGAAAGTGCCATCAAGATCTCTCTCAACCCGGTGCAACACTTCAAGACGAAGCATATTGAGATTCGGTATCACTTCATCCGGGATCACATTAGGCGAGGAGAGATCGAGCTCAACTATGTCAACACTCATGATAACCTTGCAGATATCTTCACGAAGCCCTTGGATGAAGCAAGATTTCGCGAGTTAAGGCATGAGCTAAATATCATTGATTCGAGCAATGTTGCTTGAACCCTTGCACACCCCACCATACTCAACGTGTTGTCCTGTTTAGATGTAGGCATGGACATAGGGGGAGTGATGTTCTCTCAATGAACTCTCCCTCCCCCCATTATGCATAAATCGATCAAGTCTTTCACATTAGCCATGTTTGATGGTACTTGTGCTTCAAAGACGAGTTTTGGTCATGGACCCAAGGATAATTCTTCGCGGTGCCATACCAATTGACTCAAACATAGGTGGCTACGGCCACCGCCCTCTCTTTGGAGAGGTGGTGTCTCGTGGTTGTTTCGTTTGTCGTGTGCCTTTCTGGCTTTGTGTGTTGCGTGGTCTTGTGGTGTCGTGTTGGCTCGGAGTGTTTGTGCAAAGACCCAGTTTTTCGTGTGCTCGAAACGTGCATCTTCTTGAGCTCACGGTACTACCGCGGCTGGCCGCGGTACTACCGCTTTGGGAGGCACGGTACTACCGCGCCACAACATGGTACTATCACTCAGGTGCGGTACTTCGGAAGTACCGCGCCGGGCGGTACTACCGCGTTGGGGCACGGTACTACCGCGCCGTCGAGGGAGCGTGGGGGTTATGACTCGGGCAGGGGAGTTCCAACTCCCCATACCCATTCATTTGTCTCTCTCCCCACGTCTCTCTCTCTCTCTCGCTCAAGAACGGCGCCGGAGGCCCTCGCCGGATCTCCGTCTCCGGCCACTCTCCTCGGATTCCGACCGGTGGGATCGTTCCCCACCACTTCCTCTTGCCATGGACCAAGGTTTTTCCCCAAATCCCTCTTTTTCTTGGCTGTTCTCTTGCTTCTAGGTTTTTGGGGAGAAACTTGTTGTTCTTGAGATTTTAGGCCAAATCTATGCAAGAGTAGGATGTAGGAGAGTCGTGATGCGTAGGAATCATACTTGATATGCTGTCTTGTGGTAGCTTTGTCCAACCGTAGTACCGCCGTGGTTTCGCGGGCTTTTCTCAGATTTGAACTTGTTCAGATCTGACGCGGTGCGGTACTACCGTGTCTGATGTGCGGTACTACCGCTCTTGCGGTACTACCGCCCGTCAGGTGCGGTACTACCGTGCTAGCTCGTGCGGTACTACCGCTCAGCAGACGCGGTACTACCGCGCTAGCCGAGGCGCTAAGGTCGTACTACCGCTCCTAGACCCGGTACTACCGTGACCTTGCACGGTACTACCGCGTCTAAGAGCAGTACTACTATCTTAGCTTCGCAGCACTTGGCAGTACTACCGTAGGGATCAAATCTCTCTCTAGGCATTTATCATGTGTGCTTTCTGCTTGTTTCTCTTGCTTTGTTGTGGTCTTTGCATTAATCCCTCTTGGCTGTTGTGGGTGTTTTGCGTTTTTGTGTCTCAGGTGGTGGCTCTCGCCGTTCCAATCCCAGTCGTGACACTGGCTCCAAGCGTCTGCGCAACCCCCAAGATGAAGCCCCAGAGGGCTCCAATGCCCCCAAGCGCAATGTCAAGACCACTGCCAGCAAGCAAAAGGAACCTGCTAAGGGCATGGACGAGATTTCTGTCTCTGAGTATGTCGAACGCCGGAGGATCAATCCCTATGTGACTCCTCGGGCTGTGCTCAGAGGCACCGAGATGTTCTGGAACAAGCAACAGGTTCTCATCTATCTGGATGTGATCAAGAGCAAGCAGAATACCTTCGTGGATGTCAAGTGGATAGACATGCATCACATGCGGAAGGACAAGTTTCGTGACTATTTTGGAGAGGCTCTGGACTTGGTGGAGCAGTTTGCTATTGAGCCGGTGATCTCTTTTCACCATGACTATGACCCTGAGCTCATCTGTCAGTTCTTTGCCTCAGTGTACTTTCATCCCGGGGAGGAGCGGAGGATGACCTGGATGACCAACGGCCGTCAGCTGTCTGCTACATGGAAAGAGTTCATGGATCTGCTGCACATTCCTGATGACGGGCTTCACACCCCCGTTGGTGTTCGCCCCCATGCCAACTCTGAGTCTGCCAACAAGAACCTGCTTCAGCCTTTCCTTGTTGAGAAGGTGCTCCCCAATGGCAAGTCAACTTGGGTGTTAAACTCCTTTCTGGATATCATGCATCGCATCTTCCGCAACACTCTGTTCCCACGCATTGGCGACAAGGACAAGGTCCATGCATATCTAGTGGACATGTTGCTCCTGTGTGCAGAGGCACGTTCTTCTCAGACTCAGCCACTTGATGTCTCACACATCATGTGGTGTGAGCTTCGGTTTGCGGTGTTCACTCGCAAGGTACCTATCTATGGACCGTACCTGTTTCTGCTGCTCTCCACCACTTGGGAGAAGATGTACCCGGGTGATGAGTTCCTTGCTCCAGACTGGATTCGCCATGAGTCCATCAGCCTCCGCGTCAAGCCCAACTGGGCCAACACCACTACCCGTGCTGAGGCCTCTTCTGCTAGGAGGGCTGCTGGTGAGGAGGAGGCTGCTGCTGAGAATGTTGCTGAGGACCGTGCTGCTAGGTCCACCACTCCTTCCTCTGAGCCGTCATGGGCCAAGAAGCTAAAGGACAAGATGAAGACTCTCTTCTGCATGCAGGCAAAGGGACAGTACAGGGCTCACGTGGCAGACAAGGAGAGTCGCCGCCGTGACAAGAAGGTTATGAGGCTCTTTGGAGAGGATGTGTCTGGCGGGTCTGAGGACGTCATCACACCTGAGGCTGCCTGGATGTCAAAGCAGGGATACAAGTGGACCAGTTCAGAGGATGACTTCGAGGAGACTATCCCCGCCGCTGAGTCTGACGAGGAGCACGAGGAGCAGTGGGACGACTTCTCTGCCTGAGCCACCCCGTGTGTGTAGGTGTCCTCTCTGCCTTTTTGGCGTCTCGATGCCAAAGGGGGAGAGAGTGTAGGGATTTGCGTTGTGTCGTGCTTGGTGCGTTTATTTGCTTTGTCTTTTGGACCTCGTTTGTGCTTGTTTGCTCTTGTTTGGTTTGTGCTTTCGAGACCTTTCCTCATATGGTGTAAGACATATGCACTTTATCTATCGTAGTTAACTTATGTGTGTGCTATCTTGTCTAGTGATAGATATGCCTTGTCTCTATAATATAGGGGGAGCTTTGATCCTAGTATTCGTGTGCCGTGCAGTCCAAAGCACTCATCTAGGTGGCACACATCTAGGGGGAGCCCGTCTATATTCTAGAGAGGAGGGGTTTGCATTTACTTAATTTTATTTTCCTTGTGCAAATCCCGTATTGTCATCAATCCACCAAAAAGGGGGAGATTGTAAGGGCATATTTATCCCTAAGTGTTTTGGTGATTGATGACAACGCATTTGCGGACTAATCGTGTGCCTTGAGTATTCCAGACACTTCATTGCTAGGCACAAGACGATTGGGTGCCCCTCGAAGACTGATGAAGACGGCGTCTTTTCTACGTTTCTTTTTGGTGGATTTGAGTCATAGGAAAGCCGTACTAATAAGAGGGGGTCCGCGTTGGAAAGGTTTGGGTGGAATCATCACGTACACGTCTCCTTCTTGTCCCCTCCTTTTTCCTTGGATCTTCCTCCGTTTTCTTGCCTCCCTTGTCTGGCTGCTGTGGTTGGTCGCGGTAGTACTGCTCCCAGGAAAACGGTAGTACCGTAGGCATCCGCGGTAGTACCGCGCGGTGGCGCGGTAGTACCGCAGGTGCCCACGGTAGTACCGCTCCCCTGGAGCCGCACTACTACTGCCCACCAGGCTAGTGCCGCCCCTTTGCGCTAGTAGGGGTGGATGTAATTTTTAACGTCCGCACCTACCGCGGTAGTACCGTTTTCGCCGAGCGGTAGTACCGCGCTATGCAGTCAGGCAGTAGTACCACCCCTCGGCGGTACTACTGTGTCGGGTTTTTGCTACTTCCGTTTCTTTGCGGAAGTAGGCACGGAAGTTCCCTTCCCCCTGGCTGGGGTTTTTGCCTTGCGGTAGTACCGCATGGGGGGCGCGGTAGTACCGCGCGTGCGGAAGTACCGCCCCCAGCTCCTGCGCGTCTGTTTATCTTTACTGTCGCTGGGGTTGCGGCAGTACCGTGGGTCGGTACGGTAGTACCGCACAGCCGTGCGGTAGTACCGCTTGGTTGCAAGCAGTAGTACCGCGCGGCCTTGCGGTAGTACCGCTGGCCAGGCGCGGTAGTACCGCTGGCCGCGGGCTGGTTGGTGGGTAACGGTTGGATCCTTTTCCCACACTATATAAGGGGTCCCCTTCTTCCCCGTTGACTTACCTCTTCCACCCCAAGCTCCATTATTGCTCTAAGCTCCATTTTCGCCCGATCTCACTCCCTAGCCGACCAAACTTGTTGATTTGCTCGGGAGTGGTTGAGAAGGCCTCGATCTACACTTCCACCAAGAGATATTTGATTCCCCCCACTAATCCCTTGCGGATCTTGTTACTCTTGGGTGTTTGAGCATCCTAGACGGTTGAGGTCACCGCAAAGCCATAGTCCATTGTGGTGAAGCTTCGTGGTGTCATTGGGAGCCTCCAATTGAGTTGTGGAGATTGCCCCAACCTAGTTTGTAAAGGTTTGGTCGCCGCCTCCAAGGGCACCAATAGTGGAATCACGGCATCTCGCATTGTGTGAGGGCGTGAGGAGAATACGGTGGCCCTAGTGGCTTCTTGGGGAGCATTGTACCTCCACACCGCTCCAACAGAGACATACTTCCTCTCAAAGGGAAGGAACTTCGGCAACACATCCTCGTCTCCACTGTCTCCACTCTTGGTTATCTCGTGCCTTTACTTGTGCAAGCTTATTTGTTTCATATATCTTGCTTGCTTGTGTTCCTATCCTTGTTGCATCATATAGGTTGCTCACCTAGTTGCATATCTAGACAACCTACTTTGATGCAAAGTTTAAATTGTTAAAGAAAAGCTAAAAATTGTTAGTTGCCTATTCACCCCCCTCTAGTCAACCATATCGATCCTTTCAATGGCGGTGCCACAAATAAGTTGCACTATCATTATCAACTCTGCATGTTTTGATTTCAACATTATGAATATGTGTATCACTACTATCGAGATTCATCAAATATAGACCACTCTTCAAGGGTGCATGACCATAAAAGATATTACTCATATAAATAGAACAACAATTATTCTCCGATTTAAATGAATAACCGTCTAGCATCAAACAAGATCCAGATATAATGTTCATGCTCAACGCTGGCACCAAATAACAATTATTTAGGTCTAATACTAATCCCGAAGGTAGATGTAGAGGTAGCGTGCCGACCTCGATGTAACGCCCTCGATGCGGCTATATCTACCACGTGTCGAAGCACGACTTAGAGGCATAACCGCATTGAAAGCAATGTCGCAAGTGAGGTAATCTTCACACAACCCATGTAATACATAAGGGAAAGAGATACATAGTTGGCTTACAATCGCCACTTCACACAATTACATGAATAAATCATTACATCATCCAGATACAATCAAGGTCCGACTACGGAACCAAAATAAAAGAAGAACCCCAAATGCGACAAAGGTCCCCGATCAACCCCAACTGGGCTCCACTACTGACCAACTAGAACGAAACAACACAACGGGAAAGATCTTCAACGAGCTCCCCCTGAGCTTGGTTGCGTCATCTGCGCGGATTCATCAGCACCTGCAAACTGGTTTTGGAAGTATCTGTGAGTCACGAGGACTCAGCAATCTCACACCCGCGAGATCAAGACTATTTAAGCTTATAGGAAGGATGGAGTAATGAGATGGAGCTGCAGCAAGCGACTAGCATATATGGTGGCTACAATCGCAAAAGAGAGCGAGAAGAGAAGCAAGGCACGGTCGTGAAGCTAGTAGCGATCAAGAAGTGATCCTATAGCGACCTACGTCAAGCATAACTCCAACACCGTGTTCACTTCCCGGACTCCGCCGGAAAGAGACCATCACGGTTACACACACGGTTGATGTATTTTAATTAAGGTCAACTTCAGGTTTTCTACAACCGGACGTTAACAAATTCCCATCTGCCCATAACCGCGGGCACGGCTTTCGAAAGATAATACCCTGCAGGGGTGTCCCAACTTAGCCCATGACAAGCTCTCACGGTCAACGAAGGAATAGACCTCCACCCGAGACATTCCGATCAGACTCGGTATCCTGGTACAACAAGACATTTCGACAGGGTAAAACTAAACCAGCAACACCGCCCGAATGTGCCGACAAATCTCGATAGGAGCTGCGCATATCTCTTTCTCAGGGCACACTCAGATTGTCCAAGGTACGGGTAGGCCAGCCCAGAGTTGCCCCTGGTGGCCACCGGCAGCTGACAGGTTGGACCAACACTCAGAGGAGCACTGGCCCGGGGGGGGGGGTAAAATAATGATGACCCTCAGGAGCGCGACTCCCAAGGGAAAAAAGGCTAGGTGGCAAATGGTAACACCAATGTTGGGCATTGCTGGAGGAGTTTTACTCAAGGCGAACTGTCAGGGGGTTCCCATAATAGCCCAACCGCGTAAGGAACGCAAAATCCGGGAACATAACACCGATATGACGGAAACTAGGGCGGCAAGAGTGGAACAAAACACCAGGCATAAGGCCGAGCCTTCCACCCTTTACCAAGTATATAGATGAATTAATTAAGTAAGATATATTGTGATATCCCAACAAGTAAACATGTTCCAACAAGGAACAACATCTCCATGTTCCAACAAGGAACAAACTTCAATCTTCACCTGCAACTAACAACGCTATAAGAGGGGCTGAGCAAAGCGGTAAAATAGCCAATCAACGGTTTGCTAGGACATGGTGGGTTAGAGGTTTGACATGGCAATTTGGGAGGCTGACAAGCAAATGGTAGGCATCGTAGCATTGGCATGACAAAAGAGCGAGCAAACTAGCATAGCAAAGATAGTAGTGATTTCGAGGGTATGATCATCTTGCCTGAAATCCCGCAAGGAAGAAGAAAGAGTCCATGAAGAAGACAAACGGCCGTAGACGAACGAATCCTCACAACTCCGGAACGAAACCGAAGCTAACGAGAGAAGCAACCCGGAAAGAAACAAACAACATGGTAAACAACTAGAACATCAACATGGCATGATGCACAATCAAGTATGATGCATGTCCGGTTTAATGAGGCATGGCATGGAAAAATGAAGCAAACAACACTACAATTTAAGTGGAGCTCAATATGCACGAGTTGCATATTGACGGAACACCACATCAATTATTTAGTTCTCTCTCGGTTAGGTACTCAACAATATTAAGTGTTATTAAACATGGCAAGAGGTGGAGCAAATGAAAACTACCTATCTAGGCAAGTTTAAATGAGGCCGGAACAACAAACAACAATTCCGGTAAATCCCCACATGTCTTTTAGTAGTTTAATGCAAACATAATTTTTAAACATTTTAAATGTTGTTATCATGATGCGGATGACATATGCAAGTTTTATGCAATTTTTATAAAAACGTTAACATAAGCATGTTATGAAGCATTAGTCGCCATGGCGGAATGAAAAGGGTGCCACGGCGGCGAAACAGAAATGGTGCCACGGCAACATATCCGAAAATGATGCCATGGCAACATATCGATTCCGGTAGCTCACAGAGATACCGGTGCAAAAGGAGGCGTGACGTGAGCGAGTCATGCAAGATGGTGGGGTGATCCCGACTTCCGGGTTCCCACGGGACGGTGGCACGGCAAAAGAGGGGCATCGCAAGGACGATTCGATCACAGAGCAAACGATGCATCTCATTCAACACATGCATTAGGTCACGGGCGTCGTCTCGGCGTTATACCTTCGAAGCGTGCGTTTTCGGGGCGGATCGAGTTCGTAGTGGAAGTAGTCGTTCACGGAGCGGTCGTCGTCGGAAGTAGTTGTACATGTCGGTGGTAGTAGTTGTACACGGCATCGGTAGTGGTACACCATTGGAGACGTACACGTTCCGTAGATGAACTTGGCGCTCGTGGTACACGGGTCTTCGGACGACGGTAGATGTACACGGCAATCATAGTGGAACTTGGTGCATCCAAGCTCTTCGGCGTAGTGGTACACATTCCGTAGACGAACATGGGTGTCGTGGTACTTGGTGTTACTATGGCCTCCAGGTACTTGCCGAAAACCACATCGGAGGTAGTCGTACAAATTTGAAGACGAACTTGGCGAAAATCTCGAAGATGGCCTTGGCGTTCCTGGTGAGACGACATGGTCCAGTGCGGTCTTGGTCTTGGCGTCCGTGCGGTAGCCGTGAGCTCATGGCCTACAGCAGTAGCAAGGCGCGGAACGGGATGGAGACGCCGGGCGCTGATGGTGGTGCAGCAGGGGCTTCACGCGAACAGGGCCGCGGCGAAGCTGATGGCCTCGCAGGCCATGGCAAGCGGTGGGCACGGCAGGAGGGCGAGCGGTCGGCGCGAGGAGGTGGAGAGGCGCGGGACGAGGACGAGGCAGGAGGTCGCGCGAGGTGGAGGAGGACGCGGCAGGTGAGGGAGGAGGCGGTGGAGGCCGGCTCCGAGGCGGACGGGCGCGGCTCTGGTCGGTGGGTCGAGGGGCTTGGCCGGCGGCGCGGCTTGGGTGCAGCTCCGGCGAGGGGCTTGAGGCCGCGGGGAAGGAGCCGCGCAGAGAGGCGGTGCTCGGTGGCGGGGCGGCGATGCAACAGGGTGGCAGCCTGGGAGAAGACGAGAGGGAGAGGATGAGGGGATCGGGAGGAGTTGGGGACGGGCGCTGGGGCTCTCCTCTCCTGGCGGCGCTCGAACGGGAGACGAGGGAGAGATCAGGGGAGATGGGGATCGAGGACGACCCCGATCGGGACGAGTGGCTGGCGGCGGAAGGGGACGAGGAGGGGGAATGATCGATGGGAGCACTCGGGCTAGGGTTAGGGCAGCGGTTGCGGCTGGGCCTTGGGCCTAGGGAGACTGGGCCGGCCTGGTGGGGAGGAGAATGGCCAGAGGCCTGGTGGGCTGGCAGAGGCCTAGCTGGGTCTCTCCCTCACTCTAATGAAAAATAAAATAGAACAGAGAAAAGAAAGAAAAGAAAGAGAGGTTAGTGGAAAGATTTGCGCATGGGGATAATTTTCCCGGACTCGCAAAAATGCGCTTATTCCAAGAAAAATAGAAAGGCCACGATTGAAAGATTTAAATTCAAATTCATTTGAATTTAATTCAAATGATTTGAATAGGAAGTGAGGGTTGGGAAGGTCCAAAAATGTTCGGATTTTTGGTGGAGCTCCGGAAAATGATGAAAGAAATTATGGGCAAGGTTGGAGACCAAGAATTGAGATAACAAAGGCAGTGGGATTTTTTGCAAGTGTGTTATGGTGATTTCCGAAACAATGGAATATTTTATAATATAGCTCCCTAAATATCGGGAGGGTATGTTATAAAGAGAAGTCACCATGTGAGTTCCCTCGGTTTAAATAGATCAAAAGATCTATGCAATTTATTTAGTTGAGTTTTAAAAAAATAAATGGCATGATGACATGATGCGATGCAAAAATAAAAGAGCAAGCACAAAAGAAACACACGGCGAAACTTGGAATAGCTGGAAGGCATCCGAAGCTCCGGTCTTGGGGCGTCACACGCGATCACATCGACTTTGGAACCATTTCCCACGCGCAACGTCACCTCGTCCTTAGCCAATCTTTGCTTAATCCGTAGCCCCTATTTTGAGTTGCAAATGTTAGCAACACAACCAGTATCAAATACCCAGGTGCTACTGCGAGCATTAGTAAGGTACACATCAATAACATGTATATCACATATACCTTTGTTCACTTTGCCATCCTTCTTATCCGCCAAATACTTGGGGCAGTTTGCTTCTAGTGACCAGTCTGCTTGCAGTAGAAGCACTCAGTCTCAGTCTTAGGTCCAGACTTGGGTTTCTTCTCCTGAGTAGCAACTTGTTTGCTGTTCTTCTTGAAGTTCCCTTTCTTCTTCCCTTTGCCCTTTTTCTTAAAACTGGTGGTCTTATTGACCATCAACACTTGATGCTCCTTCTTGATTTCTACCTCCGCGGCCTTTATCATCGCGAAGAGCTCAGGAATAGTCTTATTCATCCCTTGCATATTATAGTTCATCATGAAGCTTTTGTAGCTTGGTGGCAGTCATTGAACAACTCTGTCAATGACACTATCAACAGGAAGATTAACCCCCAGTTGAGTCAAGTGATTATGATACCCAGACATTTTGAGTATATGTTCACTGACAGAACTATTCTCCTCCATCTATAGAACTTATTGGAGACTTCATATCTCTCAATCCGGGCATTTGCTTGAAATATTAACTTCAACTCCTGGAACATCTCATATGCTCCATGACGTTCAAAACATCGTTGAAGACCCGGTTCTAAGCCGTGAAGCATGGCACACTAAACTATCGAGTAGTCATTAGCTTTGCTCTGCCAAACGTTCATAACATCTGGTGTTGCTCCTGCAGCAGGCTTGGCACTTAGCGGTGCTTCCAGGACGTAATTCTTCTGTGCAGCAATGAGGATAATCCTCAAGTTACGGACCCAGATCGTGTAATTGCTACCATCATCTTTCAACCTTGCTTTCTCAAGGAACGCATTGAAATTCAATGGAACAACAGCATGAGCCATCTATCTACAATTAAACATAGACAAGCAAGATACTATCAGGTACTAAGTTCATGATGAATTTAAGTTCAATTAATCATATTACTTAAGAACTCCCACTTAGAAAGATATCCCTCTAATCCTCTAAGTGATCACGTGATCCAAATCAACTAAACCATGTCTGATCATCACGCGAGATGGAGTAGTATCAATGGTGAACATCAATATGTTGATCATATCTACTATATGATTCACGCTCGACCTTTCGGTCTCCGTGTTCCAAGGCCATATCTGTTATATGCTAGGCTCGTCAAGTTTAACCTGAGTATTCCGCGTGTGCAACTGTTTTGCACCCGTTGTATTTGAACGTAGAGCCTATCACACCCGATCATCACGTGGTGTCTCATCACGAAGAACTTTCGCAACGGTGCATACTTAGGGATAACACTTATACTTTGATAATTTAGTGAGGGATCATCTTATAATGCTACCATCAATCAAAGCAAGATAAAATGCATAAACGATAAACATCACATGCAATCAATATAAGTGATATGATATGGCCATCATCATCTTGTACTTGTGATCTCCATCTTCGAAGTACCGTCATGATCACCATCGTCACCGGCGCGACACCTTGATCTCCATCGTAGCATCGTTGTCGTCTCGCCAATCTTATGCTTCCACGACTATCGCTACCGCTTAGTGATAAAGTAAAGCATTACAGTGCGGTTGCATTGCATACAATAAAGCGACAACCATATGGCTCCTACCAGTTGCCGATAACTCGGTTACAAAACATGATCATCTCATACAATAAAATTTAGCATCATGTCTTGACCATATCACATCACAACATGCCCTGCAAAAACAAGTTAGACGTCCTCTACTTTGTTGTTGCAAGTTTTACGTGGCTGCTACGGGCTTAGCAAGAACCGTTCTTACCTACGCATCAAAACCACAATGATAGTTTGTCAAGTTGGTGCTGTTTTAACCTTCGCAAGGACCGGGTGTAGCCACACTTGGTTCAACTAAAGTTGGAGAAACTGACACCCGTCAGCCACCTGTGTGCAAAGCACGTCGGTAGAACCAGTCTCGCGTAAGCGTACGTGTAATGTCGGTCTGGGCCGCTTCATCCAACAATACCGCCGAACCAAAGTATGACATGCTGGTAAGCAGTATGACTTATATCGCCCACAACTCACTTGTGTTCTACTCGTGCACAACATCAACACATAAAACCTAGGCTCGGATGCCACTGTTGGGGAACGTAGTAATTTCAAAAAATTTCGTACGCACACGCAAGATCATGGTGATGCATAGCAATGAGAGAAGAGAGTGTTGTTTACATACCCTCGTAGACCTAAAGCGGAAGCGTTAGCACAACGCGGTTGATGTAGTCGTACGTCTTCATGGCCCGACCGATCAAGCACCGAAACTACGGTACCTCCGAGTTCTAGCACACGTTCAGCTCGATGACGATCCCCGGACTCCGATCCAGCAGAATGTCGGGGAAGAGTTCTGTCAGCACGACGGCGTGATGACGATCTTGATGTTCTACCGTCGCAGGGCTTCGCCTAAGCACCGCTACAATATTATCGAGGATTATAGTGGAGGGGGGCACCGCACACGGCTAAGAGATCAATGATCAATTGTTGTTTTTATGGGGTGCCCCCTGCCCCCGTGTATAAAGGAGCAAGGGGGAGGAGGTGCAGCCAGGCAAGGGGCGCGCCAGGAGGAGTCCTACTCCCACCGGGAGTAGGACTCCCCCCCCCTTTCCATGTTGAACTAGGACTTCGGGGGGAGGAGAGAAAGAGCGGAAAGGAAAGGGGGGGCGCCCCCTCCTTGTCCAATTCGGACTTGGTGGGAGGGGCGCGCGGCTGCCCCTTGGCCTCCTCTCTACTTCCTCCACTAGGCCCATTAAGGCCCATTAGGTTACCGGGGGGTTCCGGTAACCTCCCGGTACTCCGGTAAAATGTCGATTTCACCTGGAACACTTTCGATGTCCAAACATAGGCTTCCAATATATCAATCTTTATGTCTCGACCATTTCGAGACTCCTCGTCATGTCCGTGATCACATCCGGGACTCCGAACAACCTTCGGTACATCAAAACATATAAAGTCATAATGAAATTGTCATCGTAACGTTAAGCGTGCGGACCCTACGGGTTCGAGAACAATGTAGACATGACCGAGACACGTCTCCGGTCAATAACCAATAGCGGAACCTGGATGCTCATATTGGTTCCTGCATATTCTACGAAGATCTTTATCGGTCAGACCGCATAACAACATACGTTGTTCCCTTTGTCATCGGTATGTTACTTGCCCGAGATTCGATCGTCGATATCTTAATACCTAGTTCAATCTCGTTACCGGCAAGTCTCTTTACTCGTTCTGTAATACATCATCCCGCAACTAACTCATTAGCTGCAATGCTTGCAAGGCTTTAAGTGATGTGCATTACCGAGAGGGCCCAGAGATACCTCTCCGACAATCGGAGTGACAAATCCTAATCTCGAAATACGCCAACCCAACAAGTACCTTAGGAGACACCTGTAGAGCACCTTTATAATCACCCAGTTATGTTGTGACATTTGGTAGCACACAAAGTGTTCCTCCGGTAAACGGGAGTTGCATAATCTCGTAGTCATAGGAACATGTATAAGTCATGAAGAAAGCAATAGCAACAAACTAAACGATCAAGTGCTATGCTAACGGAATGGGTCAAGTCAATCACATCATTCTCCTAATGATGTGATCCCGTTAATCAAATGACAACTCATGTCTATGGTTAGGAAACATAACCATCTTTGATCAACGAGCTAGTCAAGTAGAGGCATACTAGTGACACTCTGTTTGTCTATGTATTCACACATGTATTATGTTTCCGGTTAATACAATTCTAGCATGAATAATAAACATTTATCATGATACAAAGAAATAAATAATAACTTTATTATTGCCTCTAGGGCATATTTCCTTCACCTAGGTGTTGAGCATTAACATCAGGCATGTCGAGATGGTAAAACCCTAGATCTCTAGTAACACTACCACAATACCTAGCAACAATGTGAGGTTTCTTTCTAGTGCGACAACTCTCCACCTGTGATTCACCATCTTGCAGATGAAATAAGCTTTTGGTTTAGTGCACTTATCCATATGGTGCCTAGGCTCTTCATATCTGACGCAAACAACATTAACATATGACATCAAACCAAGAGCAGCAGCACCACCTGAGTTAGGCATCTGGTGATCTTGCCTCTTCTTATGTTGGTTTTTGTTGGCCCTAGCCTCCACACCGCACTGACCGCGCCCAACACCTCCATGTCGCAGCGAGGGCGCACACGCACCAGCTATTGGACGGGCGCGCGACCAACCGCTCCATCTTGCCCCCATGGGCGTGCATCGGGGCGGATCCAAGGCGTGCAGACCGCCAAGCTCGAGATCCCCTCAACGTGCCAAGCAATAGCCCTATACTATGCGTCTCATCAGCAGGGGAAAGCGCCCTGCCGCCGCCTTCCTTGGGGCCGGACCGGGCTTCCCCAGCGGATGCCCTCTGGATGGGGTGAGGGGGGGGGGGGGAGGTAGGAACGGTGGCGGCGCTAGGGTTTCTACCCCGTGTCGGCAAAGCGAGGCGGCGCGGGGGTCGGGGTAGTATGACGTTTTCCTGAGCTCGTTCAAATGACAACCTATTAAGGATATCACGATGAGCTTGAGAAACAACAATCCCTACCCTCCCCTCCTTATCTTAATATAGTAGTAGAAACAAGCTACGTTTATACACGTAGCATGTCTGCTAGACAAAAAGAAAATACATCCTACTTATCATGATGACACGATGCCCACGAGAAATAAACCATGTATGCATGAGACCTCAACGGGAACAGCTAGAAGCATGCCCACGAGGGTCACCAAATCAAGCAAAAACTAGCAGAACTTAGCCCAGAGGGTCACTCCAACAGCTACGATCCAACAATTCGGCGATGAGCGAAGCTAGACGAGAGCCCGACAAATTAATTGCCCCCATGCATCAACATCTCTTGTGGCCGTGGAGCAGCAGTCGCGTACGGGAACACACTCGGAAAACAATTCCACCTGACGACGTGGGCCAGCCGCGCCGGGAACAAAGGACGACGTACGTACGACCTGTGCACCACCCCGTCGGTCGGGCCCGGCGACAGCGTGCCCCCTCCTCGCCGTAGCCATCCCTCCACCTTCCACTCTCACTGCTCCACCCTACCTGTCCCCCTCACCGCAACTGAGGCCTGACGCGCACGCGACGGTCGCCCAGTACGGCCAGCGACCCCGACGCCCTAACCCGATTATTCCAACGGGCCGCCGTGTCAGCCACGCACACGATCCATCACCCGGGCAGGGACGGAGCTCCCATGTATTCACTGATGTCAATTGACACCAGTGCCTTCTGGCTTTTCAGCTAATAGTATTAACAAAAACTGCGTATGACCCCAGCCCAAAAATTCCATTGACCCCAGCCCAGCAGCAAACCAGCTAATCCCTAAAGCCTTAGCCCATAAAATCCATTAAGTTCCAAAAGAAATCAACAGCCTGCGGCAGCAAACAACGATACAAGGCCAGGCCCAATGCGTACGCACTATGTATTAATTAATCGATGTACGCTACCCGGCTGTTGTACGCGTACGTGAACAGACATACACCTTCGTTTCTTCGCCTCCTCATCTCGAACCCTAATTCCGCAGCCGCCGCAGCGAATCGGCGACGAACGACGGCGAACTCAACACCATTTCATCGGGTGAATGTTGACATCGGCTAACCGTCCGTCAGTGCATGATCTTTAATTTGCAAGTGTTGGCTCTTCCAATCCCAGGTAATTTGCACCTTCTCTCTCGCCTCTCGAGATTGTCTACAGACTACGATTTTACAGGTGCACTGATTTCATGATGGCTATTGGCTAAGTAATTTTTTTAGTTTATTTTCTTTGATTTGCCCAGGACCAAGAAGATATGGATAAATTTTTGTTGAAAGGGAAACGACCAGCACTAGATAGTAATGTGGCAGGGCCTTCAAGGCCAGTTTGACCAGCACTTGATTTGCTATGTGGAGAAAGACATATTTTCTGCAATAACGAATGATGATGTGATCGATCTATTTAAGAAGATGAAAGATCGAGAAGGGAAGTTATGAAATGTGAGTCTCGTATCACTTTATTTTTTCCTCAACGATACTTATTTTTTGCACTATTTCTTTCTTACTATTGTTGTGAATATAATATGTTCTTTTGTTCATCCTTTACAGAAAGTTACATGCCTATTATTTCCGAAATATGTAAAGAAGTGTTATTTTATGACTTTGCTCAGCCAATACTCGCTACTCGATATGATTTTTTAGATGTAATAATAATATCACCTGCATATTGTTGCTTTTTATATCGTTCTCGGCCATTATCTATGTTGTTGCACCAACTATAATTTCTGCTAGCGACTTAACCTGGGAAGCGGTTGACACCGGTGCCCATTTTTTCTAGCTTCGTCCCTCGTCACCCGCCGTCTCGACCCGACACGGAAGCCCCGACGCCGGGTGAGGTTCCGTAGCAAGGACGCCGTACGTACTACAGGCAGCGCACGAGTGCGCCACGCACCCGCGGCTAATCTAATCTTCCAATCTCCTCCCGGCCCGCACCGCCGCACGGACCGTGCAAGTCCTATAAAAACCACCGCGAGCGCCGCGAACCTCACCGCACCACACACACCTCTGGATTGGCTCCTTGGCTCTAGCTACCTGCAATAGAGCAGTGGTCTCATCTCTAAGGACCACCAGTAGCAGCAGCGACGGCGAGAGAGCGGCTGCAGTTGGACCGCCGGCGAAGGAGCTGCCACCATCATGCAACGGGACCAGGCGGAGAAGAGGGGGAAGGTGAAGAAGGGGTGGCTGGCGGTGCGGGTCGGCCAGGCCCAGGCGGAGGCGGAGCAGGGCGACGGGTTCCGGCGGTTCGTCATCCCCATCGCCTACCTCTACCACCCGCTCTTCCAGCGGCTGCTGGAGGCGGCCCGGGACACGTACGGCTACAGCTCGGCCGGCCCGCTCTGGCTGCCCTGCTCCGTCGACGAGTTCCTCCACCTCCGCGCGCTCGTCGACCGGGAGACGGCGCACTCGCACTCGTCCTCCTCGCACCGCGTGCACGTGCAGGCCGGCGGCCACCAGCAGCACGGCTACTCCTTCGCCCCGTGCACCCGCGCCAAAGTCACCTCCTGATCGACCGACCGACCATCGAGCCCCGGCGGCCCTTCGTGCGTGCGCGCGCATGGCGACTGTGGGCACCGGAGCTCGCGTGCGGGGAGGAGTCCATCTGTGCACCGGAGACGAAGCACATCTACACTACACGTACATAGAGAGGCAGAGAGATACGGAGATGCTGGAGAGGCAGTAGGCGATTAGTTTAGGCCCCATTAGTCTATGGTCCATATTGCTTATGATTTCGGCCTTGTTGTTCTTCCGATTCTTGCACATGCATGTGTACTAGTAGATTAATTAACAGACCGATGTATAATTAACAGTTGAATTCGATCACAGTCGTTACAGCCCGGTTTACATATACTAACAACTTTTTTTTTGCGGGGGACATGTACTACAACTTGATCTGCTTCCCTATCGTTTTTCTTTTTGCAAACATCCAACTCAAATTGAACAAGTTGGAATTCGGCAGTGCTAATGCCAATCGCTAGTAGGCAGTAGCCCAAGTTCGAAAACGGCACGCAGCGAGCATACAGCAGCAACGCACCCAGCGAGAAGCTTCGTACCTGTTCTTCCAATCGCTATCGCTAGTAGCCAGCCCAAGTATATATATTCCTACATTAGGCCTACTGGCTAGCACTAAAGAAAACTGTCATTGGGCCTGACCCAAGTAGTAAAAGCTACCAAGAATCTTTGAGAGCGGATCACGCCCCTGACGAGCGCCGCCAGTTCGCCCGACCCCGAGATCGCCGCAGATGAGCTTGCTCGAGGAGTCGAGGAGGAGACCCTGACTGCAAAGTGACATAGCCCGACGGCGTGCACGCGCTGTTCTGTACGTATCATCAACAGTTTATTTATGCTATTTGACAATACTAGTAAGTGTGCACGTGCAACGCACGTCTATTTGAACTAATAAGTGTGCACGTGCAACACACGTTTATTTGGATTAACACATTATACTAAACTTAATACAAAATAATTTATTCATAAATTTGAAATTTCCCTATAAAATACACAATCTCGTATTCCCAACTCGTTAACTCAACTCAACTGTATGTGGTCCAAGTTTTCTATCAGGAAAACATGTTAACTCAACTGTAGATAAGGACGGTATGAAAATGCTCATGTAAAATTGCAATTGCCATGTATCTGCTAGACAAACAAATACACTTATGCAAACTTCAGGTTTTTTAGTAAAACTTATGCGAACTTTAGTTTTTTTTTCTTTCACTAAAACTTATGCAAACTTCTGGGGTTTTTTCAGTGAAACATAATTTCATGACTGCAAGTAAGGTCTTGGTTCAGCGAATTTGTCTGTGAGTTCACTATGTAGTCGTGAGTTGGCCATGTAATAACCGGTAGTCAGTACTTAAAAAAACAGGGATGTCTGTTGCAGGTACGCGAAAATCAGTGAAAAAAATGCATTGGTTGCCTGAAACCCAACTGTGTATGCTCCAGCGCGCCTCTGTTTCTCATTGTCTCATCTCTGGTTCCTGTACTTCTAAATGTGTCACCACCGGCGAGGTAACGATGACAGTAAAAAACAACACTCGGTACTTACCTGATTAGTGCGTGCGTGCGGCGCGTTCGCGTGAAGGCGAGCGTCTTCGTCGTTCAGGCTTGCGAGCGGCCGTGGCGACCATGTCCTCTCACCAGCTGGGCGGCGTTGTCGACGCAGGTGAATCAATCTTCTAGCTTTGAGGCGGCGGCCTCGACGCACCGGGGCGTGGGGGGTTCCAGTGTCCGACAAAGGTAGGATGTCTTTGGACGACGTCGTCCACGCATGAGTACTGGACAAGCGTGTCCAACGGAGCAACACGCGTCAGAGCTGAGGGAGTCGGCGGTGGCTTCAGGCGAGTGAGATGGGGCCGTGATTAGCTTCACCTGCTGCGCAGTGGCCGAGACCTGCGCCGCCCTGGGGACGCCGATGGTTGGGACCAGGCGAATCTACATGCATGGCTGTGGGGGCAAATGCCCCCACTCGATTTGTTTGGCCCGCTTATACTGGTCTAGGATACTCAGCATTGCCCTCACTTGAAGGGCGTCGACGGTGGGTGGTTGTCAGCGTGGGAGTTGTGGATGGAGCTGAAGTCGACGCGGACGCCGGTGGTTCCTGGAGAGCATGTCAGGACGTGGACGGAGTCGTTGCAGTCAGTAGAAAAATGGCCTGGCCTCCAGGCAGAAGACGAAAGCGGCGACGACACGTCTGTGTGTTCGGAGGAAGCCGCAACTCCTCCTCGTGTGTCTCCTACTCTGTCTCGCGTGGGTGGTGGGCTGGTGACGGCAGGCGACTCGCGATCGCGATTCCCTGATAGAAGACGATAGGATGCGCTCGCGATTAGTTCCCTAATAATTAGATGCGTTCATGATTAGTTATCTAATAGGATGTGTCCGTGATTAGTTTCCTAATAATTAGATGTGTTTGTGATTAATTTCCTAATAGGATGCGTGATTATTTTTCTGATAATAAGATGTGTCCGTGATTAGTTTCCTAATAATACGATGCGTTTGTGATTAGTTTCCTAATAATTAGATGCGCCCGTGATTAGTTTCTTAATAGGATGTGTCCGTGATTATAGTTTCCTAATTAACCAGGCGTGGACTTTCATATTTTTCTCCGCGGTGGAGTACGGTCAGTCAATGTAAATTGCTAAGTGCACGCAGAGAACAGATTAGGCTAAGGCTAGCCGTTAGATTGAGTTTAGTAGGACTAATCATGCGATGGTAATGTATCTGCGTGCATTTTGTGGAGTGCATTTAGAGAAAATAATGTTTGCTCTTTTATATAGTATAGATTAGTCTGGTGGTATAGATCTGGAACAGATAGAAATGAGGAGTGATGTTCTGGATGACTTGGCGTGTAGTTTTCAGACAACTCGTACAGTGGGTTTTTTTAGAAAGGAGGATGACCCTTGGCCTCTGCATCTAGACGATGCATATGGTCATTTTATTAATTATTCTCATGAAATCTTACAAAGTCATACAACAGTAAGACTAAAGCCGCCGTCTAAGCAACAAATTATTGCTACACCTATCCAGTTGATGAAGGGGCGCCGATAGCCTGCGCCTAATACCAAACAGACATCGCAGCCAAGCCTAACATCTAAGACTTGAGACCCCAACCTAGCCAGTTGCCGGGTCTAAGGCACACACTGGTCCGGCATGCTCTCAGAGGCCGCTGCCGCCAACTGCCACCGCTCCATCTTCAGAACTGTACTGATGCATCAACCTTGCTCGGTCTAGCCATCGTCGACACCACCACGGCGCCCGACGGCACCTCCTTCCTGCGCGCAAACAGCTGAGCACGTCGCGGTCGCCACTGATACACCTCAGCGCCATGCTGCCAAGTACCACCAACCGACACAGCTTGAAGTCCTTGGAAGATCCGTCGTGCGTAGCACCTGTCGACCAGGCATGACAAAGCGTAGCACCTGTCGATCAGGCATGACTTGACATCTCCACCGAAGCTCCGTGCAAGACGAAGCTGCTCCACCTCCTGCCTTTGACTTCCAGCGCTGCTCCACAAACGATGCTCCCATGAGAGAAACGACACCGCAGTGCCGCCATCGTCCGATCTGGAACACCAGATCCTAGGATTTTCCCCGGAGCAGCACGAGTGGGTCGACAGTAGTTACACGACGATGCATTCATCAAGGTAACGGCGTAGAACGTCGCCATCACCTGCCGTCGGCTCGGTTTTCACCGGCAACCATGTCTCCCCAACTCGCAGCCGGGACTAGATGATGGATCTCGAGATCCGATCACCAAGTTTCTGGCCGGCCACCACCGACGAAGAAGATGACCGCCACCACTGGCTACACCGGCAAGAACAGATCTGCCATGGGTGCCGCCAAGCAGTCCACCAGGCCCTCGACACCGCCGCCAATCTAAAGCCAGATGACATGCCGCCGAAGACCGCATCACGCCGCCGCCCGATCCAGGCCAGCCACCGCAGCAGCTGCCCGTGGCCCGAGGCAGGGTCGACCGCCATCGCCGTCGAAGCCAACGTCGTCGCTTCTAGATCGGCCGCTCCTCCACGCATGTTGGGGCCCCGCCACCCTTCAGACGCGGGAGGGCGGAAGAGCCCCCGCCACCGCCGTCGGCCTCCGGGCGCAAGCCGGCGGCGTCCTCCGGCGGCGGCGGGAGGAGGGGAGGAAGATAGGCTAGGCCCCGGCGGCGGCTAGGGTTGGGGAGCCACCCGAGTCGCCCGTGTGGGGGGCGACGTAGGGGCCGAACCCGTGCAATGGGGTAGTTTACTCTTAGTTTGCAAATTTGCTAGAGTAGATAAGTATTACTCTGCAGTATTGCAATACCATTGATTTAACTTTTAAAGAATGAAATAATATTTTCCATATCTTGAGATGGATTTGCTCATCCATCTTAATTTCTTTGATACATCGATTTAGAATAATAACCTTCGCAATAGTCAGTCCAAGAACTATTACCTTCGTCTTGCTTTATAAGTCATCTTTGTATTTTGTGTTAAATTTTGACTAAACATTTAACTAACAAAATATTAACACATGTCACCAAAAATTATATCGTTGGATTAGTATTTGAACATAGTTTTTAATTATATTATTTTTTGTAACTTTTGTTTTGGAAAAAAAGACTTGCCTCCGGCCTCTGCATCTGGAAGATGCATGCGGTCATATTATTAAAAATATATATTTTATAACATGTACTAATATTTTATTACTTAAATTTAAGGTTAAAATTTGACACAAAATATAAAGAAGACTAATAAACCAATCCGAGGTAGTAGTCTTTTAGTCACTTGTCTCAAGGATGGCTTGTGATAAATTCCTTCGTAGTTATAGTATAGCCTGACAATAAACAAACTTTGTATTTTCAAGGATGTCCTGCAAAACCTCTGCGACACGGATCCCAGACGTTATTGTTACATTTCAAATGTACACATTTTTTGGGGAACATATACACACACATATATATAGATTATTATTGTTATGGCAATTATATAGCAAAGAGCCCCAAGTTTTAGTTTTGCCTCGGTCCCTCAAAATCTTAGGACCAGCCCTGGGAAGTTACGGCATCTCCAACACTGATCTCCAAAACGGACACCACATCCCTTTACGGATCGGAGAAAACTAGTTCGCCGACCCGGATGTAGGAGCGGACCTTCCAATTTTAGCCGCATATATTTCAAATCGGATTTCAATTAATCGAACGATTTTCATCAAACACGATGGAATTCATCAAAGTTCGGTTAGAAAATAGACAAATCATCCATATATAGCATGCAGATGTGTCTAGTACAATAATAGTTCAGCTCAACGAGATTAACCGGATGTTCAACAAGTTTTTATGAACCGATCATGTTGTCCCGTACTTGCTGCACCTTGAGCTTCATACAACAATGTGTGTGTGTGTGAATGGTCCGCCCTTCGACCTATAATACATCATGACAGCGCGTGCACGCTAGACAATGTGTTGAGGAACAATGAGTGAACGCGCTGTCAAGAAGAGGCAAAACTTACAATCCTCATGGTTGTCGTGCGCAATGTGCACATTGCCTCCGGACATTGCGCACGACAACCATGAGGACAATGTGTTGAGGAACAATGAGTGCACGCTAGACAATGTGTTGAGGATCGTAAGTTTTGCCTCTTCTTGACGATCCTCATGGTTGTCGTGCGCAATGTGCACATTGCCTCCGGGAATCAACCGCGCCACAGTACTTCATGATAGAGTTCTGGATTGTGTACTACCGATACACTAAGGACTTGACATTGCGTTCATAGATGATGTGCATGTCATATGACACAATGTGCTTTCACGCATGAAACGGACCATGCATGCGCTGCCAAAAGACCCCCCCCCCCCTTTCTGCTCCTGCCTACGAAGTCTGCAGATATGACCAACCACGCATCACACAACAAGTCATCCTGCTTAACCGAGTACCCTGCAATCCTTCTTACTCTAAAAAACGACATGAATTTCGAAAATAAGCTCTATGGTATTTGACCGAACACCTACGGGTGTGGTGTCCATCATGGACGGCGTCGATAGGGGGACGCGGGTGAAGGAAATATGCCCTAGAGGCAATAATAAAGTTATTATTTATTTCCTTATATCATGATAAATGTTTATTATTCATGCTAGAATTGTATTAACCGGAAACATAATACATGTGTGAATACATAGACAAACAGTCTGTCGCTAGTATGCCTCTACTTGACTAGCTCGTTGAATCAAAGATGGTTAAGTTTCCTAGCCATAGACATGAGTTGTCATTTGATTAACGGGGTCACATCATTAGAGAATGATGTGATTGACTTGACTCATTCCGTTAGCATAGCACTTGATTGTTTAGTTTGTTGCTATTGCTTTCTTCATGACTTATACATGTTCCTATGACTATGAGATTATGCAACTC
This sequence comes from Triticum aestivum, assembly GCF_018294505.1. Taxonomy (NCBI): domain Eukaryota; kingdom Viridiplantae; phylum Streptophyta; class Magnoliopsida; order Poales; family Poaceae; genus Triticum; species Triticum aestivum. Next base: position 565,197,891 of record NC_057809.1, on the reverse strand, counting down.
CCGTTTATCGGAGGAACACTTTGTGTGCTACCAAACGTCACAACGTAACTGAGTGATTATAAAGGTGCTCTACAGGTGTCTCCGAAGGTATTTGTTGGGTTGGCGTATTTTGAGATTAGGATTTGTCACTCAGGTTGTCGGAGAGGTATCTTTGGGCCCACTCGGTAATGCACATCACTATAAGCCTTGCAAGCATTGCAACTAATGAGTTAGTTGCATGATGATGTATTACGGAACGAGTAAAGAGACTTGCCGGTAATGAGATTGAACTAGGTATTGAGATACTGACGATCGGATCTCGGGCAAGTAACATAGCGATGACAAAGGGAACAACGTATGTTGTTATGCGGTCTGGCCGATAAAGATCTTCGTAGAATATGTGGGAGCCAATATGAGCATCCAGGTTCCGCTATTGGTTATTGACTGGAGACGTGTCTCGGTCATGTCTACATAGTTCTCGAACCCATAGGGTCCGCACACTTAACATTTTGATGACAGTTATATTATGAGTTTGTATGTTTTGATGTACCGAAGGTTGTTCGGAGTCCCGGATGTGATCAAGGACATGACGAGGAGTCTCGAAATGGTCGAGACATGAAGATTGATATATTGGAAGCCTATGTTTGGATGTCAGAAGTCTTCCGGGTGAAATCAGGATTTTACTGGAGTACCGGGAGGTTACCGGAACCCCCCGGGAGCTTAATGGGCCTATATGGGCCTTAGTGGAAATAGAGGGAAGCAAGGGGATTGTGTGGCGCGCACACCAAGGCCCAAACTGAATTGGTTTAGGGCAAGGGGGGCCGGCCCCCTCTTTCCTTCTTCTCCTCTCTCTTTCCTTCTCCGGAATCCTATTCCAACTAGGAAAAGGGGGGAGTCCTACTCCCGGTGGGAGTAGGGCTCCTCCTGGCGCGCCCTCTCCTTGGCCGGCCGCACCCCCCTTGCTCCTTTATATACGGGGGCAGGGGCACCCCATAGACACAACAATTGACCGTTTGATCTTTTAGCCGTGTGCGATGCCCCCTTCCACCATAGTCCACCTCGATATTGCTGTAGCGGTGCTTAGGCGAAGCCCTGTGTCGGTAGAACATCATCATCGTCACCACGCCGTCGTGCTGACGAAACTCTCCCTCAACACTCGGCTGGATCGGAGTTCGAGGGACGTCATCGGGTTGAACGTGTGCAGAACTCGGAGGTGACGTGCGTCCGGTACTTGATCGGTCGGATCGTGAAGACGTACGACTACATCAACCGCGTTGTGCTAACGCTTTCGCTTTCGGTCTACGAGGGTACGTGGACAACACTCTCCCCTCTCGTTGCTATGCATCACCATGATCTTGCATGTGCATAGGAATTTTTTTGAAATTACTACGTTCCCCAATAGTGCCATCCGAGGCAGGTTTTATGCGTTGATGTAATATGCATGAGTAGAACACAAGTGAGTTGTGGGCGATATAAGTCATACTGCTTACCAGCATGTCACACTTTGGTTCGGCTGTATTGTTGGATGAAGCGGCCCAGACCGACATTACGTGTACGCTTACGTGAGACTGGTTTTACCGTCGTGCTATGCACACAGGTGACTAGTGGGTGTCAGTTTCTCTAACTTTAGTTGAACCGAGTGTGGCTACTCCCGGTCCTTGAGAATGTTAAAACAACACCAACTTGACAAACTATCGTTGTGGTTTTGATGCATAGGTAAGAACGGTTCTTGCTAAGCCCGTAGCAGCCTCGTAAAACTTGCAACAACAAAGTAGAGGATGTCTAACTTGTTTTTGCAGGGCATGTTGTGATGTGATATGGTCAAGACGTGATGAGATATAAGTTGTTGTATAAGATGATCATGTTTTGTTGAAGTTATCGGCAACTGGCAGAAGCCTTATGGTTGTCTCTTTATTGCATCAGATGCAAGCGCCAAATAATTGCTTTACTTTATCGCTATGCAATAGCAATAGTTGCAAGAGCAATAGTTGGCGAGACGACCATGTGACGACACATTGATATAGATCAAGATGATGGAGATCATGGTGTCATGCCGGTGACAATGAAAATCATGATGATGCTTTGGAGATGGAGATCAAAGGCACAAGATGATGATGGCCATATCATGTCACATATTTTGATTGCATGCGATGTTTATCTTTTATGCATCTTATCTTGCTTTGATTGACGGTAGCATTATAAGATGATCTCTCACTAAATTTCAAGATAAAAAGTGTTCTCCCTGAGTATGCACCGTTGCCAAAGTTCGTCGTGCCCAGACACCACGTGATGATCGGGTGTGATAAGCTCTACGTCCATCTACAACAGGTGCAAGCCAGTTTTGCACACGCAGAATACTTAGGTTAAACTTGACGAGCCTAGCATATGCAGATAAGGCCTCAGAACACTGAGACCGAAAGGTCGAGCGTGAATCATATAGTAGATATGATCAACATAGTGATGCTCACCATTGAAAACTACTCCATTTCACGTGATGATCGGTTATGGTTTAGTTGATTTGGATCACATGATCACTTAGAATATTAGAGGGATGTCTTTCTAAGTGGGAGTTCTTAAGTAATATGATTAATTGAACTTAAATTTATCATGAACTTAGTCCTGGTAGTATTAGCATATCTATGTTGTAGATCAATAGCTCGCGTTTAGCTCCCCTGTTTTATTTTTTGATATGTTCCTAGAGAAAACTAAGTTGAAAAATATTAGTAGCAATGATGCGGATTGGATCCGTGATCTGAGGTTTATCCTCATTGCTGCACAGAAGAATTATGTCCTTGATGCACCGCTAGGTGACAAACCTATTGCAGGAGCAGATGCAGATGTTATGAACGTTTGGCTAGCTCAATATGATGACTACTTGATAGTTTAGTGCACCATGCTTAAACGGCTTAGAATCGGGACTTCAAAGACGTTTTGAACGTCATGGATCATATGAGATGTTCCAGGAGTTGAAGTTAATATTTCAAGTAAATACCCAAGTTGAGAGATATGAAGTCTCCAACAAGTTCTATAGCTAAAAGATGGAGGAGAATAGCTCAAGCAGTGAGCATGTGCTCAGATTGTCTGGGTACTACAATCGCTTGAATCAAGTGTGAGTTAATCTTCCAGATAAAATAGTGATTGACAGAATTCTCTAGTCACCATCACCAAGTTAGTAGAACTTCGTGATGAACTATAATATGCAAGGGATAACGGAAACGGTTCCCAAGCTCTTTGTGATGCTGAAATCGACGAAGGTAGAAATCAAGAAAAGCATCAAGTGTTGATGGTAAAACCACTAATTTCAAGTAAAGGGACAAAGGGAAGAAAGGGGAACTTCAACGGCAAACAAGTAGCTGCTCAAGTGAAAAAACTCAAGTCTGGACCTAAGCCTGAAACTGAGTGCTTCTACTGCAAAGGGACTGGTCATTGGAAGCAGAACTACCCCAAGTAATTGGCGGATAAGAAGGATGGCAAAGTAAACATAGGTATATTTGATATACATGTTATTGATGTGTACTTTACTAATGTTTATAGCAACCCCTTAGTATTTGATACTAGTTCAGTTGCTAAGAATAGTAACTCGAAACGGGAGTTGCAGAATGAATGGAGACTAGTTAAGGGTGAAGTGACGATGTGTATTGGAAATGGTTCCAAGATTGATATGATCATCATTGCACACTCCCTATACTTTCGGGATTAGTGTTAAACTTAAAATAAATGTTATTTAGTGTTTGCATTGAGCATGAATATGATTGGATCATGTTTATTGCAATATGGTTATTCATGTAAGTTAGAGAATAATTGTTGTTCTATTTACATGAACAAAACCTTATATGGTCATACACCCAATGAAAATGGTTTGTTGGATCTCGATCGGGGTGATACACATTTTTATAATATTGAAGCCAAAAGATGCAAAGTTAATAATGATAGTGCAACTTATTTGTGGAACTGCCGGTTAGGTCATATTGGTGTAAAGCGCATGAAGAAAATCCATGCTGATGGGCTTTTGGAATCATTTGATTATGAATCAGTTGATGCTTGCGAACCATGCCTCATGGGCAAGATGACTAAGACTCCGTTCTCCGGAACAATGGAGCGAGCAACAGATTTGTTGGAAATCATACATACTGATGTATATGGTCCGATGAATATTGAGGCTCGCGGCAGGTATCATTATTTTCTGATCTTCACGGATGATTTGAGCAGATATGAGTATATCTACTTGATGAAACACAAGTCTGAAACATTTGAAAAGTTCAAAGAATTTCATAATGAAGTGAAGAATCATCGTAACAAAAATAAAAGTTTCTACGATATGATCACATAAGTAAAATATTTGAGTTACGAGTTTGGCCTTCAGTTAAAACAATGTGAAATAGTTTCACTACTCACGCCACCTGGAACACCACAGTGTAATAGTGTGTCTGGACATCGTAACCGTACTTTATTAGATATGGTGCGATCTATGATGTCTCTTACCGATTTACCAGTATCGTTTTGGGGTTACGCATTAGAGACAGCTACATTCACATTAAATAGGGCACCATCTAAATCTGTTGAGACGACACCGTATGAACTATGGTTTGGCAAGAAACCTAAGCTGTCGTTTCTTAAAGTTTGAGGTTGCAATGCTTATGTGAAAAAGTTTCAACCTGATAAGCTCAAACCTAAATCGGAGAAGTGCATCTTCATAGAATACCCAAAAGAAAATGTTGGGACCTTCTATCACAGATCTGAAGGCAAGATATTCATTGCTGAGAATGGATCCTTTCTAGAGAAGGAGTTTCTCTCGAAAGAAGTGAGTGGGAGGAAAGTATAACTTGATGAGGTAAATGTACCTGCTCCCTTATTGGAAAGTAGTTCATCACAAAAATCTGTTCCTGTGACTACTATACCAATTAGTGAGGAAGCTAATGATGATGATCATGTAACTTCAGATCAAGTTACTACCAAACCTCATAGGTAAACCAGGGTAAGATCCGCACCAGAGTGGTACGGTAATCTTGTTCTCGAGGTCATGTTACTTGACCATGACGAGCCTACGAACTATGAGGAAGCGATGATGAGCCCAGATTCCGCAAAATGGCTTGAGGCCATGAAATCTGAGATGAGATCCATGTATGAGAACAAAGTATGGACTTTGATTGACTTGCCCATTGATCAGCGAGCCATTGAGATTAAATGGATCTTCAAGAGGAAGACGGATGCTGATAGTAGTGTTACTATCTACAAAGCTAGAATTGTCGCAAAAAGGTTTTCGATAAGTTCAAGGTGTTGACTACGATGAGAGTTTCTCACTCGTATCTATGCTTAAGTCTGTCTGAATCATGTTAGCAATTACCGCATTTTATGAAATCTGGCAAGTGGATAAACAAAACTGCATTCCCTAATGGATTTATTAAAGAAGAGTTGTATATGATGCAACCAGACGGTTTTGTCAATCCTAAAGGTACTAACAAAATATGCAAGCTCCAGCGATCCATCTATGGACTCATGCAAGCATCTCGGCGTTGGAATATACGCTTTGATAAGTTGATCAAAGCATATAGTTTTATACAGACTTGCGGTGAAGCCTATATTTACAAGAAAGTGAGTGGGAGCACTACAACATTTCTGATAAGTATATGTGAATGACATATTGTTGATCAGAGATAATGTAGAATTATTCTGCAAAGAATAAAGGAATGTTTGAAAGGAGTTTTTCAAAGAAAGACCTCGGTGAAGCTGCTTACATATTGAGCATCAAGATCTATAGAGATAGATCAAGACGCTTGATAAGTTTTTCAATGAGTACATACCTTGACAAGATTTTGAAGTAGTTCAAAATGGAACAGTCAAAGAAGGAGTTCTTGCCTTTGTTACAAGGTGTGAAGTTGAGTAAGACTCAAAACCCGACCACGGCAGAAGATAGAGAGAGAATGAAAGTCATTCCCTATGCCTCAGCCATAGGTTCTATAAAGTATGCCATGCTGTGTACCAGACCTGTTGTATACCCTGCCCTGTGTTTGGCAAGGGAGTACAATAGTGATCTAGGAGTAGATCACTGGACATTGGCCAAAATTATCCTTAGTGGAATAAGGATATGTTTCTCGATTATGGAGGTGACAAAAGGTTCGTCGTAAAGGGTTACGTCGATGCAAGTTTTGACACTGATCCAGATGACTCAAAGTCTCAATCTGGACACATATTGAAAGTGGGAGCAATTAGCTAGAGTAGCTCCGTGCAGAGCATTGTTGACATAGAAATTTGCAAAATACATACGGATCTGAATGTGGCAGACCCGTTGACTAAACTTCCCTCACAAGCAAAACATGATCACACCTTAGTACTCTTTGGGTATTAATCACATAGCGATGTGAACTAGATTATTGACTCTAGTAAACCCTTGTGGGTGTTGGTCACATGACGATGTGAACTATGGGTGTTAATCACATGGTAATGTGAACTATTGATGTTAAATCACATGGCGATGTGAACTAGATTATTGACTCTGGTGCAAGTGGGAGACTGAAGGAAATATGCCCTAGAGGCAATAATAAAGTTATTATTTATTTCCTTGTATCATGATAAATGTTTATTATTCATGCTAGAATTGTATTAACCGGAAACTAATACATGTGTGAATACATAGATAAACAGTATGTCACTAGTATGCCTCTACTTGACTAGCTAGTTGAATCAAAGATGGTTAAGTTTCCTAGCCATAGACATGAGTTGTCATTTGATTAACGGGGTCACATAATTTGAGAATGATGTGATTGACTTGACCCATTCTGTTAGCATAGCACTTGATAGTTTAGTTTGTTGCTATTGCTTTCTTCATGACTTATACATGTTCCTATGACTATGAGATTATGCAACTCCCGTTTACTGGAGGAACACTTTGTGTGCTACCAAACGTCACAACATAATTGGGTGATTATAAAGGTGCTCTACAGGTGTCTCCGAAGGTACTTGTTGGGTTGAAGTATTTCGAGATTAGGATTTGTCACTCCGATTGTCGGAGAGGTATCTCTGGGCCCACTCGGTAATGCACATCACTATAAGCCTTGCAAACATTGCAACTAATGAGTTAGTTGCGGGATGATGTATTACGGAACGAGTAAAGAGACTTGCCGGTAACGAGATTGAACTAGGTATTGAGATACCGACGATCGAATCTCAGGCAAGTAACATACTGATGACAAAGGGAACAACGTTCTCCCTCCGATCCTTTTTACTCTGCACATTAGCTTTGTCTGAAGTCAAAGTTTGCTAAGTTTGACCAAATTTATATTAGAAAATATTAACATCTATAACATCTAATAAATATAATATGAAAATATATTCCGAGATGGATCTAATGATAAATGTGTTGTTATGTGAAAGTTAATAATTTTTTGTATAAACTTGGTCAAAGTTGGATGAGATTGACTTCAGACAAACCTAATATGCAGAGTAAAAAGGACCGGTAAAGTTGGATGAGATTGACCATGATGATGGAGATCATGGTGTCATGCCGGTGACGACGATGATCATGGCGCCCCGAAGATGGAGATCAAAAGGAGCAACATGATATTGGCCATATCATGTCACTATTTGATTGCATGTGATGTTTATCATGTTTTACATTTTATTTGCTTAGAACGACGGTAGCATAAATAAGATGATCCCTCACAATAATTTAAAGAAAGTGTTCCCCCTAACTGTGCACCGTTGCTAAGGTCCGTTGTTCCGAAGCACCACGTGATGATCGGGTGTGATAGGTTCTAACATTCGCATACAACGGGTGTAAGCCAGATTTACACACGCAATACACTTAGGTTGACTTGACGAGCCTAGCATGTACAGACATGGCCTCGGAACACGGAAGACCGAAAGGTCGAACATGAGTCGTATAGAAGATACGATCAACATGAAGATGTTCACCGATGATGACTAGTCCGTCTCACGTGATGATCGGACACGGCCTAGTTGAATCGGATCATGTATCACTTAGATGACTAGAGGGATGTCTATCTGAGTGGGAATTCATTGAATAATTTGATCAGATGAACTTAATTATCATGAACTTAGTCTAAAATCTTTACAATATGTCTTGTAGATCAAATGGCCCATGCTAATGTTGTCCTCAACTTCAATGCGTTCCTAGAGAAAACCAAGCTGAAAGACGATGGTAGCAACTATACGGACTGGGTCCGGAACTTGAGGATCATCCTCATAGCTGCCAAGAAAGCATATGTCCTCGAAGCACCGCTAGGTGAATCACCAGCCCCAGCAAACCAAGACATTATGAATGCCTGGCAGCCCCGTGTTGATGATTACTCCCTGGTTCAGTGCGGCATGCTTTACAGCTTAGAATCGGGGCTCTAGAAGCGTTTTGAACAACACAGAGCATATGAGATGTTCCAAGAGCTGAAAATGGTTTTCCATGCTCATGCCCGGGTCGAGAGATATGAAGTCTCCGACAAGTTCTACAGTTGTAAGATGGAGGAGAATAGTTCCGTCAGCGAGCACATACTCAAAATGTCTGGGTTGCACAACTGCTTGTCTTAGCTGGGAGTTAATCTCCCGGATGATGCAGTCGTTGACAGAATCCTTCAGTCGCTCCCACCTAGCTACAAGAGCTTTCTGATGAACTTCAATATGCAGGGGATGTAAAAGACCATTCCTCAGCGGAGGTGGAAATCAAAAAGGAACATCAAGTGTTGATGGTGAATAAAACCACTAAGTTCAAGAAAGGCAAGGGTAAAAAGAACTTCAAGAAGGACGGCAAGGGAGTTACCGCTCCCGGTAAGCAAGCTGCTGGGAAGAAGCCAAAGAATGGACCCAAGCCCGAGACTGAGTGTTTTTTTATTGCAAGGGAAGTGGTCACTGGAAGCGGAACTGCCCCAAGTACTTAGCGGACAAGAAGGCCGGCAACACCAAAGGTATATGTGATATACATGTTATTGATGTGTACCTTACCAGTACTTGTGGTAGCTCCTGGGTATTTGATACCGGTGCGGTTGCTCATATTTGTAACTCAAAACAGGAGCTGCGGAATAAGCGGAGACTGGCGAAGGACGAGGTGACGATGCGCGTCGGGAATGGTTCCAAGGTCGATGTGATCGCCGTCGGCACGTTACCTCTGCATTTACCTACGGGGTTAGTTTTAAACCTCAATAATTGTTATTTAGTGCCAGCTTTGAGCATGAACATTGTATCAGGATCTCGTTTAATACAAGATGGCTACTCATTTAAATCCGAGAATAATGGTTGTTCTATTTATATGAGAGATATGTTTTATGGTCATGCCCCGCTGGTCAATGGTTTATTCTTATTTAATCTCAAACGTGATGTTACACATATTCATAGTGTGAATACCAAAAGATGTAAGGTTGATAATGATAGTCCCACATACTTGTGGCACTGCCGCTTTGGTCACATCGGTGTCAAACGCATGAAGAAACTCCATGCAGATGGACTTTTGGAGTCTCTTAATTATGAATCATTTGACACGTGCGAACCATGCCTCATGGGCAAAATGACCAAGACTCCGTTCTCCGGAACAATGGAGCGAGCAACCAACTTATTGGAAATCATACATACTGATGTGTGCGGTCCAATGAGTGTTGAGGCTCGCGGTGGCTATCGTTATGTTCTCACCCTCACTGATGACTTGAGTAGATATGGGTATGTCTACTTGATGCAACACAAGTCTGAGACCTTTGAAAAGTTCAAGGAATTTTAGAGTGGGGTTGAGAATCAACATGATAGGAAAATCAAGTTCTTGCGATCAGATCGTGGGGGAGAATACTTGAGTCACAAATTTGGCACGCACTTAAGGAAATGTGGAATAGTTTCACAACTCACGCCGCCCAGAACACCTCAGCGTAATGGTGTGTCCGAACGTCGTAATCGCACTCTATTGGATATGGTGCGATCTATGATGTCTCTTACCGATCTACCGCTGTCATTTTGGGGCTATGCTTTAGAGACTGCCGCATTCACTTTAAATAGGGCTCCGTCGAAATCCGTTGAGACGACACCGTATGAATTATGGTTTGGGAAGAAACCTAAGCTGTCGTTTCTAAAAGTTTGGGGATGTGATGCTTATGTGAAGAAACTTCAACCTGAAAAGCTCGAACCCAAATCGGAAAAATGCGTCTTCATAGGATACCCTAAAGAAACTATTGGGTATACCTTCTACCTCAGATCCAAAGGCAAGATCTTTGTTGCCAAGAATGGATCATTTCTAGAGAAAGAGTTTCTCTCGAAAGAAGTAAGTGGGAGGAAAGTAGAACTTGATGAAGTATTGCCTCTTGAACCAGAGAGTGGCGCAGCTCAGGAAAATGTTCCTGAGGTGCCTGCACCGACTAGAGAGGAAGTTAATGATGATGATCATGAAACTTCAGATCAAGTTGCTACTGAACTTCGTAGGTCCACAAGGACACGTTCTGCACCAGAGTGGTACGGCAACCCTATCCTAGAAATCATGTTGTTAGACAATGGTGAACCTTCGAACTATGAAGAAGTGATGGCGGGCCCAGATTCCGACAAATGGCTGGAAGCCATGAAATCCGAGATAGGATCCATGTATGAAAACGAAGTATGGACTTTGACTGACTTGCCCGATGACCGTCGAGCCATAGAAAATAAATGGATCTTTAAGAAGAAGACAAACGCGGATGGTAATGTGACCATCTATAAAGCTCGGCTTGTCGCTAAGGGTTATCGACAAGTTCAAGGGGTTGACTACGATGAGACCTTCTCACCCGTAGCGAAGCTGAAGTCCGTCCAAATCATGTTAGCAATCGCTGCATTCTATGATTATGAGATATGGCAAATGGACGTCAAAACGACATTCCTTAATGGTTTCCTTAAGGAAGAATTGTATATGATGCAGTCGGAAGGTTGTGTCGATCCTAAGAATGCTGACAAGGTGTGCAAGATCCAACGCTCGATCTATGGGCTGGTGCAAGCATCTCGGAGTTGGAAAATCCATTTCGATGAGATGATCAAAGCATTTGGGTTTACGCAGACTTATGGAGAAGCCTGCGTTTAAAAGAAAGTGAGTGGGAGCTCTGTAGCATTTCTCATATTGTATGTGGATGACATACTATTGATGGGAAATGATATAGAATTCTTGGAAAGCATAAAGGCCTACTTGAACAAGTGTTTTTCAATGAAGGATCTTGGAGAAGCTGCTTACATATTAGGCATCAAGATCTATAGAGATAGATCGAGACGCCTCATTGGTATTTCACAGAGCATGTACCTTGACAAGATATTGAAGAAGTTCAATATGGATCAGTCAAAGAAGGGGTTCTTGCATCTGTTGCAAGGTACGAGATTGAGCACGTCTCAATGCCCGACCACGGCAGAAAATAGAGAAAAGATGAGCGTCATCCCCTATGCCTCGGCCATAGGGTCTATTATGTATGCCATGTTGTGTACCAGACCTGATGTAAACCTTGCCGTAAGTTTGGTAGGAAGGTACCAAAGTAATCCCGACATGGAACACTGGACAGCGGTCAAGAATATCCTGAAGTACCTGAAAAGGACTAAGGATATGTTTCTCGTTTATGGAGGTGACGAAGAGCTCGTCGTAAAGGGTTGCGTCGATGCTAGCTTCGACACAGATCTGGATGACTCCAAGTCACAAACCGGATACGTGTATATTTTGAATGGTGGGGCGGTCAGCTGGTGCAGTTGCAGGCAAAGTGTCGTGGCGGGATCTACATGTGAAGCGGAGTACATGGCAGCCTCAGAGGCAGCACAAGAAGCAATCTCGGTGAAGGAGTTCATTACCGACCTAGGAGTTATTCCCAATGCATCGGGCCCGATGACTCTCTTCTGTGACAACACCGGAGCTATTGCCCTTACCAAGGAGCCCAAGTTTCACAGGAAGACCAGGCATATCAAGCGCCGCTTCAACTCCATTCGTGAAAATGTTCAAAATGGAGACATAAATATTTGTAAAGTGCATACGGACCTGAATGTTGCAGATCCGTTGACTAAACCTCTCCCTCGAGCAAAACATGATCAACACCAGAACTCTATGGGTGTTTGATTCATCACAATGTAACTAGATTATTGACTCTAGTGCAAGTGAGCGACTGTTGGAAATATGCCCTAGAGGCAATAATAATATGGTTATTATTATATTTCCTTGTTCATGATAATTGTCTATTGTTCATGCTATAATTGTGTTATCCGGAAATCGTAATACATGTGTGAATATATAGACCACAACATGTCCCTAGTAAGCCTCTAGTTGACTAGCTCGTTGATCAATAGATGGTTATGGTTTCCTGACCATGGACATTGGATGTCATTGATAACAGGATCACATCATTAGGAGAATGATGTGATGGAAAAGACCCAATCCTAAGCATAGCACAAGATCGTGTAGTTCGTCTGCTAGAGCTTTTCTAAGTGTCAAGTATCATTTCCTTAGACCATGAGATTGTGCAACTTCCGGATACCGTAGGAGTGCTTTGGGTGTACCAAATGTCACAACGTAACTGGGTGGCTATAAAGGTGCACTACAGGTATCTCCGAAAGTGTCTGTTGGGTTGGCATGAATCGAGACTGGGATTTGTCACTCTGTATGACGGAGAGGCATCTCTGGGCCCACTCGGTAATGCATCATCATAATGAGCTCAGTGTGACTAAGTAGTTGGTCACGGGATCATGCATTACGTCACGAGTAAAGTGACTTGCCGGTAACGAGATTGAATGAGGTATTGGGATACCGACGATCGAATCTCGGGCAAGTAACGTACCGATTGACAAAGGGAATTGAATACGGGATTGATTGAATCCTCGACATCGTGGTTCATCCGATGAGATCATCATGGAATATGTGGGAGCCAACATGGGTATCCAGATCCCGTTGTTGGTTATTGACCGGAGAGTTGTCTCGGTCATGTCTGCATGGTTCCCGAACCCGTAGGGTCTACACACTTAAGGTTCGGTGACGCTAGGGTTGTAGAGATATTAGTATGCGGTAACCCGAAAGTTTTTCGAAGTCCCGGATGAGATCCCGGACGTCACGAGGAGTTCCGGAATGGTCCGGAGGTAAAGATTTATATATAGTAAGACCAGTTTCGGCCACCGGGAAAGTTTTGGGGTCACCGGTATTGTACCGGGACCACCGGAAGGGTCCCGGGGTCCACCGGGTGGTGCCACCTATCCCGGAGGGCCCCATGGGCTGAAGTAGGAAGGGAACCAGCCCCTAGTGGGCTGGTGCGCCCCCCTTGGGCCTCCCCCCGCGCCTAGGGTTAGAAACCCTAGGGGTGGGGGGCGCCTTCACTTGGCTTGGGGGTCAAGCCACCCCCTTGGCCGCCCCCCATCTAGATGGGATCTAGAGGGGACGGCGCCCCCCTGGCCCCTATATATAGTGGAGGGGAGGGAGGGCAGCCGCACCCAAGTCCCTGGCGCTGCCCTCTCCCTCCGTGACACCTCTCCCTCTCGTTGGTGCTTGGCGAAGCCCTGCCGAGATCCCGCTGCTTTCACCACCACGCCGTCGTGCTGCTGGATCTCCATCAACCTCTCCTCTCCCCTTGCTGGATCAAGAAGGAGGAGACGTCTCTTCCAACCGTACGTGTGTTGAACGCGGAGGTGTCGTCCGTTCGACGCTCGGTCATCGGTGATTTGGATCACGACGAGTACGACTCCATCAACCCCGTTCTCTTGAACGCTTCCGCTCGCGATCTACAAGGGTATGTAGATGCACTCCTCTTCCCCTCGTTGCTAGATGACTCCATAGATTGATCTTGGTGATGCGTAGAAAAATTTTAAATTTCTGCTACGTTCCCCAACAACACTACACTAGTCTACGGTCGGCCACAACGGATCCCTTTGTCTTCCCCATGTCCGGCAGACCGCTCACTGGACTACCGAGAGCCCCTGAGGTATAGTCTTACCTAGTATCTTTCGTATTTCCGGCTGCGTCACTCATCGGAGTGGCAAAAGAGGGTGATTCAGCCAAAGGGGAAGGGGCGCCTCCGCTTTAGTGGAGCCCAGGCGGGGGTTGACGATGGTCTATGCTGAAGAACCGGGCAATTCACCAGGTGTGCAAGCCGGCAACGCGCCGACGGTGGCCTTCATGGGATCCAAGCTCTACTTTCCCTCAATGTTGGCGGCGGACGCGGATGCGCTGGCCACCGACTCATCGACCACCGTGCAGCCGACTTCTTTCTCTCCCAACGACTCGTCGATCACCGCCAGGCTAGCCACCTAGTCCAAGGGAGGAGGGCGTCTCTTTGCCGACCAGCTTCTTCAATGACGCCCGCAAGTTGTTCGGCAGTTTGCCCCAAGGTACAAATGGACTCCGCCGACGAGTTCTTTTTCCACAATTTTCTCAGCGACTCCGATGATTCCTTATTCGAGGATGAGGATATGGCGGCTGCTGTGTTGGTCCATGACCACCTTAATAGGTAGCGACCGTTGTTTCGGGGTTCGATCCTGGGCACACTCCAGCGATGAATTGCAATCAAGAGAGCAACCATTTCCTTCTTTGGAAGGACTACTTTGACACAACCAACCCATTGTTCAAATGTCGCCAATTCCGGCGGCGTTTCCGTATGGCTAGACATGTTTCCAACCGTAATCGAGAAGGGGTGATTGGATACAATAAGTATTTCGAGTGCAAGGAGGGTGCCCTTGGAAAGATTGGCTTCTCATCTTATCGAAGATGCACTGTAGCTATCCGGATGATTGCATACAGAGTGTCCGGTGATTTGTTTGAGTATATATGGGTTCATGTTGGTAACCGGTAGATGTATTTTTTTTAAATGTATTTGAGACAATTTAATTTTTATTCAGCTTGTAAACTATGATATATTTGTTTGAGTTGTGGAACTATGCTACTTTTGTTTGCTTGTAAAACTATGCAAAAATTTATGTATATTTGTTAAAAAACGATGTCAAGCCTGTCACACAGGCAAATATGGGCCGGCGGTTTGGGTGTCACGAACGGCCAACCCAAACAGACTAAAAACGATCAAGCCCACGGTCTGTCTGAGCGGCGCGTTGGAGTTGCTCTTAGGATGCAACATTTGCGGATTTGGTTGCTTGCCGGCCGGCGAGCCACCGCCATTCTCTCCGCTACCGAACCGTTACATGGTTACCTCTTCCTTTTCAAAATGAAGAAAAACCGGAGCTCTCGGCAACCTCGCGCAAAGCCGTCGTCTATCACCGACCCATGGGACCAGAGGACCGCCGAGCCCCACCGGCCATGGAGCCAAACGGCAAAGCAACCGAGTGGCGGTCTCTCTGCCACCTTTCCCTCCTCCCATGGTTTTGGCACAGATTCCCAGCGCTGCCAAAAGCAAACAAGCTCCCCTGATCCTCCCGCCATTGCTCACGAGCACCGACGCGCCAGCCCCGCCGCTCCCACTGACAAGCAGCCCACGCCTCCATCGATTTGCTCTGCTTTCCTCGGCTGCGCAGCTTACACATGCATGCTGCCACTACTACGCTTCTCTCTCGCAGAGTCACGAGCCGCACAGTTCACCTCAGTCGTCAGTGAGCTCCACGGCCCGAGGAAGGAAGCAAGCGGCATCTCTCGGGAACGAACGACGATGGGGCTGTCCGCCATCTTCGCCGCGGCCGTGATGGTCGCGATCGTCGTGGTGGCGTCGGAGGCGAAGACGACGATCGAGCCGTGCTCGGGGTCGGACTCCTGCCCGGCGCTGCTGGGCTACACGCTCTACGCCGACATGAAGGTCTCCGAGGTGGCCGCGCTCTTCGCCACCGACCCGGCCGCGCTCCTCGCCGCCAACGCGCTCGACTTCGCCGCCCCGGGCGCCGCGCACCGCATCCTGCCCATGGGCCTCTTCCTCCGCGTGCCCACGCGCTGCGCCTGCGCCGACGGCGTCCGCAAGTCCGTCGCCGTCCGCTACGCCGCGCGCCCCGCCGACACGCTCGCCACCGTCGCCGACGTCGTCTTCGCGGGGCTCGCCTCCGCCGACCAGATCCGCGGCGCCAACGGCCTCGCCGACGCCGACGCCGACGCGCCGCTCGATGCGGGCCAGCGGCTCGTCGTGCCGCTCCCCTGCGTCTGCTTCAACTCCACCGACAGCAACCTCCCCGCCGTGTACCTCTCCTACGTGGTGCAGGTCGGGGACACCGTGCCCGCCGTCGCGGCCGCCTACGAGACCACCGTCACGGACGTCATGAACGTCAACGCCATGGGCAGCCCCGTCGCCGCGCCGGGCGACATCCTCGCCATCCCATTGCCAGGTAAGTACTACGCGTGATCAAACTGCTGCTCTTTTCATGCACATGCCACACACATTTTACAAGGATGATTTAGTTGATTCATTTACTAGGAGTGTCAGTGATCTCGGTTTACTAGATGAGATCGTCATGCTGCATTGCTTTGAAATGGAATGTAGTATGAAATGGCCTCAGTTTTCTAACTATGAGAGTCATGTGCCCACCGAAGTTCTGTTAATGATGGCACTGTTGGACACGTACAGTAGAGCAGAGTTTTTATTTATTTGGCACTTTCAGTTAACTATCACTGCTTGGGAAAGGCCGAAATGCATGCATTCAGGTCAGGAGTTAATACTTTTGTATACTATTACTACCTCCGTCTCAAATTACTTGTCTTTGTCTAGATACGGATGCACTCCCTCTGATCCACAAGTAATATGGATCAGAGCGAGTATCCAACACTAAAATGCGTAATTCGGGACGGAGGGAGTATGACATTGTGGTCCATTGCATAAGTTTTCTCAAATGTACATAGCAGGTGATTGATACGGACCTTCGAGCCGCGTATAAGATATTCACTAGCACATTGTTCAGTATATGATGAATTGCTGATCTATCCCCTTTCAATCATGTTTGAGGTTCAAAAGTGTGTATCCATGGGATAACATAAGCAACCTATTACGCAGTGTACTCAATTCTTCAAGTTGCATCTCTGTTTTTGTATGCTCTGCTTTTACCGATGACTGATTCTGCGACTCCACAGCTGAACAGACCTTTGTTTGCTCTTTTCTGAACATCAGCATTTGCTTAATCTTTTTTCTGATGATGGTCATCCTTTATCTTTATGTCCAGCATGTGCATCATCATTTCCAAAGACCGCTTCAGACCATGGACTGCTGGTGGCAAATGGAACCTATGCACTTACCGCAGGCAACTGTGTGCAGTGCAGCTGTGGGCCGGGCAATCTCAAGTAAAATTCAGCTTACAACTTGTCAGTTCACAAAGCCATTACTGACGAAATATATTATGGATCATTGCTGTAACCCCTGTCTTTCCTTCTGTGCCAGTTTATATTGCACACCGGCTTCATTGTCAGGATCATGCCCGAGCACGCAGTGCAGTAACAGCAATGTGCTGCTCGGCAACGCGAGCACCCACGCCACAAATGCAGGCTGCAATGTCTCTTCATGCAGCTATGGAGGTTTTGTCAATGGGACTATTACAACACTGTAAGCAATGTGTTTCAGAACGCTTTTCAGTTTATTGCTGTTTTCTGCAATCAAGATTGGTGTATCTTACCTTTTAATTCGCAGGCTGGACACTGGTCTTCAACCGACATGCCCAGGTAACTCCTGTTGCTGTAATCCTCTGTCTTCAGATTCAGACCCAAGGCTGTGACAGCATTCCATTCCTCCATTGTAGACTCTGCACAAACTATGTGATAGACTACGCGCAAACTATAAGCATTAGAAAAAAAGGTTTCAATTCGAAAATGCTTGCATTTTAGAGGAAAAAGCCTGGCAATTTCCGTTCTGAACCCGAACGCTCCATGCAACTGACACTGCCCTTTCAAAGCATCCACTGCAGTGTGCAAACTGTATCCCCAGAATCTATCTGTAGATACGAAAGACTCCACAATTTGTGTGGCAATGTCCAAACTGTATCATTAGTACACACAAAAAGGAGCAAATGTTGCAACTAAATTCACACAACTTCTGTTGCACATTGCACCGCGGTTACATGCAGTTGCACTTCTGAAGTGACCAACATATCTTTTTTCTGGATGAATATAGTAAAGCTTTAACCATGAACAAAGTTTACACAGTTCTAAACAGCACACCTGAAAACTCACGAGATCTTCAAACTGAAACACCGGAAACAACACACTTTGTTCTATGTTCCATGCTCTTAAATTTTACTAGCTCATCCGATCATCACAGCCAGTTTTTATCTTCGCATATCTCCTTTTTCTGACAGTTCATACGGTGCAGGACCGCACCAAGTTCCTCTGCTCACAGACCCACCGACGACGGTGAACCGCGACTACTCGACCTCTCTTGCCCCGCTATCCGCGCCCGTGCCCGCAGAAGCGGGCGGCGTCATGGCGGAGCCCCCGCCGAAGTCGTCGGAGCACGGAGGGTCCTTCACGCTCCCCAAGGTTTCTCCGACGCATGGCCCCGCCGGAAGCGTCTCAAAGGCACCACCGCCTCCGATGAGCAAACCGCAGCGAATCCTATCCGGGTTCATCTTGTGCCTTCTTCTCCAGCACTTCCATGTGTGAATCGCACCACTTCAAGAAATTCTTTTGAGCTGTATTTTCTGTAACTGTAAACAACTGGTAGTAGTAGCAGCGGTAGTAGTAGTAACATCATTTTGTGAGGTAAGTGGACAGTATGATGATGGCCATGTTTTTCGTATGCAGCTCCTTGTTCTTTCGAGGGGCATCATCACGTTCAAGTGTGACTTTATCTCATTGAGACGAGATCTCCCAGTTGTTGTTGTGTGTAAGCAGCATCTAGTAGGATATGTTTTGCGGACGACCACCGGATAATGATCATGTTTTTGGCAAGGATACGAGAGAGCTTTATTGTTTGAGTTTTGCTAAGTCTCAGTCGACTGAAATTTCGTTATGTCTCAGTCGATGCTACATTTCTTTGATTTTGCATGGAGATTCGTAAAAAGAAAATTCTTTTTAGTTTTCTTCTTTTTCTTCTTATATACCAGTATGTCACTTGATTAAGACTTGGTTAAGTCTCAGTCGACTGAGACCTAGTCGCACTCTTTGTTGTTTTGATTGATTAACCAGCACCTAAGAGGAGGTACATGCATGCACTCGGGCCATCAAGAGGCGCAGACACATGAAGATCACATTTGCTTCATCAGAAAAGATAAATTCTCAGTGTATGCACTGATTGCGCCAGTACAAAGCAGTTCTAGAGGAGTCATGCATGTGCTGTTTGCTTTCTTGATCTCTCTCTCTCTCTCTCTCTCTCTCTCTCTCTCTCTCTCTCTCTCTCTTTTGATTTTCTTATTCTCCTTCTCTTTGACGCTTTGACTTCATCTTTGGGACCAGCCAAATCCCCCACCCCCACTGTCTAGCGGATCGAGCTTCTGACGCTTTAACATGGAGCTTTCAGCTGAGCACATTTTCATCATGGAACCGTAGTACCAAAATGTACACTTGCTCGGTGTTTGGCCTGGAGACGGGCATCGGATTGCACAGAAAAAGCAATGGCATTTCACTTGTGCCGCCCGGCCTGATGATACGGTGGTGAGGTGGTCCTCCTAGCTACCGCTACGCTCCTACTATTCCCGGCGGATTCGTTCGTCGGTTGGGATGTGCAGCGTATCGTGCCGCTTTCCCCGGCTTGATGTGGCCATGCAAATGTGCAGATCACAACGTGACACACCGCCCACCATGGCTGTTGACTCTGGCCAGAACTAGTGAACGCCCCTTCAGAACCGATCGAATTGATCCTGTGACGACATTTCCTGCTGAGATCGATCGATCGATGAACGGTCGACGCATGCATGCAATGCATGGTGGTTACAGATCGGAATATAAATCAGCGACACGCAAGGTATATCCAACGGTGCAGGGCGGGCTTTCTGCGGAGAGAATAATGCCGCTTACTGCTGTAGGATGTCTCGCCGCTTATGCTAAAGGGCGTGATAAGCACGCTCTGGGTTAGAAGATGGGGGTGATTTGGCTTATCGCCTTGAGATGCCGATGCCGATGCCGCCTCCACACGGACGTACGTGGTCGCTATCCACATCTGGTAATGGTTGCCATCCATCCCTCACTCCACAAGCTGGTCAACAGTTGTCCACCCCTTTTTTCATCTTTGTATTTTTCTTGCGTAACCCTTTTTTCATCTTTGTATAATATTCCTAACGCTACAAACCTAGGTAAGCAGTACGTGCAATTTTGCTATGAACAAATTCAGACATGCCCACACGAGCTAGTGCCTAGTGGTGTATTGGTTACGCCAAGTGCGATCAACTCCCCGAGTGAGAAAACAACTCACGATCCCTGTCCCGTCGATGGCCTGTTACGTGCCCAACCCGACTGCACTACACTCCACTCCACTCCGCCACCGTGCTTGTGCGCTTGACCTGACCGGCACCGCACCGCACGTACGTGTCCTCGGGCGACTGGCCGGCGCCGGACGGACCCCTAGGGTTTCGTGCTGCGCCGCCGTGCTTCATCCATGTTCTTTGCCGGCTACAAGTGTAGACTATAGAATACAACAACTCTAGCTAGTGCTGGCAAATGCGCGCTTCCGCTGCCGAGACCGCGACGAGCCGTCCAATGGCGACTCGTTACACCGGCGAGGGCTCCCAAATTCCGATCTCCACTATGATCATAAACAAGTATAGCGGCCCATTTCGCGCGGTCACGTATGCCGTTGCTTTTCCCCTGCTTCGTGCACCCGCATTGCTTCGTTTCCCGTAAACGGGTTTCCCTTTTCACCGTCTATAAAAATCGTATGCTTTCTTATCGTTTGAGTCCTCGGCATCTCAAGAAAAGGAAAATCGGCGTTGTGCTTCCTTCGCCTATGCATTTTAGGTTATGTTATGTTATGAGCGTCGGAATATATTGGCACCACAGTAAAAATGGGAGTGGTTTTCCTTTTCACCATCTATAAAAAAGCGTGTGCTTTCTTATCGTTTTGAGTCCTCGGCATCTCCCAAAAGAAAAACCAGAGTTATATTTCCTTCACCTATGCATTTGATGTTACGTTATTGTTTTTCTTCCCAGTGGAGCGTCGCCATCTCCTTGGTCCTTGATACTTTGATAGGGATCGTCCAGTGGCCATTACCTATCTCTTATAGTAGTTTTTCTAAAGTAATAAAACACCCTGGTTAAAGCGATGAGGCGAGCCGGGGTTAAAAGACTGGAGACAGCGGCGGGACGTTCAGTGAACCAGCTACGCACTCATCCTTTATAAATAAAAGAACAAACAACTCCGCACTCAGTTTGTTTACTTAATCCTGACAGTATTAATTAAGGAGCTCAACTACGAGCGTACGTACACAAACGTACGGACTGAAACGTCCTGCTTTCGTCCCTGCGCGTGCGTCTGCAACTGGGCTGGTCGCATGGCACATACGGCGTCTTGTAGTACCTAGAACAATGCGGCGATCACTTAAACAATACTTCCTTCGTTCGGAATTACTTATCTCAAAAATCGATGTACCTAAAACTAAAATACGTCTAGATACATTCATTTTTGCGACAGTTAATTTCAAACGAAAAGAGTAGTTACGTTGATTAAGAAACACTTAAAACAATTGTTACAGGCACCAGTGACTTTCAAAGAAAAATGATGAACCGGTCGGCTCCTGGTTCCTTGGGTCTTGGCCTACCAAATTAGTTTTTTTAGAGAAGGAGGATGACCCCGGCCTTTGTATCTGGAAGATGCATGCGGCTATTTTATTGATTATTCTCGAGAATCTTATAAAGTAGAACAACAACATACTCGAATCCGTCATCTTGACAACATCTGCCACTATTATTATCCAAATGATGAAGGGCTACCGAATTAGTTAACTCACACTTAATTACTTTTATTACTTGACAATCGGAAGTTTAATTATTTCTGAGCCCGATTGAGGCCTATCACGTCACTTTGTACTGCTTATTTTAGTACCAGATAAATTGCACTTAATTATGCTGTGTTTATAACATGGCCTGACATGTCAAGCAATATAATAATGGTGTTCTCCACGTACTCGTAGTATCTAACTGCATAAACAGACCAGGCCAGTACATAATTTGCTGGACCAGGTTCAATGCTCTTCAGAGATTGCTCGTTTAACATTTCGAAAATCATGCTTTCATTTACGTACGGAGGGGTGAACTGTGCAGATCCGTCCTTGACCAAATCAATCAATATAGATCAATCGGCGCCGCTAAGCAATAACAAGGCCGACTCGATCCGTACGTTCCAGGACTGCGCACGTCTCCCCTCAAATAAAAAAGGATATAACCAGGATTCAGGACATGTATAATGGTGCTATCTTAAGAATGCCATGTAGGATAAATGATGAGGTAGAGGAGGGAGAACTCGTAAAAAAAGGCTTGTCTTCTTTTATTTAAGATAAGACAAGAGATGATCTCTTAGCATAATTTGTCTCATCATATTTTAAGAAATTGCTAGTTATTGAAGATAAGACTAAGATATAACCCATTGTAGACATACTCTTTTGTCATCTCTAAATTACATGTAAGACTTAAGATAAGACTGTCTTATCAACCATTGTACATGCCCTCAGTCGACTAACGTCAGCATGGTGCGTATTGGCCTACCCCGATCGATTGATTTTCCTCTTCGTTCATGTGGGCGTACGACGCTTTTCTTTAGTGGGCTGATTTTCCTTTGCTTTGTCTTCCCAAAGCTTGTCTCGTGCTGGGCTGTCTTTTTTTCCGTATCTTTTTTTCTTAGTGTGTTGGGCTGTCTTGTCTCCTACTTGGTTGCTTACTTTTTTTGTATTTTTTTCACGAATACGCACTGTGGCGTATCATTCCATTGATAGAAGAGAGAGAGAGAGAGAGAGAGAGAGAGAGAGAGAGAGTACATTGTTGGTAACCCTGATAGCCGTACACTAGGAGACGGCATTAGGGCGACCGGTGAGCCGGAGAGAGGGGGTTGCTCAGCCCCAGGGTACAGAGATCAGGTTACTGGGATGATCCTATCTAATCCTCGGGCGCCGGCTCTAGCCCAGCGTCGAGCCTCGTCCTTGATCGTGGCAAGGAGTTCGCCATTGGAAGGTTGCATGCCATCAAAGACGATGTTGTTCCGGTGCTTCCAGATGGCCCAGGCTATTATGGTGACCAAAGAAGCGAAGCCCTTGCGGAAGTAGGATGGAGCGGCCAGTGTGCAAGTGGACCACCATTCAAAGAGCTCAGCCTGGCCATCCGGTGGTGCAATCGGTAGTCTACACCACGAGAGAGCCTCGTGCCAGGTGATACGCGCAAGCACACTGTCGGTGAGGATCTGGTGCAGGGTTTCATCGTCCTGGTCGCAGAATAGGCAAGCGGCAGGGTGCGGCAGCCCGCGGCGAGCCAGGCGATCGGCAGTCCAACATCGGTTTTGAGAAGCTAGCCATAGGAAAAACTTGATGTTGAGCGGTGCCCAGCTACGCCAGATCAGCTTCCAGAAGGGTGCGGTAATCGATCCAACGAACAGGGCGGTGTAGCAGGTGCTGGCAGTGTAAACTCTCGTCAGAGACCAACGCCAAGAGAGTGCGTCCGGAGCGGATGAGAGGGAAACCAACCGCAGGCGGCGCCAAAGGTCGACGTACTCGAGGATTGCCAGCGGGTCAAGGGCGCCGGCGATGTCTGAGATCCAACCCTGGTGGCGCAGCCCGTCGCTGACGAGGCGCGTGCGCTTCCTTCTACGCGGAACCATGGCCACGAGGGTGGGGGCGACTTCGGCAACAGATTGGCCGTGGAGCCAGTGATCCGTCCAGAACCTGCAAGTATTGCCATCGCCAAGCGTCCAGACCATAGAAGCTCTGAAGATTTGCTGAACCTTGCGATCATACGACAGGCGCAGGTGGCGCCATGGGCGCGTCGGGTCCTTGGCCTGCAGCCAGAGCCATCTAGTGCGCAGCGCGATGCCGGCGCGATGTTGGTCGTGCATGCTGAGACCGCCCAGCTCAACAGGGTGGCAGACCTTGGCCCAGCTGACGAGGCAACATCCAACGCGTGCGTCTTTGCATCCTTGCCAGAGGAAGTCGCGAATGATGCGGGTGACTCACCGCAAGATGGGTTTGGAGACAGCCATGGCCATAAGGATGTGGGTCGGCATTGCGGTGAGGACATGCCTCACGAGCGCGAGCCGTTCGCCTCAGTTGAGCAGCGCGGCCTTCCACGTTGCGAGCTTGAGGAGGAGCTTGTCGAGGAGGGGCATCAAGTCGGAAGAGGAGGCCTTGCGCACGGACAGTTGCAAGCCAAGGTATTTGATCGGGAAGTGCTTGATGGGGCAGGCCAAGGTGGAAGCAATGTCGGGCAACACCTCGGGAGGGCACCTGATAGGCGTAGACGAGCATTTGGGAAAACTAGTCCAAAGGCCAGAGGCATTTGCCAAAGGTGTCCAAGAGCTTGCGGATGGTGCGCAACTCGGCCGGGTCCGGGTGGCAGAAGAGCACAACGTCATCGGCAAAAAGGGAGATGCTAGAGGCCGCATGTCTGTTGGTGAGCCGTTGAAGGACGCCCTTGGAGACGGCATGCTGGAGCAGGCTGTTAAGGGTGTCGATGACGATGGCGAATAGCATGGGGGAAACAGGGTCGCCCTGGCACAAGCCTTGCTCATGCTGGATTGGAGGCCCCGGGTTGCCGTTGATAAGCACATGGGTGGATGCAGTAGAGAGCAGCATGCAGATCCAAGCACACCAGCTCCTCCCAAAACCCAGGTGTGAGAGCGTCCCGAGGAGGAAAGGCCAGGAGACCGTGTCAAAAGCACGAGCAATGTCAAGCTTGAGGAGGATCCGAGGTGCTTTGAGATTGTGCAGCAACCGCGCCCTCTGTTGGACCAGCAAGAAGTTGTCGTGGACGCCGCGACCGGCGATGAAAGCGCTCTGGTTTGTAGACACGAGGCTCGCCATCCTCGAAGCAAGGCGCAGGGACAGGACCTTGGCGAAAATCTTCGCAACTAGGTGGATGAGACTAATGGGGCGATAGTCAGACAAGCTGGAAGCATCGGCCTTCTTGGGGAGAAGGGTGATCAGAGCCTGGTTCAACTTCTGAAAGCCACAACCATTCATCGAGAAGATCTTGTCAAAAACGGCACAAATGTCTCCCACGATAGTGCCCCAGCATGCCCGAAGGAACTCAGCGGTGAACCCATCCGGTCCAGGTGCTTTGCCGAGCGGGAGCGATTTCACAGCAGCCCAAATCTCATCCTCGGTGAATGGCCGATCGAGCTCAGCAAGGTCAAAGTGATGGGGTCCAGGGCCCGAAGGTTGAGGCTGAAATCGCGTGCGGCAGCTCGGTCGATGATGGAAGTGAAATGGTCGAAGGCTGCCCGAGCCATGGCCTCGTCATCGAACACGATCGCGTCTCCCACACGCGGGCAGAAGATGGCATTCTTCTTGCTGCGATGCGCCGCATGGATTTTGAAGAATGCTATGCTGGTATCGCCAGCTTTGAGCCAGCAGAAGCGAGCCCGCTCGTGGGCGATCGAGCGTTCAAGGGAGGAGAGCCCGAGGTAGGCTCTTTTGAGCTCGCGCCTTAGCCAAGCCTCATGTGGAGCAAGCGAGTGGGAGTCCTGGGCGGTGTCAAACTGGAGAATGAGCTCATGGGAAAGCATGATTTGCGTGGAAACATGGCCAACGGTGTGCGCACTCCAGCCCTGCAGCCGGTGCGCAGCAGCTTTGAGGCGGAAGTAGATGGTGCGAAACGGGTCGGCGTCGGGGGCGACAGAGTTCCATGCTTCGTCAACCAACTGGTGAAATCCGTCCAACTTGATCCAAAATCTCTCGAAGTGAAAGCGCCGCTTTGAGGTAGTTTGAGGCGAACACTCAAGTAGGAGCGGGCAGTGATCGGACACCGCGGAGGCCAAGCAGCGCAGAGAGCAGTGCGCGTATAAGGTCACCCAAGACACGGTGCAAAGGATGCGATCGTTCTTAACGAGGGTGGGGATCACCTGCTCGTTTGACCAGGTATATCTCCGGCCCTGAAGGTAGATATCACGGAGAGCCAAGTCGGAGATGAGCCGACGAAACTGGCTCATCATGCGGTGGTTAATTCTGTCATTGTTCTTGTCCTTGGTGCACGCGATCATGTTAAAATCCCCACCAATGATCCAAGCGCCGGCCATCATGGAGTGAAGATCGTGGAGCTCGGCCAGAAACTCAAGTTTATCCGCATTGGCCTGCGGCCCATAGACACCCGAAATCCACCAAGGGGGGCCACCTGAGGCAAGCATCACGGTGGCGGAGACGTGGTAGGAGCCAACAACACGGTTAGAGAGGGAGACGTGATCCGCTCGCCAAGCAAGGATGATGCCGCCTCGCGTACCATCCGCAGGCAGCCAGTAGTAATCGGCGAACTCAGGACCCAGAGTCTGGGCAACGACATCAGGCCAGACCAGGGAGAGCTTTGTTTCTTGAAGACAAATGATGATGGCGCAGTAGAGGAAACCATACTGCGGATGGCAGCGCGCCTGGCACGGCAGTTCAGGCCATGCACGTTCCAGAACACAATTTTAATGTTGTTCAACACGGGAAAAGGGTTGGTGCACAGGGAACACAGCCAAGCTGGACGTTCAGACTACAGCTATGCTAGGCGAAGCAAGGTTCGCTAGCATCTCAGGGGGTACATGCCAACCATAAAAGTCAGCGAACGCCTGCACGACATCCACCGCCAGGGGTTCCTCGAATAGCTTGGTGTAGCGCTGAATAATGGAAGCAGAAACGGGCTCGTCCTCTTTAAGCAGGCCCAAACGTAGAAGTAGGACGCGCTTGGCCTTGTTCTCGGAATCCAGGCCACGATCAGCGGTGGCAATGCGCCCACTCCGTCTCGGAGTGAAGTTAGGCGGGATTGCGCCGCACTTGCGGCGCATGGGTGGGGTGGGGAGGATAGGCGCCAAGGCAGTTCGAATGGAATCCAAGTAACCGTTGGGGCCTGAAGGCGCGGCAACAAAAGGCGAAGGGTCCGGTGCATGCATGCCTTGAGGACATGGCGCGAGCTCAGCCGCAGCCGATGCATGCCTGGGAAGAGATGCGGTTGGAGGGTCATGGGTCCCAAGAGAGCAGGCCGGATCCTCCTCGGGCGCCGCGGAGGATTGGACAAACGCACTTTCCATCGTCACGGGATCAGAGACGGGGTCCATGGGGCTGGCGCGCGCCTCGGGAGTGGGCGGGCAGGGATTGCCCGCGGCCTCATTGGTCACAAGACCCAAGGGGGAAGGCTGCAAAAGGGAGGGGAAGGGGCAGCAGAATCATCAAGGGCAGGCACTGTCGGGGGGATGGCAGCCTCCAGGGTGGGCCTGAGATCAGTGTCGCCCATGCATTGGGCGATCCGGACGGGGCTGGGTGAGCATCCACGCGAGGAGGCAAGCATGGACGCCGACCCAGTCAAAAGCAACCGAGGATCAGGAGTACGCTGATCGGTCTGCCTGTCGTGGCCCTGGTCACGCTGCGCCTCGGGGCCCAACCCGGCATGGAGCGTAGCAGCGGAGGACAACCGTGCGTGGACTGGGGGCCTCCAGGA
Source organism: Triticum aestivum (assembly GCF_018294505.1). Lineage (NCBI taxonomy): Eukaryota > Viridiplantae > Streptophyta > Magnoliopsida > Poales > Poaceae > Triticum > Triticum aestivum. The sequence goes on along the minus strand of NC_057809.1, from coordinate 565,170,500 downwards.
CCCCACGCCCATGATAGGGTACGGACCCAACACACCCTGCCAGGGCCGCACCGGAGGGGCGCCACGGCGGCGCGTGTCATCGGAGCCAGCAACGTTGCGGCGACCGGCGGAGCGCCGGGAAGAGCCCGAGGAGGCGCGACCAGGCGCCCGCGGGAAGTCATGGTGACGGGGCCATGCAGGGGTAGAGGAGGCGAGCCAGCGTCGTGCGCACCAACAGAGCCCGGGGGCGGAGGCGACGGCGGCGAGGGAGTGTCCGTGCGCACCGTCGTACTTTTTTTTGTATTTGGCCTGACAAATATATGAGTGTCCGTGTTAACGCTCCCAGGTGTGGAGTGTGTCTCCATGAAACATAAGATAATGCATAAAGAAATATAGTGTGGTTGTATTACTTTGAGCACATAATTTTGACACAAGATAATAAAAAAATAAATTGAAGAACATCTCTGGTTGAACTAAAAATGAGCTTCCTGGTGCATGTCGTAAAAACTGCTAAAAAGGGGAAGCGGGTAGTAGAAAACCGAAGGTCACTTTCCGATCAATTTTTTTAAAATTTGGAACAAGACTAATGTTGCATATACCTAGTCTGGGGCCATTTACTTCTTTCTTAGTATATATAACTAGTTTTAGGTGATCCGCAGGAAAATAAAATATATTTTAAATAAAACAATAAGTTACACACGGATGATGGACATGCAATTACGTGAGATCAACGTGTGAGCGACCAGATGACAAAATTTTGAGAAAAAAGGTTGCATAAAAATGACGAGCACGCAATTGCGCATGGGCGATTGACATACAATTGGCACGTGCATAACCACTGGCACGTGCATACTCAGGGAGAACACTTATACCTTGAAATTTAGTGAGGGATCATCTTATAATGCTACCGCTGTACTAAGCAAAATAAGATGCATAAAAGGTAAACATCACATGCAATCAAAATAAGTGATATGATATGGCCATCATCATATTGTGCCTTTGATCTCCATCTCCAAAGCACCGTCATGATCACCATCGTCACCAGCTTGACACCTTGATCTCCATCGTAGCATCGTTGTCGTCTCGCCAGCTATTGCTTCTACGACTATCGCTACCTCTTAGTGATAAAGTAAAGCAATTACATGGCGATTGCATTTCATACAATAAAGCGGCAACCATAAGGCTCCTGCCAGTTGCCGATAAATTCTACAAAACATGATCATCTCATACAACAATTTATATCTTATCACGTCTTGACCATATCACATCACAACATGCCCTGCAAAAATAAGTTAGATGTCCTCAACTTTGTTGTTGCAAGTTTTACGTGGCTGCTACGGGCTTCTAGCAAAAACCGTTCTTACCTACGCATCAAAACCACAACGATTTTTCGTCAAGTGTGTTGTTTTAACCTTCAACAAGGACCAGCCGTAGTCAAACTCGATTCAACTAAAGTTGGAGAAACAGACACCCGCCAGCCATCTATGTGCGAAGCACGTCGGTAGAACCAGTCTCATGAATGCGGTCATGTAATGTCAGTTCGGGCCGCTTCATCCAACAATACCGTCGAATCAAAGTAAGACGTTGGTGGTAAGCAGTATGACTATTATCGCCCACAACTCTTTGTGTTCTACTCGTGCATATAACATCTACGCATAGACCTGGCATGGATGCCACTGTTGGGTAACGCAGTATTTCAAAAAAATTCCTACGATCACGCAAGATCTATCTAGGAGATGCATAGCAACGAGAGGGGAGAGTGTGTCCACGTACCCTCGTAGACCGAAAGAGGAAGTGTTTAGTAACGCGGTTGATGTAGTCAAATGTCTTCACAATCCAAGTACGGAACATACATCACCTCTGTGTTCAGCACACGTTCAGCACGATGACGTCCCTCGAGATCTTGATCCAATTGAGAACAAATGAGAGTTCCGTTAGCATGACGGCGTGGCGACGGTGATGATGAAGTTACCGGCGCAGGGCTTCACCTAAGCACTACGACGATATGCCCGAGGTGTTGAACTGTTGAGGGGGGCACCGCACACGGCTAAGAGATTGTCTGTTGTGCTGTTGGGGTGCTCCCTGACCATGTATATAAAGGAGGGAGGGAGAGAGGAGGCCGGCCAGGAGGAGCGCGCCAGGGGGAGTCCTACACGGACTCCTAGTCCAAGTAGGATTCACCCCCCTTTTCCCTTCTTCCACCGGAGGAAAAGGAAGGAGGGGAGAAGGAGAAGGAAGGAGGGGGCCACGCCCCCACCCTTTTCCAATTCGGTTTGGGCAGGGGGGAGGCGTGCGCCACCTTGTGGCCCTTCTTCGCTCTCTCCATTAAAGCCCACTAAGGCCCGTTAACTTTCCCGGGGGGTTCCGGCAAACTCCCGGTACTCCGGAAAAATGCCCGAACCACTCCGAACCATTCCGATGTCCAAATGCAACCTTCTAATATATGAATCTTTACCTCTCGACCATTTTGAGACTCCTTGTCATGTCTATGATCTCATCCGGGACTACGAACAAACTTCAGTCGTCAAATCACATAACTCATAATACAAATCGTCATCGAACGTTAAGCGTGCAGACCCTACGGGTTCGAGAACTATGTAGACATGACCGAGACACATCTCCGATCAATAACCAATAGCGGAACCTGGATGCCCATATTGGATCTTACATATTCTACGAAGATCTTTATTGGTCAAACCGCATAACAACATACATCATTCCTTTTGTCATCGGTATGTTACTTGCCCGAGATTCGGTCGTCGGTATCCTCATACCTAGTTTAATCTCATTACCGACAAGTCTCTTTAATTGTTTTGTAATGCATCATCCCGTAACTAATTCATTAGTCACATTTCTTGCAAGGCTTATAGTGATGTGCATTATCGAGAGGGCCCAGAGATACCTCTCCGATACACAGAGTGACAAATCCTAATCTCGATCTATGCCAACTCAACAAACACCATCGGAGACACCTGTAGAGCATCTTTATAAACCCAGTTACGTTGTGACGTTTGATAGCACACAAGGTGTTCCTCCGGTATTCGGGAGTTGCATAATCTCATAGTCAAAGGAACATGTATAAGTCATGAAGAAAGCAAGAGCAATAAAACTAAACGATCATTATACTAAGCTAACGGATGGGTCTTGTCCATCACATCATTCTCATAATGATGTGATCCCTTTCATCAAATGACAACACATGTCTATGGTTAGGAAACTTCACCATCTTTGATTGACGAGCTAGTCTAGTAGAGGCTTACTAGGGACACCGTGTTTTGTCTATGTATCCACACATGTATCAAGTTTTCAGTTAATACAATTCTAGCATGAATAATAAACATTTATCATGATATAAGGAAATATAAATAACAACTTTATTATTGCCTCTAGGGCATATTTCCTTCACCTCCCTTCGCCTTCGTCGTAGGGCTGTGCTCTGGCCGATCAAGGGGCGCTCTTAGCGTGTCCCGGCCTTGGTGCAAGTCTCCTTCGGTCTGGGGTTAGGCTAGGGTTCCGCACAACACCCGATCGAATCTTTTCTCAGGTTAGGGAACAACATGGCGGCGTAGGCTTCGAACTCCAGGACAAGAGACTTGGAAGCCTTGATGAGCGAGTTGGCCCTCCAAGAGGAGGAAATGGACGATGTGGTGGTGGAACAGGAAGATCCACTACCGCCAGAGACGACTAGATGGATGGCCATAGCGCGAGTCCACATGGAGAAGAAGTATAGTCAATAAGGATTCTACAAGACAATGAGAGCGGCATGGGATCTCCCGCAGCCTATACAGATTCACCCTCTTGAGGAAACTTTGTACACGATGCAATTTGCTTGCCTCGGCGACTGGGAGCGCGCGATGCAAGAGGGACCCTGGAACTGCAAAGGTAGTGCGGTGATCATGGCTGGGCACGACGGATTCACACAACCCTCGCTGATGAAGTTGGATACTTTGGAACTATGGATGCAAGTGCACGGTCTGCCAGATGGATTCTATCCGCTCCCAAAAGCTCTTGCCAGGAAAGTGGGGGAGGTCATCTATGTGGAGCTTAAGTCGCAAGATTTTGAGTGGAATTTTTACAAGGTGCGGGTCAGAATCAATGTGTTTAACCCCCTAAAGAATGCGGTCAGCCTGGTTCAGAAGGAAGAAAGGCAGATTTTCAAGGTCAAGTACGAGAGGCTCCCCGATATGTGTGCAGTTTGCGGCCACCTAGGGCACCAGTTCAAGGAACACGGAGATGGGATTCACACAAAATAGGCGCTTGTTTTTAAGGAGCTTCGAGTAGACTGGTTTCGAGGGGCTGACCCAGGCCCTGGCCAGAATTGCGCAGCTGGAAGGGGCGGGCGTGACGACCAAGGTAGAGGCGCAGGACATGCCAACCAATCAGGCGGGCGGGGCTCAGCCTCAGCGCCGCCTGCTTACTCCAAAGGAGACCTGACTCGGGACACCACAATGACAGAAGTTGATGACAACCTCAAGCATACCAAAGGCAACCCGATGGAGAAGAATAAAACTTTAAACCCCCAGGCGCAGGTAGCACCTGCGGGTCCAAGTATGACGCTGGGGGAGACACCTCTCATGCTCCCAGCGCCGCCCTTGCCGATCAGCCCGAGATCCAAGCAGGAACCCAAGCGGGCCAAGACATATGCAGTTTTAGAGAGTGCTCCAAAGATGTCTTTAGCAGCCAAGTTTCAAGACAACACAATGGCGTCCTCCAACCTGGAGGGTCGCCGGGCGCAATGAATACCCTATGCTGGAACTATTGCGAAGTGGGAAATGCCGCGACAGTTAACGAGCTTCGCGAGCTAGCGAAGAAGTTTGCCCTCCCCCTATTCTCTGTATAGTAGAAACACAGACTGAGAGAGGTAGGGTAGAAGCACTTGCTGGAACTTTGGGATATGATAATAGTTTCGCTATAGATAGCCAAGGGAGGAGTGGAGGTATTGGTATTTTCTGGAACAATCCAATAAAAGTGGAGATTTTGGGTTACTCTGTTTACCATATTGATTGCTCGATCCAAGACCCGGAAAAGATCTGTGGGGTCTGACATGTGTCTACGGGGAAGCACAAACTCATATGAGACACCAAACGTGGATAGTGCTGAAAAATATTAGTAGCCTAAGCGCTCTGCCATGGCTTTGCATCAGTGATTTTAATGAGGTCCTACGTCCGGATGAACATGAAGGGGTGGGCCACCGCAGCAATGCCTAGATTCAGGGTTTTTGAGACACCATTGACGTGTGCATGTTGATGGATTTGGGGTATAGAGGCCGCTTCTAGACTTTCGAGAAGAGGGTGGCCAGCGGCACTTTTACTCGTGTCAGATTAGATAGGGCCCTTGGGTCGGCGGAGTGGAGTGCTCAGTTTCCGCTAGCAAGCTTGTCCCATCTAACAGCTGCAACATCGGACCATTGCCCTATTTTCTTGGAGATTAACGAGGCTAATATGCCTCTGGGATGAAAAGATTTTCGGTACGAGACCATGTGGGAAACTCACGAGCATTGGCAGGAAACCATCATGGAGAAGTGTGATACGTTCATTTTGCATCATGATTTTATATCGATATTTGTTGCATTATGGGCTCTTATTACACATTATGTCACAATACTTATGCCTATTCTCTCTTATTTTACAAGGTTTACATAAAGAGGGAGAATGCCGGCAGCTGGGATTCTGGGCTGGAAAAGGACCAAATATTCGAGACCTATTCTGCACAGCTCCAAAAGTCCTGAAACTTCATGGAAGACATTTTCAGAATATGTAAAAAATACTGAGCGCAAGAAGTTCACCAGGGGGGCCACACCCTCCCCACAAGGGTGGGGGGCGCGCCCCTACCTCGTGGGCCCCGGGTGGCCCTCCGATGGCCATCTTCTGCTATATGGAGTCTTTCGATGAGAAAAAAAATCATAAGCCATCTTTCCGGACGAGACTCCGCCGCCACGAGGCGGAACCTTGGCGGAACCAATATAGGGCTCTGGCGGAGCTGTTCTACCGGGGAAACTTCCCTCCGGGAGGGGGAAATCATCGCCATCGTCATCACCAACGCTCCTCTCATCGGGAGAGGGCAATCTCCATGAACATCTTCACCAGCACAATCTCCTCTCAAAACCCTAGTTCATCTCTTGTATCCAATTCTTGTCTCCAAGTCCAGGATTGGTACCTGTGGGTTGCTAGTAGTGTTAATTACTCCTTGTAGTTGATGCTAGTTGGTTTATTTGGTGGAAGATCATATGTTCAGATCCTTTATGCATATTAATACCCCTCTGATTATGAACATGAATATGCTTTGTGAGTAGTTACGTTTGTTCCTGAGGACATGGGAGAAGTCTTGCTATTAGTAGTCATGTGAATTTGGTATACGTTCGATATTTTGATGAGATGTATGTTGTCTCTCCTCTAGTGGTGTTATGTGAACGTCGACTACATGACACTTCACCATTATTTGGGCCTAGAGGAAGGAATTGGGAAGTAATAAGTAGATGATGGGTTGCTAGAGTGACAGAATCTTAAACCCTAGTTTATGCGTTGCTTCGTAAGGGGCTGATTTGGATCCATATGTTTCATGCTATGGTTAGGTTTACCTTAATACTTTTGTTGTAGTTGCGTATCCTTGCAATAGAGGTTAATCATAAATGGGATGCTATTCAAAGTAAGGGCAGCACCCAAGCACCGGTCCACCCACATACCAAATTATCAAAGTACCGAACGTGAATCATATGAATGTGATGAAAACTAGCTTGACTATATTCCCATGTGTCCTCGGGAGCGCTTTACATCATATAAGAGTTTTTCCAGGCTTGTCCTTTGCTACAAAAAGTATTGGGCCACCTTGCTGCACTTTATTTACTTTTGTTACTTGTTACTCGTTACAAATTATCCTATCACAAAACTATCTGTTGCCTATTATTTCAGTGCTTGTAGAGAATACCTTGCTGAAAACCGCTTATCATTTCCTTCTGCTCCTCGTTGGGTTCGACACTCTTACTTATCAAAAGGACTACGATAGATCCGCTACACTTGTGGGTCATCAAGACTCTTTTCTGGCGCCGTTGCCGGGGAGTGAAGCGCCTTTGGTAGGTGGAATTTGGTAAGGAAAAATTTATGTAGTGTGCTGAAATTTACTGTCACTTGTTACTATGGAAAGTAATCCTTTAAGGGGCTTGTTCGGGGTATCTTCACCCCGACCACTAGAGCAAAGAGTTGCTCCTCAACCTACTGAACCTACTGAAAATGAAAATGCCTGCTTTGAAATTCCTTCGGGTATGATAGAAAAACTGCTAGCTAATCCTTTTGCAGGAGACGGAACAACGCATCCTGATGAGCACTTAATATATGTGGATGAAGTTTGTGGATTATTTAAGCTTGCAGGTGTACCCGGAGATGTTATTAAGAAGAAGGTCTTCCCTTTATCTTTGAAGGAAGATGCATTGACATGGTATAGGCTATGTGATGATACGGGGTCATGGAACTACAAATGATTGAAATTGGAATTTCATCAGAAGTTTTATCCTATGCATCTTGTTCATCGTGATCGCAATTATATATATAATTTTTGGCCTCGCGAAGGAGAAAGCATCGCTCAAGCTTGGGGGAGGCTTAAATCAATGTTATATTCATGCCCCAATCATGAGCTCTCAAGAGAAATGATTATTCAAAATTTATATGCTCGGCTTTCTGATAACAATCGCACCATGCTCGATACTTCTTGTGTTGGCTCTTTTATGACGAAGACTATTGAATTCAAATGGGATTTATTGGAAAGAATTAAATGCAACTCTGAAGATTGGGACCTCGACGAAGGTAAGGAGTCAGGTATGACACCTAAGTTTGATTGTGTTAAATCTTTTATGGATACCGATGTTTTCCATAAATTTAGCACTAAATATGGACTTGACTCTCATATAGTAGCTTCTTTCTGTGAATCTTTTGCTACTCATGTTGATCTCCCTAGGGAGAAGTGGTTTAAATATCATCCTCCCATAGAAGTAAAAGTAGCTGCACCTATTAAAGTTGAAGAAAAGACTGTCACTTATAATGATCCTATTATTCCTATTGCTTATGTTGAGAAACCACCTTTTCCTGTTAGGATAAACGATCATGCTAAAGCTTCAACTGTGGTTCATAAAAGTAATATTAGAACTTATACACCTCCTGAACAAATTAAAGTTGAACCTAATATTGCTATTGTTAAAGATCTCTTGTCTGATAATATTGATGGGCATGTTATTCATTTTTGTGATGAGACTACTAGAATTGCTAAACCTTGTGCTAAAGATAAACCTAGATCTTTGGTAGGCATGCCTGTTATTTCTGTTAAAATAGGAGATCATTGTTATCATGGCTTAGGTGATATGGGTGCCAGTGCTAGTGCTATACCTCATGACTTATACAAAGAAATTATGCATGATATTGCACCTGCTGAGATAGAAGATATTGATGTCACAATTAAACTTGCCAATAGAGATACTATTTCACCAATTGGAATTGTTAGAGATGTTGAAGTCTTGTGTGGGAAAACTAAATATCCTGCTGATTTTCTTGTTCTTGGTTCCCCACAAGATAGCTTTTGTCCCATTATATTTGGTAGACCCTTCTTGAACACTGTTAATGCTAAGATAGATTGCAAAAAGGATGTTGTTACTATTGTCTTAGGTGATATGTCTCATCAATTTAATTTCTCTAAATTTCATAGACAACACCGTGAAGAAGAATTGCCTAGTAAAGATGAAATTATTGGTCTTGCTTCTATTGCCGTACCTCCTAGTGATCCTTTAGAACAATATTTGCTAGACCATGAAAATGGTATGTTTATGAATGAAAGAAGGGAAATAGATGAAGTATTCTTTAAACAGGAATCCGTCCTGAAACACAATTTTCCTGTTGAAATCCTAGGGGATCCTCCTCCACCCAAGGGTGATCCCGTGTTTGAGCTTAAACCGTTACCCGATACTCTTAAATATGCTTATCTTGATGAGAAAAATATATATCATGTTATTATTAGTGCTAACCTTTCAAAGCATGAAGAAGAGAGATTATTGAAAACTCTGAAGAAGCACCGTGCTGCTATTGGATATACTCTTGATGATCTTAAGGGCATTAGTCCCACTCTGTGTCAGCACAAAATAAATTTAGAGGAAGATGCCAAATCAGTTCGTGATCATCAACGACGGCTGAATCCTAAGATGAAGGAAGTGGTAAGAAACGAAATACTAAAGCTTCTTGAGGAAGGTATAATTTATCCTGTTGCTGATAGTCAGTGGGTAAGTCCTGTTCATTGTGTCCCTAAGAAGGGAGGAATTATTGTCGTTCCTAATGATAAAGATGAGTTAGCCCCGCAAAGAATTATTACAGGTTATAGGATGGTAATTGATTTCCGCAAATTAAATAAAGCTACTAAAAAGGATCATTACCCCTTACCTTTTATCGATCAAATGCTAGAAAGATTATCCAAACATACACATTTTTTGCTTTCTAGATGGTTATTCTGGTTTCTCTCAAATACCTGTGTCGGCCAATGATCAATCAAAGACTACTTTTACTTTCCCTTTTGGTACTTTTGCTTATAGACGTATGCCTTTTGGTTTATGTAATGCACCTGCTACCTTTCAAAGATGCATGATGGCTATATTCTCTGACTTTTGTGAAAAGATTTGTGAAGTTTTCATGGACGATTTTTCCGTCTATGGATCCTCTTTTGATGATTGCTTAAGCAACCTTGACCGAGTTCTGCAGAGATGTGAAGAAACTAATCTTGTCTTGAATTGGGAAAAGTGCCACTTTATGGTTAATGAAGGTATTGTCTTGGGGCATAAAGTTTCTGAAAGAGGTATTGAGGTTGATAAAGCCAAGGTTGATGCTATAGAAAAGATGCCATGTCCCAAGGACATCAAAGGTATAAGAAGTTTCCTTGGTCACGCCGGTTTTTATAGGAGGTTCATTAAGGACTTCTCAAAAATTTCTCGGCCTCTGACTAATTTATTACAAAAAGATATACCATTTGTTTTTTATGATGATTGCGTAGAAGCATTTGAAATACTTAAGAAAGCATTGATCTCTGCACCTATTGTTCAGCCACCTGATTGGAATTTACCTTTTGAAATTATGTGTGATGCTAGTGATTATGCTGTAGGTGTTGTTCTAGGGCAAAGAGTTGATAAGAAATTAAATGTTATTCAATATGCTAGTAAAACTCTAGACAATGCTCAGAGAAATTATGCTACTACTGAAAAAAAATTCTTAGCAGTTGTATTTGCTTGTGATAAGTTCAGACCTTATATTGTTGATTCTAAAGTAACTATTCCCACGGATCATGCTGCTATTAAATATCTTATGAAAAAGAAAGATGTTAAACCTAGACTTATTAGATGGGTTATCTTGCTACAAAAATTTGATTTGCATATTATTGATAGAAAGGGAGCTGAGAACCCCGTTGCAGACAACTTGTCTAGGTTAGAAAATGTTCTTGATGACCCACTACATATTGATGATAGTTTCCCTGATGAACAATTAAATGTCATAAATGCTTCTCATACTGCTCCATGGTATGCTGATTATGCTAATTATATTGTTGCTAAATTTATACCACCTAGTTTCACATACTAGCAAAAGAAAAAGTTCTTCTATGATTTGAGACATTACTTTTGGGATGACCCACACCTTTATAAACAAGGAGTAGATGGTGTTATTAGATGTTGTGTACCTGAGCATGAACAGGAACATATCCTACGCAAGTGTCATTCCGAGTCTTATGGAGGACACCACGCTGGAGATAGAACTGCATATAAGGTATTGTAATCCGGTTTTTATTGGCCTACTCTCTTCAAGGATGCCCGTAAGTTTGTATTGTCTTGTGATGAATGTCAAAGAATTGGTAATATTAGTAGATGTCAAGAAATGCCTATGAATTATTCACTTGTTATTGAATCATTTGATGTTTGGGGCTTTGATTATATGGGACCTTTTCCTTCCTCTAATGGATATACACATATTTTAGTTGCTGTTGATTACGTTACTAAGTGGGTAGAAGCTATTCCAACTAGTAGTGCTGATCATAACACCTCTATTAAGATGCTTAAAGAAGTTATTTTGCAAGGTTTGGAGTCCCTAGATATTTAATGACTGATGGTGGTTCACATTTTATTCACGGTGCTTTCCGTAAAATGCTTGCTAAATATGATGTTAATCATAGAATTGCATCTCCTTATCACCCACAGTCTAGTGGTCAAGTAGAATTGAGCAGTAGAGAACTCAAATTAATTTTGCAAAAGACTGTTAATAGATCTAGAAATAATTGGTCCAAGAAACTTGATGATGCATTATGGGCCTATAGAACTGCATATAAAAATCCTATGGGTATGTCTCCGTATAAAATGGTCTATGGAAAAGCATGTCACTTACCTCTCGAACTAGAACATAAGGCTTATTGGGCTATTAAAGAGCTCAATTATGATTTCAAACTTGCCGGTGAGAAGAGATTATTTGATATTAGCTCACTTGATGAATGGAGAACCCAAGCCTATGAAAATGCCAAGTTGTTTAAAGAAAAAGTTAAAAGATGGCATGACAAAAGGATACAAAAGTGTGAGTTTAATGTAGGTGACTATGTATTGCTATACAACTCTCGTTTAAGATTTTTTGCAGGAAAACTTCTCTCTAAATGGGAAGGTCCTTACGTTATCGAGGAGGTCTATCATTCCGGTGCCATAAAAATCAACAACTTCGAAGGCACAAATCCGAAGGTAGTGAACGGTCAAAGAATTAAACATTATATCTCAGGTAATCCTATAAATGTTGAAACCAATGTTATTGAAATCGTAACCCCGGAGGAATACATAAGGGACACTTTCCGGAATGTTTCAGACTCTGAAAAGGAATAGGTATGTGGTACGGTAAGTAAACCGACTCCAAAACAGTTCTAATGACAATTTTCTTCCATTTTGGAATATTTAGAAAAATAGAAAAATAAGAAGCAGTCCGGGAAGGACACGAGGGCTCCACGAGGGTGGAGGGCGCTCCCCTACCTCGTGGGCACCTCGTGTGCTCTTCGAACTCCGTTTTCTTACACATTACGTATTTTGGTCGGTAAAAATTCATCATATAATCTCCCGAAGGTTTTGATTCCTGTATCACACAAATATGTCTTGTCTTTGTTTCGAGTTGTCCTGCTGTAGATTAGAGAAACATGTTGTCCCAAGATTCGAAAGGAGAAAGCTATGTGGTTGATTACCTTGCAGATCCTAAGGTCTATGGGGATGTGGAGCATTGTGGTTGGACTACAGAAGAAGAAGAGGACTATGAACCCAAGGGAAGGGAGGAGACGAGCTCAGAAGAAGATGAAGTCCCATTACCTCAACCCGGGGACATGAAAACAAGCAGGAACTATGCAATAATATACTGAGCCTGGAGCAGGAGATCGATGACCTAAGGGACCAAAATTCTGTCCTCTAGCGTAAATTAAGAAGAAGCCTACGCCATCAACAAAACCATCACCTTCTTCACCAACAAAGAAGAACTGAGCATCGGGTATGGGCACTCCCCTTGGCAATTGCCAAGCTTGGGGGAGTGCCCCGGTATCATATCACCATCACTTTTATCTTTACCGTTTTTCTTAGTTCGATCCTTTTGATAATATTTTGATCTAGTAGAATAAAAGTTTTTAGTATGATCCAGTTGTGAGTTTTCCTTTATGATCCTTCTATGTAATCGAGTCTGTGAGCTATATATAATAAAGATTAGTGTTGAGTCAAGGGCTTGATTATTTTGCCGTGATCTTAAGTGAATAAAAGAAAAGAGAAAGAAATAAAAAGAAACAAAGAGATCATATGGATCTTATGGAGAGTAATGAGCTCACATAGAAAAAGTATGATGAATAAAAGCTGTTGAGAGTTGACAAACATAGTTTTGGTCATTGTTGCAATTAATAGAAAGTAATAAAGAGAGGTCTTCACATATAAATATACTATCTTGGACATCTTTTATGATTGTGAGCACTCATTAAAATATGACATGCTAAAAGAGTTGAAGTTGGACAAGGAGGACAACGTAATGGGTTGTGTTTTCTTACATCTGAGATAAATTATATTGTCTTGGATCATCCAACATGATTGAGCTTCCCTTTCCCCCTCATGCTAGCCAAATCCTTTGCACCAAGTAGACATACTACTTGTGCTTCCAAACACCCTTAAACCAGTTTTTCCATGAGAGTCCACCATATCTACCTATGGATTGAGTAAGATCCTTCAAGTAAGTTGTCATCGGTGCAAACAATAAAAATTGCTCTCTAAATATGTATGATTGATTGGTGTGGAGGAAATAAGCTTTATACGATCGTGTGATATGGAAGAAATAAAAGCGACAAACTGCATAATAAAGGTCCATATCACAAGTGGCAATATAAAGTGACGTTCTTTCGCATTAAGATTTTGTGCATCCAACCATAAAAGCGCATGACAACTTCTTCTTCCCTCTGCGAAGGGCCTATCTTTTACCTTTATCTCCTACCTTACATAAGAGTCATGGTGATCTTCACCCTTCCTTTTTACGTTTTATCTTTTGGCAAGCACAACATGTTGGAAGGATCCTGGTATATATGGCTAATTGGATGTGAGTTTTCATGAACTATTATTGTTGACATTACCCTTGAGGTAAAACGTTGGGAGGCAAAACTATAAGCCCCTATCTTTCTCTGTGTTCGATTAAAACTTCATACCCATATGTATTGCGTGAGTGTTAGCAATTGTGAAAGACTATATGATAGTTGAGTATGTGGACTTGCTGAAAAGCTCTTATATTGACTCTTTCCTATGTTATGATAAATTGCAATTGCTCCAATGACTGAGATTATAGTTTGTTAGTTTTTCAATGAAGTTTATGATTCATACTTGAAATTGTGATTGAATTGTTACTTTAGCATAAGAGATCATATGACAAGAATTATATAAGTTGTTGTTCTAAGAATGATCATGATGCCCTCATGTCCGTATTTTATTTTTATCGACACCTCTATCTCTAAACATGTGGACATATTTTTTGATTTCGGCTTTCTCTTGAGGACAAGCGAGGTCTAAGCTTGGGGGAGTTGATATGTCCATTTCGCATCATGCTTTTATATCGATATTTATTGCATTATGGGCTGTTATTACACATTATGTCACAATACTTATGCCTATTCTCTCTTATTTTACAAGGTTTACATAAAGAGGGAGAATGCCGACAGCTGGGATTTTGGGCTGGAAAAGGAGCAAATATTAGAGACCTATTCTGCACAGCTCCAAAAGTCCTGAAACTTCACGGAAGACGTTTTCAGAATATATATAAAAAATACTGAGCGCAAGAAGTTCACCAGGGGGCCACACCCTGCCCATGAGGGTGGGGGCGCGCCCTACCCCCCTGGGCGCGCCCCCTACCTTGTGGGCCCCCTGGTTGCCCTCTGATGGCCATCTTCTGCTATATGGAGTCTTTCGATGAGAAAAAACATGAACCATCTTTCCGGACGAGACTCCGCCGCCACAAGGCGGAACCTTGGCGGAACCAATCTAGGGCTCTGGCGGAGCTGTTCTGCCGGGGAAACTTTCCTCTGGGAGGGGGAAATCATCGCCATCGTTATCACCAACGCTCCTCTCATCGGGAGAGGGCAATCTCCATCAAAATCTTCATCAGTGCCATCTCCTCTCAAAACCCTAGTTCATCTCTTGTATCCAATTCTTGTCTCCAAGTCCGGGATTGGTACGTGTGGGTTGCTAGTAGTGTTAATTACTCCTTGTAGTTGATGCTAGTTGGTTTATTTGGTGGAAGGTCATATGTTCAAATCCTTTATGCATATTAATACCCCTCTGATTATGAACATGAATATGCTTTGTGAGTAGTTACGTTTGTTCCTGAGGACATGGGAGAAGTCTTGCTATTAGTAGTCATGTGAATTTGGTATTCGTTCGATATTTTGATGAGATGTATGTTGTCTCTCCTCTAGTGGTGTTATGTGAACGTCGAATACATGACACTTCACCATTATTTGGGCCTAGAGGAAGGCATTGGGAAGTAATAAGTAGATGATGGGTTGCTAGAGTGACAGAAGCTTAAACCCTAGTTTATGCGTTGCTTCGTAAGGGGCTGATTTGGATCCAAATGTTTCATGCTATGGTTAGGTTTACCTTAATACTTTTGTTGTAGTTGCGGATGCTTGCAATAGAGGTTAATAATAAGTGGGATGCTTGTCCAAGTGATACGTCTCCGTCGTATCTACTTTTACAAACACTTTTGCCCTTGTTTTGGACTCTAAATTGTATGATTTGAATGGAACTAACCCGGACTGATGCTGTTTTCAGCAGAATTGCCATGATGTTGTTTTAGGTGCAGAAAACAGAAGTTCTTGGAATGACCTAAAACTCCACAGAATACCTTACAATAAATAATGAAAAATCCTCGCCAAAGATGAAGACCAGGGGGCCCACACCCTTCTCACGAGGGTGGGCCCCCCCTAGGGCGCGCCCCCTACCTCGTGGGCCCCCTGGAGACCCCCCGACTCCAACTCCAACTCTATATAACTGCTTTCGGGGAGGAAAAAATAGGAGAGAAGAAATCATCGCGTTTTACGATACGGAGCCGCCGCCAAGCCCTAAAACCTCTCGGGAGGGCTGATCTGGAGTCCATTCAGGGCTCCAGAGAGGGGGGGGGGGGTTCGTCGTCGTCGTCATCATCAACCATCCTCCATCACCAATTTCATGATGCTCACCGCTGTGCATGAGTAATTCCATCGTAGGCTTGCTGGACGGTGATGGGTTGGATGAGATTCACCATGTAATCGAGTTAGTTTTGTTAGGGTTTGATCCCTAGTATCCACTATGTTCTGAGATTGATGTTGCTATGACTTTGCTATGCTTAATGCTTGTCACTAGGGCCCGAGTGCCATGATTTCAGATCTGAACCTATTATGTTTTCATCAATATATGAGAGTTCTAGATCCTATCTTGCAAGTCTATAGTCACCTATTATGTTTTATGATCCGTTAACCCCAAAGTGACAATAATCGGGATACTTACCGGTGATGACCGTAGTTTGAGGAGTTCATGTATTCACTATGTGCTAATGCTTTGTTCCGGTTCTCTATTAAAAGGAGGCCTTAATATCCCTTAGTTTCCATTAGGACCCCACTCCCACGGGAGGGCAGGACAAAAGATGTCATGCAAGTTCTTTTCCATAAGCACGTATGACTATATTCAGAATACATGCCTACATTACATTGACGAATTGGAGCTAGTTCTGTGTCACCACATGTTATGACTGTTACATGATGAACCGCATCCGGCATAATTATCCATCACTGATCCGATGCCTACGAGCTTTCCATATACTTGTTTACGCTTATTTACTTTCCCGTTGCTATTGTTACAATCACTACAAAATACCAAAAACATTACTTTGCTTTCGTTACTCTTTTGTTACCGTTACCATCACTATCATATTACTTTGCTACTAAACACTTTGCTGCAGATACTAAGTTTCCAGGTGTGGTTGAATTGACAACTGAACTGCTAATACTTGAGAATATTGTTTGGCTCCCCTTGTGTCGAATCAATAAATTTGGGTTGAATACTCTACCCTTGAAAGCTGTTGCGATCCCCTATACTTGTGGGTTATCAAGACTAATTTCTGGCGCCGTTGCCGGGAGCATAGCTCTATTCTTTGAGTCACTTGGGATTTATATCTGCTGATCATTATGAAGAACTTGAGAGATCCAAAAACCAAGATCTATCCCTCAACTATGAGGGAGGTAAGGGACTGCCATCTAGCTCTGCACTTGATTCACCTTCTGTTATGAGTAAGCTTGCGACACCTACACATGCTTCTCCTATTCGTTCTGATATGTCGCATGTTATTGATGATGCTCCTTCTGCTATGCATGATACTTATGATGAAACTACCTCTATGCCTGATACTACTATGCCACTTAGTGATTTTCTCGAGGAACGACTTGCTAGGGCTAGAGAGATTGAAAATATTGAATCTGATTATGAAGATGAAAGTGATAATGACGAATCACTTGTTATTCCTGAGGGTTATTTATTTGATCAAGATGCTTCTTTAGCCATTTTAGCTTGCAAAGATAGATATGAACTCAAAAGGTTATTAGCTAAATGGAATAATCAATCTCTAAATGCTAGGATGAGACCTCACCCTGCTTTTGCTACTTCACCTATATGTGTTGCTGATAAGGATTATGAATTCTCTATTGATCCTGATATAATTACTTTGGTTGAATCTGATCCTTTTCATGACTATGAATCTGAAACTGTTGTAGCACATCTTACTAAATTAAATGATATAGCCACCCTGTTCACTAATGATGAGAGATCTCGCTACTTTTATATCCTTAAAATATTTCCGTTCTCATTAAAGGGTGATGCTAAGATATGGTTTAATTCTCTTGATCCTGGTTGTGTGCGTAGTCCCCAGGATATGATCTATTACTTCTCTGCTAAATATTTCCCTGCTCATAAGAAACAAGCTGCTTTAAAGGAAATATACAAATTTGTGCAAATTAAAGAAGAGAGTCTCCCACAAGCTTGGGGGAGGCTTCTCAAGTTACTTAATGCTTTGCCTGATCATCCTCTTAAGAAAAATGAAATACTTGATATCTTTTACAATGGACTAACCTATGCTTCCAGAGATTACCTGGATAGTTGTGATGGTTCTCTTTTCAGGGAAAAACACCGGATGAAGCTGAAATCTTATTGAATAATATGTTGACAAATGAAAATAATTGGGCACCTCCCGAGCCAGCTCCAGAGCCAGCTCCTGCTCCAATTATTGATCCTATTCCTAAACCAACTCCGAAGAAGAGAGGTGTTCTATTTGTCAGTCCCGAAGATATGTAGGAGGCAAAGAAATCTATGAAAGAAAAAGGTATTAAAGCTGAAGATGTTAAGAATTTACCTCCTATTGAAGAAATACATGGTCTTAATTTACCGCCTGTTGAAGAAACATATGATCTTCATCCTTTATTTATCGAAGAACCTCCAGACCTCGATAACCCGACACATGTAGTAAAGGTAAATTCTCTCTATAGATATGATAAAGCTGAAATCCCTCCTACTAAAATTACTAGTCAATGCTTGGATGAGTTTGATAATTTTATGTCTAAACAAGAAGACTTCAATGCTTATTTTGGTAGACAATTAAAACAAGATGCTGATATGATTAAATACTTGGGTGACTATATGGCTAATATCAGAGGTGAACTTAAACTTGTTAGCAAACATGCTTCTATAGTTACCACTCAAGTAGAACAAGTACTTAAATCTCAAAAGGAATTGCTCAATGAGATGAATAGTAAGAAAAATGATTATGCTGTTAAAGTGGCTACTAGAACTGGTAGAATGACTCAGGAACCTTTGTATCCTGAAGGCCACCCTAAGAGAATTGAGCAAGATTCTCAGAGAAATAATATTGACGCACCTAGTTCTTCTAAAAGGAAGAAAAAGAAAAATGATAGAACTGCGCAAATTTCTAGTGAACCTATTGCTGAACCACCTGATAATCGAAATGATATATCTATGTCTGATGCTGAAACACAATCTGGTAATGAACATGAACCTAATGAAAATGTTAATGATGATGTTCGTAATAATGCTCAACCTAGTAATGATAATGATGTAGAAATTGAACCTGCTGTTGATCTTGATAACCCACAATCAAAGAATCAACGTTATGATAAGAAAGACTTTGTTGCTAGGAAACATGGTAAAGAAAGAGAGCCTTGGGTTCAGAAACCCATGCCTTTTGCTCCCAAACCATCCAAGAAAAAGGATGATGAGGATTTTGAGCGCTTTGCTGAAATGATTAGGCCTATCTTTTTGCGTATGCGATTAACTGATATGCTTAAAACAAATCCTTATGCTAAGTACATGAAAGATATTATTACAAATAAAAGAAAGATACCGGGAGCTCAAATTTCCACCATGCTCGCTAATTATACTTTTAAGGGTGGAATACCAAAGAAACTTGGAGATCCAGGAGTACCTACTATACGATGCTCCATTAAAAGAAACTATGTTAAAACTGCTTTATGTGATCTTGGAGCCGGTTTTAGTGTTATGCCTCTCTGTTTATATCGTAGACTTGATTTGAATAAGTTGACACCTACTGAAATATCTTTGCAAATGGCTGATAAATCAACTGCTATACCTATCAGTATTTGTGAGGATGTGCCTGTTGTGGTTGCAATCGTTACTATTTTAACGGACTTTTTTATTCTTGATACTCCCGAGGACGATAGTATGTTTATTATTCTTGGAAGACCTTTTCTTACTACTGCAGGGGCTGTTATTGATTGCAACAAAGGCAATGTCACTTTTCATGTTAATGGTAATGAGCATACGGTACACTTTCCGAGGAAACAAGCTCAAGTTCATAGTATCAATTCTATCAGAAAAATTTCATCGATTATATTTGGAGGTTTTGAATTTCCTCTTCCTACTGTCAAGAAGAAATATGATATACTTATTATTTGGGATGTGCATATCCCCGTTGAGGTAACCTAGTGTAATTCGAAATTTCTCCGGTTTCATGTTAATCGGAATGAGTTGTTAACAAGACTTGATCAACCTTGTTAGTGGATTCCTTTTGACGAGCTTGAGATGGATGAAACTAGAAGCACAACCTTCTGTACCCTCTCTATACTTTCTATTATTTAGTTAAAATAAAGTAAAAATAAATAATTTTCTGTCTGTTATCTGATTATCCGTGCAATATAAAAATACCTCGAAAATAAAAGTTCTCCAAATGCCATGAAAATTAAATATGATTTTTATAGAATATTTGAAGATTTATGGAACAAAGAACACACCAGGGGGGCCAACCACCTTGCCACGAGGGTGGAGGGCGCCCCCCTAGGGCGCGCCCCCTGCCTTGTGGGCCCACGGTGGTCCTCCTCCACTTATTCTTTTAGCCACACACTTCATCTTCCTCCCCCAAACACGAAAAACCAGCTCAAACCCGAGTCCAAGCTCGTTTTGCTGCCATTTTCGATATCCTTGCTCAAAGCACCTCTCACAAAACTGCTTGGGGAGATTGTTCCTCAGTATGTGACTCCTCCATTGGTCCAATTAGTTTTTGTTCTAGTGCTTTATTCATTGTAAATTTTTGCTGCTTAACCCTGTTCTTGAGCTTGCATGTCAAATTTATATGGTCAAAAGTAGTTTTGATGCATGATATAGGCTCTAGGCACTTGTAGGAGTAGTCGCTATCAATATTATTGAGTTTGGTTTACTTTTATTTTGAAGTTACTAAAAATTTCAGAATTTTTCAGAAAATGATGAGGAGATTATTGAGGGGCTCATCGAGCCAAAGCTTGAAGGAAAAGGCACCGAAGCCTAAGTATAATTTGCCGCGCACCACGGAGGTTCGGGCGTGTGAATGGCCTTCCGAGGATTTCTTGAGAGCAGCCGTGATTTATGAAGATTTTCATGAATTGGCTCATAATGCAGGCCTTACCCCTTTCCTCCACGACCAATGCGATCAGTATCTCTTACTCACAAATACCTTTGTGCAAAACTTTCATTTTCATTCTAGGAACTCACCACCTACGGTGGAGTTCATTTATATGATGAGCATAAGGAGATGTCACTTTATGATTTCTGTCGGATTTGTTTAGTCCCTTTTGGGGGCAAGACAGAAGAACCACATCATGATGATGTGGAGGGATTTATTAGTACTATCACTGTAGGGGAAACTAGGAAGGTTTCCGATGCACGAATCACTAGCATACATTTTCCTATTTTATGTTACTTTGCATTATTTGCTAGTCATTGCTTAATTGGTCGCGGAAACTGTGGAAACCTTAGTATCCCTGATATTATTATTTTGCTCCAAGGTTTATACAGTGATAACACTTTCAGTATGGGCGGCATTATTGCTAGACGGTTAAGTATGAACCGTACTAAGGGTCCCATCTTTGGAGTCATCTATGCTACACGCCTAGCTGCACATTTTAACATACCTATTAGGCATGCGGAGAAGGAATAAAAAGTGTTGCCTCATGTTTATTTAGATTATAAAAGTATGGTGGCACATGATTTCATTGTTAAGAATAGGGCAGGAGAGCTTAAATATCAATTGTTCTTTAATAAACATCATCCTGAGACCATTACCTTGCTTGCTCCTGCTTTGTTTGATTTGACTGTAGGCAAGTACCTTGTTTCGTTGATGGCTATCCACACCTACCGGAACCATGCACCAGCCGAGGAGCCAGAACCGGAACCACAATTTGATCCTTCACGATAGTCTAACTATCAGTGGGATCCGGAGATGATTGCCAGCCAGTGGCAATCGGAGCCTTCTTCTTCCTCATCACAGTACGACCCCAACAACTGTTATTATGGATATCAGCCAGGCCAGCCATGACCATAGACCAACTTAGGCCAAAAGCCTAAGCTTGGGGGAGTACGTATTTCTCACCGACATTACATTTATGATCACACACACTCATTGCTAGATGTCGGTGCTCATACTTTTTCATTGTATCATCCATGCTAGTTTTTTTCCTTTTATGCTTTCTTCTTGTGTGTTTAATAAACCTTAAGAAAAAACCAAAAAAATTAGTTGTAGCTTTTAATTAATTTACTTTCCATGCTTGTAGTAGTAATTAAAAAGAAAACCCAAAAATATTACCTGTTCTTCTTTTGCTTGTTGGGAGCTTTCCCATGTAAATAGTTTTATTTCTTTCCTTTCTTTGGGGGTCAGTAGGAGAAGACCATGATTAAATTGTTGAAGTGGCTCTTTTATGCATTATTGTTTATCTGACAAAAGAGCCCATATTGCTTTGTCTTCTCCTGTTTATTGAATGCTCGCAGATTCCAGCTTAGTCCAATGCACGTGCACTCTTATTATTATTCACATCGTTCGATCGTGCAAGTGAAAGGCAATATGATGATATATGATGGAATGACTGAGATGAGAAAAGCTAGTACGAACTCGACCTCTTTTGTTTTTGTAAATATGATGAGTTCATCGTTCTTGATTCAGCTTGTTATGAATAAACATGTTTGCAATGACAATTAGAGATCATAGTTGCTTGTGCCATGCTTGATTAGCTGTGAGTTATAATGGTTTACCTTGCGTGCCAACATGCTATTAAAATGGTTATTGTCGGTGTCAAAACCGGCGGAACTCGGGTAGGGGGTCCCGAACTATGCGTCTAAGGCGGATGGTAACAGGAGGCAGGGGACACGATGTTTTACCCAGGTTTGGGCCCTCTTGATGCAGGTAAAACCCTACGTCCTGCTTCATTATTCTTGATAATATGAGTAGTACAAGAGTTGATCTACCACGAGATCAGAGAGGCTAAACCCTAGAAGCTAGCCTATGGTATGATCGTATGTTGTCCTACGGACTAAAACCCTCCGGTTTATATAGACACCGGTGGAGGCTAGGGTTACACAAGGTCGGTTACAAAGGAGGAGGTATTCATATCCGTATTGCCTAGCTTGCCTTCCACGCCAAGTAGAGTCCCATCCGTACATGGGACGAAGTCTTCAATCTCGTATCTTCATAGTCCAACAGTCTGGCCAAAGGATATAGTCCGGCTGTCCGAAGACCCCCTAATCCAGGACTTCCTCAGTAGCCCCTGAACCAGGCTTCAATGACGATGAGTCCGGCGCGCAATGTTGTCTTCGGCATTGCAAGGCGGGTTCCTCCTACGAATACACCATAGAAGAGTTTGAATACAAGGATAGTGTCCGACCCTGCAAAATAAGTTCCACATACCACCGTAGAGAGAATAATATTTCCACAAATCTAATCTGCTGACATGTTTTGGCAACACGACATCACCCCATGGCCCGGTAATTATTCGAACCGTTTTTCTTTAACTAGCCCCGCACATAACGCGAGGCGGTTTCTTGACACGTCTTGTCAAAGCAGAGGTCGTGTTCCCCTTATTACGGGATTCCCATCAATATGGGCGTGGGTAGCCCAACCACGCCACCAATTACGGCGCTTGGGGGATAAGCGAGTTTTACCAGGCTGGTGGGGGGGCGCATAGTTTCGTCCGCCCTTATAAAGGGATAAGGTTTCACTTTTTTCTACCCACGCCTTCTTCCTCTTTGCTCATCCATTCTCGCGCACTCGAGCTCCAACGCCCAAGTCCACATCCTTCTCCTCAACTCTCTCCAAACATGTCCGGAGTGAGAGGCAAGTGGATGGCCTCCTCCGTCACGGAGGGACACATCAAAAAGCTACCTGGAGCCGGATACTTAGCCGCAGATATCGCGCACCGGCTGCCAGCCATGGGGCAGGTCGTCCCTACCCCGGAACCTCACGAAAGGGTGGTTTTCCTCCCCCACTTCGTCCGCAGACTGGGGTTTCCCCTCCATCCATTCGTCCGCGGCCTCATGTTCTATTATGGGCTAGACTTTCATGATCTGGCCCCGAATTTCATCCTCAACATCTCGGCGTTCATTGTCGTGTGCGAGGCTTTCCTCCGCATCCGGCCCCACTTCGGCCTGTGGCTGAAGACCTTCAATATCAAGCCGAAGATGGTTGGCGGCCAACAAGAGGAATGCGGTCGAGCCATGGTGGGCAAAAAGCCCAACGTTATATGGCTCGAGGGCTCCTTCGTGGAGACCATAAAGGGGTGGCAATCAGGGTGGTTCTACATCACCGAGCCGCGTGACACCAACTGGGTGGCGGCCCCCGAGTTTCGATCTGGAATCCCCACGCGGCTCACTTCCTGGAAGGAGAAGGGCCTGTCCTGGGGTTCATCGGTGGAGCTGGACGGACTCCAGAAGTGTATCCGGAACGTGATAAGCAAGAAACTTAAGCTTGTCAACATAGTCTAGGTCATGCTCTTCCGCCGGATCCTCCCGTGTCAACAACGGGATTTCAACTTATGGGAGTTCGACCCGGCCTAGCACCAGACTCTACACGAGCTCTTCGACATGATGCATAAGGACGTCTGAAGGGTGCTGTTCAAGGCTGCCGAGGTCCCTCCTTCTCTTACCGAGGACCACGGGCTAAGCACGAAGCGCCCTGCGAATTCGTAAGTTCTGTACATCTTGTAGGATATTTATTTCCCATAGCTTAACCATGTGCGGGGTCTGAGCTCCAATGCCTTTGACAGGACTGGGTGGAGACATCGGAGCAGATTAACTGTCCGACCCCTCTGCCGGAAGACCCTGCGGACACTCTCCTGACGGAGATGCGGACTCCGGTTCCTTATGAGGTGCCGGAGAAGACCAAGAAGAAGGCCAAGGGAACCCGAAAGAGTTCCTAGCACCAGGTGGTATTGGACTCATCGTCCGATAACACCGAGACGCACTCCTCCCGTGAAAACGAGGAGAAGGAAGATGAAGATTCTCCCCCTCCAGCCGGTGGAGACAAGAAAAGGAAGGCCGCCCCAACCGGGGAGGCCGAAGGGTCCAAGAAGGGAAGGACTCTCCTTCCGGACTGCTCCACCACCGCCGCCGACGGCGAAGACGAGTGGCTGCTCAGGGCCAAGCCCCTGGCGAAGTCGTAAGTATTCGGATACCAGAGTAACTCATAGCATACTTTGTTGCACTCTTCTCCTAACGTCGAATATGATTATGCGGTCCGCCCCAAGCCCGTATCGACGTATCATCGTCGGATGGTTCCTTGGACTCATCGGACATGAATAGTGATACACTTCCAACCGCCTCCTCTCCTTGCCCTACGGACAATGCCGAGGTGTTGTCTCAAGGGGCACCGAGCCAGGGGAGACAGTCCTGGAGGCGCCTCAAGGCGACCTTCCGGACTCCAGGAGCAAAGGGAGCAAGGCTCCCAGGGGCTCCAAGTTCGGCCCTCAGCCGGACACCGCGCCGGAACCTCCAGTGGTTCCGGACTCGAGCAGGCGGCCCTCTTCCAAGAGGGGAAAGCCATCCGCGCCGGTGACCTCTGTCCAACCAGAGGCACCGAACGAACTGCTGGGAGCGCTTCGCGGCGCTTCCATCGACGAAGAGCACCACACTATTATGAGTGCGGTGATCAAGAAGGTTCAGTCCGCCAAGAGTGGACTGACTGAAGCCTGTGCCAGCCTTCTAACAGGCTTTGAGGTAAGTATATAAAATATAGGAAAAATATTACCGCATAAACAGTAGCCCTTGATGCTCTGTTTGGTGTTCACAAAGAAAAGCCGAATAGAGGATCAAATAATATCTGCAGGAGTCTAATATAAGTATGTCTATATGCATATGCAGGCTTCGCTACTGACCTCTGCCGCACTGACTGCGGAGGTCGCGGCACTGAAGCAGAACCTCGAGCGGTTCGAGGAAGTGCTCAGCCTTGCCAAGAGGCACCTCGAGGAGAACAAAGGTAAGTAATGCCTTGTCCATATATATATGATGCAGTTGCGAAATGACAGGATCATCATGGATGCGTCAGGTGCCACGACCGAAGTGGCGACCCTGAAGCAAGCGCTGTCCGAGGCCGAAAACAAAGCGGCCAAGGAGCGCACTGAGCGGGAAAAATAAGAGGCACGGGTTGGCGAGGTGCAGCAAGAGCTCCAGGCTCTCGTGAAGAAGCACAAGGCTTTGGAGCTTGACTCAAAGACGCGAGAGTCGAGCTTGTCGTGGCCCTCGAGAGCACAAAGCATGCCAAGGCCGAAGCCCAAAAGGCCCTCCAAGAAATTGAGGCGATGAGGAAGATAGCGGCGGGTAAGGCATTCAATATGCAAAGCAAGCATTGAAAGTAAATTACTTGTTACTTACCCGAGTCCGGAGCTCTCCAGGAGCATTCGTAGATTTTCTCCGCAGCGCGTCGGATGCCGTGAAATATTACCAGGCCAAGGAGGAAAGCTGGACGAAGAAGTTGTTCTGGTCTCAGTATACTGGGACCGAACACCCGGTGCCTATGAGCGACCAGCTGAAGCAACTGGTCGAGCTGCACAAGGCGGCCGAGCATGCCATGAGGGGCCTTATAATCCGGATGTGGCCTGGCGACTCCTTCCCAACAGCTACTTCGTCCTGGTGAGGCGGCTTGTAGATGCCTGCCCACGGCTGGAGGTCATAAAGCGGTCCGTCTGCATCGAAGGTGCATGCTGGGCCTTTGCCCGTGCGAAGGTGCACTGGGCCAAGATGGACGCCTAGAAGCTGGTGAAGGAGGGGCCGCCGTAGGGCAAGGAGCATCGCCACCCCCGAAATGTATTATGAGGGTGTTCTGAAGGGTGCCCGTCTTGTGGCGGACGAGTGTGCGAAGGATGTAATTTTTGAATGAACTTGCTCGTGTGATCATGTACTATGAAAACTTGTTCATATGCGCTATGCAACACTTGTTTGAATTTAAAATATTACCTTCTGTGCGGCTATTTATCAAATCTGAGAGATGGCTAGTCGTCGGCTTCTACCCCCATGCCACGAGTGCTGGGGTGTTCGGGATAAACCTGAGCACTCCTTTTCCCATTGTTGGGTCCTTCGAGGGAGGTGCTCAGCACAACGAACAAGGCAATCAGACTATAATGCTCTATCACTCTCACTTAGCCATAGAAGTCTACAATTTTAAATTTTGGCGAAGCCCCTAGTATTCGGAAGGCCGAATTCGGGGCGCTATACACGCCTTAAGCCGGACAAAGCCGACTCCTCGCTCTAAGCGGCATAAGTCTTTAGGGACTCGAGACCTCTCGAACAGCGACCAGCTCTCGCCTTATCATGACAGTCGGTTTTAGCTTTCTCTACTAAGGTGCTTAGCCCAGATGAACTGGGGCACAATCGCAGTAGTTCTCCCAGTGCTACCTTAGCCGATATAGCAGAACGTAAGGTACCAAAACATGGGAGCCGGGCAAACCCAACTATTGACCCAAGACATGATTCGGAGTTGATGCATATTTCTATAAGTTCGGGGTGCCGCACTGTCGAAAGTGTTCGGACTTCTCATGCCGTATTATGGGGTACGCTTAAGCCCCTGGCGTATTGGCCGTACCAGAGTGTACGGTTGCTGAATGTCATGAATGAACATATATATATTCTAATCATGGGCTTAGAATAACTATTTGGATCACAGAGCCCTATATAGGGGCGATACGATGTTCCTGAGATCCGAGAAATACACCGGACCGATACAGAAAATGTCCACCCAGCCCACCCGTTGCCCCGATCCCCTCCCCCGAACGCCGCTACCACCATCTGGATCACATCGCCACCGCCACCCTCCCTGGATCTCGTCCCTGAGCCCCCGCCCCCCGACCAACTCGCTCCGGTGCCCCACCCCGAACCCGTCGCCGCCGGTGCCGAGCTCCGCGCCAAACCTCCCCGCCATCGGTGCCCCGTCCTACCTCTCCCGCCTCGGCCCAGAGCCCCTGCCGCCAGTGCCCTGCTCGCCACCGCCCCAGTCAACACCAGACGACGCCGATCTCCGCTCCAATAGGGCCACCGCGCCAGCTTCCCCGGTCGCCGCGGCCACCCGCCACTTTCCCTGGCCGCCGCGCCTCCCACCCGCGACCCGCCCATCTCTTCCACCTCCCAACCGCTACCAGCCCACCTCCGAGCCGAACGATCCTGTAGCCACCGGTGCCCCCAACCCCCACCAGGCCAGCCGCCAATGCGGCGACCGAGCAAACCCAGGCTGCCGCATCCCCCGAGCTCTCTCGTTGCGTCGCGGCCACTGCCTACCTGTAGCACGCCTCCGTCAACGTCTCTCCCCGATGCGCGCCGCCACCACATGGCCCCCATCCTACCTCGCATGACTCCCCAATAGAGCCGCCGCCATGGCCGCATCCTCCAGCTCCACCATGCCGCTGCAGTCCAACGACTCCAGTTGGAGCCGTTCACCACTACCGCGCGAGGTAAGCTGGATCCCAACATCTTGCTCTTCCCCGTCGCAACCAGCGTGGTCGCAACCATGGCTCCCTGCATGCCGCAATTATAGCTCAACCTGCCTTGCGATGCGGATGTAGGCCTCCTCCCGTGCTGGCGAGATGTGTGCGTGCTACATGCAGAAAACAAGTAATGGCTCTGCTCTCCTGTCAGTTACCCCTCCGGCTGACCGGCCAGCTCCACCCATCTGAACTTCCTGCGGCAAACACTCGAGTTGCTTCCCACAGCAGTGGAGATGAGGAGACAAAAGTTCTTCTCCTGCTCGCCTTCGTTAGTGTTTGATTTGTCTGATGGCCGAAGTGGAGTGCTCAATGGTGCCTGGATTGCAAAGTGGTGAGGTGCAGTAGCACTTGGGACAATAACAACTTCTTGCTGAAAGAAGGTGCGACACCACCCATGGAAAAAGTGGAGGAAAAAGTACAGACAAAACTAGCAGGCTAACTTGTACAGCATTGCGTTCAAAAAGCAATGTGTTCAGTGATGCGTTCATGCATGTTCGTTGCCTCCAAATGTCAACCTTTACATGTAGATGATGGTAGTTCATTCTTTAGTTCTCAGGGCACCACTAATGGCCGGTCCCTAATATCTTGATGTACCATAATCTTCTGACCATTACATTTGACATATTCGATGGAAAACTTACTGTTTCATGGCAATTCACTAAGGAAAAGAATTGTGGCAGTAAAAAATATAAAAGTATTCCAAAATAAACTAAAAAGGAAATAATTCAATTTCTATACAAATAATGTGGTATTAGTTCAAGTACATATATTTATAACAGTGCGTTGACAAAAAGGAACACACCACCAGTACCGGTTTTTTCACATATGTTTGAAGAACTGTGGTAACCAGGAAAACAAAATACTTTTCAGATGTGAATTTTATTTTTTGAACTGTGTGTGTGAATGCATGTAGCACACGAAGTGTGTGTGTGTGTGTAATTTTCTTGAGTTTCAATAGCTTGTGAAGTTCATGTTTCAGAAGTTCATAAGTTCATGTATACCAAATACTGAAGAAAATCATCAATGAAAAAAAGGTCCGCCTAGGCCATTTCACCGACAGCAAAAAATGCCTAAAAATGTCGTGAGACAAAAAAAACAAAACTTCACAAAATAAAAATAGTAAGTTCGTACAAAGGTGGAAAAAACATATTTTTTGTTTTTTAAGTTAACCATTTCTTAAAATTCCTTGGCGTTAAAATTTAAATAATAGTGTGCTTCAATGTTTATTACAAACATGTAGTTTCACCTATTACCATAGAATAAACAAAGAAGTTCAAAAATAAAAAATGGAGCGGTTTCAAAAAGTTTATAGAAAATGGTGTTTCTACATTTTACTAAAAAATGGCGAAGTTCAAATTGAAATAACATATAAGTTCGAATTAAAAAACCGAGCAGTTTAAAAAGTTTGTAAACATGGATTTGCCCCTGTTTTTTTAAGATCTAGAAGTTGAAATTTAGAGAAGTGAGCGGTACGATGTTTATTATATAACTAGGACTTTTCCCTTACCTAATGAATAACACCAAGAAGTCAAAATTAAAAGATGAAGCCGTTTGATGTTTATAAAAAATCTTAGATTTTGCTCGATACTAAAGATTAAAATCAAGAAGTTCAATTTTTAAAAACGGAGTAGTTCAATGCATATTAAAAACTTAGTTTTTTCTCTTTACAAAAGAATAAAGCCAAGAAGTTCAATTTTAAAAAGCAAAGCAATTTGATATTTATTTGAAAACTCGGTTTCTTCGGTTACTAAAGAATAAGATCAATAAGATCAATTCTAAATAATGAAAAAATTCAATGTTTCTAACAAAAATCCAATTTTCACATTCCTAAAAAGCACACAAAGAAGTTGAAAAAAAGTTAGAGCGGTTTAATGTCAATAAAAAATCAGATTTTTTTTCGTTACTAAAGTGAAATTGGGAGAAGTTCAAATTGACAACAGACGAAAGTTCACATACTGCATGGTGTGTCTTTCATATGAGAAAATAAGAGTAAAAAGGCCAAGTCCAAAAATTTTGTTGCTAGAAGTTCAAGTGTACAGACCGGGAAAGTTCAAAAAGTTCCTCATGCTCAACAAGTTTCCACAACGGAAGCTCAAATTAAAATAATAAAAAATAATTTAGAAAAATTAATTAGAAAAAGAATGTGGAGGGGGTCCAATATTTATGAGAAAACTAGGATATTTTGATGCTAAAAGAAATAAGCCAAGAAGTCCAAATTATAAAAAAAGAGAAGTTCAATATTTATAAAAAAACACAGGTTTTCTTCGTTAGTAAAGAATAAAATTAAAGAAGTTTAAATTAAAATAAGAGTAGTTTGATGTTTATGGAAAACTCAAATTCTTTCCATTTCTAGGAAAAATAAAAGTATGAGGTTCAATTTTAAAAAATGTTTGATGCTTATTTGAAAACACATTTTTTTCTAAGAATAAGACTAAGAAGTTCAATTTGAAATAACAGAGAAGTTCGAAGTATATAAAAAACTCAGGTTTGTTGCAAGTCGTTCGACCTCCAATTACATGTTTTAAAATGGCAAAAAAATGACGTGCAACCTTCAATTGTGTGTAATTCGATGTATACACAAAAATGTAACAGAAGTTCAAGGTGAAAACAGCAGGAAGTTCAACTAGTACAGGAAATGCGTTTTAGATAGGAATATAAGAATAGAAAATAAAAAGCTTGGAAAGTTTGTTGCAAGAAGTTCCTCCTGGTGAAGTTCAAGATCTCTAGTGCGAGACGTCCAACCTTCAATTACATGTAAAAAACAGGCAAAAACGACGTTGTTTTTTCCATTTTTAAAACTACTCTCACACGACAAAAAATTGTAACGTTTGTCAATATGAAAAAGATGCTCCTATTCATAAGCTTTCCAACGGTATATTATATGTTACATTCTTATGTACAGTTTAAAGGTTTCATGTATACCAATTAAAACACATTTTTGTGTAATGAAAAAATTATTTTGAACCGTCACAAGTATGAAAAAAATGATAAACGCAGGAAAGTTGCGTGTTTTTAACAGCTTTGCATTGATATATCATTTGCTCAATTCTGGTAAGTGGTTGGGGAGTTACGGGTAAAAAATAACACGTGAAAAATAAAGTGAAGTTCAAAAAGAACTGATCCAGAAGTTCAATCTCTTCATGAAGTGCTTTTTCGGAGACTCTGTTATTTCGATGAAGGCAGAACGCGTGATCTCAGAAGTTAAGATCGATAACTGCCAGAAGTTCATGTAGTACACGGTGTGCATTTGGTATTGAAAAAAGAATGAAAATGCAAAGCCTAAAGTTTTCTTGCTAGAAGTTCAAGTGCTCGGCCGGAGAAAGTTCAAAAATTCTTGTGATAGAGGTGAAAACAACACAGAAGTTCAACTACTGCAAACGAAAATACGTCACAGAAGTTCAACGTGAAAACAGCAGGAAGTTCACCTACTACACTGAATGAATTTCAGATGAAAAACTTTCAAAATCGTCGCGAGTATGAAAAAATGATCAACACGGGAAAGTTGCGTGTTTACAGCAGCTTTCCATCGGTATATCACCTGCTCAATTCCGGTGAGTGGATGGAGAGTTGCGGGAAAAAAACACGTGAAAAACAGAGTGAAGTTCAGGTACACATGCCGAGAAGGTCAGGTTCTTCACGCGGTGCATTTTCGAAGAATCTGTTTCGAAATTACATAAAAACAGCTAGGAATAAGAGAAAACCATCAACATGAAAAAGTTTCGCATTTTCCGTAGCTTTTCAGCGGTATATTATTTGCCCCATTCCGATAAAGTTTGTATAAATTACGGCAAAAATACATTTTTAGCCATTTTCAAAACTGACATAAAACCGTAATGAATTAGGAGAAACAATATATACAATAAAGTTTCGCATTTCTTCAAGCTTTCCAACGCCATATGATTTGCTGCATTTGGATGTACGGTTAAATAATTAGCTCAAAAATACGAACTCGATGGAAGTTGTACCGTTTTCTAAATTACTTTTAAACTGTTCAAAATTAGAAAAAACTTTTAACATGAAAAAGTAGCGAATTTTCATAAGCTTTCCAACGCCATATTATTTGCCTCAATTGGATTAGCCATTTAGAAAAGGCATCGAAAAACCGAACTCGGTTGTTCGGTTTGCGAAATTCTACGATTTTCTGAATTACTCTTTAACCGTAGGGAATGAGAGAAAACTTTCAACATACGGAAGGAGCGGTTTTTCAGCAGCTTTCCAACGCCATATTGTTTGCCTCATTCCGATAAACGGTTTAAAAATGCGATCGAAAATACGATTCACATTTTTTGTATGAAGAAAAAACGGTTTTCAAAACTGCTCTTAAACCGCTTACATTTTGCTAAAAATTTAACTTGGGTCATGATACTGATGTTCATTGCTTTCCAACGGTATATCACAAGCCCTATTTGGACACCTTTCAGCTGAAGTTCAACCTAGTACTCGGTGAAGGTCAGGCGCGTTACTCGGGAAGTTCATGTTGTGATCAGAATATTATTCTGATCCCGTGATCAGAATAGTGTTTATATATATATAAGAAGAATAGAGAATGCGATAATAGTCTAGTGCTATGCATTGTTTATTCAAAAAGGTGTGTCGAAGCAGAATGATACAAGTAGTGCGATAAGCAAAAAGTAGGACTATTTGACATGTCCCCTCCAAGGGCAAGCTGAGGAATGATATTTAAAGCAGGTATTTCACTCGTTATCAGAGACCACCTGGGAATTCCTTGATGCGACGTAGCTTTCTGCCTCCTTGGTTGTTGTATCGTGTGTCCGACAATCATACTGCCGGACGGGGCTTCCAGAGATTAAAGTCCTGAAGGAAAGAAAAATAACAGAGCGGGAAGCCCCTAGTGTGGTTGATCCGCGTCTTGGGGTGTGCCATAGTCGTGCCCCTGCCCACCTGTGCCCATGGTATTTTCAATGCGTAATTATGTACGCATGGCACGGATTTCCCCGTTTGGCTGGGACTGGGGTGGGGGCCGCATTGCTATGCGAGCTCAGAACGTGCCAGGCAGTCTTGTTGCCGATTACTCCGGGCGCGCTTGAAGGTGTCCGGGTCCTTAATTGCCGAACTGGTGGATTGCCTTAAGAGGCTGCTTTGCGCTTCTGCTGCGAGGGTTGTAGTGTGCTCCTCCGTGCGGAGAGAGCGCTCTGTGTTTCCATTGACTGTGATGACCCCCCGAGGTCCTGGCATCTTGATCTTGAGATATGCATAGTGCGGTACCGCGTTGAATCTCACAAATGCGGTTCGCCTGAGCGGTGCATGATAACCACTGCAGAACGGGACTATATCGAAGATTAACTCCTCGCTCCGGAAGTTATCTGGGATCCGAAGACCACTTCCAGTGTGACTGAGCCTATGCAATGGGCCTCTACACCTGGTATGACGCCTTTGAAGGTCGTTTTGTCGGATTGATCCTTGAAGGGTCTATACCCATTTTGCGCACTGCATCCTGATAAAGCAGGTTCAGCCTGCTGCTGCCATCCATAAGGACTTGAGTGAGGTGAAATCCATCGATGATTGGGTCTAGGACCAGTGCGGTGAATCCGCCATGATGGATACTAGTGGGATGGTCCCTGCGATCGAAGGTGATCGGGCAGGAGTACCATGGGTTGAACTTCGGGGCGACTGGCTCCAACGCATATACATCCCTTAACACACGCTTCCGCTCCCTCTTGGGGATGTGGGTTGCGTATATCATGTTCACCGTCCGCACTTGTGGGGGGACCTCTTCTGTCCTCCGGTGTTCGGCTGCCGGGGTTCCTCCTCGTCATCGCTATGTGACCCCTTATCTTTGTTTTCAGCATTTAACTTGCCGGCCTACATGAACAGCAACATTCCCTGTTGGTGTGGTTAGCTGGCTTGTCGGGGGTGCCATGTATTTGGCACGAGCGATCGAGTATTCGGTCCAAACTAGACGGGCCGGGAGTGCTTCTATTTTATGGCTTTTTCCGCTGACCGGGTTTAGAGCCTTTGAATCCGGCATTGACTGTCGTATCCTCGGTATTGTCGCTATTGATGCGGCGCTTGTGTTTGTTGCGACGTGACTTGCCATTGCTATCCTTGGTATCCGAAGTACCATGGTTCTTTGATATGTTATTGCTGCGAGCCAGCCAGCTGTCCTCTCCCGCGCAAAAGCGGGTCATGAGTGTCGTGAGGGCTGCCATAGATTTCGGATTTTTCTGGCCAAGGTGCCGGGCGAGCCACTTGTCGCAGATGTTGTGCTTAAAAGCTGCTAGGGCCTCTGCATCCGGACAGTCGACGATTTGATTTTTCTTTGTCAGGAACCGTGTCCAGAATTGCCTGGCCGATTCCTCTAGCTGCTGAATTATGTGGCTCAAGTCATCGGCATCTGCTGGTCGCACATAAGTGCCCTGGAAGTTGTCGAGGAATGCAGCTTCCAGATCTTCCCAACAGCCAATGGATTCTGCTGGCAGGTTGTTGAGCCAATGCCGAGCTGGTCCTTTGAGTTTGAGTGGGAGGTATTTGATGGCGTGTAGATCGTCACCGCGGGCCATGTAGATGTCCTCGATCCATACCGCAGGATCTGTTGTGCCGTTGTATGATTCGATATTTACGGGTTTGAAACCCTCTGGGATTTGGTGATCCATTACTTTGTCTGTGAAGCATAGGGGGTGTGCAGCACCTCTGTACTGGGCTATATCACGACGCAGCTCAAATGAGTCTTGTCTGCTGTGTACGGCCCGGCCGGATTTACTTTTACTGTATCCGGCATGACGGTTATCATCTCGCATAGTGGCGCGCCCTCGTGATCCGTAGATCGATCTTGCGTGCTTTGCTTTGTCCTCCAATATGTCTCGCAGGTCTGGCGTATTTCCCCATGCCTGGACATTTTTATTTGAGTGGCGTCGGGCTGCGGGCTGAGCTTTTGGCTGAAATGCCTCTCTGTCGCGGCCACGGGGTGGTTGATCAGCCGCGTCATACGCTGGAGATGCAGGTTTTGGTGCTTCCTCCTCTAGTCGGGGTAGCAACCTGCGCTTTGGGTAACTCTTGGAGGGACGTTCGAGTTTATATTCCTCAGCTGCAAGGACTTCAGTCCATCTGTCAGCTAGCCATTCTTGATCAGCTTGAAGCTAATGTTGCTTTTTCTTCTAGCTATTTGCCGTGGCTATAAGCTAGCGCTTGAAGCGTTCTTGTTCGACGGGATCCTCAGGCACGACAAATTTGTCATCGTCGAGGCTTGCCTCGTCTTCGGAGGGAGGCATGTAATTATCATCCTCTGCCTCTCTATCTGCCGCTCTCTCGGGAGGGCTAGCTTCTCCATCCTCTTGCTCTAAATCCTGTTAGAGGGGATTGTTGTTATCTTTGGCACTGTCAGGAGTGCTATTATCTCCTATGTCGGTATCACCGCTTTTGCCTTGGCAAGACTTAGAGCGGCTGACATCGGCACTTGGGTTGCTTCTTGGAGGGGTCATCCTCCGCTGTCCCGTCGCCATTGCCTTCTTTGGGTGTGTCCACCATATATATATATATATATATATCATATGATGAGGTGGCTGTCCAGTGCCCTGTGGGCAGTGGTTCTTGTCCCCTGCCTCCTGGGTAAACATCGTGTCCCCTGCCTCCTGTTACCATCCGCCTTAGACGCACAGTTCGGGACCCCCTACCCGAGATCCGCCGGTTTTGACACCAACATTGGTGCTTTCATTGAGAGTTCCACTGTGTTGTCACCATAAGGCTCGATGGCTCCTTCGATCATTGGTAACGATGCAGTCCAGGGTGAGGTTCTCCTCCCCGAACAGATCTTTGTATTCGGCGGCTTCGCACTGCGGGCCAACTCGCTTGGCCATCTGGAGCGGATCGAGAGCTACGCCCCTGGCCATTAGGTCAGGTTCGGAAACTTAAACTACACTGCAGACATCCATGGAGACTTGATCTTCGACGGATTCGAGCCCATGTTAGGTGCGCCGCACAATCACGACGAGCGTGACGTAACTCTACCGTCAGACAGTGTTCGGGAGATCACACCTGCAACTACTCCGGCCCTCAATCCGGAGAAAATTGCGCCATCCGAGGACGGAGGGATAGACCCCACCATGGAGGCTGCACTCTCAGTGGCGATGGAGCCGGATACTGACTTTACCCCTTGCGAGAGCCGTGTTGCCAAACCACTGGATTCGTCTCCGGCCACGAACTCCGAGCCGCCTGCGTCCGTGCCTATCGAATCCGATTGGGCGCCAATCATGGAGTTCACCTCCGCGGATATCTTTCAGCACTCGCCTTTCGGCGACGTGCTAAATTCATTAAGGTCTCTCTCCTTGTCAGGAGAACCTTGGCTGAACTATGTCCAGCTAGAATGGGATGCGGACGATGAAGAAATTTGCTTCCCACCCACCACCCACTTAGTAGCCACTATCGACGATTTAACCGACATGCTCGACTCCGAAGACATCGATGGTATGGACGACGATGCCGGAGACGAACAGGAACCACCGCCCACAGGGCGCTGGACCGCCACCTCATCATATGATATATACATGGTGGACACCCCCAAAGAAGGCAATGGCGACGAGACAGCGGAGGGCGACCCCTCCCAGAAGCAACCCAAGTGCCAGCGTCAGCGGCACCGCTCTAAGTCCCGCCATAGAAAAAGTAGTGATACCGGCACAAGAGACAATAACACTCCGGATAGTGCCGAAGACAACAACAATCCCCTCCAGCACGATTTAGAGCGGAAGGGTGAACAAGCTAGCCCTCCAGAGCGGGCAGAAGATGGAGAATCGGAGGAGGACAATTACATGCCTCTCTCCGAAGACGAGGTGAGCCTCGGCGACGAAGAATTTATCGTGCCTGAGGATCTTGTCGAACAGGAGCGCTTCAAGCGCTGGCTTATGGCCACAGCAAATAGCTTGAATAAAAAGCAACAACAACTTCAAGCTGATCAAGACTTGCTAGCAGACACATGGACCGAAGTCCTTGTGGCTGAGGAGTACGAACTCAAGCACCCCTCCAAGAGTTACCCAAAGCGCAGGTTGCTACCTCACCTCGAGGAGGAAGCATTGAAACCTACATCGCCAGTGTACGATGTGGCTGACCGGCCACCTCGTGGCCGAGCCAGAGAGGCGTTTCAGCCTGCACCCCGCCGCCACTCAAACAAAAATACCAAGGCCAGGGGCAACGCACGGGACCTGCGAGACGTATTGGACAGCAGGGCAAAACATGCAAGGTCGATATACGGGTCAAGGGGGCGCGCGCCAATGCGGGACGATGACCGTCGCGCCGGATACACTAAAAGTAAATCCGGCCGGGCCGAATAGAGCAGACAAGACTCATATGAACTGCGGCGTGATATAGCCCGGCACAGAGGCGTCGCACACACCCTATGCTTCACTGATGAAGTTATGGATCACGAATTCCCGGAGGGTTTTTAACCCGTAAATATCAAATTGTATGATGGTACAACAGATCCCGCTGTATGGATTGAGTATTTCCTCCTTCACATCCACATGGCTCGTGGTGATGATCTGCATGCCATGAAGTACCTCCCACTAAAACTCAAAGGACCAGCTCGACATTGGCTGAATAGCTTGCCAGCAGACTCCATCGACGGTTGGGAGGATTTGGAAGACGCATTCCTTGACAACTTCCAGGGCACTTATGTGTGACCACCGGATGCACATGACTTGAGCCATATAACTCAGCAGCCAGGGGAATCGGCCAGGCAATTCTGGACACGGTTCCTAACTAAGAGAAACCAAATTGTCGACTGTCCGGATGCAGAGGCCTTAGCGGCATTCAAGCATAACATCCGTGATGAGTGGCTCGCCCGACACCTCGGCCAGGAGAAGCCGAAGTCTATGGCAGCCGTCACGACAATCATGACCCACTTTTGCGCGGGCGAGGATAGCTGGCTGGCTCATAGCAACAACACATCAAGGAATCTGGGCACTTCGGATACCAAAGATGCCAACGGCAGACCACATCGTAACAGACAAAAGCGCCGCAACAACGGCGATAACACCGATGATGCGGCAGTCAATGCCGGATTCAGAGGCTCTAGATCCGGTCAGCGGAAAAAGCCATTCAAAAGGAGTACTTCGGGCCCGTCCAGTTTGGACCGCATACTCGACCGCTCGTGTCAAATCCATGGCACCCCTGATAAGCCAGCCAATCACACCAACAGAGAATGTTGGGTGTTCAAACAAGCCGGCAAGTTGAATGCCGAAAACAAGGACAAGGGGCTGCATAGTGATGACGAGGAGGAGCCCCGGCCGCCGAACACAGGAGGACAGAAGAGGTTCCTCCCACAGGTGAAGACGGTGAACATGATATACGCAACCCACATTCCCAAGAGGGAACAGAAGCGTGCATTAAGGGACGTCTATGCGATGGAGCCCGTCGCCCCAAAGTTCAACCCATGGTCCTCTTGTCCGATCACCTTCGATCGCAGGGACCACCCCACTAGTATCCGTCATGGCGGATCCGCCGCATTGGTCCTAGACCCCATCATCGATGGATTTCACCTCACTCGAGTCCTTATGGACGGTGGCGGCAGCCTGAACCTGCTCTATCAGGATACAGTGTGCAAAATGGGTATAGATCCCTCGAGGATCAAACCCACCAAAACCACCTTTAAGGGCATCATCCTAGGTGTAGAGGCCCGTTGCACGGGCTCAATCAAACTGGAAGTGGTATTCAGATCTCCGGACAACTTCCGAAGCGAGGAGTTAATCTTCGATACCGTCCCGTTCTGCAGTGGCTATCACGCACTGCTCGGGCGAACCGCATTTGCAAAATTCAATGCGGTACCGCATTACGCATACCTCAAGGTCAAGATGCCAGGACCTAGGAGGGTCATCACTAGTAGAAAAAGGGTCAAACGTGAAGCACATTAGTGCCGGTTTGTAAAAAACCCGGCACTAATGTGATCAATAGTGCCAGTTCGAATGGCTATGCATTAGTGCCAGTTCGTAATGAACCTTTAGTACCGGTTCGTGCCACGAACCGGTACTAAAGGGGTGGTGGCAGGCTGGCGTCAGGCCAGGGCCCCACGAGCCCCTTTAGTGACGGTTTGTGACACAAACTGGTACTAAAGGTCTAACCTATAGTACCGGTTTGCGTCACCAACCGGCACTACAGAGTCTTAACCTATAGTCCCGGTTGAAGACACAAACTGGCACTATAGGGCAATTTTCAAACTCTACCCCCCCCCCCGTGTATCGCCATTTCAGTTTTGAAAAAATCAAAAGAAAATGATAAAAACTTCAAAAAATAAAATCCTTCTAGAGGTAGTTATATTACTACATCTACTAGTTAGGAAAATTTGAAAACTTAAATTTGGACATGTTTTGCAAAAAGTGTAGGGAAATGTAAAACGGCTATAACTTTTGCATACGATGTCGGAAAAAAACATATAATATATCAAAAAATTCAGCACAAAAATCCGCATCCGATGGAGACCGCCTATGGCCTGTTTGGAATTTTTGAATCCTCAAATTCCAAAAGGAAAAAAAGATATGGTCAAATTTCAGTTTTTTTAAAAAAAAATTGGTTAAATCTGGTCAAACTACTTATTCAAGAAGTATTAATGTTACTACATAATTATTCAAGAATATTAGTGTTACTAAATAATTATTTCAATTTTTTGAATTTTGGTCAAATCTGGTCAAACTATGGTCAAACTTATTCAAGAAATATTAGCGTTACTAAATAATTACTGTTTTTTTAGAATAATAGTTTCAAACTCAAACGGTGAAATGTGTGACTTCATGCTCAAGCTAAACTCCTGAGGGTTAATAGGATTAACATCTTACTATTGTCAGGAAAACAACAAGTGTAGACTTGGAAACGAAGGAGAATAGAACTTGAAAGTTAAGCGTGCTCGGGCTGGAGTAGTGAGAGGGATGGGTGACCGGTCAGGAAGTTAGCTGATTTGGAATGAGTGATCCACACTTGAGCAGTTAAGAGAGGTGATTAGAGACTAAATCATCAAATAATTCAAAAAAATAAAAAATCGAAAAAAAATCAAATTTTCTACCAAAATTTTCAAAAAAAAATTCAAAAAAAAACCTTTAGTACCGGCTGGTAACACCAACCAGTACTAAAGGTCCCCCATACCAGGGCGTGAGCTCACGCCACGTGGTGGCACTTTAGCGCCGGTTCGTGCCGAACCGGTACTAAAGGGGGGGGGCTTTAGTGCCCAGACTTTAGTGCCGGTTCCATAACCGACACTAAAGGCCCTTACAAACCGGTTTTAAAGCTCTATTTTCTACTAGTGCATAACAGTCAATGGAAACATAGAACGCTCGCTCCGCACGGAAGAGCACACTGCGGCCCTGGCAGCAGAAGCACAAAGCAGCCTTTTAAGGCAAACCACCAATTCGGCGATACAGCCCCCGGACACCGTGAAGTGAGTCCGGAGTAAACTGCAACAAGATCGCCTAACACGTTCAGAGCTCGCCTAGCAATTCGGCCCCCGTCCTAGTCCCAATCAAGCGACGAAATCCGTGCCGCGCACACACATTTACGCACTGAAAATACCATGGGCATAGGCGGGGGCACGATCAGGGCACGTCCCGCAATGCGGCTTAACCGCCCTAGGGGCTGCATACCTTTATCATTTTTTCTCTTTCAGGACCTTACTCTCTGGAAGACCTTTCGGGCAGTACGATTGCCGGACACATTACGGGAAGAAACAACCAAGGAGGCAAGAAGCTAAGACGTACAAGGGAACCCCCAGGTGGTCTCTAATAATAATCGATATACCCGCTTTTTACTATCCATACGTAGCTTGCCCTTGGATAGGACATGTCAAATAGTCCTATTTTTTGCTTATTGCACTACTTGTATCCGTACGCTTCGACGTATTATTTAAATAACAATGCATAGCATTAATCTATTATTTAAAGCCCTGCACGCACCCTCGATGCAGACGGACCACTTTATGACTTCAAGCCGCGGGCAGGCATCCGCAAGCCGCCTCACCAGACCGAAGTAGCTGCTAGGCAGGGGATCACCAGGCCACATCCGGACTATAAGACCCTTCATAGCCTGTTCGGCCGCCTTGTGAAGCTCGACCAGTTGCTTCAGCTGGTCGCTCAGGGGCATTGGGTGTTCGGTCCCAGTATACTGAGACCGGAACAATTTTTCCGTCGAGCTCCCCTCCTCAGCTTGATAAAAACTCCGTGGCATCGAGTACACTGCGGGAAAGATCTGCGAACGCTCCTAGAGAGCTCCGAACTCGGGTAAGTAAAAGGAAAGTTTCCTTCACATGCTTGCTTTGCATAATGAATGCCTTACCCGCTGCTATCTTCTTTACCGCGTCAATTTCCTGGAGGGCCTTGTGGGCTTCAGCCTTGGTGCTCCGTGCGCTTTAGAGCGCCTTCGCAAGCTCGGACTCTCGCGTCTTAGAGTCAAGCTCCAAGGACTCGTGTTTTTTGGCGAGAGCCTCGAGCTCTTGCTGCACCTCGCCTACCCGGGCTTCTTACTTTTCCCGCTCAATGCGCTCCTTGGCCGCTTTGTCCTCGGCCTCGGACAACGCCTTCTTCAGAGTCGCCACCTCGGTCGTGGCCCCTAGCAAATCCATGATGATCCTATTACTTTACAACCGAATTTCTTTTTAATATAGAGACAAGGTATAGCTTACCTTTGCTCTCCTCGAGCTGCCTCTTGGTAAGGCCGAGCTCTTCCTCGGACTGCTCAAGGTCCTGCTTCAGTGCAATGACCTCCGCAGTACGTGCGGCAGCGGCCAGCAGCGAAGCTAGCATATGCACATAGACATATTCTGATTAGACTGCTGAGTCATTATTTGATCCTCTATTCGGCCTTTCTTCATGAACGCCGAACAGAGCATCAGGGGCTATTGTCTATGCGGTAATATTTTCCTATATTTTGATTGCTTACCTCAAAGCATGTTAGGAGGCTGGCACAAGCTTCGGTTAGTCCGTTTTTGGCAGACTGAACTCTCTCGATAACCGCACTCATGATAGTGCGGTGCTCTTTGTCGATGGAAGCGCCGCGAAGCGCTTCCAGCAAGTTGTCCGGTGCCTCTGGATGGACAGAGGCCACCAGCACGGGTGGCTTGCCCCTCTTAACGGGGGATCGCCTGCCAGAGTCCGGAACCACCGTAGGTTCCGGCGTAGTGTTCGGCTGGGGGCCGAACTTGGAGCCCGTGGGTGTCTTTCTCCCTTTGCGCCCAGGGTCCGGAAGGTCGCCTTGAGGCGCCCCCAGGCCTACCTACCCTCGACTCGGTGCCTTTTGAGACAACACCTCGATGTTGTCCATAGGACAAGGGGTGGAGGCGGTCGGAAGTGAATCGCTATTCATATCCGACGAGTCCAAAGAACCGTCCTACGAAGATACGACGAGACGGGCTCGGGACGGACTGCATAATCATATTCGGCGTGAGGAGAAGCAGTGCAATAAAACATACCATGAATTACTATGGTATTCGGATACTTACGACTTCGCCAGGGGCTTCTCCCTGGGTAACCACTCATCGCCACTATAGGCGACCGTCGTGGAGCAG
This sequence comes from Triticum aestivum, assembly GCF_018294505.1. Taxonomy (NCBI): domain Eukaryota; kingdom Viridiplantae; phylum Streptophyta; class Magnoliopsida; order Poales; family Poaceae; genus Triticum; species Triticum aestivum. The sequence goes on along the minus strand of NC_057809.1, from coordinate 565,128,214 downwards.
TCCAGATGGAGGGTCCTTCCCTTCTTGGACCCTTCGGCCTCCCCGGGTGGGGCAACTTTCCTTTTCTTATCTCCCCGGGTTAGGGGGAGAACTTTTCTCTTCCTCCTCCTCAATTTCGTGGGAGGAGTGCGCTTCGGAGTTATCGGACGATGTGTCCGATATAACCTTGCGTCGGAGACCCTTTCGGGTCCCCGTGGCCTTCTTCTAGGCCTTCTTCATCGGCACCTCGTAAGGCGCCGGAACCAACATCTCCGTTAGGAGAGCATCTGCAGGATCTTCAGGCAGAGGGGCTGGGCAATTGAGCTGCTCCGCTGTCTCTACCCAGTCCTGTTAATGGCATGGGAGCTTAGATCCCGCACATGATTAAACTGGGGCAAATAAATATCCTATGAGATATAAAAACTTACCGGATTAGCATGGCGCTTTGCCCTGAGTCCACAGTCCTCAGTAAGGGGAGGAGGTGCCTCGACGCCCTTGAACAACACCTTCCAAACGTCCTTGTGCATCGTGTTGAAGAGCTCTTGCAGCGCTGGTGCTTGGCCGGGTCGAACTCCCACAAATTGAATGCCCGTCATTGACACGGGAGGATCCGGTGGAAGAGCATGACCTGGACCACGTTGACGAGCTTGATTTTCTTGCTCATCATGTTCTTGATGCAGGTCTGGAGTCCGGTCGGCTCTACCGGGGAACCCCAGGACGGGCCCTTCTCTTTCCAAGAGGTGAGCCGCGTGGGGATTCCGGATCGAAATTCGGGGGCCGCCACCCAATTGGTGTCGCGCGCTCGGTGATGTAGAACCATCCCGATTGCCACCCCTTTATGGTCTCCACATAGGAGCCTTCGAGCCTGGTGACGTTAGGAATTTTGCCCACCATGGCGCCTCCGCACTCCCGCTTGCTGGCCGACCACCACCTCCGGTGTAACATTGAAGGTCTTTAGCCACAGGCCGAAGTGGGGCCTGATGTGGAGAAGGCCTCGCACACGACGATAAACGCCAAGATGGTGAGGATGAAATTGGGGGCCAGATCATGAAAATCCAGCCCGTAGTAGAACATGTGCCCGCGGATAAACGGGTGAAGGGGAAATCCCAGTCCATGGACAAAGTGGGTAAGGAAAACTACCCTCTCATGGGGTGCGGGCGTAGGGATGATCTGCCCCGCATCTAGCAGCCGGTGCGCGATGTACGCGGCCCGATATCCAGCTTCCTGTAGCTTTGCGATGTGCTCCACCGCGACAGAGGAGACCATCCACTTGCCTCCCGCTCCGGACATGCTTGGAGTGGTTTGAGAAGAAAGACGCAAACTAGGGCGCTGGAGCTCGAGTGCGCGAGAATGGATAAGCAAGGAGGAAGAAGGCGTGGGTAAAAAGGGTGAATCTTTGTCCCTTTATAAGGGCAGAAGAGGCGATGCGCCTCCCCACTTACCTGGTAAAATCGCTTATTCCCTGAACGCCGTAATTGATGGCACGGTTGGGTTACCCATACCCGTATTGATGAGAATCCCGTGATAAGGGGACACGATCTCTGCTTCGACAAGACGTGTCAAGAAAACCACCTCGCGATATGTGCAGTGCTGGTCGAGAAAAACGGTTTGAATAATGACCGGGCCATGGCATGATGTCATGTTGCAAAACATGTCAGCAGATTAGATTTGTCGAAATATTATTCTCTCTATGGTGGTATGTGGAACTTGTTTTGCAGAGCCGGACACTATACTTGTGTTCAAAATCTTCCATGGAGTATTTGGAGGAAGAACCCGCCTTGCAATGCCGAAGACAAATCTGCGTGCCGGACTCATCGTCATTGAAGCCTGGTTCAGGGGCTACTGAGGGAGTCCTGGATTAGGGGGTCTCCGGACAGCCGGACTATATCCTTTTGCCGGACTGTTGGACTATGAAGATACAAGATTGAAGACTTCGTCCTGTGTCCGGATGGGACTCTCCTTGGCGTGGAAGGCAAGCTTGGCAATACGGATATGTAGATCTCCTCCCTTGTAACCGACTCTGTGTAACCCTAGCCCCCTCCGGTGTCTATATAAACCAGAGGGTTTAGTCCGTAGGACAACAACAATCATACCATAGGCTAGCTTCTAGGGTTTAGCCTCTACGATCTCGTGGTAGATCAACTCTTGTAATACTCATATCATCAAGATCAATCAAGCAGGACATAGGGTATTACCTCCATCGAGAGGGCTCAAACCTGGGTAAACATCATGTCCCCTGCCTCCTGTTACCATCCGCCTTAGATGCACAGTTCGGGACCCCCTACCTGAGATCTGCCGATTTTGACACCGACACTCCTATATATACCTACGTACCCCCAAACTACCAGATACAGAGCCAAAACCCTAATTCCACCGTTGTAACTTTCTCTATCCACGAGATCCCATCTTGGGGCCTTTTCCGGAGCTCCGCCGAAGGGGGTATCGATCACAGAGGGCTTCTACATCAACACCATAGCCCCTCCGATGAAGTGTGAGTAGTTTACTTCAGACCTACGGGTCCATAGTTATTAGCTAGATGGCTTCTTCTCTCTTTTTGGATCTCAATACAAAGTTCTCCCCCTCTCTATTTGAGATCTATTCGATGTAATCTTCTTTTGCGGCGTGTTTCTTGAGATCGATGAATCGTGAGTTTATGATCAAGTTTATCTATGAACAATATTTGAATCTTCTCTGAATTCTTTTATGTATGATTGGTTATCTTTGCAAGTCTCTTCGAATTATCAGTTTGGTTTGGCCTACTAGATTGATCTTTCTTGTAATGGGAGAAGTGCTTAGCTTTGGGTTCAATCTTGCGGTGTCCTTTCCCAGTGACAGTAGGGGCAGCAAGGCACGTATTGTATTGTTGCCATCGAGGATAACAAGATGGGGTTTATATCATATTGCATGAGTTTATCCCTCTACATCATGTCATCCTGCTTAAAGCGTTACTCTGTTCTCTTGAACTTAATAGTCTAGATGCATGCTGGATAGCGGTTGATGTGTAGAGTAATAGTAGTAGATGCAGGTAGGAGTGGGTCTACTTGTCTCGGACGTGATGCCTATATACACTACTAGGGAAAACCCTAGTAGTAGTGCGGGTTTTGAGGCTAGCAGCAGCGCGGGTGGACGCGCTACTAATAAGGCGCTACAACTAACTTATAGTAGTAGCGAGGTCCTTACCCGCGCTACTACTGTTGACGATATCAGCAGCACTTTTTATGAATGCGCTACTATTACTTAGCTGTAGCGATTTCGCAATCCCTCGCTACTGCTATATCTTTCATCATTTTCCCCCCGTACCCCTTTCCCTTTCAGTTTCCCTTTCAGATACTAGATACTAGGTACTGCTAGTAGATATCAAATTCATAAACCATTACTGGGTAGTACTCCCTTTGTTCCAAATTACTCGTCGTGGTTTTAGTTCAAACCATGACGAGTAATTTGGAATGAAGGGAGTACTAGATAACAATTTCATGCATAGTCAACATGCATCCTCAAGCAGTACACGGTCATATCAACGGCGATCATCATATGTAGTTCTAGATGATATCGACGACGATCATCATATGTAGTTCTAGATGATATAGCCACACACACTTATGTATTTCTAGATGATATCGAAGACAATCATCATCCTCAAGCCTGGGCGGTTGGTGTTCCTGATAGTAATTAGGATGGCATGTCCAACACGAAATTCTTGCCATCGAGGAATTTCTTCCACCCAACCGAGTGTGTGCGACCGTCCGTGTCCACGCGGTAAGTACAGGTTGTGACGGAGCCCCTTGCAGTAAGGCGTAGTCCAGCTGAGCCTTCTTCATCAGGCTCGATACCATAACTCACAGATATGCTCTTTGCCAATTTCTGAATAAGAAAAACATTTCAATTAATAAATAGCCTCGCAAATAAGTACATATGGATTATCTACGCTATTAATAGTTTCCTTAGATTCTACACTAATAAGCATGTGATCGAACTCTACACTAAAACATATCATCGACTAGATTCCACACAACATAGCATATCATTAGACTGTACACTAAGTATTTCATTGGATAATTTGCATTTGTAAGTATAACATACCATATCATGTCGATCAACCATGGTATTTGTCAGGCGGGTCACGAATGGCACCCCGACAAAGTCACCACGTGGCGGAATTATGTCCCATAGGTTGGACACCTCCTCCTCGCTCATCCTTGTTCTTTGAGCTACGATGGCTTCATGAAGTGGGTCCTCATCATCTTCATCGAGTGGGTCCTCATTATCTTCGATCATCTTCATCATCTTCGTCATCTTCCACCAGGTTGAGATAAATGACAACTAGCTTGGGTCTTTCTTCTCTGAAGGAGAAGCTGATCAACTCACCACCAGTAAGACGCATGTGAGCGACGAAACGGGCCCATCCATCTCCTCCAATGTGCGACATATTGCGTCCTTTCTCGACCTCCCTAGTGTACGGCCCCCAGGAGCCTCAAATGTCACAGTGTCTCCTGTTAGCTTGTTGAATTTCAACCTCACATTGCATGGGACGATCTGTGTAAAATAAGCAAAATGGCATAATGCAGTAATGCCAACACTAAAAATAAAATAGTTATTACATTTCATCTAATTTCTTACCGTCGCATGACGAAAACCCGGCTGGAAGTAGATGCCGAACAGCTTGCCAGTTGCAAGGCTGCTGGCGCACCTTGACTTGCACAGTCGACATAGTGGTGGTGGTGGCGCCATTTTTCCTAAAGCAATATGAGCAAAGGATTAATGATCCACTTCACAAGAAAGAAAAACAGTAGCATGAGATATTTTTTGTTCTTCCGCGAGAAGCAATTTGATGGACAATTATAATTCTAAGATCTAGTAACATATTAGATGACAATGTACCACCTACATTTTGCCAAAAAGTAACTTATTAGAAAAAACAAAAGCAACTACGTACCTATCCATGTATAGAAAAATAACAATAAAATGGTGCATACTAAATCAACTAAATGAACTAGCCTACTAAATCAACTAAATCAAAATGTTCTAAATCAACTAAATCAACTAGCCTACTAAATCAACTAAATCAACGAGCCTACTAAAATCAACTAAATCAAAATGTTCTAAATCAACTAAATCAACTAGCCTACTAAATCAACTAAATCAAAATGTTCTAAATCAACTAAATCAACTAGCCTACTAAATCAACTAAATCAAAATGTTCTAAATCAACTAAATCAACTAGCCTACTAAATCAACTAAATCATATCAACTAAATCAAAATGTTGCATATGAACTAGCCTACTAAATAAAAATGTAGCAGGCAGGAGGGAGAAGGAGGGGCGACTCAAGGAGGGAGAAGAGAGTAGGACGGAGGAGGAAGGCGGAGCAAGGAGGGGCCGGCCGGCGGCCAGTGGAGGGAGGACGGAGGAGGAAGGCGGAGCGAGGAGGGGCCGGCCAGCGGCGAGTGGAGAGGGAGGACGGAGGAGGAGGCCGGTACCGAGTCCAGCAAGAAGGAGGAGGTGACGGCGGCGCAGAGGGAGGAGGGCCGATGGGGGAGGATCGGCGCGGGGGATTGAGAGGGATCCAGTGAGTGTGTGACTGTGAGTGGATCGAATAGAGGAGATGGGGGGTGGGAGATGGAATGGCTTAGCAGTAGTGCGCTATAGACAAAGACGCTACTGCTAAACTACCTAGCAGCAACGCCTTTCACAAAGAAGCGCTACTGCTATGTGTCAGCATGTAAAAATAGACTTAGTTCAATGTATCAAAAATACATTGATCATCAACAATCTTTTTGTGTACAATCTGATTTGTCAATATGAGTCCTCACTGGTTTAGGAACAGGTGAAGACTCATATTGCAGCCACAAATTCTACACATAGAGTTCAATGAAGACCAAGTGCTTGTCAAAGTTCGAGAAGTAACATATTTAAGGTGGTAGAAACTCTCTTCACGGAGCGAGGTGGGACTAAATTTTTGTAGTAAACTTAGCAGTAGCGCTTATTGGCGAAATGCGGTGCTACTATGCTACGTAGCAGTAGCGCCCGTCGTTATAACGCGTTGCTGCTATAGCTAGCCTCGCGACGGCCTGTGGGAATTATAGCAGTAGCGCGTCTTTGAGCGGGCGCGCTACTGCTATATTTATTTTAGCAGCGAGTTATTCTTGAGCTCGCTACTGCTAATTAGCAGTAGCGCCTTATTTTAAAGCGTACTGCTGATAAGATTCTGTGTATAGGCTTTTCCCTAGTAGTGATACAAGATCATACCTAGATATTCTCATAACTATGCTCAATTCTGTCAATTGCTCAACAGTAATTTGTTCACCCATCGTAATACTTATGCTCTCGAGAGAAGCCTCTAGTGAAACCTATGGCTCCCGGATCTATTTTCCATCATATTAATCTTCCAATACTTAGTTATTTCCTTTGCCATTTATTTTACTTGCATCTTTATTTCTCTTTATCATAAAAATACCAAAAATATTATCTTATGATATCTATCAGATCTCACTCTTGTAGGTGACCATGATGAGAATTGACAACCCCTTTATCGCGTTGGTTGCGGGGTGTTTATTTGTTTGTGTAGGTGCAAGGGACTCGTGCGTGGCCTCCTACTGGATTGATACCTTGGTTCTCAAAAACTGAGGGAAATACTTAAGCTACTCTGTTGCATCACCCTTTCCTCTTCAAGGGAAAACCAACGCAGTGCTCAAGAAGTAGCAAGAAGGATTTCTGGCGCCGTTGCCGGGGAGTCTACGCAAAAGTCAACATATCAAGTACCCATCACAAACCCTTATCTCCCGCATTACATTATTTGCCATTTGCCTCTCGTTTTCCTCTCCCCCACTTCACCCTTGCCGTTTTATTCGCCCTCTCTCTCCATCCTCCCTCTCTTTCTCTATTTGCCTCTTTTTGCCCGTTTCCTGTTTGCTCGTGTGTCGGATTGCTTGCTTGTCATGATGGCTCAAGATAATACCAAATTGTGTGAATTTACCAATACCAACAACAATTATTTTATTAGCACTCCGATTGCTCCTCTTACCGATGCTGAATCTTGTGAAATAAATGCTGCTTTGCTGAATCTTGTCATGAAAGATCCGTTTTCCGGCCTTCCTAGTGAAGATTCCGCTACCCATCTAAACAACTTTGTTGATTTGTGTGATATGCAAAAGAAGAAATATGTGGACAATGATATTGTTAAATTGAAGCTATTTCCTTTTTCGCTTAGAGATCGTGCTAAAGCTTGGTTTTCGTGTTTGCCTAAAAATAGTATTGATTCATGGAATAAATGCAAAGATGCTTTTATCTCTCAGTATTTTCCTCCCGCTGAGATCATCTCTCTTAGAAACGATATTATGAATTTTAAGCAACTTGATCATGAACATGTTGCACAAGCTTGGGAGAGGATGAAATTAATGATACGTAATTGCCCAACACATGGTTTGAATTTGTGGATGATTATACAAATTTTTTATGATGGATTGAATTTTGCTTCTAGAAATATTTTAGATAACACCGATGATACGGCAGTCAATCTCGGATTCAGAGGCTCTAGATCCGGTCAGCGGAAAAAGTCATTCAAAAGAAGTACTCCGGGCTCGTCCAGTTTGGACCGCATACTCGACCGCTCGTGTCAAATCCATGACACCCCCGATAAGCCAACCAATCACACCAACAGAGAATGTCGGGTGTTCAAGCAGGCCGGCAAGTTGGATGCCGAAAACAAGGACAAGGGGCTGCATAGTGATGACGAGGAGGACCCCGGCCGCCGAACACACGAGGATAGAAGAGGTTCCCCCACAGGTGAAAATGGTGAACATGATATACACAACCCACATTCCCAAGAGGGAACGGAAGCGTGCATTAAGGGACGTCTATGCGATGGAGCCCGTCGCCCCAAAGTTCAACCCATGGTCCCCTTGTCCTATCACCTTCGATCGCAGGGACCACACCACTAGTATCCGTCATGGCAGATCCGCCCCATTGGTCCTAGACCCCATCATCGATGGATTTCACCTCACTCGAGTCCTTATGGACGGCGGCAGCAGCCTGAACCTGCTCTATCAGGATACAATGCGCAAAATGGGTATAGATCCCTCGAGGATCAAACCCACCAAAACCACCTTTAAGGGCGTCATCCTAGGTGTAGAGGCCCGTTGCACGGGCTCAATCAAACTGGAAGTGGTCTTCGGATCTCCGGACAACTTCCGAAGTGAGGAGTTAATCTTCGATATCGTCCCGTTCCGCGGTGGCTATCACACACTGCTCGGGCGAACCGCATTTGCAAAATTCAATGCGGTACCGCATTACGCATACCTCAAGGTCAAGATGCCAGGACCTAGGGGGGTCATAACAGTCAATGGATACACAGAACGCTCGCTCTGCATGGAAGAGCACACTGCAGCCCTCGCAGCAGAAGCACAAAGCAGCCTTTTAAGGCAAACCACCAATTCGGCGATATAGCCCCCGGACACCGTCAAGCGAGTCTGGAGTAAACTGCAACAAGATTGCCTGGCATGTTCAGAGCTCGCCTAGCAATTCGGCAGCCGTCCTAGTCCCAATCAAGCAACGAAATCCGTGCCACGCGTACACAATTACGCACTAAAAATACCATGGGCATAGGCGGGGGCACGATCAGGGCACGTCCCACAATGCGGCTTAACCGCCCTAGGGGCTGCATACCTTTATCATTTTTTCTCTTTCAGGACCTTACTCTCTGGAAGCCCTTTCCGACAGTATGATTGCCGGACACATTATGGGAAGGAACAACCAAGGAGGCAAGAAGCTAAGACGTACAAGGGAGCCCCCAGGTGGTCTCTAATAATAATCGATATACCTGCTTTTTACTATCCATACGCAGCTTGCCCTTGGATAGGACATGTCAAATAGTCCTATTTTTTGCTTATTGCACTACTTGTATCCGTCCGCTTCAACGTATTATTTAAATAACAATGCATTAATCTATTATTGCATTATCCATCCCTTTTTTCTTATATGTTCATTTACAACAACTTGCACCCGTACATTCTGGTACGGTCAGTACGCCAGGGGCTTTCATTTACCCCATAATACGGCGTGAGAAGTCCAAACACTTTCGACAGTGCGGCACCCTGAACTTATATCATTATATGCATCAGCTCTGAATCATGTCTTGGGTCAATAGTTGGGTTTGTCCGGCTCCCATGTTTTGGTACCTTACGTTCCGCTATATCGGCTAAGGTAGCGCTGGGAGAACTACTGCGATTGTGTCCCGGTTCTTTCGGACGAGCACCTCAGTAGAGAAAGCCGAAAACTGACTGTCATGATAAGGCGAGAGCTGGTCGCTGTTCGAGAGGTCTCATGTCCGTAAAGACTTTTTTCGCTTCGGGCGAGGAGTCGGCCTTGCCCGACTTAGGCGTATATAGCTCCCCAAATTCGGCCTTCCAAATACTAGGGGCTTCGCCAAAATTTAAAATTGTAGACTTCTATGGCTAAGTGAGAGCGATAAAGCCTTAGTCCGATTGTCTGGTTCATTGTGCTGAACACCTCCCTCGAAGGACCCAAAATTGGGATAAAGAGTGCTCAGGTTTATCCCGAACACCCTAGTACTAGTTACACGGGGGCAGAAGCCGACGACTGGCCAACTCTCAGATTTTATAAACGGCCGCACAGAAGGTAATATTTTAAATTCAAAAAGCGTTGCATAGCGCAAATGAACTCGTTTCACATTACAAGATCACATGAGCATGTTCATTTAAAAATTACATCTCTACCACATTCATCCGCCACAAGGCGGGAACCCTTCAGGACACTGTCATAATAGATTTCGGGGCAGCGTTGCTCCTTGCCCTCAGGCGGCCCCTCCTTCACCAGCTTTACGGTGTGCAGCTTCGCCCAGTGCACCTTCGCCTGGGCAAAAGCCCTGCGTGCACCCTCGATGCAGATGGACCGCTTTATGACTTCAAGCCGCGGGCAGGCATCCACAAGCCGCCTCACCAGACCGAAGTAGCTGCTAGGCAGGGGATCGCCAGGCCACATCCGGACTATAAGACCCTTCATAGCCTGTTCGGACGCCTTGTGAAGCTCGACCAGTTGCTTCAGCTGGTCGCTCAGGGGCATTGGGTGTTCGGTCCCAGTATACTGAGACCAGAACAACTTTTCTGTCGAGCTCCCCTCCTCAGCTCGATAAAACTCCGCGGCATCCAGTACACTGCGGGAAAGATCTGTGAATGCTCCTGGAGAGCTCCGGACTCGGGTAAGTAAAAGGCAAGTTTCCTTCACATGCTTGCTTTGCATAATGAATGCCTTACCCGCTGCTATCTTCTTCACCGCATCAATCTCCTGGAGGGCCTTGTGGGCTTCAGCCTTGGCGCTCCGTGCGCTTTCGAGCACCTTTGCAAGCTCGGACTCTCGCGTCTTAGAGTCAAGCTCCAAGGACTCGCATTTTTTGGCGAGAGCCTCGAGCTCTTGCTACACCTCGCCTACCCGGGCTTCTTACTTTTCCCGCTCAATGCGCTCCTTGGCCGCTTTGTCCTCGGCCTCGAACAGCGCCTTCTTCAGAGTCGCCACCTCGGTCGTGGCCCCTAGCAAATTCATGACGATCCTATTAGTTTACAACCGAATTTGTTTTTAATATAGAGACAAGGTATTGCTTACCTTTGCTCTCCTCGAGCTGCCTCTTGGTAAGGCCGAGCTCTTCCTCGGACCGCTCAAGGTCCTGCTTCAGTGCAGCAACCTCTGCAGTACGTGCGTCAGCAGCCAGCAGCAAAGCATGCATATGCACATAGACATATTTTGATTAGACTCCTGAGTCATTATTTGATCCTCTATTCAGCCTTTCTTCGCGAATGCCGAACAGAGCATCAGGGGCTACTGTCTATGCGGTAATATTTTTCTATATTTTGATTGCTTACCTCAAAGCCAGTTAGGAGGCTGGCACAAGCTTCGGTTAGTCCTATTTTTGGCAGACTCAACTTTCTCGATCACCACACTCATGATAGTGAGGTGCTCTTCGTCGATGGAAGCGCCGCGAAGTGCTTCCAGCAAGTTGTCCGGTGCCTCTGGATGGACAGAGGCCACCAGTACGGGCGGCTTGCCCCTCTTAACAGGGGATCGCCTGCCAGATTCCGGAACCACCGAAGGTTCCGGCGCAGTGTTCGTCTGGGGGCCGAACTTGGAGCCCGTGGGAGTCTTTCTCCCTTTGCGCCCAGGGTCCGGAAGGTCGCCTTGAGGCGCCCCCAGGCCTACCTCCCCTCGGGTCAGTGCCTTTTGAGACAACACCTCGACGTTGTCCGTAGGACAAGGGGTGGAGGCGGTCGGAAGTGAATCGCTATTCATATCCGACGAGTCCAAAGAACCGTCCTATGAAGATACGTCGAGACGGGCTCGGGACGGACTGCATAATCATATTCGGCGTGAGGAGAAGCAGTGCAATAAAACATACCATGAATTACTATGGTATCCGGATACTTATGACTTCGCCAGGGGCTTCTCCCTGGGTAACCACTCGTCGCCGCTGTAGGCGGCCGTCGTGGAGCAGTCCGGAAGGAGGGTCCTTCCCTTCTTGGACCCTTCGGCCTCCCAGGGTGGGGCGACTTTCTTTTTCTTATCTCCCCCAGCTGGGGGGGAGAACTTTTCTCTTCCTCCTCCTCGTTTTCGTGGGAGGAGTGCGCTTCGGAGTTATCGGACGATGAGTTCGATATAACCTTGCATCGGAGACCCTTTCGGGTCCCCGTGGCCTTCTTCTGGTCCTTCACCGGCACCTCATAAGGCGCCGGAACCAGCATCTCCGTTAGCAGAGCATCTGCAGGATCTTCAGGCAGAGGGGCTGGGCAATTGAGCTGCTCCATTGTCTCTACCCAGTCCTGTTAATGGCATGGGAGTTAGATCCCGCACTTGAATAAACTGGGGCAAATAAATATCCTGTGAGATATAAATACTTACCGGATTGGCATGGCGCTTTGCGCTGAGTCTGCGGTCCTCGGTAAGGGGAGGAGGTACCTCGGCGCCCTTGAACATCACCTTCCAGACGTCCTTGTGCATCGTGTCGAAGAGCTCTCGCAGCGTCTGGTGCTTGTTCGGGTCGAACTCCCACAAATTGAATGCCTGTCGTTGACACGGGAGGATCCGGCGGAAGAGCGTAACCTGGACCACGTTGACGAGCTTGATTTTCTTGCTCATCATGTTCTTGATGCAGGTTTGGAGTCCGGTCAGCTCTACCGGGGAACCCCAGGACATGCCCTTCTCTTTCCAGGAGGTGAGCCACGTGGGGATTCCGGATCGAAATTCGGGGTCCGCCACCCAGTTGGTGTGGCGCGGCTCGGTGATGTAGAACCACCCCGATTGCCACCCCTTTATGGTCTCCACATAGGAGCCTTCGAGCCTGGTGACGTTAGGAATTTTGCCCACAATGGCGCCTCCGCACTCCGCTTGCTGGCCGACCACCACCTCCGGTTTAACATTGAAGGTCTTCAGCCATAGGCCGAAGTGGGGCCTGATGTGGAGAAGGCCTCGCACACGATGATAAACGTCGAGATGTTCAGGATGAAATTGGGGGCCAGATCATGAAAATCCAGCCCGTAGTAGAACATGAGCCCGCGGACAAACGGGTGAAGGGGAAATCCCAGTCCGCGGACAAAGTGGGTAAGGAAAACTACCCTCTCATGGGGTGCGGGTGTAGGGATGATCTGCCCCGCATCTGGCAGCCGGTGCGCGATGTCCGCGGCCAGATATCCGGTTTCCCGTAGCTTTGTGATGTGCTCCTCCATGACGGAGGAGACCATCCACTTGCCTCCCGCTCCGGACATGCTTGGAGTGGTTTGAGAAGAAAGACGCGAACTTGGGCGCTGGAGCTCGAGTGCGCGAGAATGGATAAGCAAGGAGGAAGAAGGCGTGGGTAAAAAGGGTGAATCTTTGTCCCTTTATAAGGGTGGAAGAGGCGATGTGCCTCCCCACTTACCTGGTAAAATCGCTTATTCCCCGAATGCCGTAATTGATGGCACGATTGGGTTACCCATACCCGTATTGATGGGAATCCCGTGATAAGGGGACACGATCTCTGCTTCGACAAGACGTGTCAAGAAAACCGCCTCGCGATATGTGCAGTGCTGGTCGAGAAAAATAGTTCGAATAATGACCTGGCCATGGCATGATGTCATGTTGCAAAACGTGTCAGCAGATTAGATTTGTGGAAATATTATTCTCTCTATGGTGGTATGTGGAACTTGTTTTGCAGAGCCGAACACTATGCTTGTGTTCAAAATCTTCCATGGAGTATTTGGAGGAAGAACCTGCCTTGCAATGCCGAAGACAAATCTGCGCGTCGGACTCATCGTCATTGAAGCCTGGTTTAGGGGCTACTGAGGGAGTCCTGGAATAGGGGGTCTCCGGACAGCCGGACTATATCCTTTGGTCGGACTGTTGGATTATGAAGATACAAGATTGAAGACTTCGTCCCGTGTCCGGATGGGACTCTCCTTGGCGTGGAAGGGAAGCTTGGCAATACGGATATGTAGATCTCCTTCCTTGTAACCGACTCTGTGTAACCCTAGCCTCATCTAGTGTCTATATAAACTGGAGGGTTTAGTCCGTAGGACAACAACAATCATACCATAGGCTAGCTTCTAGGGTTTAGCCTCTAGGATCTCGTGGTAGATCAACTCTTGTAATACTCATATCATCAAGATCAATCAAGCAGGACGTAGGGTATCACCTCCGTCGAGAGGGCCCGAACCTGGGTAAACATCGTGCCCCCTGCCTCCTGTTACCATCTGGCTTAGACGCACAGTTCGGGACCCCCTACCCGAGATCCGCCGGTTTTGGCACCGACACTCCTATATATACCTACATACCCCCAAACTACCAGATACGGAGCCAAAACCGTAATTCCACCGCCGTAACTTTCTGCATCCACGAGATCCCATCTAGGGGCCTTTTTTGGAGCTCCGCTGGAGGGGGTATCGATCATGGAGGGCTTCTACATCAACACCATAGCCCCTCCGATGAAGCGTGAGTAGTTTACTTCAGACCTACGGGTCCATAGTGTTGGAAATATGCCCTAGAGGCAATAATAAATTGGTTATTATTATATTTCCTTGTTCATGATAATCGTTTATTATCCATGCTAGAATTGTATTGATAGGAAACTTAGATACATGTGTGGATACATAGACAACACCATGTCCCTAGTAAGCCTCTAGTTGACTAGCTCGTTGATCAATAGATGGTTATGGTTTCCTGACCATGGATATTGGATGTCGTTGATAACAGGATCACATCATTAGGAGAATGATGTGATGGACAAGACCTAATCCTAAGCCTAGCACAAGATCGTGTAGTTTGTATGCTAAAGCTTTTCTAATGTCAAGTATCATTTCCTTAGACCATGAGATTGTGCAACTCCCGGATACCGTAGGAGTGCTTTGGGTGTGCCAAATGTCACAACGTAACTAGGTGGCTATAAAGGTGCACTACGGGTATCTCCGAAAGTGTCTGTTGGGTTGGCACGAATCGAGACTGGGATTTGTCACTCCGTGTAATGGAGAGGTATCTCTGGGCCCACTCGGTAGGACATCATCATAATGTGCACAATGTGACCAAGGAGTTGATCACGGGATGATGTGTTACGGAACGAGTAAAGAGACTTGCCGGTAACGAGATTGAACAAGGTATCGGGATACCGACAATCGAATCTCGGGCAAGTATCGTACCGATAGACAAAGGGAATTGTATACGGGATTGATTGAATCCTTGACATCGTGGTTCATCCGATGAGATAATCGTGGAGCATGTGGGAGCCAACATGGGTATCCAGATCCTGCTGTTGGTTATTGACCGGAGAGTTGTCTCGGCCATGTCTGCATGACTCCCGAGCCCGTAAGGTCTACACACTTAAGGTTCGATGCCGCTAGGGTTATAGGGAATAGATGTACGTGGTTACCGAGTGTTATTCGGAGTCCCGGATGAGATCCCGGACGTCACGAGGAGTTCCGGAATGGTCCGGAGGTAAAGATTTATATATGAGAAGTCATCATACGGTCACCGGAATAATTCGGGGGTTACCGGTATTGTACCGGGACCACCGAAGGGGTTCCGGGGGTCCACCGGGAGGGTCCACCTGCCCCGGAGGGCCCTATGGGCTGTGTGTGGAGAGGGACCAGCCCCTTAGTGGGCTGGGAGCCTCCCCCTAGGGCCCATGCGCCTAGGGTTTAGGGGGAACCCTAAAAGGGGGCGCCCCCTTGCCTTGGGGGGCAAGGCAACCCCCCTGGCCGCCGCTCCCTCCTCAGATTGGATCTGAGGGGGCCGGCCCCCTCTCCCTTGCCCCTATATATATGTGGGGGGTGGGAGGGCAGCCGCACCCAAGTTCTGGCGCAGCCCTCCCCCTCTCCCAAGTCCTCCTCCTCTCCCGCGGTGCTTGGCGAAGCCCTGCAGGATTGCCACGGTCCTCCTTCACCACCACGTCGTCGTGCTGCTGCTGGATGGAGTCTTCCCCAACCTCTCCTTCTCCCCTTGCTGGATCAAGGCGTGGGAGACGTCACCGGGCTGCACGTGTGTTGAACGCGGAGGCGCCGTTGTTCGGCGCTTAGATCGGAATCAACCGCGATCTGAATCGCTACGAGTACGACTCCTTCATCCGCGTTCTTGCAACGCTTCCGCTTAGCGATCTACAAGGGTATGTAGATGCACTCCCCTTCCCCTCGTTGCTAGATTACTCCATAGATTGATCTTGGTGATGCGTAGAAAATTTTAAATTTCTGCTACGATCCCCAACAGTGGCATCATGAGCTAGGTCTATGCGTAGTTTCTATGCACGAGTAGAACACAAGTTGTTGTGGGCGTCGATTTTGTCAATTTACTTGCCGTTACTAGTCTTATCTTGATTCGGCGGCATCGTGGGATGAAGCGGCCCGGACCGACCTTACACGTACTCTTACGTGAGACTGGTTCCACCGACTGACATGCACTAGTTGCATAAGGTGGCTAGCGGGTGTCTGTCTCTCCCACTTTAGTCGGATCGGATTCGATGAAAAGGGTCCTTATGAAGGGTAAATAGAAATTGGCATATCACGTTGTGGTTTTGGCGTAGGTAAGAAACGTTCTTGCTAGAAACCTATAGCAGCCACGTAAAAACTTGCAACAACAATTAGAGGACGTCTAACTTGTTTTTGCAGCATATGCCTTGTGATGTGATATGGCCAAAAGGATGTGATGAATGATATGTGATGTATGAGATTGATCATGTTCTTGTAATAGGAATCACGACTTGCATGTCGATGAGTATGACAACCGGCAGGAGCCATAGGAGTTGTCTTAATTTATTTATGACCTGCGTGTCAACTTAAACGTCATGTAATTACTTTACTTTATTGCTAAAGCGTTAGCCATAGTAGTAGAAGTAATAGTTGACGAGACGACTTCATGAAGACACGATGATGGAGATCATGGTGTCATGCCGGTGACGATGATGATCATGGCGCCCCGAAGATGGAGATCAAAAGGAGCAAAATGATATTGGCCATATCATGTCACTATTTGATTGCATGTGATGTTTATCATGTTTTACATCTTATTTGCTTAGAACGACGGTAGCTTAAATAAGATGATCCCTCGCAATAATTTCAAGAAAGTGTTCCCCCTAACTGTGCACCGTTGCGAAGGTTCGTTGTTTCGAAGCACCACGTGATGATCGGGTGTGATAGATTCTAACGTTCGAATACAACGGGTGTAAGCCAGATTTACACACGCAATACACTTAGGTTGACTTGACGAGCCTAGCATGTATAGACATGGCCTCGAAACACGGAAGACCGAAAGGTCGAACATGAGTCGTATAGAAGATACGATCAACATGAAGATGTTCACCGATGATGACTAGTCCGTCTCACGTGATGATCGGACACGGCCTAGTTGACTCGGATCATGTTTCACTTAGATGACTAGAGGGATGTCTATCTGAGTGGGAGTTCATTAAATAATTTGATTAGATGAACTTAATTATCATGAACATAGTCTAAATTGTCTTTGCAAATATGTTGTAGATAAATAGCTCACGTTGTAGCTCCCTGTTTCAATACGTTCCTAGAGAAAGACTAAGTTGAAAGATATTGTAAGCAATGATGCGGACTGGGTCCGTAGTCCGAGGAGTGTCCTCACTGCTACACAGAAGGCTTACGTCTTTGATGCACCGCTCGATGTGCAAACCCCTACAACGTCGTCTGTGGATGTTGTGAACACCTGACAGACACATCCTGATGACTACTTGATAGTTTAGTGCACCATACTTTACGGCTTAGAATCGGGATTCCAATGACGTTTTGAACGCCATAAGACATATGAGATGTTCCAAGAGCTGAAATTGGGATTTCAGGCTCATGCCCGTGTTGAGAGGTATGAGACCTCTGACAAGTTCTTTTGCCAACAAGATGGAGGAGAATAGCTCAGCTAGTGAGCATGTGCTCAGAATGTCTGGGTGCTACAATCACTTAAATCAAGTGGGAGTTAAACTTCCAGATAAGATAGTGATTGATAGAGTTCTCTAGCCACTATCACTAAGCTACTAGATCTTCGTGATGAACTATGACATGCAAGGGATGGAGTTGATCCCGGAGCTGTTCGCGGTGCTTAAGACCGCAAAAGGTAGAAATCAAGAAGGAGCATCAAGTGTTGATGGTTTAACAAGACCACTGGTTTCAAGAAGGGCAAGGGCTAGAAGGGAAACTTCATGGATGGCAAACCAGTTGCCGCTCCAGTGAAGGAACCCAAGGTTGAACCCAAACCCGAGACTAAGTGCTTCTATTGTAAGGGGAACGGTCACTGGTAGCGGAATTACCCCAAATGCATGGTAGATAAGAAGGCTGGCAACTTCAACAAAGTATATACGTGTTATTAATGTGTACCTCACTAGTACTCCTGGTAGCACCTGGGTATTGGATACCGGTTCAGTTGCTATTATTGGTGACTTGAAGCAAAAGCTACGGACTAAACGGAGACTGGCTAAGGGCGAGGTGACGATGTGTGTTGGAAGTGTTTCCAAAGTTGATGAGATCACCATCGCACGCTCCATCTGCCTTCGGGATTAGTATTGAACCTAGATAAATGTTATCAGGTGTCTACGTTGAGCATGAATATGATTAGATCATGTTCATTGCAATACGGTTATTCATTTAAGTTAGAGAATAATGGTTATTCTGTTTACATGAATAATACCTTTCATGGTCATGCACCCTATGTGAATGGTTCATTGAATCTCGGTCGTGGTAATACACATGTTCACGCCAAAAGATGTAGAGTTAATAATGATAGTACCACTTTCTTGTGGCACTGCCGCTTAGGTCATATTGGCGTAAGATGCATGAAGAAACTCCATGTCGATGGATGTTTGGAGTCACTTGATTTTGAATCGCTTGACACATGCGAGCCATGCCTCATGGGCAGGATGACTAAGACCCCGTTTTCAGGTACAATGAAACGGGCAAGTGACTTGTTGGAAATCATACATGCTGATGCGTGTGATCCAATGAGAATTGAAGCGTGCGGTGGATATCGCTATTTTCTCATCTTCACTAACGATTTGAGTAGATATAGGTATATTTACTTAATGAAGCACAAGTCTGAAACGTTTGAAAAGTTCAAGCGATTTCAGAGTGAAGTTAAGAATCATCATAACAAGAAGATCATGTTCCTACGATCTGATCAAAGGGGATTTTCTGAGTTATGAGTTTGGCAATCACTTAAGACATTGTGGAATTGTTTCACAGTTGAAGCCACCTGGAACACCACAGCGTAATGGTGTGTCCGGACGTCGTAATCGAACCTTATGAGATATGGTGCGATCTATGATGTCTCTTACCGATCTACCGCTATTCATTTTGAGGTTATGCATTAGAGACAGCTGCATTCACTTTAGATAGGACACCATATAAGTCCGTTGAGACGACGTCGTATGAACATTGGTTTGGCAAGAAACCAAAGTTGTCGTTTCTTAATGTTTGGGGCTGCGATGCTTAAGGCTTCAGCCGGAGAAGCTCGAACCCAAAAGCGGACAAACACATCTTCATAGGATACCCAAAGGTGACAGTTGGGTATACCTTCTATCTCAGATCCGAGGGCAAATTGTTTGTCGCTAAGAACGGGTCCTTTCTCGAGAAGGAGTTTCTCTCGAAAGAATTGAGTGGGAGGAAGATAGAACTTGATGAGGTTGTCGAACCTTTACTTCAACCAGAGAGTGATGCAACACAGAAAGATGTTTTCTGTGGCGCCTACGTCTGTTGAAGAGGAAGTTAATGATAGTGATCATGAAGCTTCGGATCAAGTTGCTATCGAACCTCGTAGGTCGACAAGGATATGTACTACTCCTGAGTGGTACGGTAATCCTGTCTTAGATATCATGTTGTTAGACAACAATGAACCTACGAGCTATGGAGAAGCGATGGTGGGCCCGTATTCCGACAAATGGTTAGAAGCCATGAAATCCGAGATAGGATCCATGTATCAGAACAAAGTATGGACTTTGGTGGACTTGCCCGATGATCGGCAAGCCATTGAGATAAATGGATCTTTAAGAAGAAGACGGACGTGGGCGGTAATGTTACCGTCTATGAAGCTCGACTTGTGGGAAAGAGTCTTTTCACAAGTTCAAGGAGTTGACTACGATGAGAATTTCTCACCCGTAGCGATGCTTAAGTCCGTCGGAATCATGTTAGCATTAGCTGTATTTTTCGATTATGAAATCTGACAGATGGATGTCAAAACAAGTTTTCTTACCAGTTTTCGTAAGAAAAAGTTGTATGTGATACAATAAAAGGTTTTGTCGATCCTAAGGATGCTAAAAGGTATGCTGGCTCCAGCAATCCTTCTATGGACTAGAGCAAGCATCTCGGAGTCGGAATATATGCTTTGATGGAGTGATCAAAGCTTTTAGGTTTATACAATGTTTGCTAGAAACTTGTATTTACAAGAAAGTGAGTGGGAGCACTACAACATTTCTGATAAGTATATGTGGATGACATATTGTTGATTCGAAATAATGTAGAATTTCTGGAAAGCATAAACGGTTGTTTGAAGAGTGATTTTCAAAGGAAGACCTGGATAAAGCTGCTTACATATTGGGCATCAAGATCTATAGAGATAGATCAAGACGCCTGATGATACTTTCAAAGAACGCACACCTTGACATGTTTTTGAAGGAGTTCAAAATAGATCAGTCAAAGAAGGGGTTCTTACCTGAGTTGTAAGGTGTGAAGTTGAGTAAGACTCAAAGATTGACCACGGCAGAAGAAAGAGGAAGGACGAAGGTCGTCCCCTATGCTTTTGTCATAGGCTCTATACGGTATGCCATGCTGAGTACCGCACCTGATGTGTGCCTTGCCACATGTCTGGCAAGAGGGTACAAAGGTGATCTAGGAGTGGATCACCAGATAGCGGTCAAAATTATCCTTAGAGGAATAAGGAAATGTTTCTCGGTTATGGAGGTGATAAAGAGTTCGACGTAAAGAGTTACGTCGATGCAAGCTTAACACCTATCCGGATAGCTCTGAGTAGAGATACCGGATACGTATAATGGAGCAACAATTTGGAATAGCTCCAAGTGGAACGTGGTAGCAGCATCTACGATATGACATAAAGTTTTGCGAAATACATAGGGATCTGAATATGGCAAGACCCGTTGACTACAACCTCTCTCACAAGCATAACATGATCAAACCCAGAACTCATTGAGTGTTAATCACATAGTGATGTGAACTAGATTATTGAGTCTAGTAAACTCTTTGGATGTTGGTCACATGGCGATGTGACCTGTGAGTGTTAATCACATGGCGATGTGAACTAGATTATTGACTCTAGTGCAAGTGGGAGACTGTTGGAAATATGCCCTAGAGGCAATAATAAATTGGTTATTATTATATTTCCTTGTTCATGATAATCGTTTATTATCCATGCTAGAATTGTATTGATAGGAAACTCAGATACATGTGTGGATACATAGACAACACCATGTCCCTAGTAAGCCTCTAGTTGACTAAGCTCGTTGATCAATAGATGGTTACGGTTTCCTGACCATGGACATTGGATGTCGTTGATAACGGGATCACATCATTAGGAGAATGATGTGATGGACAAGACCCAATCCTAAGCCTAGCACAAGATCGTGTAGTTCGTATGCTAAAGCTTTTCTAATGTCAAGTATCATTTCCTTAGACCATGAGATTGTGCAACTCCCGGATACCGTAGGAGTGCTTTGGGTGTGCCAAACGTCACAACGTAACTGGGTGGCTATAAAGGTGCACTACAGGTATCTCCGAAAGTGTCTGTTGGGTTGGCACGAATCGAGACTGGGATTTGTCACTCCGTGTAACGGAGAGGTATCTCTGGGCCCACTCGGTAGGACATCATCATAATGTGCACAATGTGACCAAGGAGTTGATCACGGGATGATGTGTTACGGAACGAGTAAAGAGACTTGCCGGTAACGAGATTGAACAAGGTATCGGGATACCGACGATCGAATCTCGGGCAAGTATCGTACCGATAGACAAAGGGAATTGTATACGGGATTGATTGAATCCTTGACATCGTGGTTCATCCGATGAGATCATCGTGGAGCATGTGGGAGCCAACATGGGTATCTAGATCCCGCTGTTGGTTATTGACCGGAGAGTTGTCTCGGCCATGTCTGCATGACTCCCGAGCCCGTAGGGTCTACACACTTAAGGTTCGATGACGCTAGGGTTATAGGGAATAGATGTACGTGGTTACCGAATGTTGTTCGGAGTCCCGGATGAGATCCCGGACGTCACAAGGAGTTCCGGAATGGTCCGGAGGTAAAGATTTATATATGGGAAGTCATCATACGGTCACCGGAATAATTCGGGGGTTACCGGTATTGTACCGGGACCACCGAAGGGGTTCCGGGGGTCCACCGGGAGGGTCCACCTGCCCCGGAGGGCCCTATGGGCTGTGTGTGGAGAGGGACCAGCCCCTTAGTGGGCTGGGCGCCTCCCCCCTAGGGCCCATGCGCCTAGGGTTTGGGGGAACCCTAAAGGGGGGCGCCCCCTTGCCTTGGGGGGCAAGGCAACCCCCCTGGCCGCCCCCCCCTCCTCAGATTGGATCTGAGGGGGCCGGCCCCCCTCTCCCTTGCCCCTATATATATGTGGGGGGTGGGAGGGCAGCCGCACCCAAGTTCTGGCGCAGCCCTCCCCCTCTCCCAAGTCCTCCTCCTCTCCCGCGGTGCTTGGCGAAGCCCTGCAGGATTGCCACGCTCCTCCTTCACCACCACGCCGTCGTGCTGCTGCTGGATGGATTCTTACCCAACCTCTCCTTCTCACCTTGCTGGATCAAGGCGTGGGAGACGTCACCAGGCTGCACGTGTGTTGAACGCGGAGGCGCCGTTGTTCGGCGCTTAGGTCGGAATCAACCATGATCTGAATCGCTGGGAGTACGACTCCTTCATCCGCGTTCTTGCAACGCTTCTGCTTAGCGTTCTACAAGGGTATGTAGATGCACTCCCCTTCCCATCGTTGCTAGATTACTCCATAGATTGATCTTGGTGATGCGTAGAAAATTTTAAATTTCTGCTACGATCCCCAACACATAGTTATTAGCTAGATGGCTTCTTCTCTCTTTTTGGATCTCAATACAAAGTTCTTCCCCTCTCTTGTGGAGATCTATTCGATGTAATCTTCTTTTGCGGCGTGTTTGTTGAGATCGATGAATTGTGGGTTTATGATCAAGTTTATCTATGAACAATATTCGAATCTTCTCTGAATTCTTTTATGTATGATTGGTTATCTTTGCAAGTCTCTTCGAATTATCAGTTTGGTTTGTCCTACTAGATTGATCTTTCTTGCAATGGGACAAGTGCTTAGCTTTGGATTCAATCTTGCGGTGTCCTTTCCTAGTGACAGTAGGGGCAGCAAGGCACGTATTGTATTTTTGCCATCAAGGATAACAAGATGGGGTTTATATCATATTGCATGAGTTTATCCCTCTACATCATGTCATCTTGGTTAAAGTGTTACTCTGTTCTCTTGAACTTAATACTCTAGATGCATGTTGGATAGCGGTCGATGTGTGGAGTAATAGTAGTAGATGCAGGTAGGAGTCGGTCTACTTGTCTCGGACGTGATGCCTATATACATGATCATACCTAGATATTCTCATAACTATGCTCAATTCTGTCAATTGCTCAACGGTAATTTGTTCACCCACCATAATACTTATGCTCTCGAGAGAAGCCTCTAGTGAAACCTATGGCCCCCGGGTCTATTTTCCATCATATTAATCTTCAAATACTTAGTTATTTCCTTTGCCATTTATTTTACTTGCATCTTTATTTCTCTTTATCAAAAAAATGCCAAAAATATTATCTTATCATATCTATCAGATCTCACTCTCGTAGGTGACCGTGAAGGGATTGACAACCCCTTTATCGTGTTGGTTGCGAGGAGTTTATTTGTTTGTGTAGGTGCGAGGGACTCGTGTGTGGCCTCCTCCTGGATTGATACCTTGATTCTCAAAAACTGAGGAAAATACTTACGCTGCTCTGCTGCATCACCCTTTCCTCTTCAAGGGAAAACCAACGCAGTGCTCAAGAGGTAGCAGTGGGGCAGTAAGCAAGGCAGACAGAAACCAATGTGGGTATCATGGAAGATCGTGACAATACCTAAGTACATGGGAGGCCTGGGCTTCCGCGATCTTGAGATCTTTAATCTCGCTTTACTAGCTAGGCAGGCATGGAGAGTGCTAAACAATTTGAATACCCTCAGCTCTTTAATTCTGAAAGCTGCATATTTTCCTGAAACAGGGCTGCTGGAGGCCAAGATGGGTGCGCACCCTTCACAGATTTGGCATGCTATAATTGGTGGAAGAGATACAATGAAGCAAGGAGTCATAAGGAGGATAGGGACAGGAGAGAGCACGATGATCTGGGAGCACAATTGGATCCCGAGGCATGAAATTCTGAGGCCAATAGCCTCGTTGGTTGCCAACCCTCCCGCCCGAGTGCATGAACTGATCGGCCAAACAATGTCAACATGGAGAGTGGATGGGCATGGAGCAGAGAAAAGAGAGGGAATTTCACTGTCCGCTCAGCATATTGCATGATCCAAAATACGAAGCTCAGTCGTGAGAACTGACTATATGGCACCGAGGGCCCGTCCAGCACCGAGGAGAGCAGAAGTTGGTCATCTCTCTGGCAAACACAAGTTCCTAACAAGATTCAGGTGTTTTGTGGCGATTGGCAAGGGAGTCTATACCCATGTATGATATTCTTCACCACCGCAATATAGCTACCTCACCGGCGTGCCAGATGTGCGGGGCGGCGGACTCCTAGAGGCATGCCTTGCTTGATTGCACAATGTCGAGAAGCGTCTGGGCCTTGGCGCCTGACTCCTTGGTAGTGCATATGAGCACCTGCGACTACCCAAGCGCAAAAACATGGTTGTTCACTATGAAAAATTTGTTGTCACATGCGGACTTCACAAGGCTCGGGGTCACTCTGTTGCCGATTTGGAGCTCAGTGAGAAAGTTGATTCATGAAGGGGGTGCACCAAACACCATACGCAACTAACGCATTCGTGACCTCTTTTATCAATGATCTCCAGGTGTTAGCTAAACCATAGGGGAGGCCTACAGTTGCACAGCCGCGCTCGAGTCAGTGGGTGCCACCCCAGGAAGAAACATGCAAGATCAATGTCGATGTTGCGCTGATGATAAACAGACCGGTCGGCGTGGTTTTAGCGGTGTGCAGAGATGGGCATGGAGTTTTCTTAGGCGCGTCAACGATTACCTTCCAGGGATTGGACGATCCTACAACGCTTGAGGCCTTGGCAGTAAGGGAGTCACTTGCTTTGGCGGATGACCTCTACGAGCGCATGATTTCGGTGGCCTCGGACTGCAAAAATGTTATTGATGATATCAGATAGGGGAGTGCAGCGGCCTATGGTGCTATCATTAGGGAGATTGTAGATCATTCCAAGTCTTTTGCTACTTGTCTTTTTAGCCATGAATTTAGGAGCTCGAATGTCGAGGCTCACAATTTAGCAAAGCATGCTTTCTCACTTGGAGTTGGCCGCCGTGTGTGGTTAGGCAACCCAGATGATCTTTCTTTTGTTCCTGTAAACATTGTGACGAGTTAAATAAAAGTTTCGTGAGATTGTCTCAAAAAAACATAAACGGCAAACACCCTTAATCAAATTGGATGGCTATATAATCTGATCGACTGAGACTTCATTGAGATTTAGCATAACCGAATAAAAAAAGGACTGGGCATGTCAACCACCAACAAATTAAGTTTATGAATCAAAATGGTTGTTGATCAGTCAGTTAATTGTAGCGTGGAGCTTTTAATTGCACTTAGGCTAGTCGTAATGGGAGTATTATATCATGCACGCCAACTAGGCAATTTTGATGAGGTGACATAGAATTAAATGAAGAAAGAAAGACTTGAGCATCATATCATGATACCTTATCATATTAAATGATGTGCTACTTTGTGTCATGCATAACAATAAATGTTGTCTGATATGATATCAACATATGATACCATGCATTACGAATGTAGTGTGATACATTAGTATCATATGCATGATATTAGTATATGATACTTCCCATTACAACCAGCCTTATGTAATTGTATAGAATCGCCTAGCACGTACGTCAAGCAACACAATAAGTTGTAGGGCTCCGCATGTCAAACACCATCAGCTTAAGTTTATACCATATCAAAATGGTGATGCGCGACGTATATACACTAGTTGGTGCATGACTTGTACGTATATATTAACCAGCGCCCAAGGAGGAGGTACATGCATGCACTTGGGCCATCAAGAGGCGCAGATCAATTGTACCCATGAAGATCACATTTGCTTCTAGATCGATGGAGCAGCCATGCATGGGGCGGCGAGGCCATCATCAGAGAAGAAAAGATAAATCCCCAGTGTATGCACCGATTGCGCCACTACAAAGCGGTTCGAGACGAGTCATGCATGTGTTGTTTGCTTTCTTGATCTCTCTTTTCTTTTTTCTCCTTGTCCTTCTCCTTTGACGCTTTGACTTCACCTTTGGGACCGGATCCTCCATTCCCCCCGCCCAGCTTTAGCGTGGATCGCTGTCAGCTGAGCACATTTTCATCATGCAACCGTACCAAAATGTACTGGTGGCCGGTGTGTCACGTTGTCATCTGCACATTTGCGTGGCCAAATCAAGCCGGGGAAAACGGCACGATACACTGCACATCCCAACCAACGAACGAATCCGCCAGGAATAGTAGGAGCGTAGCGGTAGCTAGGAGGACCACCTCACCACCGTATCATCAGGCCGGGCGGCACAAGTGAAATGCCATTGCTTTTTCTGTGCAATCGATGCCCGTCTCCAGGCCAAACATCGGGCATCTTCAGAACTGAAGGAGCTAGTGGCTGTTGACTCTGGCTGGCAGGAACTAACGCCACTTCAGAACTGAAGGGATCCTGTGCCGAAATTTCCTCCTGAGATAACACGGTCGCTATGCATGCATGAAATGCGTGGTTGCTCCCGATCTCAGAATATAAATCAGCGAGACGCAAGGAATATCCAACGGTGCAGGGCGGGCTTTCTGCGGAGAGAATAATGCTGCTTACTGCTGTAGGATGTCTCGCCACTTATGCTAAAGGGCGTGATAAGCACGCTTTGGGTTAGAAGATGGGGGTGATTTGGCTTATCGCCTCAAGATGCCGATGCCGCCTCCACACGAACGTACTTCCTCCGTTTCTTCTTACTCCGCATATAAGATTTGGTCAAAGTCAAACTACACAAAGTTTGACCAAATTTATATAAAAAATATGGACATCTACAATAATAAAACTATATAATATGAAAATACATTTCATGGTGTATCTGATAATATTGATTTCATATTGTGAATGTTTATATTTTTAATATAAAGTTAGTTAAACTTTACAAAGCTTGACTTTGACTAAATCTTATATGCAAAGCAAAAAGAAACGGAGGGAGTACATGGTCGCTATCCAGGCCTGGTAATGGTTGCCATCCATTCATCCTTCAGTCCAGAAGCTGGTCAATAGTTCTCGACCCGTTTGTTCCTCTCTCTAGCCTGCTCCTAGTTGTGCTATTTCCTAACACTACAGTGTCAAAAAACGTTCTTAAATTATAAAATGGAGGGAGTAAGTAAGTGCAATTTTGCTACGACAAAACACGGACGATTTATGCACTACGGTGAAAATCCAGCCGAGCATGCATGTGTGCAGGGGAGCAACGAAATTGCTTCGTGCACGATCCTGCTGCCCGACGCATGCACGACATCGAAATCCAGCGGCCAGTGCCCGATATACGCATGCATGTGTGACTGGATTTTAAACATCGTCTATGAGTCGTCCATATTTTGTCGTGTGTATAGCACAGCTCGGGGAGCAAAGGCCGCCGGATTCTTGGTCGTCCTCACATCGTCTACGCTCTTGTTGTCTGTAGAGGAGTGTCTAGTGGTGTATTGGTCACGCCAAGTCCGATCAACTCCCCGAGTGAGAAAACACTCACGATCGAACGTACGTGCAGATGCTCACCGTTCGGCCGGCTCCTGTCCCGTCGGCTGCCTGTTACGTGGCCAACTCGACTGCACTACACTCCACTCCGCCACCGTGCTTTGTGCGCTTGACCTGACCGGCACCGCACCGCACCGCACGTACGTGTCCTCTGTCGACTGGCCGGCGCCGGCCGGACCCCTAGGGTCTCGTGCTGCGCCGCCGTGCCTCATCCATGAACCATCCATCGACCCCTTGCCCCTCTCGCTTGACAGATCGCGCATGCACCGTCCCTCGCGCCCTACCATTTCCCCAGCCGATCTCCCGTCACCCAAAAGCGCCAGAAAGGATCCTTCGCCTGGCTCCGAGCTTCAAAGGAAATCACTGTGCCATTGATCGACAGGCCTCGCGTCCAACTATTTCCCTGCCGATCTCCCGTCACCGAAAAGCGCCGGAAAGCCCCTTCACCAGCTCCGAGTTTCAAAGGAAATCACTGTGCCATTGATAGACAGGCCACGGCACGCCACTAACACTTGCGTCCCGTACCAGTCTGGTTTCGACTTCGACGTCGATGTGTCTAACGCAGCCTCACTGGTCACTTGACACGACGACGCAAGAGGCCACGGTAGAAGTATGTTCCGTTTCGTTTCTCGGTTCCTAGCTAGGGCTGGGCTAGCACACCTAGTGAGAGCAGCACTGGCCACAACTTGCACCGTACGCACGTCCCCGTCTCACGTCTGACGATGCTGGCCTAACCTTGTACAGTGACAACTGATACCAGGCTAATAGCTCGGTTCAATCACATTTCCCTTCGCTAGAGTACAGAAGAAGTCCCACCCAATATTCTTTGCCGGCTACGAGTGTACACTAGAGTACATCTCTAGCAAGTGCTGGCAAATGCGCGCTTCCGCTGCCGAGATTGCGACGAGCCGTCCAATGGCGACTCGTTACGCCGGCGAGGGCTCCCAAATTCCGATCTCCACTCTGCCTATAAACAAGTGTATCGCGGCCCGTTCGCGCGGTCACCTCACTCGCTGCTTTCCCGCTTTGTGCACTCGCATTGCTTCGTTTTCCATAAACTGGTTTTCTTTATCACCGTCTAAAAGCGTATGCTTTCTTATCGTTTTGAGTTTTGAGTTCTGACGCATCTCACAAAATGATCCAGAGTAATATTTGTATGCATTTTATGTTGCGTTATGAGTTCTGAGTTGTGTGACGTGCGACGTGCGTTAGAATTTTTTCTCCCCATGATAATGTCATTTGTAGATTGCAAAGGAAAGCAAGTTAATTTTAAGCCAAAGTCCTATGATCACGATCTGTAAACTAAGCATGAGAGTTCCCGGAAAAAAAACCAAGCATGAGAGAATTGTTCGGTTAATTGGAGAAAAATCAAGCGAAAGGTAATATTCCCTCCGTTTGGAAATATTTGTCGGAGAAATGAATATATCTTAGGCGTATTTTAGTTTTAGATACATTCATTTCTCTGACAAATATTTCCATATGGAGGGATTATAAGATTACAACTTGCCCAAATTGGCCACTGTGAAACATAACAAGTATAGTTCGGATGTTGCCTCGCAAAAGAAAAAACAAGGCACTTTGAAGACAAGCATCATCGTCATCGTCATCACACACCATCCTTGATCTAGTGGCTGACTTCTACTTCACCGTAGGCGACCACTCGCGAAGTGATCACCGCAATGTGGCACGAGGCCCACTTTAATCCATGCCAATAGTTGCCTACACAAGAGCCAGTGACTCGGCAATCTTGATTTGAATGGTGAGCTTCTTAGGGAGTGTATGTAGTATCCGGTCGACCAGTACCCCAACAACATGACCGCCCATCACCTGGACGACACTATCGTAACACGACTTCACAGCTACGAACGGAAAATGAACGCAAAGACCTCCTCAACACGTTAGAATACAGACTACCAAGACCTCGTTGCGGTGACCATCCCCATGATCATGATTTTATGAGATTTTGCAAGTCCGCACATAAAATATAGCATGTACAGAGTACATGGTCGTTATTATTACTTGAATTTCTAGAATTTTCATCATTAAAAAAACTATGTCGAAACTACACGAGTGCATCTACACTCTCTCATGAATAAACAAAGTAAAAAAATGTGTATTTTCTTCCGAGTGAAACATCACTATCTCCGTGGTCCTTGATACTTCGATAGAGACCGGCCAGTGGCCATTACCTATCTCTTATACTAGTAGTAGTTAACTAAAGGTACAATAAGACACTCGGATTAAAGCGTAAAACAGGGCAAAAGCGCGGAGGCGGGCGAGGGAGGGGGGGGGGGGGTTAAAACAGTAATGCTAGAGCTACAGGCTTGTTTTACCAGGTTTATCGTACAAACTGATGTGGAGCAAACTGATTAGTTTAGGATTAGCAGCAGGGCCCCCACCCCCTGAAATTAGGAAGCACTACCGGAACAGGGCCATACCCCGACGGCCAGAACAATGCCGACGGCCCCCGTCGGCTTCTCCGGAGATATGCCGACAGCCTGGTTCTGGCCGTCGGCGTACAAAGGCCGTCGGGCTACGCAGAGATAAGCCGACGGCACCCGTCGGCATAGAACGGCCGTCAGCCTAGCTACATATACGCCGACAGCTACCGTCGGCTTACGAAGGCCGTCGGCATACACGTGGGGCCCGGCCACCCCCTGGCAAACGGCGTCAGAGCTATGCCGACGGCCTAGATGGGGGGCCGTCGGCATAGGTCCGCAGGCCACGTCATTGATCCAGGCCGCACCATGCAGAGGCTATGCCGACGGCTGCCGTCGGCATATCTGCCACGTCAGTGATCCGCGGCACGCTGGTCGGATCTATGCCGACGGCTAGGCCGTCGGCATAGTTAGATTTTTTTCCGTACATATTTTTTAATGCTTTTTTGTGTATTATTATATCAACTAACATGTAGCATGTTAAATATAAACATACATATGAATATATATGTAGTTTGTATTTTTTTCATATATTATGAATATATATATATATAGTTTGTATTTTTTCGAGCACGTTAATAATGTGCGGTCATGTTCTTTTAAATATAGATCCTTATATTTTATTAAAATCAAAAACAGCTATGCCGACAGAAGTTTTGTGGCAGTTGCAAACGCCCGACACCCGTCTCCAGAGAGTGACCCCCCTCACATCCGCGGTGTGCCCCCCTCATGGACGGCGCCGCCGCCGGCACCTGGAGGGGGGAAACGGACGCGTCGGGTCTACACGGAGTGGATGTAGCTGTGGTTTTTGCCCGGATGTTGCTCCCGGGTGTCCCTCTGGGCCGACCTAACACAACCGGGTGGAGAGGTCCACTGGTCAAAGCCCGTCCGTGGGAAGTCAGAAGGCTAGATCTCGTGGTCAACCGCTCCAGGGTTAGGCGGGACGGGGGCCCTGGGGGTAGCAATGCCACCGGAGCGTCGTAGCGGGCCCTCATACATGCGGGGTGGTGTTGTGGCATGTCCGAAGAGGCGGCACGCGTCTCCGGGGCGTGCCCCCCCCCTCACGGACGCCGCCGCCGCCGGCACCTGGAGGGGGGAAACGGACGCGTCGGGTCTACACGGAGTGGATGTAGCTGTGGGTTTGGCCCGGATCGATGTTGCTCCAAAGTGTTCCTCTGGGCCGACCTAACACAACCGGGTGGAGAGGTCCACTGGTCAAAGCCCGTCCGTGCAAAGTCAAAGGGCTAGATCCCGTGGTCAAACGCTACAGGGTTAGCCGGGACGGGGGCCCTGGGGGGTAGCAATGCCACCGGAGCGTCGTACCGGGCCCTCATACATGCGGGGTGGTGTTGTGGCATGTCCGAAGAGGCGGCACGCGTCTCCGGGTTGTGGCCCCCCTCACGGACGGCAATGAAACGGTAGTAGACGTTCTGCGGTAACGATGCAGCGTGAATATTATTAAATACTTGGAGCGCGATAAAATCATGAGTTTTTTACACAACGTGGGCACATGTGCTATAGGACTGATGGTAATTTTTCATAATTTTTTGTGATGGAGAAGTATCTGAACACTTCCCTCTACGCGGATTGCTCTTCGCACGTCTACGACTGTGGCCGGCGGCCTCCGGGGGCTAGCATACCGTCAAATCTTGCGTAGGCGGCCTCTCACAAATCTGGAAGTGTTGAGGCGGTTGCAAACGCCCAGCACGCGTCTCCGGGGTGTGCCCCCCCCCTCACGGACGCCGCCGCCGCCGGCACCTGGAGGGGGGAAACGGACGCGTCGGGTCTACACGGAGTGGATGTAGCTGTGGGTTTGGCCCGGATGTTGCTCCAAAGTGTTCCTCTGGGCCGACCTAACACAACCGGGTGGAGAGGTCCACTGGTCAAAGCCCGTCCGTGCAAAGTCAAAGGGCTAGATCCCGTGGTCAAACGCTACAGGGTTAGCCGGGACGGGGGCCCTGGGGGGTAGCAATGCCACCGGAGCGTCGTACCGGGCCCTCATACATGCGGGGTGGTGTTGTGGCATGTCCGAAGAGGCGGCACGCGTCTCCGGGTTGTGGCCCCCCTCACGGACGGCAATGAAACGGTAGTAGACGTTCTGCGGTAACGATGCAGCGTGAATATTATTAAATACTTGGAGCGCGATAAAATCATGAGTTTTTTACACAACGTGGGCACATGTGCTATAGGACTGATGGTAATTTTTCATAATTTTTTGTGATGGAGAAGTATCTGAACACTTCCCTCTACGCGGATTGCTCTTCGCACGTCTACGACTGTGGCCGGCGGCCTCCGGGGGCTAGCATACCGTCAAATCTTGCGTAGGCGGCCTCTCACAAATCTGGAAGTGTTGAGGCGGTTGCAAACGCCCAGCACGCGTCTCCGGGGTGTGCCCCCCCCCTCACGGACGCCGCCGCCGCCGGCACCTGGAGGGGGGAAACGGACGCGTCGGGTCTACACGGAGTGGATGTAGCTGTGGGTTTGGCCCGGATGTTGCTCCAAAGTGTTCCTCTGGGCCGACCTAACACAACCGGGTGGAGAGGTCCACTGGTCAAAGCCCGTCCGTGCAAAGTCAAAGGGCTAGATCCCGTGGTCAAACGCTACAGGGTTAGCCGGGACGGGGGCCCTGGGGGGTAGCAATGCCACCGGAGCGTCGTACCGGGCCCTCATACATGCGGGGTGGTGTTGTGGCATGTCCGAAGAGGCGGCACGCGTCTCCGGGTTGTGGCCCCCCTCACGGACGGCAATGAAACGGTAGTAGACGTTCTGCGGTAACGATGCAGCGTGAATATTATTAAATACTTGGAGCGCGATAAAATCATGAGTTTTTTACACAACGTGGGCACATGTGCTATAGGACTGATGGTAATTTTTCATAATTTTTTGTGATGGAGAAGTATCTGAACACTTCCCTCTACGCGGATTGCTCTTCGCACGTCTACGACTGTGGCCGGCGGCCTCCGGGGGCTAGCATACCGTCAAATCTTGCGTAGGCGGCCTCTCACAAATCTGGAAGTGTTGAGGCGGTTGCAAACGCCCAGCACGCGTCTCCGGGGTGTGCCCCCCCCCTCACGGACGCCGCCGCCGCCGGCACCTGGAGGGGGGAAACGGACGCGTCGGGTCTACACGGAGTGGATGTAGCTGTGGGTTTGGCCCGGATGTTGCTCCAAAGTGTTCCTCTGGGCCGACCTAACACAACCGGGTGGAGAGGTCCACTGGTCAAAGCCCGTCCGTGCAAAGTCAAAGGGCTAGATCCCGTGGTCAAACGCTACAGGGTTAGCCGGGACGGGGGCCCTGGGGGGTAGCAATGCCACCGGAGCGTCGTACCGGGCCCTCATACATGCGGGGTGGTGTTGTGGCATGTCCGAAGAGGCGGCACGCGTCTCCGGGTTGTGGCCCCCCTCACGGACGGCAATGAAACGGTAGTAGACGTTCTGCGGTAACGATGCAGCGTGAATATTATTAAATACTTGGAGCGCGATAAAATCATGAGTTTTTTACACAACGTGGGCACATGTGCTATAGGACTGATGGTAATTTTTCATAATTTTTTGTGATGGAGAAGTATCTGAACACTTCCCTCTACGCGGATTGCTCTTCGCACGTCTACGACTGTGGCCGGCGGCCTCCGGGGGCTAGCATACCGTCAAATCTTGCGTAGGCGGCCTCTCACAAATCTGGAAGTGTTGAGGCGGTTGCAAACGCCCAGCACGCGTCTCCGGGGTGTGCCCCCCCCCTCACGGACGCCGCCGCCGCCGGCACCTGGAGGGGGGAAACGGACGCGTCGGGTCTACACGGAGTGGATGTAGCTGTGGGTTTGGCCCGGATGTTGCTCCAAAGTGTTCCTCTGGGCCGACCTAACACAACCGGGTGGAGAGGTCCACTGGTCAAAGCCCGTCCGTGCAAAGTCAAAGGGCTAGATCCCGTGGTCAAACGCTACAGGGTTAGCCGGGACGGGGGCCCTGGGGGGTAGCAATGCCACCGGAGCGTCGTACCGGGCCCTCATACATGCGGGGTGGTGTTGTGGCATGTCCGAAGAGGCGGCACGCGTCTCCGGGTTGTGGCCCCCCTCACGGACGGCAATGAAACGGTAGTAGACGTTCTGCGGTAACGATGCAGCGTGAATATTATTAAATACTTGGAGCGCGATAAAATCATGAGTTTTTTACACAACGTGGGCACATGTGCTATAGGACTGATGGTAATTTTTCATAATTTTTTGTGATGGAGAAGTATCTGAACACTTCCCTCTACGCGGATTGCTCTTCGCACGTCTACGACTGTGGCCGGCGGCCTCCGGGGGCTAGCATACCGTCAAATCTTGCGTAGGCGGCCTCTCACAAATCTGGAAGTGTTGAGGCGGTTGCAAACGCCCAGCACGCGTCTCCGGGGTGTGCCCCCCCCCCTCACGGACGCCGCCGCCGCCGGCACCTGGAGGGGGGAAACGGACGCGTCGGGTCTACACGGAGTGGATGTAGCTGTGGGTTTGGCCCGGATGTTGCTCCAAAGTGTTCCTCTGGGCCGACCTAACACAACCGGGTGGAGAGGTCCACTGGTCAAAGCCCGTCCGTGCAAAGTCAAAGGGCTAGATCCCGTGGTCAAACGCTACAGGGTTAGCCGGGACGGGGGCCCTGGGGGGTAGCAATGCCACCGGAGCGTCGTACCGGGCCCTCATACATGCGGGGTGGTGTTGTGGCATGTCCGAAGAGGCGGCACGCGTCTCCGGGTTGTGGCCCCCCTCACGGACGGCAATGAAACGGTAGTAGACGTTCTGCGGTAACGATGCAGCGTGAATATTATTAAATACTTGGAGCGCGATAAAATCATGAGTTTTTTACACAACGTGGGCACATGTGCTATAGGACTGATGGTAATTTTTCATAATTTTTTGTGATGGAGAAGTATCTGAACACTTCCCTCTACGCGGATTGCTCTTCGCACGTCTACGACTGTGGCCGGCGGCCTCCGGGGGCTAGCATACCGTCAAATCTTGCGTAGGCGGCCTCTCACAAATCTGGAAGTGTTGAGGCGGTTGCAAACGCCCAGCACGCGTCTCCGGGGTGTGCCCCCCCCCTCACGGACGCCGCCGCCGCCGGCACCTGGAGGGGGGAAACGGACGCGTCGGGTCTACACGGAGTGGATGTAGCTGTGGGTTTGGCCCGGATGTTGCTCCAAAGTGTTCCTCTGGGCCGACCTAACACAACCGGGTGGAGAGGTCCACTGGTCAAAGCCCGTCCGTGCAAAGTCAAAGGGCTAGATCCCGTGGTCAAACGCTACAGGGTTAGCCGGGACGGGGGCCCTGGGGGGTAGCAATGCCACCGGAGCGTCGTACCGGGCCCTCATACATGCGGGGTGGTGTTGTGGCATGTCCGAAGAGGCGGCACGCGTCTCCGGGTTGTGGCCCCCCTCACGGACGGCAATGAAACGGTAGTAGACGTTCTGCGGTAACGATGCAGCGTGAATATTATTAAATACTTGGAGCGCGATAAAATCATGAGTTTTTTACACAACGTGGGCACATGTGCTATAGGACTGATGGTAATTTTTCATAATTTTTTGTGATGGAGAAGTATCTGAACACTTCCCTCTACGCGGATTGCTCTTCGCACGTCTACGACTGTGGCCGGCGGCCTCCGGGGGCTAGCATACCGTCAAATCTTGCGTAGGCGGCCTCTCACAAATCTGGAAGTGTTGAGGCGGTTGCAAACGCCCAGCACGCGTCTCCGGGGTGTGCCCCCCCCCTCACGGACGCCGCCGCCGCCGGCACCTGGAGGGGGGAAACGGACGCGTCGGGTCTACACGGAGTGGATGTAGCTGTGGGTTTGGCCCGGATGTTGCTCCAAAGTGTTCCTCTGGGCCGACCTAACACAACCGGGTGGAGAGGTCCACTGGTCAAAGCCCGTCCGTGCAAAGTCAAAGGGCTAGATCCCGTGGTCAAACGCTACAGGGTTAGCCGGGACGGGGGCCCTGGGGGGTAGCAATGCCACCGGAGCGTCGTACCGGGCCCTCATACATGCGGGGTGGTGTTGTGGCATGTCCGAAGAGGCGGCACGCGTCTCCGGGTTGTGGCCCCCCTCACGGACGGCAATGAAACGGTAGTAGACGTTCTGCGGTAACGATGCAGCGTGAATATTATTAAATACTTGGAGCGCGATAAAATCATGAGTTTTTTACACAACGTGGGCACATGTGCTATAGGACTGATGGTAATTTTTCATAATTTTTTGTGATGGAGAAGTATCTGAACACTTCCCTCTACGCGGATTGCTCTTCGCACGTCTACGACTGTGGCCGGCGGCCTCCGGGGGCTAGCATACCGTCAAATCTTGCGTAGGCGGCCTCTCACAAATCTGGAAGTGTTGAGGCGGTTGCAAACGCCCAGCACGCGTCTCCGGGGTGTGCCCCCCCCCTCACGGACGCCGCCGCCGCCGGCACCTGGAGGGGGGAAACGGACGCGTCGGGTCTACACGGAGTGGATGTAGCTGTGGGTTTGGCCCGGATGTTGCTCCAAAGTGTTCCTCTGGGCCGACCTAACACAACCGGGTGGAGAGGTCCACTGGTCAAAGCCCGTCCGTGCAAAGTCAAAGGGCTAGATCCCGTGGTCAAACGCTACAGGGTTAGCCGGGACGGGGGCCCTGGGGGGTAGCAATGCCACCGGAGCGTCGTACCGGGCCCTCATACATGCGGGGTGGTGTTGTGGCATGTCCGAAGAGGCGGCACGCGTCTCCGGGTTGTGGCCCCCCTCACGGACGGCAATGAAACGGTAGTAGACGTTCTGCGGTAACGATGCAGCGTGAATATTATTAAATACTTGGAGCGCGATAAAATCATGAGTTTTTTACACAACGTGGGCACATGTGCTATAGGACTGATGGTAATTTTTCATAATTTTTTGTGATGGAGAAGTATCTGAACACTTCCCTCTACGCGGATTGCTCTTCGCACGTCTACGACTGTGGCCGGCGGCCTCCGGGGGCTAGCATACCGTCAAATCTTGCGTAGGCGGCCTCTCACAAATCTGGAAGTGTTGAGGCGGTTGCAAACGCCCAGCACGCGTCTCCGGGGTGTGCCCCCCCCCTCACGGACGCCGCCGCCGCCGGCACCTGGAGGGGGGAAACGGACGCGTCGGGTCTACACGGAGTGGATGTAGCTGTGGGTTTGGCCCGGATGTTGCTCCAAAGTGTTCCTCTGGGCCGACCTAACACAACCGGGTGGAGAGGTCCACTGGTCAAAGCCCGTCCGTGCAAAGTCAAAGGGCTAGATCCCGTGGTCAAACGCTACAGGGTTAGCCGGGACGGGGGCCCTGGGGGGTAGCAATGCCACCGGAGCGTCGTACCGGGCCCTCATACATGCGGGGTGGTGTTGTGGCATGTCCGAAGAGGCGGCACGCGTCTCCGGGTTGTGGCCCCCCTCACGGACGGCAATGAAACGGTAGTAGACGTTCTGCGGTAACGATGCAGCGTGAATATTATTAAATACTTGGAGCGCGATAAAATCATGAGTTTTTTACACAACGTGGGCACATGTGCTATAGGACTGATGGTAATTTTTCATAATTTTTTGTGATGGAGAAGTATCTGAACACTTCCCTCTACGCGGATTGCTCTTCGCACGTCTACGACTGTGGCCGGCGGCCTCCGGGGGCTAGCATACCGTCAAATCTTGCGTAGGCGGCCTCTCACAAATCTGGAAGTGTTGAGGCGGTTGCAAACGCCCAGCACGCGTCTCCGGGGTGTGCCCCCCCCCTCACGGACGCCGCCGCCGCCGGCACCTGGAGGGGGGAAACGGACGCGTCGGGTCTACACGGAGTGGATGTAGCTGTGGGTTTGGCCCGGATGTTGCTCCAAAGTGTTCCTCTGGGCCGACCTAACACAACCGGGTGGAGAGGTCCACTGGTCAAAGCCCGTCCGTGCAAAGTCAAAGGGCTAGATCCCGTGGTCAAACGCTACAGGGTTAGCCGGGACGGGGGCCCTGGGGGGTAGCAATGCCACCGGAGCGTCGTACCGGGCCCTCATACATGCGGGGTGGTGTTGTGGCATGTCCGAAGAGGCGGCACGCGTCTCCGGGTTGTGGCCCCCCTCACGGACGGCAATGAAACGGTAGTAGACGTTCTGCGGTAACGATGCAGCGTGAATATTATTAAATACTTGGAGCGCGATAAAATCATGAGTTTTTTACACAACGTGGGCACATGTGCTATAGGACTGATGGTAATTTTTCATAATTTTTTGTGATGGAGAAGTATCTGAACACTTCCCTCTACGCGGATTGCTCTTCGCACGTCTACGACTGTGGCCGGCGGCCTCCGGGGGCTAGCATACCGTCAAATCTTGCGTAGGCGGCCTCTCACAAATCTGGAAGTGTTGAGGCGGTTGCAAACGCCCAGCACGCGTCTCCGGGGTGTGCCCCCCCCCTCACGGACGCCGCCGCCGCCGGCACCTGGAGGGGGGAAACGGACGCGTCGGGTCTACACGGAGTGGATGTAGCTGTGGGTTTGGCCCGGATGTTGCTCCAAAGTGTTCCTCTGGGCCGACCTAACACAACCGGGTGGAGAGGTCCACTGGTCAAAGCCCGTCCGTGCAAAGTCAAAGGGCTAGATCCCGTGGTCAAACGCTACAGGGTTAGCCGGGACGGGGGCCCTGGGGGGTAGCAATGCCACCGGAGCGTCGTACCGGGCCCTCATACATGCGGGGTGGTGTTGTGGCATGTCCGAAGAGGCGGCACGCGTCTCCGGGTTGTGGCCCCCCTCACGGACGGCAATGAAACGGTAGTAGACGTTCTGCGGTAACGATGCAGCGTGAATATTATTAAATACTTGGAGCGCGATAAAATCATGAGTTTTTTACACAACGTGGGCACATGTGCTATAGGACTGATGGTAATTTTTCATAATTTTTTGTGATGGAGAAGTATCTGAACACTTCCCTCTACGCGGATTGCTCTTCGCACGTCTACGACTGTGGCCGGCGGCCTCCGGGGGCTAGCATACCGTCAAATCTTGCGTAGGCGGCCTCTCACAAATCTGGAAGTGTTGAGGCGGTTGCAAACGCCCAGCACGCGTCTCCGGGGTGTGCCCCCCCCCTCACGGACGCCGCCGCCGGCGGCACCTGGAGGGGGGAAACGGACGCGTCGGGTCTACACGGAGTGGATGTAGCTGTGGGTTTGGCCCGGATGTTGCTCCAAAGTGTTCCTCTGGGCCGACCTAACACAACCGGGTGGAGAGGTCCACTGGTCAAAGCCCGTCCGTGCAAAGTCAAAGGGCTAGATCCCGTGGTCAAACGCTACAGGGTTAGCCGGGACGGGGGCCCTGGGGGGGTAGCAATGCCACCGGAGCGTCGTACCGGGCCCTCATACATGTGGGGTGGTGTTGTGGCATGTCCGAAGAGGCGGCACGCGTCTCCGGGTTGTGGCCCCCCCTCACGAACGCGTCGGGTTTACACGGAGGGGATGTAGCTGTGGGTTTGGCCCGGATGTTGCTCCCGGGTGTCC
The DNA here is from genome assembly GCF_018294505.1 of Triticum aestivum. NCBI lineage: Eukaryota > Viridiplantae > Streptophyta > Magnoliopsida > Poales > Poaceae > Triticum > Triticum aestivum. The sequence continues at coordinate 565,088,821 of NC_057809.1, read as the reverse complement.
CTATGGGCTGACCTAACACAACCGGGTGGAGAGGTCCACTGGTGAAATCCCGTCCGTGAGAAGTCAAAAGGCTAGATCCCATGGTCAAACGCTACAGGGTTAGGCGGGACGGGGGCCCTGGGGGGTAGCAATGCCACCGGAGCGTCGTACCGGGCCCTCATACATGCGGGGTGGTGTTGTGGCATGTCCGAAGAGGCGGCACACGTCTCCGGTGCGTGGCCCCCCTCACGGACGGCGCCGCCGCCGGCACCTGGAGGGGGGAAATGGATGCGTCGGGTCTACACGGAGTGGATGTAGCTGTGGGTTTGGCCCGGATGTTGCTCCCGGGTGTCCCTATGGGCTGACCTAACACAACCGGGTGGAGAGGTCCACTGGTCAAATCCCGTCCGTGCAAAGTCAAAGGGCTAGATCCGATGGTCAAACGCTACAGGGTTAGGCGGGACGGGGGCCCTGGGGGGTAGCAATGCCACCGGAGCGTCGTACCGGGCCCTCATACATGCGGGGTGGTGTTGTGGCATGTCCGAAGAGGCGGCACGCGTCTCCGGTGCGTGGCCCCCCTCACGGACGGCAATGACACGGTTAATAATATTTGAAGACAGTTAATAATATTTGAAGACAGTTAATGCCACGTGGCGCCTTCACCTCCCCTCTGTGTATAGAAATATAACTGATGACTATAAAAACATCAAAAATTTATATGAAATAAAAAAACAGAAGGAAGAAAAAATATAAGCTATTAAAATCATTAAAAAAATATGCCTACGGCTAAGCCGTCGGCATAGCTGCCACGTGGCGACCTCAGCTATGCCGACGGCTTAGCCGTCGGCATAGGGTGGCCTTATCCACCCACCAGCGCGCAGCAGCCTGCAGCCACTCGTTCTTTGCCACCCCGACGACGACCTGCGCCGCCGCCGCACCCCACGACCTGCGCCGCCGCGCCCCCCCCACCCCGACCTGCACCGCCGCGCCCCCCCCCACCCCGACCTGCCGCCGCCGCCGCACGGCCCTCCCCCGACCCCAACATCGCCCCGGCCTCCCCCGACCGCGCGACCCTCCCACCCCGTCGCTGTCTCCACCCGCCGTCGCCCCGGCCTCCCCCGGCTGCGCTGCGCCGCCACGGCCTCCCCCGACCCCAACACCGCCCCGGCCTCCCCCGACCGCGCGCAGGCCGCCGCTCCTGCCGGCCCGCATGCCCGGCCCTCCCGTCCCCGGCCGCCCCTACCTTGGCCCTCCACCACCGCCCCCTGCTCGCCGCTGCCCCGGCCGCCCCTGCCTCACCGTCCCCGGCCGCCCCGGTGAGGTTTTTTTCCCATTATTTTGCATTTGTTTTGCATTTTTTTACTGCTTGTTATATGATAGATGCATGTTGTATGGATGAATGGATGGATTGATGTATATTGGTTAGTTATAGCTTTGGTCAACTTAGTGATGTTGTCAAATGTTGTCAAACTTGAAGAACAAAATTGGCATATTTGAGATGTTGTCAAATAGCTATAGTTTCATTTTGTGATGTTGACAAAATTGGTATCTGATGAGTAGTTATTTTATCATGATGATCTTGCTAAAAAAATTGAAGAACAAAATTTGACACTTGATGAAAATTAGGATTTGAAGTATCATGATGATCTAAAACCTTGACTAGATGTCATTAGCAATATGATTTTTTTTCATAGTTTGAAGTGTCAATGCTTTATGTGATGTGGTGCCGTCAAAATTTACAGGCTTTGTGGTATTCATCTCCCTGGAGCCTTCGTCGTCTGGGTTTGGTCTGTGATCCTGCCGCTGCTCGACTACTTCTTCTACAGCGGAGGGTGAGCTACGAATCCACCTTCACCTCCTAGCCTCTTTTAACTAGATTGAATTTTCACATCAAGTCGCGTAACCTAGGTCTCCCGTCCGAAAGGGTTGCATCGATAAATATGCATTCAATTGCATATTTATCACCGCAGCTCTTTCGGATTGTCCAGCGCTTTCCACGGACAGCCCGAGGATGTGTAGATTGGGTACGTTGTTCATGCTCTACCCCGTTCCGAGACAGGATTTCGGCGGCGCCTCCCTGTTGTTCTCCGGATGCACATTCTCTCGGCATTTTGCCGAGACGTGTATTTGGAGAACAGCGGGGAGGTGCTGCCGAAATTTTGTCTCGGAATGGGGTAGAGCATGGACCGTACTCAATCTACACATTCTCGGGTGGGATTAGGACCCATCTTTACCTATTAGAGATGTAGGTGGATTACTCGTCAACCTTGTAAAAAATAAAATATTGATGTTGGTAATTAAAATGAATCCTTAATTTTGTTGTGTGGCTTCCAATAAAGCAGAAATGGCAGATAATCAGTGGATGTATAGTGGGTTTTTCCGTCGGAATCAAGTAACAACAGAGTGGGTCGAGAAAACTGATGTGTTTTTGAAAGAGATATTCCGTAGTCCAATGAGGATGGTGCCAGAATGCCCGTGTGCCAGATGTAAGAGATGTATCCGCAGAGATAAGAGTGAGATGACTAAGCACCTTCGCACGCATGGATTTATGCCCAACTTTAATATGCCGATAAACTTTGCCCAGCGGGACCGTGGTAGAGAGGATGTGATACGACAACGCATCGCTGGTTATGAGGACGATGGGGTTAGAGATATGCTAGATGATGTCTTTGCTGCACAGCCGACACCTCCGTCACATTCAGCGAATGAATCGGAGGAGCCGGAGGAAACCGCAAAGGCCTTCCTGGAAATCTTGGCCTCGTCAAAGAAACCTCTCTATGAGGGTGCCAAGCTGTCTGTGCTGGATGCCATCTCGCAACTGATGGCAGTGAAGGCTGAGTACAGCTGTAGCCGAGGTTGCTTCGAAGCATTTCTGGGAGTATGGGCTAACAGCCTGCCCGAGGGCCATGAACTGCCAAAAACCATGTACGGTACGAAGAAAATCATGAAGGCGCTCTCCATGGACTATGAGAAAATACATGTTTGTCCAAAGAATTGCCTTTTGTTTAGACATGAGTATGCGGATGACAACTACTATGAGGTAATACCTTTGTACCATTCTTTTAGTCAATTCGTTATGTTCACTTTGCCTAGTTCTTATACCGCTTTTCTTATTGTAGTCGATTCGTTGAGGAAGAATGGACAGGAATGCTGCCTCCTACTGAAGCGGAGGCACTTGCTCTTCTTCGAAAGGGTGCTGATGGAAGGAAAAATTTCGTTGCGTGGTTCATGGAGAAAGTAATTTTTCACACTTTCAATTAAACTCATGCACCCTATAATTTCAATTAAACTCATGCACCCTATAATTTCAATTGAACTTGTAGGGAAATGATCCGACCGAATCAATGGATGAAGAATTGAGATGGGTTTCCATGGGTTTTGACCCTGTCGTCATGACATGCGAAAAGTATGATGTGAATGGGTATCGCTTCCATACAGAGGGGCACCAGAACAGTCGGCCTGATCCCAAAACCATAAATACCAGAGTCTTCACTGAAGGAGATAATAAAATAGATTACTACGGAAGGGTAGGAAAAATATACGAGCTTACATTCAAACTTGGCCGCGAACACCTAAGTCTCACTGTGTTCAAATGCCGATGGTTCGACCCCAAAAAGGGCCTGAGACATACGCCTTCTATTGGTTTAGTTGAAGTTAAACCATCAACCGTCTATGCCGGAGCTGATCTCTTTATCGCCGCTACCCAGGCCACACAAGTATATTATCTGCCTTACCCATGCCAGAAAGAGTACCTAAAGGGTTGGGAAGTTGTGTTCAAGGTGTCGCCGCATGGTAAGCTACCAGACCCGAACGATGATGATTACTACAACATAAACCCCATGACATACGAGGGAGTGTTCTATCAAGAGGAACATGATGACGTGGTCCGAAACAACGAGGATGATGACTTGGGTTATGTTGACCTGGACCCAAACGACGACGACGCAAGGATTGATGGTGAGGCAGTTGTGAATCGAAGAGACATAATTATGCTTGAAAAGTTAAATGAAGACGCTGATGATGAGGAAGAGCCTCCACCTCTGTCAGACAACGAAGAAGATATGCGTGATAGTGATGATGAGACCGCTCCACAAATAGATTACAATAGTGATGATTCATATGGGTTCTAGAAAATGTAAGTTCTTTTAATGATCATTACAATAGTATGCTTAATATGCACTTCTGGTATTAATGTTTTTCCTGTATGCTTGTTTAATTGATATCCTTACTAATTGTTTATTCTCTTCTCAATGCAGGTTTGCTAATCATGGGCAAGTCCAGTGGTGCCAGTTTCCTCAGTAAACTCAAAGGATGACTTACTCGGAGTGGACGAGCCCACAAGGTTCCCTCCCGACTACGCGAGGATGGCACCTCACAGGGAGGTGGAGGGGTCGGGGGAGGAGACCCTAGAGGAGGAGGCGGTGGGGGGAGAGCCCCTAGAGGAGGAGGAGGTGGGGGGAGAGGCACTCGGGGCAAAAAACTCCAGGCCATGTCCGAAATAGGAGGGTCTTCTTCGATGCCCTCCCATACAGAGGCACCTTCTGAGTCTGAGGAGGAGGAGTATGTTCCTGATGGCGAGGAGGAGGAGGCCGAGGAGGAGGGTGAGGAGGAGGAGGCCGAGGAGGAGGGTGAGGAGGAGGGCGAGGAGGGTGGAGGGGAGGTTGATCCCGAGTTGTGGGGTGACTTGCCACCGGGTGCTCCGCAGGGGTGGCTGCGTGGTAATGCCGGACTACCTACACCACCTTCTATCGAGGAGCACAAGTGGATCATTGAACCTGTGGGGACAGAGTAAGTGCCTCTCAATCATATTTTCAACACATGACAATATTTTCTTATTGTACACATGGCAATCATTTGATTCTTTTGGAGAAACTGGATCCTTCGCGGAAATGGCCGTAAACCGAACGGCCTTATCACTGTCCTGTTGAAGCACTTTTGGTCTGGCCTATTCTGCCCGCGGCCAGACAGGGACCCGCAACTGCGGGTTTTGGCCACGAGTTGGGCCCACTACGAGGCTTGCAGCAACGCGGAGTACGGGACAGCCGCTAAGGCCGTGATCACCAAATTTTGGGTAAGTTCTCTTCTTAATCACTTGTCTTCAGTTTCGTTCATAGTTTATCATTGGATCACTCAACTCATGCCTTGTTTGCTTCTGGTTTATGCAGCAACTCTATAGAGTTCTTGACGAGCACAAGGCCAGAGCCGACGTGGTCTTGCTTGCGGCTGCGAAGAAGATAGCTCGTCAGTTGCAGTACGAGGTGCGCTGGGTTGCCGTCTCGCAGTACTACCACTACTACCTGCACCAAAAGATGACCAAAAGTCAAGCGCAGAAGCAGCGACTTACCTTGAACAGGGAGCAGTTCATGATGGTAACTATTACTAACTTTTCATTGTTTCAAGCAGTCAACTCTATGTTTCGTGCTCACATGTCATGCTTCCAAAATTTGCATAGGTTGTTCCTCGTTGGTGCTATGGAAGGCATGACGGATGGGCGAGTTTGGTGGATAGGTGGCTCGGCGCCGATGCAGAGTTTGCTGCCAAGAGCATCAAGGGCCGGGCTAACCGTGGAGCCGACGGGACACACGGCCAAGGAAACAGGAACCACTGGAGCTTCAAGGCCATGAAGGTATATCTATGTGCATGATGCATTTTTGTTCTTCTTTACCGTCATGTTCTTATGTATGGCTAACTTCTATTTGACGTTGTAGGAGGACAAGTTGAAGAGGCCGCTCTCAGACATGGAGTCGTGGAAGCTGGCCCGCGAGCGGAGTCGTCGCAAGGAGGGCGAGAGCCAGTACTACGGCAAGACCGAGGAGCACCTGGGGTCTTACATTCATCACTATCAGGAGTTGCATCCGGATGTTCCTGTTGCCGAGGTCGCCCAGTCTCAGATCGACGACACGGCGGTGGTGGCCATCCAGGGGAAGAAGAATGGCCGGTATCCGTGTTTCGACGGCTTGATCACTCCTTCGATCTCGTACACACAGCTTCGGGCTAGCAACCCGAGCCAGTTAGAGAGTACGGGGCGTTCACAGACTCCTTTAGCCCGCCAGCATGCTGTAAGTACTTCCTCTTTATCTTTTTCTATCTAGCATTCTCAGTTTATTTTCAGCATTGCTCACTTAGAAACAATCTAAATTATGTAGGCATATAAGGAGTTTGTCGAGCATAGGAATCTCGAGGTGCGGGAGTACTTGAAACGAGTGAAGGCAAACGATGATTACAACCGTCAGATGATGACGGTTAGTTCTGCCCTCTTAAAACCAAGCTAAATTTTTGCACTTTCATTCCTTCTGATCTTCTAGTTTGCTTGTTTAACTAACATTCAGGCTATGTTGGCGGCTTGGAGTAACGGCACGGGTCCACCACAAATGGGACCCCCACCACCACCTGCGGGAGAACCCCCACACGTGCCCACGTTCGATGAATGGGTGGCACTAGGCAGTGATGGTCCGGTTAGTACATTTGCCTAACTACTGACAAACTAGTTCTCGTTCATTCAACACTATCATATCATATTTACTGTTAGAATCTTTTCTGAAACATGTAGGGGACCGGTGGGTCGACTCCTGCTCCGTCGACCCCAGTCACTCCGATCTGGCAGAGTGGTGGTTTGGTGGGTGGTGGTTTGGCGGAGGTGGTGGTTTTGGTGGAGGTGGTGGTTTTGGCGGAGGTGGTGGTTTTGGTGGAGGTGGTGGTTTTGGCGGAGGTGGTGGTTTTGGCGGAGGTGGTCTTGCTTGATGATTCCGTGCATGTGGCCGTCGTGCCATGCCTTTCATATTCCTACTTTTATGATGTTTCATGTCTTGCACAACTTTTATGTTCATGAACTTGAGTCGGTGATGATCTTTAGATGATGTGATGAACTTGAGTATGTTTAGATGATGATGGTGAACTTGAGTATGTTTAGATGATGAACTGTCATATTTCTGCATAATTTCATATTGTTCTGTTTTGAAATGCTGTCAAATGAATTGGAAAAGAGAAAAAACAGGGAAAATAATAATAAAAAAAACTATGCCGACGGCAAAGCCGTCGGCATATATAAGCCCAGGAGTCACCAGGGCTCGCCACGTGGCGGATCTATGCCGACGGCTTTGCCGTAGGCATAGGTGAAAATCTATGCCGACGGCAAAGCCGTAGGCATACCTCTGCTGCCAGGAGTAACCAGAAGAAGACACGTGGCAGGGCTATGCCTACGGCAAAGCCGTCGGCATAGATGGACTTGCATGATTCGTCCTCGTTTTTTACGGCGCCGTCCGTTGCCGTCAGACGAAAAAGACTGCCGACGGCTATACTATGCCGACGGCTGACGCCAGGCCGTCGGCATAGGCCCCTATGCCGACGGCTTTACTATGCCGACGGTCTGACAAGACTACGCTGACGGTATCTACGCCGACGGGTCTATGCCAACGGCAGCCGTAGGCATAGACCTATGCCGACGGCCCTTGGCCGTAGGCATAGACCGCGAGTCCGGTAGTGAAGGGACGAGCGAATTAGCGAGAGGGGGTCCGTAACAGACGCGTAAAACACCTGTACGTCTAGGATTATTGGGGTTAAAAGATTGGAGACGACGACTGGACGTTCGTCAGTTAACGAGCTCCGCACTAGGTTTTTTTGTCCCTTGCTTTAATTACTGGGAAAATTGAAACTAAGCAGCTCAACTACGCACGGACGTACAGAATACAGAAACGGACGGACTAAAACGACCTTCTTTGGTTCATACCTTTGCCTGCAACTAGGCTGGCGAATGGTATATACGGCGTTTTGTACCAGTTTGACCGTGCGGCGGTGTGATCACTTAAATAATAGTTATGTGCGCCGGCGACTTTGCTTTTTTTTTTTTGAGACTTCGGCAACGAAAACTCTTGCGTGCTATCGACCGATCGTCTGCCTGCTTCCTTGTGGCCTGGGCTACCAATTAATTAACAGAAGCTTAATCAGTATTATCATTATTTTAACCGAGAATCAGAGGCTTGGGCCTATCACACCGTTTAGTACTATACTAGTCGTGTTTATTTTAGCAGAAAAAATGCAACTTTTTTTATAAAGAGAAAAATTGCACTTACCTTATGTAATTATGTAGAATCGCCTAGCACGTCAAGCAACATACTCCCTCCGTCCCAAAATTCTTGTCTTAATTTAAGACAAGAATTTTGGGATGAAGGAAGTAATAAGTTACAGGACCCCACATGTCAAAGAGCATTATGTTAAGTTTATACCGAATCAAAAATGGTGATGCACGACCGCACGCATGCGTAATTGTCATATGTACTGGCTAGTTGCTGCATGGCCTGTATCCATCCACTACGTTGCAAATGGGTTAATTCAATGTCGTTTAAAACAAGTAAAAGTGTAACCCGTCGCACAAAAAAGCAGAGAAGAATTAGGTGAATGAAACCTGTACTTTCAAAAGTGTTTTGTGCCGCTGAAACTGTACTACTACTCTCCGTCAAAAAATGACGGAGGTACGTACGCAGGCGTGCATGGTGTGGTACGCGTGTGTATCATGCGTTGCGATGGCCTGGCTTTGCATCAGGAAAGCCAAGTAGGGTCTTCGAATAATAATCCAGAAAGCAAGAAAGGGATAGCTAGAGGTAGATATGGAGGATGTGCTGGGGATCAGGCCGCCTGAAGCGAGTGCTGCCTGTTCCCACCTCTTTCCTCACCTCCTCCTCTCAGACTCGATGCTGATCAAGTGATGATCGAACCCCCACCCCTGAACGACACGACGTGAATCCACCAGCGGAAAGAAACGCGGCACCCGAAATTCCCCAAGGACCCCATGCATGCTTCATCATGATTAATTGGAATATATGATTGCTTTCATGAAAGGATTGAGGCAACACAAGATCATATGTACGCCTATCGAGCTCGAAGCCTGTCTGCCATACAGTAATCCTGATCTTGCTTCATCGCCGTTTCGACATTAGCACTGCTGAACTGTGTGTTCCATTTTGAACTTGATCTTGTTCAGTTTTGGGCTCGAAGTTTGCAGAAAGATATGGAAGCAAGTCAAGCGGAACAAGTTGCGTATGTATACGGGGCTGTATATATATGACGACTGTGTTCGAATTCAACTGTTAATTATACATCGGTGGTCTGTTAATTAACCAATCTAGTAGTAGTATACATGCACATGGGCAAGAATCAGAAGAGAAAGAAAGCCGTACAAAAACCAAAATCATAAGCAATATGGATCCCAGACTAATCACCTAGTGTGACTGCCTCTCATACCTCTCCGTATCTGGTATCTCTCTCCCTGTCTATGTACGTGTACGTGTACATGTGTGACTGTCGTCTCCGGCAGGTGGCAGAAACACGATGAACTCCTCCCGCTCGCGCGCTCCGGTGCTCAACAGACGAAAGCCGGCCGGCCGGGGCTCGATGTTGGATAATCGATCAGGAGGTGACCTTGGCGCGGGTGCACGGGGCGAAGGAGTAGCCGTGCTGCTGCTGGTGGTGGCCGCCGGCTTGCACGTGCACGCGGTGCGACGACGAGGAGTGCGAGTGCGCCGTCTCCCGGTCGACGAGCGCGCGCAGGCGGAGGAACTCGTCGACGGAGCAGGGCAGCCAGAGCGGGCCGGCCGAGCTGTAGCCATACGTGTCCCGGGCCGTCTCCAGCAGCCGCTGGAACAGCGGGTGGTAGAGGTAGGCGATGGGGATGACGAACCGCCGGAACCCGTCGCCCTGCTCCGCCTCCGCCTGGGCCTGGCCGACCCGCACGGCCAGCCACCCCTTCTTCACCTTCCCCCTCTTCTCCGCCTGGTCCCCTTGCATGATGGTGGCAGCTCCCTCGCCGGCGGCCCGACTGCAGCCGCCCTCTCGCCGTCGCTGCCGCCGGGAAGCTACTTGCTGCTGGATAGCTGGCTAGAGGCCTAGAGCCGAGCGAGAGGTGTGCGTGTGTGGTCTGTGGTGCGGTGTGCTTCGCGGCACTCGCGGTGGTTTTTATAGGACTGCTTCTGCTTGGCTCGACCGGGCCGGGAGGAGATTAGGTTAGAAGATTAAGCCGCCGGTGCGTGGCGCACCCGTGCGCTGCCTGTACGTACGGCGTCCTTTTTGCTACGGAACCCGGCCGGCCTTGGGCCTTCGTGTCGGATGGATCGTGTGCGTCGCTGACAGGCCGGCCCGTCGGAATAATCGGGTTACGGTGTCGGGGTCGCTGGCCGTACCGGGCGATCGTCGCGTGCGCGTCAGGCCTCAGTTGCGGTGAGCGGGATAGCCGGATAGGTACGGCGGAGCAGTGAGAGTGGAAGGTGGAGGGATGGCTACGGTGAGGAGGGGGCACGCTGTCGCCGGGCCCGACCGACGGGGTGGTGCACAGGTCGTACGTACGTCGTCCTTTGGTCCCGGCGCGGCTGGCCCACGACGGCGGACTAGCCGTGTCAGGTGGACTTTTTTTCCGAGTGTGTTCCCGTACGCGACTGCTGCTCCAGGGCCACAAGAGATGTTGATGCATGGGGGCAATTAATTTGTCGGGCTCTCGTCTAGCTTCGCTCATCGCCGAATTGTTGGATCGTAGCTGTTGGAGTCACCCTCTGGGTTAAGTTCTGGTAGTTTTTGTTTGATTTGGTGACCCTCGTGGGCATGCTTCTAGCTGTTCCCGTTGAGGTCTCATGCATACATGGTTTATTTCTCGTTGGCATCGTGTCATCATGATGAGTAGGATGTACTATTTCCTTTTTGTCTAGCAGACATGCTACGTGTATAAACGTAGCTTGTTTCTACTACTATATTAAGAAAAGGAGGGTAGGGTAGGGACTGTTGTTTCTCAAGCCCATCATGATATCCTAAGTATGTTGTCATTTGAACAAGCGCAGGAAAACGTCATACTACCCCGACCCCCACGCCGCCCCGCTCTGCCGACACGGGGGTAGAAACCCTAGCGCCACCACCGTTCCTCACTGCTCCCTGCTCCCCCCCCCTCCACGGCCAGAGGGCATCCGCTGGGGAAGCCCGGTCTGGCCCTAAGGAAGGCGGCAGCGGGGCGCTTTCCCCTGCTGATGAGGCGCATAGTATAGGGCTACTACTCGGCGCGTCGAGGGGATCTCGAGCTTGTCGGTCTGCGCGCCCTGGATCCGCCCCGATGCACGCCCATGGGGGTGAGATGGAGCGGTTGGCCGCACCCTTGTTGCGATGTGGAGGTGTTGGGCGCGGTTAGTGCGGTGTGGAGGCTATGGCCAACAAAAACCAACATAAGAAGAGGCAAGATCACTGGATGCCTAACTCAGGTGGTGGTGCTGCTCTTGGTTTGATGTCATATGTTAATGTTGTTTGCGTTGGGTATGGAGAGCCTAGGCACCATATGGATAAGTGCACTAAACCAAAAGCTTATTTCATCTGCAAGATGGTGAATCACAGGTGGAGAGTTGTCGCACTAGAAAGAAACCTCACATTGTTGCTAGGTATTGTGGTAGTGTTACTAGAGATCTAGGGTTTTACCATCTCGACATGCCTGATGTTAATGCTCAACACCTAGGATCACTGAAGAACATTGGAATAGTGTATACTGAATATGGCAAGATTAATACACATGAATTAGCTAAACAGTTCTAGGACATTTACAAAAAGATTGGCCCTCGCACATAAATGCACTTGATGACAGGACCTTCCTAGTTAAGTTCTCACATGAGATTACAATAGAGTATGTGGTTGGCTATCCTTGTTTTGGTTTGACTAAGGGGAGTGTGTTTGTTAATTTAGAGGTCTGGAAAGGTGGTGTTGATGTTATTGCCTCAGTGCAAGAGGTCTAGATTAAGATTAGGAAAATGAACCCAAAATGGTGTGACTAGACCATCATTGGTCTGATCACATCTGTTTTTCGTGTTCCTTGACATATTGATTGGCATCACAATTTCCAAAGTTTCTAGAAGACTATCAGGGTGAAGATTACTTGCCAGGATTACGCCAAGGTTCCTGAGGATAAAGTGTTTGGAATAGATGGAGAGTTGTCAAGGTCCTGGTTGACGTTGAGCGTCCAAGTGATGTAACTAAACTACCTGCTATTGAGGATCCTACTGAGGCTGTTAGACAAGAAACTATGGATATGTATGGGATTTCTGATAGAAACAACAACAATATGGCTAAAGATGATAGGTTCGGTAGAAGCTCTATGAAGAGATTCAATCAAGGTGATGGTTAACATGTCTATGAGAACATCAACTCAACTAGACATGTGGTTATGGACTTCTACAACAAATACTCGATGACTATGTTGGGCCTGAGATTCTACTTCTCTATTAAAAGGCCAGGTGCCCGAATCTCTACAGAATGCAAGGAGAGATCCTATTACAGTAGATCACCCAAAATAAAGAATGATGCTTTAACCTGCTTGGAGAAATGGAGATGGTGAGGAAGATGTACAATTTGTTTATGAAAATGGCCAGGATAGTAGAGACAGGATAATGCTGAAGATGACCAAGACACTAATGCTCAAGGCGATGCTGCTGTTGTAGCCCATGTTTCTATTCATCCTTGAGAAAGGTCGATTTGAAGAGCATTTCCTCCAATTACCGCAGTTGCAGGTAAGAGGTGGGGCCCTATACAAGCAACGAGACAAAGTAGTGGGATTCAGTTCATTGGAACAACTATTATGCAAAGGGCTCATGAGATCAAACAAATTCAGAATCATGCGAAGCCTAAGAACATGACAGGTAATATCAACAAATCTTTTGTTTGTCTTTAACAATACTTCCTTTGAGTCAATACCTAGTAAAAAAGGTCTGGACGGTGACAGTCAATTTATTACCCGCATTCTGGCTATTCCACCCGATTTAAATTTATATATTGGTACTTTGGATGAGAGGACTCAAAGAACCGCCAGTTATGTTGCAAAAGAGTTTCATTTTTTTGAATTTTTTACTATTTATTTGATTTTACTGCTCACCGGGTTTAGATGAGCCGGGCTCCGAATTGAATCATCGTGTTTTTCTTTATTTTTAAGGGCACCTTAGACTAGTCAATTATGCCCTTGTTTTTCCTCCCCACCAAGGATGTTCGTGGTAATTTGTAGGAGTATAAACACCCTATGGTCACTTGTAAATGATCTCGCATTTGAATGAAAAGTGTTCTCACTAAAGGTGGGACTGGTGGGACCGTGGGCTTCCACTTTAACAATAGGGCCGAGTGGATTCTCATCAAATGGAGCAATTGCTGCCAAAATTACACATGTATAAGAGGTAAAAGGTCGAATTCACTTTAAAAAGGGCCAGACAACTTATCTTACACGTAGAACCTTTTTTCTTGTGAAGTACCTTATTACTTGCAACCTCCATTACCGCGCCAAACTTTTTGCAACCCAAACTTGATCAATAAAAAACAGCTTTGCGAGATAATTAAGCATATTATTTACTTTGCCAATGTTGCTTGTCGTAAAACCACGAAGGTCGCCTTCGGTTTAGCTCCTGAAACTTCGTATAACATGGCGACAAGTTTCGGTTCCACTCAGAAGTTACTGTTACTGCAAAATTGTTTATGATATCCAATAACAAGCATACTTTTGTAATAAAGGTGCGCGAGTTACCTTTGATAGACGTTGAAATGTTCTTACGCGTGGAGATGCTAACTAAGGTTGGTGCTAAGCTTTCCAAGTCCTAACTAAACACGGTGTGTAATAATGAATAGATAAACGAACTGAACCCAACCAAATCTCGGCCTCTCAGCTCCAGTGATAGGAGGATTCGTTACCGCCTCCCAAAGTTTAAACTAACAGTTTGCCTAATTCACATCTACATGTTCTTTGAGAATGTCATATCTAAACTCTCACAAATACATAGCAAGAAGGAACAAAAAAATAGATCACAAATATAGTGAACATCAAATTAGATTTGAAATCATCTAGATGTGTCCTAAACAGACCAATTAATTAAAACTAAAACACGGCCGTTGTAGGCTCGAACAGCCAAACCCAGGGCCAAGGCCAGCGGCGCGCACTCGGGCGGCACTGGCATCGCACCTCCATCCGACGGCATAATGCCCCGACCACCAGCCCCCAGCGCAACTCACCGGGTCCCGGACGGTGCCCATCATCCATGGCCGATTCATGCGCGTTAACACCACGACGGGATAAGCTAGGCAGGCGCGGGTGATGGCGCTGCCACGTCACAGCAGAGATGGACGGCCATGGATGGACGCGGCGCGTGCGTGCGCCTACATCGCGGTCACCCTCGCGCGGCCGCGCAGACGCCCGACGCACGCGTACGAGATGTCGAGATGTGCTTGGTGCGCCCGCGCTTTGCTAGTTTTGCTCGCTTCTCTCCCGCTTCGGCCGGTGAAAACACTGGACCAGTCGATCGGTGCTGCGCGCCCGGACCCGTACGTACTACGGTGGATTGCTCTCCTCGATCCCGCGCCCGGGAGCAGGCCGGCATGGACATGGCCGCATGGAGCGGTCTGCGGTGCGCGCGCCGGGAAATGCAAATCACCAGAGGAATATTTGTTTGCTGCTTTGCAGGCTGGCAAGTGGGCAAGTGGCACTGGAGATTACGGACTACGGGTAGATATCAGGTGATACCACCTTTTACATGCTCCCATGATACAAATTTCGAAAAGTCATATTTAGATGTTTCAAAAAATTCTACAGCTCTAGACGGCACGTCCATCTCTCTCGCGCGCGATTGTGTCACCGCGCATCGATCTCCTCGGGTAACCAACGGATAAGAGTATCTATAGCCGGACCTCTAAAACCTGTCTCATACGCTTGGACGACCATCGGGTCACTGTCGTCATGATTTTTTGTTCTAGACGGGCCACTCAAATGGTCGTCAAATGCCCGGGCTGATCGGCACCCCATATCTAACTCAAATATGGGATAGATATAGGGGCGCCTAGATGCACCGGGAACGCCCGCTATGTCGGACCTGACCCACGCTGACCGACCCGACCCCACATAAATTCCTCCCCATCTGTACGCCGGACCAAACCTAGCCACTTCACTCCCTTCCCCTTCAATCCCCTCTGTCACTCAAGCTCGTCTCTGGCTCCTTCCGGCTGTCTCCGGCATAGCGGGCAGCGGATTTGAGTCCTTCAGCTTTAGATCCGTCGACCCCGAGCTCATCTCACGCGGCCTCAAGGAGGAGATGGTCGTCCGGCTTGCGCCCGTCGTGCCCGGGAGAAGGCCCGTGCACGGCTGCTCTCGAACTCCATCCGTCGGGAATACATTGCGTCCGTCCAAATGGCGCATGTATCCTACACTAGGCCAGTCGTAGCTGCCTCGCCGGAGGCCGTGCGGCCCTTCTAGCGACCGAACGTGCTGGCAGATGTGCAACCCCTCCGTTGGCACACAGATATTCGGGACGCACCATCGTCCCATAAGGCCATTGGACGTCGTGCCCACCGTGCAAGGCACCGGACGTGGGAGACGGCGCCAGCCCTTGCGGCGGCGGCCTATGTTGATGAGGCGGAGTCACATTCTCCGGCGCCCCGTATGGGGCATCAGTCTGGGACGCAACCGCATCGTGGTGGACGTCGGCGGCTCGTCCTCGGACTGATCCTTCATCGATCTGATGTCCACCGGCATCATTCGGGTTCCGAGCTCCGAGGAAGAAGAGTAGGGCATGCGAGACGGCGGCGCCTCGTGTCACATAAGCCGGCTCATGTCTCATGCCTTACTCTACCTTGCCGGCGACCGGACCAACACTCTGAGGAGCGCAGCCAGCCTACGGACATGGCCAGGGCGGAGTCGGGCGTGCGGGGAGCGCAACCGGACGAGCTTCGCTTAGATTAGATTTCACGTTGCATGTAATAATATGGATTTAAAGTTTCTAATTTAAGATATCCGGATGTGAAATGCATTTTTTGAGCCGTGACCAGTTACTGTCCACGGACGCGTCTACGGGTATTTGAGGGGTTGGATTTGTCAAATCCGGCTGCAGAGACTCTGACGCGGGAGGCAAAGTTTATACGACGCTTAACATACAATATAATCTGGGTGGTGCTTGAGTTAACGTACTTTAATTAGGTCTCGAGTTTGCGCGTGCCAACAAGATAAACTTCGAGTTACTTGTTTCGCTCTCACTCCCCGGGTGAAAAGCGATCGATCGAGCTCGACGGCCATGATAAAAAGCGGGAGGCGACATCGTACCACCGATCAACTTCGTGCGTCGGCAGTAACTCGATCACCTTTCTTTTCGAGTTCGATTCATTCTAGTACTTCACCTACAAGAAAACACACGATCGATCGACTCGCCTGATTGGCCACCGGAGCAGCAAATGGATCGATGAACTTGCGTGCGTGGTCACCTTCGCCGGCGACCATAATGTGACAGCATGACGATGACGAGATAGCGCGTGCATGCTGAAGCTGCAGGTGCCTTATGAGCGAAGCAGTACGTAAGAACTCCGTTCCATGCAGTGTGCAAACCCGGTAGAAATGGAGCAGGCGGCAGTACGTCCAGTGCGTCAGCAAATCAAGAATGGCTTGTGCGCGCTGCCTGACGGAGCATGGCTGCCGTCCCATGTACCCGCAAAAAAAAAAGACTGAACTAGATGATGGAACACAAACCGTGTCCATCCGGCCACCAATCTCTATCTCTATCTCTATCTCTATCTCTACTACCTAAAAGAAACGGAGTGTTCCGTTTCCCCTCTTCGTCCAACCTCTCGTACGACCCCCTCTTTCCTGTAGCGATTTTCTTTCCCCCCTGCACCGGTTTTCTCCCCGCCGGTTCTGCCGGTTTTATCATCATCACGTAAGGTAACCAGACGCAATCAATTTGTTGCTGGATGGAATGTTTAGTATACGATACAATAAAACGGAGCGATATCTCTGGAGATTTTCTTGCTCCCGATATTTTTTGCATGCGATAATGGTGCTAGCATCAGAAGGAAGCAATCACGTGTATGTAGGGAATATAATCGTGGAGATTGCAGGGCAGTTAAGGCCGTGTCTCACATGCAGGAAGGAATTCCCGAATTCAGCGGAAGAGAAGACGACGGCTGCCTCAAGATCGCCCTCTAGATCACATGCAGGAAGGAATTCCCGAATAAACCGGTTTTGATTTTTCCGGACAAACCAGGATCAATCTTTGGTAACACATTCAGTTCTCACATGGTAATCAATCTCTTCTTTGGCAATGCATAACACAATCAATTCTCACATGGTGATCACGGGCATATTCTTCCCTTCCTTATCTTGGTTTATTTCTTGCCTTTTCTGCGTGCTGATTTTTTCTCCATAAATATCTCTCCCTTCCTTATCTAGGGTACCTGCGCCGTGGATATATAGGATCCCGCTCGCACCGCGCCGGGAGGCCACCATCCTCCTCGAGGAGAATCGGCCGGAGCACCAAAAATCATGGTGTTGTCCAGTACTCGCTTCGAGTCTACAACAACAGTGCAGGACACTAGAGGCCCACCAAACCCGCATCGCCTCTGCGCACCTACGTTGATTGTCGCTGCAGAGCCCTTTTCTCCAAGTAGACGGCGGCGCGACAGAGGTCCTCAATGTTTTATAATTTTCTGCTATGTTTCGTATCTACTTGATTGCCATTTGTAATGTACTTTTTCCTTGGTATAGTTACGGGGATCTGCATGATGACAAGCTAGCCTGCATGATGCACTCATGTAAGATACGGGCAATGGCCTGATGGGAGCTAGCTTGTTTCTTAATTGCTTCATTGTTCATCTTCCTCTTTGTCAGGGTCATCCCATGAATATATTGATTGTATTTCTCAGGAAAAACAGGCTCTCAATACACACTGATTATTCTTTGTATTGCAGAAAACGTAAATCATTTGCGAGCTAGAAGGAACTCATCATTCTAAGTCTCCGGTTGTACTGTTAGTTAGGTTGGATTTTTTTTTGTAAATATCCTTTTAAGACTAGCACTATTTATATTCCCATGCCTTTTCCAGCATATACTATCTGAGTTGGTTAATTCTTTTCAAATCTTTCTTCTTTTTAAGTTGTGATGCAATGCCACTGTCCATTGTTTTCGTCACAAGAATTTATTATTTAGTCTAGCATGGTCTTATGTATTTGCATGATTGTGCCCAGTATTAAGGTTAGTTTGTTGATAAATGAAAAAAAAGGCTTGTTTGGCTATTAAGATACATAAGAACACGATGAGGCCATGCTTGTGCATCATCAGTTCATCATCAATAATATTCATTGTGGCCATGTATGTACATTATTTTGGAAGAATAATATTTGGGAAAATATTTGTCGAGGACAATTGGAGAGAAGGATTGATGACATGATTCCATTCATGGCGAGCCAAAAGTAGAATGAGGGCAGAACATGCATTTGCATGTGTGGTAACTCAAGGAAAGATAAATGGATTATTTATTTATATGTGTCGTTTGAGCTATACATATCTACATTAATGTTAGTGTTAGTTTGAGTTATTTTGGGCTCAAATAACTCAAAAGGATCCAAACAGGTGGGTTAGATTTGATTAGTTGCCTCTAACCCATGTAAAAAAAAAGTATCCCGGTGGAGAGGTGCTAGTTGGGCTAGTTTTCCCAGGGCCCACACAAAAAATAACTAAAAAAATCGTCCCCCACACCAGATCCCTCCCTCCCGCACCAGATCCCACCCTCCCTCCCGCACCCCCTCGCGCGACTTTCCTCTCGTTCCCCACCGCGCCGCCGGCCCGGGCGCCGCGCTGCCCGCCCAAGCCGCAACCTCCTCCGGCCGCCGCTCGTCCTTCTCCGGTCGCCGCTCGCCGCTCGCCCCACTCCCGGTCGTTTCTCTCTCTCGTGCGCGGAGGCGGCGCATCTACCAGGGATCCAGCGAGAGGTGAGTCCGTCTGTTCCTTCTGTACTCGTGCTCTCCCTCCTCGTACGCGTCCGTCTGTGCAGCAAGTCAGCAAGAGTAGTCCATAACTAGATTTATTGGCGGAACTTCTTGTTGGTTAGCTAGTGAGCAGCGGCGTGGCTGGATCTTTCTGATTAGTTAGCTAGTGAGCAACAAGTCAGCAAGAGTAGTCCATAGCTAGATTTGTTGGCGGAACTTCTGATTAGTTCATAGCTAGATTTTGTACTATTTTATGTTAACAGCACTGGCAGTGATGGTTAAAAGAAAACCAATGATGCATTTTACATAAGAAAGAGACGCGAATGTGAAGAACATTAACTGAATCAGAGTGTGAAGCTAATGAACTGACATTTTGAGAGTTGAATGTGAAGCTAATGAACCAACAGTAATTGGATCAGAACACCCTGTTCAGCCTCCTCTCTTGTTGCAGATGTTCTTGTGCAAATTAGAGCATTAAGAAACGAAGAGCTGATCTATATAGTGTGATCAACTCAATACTTCATCATTAAATAATATTTTGGTACAATTTCATTTTTGTTATGCACTAGCTGTTATAAATAATCAAAGTTAGAAATGTATCTCATAAATTAACATGGACAAGATTACTTATTCCGGAGAAGAGCACGACTGCGTGTGCGCTATTGAGTTTGGCTTGCTTGTAGTACTTCCTGGATGCGCTACTGATTCTTCTCTTCTGGTGCAGGTAGTATAGCTTGGAGCAGAGCACCCGCGATGGACGGAGACGGCTTCGACGTGTGGGGTTCGCAGCCGTCGGCAAGCGGTCCCGCTACCCATGCCGGTCTTGACCTCAACTCGCAAGCGCCGGCGTCGGAGGGGTTCCCGGGGCTTGGGCTCTACGGAGCCTTCCTCCAGAGCGACGGTGATGAGCTTCTCCCTGGGCGCGTCAGAGGCTCCGGGCTCCCTCCCTATCACCCACCCTATGCCCGGCGACTGAACTTCGGCGGCATCTTGTCGGCAGCAGCCGGTCGCGGGGGAGGAAACGGTGGTGTGTTCCTCGACGGGTCATCGTCGGGGGCAGGCGGCGGTGTTCGGCAGCGCGCCAACTCGGCCGTCGCGGCCCCCAGCCGCCGTAACCAGCGCAGCAGGATGGCGTTCAGTGGCGGTGACGTTCGGCAGCGTGCCAACTCGGCTGCCGCGGCGCCCAGCCGCCGTGCACTGAGGAGTGCCGTCCGTGGGCAAGCATCCGGCTCCGGCGGTCCCTTCGCCAATGGTGATGAAGAATTGGAGAATGATGTGGAGGAGTTAGCGAGCTCCGGAGGTCCCCTGGTGAGCCAAACAAATCGAGCCCAATGGAATGATGCTAACAGTGCTTGCTTGTTAGAATTGTGCCTTGAGCAACGTGCAGCAGGAACGTATAATGGTGTACAAATGACTGCTGAAGGGTACCAAGCTGTTATCGACGGCTTGCTTGCTAGAAGGGGGTTGGTGTATTCCCGTGTGCAGGTGAAGAACCAGATAGTCGTACTCAAAAACACCCACTCTTTTTGACGATACATGCAAGTGCACACAGGGTTGGGGAGGAAACCAGATGGAACCATTGATGCTAACTCTGAGTTCTGGATAACACACACAAAGGTACACTTTTACTGTTTATATCAATGTAGTATATCTTTAAATATGTTCCACCGCATGTAGAATGTCTTGGGTATGTTAGAGTTTGAGGGGAGTAATATATAGACGTAACGACTGTATTTCTAGCCTGGGAGTAACTAATCCTGGGTATACTCCCTTCATCCATCCAAACTCTATCGTGGGAGTAATATATGTTTAATTGTAACTAATCCTGGGAGTAATATATAGACGTAACTACTCTATTTCTAGCCTGTTATGGATGGATGGGTCAGTGTGATTATTTTTTATTGCCCTCAGGCAAGAAAGAGTTAGAGTTTGAGGGGAGTAGTTAAGTCTATATATGCTTTTATGTAAATAAAAAATGGACCGTATACTATCGTAGTTTGATTGACTGCTTGCAACGGAAAGCAATCTGCTACTCTTCCTTTTTACCTTTTCTTGGGTGCACGTACAGGATGACCGACTCGTATACTTACTGGCCATATATATGTTGATGAATCTGAGCAAGTTAAATAATTTAAGTCTCGAGCAGTACATTTTGATCGTTCGTTTTCTATCTGAGCCAGTCTCATATCTTAACTAGTTTTACTTTTTCACTATTCTGCAGAAGAAACCATACCTAAGGAAGTTGCAGTGGGGTCCTCCAGCAAACGAGGAGTTGCTTGATCGACTCTTCAGAGGTTACACTGTGGATGAAAGCACAGCCTTTGTGCCTGGAGATGATTATGATCAGAATCAAGGGCAAGACGATGCAGGGGCAGAAGAGGAAGAGGAGGGGTTTCAAGGAACACCTACAAGTACAAGCAACCAAAGGAGCCAGAGGGGCAAGAGGTCATTAAGCACTTCAAGCACTTTGACCAGTCCATTGAAGAAGAGCAAGAGCCCAATGATGAAGATTGTCAAGGACATAGCCAATACCTACAAGGAGTCTGTCGCAGCCAACACTAAGCAAATGCAGAAATGTGCAAATGAGAAGGCTACATTTTCTGTGAAGAGGTGTCAGGAGCTGGCGTTTGAGTGTGGCGTTGAGCAAACAGTTGAATCTGTCTATGCTATGTCTAAGATGTTCGAAATAGAGTACCAAAGGGAGTTCTTTTGTGGCATATTAACTCCTGAGCTTAGGTTGGTTTACTTCAAGAAATGGTGCAGGGACAACAATTTGGAGTAGTTCTGAAGTGTGCGTTAAGATGTTGAACCTATTTAAATTGTTGTATGTTGAACCTATCGTGTGTTTGTGAGGTGTTGAACTATTATCTGTGTTGAACCTATTTTGCTTTATCTGCGGGCTGAATTAATTTCATTTGCTTACATTCCTTCAAGTTTTATGATATGTGTTGACAATTTGATACATGTGTTGAAGCAGGAAGAAGATCATGTCCCCATGACCGAGGAAGAAGAATATGATGGAGGTAGCACAAGTGAGGATGAGATCATATCCATATGCCGCAACAATTTGGTGCAGTCTGAGAATTTAATCTTCAAGTTGGTTCCTATCTTGGGTATGTACTCTGATAACTACTTTGTGAAACTACCTAGGAGGGTCAGTGGATATTCTGGTTTGGATTGGGTGCAGGAGACACTAGCCCGAGATACCCAATGCTATAACATGTTTAGGGTTGAGAGACCTTTGTTTAACCGGCTACATAATACTTTGGTGCAATCATATGGCTTGAAGTCAACTTCAAAAATGACACCTGTAGAGGCTCTAGCAATGTTTTTATGGATTGTTGGATCACCAAAGTCAGTTAGACAGGCTGAGAACCGTTTTAGGAGGTCTATGGAGACAGTAAGTAGGACATTTAACAGAGTTTTGACATGCCTCCTCAAGTTAGCACATGACATAATTGTACCCAAGGACCCAACATTTTCAGAGGTGCACCCAAACTTAGAAAATCCAGCATTCTGGCCACACTTCAATGACTGCATAGGAGCTATAGATGGGACACATGTGAATGTTGTGGTGGATAAGAGTAAGAGGATTCCATACTTGAACAGACACAATGAAACCAATCAGAATGTGCTTGCTGTTTGTGATTTCGACTGAGATTTACATTTGTGATGTCGGGATGGCCTGGGTCAGCACATGACATGAGAGTTTCAAAGATGCCATAACTACTCATCATCAGAAATTTCCACATCCACTACCAGGTTTGCTACTTGAACTGTCTTCCAACATTTTTTATCCAATTACACTTGTGCATCTAAGTCTCATTGTGTGCCTTCCACAATATGTAGGGAAGTATTATGTGGTTGACGCGGGCTACCCAAACCGGCCGGGCTACCTTTCACCACACAGATGCACAAGGTACCATGTGGAACAATGGCAAAATGGCCCGCTGCCGCAAGGTACGAAAGAAACCTTCAACCATGCACATGCCAAATTTAGGAATGTCGTTGAGCGATCCTTTGGAGTGTTGAAGATGAAATTTAGGATTTTATTGAACATGCCAAAATTTCCAGAGGACAAGCAAAGTAGAATTATTGTTACTTGTATGGCTCTTCATAATTTCATTCGAGAGAGCAGAATTGCGGATAGGGAATTTGATGCATGTGATGGTGATGAAAATTATAACCCAATGCCTAGTTCCTCTGCATCCGCATGGCCAGAAGACGAACCTCTTGTTGAAGATATCAACATGAATGACTTTCGTGATGAGTTAGCTCATGCTTTGTTTCATGAGTGTAATTTTTTTTATGAAGCTTGATTGACGATATGTATGTTTAAGTGGGACATCTCATTTGTATGGACAAAATAAAATTTATCATGTTTTGGACCCTTGATTTATAAAGATCATTTATTTATGTCAACTGTGAGCGGGAGGAGGCCACATAAGAGCCGACCACACCAAATCCAGCAGGAAAAAGGGTCTAAAGGAGCCAAATGATTGAGAAAGTACATTTATTGTCAATCTAACCCTGTCATTCAAACACCTTATTGGTTAGAGTTCATTCAGAATTAGTTCGGAGTTAGAATCTAACTCTAACATCTAACTGAGTTAGAGTATTCAAACAAGGCCAATGGCGGGCAGGGCGACGATGCCGATGCATTTTCTTTTCCCCGTCCATCGTACGGAAGAGAGTTGGATGACGCTACTGACTAACCAGTGACTCTGTGGGATACTGCAGCAGCAGTGGCTTTCGGTGGAGCTGGGGTCGCTTTGCTTGCACGGTCGCCGGCCTGACCACCACTCATGGAAACTTCTACGGCCGGTGCATGTGTTTCTTTCTTCAGAAATTCTTTTTTTTCGAGAAACATTCAATCTATTCATTTTTAGTCATGACTCATGAGAGTAAAAAACAATAGAGCTAATAAAAATTACAACCATGTCCGTCGACAACCTAGCGACAATTATAAGCACTGGAATAAGCCGTAGGTGCGTCCCCGTCATCGCTCCTATCTCACTGGAGCCGGGCAGACCTTATTGTAGCATACAGTCGAGAAGTTGTCGTGCTAAGACTCCATAGGATCAGTGCACCAGAGCAGCAGTCATCACTGATGAGAAAAGTCGTAGATCAGAAGGATCAAACATGTAAACACTCAAACGAAGACCAGATCCAAGTATATCTACCAAAAACCAGCACCAGCCGAATCCCGCGAGATCCGACGAAGACACACCTCCACACACACATCCTCCGATGATGCTAGACGCATCATCGAAACAGGGATAAAATGTGGGAGATATTATTCCTTTTTTAGAAAAGGAGGAAGACCCCCGGTGTCGGGGAGGCTGATCCCACGGACACCTATGGGGACAGGGCCCCTTTCGGTTCGGTGAGGGCGGAGGCCGCACAAAGAGCGGATCGAGGCAGTACACGCGAGCGCTTTTTACCCAGCTTCGGGCCGCACGGATGCGTAAAACCCTACTGCTGCTTGTTTGTGTGTATTGAATCCTTGCTCAGGAGCGATGGACGCTGCCAGACTGAGCGTGGGAGTGTTCCTGGTGTTTCGAATGAGCCGATTCGGCCGAACCCCTTCTACGTTGCGCTAGGGCCTCCTTTTATACTTTCAAGGGGTCACCGACAGGTGGCAACGTAGACTAAAAGGGTAAAAATGGGAAAGGATGCGGTAGCTGCACCTACCGCTATTGTGGACACAGTGCACCCTACCTAACTCTGACGGCAGGGGACAAGGTCATTGAATGCCTGTCTGAGTTGCCTAAACAGTGCAAAAAGTGACCGTTAGGAGCGCCACCGTTTTCCACGATGTCCTTCTCTTCATCTCCGCTTGCCACCGCGCACCCCTAGCTGCACAGTCTCCTGCCACGTGTGCTTGGGAGAGTCCTAGAGCGACACGTTAGCAGGTGCGCTGGAGCGCGGGCACGAAGTGGGGGTTTCCCGCGGCAAGCTCCTTGCCGCGGTCGTCGTTTTGTCGTGTTTGGGAGCTTGTCGCTCACCGGGCCTTGCCGGGACGCAGGGCGCGTCGCGGCAAGCTTTCTTGGTATGCCTTGAGTGGCCTTCCCGGCAAGCTCCTCTTGCCGGGGTCTTGTCTCTTCCCGGCAAGATCCTCTTACCGGGGCCTGGGTTGGCCTTCCCGGCAAGCTCCTCTTGCCGGGGCCTTGGTTGGCCTTCCCGGCAAGCTCCTCTTGTCGGGGCCTTGGTTTGAGTACTTTGTTCTTGAATGGTCTTCAAGGGAACCAAGAAGGGTCTTGGCGGTCACCCGGCAAGCCTTGCCGCGGGACGCTGCAACTGCCCGTGCACGAGTTCGGGATACTAGGGTACCCCTACTCTAGTACACCGACAGGAGCCCCCGGGCCTGGGCCATAGACGGTGCCGAGCGCTGTTGGGCCAGGCCCAAAACAGTGCACGGGCACGCGCGGCCTAGGTCACGCCGCATATCTCTCCGCTCCCACCGCGCACGCCCAGAACGGCACGCGTCAAACGCGGCGTCGTGGGTGACGCGGGCGGCATGCGCGGGGCTAAGCCCCTCGAGCATGCGTCAGGCCACGATGATGGGGACGGTTTACGCCCTCCTCCCTAAACGGAGGTAGGCGTGGGGGCGTGGTGCATTTACTGGACGGGGCCGGTGCGCGGTTTTCCGGACGTCCACTCCCCGCGATCACGGGGCGGAGCGAGGCCGCCTCATCCGTCGTCTTGGTTCGCTGAGCGGGGCGGCCGAGCCCCCACTTCGCTCCTTTATAAAGAGCGGGAGGGGAGCACAGAAACCCGCACTCTCTCATCTCCTCCTTTCTTCAGCTTCAGCTCCCCTTTCTCTCATTCGCCATGGAGAAAGGGAACCCGGGCCCTTCATCGGTGGCGGCGAGGATCGCCGCCAGACAGCGCATCTCTCCCTCTTCCGTGCCCGTGGTGGCAGAGCCAGCCATAAGGGGAAGAGGGAGGGGGCGAGGTCGCGGACGAGGTCGAGGACGAGGTCAAGGCGCTCGGGGAAGAGGCGGGCGGGGCGGCGTGCCTGCTTCGCCTCCGCCGGCGGCTCCTCCCCCCACGGCGGTCCATATAGGGGACGACCCTTGTGAGTTCTTCGTTAAGCTGCGCCGGGCGCCTCGTCGTCGCCTCCGGCTTCCAGCTCCGTTTGCGAGCGCGATGGAGTTGGACCCGCCCGAGACACTGAGACTGCACATGAGGGGCTGTGGGATCAGCGGCACGCGAGTCCGCATTGTATTCCCAGCCCCTAATGTGATGTATCTTGATCGAGCGTGGAAGACGTTCGCCCGTATCCACAGCCTGATGGAGGGGTTTACCCTCCATTTTAAGTTGATGGAGGGCGATCTCCTCTCTGTCAAGGTCTTCGGCTGCTTCGGCACTCGGGCGAAGTGCTGCGTGGACAGCTCCTCCGACAGCGAAGGCTCTTCCTCGAGCGAGAGCGACGAGGAGGAGAGCGACAGCGACGATGAGGGTAGCGGGCGGCGGGGTGGCGGGTCCGACTAGGCGTCGGGCGCCGCTTCGCGCGGCACCGGCGACCCCATCATCCGTGTCGCCGGCTCCTTGAACTCCCCGGGGTCGTCTCCTTGGGCGGCTGGCGTAGGGAGGCTGCGGAAGGGGAAGAAGGCTGGCGACAAGGCCGTCAGGTCGGAGTACGAGGGCGTGGTGCCCTCGACAGCGTGCTGACGTCCCTCCGCCCCGTCTTCGAGCCCCGCTTCCAGCGCCGCCATCGCTGTCCAGCCTTCGGACGGCTCCCGGGATGTTCTCTTGGTGTCTTCTGGCACCCGTAGCTCGCCTAGGCGCTCCTTTTGCCCTTTTCGCCTCCTTGACCTGCCTCCTGAAGAGAGGGACAGGAAAGAGATTACGGGCATCTTATCTTTTTAATTTGTAAGCCTTCGGGCCTTTAGCTGTATCTAAAACTTGTAATCCTCTCTTTCATGTTTTTCATCCTCTATGGACTGTACCTGAGTGGGATGTTTTTTAATGAAAAGGGGATGCTTGCCGGGTTATTTGTCTCGCGAGTTGAACCCACGCCAAGGAGCAAATCCTTGGTGTCCCTTGGACAGACATTTCATCTCCCGGCAACAGGCCCTGCCGCCTTCCCACGTCGCTCGACCTTTCTCACGCCTTTGACGGAGGCGGGAACGAGGTGGGTGCGGTCTCCTCGTTTCATCCCTTTGCTGCCGCGACTACGACCAAACTCGGCCCCGGGAACGAGCCCCAGGGCCTAGAGTTGAGGGAGCACGACAGTTTTCGGGAAGAAACGCGGTTTCGCATTCCCCAGTCCATAAGAGGATGCATGATGAGGGATGAAAGACTTATCTGATATTGCAGCCCCCGGCAACTCTGGTTTGCCGTGGACGATTCTTGGCACTCGCAGCCCCCAGCGATACTGGCTTGCCGGGGCCCAGGTGCCGTCCGTTTTCTTCTTCTCTTGTCGTTGCCAGTCATGTCATAAGAACACTTTATTAGAGGCGCGACAAGTTATTTTTATAATATAGCTTTGTCTTAGGTAAAAAATTGCTGTGTTACTTCCTTTACTCGACTCTTGGCTTTGTATGGTTCTGCCCTACGCTTTCTAGGAAAACTTGCCGGCGCAGGTACCCTTGCCGCGAGCGCCGAGTGCGGAACTTCAGCAGCCTGCTGGCGGAGTCGCTACCGACAAGCAACCTTGTCGCAACTAGTTGCAGCTCACTTAAGTTGTTGAGCGGACTCGAAACAAAGTAAGGGCGCTAGCGGCTCACTTAAGTTGCTGAGCGGACTCGAAGCAAAGTAAGGGCGCTAGCAGCTCACTTAAGCTGTTGAGCGGACTCGAAACAAAGTAAAGGCGCAACTAGCTACGAGTTGGTTCCTCCGCGCATAGGTTTTCCATACAAAGCACGGTCGTTCAAGGAAAATAACTCAAAAACTTAAAAAAACTGATTGCTCAAGCTTTAACAACTTAGCTTTTTTGTCGTCTGCTTCCCGGCAAGGAGAAACTTTCGAGAAACTTGCCGGCGCAGGTACCCTTGCCGCGAGCGCCGAGTGCGGAACTTCAGCAGCCTACTGGCGGGGTCGCTACCGACAAGCAACCTTGTCGCAACTAGTTGCAGCTCACTTAAGTTGTTGAGCGGACTCGAAACAAAGTAAGGGCGCTAGGGCGGCGGAGGTGAATGGTGCGAGGAGTGGGGCGTGCTCGGACTCCTAACCACGTTAGAAGGAGCAGTGCCCCGTCCAGGCGACCGTACTTCGCTCGAGCCAGCATGTTGACGTGCATGTTGGTCTTGAGCGCCACGAGAACCACCAGCTTGATCTTGGCCCAGCGGACGTATGGCGCTGCGAACGCCATGACACTGCTGGTCCCACGCCTCCTGAGAGGGGCGCGGCGCGCGCATGGACGCCGAGGTCTGTGCCGCCTTGTCCTTGGACTTGGCCGCACGGAGGGCTCCCTCGTCGACGCCAATTCTTCCGCCGGCGTCCGCTCCACCACCCGTTTGCTCCGGAGGCGGTGAAAGCGACGCAGACGGAACAGCTGCCTCCGAATCCTTCTTCTTCGGTGGCATGTCAATGAAGACGATGAAGATTTAGCTCGCGCGCACGCCGGATTGGGTTCGCACAATCTCGACGCCCCCTACCTGGCGCGCCAGAGATGTCGGGGAGGCTGATCCCACGGACACCTATGGGGACAGGGCCCCTTTCGGTTCGGTGAGGGCGGAGGCCGCACAAAGAGCGGATCGAGGCAGTACACGCGAGCGCTTTTTACCCAGCTTCGGGCCGCACGGATGCGTAAAACCCTACTGCTGCTTGTTTGTGTGTATTGAATCCTTGCTCAGGAGCGATGGACGCTGCCAGACTGAGCGTGGGAGTGTTCCTGGTGTTTCGAATGAGCCGAACCGGCCGAACCCCTTCTACGTTGCGCTAGGGCCTCCTTTTATACTTTCAAGGGGTCACCGACAGGTGGCAACGTAGACTAGAAGGGTAAAAATGGAAAAGGATGCGGTAGCTGCACCTACCGCTACTGTGGACACAGTGCACCCTACCTAACTCTGACGGCAGGGGACAAGGTCATTGAATGCCTGTCTGAGTTGCCTAAACAGTGCAAAAAGTGACCGTTAGGAGCGCCACCGTTTGCCACGATGGCCTTCTCTTCATCTCCGCTTGCCACCGTGCACCCCTAGCTGCACAGCCTCCTGCCACGTGTGCTTGGGAGAGTCCTAGAGCGACACGTTAGCAGGTGCGCTGGAGCGCGGGCACGAAGTGGGGGTTTCCCGCGGCAAGCTCCTTGCCGCGGTCGTCGTCTTGTCGTGTTTGGGAGCTTGTCGCTCACCGGGCCTTGTCGGGACGCAGGGCGCGTCGCGGCAAGCTTTCTTGGTATGCCTTGAGTGGCCTTCCCGGCAAGCTCCTCTTGCCGGGGTCTTGTCTCTTCCCGGCAAGATCCTCTTGCCGGGGCCTGGGTTGGCCTTCCCGGCAAGCTCCTCTTGCCGGGACCTTGGTTGGCCTTCCCGGCAAGCTCCTCTTGCCGGGGCCTTGGTTTGAGTACTTTGTTCTTGAATGGTCTTCAAGGGAACCACGGAGGGTCTTGGCGGTCACCCGGCAAGCCTTGCCGCGAGACGCTGCAACTGCCCGTGCACGAGTTCGGGATACTAGGGTACCCCTACTCTAGTACACCGACACCCGGCCTCTGCATTTGAACAATGCATACAATCATTTTATTAATTATTGACACAAGACCTTACAAAGTCATATAACAATAAGACTAAAGCCACCATCTAAGCAACATATGTCGCTACTCCTATCCAGTTGATGAAGGGGCGCTGAAAGTCTAGGCCTAATACCAAACAGACCTCGCAGTCAAACCTAACATCTAAGACTTGAGGTCCCAACCAGGACGCCTTCACTCATTGTTGCTCCACATATTGTCTAGCATGCACGAGCTGTCGTAACATAGTACAGGTCAGAGAGCAGACCATTCATGCACATACATTGTTGGATCAAGCTCAAGGTGTAGTATGTGTGGGATAACATAATCAATTCATGAAAAACTTGTTGAACATCCAGTTAATCTCGCTGAGTTGAACTATTATTGTACTTACTCCGTTCCCAAATACAAAAGATTCCAACAAATGACTACATACGGAGCAAAATAAGTGAATCTACATTCTATAATATTTCTACATACATCTGTATGTTGTAGACTACCTAAAATGGCTAAAAAGACTTATATTTAGGAACGGAGGGAATAGTAGACACATTTGCATGCTATTATGGATGATTTGTCTATTTTTCTAGCCGAACTTTGATAAATTCGGCGCGTTTGATCAAAATCGTCTGATTAACTGAAATCCGATTTGAAATATATGCGGCTATAGTTAGATGGTCCGCTCCTACATCAGTATCGGCGAACTGGTTTTCTCTAATCCGTGGACGGATGCTGTGTTCGGTTTGGAGATCAGTGTTGAAGATTCCCTAACTTCTCATTTGATGTTGTCTTACAACATAAATCCCTTTAATCCTAGAAAAAATATATCCAAAAGCCTACTGGTTTCATCAGGCGACCTGATACCAATCAATACAAAAAGGATCAATCAAATCTTGGCCTGTGCTATACCTGCTCTCACCGGTAACTGACTAATCAGTAATCACCTACTGACTGCCTCTCATGCACCTCCATATCTGGTATCTCTCTCTATGTACGTATACATGTACATGTGTGAATGTTGTCTCCGGCAGGCCGATGTACTCCCGCCGCTTGATCTCTCCAGTGCTCAACAAACGAAAGCCGGCGGGCCGGGGCTCGATGATCGATGTGGGTCGATCAGGACGTGAGTTTTACGCGGGTGCACGGGGCGAACGAGTAGGCTTGCTGCTGGTAGCCGCCGGCGTGTACGCGGTGCGAGGAGGAGGAGGAGTGCGAGTGCGCCGTCTCCCGGTCGACGAGCGCGCGCAGGCGGAGGAACTCGTCGACGGAGCAGGGCAGCCAGAGCGGGCCGGCCGAGCTGTAGCCGTACGTGTCCCCGGCCGCCTCCAGCAGGCGCTGGAACAGCGGGTGGTAGAGGTAGGCGATGGGGATGACGAACCGCCGGAACCCGTCGCCCTGCTGCTCCGCCTGCGCCTGGCCGACGCGCACAGCCAGCCACCCCTTCTTCACCTTCCCCCTCTTCTCCGCCAGGTCCCCTTGCATGATGATGGCAGCTCCCTCGCCGGCGGTCCAACTGCAGCCGCCCTCTCGCGGTCGCTGCTGCTGCTAGTGGTGCTATTGCAGGCAACTAGAGAGCCAAGGAGCCAATCAAGAGGTGTGTGTTCGTGTGTGTGGTGCGGTGTGGTTCGCGGCGCTTGCGGTGGTTTTTATAGGACTTGCACGGCTTGTGCGGGCCGGGAGGAGATTAGAAGATTAGATTAGCCGGTGGTGCGTGGCGCACCCGTGCGCTGCCTGTACGTGAGGCGTCCTTTGCTACGGAACCCGGTCCGTCCTCGGGGGCTACCGTGTCAGGCGGGGACGACGGATGATAGATGATAGATCTTCTGCGTCGCTGACACGGCGGCCCGTCGGAATAATCGGGTTACGGCGTCGGGGTCGCTGGCCGTACTGGGTGACTGTCAGGCCTCAGTTGCGGTGAGGGGGGTGGGTAGGGTGGGGGTGCGAGGAAAAGTGGCTGCAGAGGCCGACCTTCACTGTTCTTGATATTTGAATTTTTTGAAAAACACACTTTCGATGCTCAAAAAAATCTGAAAACAAATATGTGAATACGTACACATATTCCTAAGGATTGGTAGAAATCTAGAGAAGAAATACTTTGTATTTTGGGAAATAGAAAAAAGAGAAATTTCTGACAAAAATGACATTTTTTTCTCCTATATACTGTCAGAAATTTGTTTTTTTATAGTCCAAAACAAAACGAGATTTATACCGAAACTTGCAACGGGTATTCGGAATGTGTATATGCATCCCGGAAAATAATTTCACATTTTTTTGAAACTTCAAAAATACGAATTTGAAAAAGTCAAATATAAAGAGCACTGGTGCTCGGGCGCTGCAACGCTGCTCTCGGGGGTGCGATGTGGTTTGGACGGACGGAGAGGAGGAGGGGCACGCTGTCGCCGGGCCGGACCGGCGGGTGGTGCACAGGTTGTACGTACGTCCTACGTCGTCCTTTGGTCGTGGCGCGGCTGGCCCACGACGGCGGACTGGCCGTGGCAGGTGGAATTGTTTCCTTGAGCTGTGCGAGCGGGAGGATTGGCATGTTTGCTTACGTGATTGCTGCCCCACGGCCACAGGAGATGTTGATGCATGGGGGCAATTAAATTGGTGGGGCTTCAGTCTGGCTTTGCTCATCGCCCAACTGTTGGATAGTAGCTGTTGGAGCGACCCTCTGGATTAAGTTCCTGTTTGGATTTGGGGACTAGGTTTAGGCAAGGTCTTTTTCTTTTTCGGGTCCCTTCTACTAGTTGTTTCCGTTCAAGGTCTCAAACATGGTTTATCTCTCGTCGGTTGTACTAGCACATATGTCCGTGCGTTGCAACGGGAGAGAAATTATTGTGCCCACTGTCCATCGAAACTACCGTCATCATGACATAATAACATCCGAAAGTGCCACCTAAATATGTTTGTACGTTGCAATAGGAGAAAAAATCACCTCACGCTCCTATCCCAGTAAGCAAGTGATGATTTAAGCCTAAACACAGCCTAAAACATAAGCAATAATTTGATTTAGGATACACATCAATTATTCCCAGATGAATACAAATTGGGTGCTTTCACCATCTTTGCAAAAGGCTACTTTGCATGACTATTCAACAATCAATACTATAGAAAAGCTAACCTTGATTGATCAATGTGAGCTTGCACGGGTAGTTGTTCAGTTGCTCCTTTGCATATACCAAGATATGCAAATTAGCATAAGTAAGTATCAGTTTCCTGAAAGCACGATGAAAATAATATTATGATTTTGGCCTTGAAGATGAACAAAAAAAGTAATTCTCCTTGAAGATGAGGAAAGAAAGGTAACATGCATGCTAATCTGCATTGCACTGAGAGGATCCCAATCCTTGCAAAACATTTCTCTAGCACGTTTCGAGTTATGCAAAATCCATATCATGTCACATAGGAATACATGAGCCGGTGGAAAAAAAGGAATTTTAGGAATATGAAAATACCTCATTTTCTCCTCCTTATAGAATAGTTACTTATTGTGTAGTCAGTTTAGCTATGAAAACCTCATGCGTGGACGATTGGATAGGAAGAGCAGAAAAGAAAACAATTCAAGCAGCTATTAATAAAATACTAACTTGACTCATTGAAGCTAGGGTTGTGCACCTGTTAATTGAATCACGTGCAAGTTCTCAGGGAGCAATTAATCGAGCCATGTAGCTGCCGCCGGATCGATCCAACAGCCTGCTTGACATATACTCATGTGCTTAGCCGGGAAAGAATCAAGCTAGCTGGCACCCTGCAGCTCGTAGCTAGTTCGGACTCCCATGTATATTTTTGGGTCAGGTTACGACGTGCGGCCGGCCACTTCGCTTTTGTTTCAATTAAGTTTCCTTTAAAGGTACGTCCTGGTTTCATTCGTATTGTCCCGGTTTTGTTTGTTTGCATTTATGTTTGTCACAAACGGACAAAACTAAAAAATAGTGGACGTAAAAACACTCAAAACTGGTGTGAACTGTTTTTGCGTGTGCCATTACGCATCACGCACAGAGAGAGAGAGAGAGAGAGAGAGAGAGGAGGAGGGGAGGAGGACAGGGAGGAGAGGGTCATGTCTAAGTGCCATCTCTACATTTTCAATTTTCATCATCGCTATGTGTTCGCAACCCAGAAACCTCAGTTCACCTACTATGGCACTGCCCGGAGGCGCGGCGGATCTATAGCACTGCGGCCAGCGGGTACGGCTGCGCCGCCCTCGACCCGAAAACTTGTCCGGATAGCAACTGCTCGAAGACATTCTGGTCTCATATCCTCAACGCCACATCTGTTGAGCATCAGAAAGGTGTCCGGTCTCTCATCATACTCATCTCATGGGAGCTTTGGCTTGAACGCAACCGCAGAGTGTTCCAGAAGAAGATAGCCGCGCCCTCGGCCATCCTCCAGGCAGTTCGGGGATCCTTGGAATCATGGAGACTAGCGGGAGCAAGATGCATGCAGCACCCTTTGGGGTTCCGACGTGAGAGAGCACCCTACCCACTGTGTTCCCTAGGGCCTTTTTCTTTTCTCTGAACTTCTTCCTTCAGACCGTGCGTACGGCCTTGTAAATATTGCTCCCTGCCTCATAATATAATATAAAAGCCAACAGTTGCTGGTAGTTTCAAAAAGAAATTACTCAAAACGGGACGAAACAAAGCGAAACCAAACCAAAAATATCTATTCCCTTTAATAGTTGGTATAGATATAGATTGTACGTGCTAACTTAAATTCATGTGTAGATAACTATAGTTATGCTTACCTTTTTCTATTTTTTAATCTTTTTTGGATTTCTATCTTTTAATCTCAACCGTAAAAATCAAGATCTTTTTTTTCGCGGGGCGTAAAATTAAGATCAATAGACCACATTTTTATGCTGAAATTATACAAATCAAAATAATATATTCATTTTTTTAGATGTATGGTGACCTATGACCTCTAATTTGCTATAACACAGCTGTGACCAAGCAAAAAAATATCAACACAGTCGTACATATGGGAGTCTATCCGGAAAAAAAAAGTGGAAGTCTATCGTGAAATAGTTGGCTTTGTGAACAGCCAATTCAAGAGAGGACGTCTATTGTAGCAGAGATAATGTTATCATGTGCCTTACCCTTTTTTGACTGGGTGAAGAATTGTTTTCAGTTTGCTATTCCTTGTATCCATACATTTGTACTTTCCCTTTTAAGTTTTGAGTCCGGATGTGGTTAGTACATATTTTTTTCCTAGTATATGTATACGTGACCATGGCTATAGGTGTTTTAGAGTCCGGACGTAGGGGCGTGCTTAGTACTTTTTTTTCTAGTACGTGATCATGGCTATACATGTCATGTGTATCTAATAATGTTGTGTGTAATCTTTTCGTGATCATGCCTATACATGTCATGTGTATCTAATAATGTTGTGTGTAATCTTTAAAAAAAAAACTCAAAACGGGACGAAACAAAATGGAACCAAATCAAGAATATCTATTCTCTTTAATAGTAGGTATAGATTTCATCTTGGGTTGCAGACATGCTACGTGTGTAAAACGTAGCTTGTTTCTACTTATACTACTAAAAAAAGAGGGTGGGGATTAGTTGTTGTTTTTCTCATGGCATCTCCAGCCGCGCCCCCAACAGGCCCTTCCCAGACGATTTTGCCGCGCCGGCGCCAAAAAAACGGCCCAGTCGCGCCCCCAGAATCCCGTTTTTCGCCGGCTCGGGTCAAAACTGGTGCCGGCGGACCCAGGCCGAACCCGGCACCCTGGAGGGTGCTTGGGGAGCCGGCACAAGCGAAAAAGGCGCGTGGGCCCGCCCTGGCAGCGACCCGAGGGCCTTTTCCCGCCGCTTCTTAACGCTTTTCCCTCGCATCTCTTCCGCTCGCTCGCCTTCCTCCCGCCATTCCCTCCCTTTCTCCCGCCAAACCCCCTCCAGCTCGCCTTCCAGTCGCCGCCATGCCGCCGAAGAAGTACGCCATGCCGCGCGCGGCGGCAACCACGACTGGCACTGTGGCCCAGCCGAAGCAGAGGAAGCCGAGGGCGCCGCCATCGAAGCCATCGGGCATGTCGAGCGCCGAGTGGAGGGTGGAAGTTCAGCGACGCGACGCAGTCACCACCGACCGGCGGAACAGGGCCATTGCCAAGAAGGCCCGCGACAACGCGACGCGTGCGGCGGCGTCTTCCTCATCGATCGACCACGCGGGGATGATGAATCCACCCGTCGTCAGCCACGCCCAGTACGCGCCCTGGGGACAGCAAGGCGTCGGATCTCCATGGGGATCGTCGTCGCCCGGCTACGCCGAAGGCGGCGCGCACGGGGGGTTCAACCCAAACGTGACCTTCCCCCATGGCCACCCCACGACACGCGCACCCTCGCCCGCCTTCGTCGGCATGCAGTACCCTCCATACAACTAATCGCCGCCCGCCGCCTACGCGTCCACACCGACGCCCCATCTCCGCCGTGGACCGCTGCCCTTCTCGCACCTCGGCGACACCGACGACACAGGAGCCGACATGGACGACATCATCGCGACAGGATCGACCGCGGCCGCCGCGTCTCCCGGGTTCGCCACCCAGGACGAGGTAGTGGATCTCAACGGCGACATGGAGCCTGAGCTCGGCTACGTCTACGGCGAGGACGCGCACGAAGCGCAGGAACCCGAGGAGGAGGAGGACGAGGAGGAGGAGGAGGAGGAGGAGGAGCCGGCTCCTGTTCCGATGAAGGGGTGCCAAAAGAAGAAGAAGCGGGCGGCTAGGTCACGCGAACCGCGCATCAAGTGGACGTCCAAGGAGGAGGAATGCCTCGCCGAAGCATGGAAAGTCGTCTGCCTCGACCCGACCACCGGCGCGAACCAGAGCTTGGAGACGTACTGGGACCGCATCAAGGCCGAGTTCGACGAGCGGAAACTCGTCCACCCGTACTTCAAAGGCGTCTACATGCAGCGCGGCTCCAAGGCGATGGCAAACCATTGGGGGCGTATCCAGTTGGCGTGCAACAAATGGCATGGAATCGTCGAGGAGGTCGCGGCTCGTCCGGAGAGCGGCGCCAGCGTTGAGGATCAGGTACGCACGCCGTTCGCCCGCATCTCTGCATCGTCAATACCCGCCGCCCGCCAACTGTTTGTTCCTGCGCGCGGCTGCTGCGTATGTTCACCATGTATCAGCGCGACAACCAAGACGCCGACTTCAAGCACCTTCACGTCTACAAGCGCATTGACAAGTGCGAGAAGTGGGCGGAAGTCCGACGTACCCTCAACAAGGCCAAGGAGACATACAAGCCGGACGCGACGACTCCGAGCGCGTCAGAGGGGCAGCTGGACAGCCACAAATTGGCAAAGAAGGGGAAAAATGCCGACGCGGCAACCGCGCGAGTGCAGGAGTCCATCGAGCATTGCCTTGCCGACGCCCAGGCCCAGGCCGTCCTACGTGAAGAGAAGACCGAGGCGCGATGGTCGTCGCTGATGAAGAACAGCGCCATCAAGCTCGACCTGCTCCGGACGAACGTCGCCGCGAAGAAGAGGAACACCGACATGGCTTTTCTGATGGGCGGGGCGGACATGCTCCAGAGCAACGACGAGCAGCTCAGGGCGTGGTACATGGTGGAGCGCGGCCTCATCCTGAACCAGATGCAGACGGCAACGCCGACGACACCGACGACGCAAGCTCCCGCGCCCACGACCACACGGATGCCAAGCCCGAACGACGCCTCTACATCGCCGCCCAGCAGTGCCGAAGCCGCGCCGACACAGCCCAGCACCAAAGCAGCTCCGACACCGCCAAGCCCGCGCACGCCGACTCCGCCAACGCCTGGAGCCGACCCCGCCGAGTGAATCATTGCGCGCGCAAACTTGCGGCGTGCGGCGCTCTGTTTTTTGTAACGCCAGACTTCGTCCGATCGCCGGATTTATGGCGTCTTTTGAGAGCGGGAACGACCAAGTTTAAATTTCCCGCATCCTGGGGCCGGCGCTTGGGGGCGTGACTGGGAGCTAGGTCGCCCCCAGGGGCCGAACTAGCGCCGGCACGCCCCCAGGCCACTCTATTTAGGCGCCCTGGGGGGCCGAACGGCTGGAGATGCCCTCATGGCCATCATGTCATCATGAGCATGTTGTCATCATGGCTTGTAGGGCTTGCTACATTCATGTATGTCGGAAGTGCCATAGTTATCTACTGTGATATGCTAGAGGGCGTCAAAGATTTGATCAATCATAAGAGATACATTATACAATTCAATTAATCATCAATACCCAAGATCATAATCATGTTTATTCACCTAAAAAAAATCATGTTTATTATTCATAAGATCAAAGAAAATGGGTACATGACACATAGCTACTATCACAAACCCTCAGCCTCGAAGGCGGGCTTCCCTCGGATCATCATGGCAGCAGCAAAGGTTGATGAAGAGGTTGAAGATAAAGGTTCTCCCCTTCGGCACAGGGCTAGATCTGGGGTAAATACAAAAATCATCAAAACAGGGAGTGGAGACAACGTGGAAAATCTGTAATAATTGAAGGTAGGATTTTGGGGGTATATATAACTAACTGGACACCAGAGGAGGCCTAGGATCCCCACAAGTCGTGCCACCCCTCTGAAGGAAATATGCCCTAGAGGCAATAATAAACTTGTTATTTTATATTTCCTTATTCATGATAAAGGTTATTATTCATGCTAGAATTGTATTGATCAGAAACTTAAATATATGTGTGAATACATAAACAAATAGGAGTCCCTAGTAAGCCTCTACTAGACTAGCTCGTTGATCAAAGATGGTTAAGGTTTCCTAACCATGGACATGTGTTGTTAATGGGATTACATCATTAGGAGAATGATGTGATGGACAAGACCCATCCGTTAGCTTAGCATATTGATCATTCAGTTTATTGCTATTGCTTTCTTAATGTCAAATACATATTCCTTCGACTATGAGATTATGCAACTCCCGGATGCCAGAGGAATACCTTGTGTGCTATCAAACGTCATAACGTAACTGTGTGATCATAAAGATGCTCTACGGGTATCTCTGAAGGTGTTTATTAAGTTGGCATAGCACAAGATTAGGATTTGTCAATCCGAGTATCGGAGAGGTATCTCTGGGCCCTCTCGGTAATACACATCATAAGAAGCCTTGCAAACAAAGTGACTAATGAGTTAGTTGCAGGATGATGTATTACGGACACTAGTAGGAAAAGGGTCAAATGTGAAGCACATTAGTGCCGGTTTGAATTTGAGCCGGCACTAATGTGACCATTAGTGCCGGTTCCAACGGCTAGGCGGGCGGTCATCATTAGTACCGGTTCGTGGGCAACCTTTAGTACCGGTTCATGGCACGAACCGGTACTAATGAGTCCAGTGCGGCAGTGGTCAGGCTGGGGCCCCCACGAAGACCTTTGGTACCGGTTCATGGCATGAACCGGTACTAGAGTTTCTTAGTAAGCTGATTTTTAGTCCCACCTCGCCAAGAGAGAGGAAGTATGCGGTTTATAAGCCGTGAGTGCAGAGACAATGACGAAGATGTGCAATGCTCACATGCATGTTGATTAGCTTCAAGCCTTTCGGAATAGCATAGATTGCACTGAGCTATGTGCAGTCAGTCTACACTATTCCGAATGGCTTGAAGCAAATTAACCAGCATTACACCTCTTTTTTATTTTTAATAGTAACTTATTTGAACTCCGGACTTCTTTTGTGTTCAGTATGCAGCATTCAAAGCGACGTCATCAATTTCCAACATGTTCTGACATCATTTGTTGTTTTTCGGTCATTTACCTAATTGTTTAGAGAGCTAAATGACCGAGAAAATGAAAATCACTAAAAAATGAATTCTGAAAATGTTGAAAATTGGCATGGTATCATCATTTCACCCACATAGCATGTGCGAAAGAGTAGAGAGGGTCACGGCAAAAACTAGATGCACTTCGTGTACAAACTGGACAAACTCTTTCGGAGTATCAGGGTTTCGGACGAGAACTCATCTGTTACACAGGCACTTCAATGTTTTTTAAACTTATTTGAACTCGGACTTCTTTTGTGTTCAGTATGCAGCATTCAAAGCGACGTCATCAATTTCCAACATGTTCTTACATCATTTGTTGTTTTTCGGTCATTTACCTAATTGTTTAGAGAGCTAAATGACCGTGAAATTGAAAATCACTACAAAATGAACTCTGAAAATGTTGAAACTTGGCATGGTATCATCATTTCACCCGCATAGCATGTGCGAAAGAGTAGAGAGGGTCACGGCAAAAACTGGACGCACTTCGTGTACAAACTAGACAAACTCTTTCGGAGTATCAGGGTTTCGGACGAGAACTCATCTGTTACACGGGCACTTCAATATTTTTTAAACTTATTTGAACTCCGGACTTCTTTTGTGTTCAGTATGCAGCATTCAAAGCAACGTCATCAATTTCCAACATGTTCTGACATCATTTGTTGTTTTTCGATCATTTACTTAATTGTTTAGAGGCTAAATGACCGTGAAATTGAAAATCACTACAAAATGAATTCTGAGCATGTTGAAACTTGATATGGTATTATCATTTCACCCGCATAGCATGTGCGAAAGAGTAGAGAGGGTCACGGCAAAAACTGGACGCACTTCGTGTACAAGCTGGACAAACTCTTTCAGAGTATCAGGGTTTCGGACGAGAACTCATCTGTTACACGGGCACTTCAATGTTTTTTAAACTTATTTGAACCCCGGACTTCTTTTGTGTTCAGTATGCAGCATTCAAAGCGATGTCATCAATTTCCAACATGTTCTGACATTATTTGTTGTTTTCGGTCATTTACCTAATTGTTTAGAGAGCTAAATGACCGTGAAATCGAAAATCACTACAAAATGAACTCTGAAAATGTTGAAATTTGGCATGGTATCATCATTTCACCCGCATAGCATGTGCGAAAGAGTAGAGAGGGTCACGGCAAAAACTAGAGGCACTTCATGTACAAACTGGACAAACTCTTTCAGAGTATTAGGGTTTCGGACGAGAACTCATCTGTTACACGGGCACTTCAATGTTTTTTAAACTTATTTGAACTCCGGACTTCTTTTGTGTTCAGTATGCAGCATTCAAAGCGACATCATCAATTTCCAACATGTTTTGACATCATTTGTTGTTTTTCAGTCATTTACCTAATTGTTTAGAGAGCTAAATGACAGTGAAATTGAAAATCACTACAAAATGAACTCTGAAAATGTTGAAACTTGGCATGGTATTATCATTTCACCCGCACAGCATGTGCGAAAGAGTAGAGAGGGTCACGGCGAAAACTGGACGCACTTCGTATACAAACTGGACAAACTCTTTCGGAGTATCAGGGTTTCAGACGAGAACTCATCTGTTACACGGGCACTTCTATGTTTTTTAAACTTATTTGAACTCCGGACTTCTTTTGTGTTCAGTATGCAGCATTCAAAGCGATGTCATCAATTTCCAACATGTTCTGACATCATTTCTTGTTTTTCGGTCATTTACCTAATTGTTTAGAGAGCTAAATGACCGTGAAATTGAAAATCACTATAAAATGAATTCTGAAAATGTTGAAACTTGCAATGGTATTATCATTTTAGAGTATCAAAGTGGAGAGGGTCACAAAAAAACTACTCAGAAGTAAATAGAAGAAAATAAATAAAGCAGAAAAGAATAAAACTATATAAAAAATTACTCAAAAATAAATAGAAGAAAATAAATAATGTAGAAAAGAAAAAAACTATATAAAAAATTACTCAAAAATAAATAGAAGAAAATAAATAATGCAGAAAAGAAAAAACTATATAAAAAATTTGTTGGGCCGCTGTCCAGTGGGCCTACCAGACCTAGGGTGTGCAAATGCAGGCCCAGAAGGGCCAGCAGACTCACAGGGCAGCGCGCCCTAGTTAGGCCCAGAAGACAGATATATAGAGAAGCTCGAAGGAGCAGCCGCGGCTGGGTTTATAAACCAGTGCGGCTGCCCTTTGCTCGGCGAGGTGGGACTAAACATTGTGCATCGTCGGTGGCAGCGCACAACCATTAGTACCGGTTGGTGGCTCCAACCGGTACTAATGATAGGGCCTTTAGTACTGGTTCGTGGCACGAACCGGTACTAAAGGGGCCGTTTCCCGCCCCTTGGCCTGGCGAAAATTGGCCTTTAGTAACGGTTGGTGGCTCCAACCGGTACTAAATGCCCCTCTTATATATATGACACTTACGAAAAATTCAGTTTCATCGACCACTTCTTCTCGATCCAACTTCTTCGCCGCGCCCGTTGCCCATCGCGCGCCGCCCTCGCCGCCCCCGCCACCCGTCGTCGCCGTCACCGCCGTCGCCCCCGCCACCCGTCGTCACCGTCACCGCTGTCGCCCCCGCCACCCGTCGTCGCCGTCACCGCCGTCGCCCCCGCCGCCCGTCGCCGCCGCCTCACCCGCCGCCCGTCCCCGTCGCATCGCCCGCCGCCGCCCGTACGCCGCCGCCCCCTGCTCGTACACACACACACATACCACACACACATACACACACATTGTTTTTACTTATTTTCTATTTTCTGTTGTTTAGATTAATGTTAGATAAATTACGTAGATAATAATGTTAGAATGTTATGTTAGCTAGATGAATTATATGGAAAAGATGTTAAATATTAATGTCAATTTTAGATGAATTAGCTAGATATTAATTAGGTATATATATGAGATTTGAACTAGTTGAATTAATATAACTAGTTTATTTTTAGTATGAAAATTAATAGAATAAGTTTATTTTTAGTAAGAAAATTTAGGTATATGAGATTTGATGATCTAATCAAAATATTACTATATAGAACTACCTACTTTATTTTAGTAAGAAATTAATAGAACTAGTTTATTTTTAGTAAATGTTTAGTTGAATTAATAGAACTAGTTTATTTAGTTGAATTAATAGAACTAGTAAGTGTTTAATGTTTCACCTATATATGAACATATGTTAGATATTAATGTCAAATGTTAGATGAATTAGATATAAATTATATGTTAGATATATATTTAATTTAATTATATGAGATTTCATTATCTAATTAACATTTTATTATATAGAACTAGCTACCTTATTTTTAGTAAGAAAATTAATAGAACTAGTTTAGTTGAATTAGTTGAATTAATTAGTTGAACTAGTTAGTTGAATTAGTTCAATTAATTAGGTATATTTTTCGTAAGTGCTTAGTTGAATTAGTTTAATTAATTAGTTGAACTAGTTGAATTAACAGAATTAGTTGAATTAATAGAACTAATAAGTGTTTAATGTTTCACCTATGAACATAGGAATGTCGTCTGACGACGAACACGATTTCATTATGTGCGAATATTGCGAAGACCAGCGCGGCCTGTATGGCAGAAATTTTCTAGTTGATGATAGACGCTTCAGCATCAAGCTGGATGAGAATTTCGAAGTGGATACAGTAAGTCACAACGACAAATCTTTTTTTCGTAATTAAGCATGACTTATGCTTCATTTGCTTCAACTTTTAATTTTAATTTTTCACTATTCTACTAGCGTATCCCCTGCCATGCAAGAATTTTTGTCTTGGATAAGATAGATTTCAGTCCTAACGAAACTATGGAGGTAAAAAGAGTTTACTTGAAGACCGAGCATGGTTATACCTTCAACGTCAAATTATACAATGCAGACACATACACCTATTTTGAATGCAAAACTTGGCAAGCACTATGCAAGGCTTATGCATTTGAGCCTGATATGGTTATCACCTTTGATATTCGTCCGGAAGATGATATTGAAGGTAATAGAGACATCTGGGTCGATGTGCAGACGCCTCCAGTTCTACCATTATGTGAGTTTCTCAACCATATTTATGTCTTCAATATGAGATTATTTGAACCAGTTGAATAATTAATAGATCTCAATTTATATTGACAGCTTACTTCCAATCAAGCAAACATGTCCGACACTTGGTAGACAGGACCGCCCACTGTCCCGGGGCTGAACTAAATTGCGAGGAGACAAGTCATTATGTTTCATGGCTTGAGGATCTTGATGCTGTCAAGACAAATTTCTTTCCTGCACTTAGAAATGTTAGTACTCAAAACGTGCGACCAATAGTGTTCGTACTGAACTACGGTCACATATATTTAGGAAAGATGGTAAGATTTCTACTATTTCTCCTCAGTGCATCTTTTGCATACATTATTTTTTAAGCTAAACTTCATTGCTAAGTATGTTACTATACGATGTTCTTCAACAGGGACTCCCGATGAATGGTGTGCCTGATTGGATCGAGACTAAAGGTACCATGAATATTGTTAGCTTACGGCCAAGATATCCTACAATGCACTTTAGTGCATTCAGGATTTCTAATAGCGAGGAATGCTTAATAGTAAAAGACTGGAGCAAAATTGTGAACGATCACAGAGAAGTACTAGGGGGCAGCAATCAGAAGCGCAACCCACGATTAGGAGACAGGTTCATCTGCATGCTCCAATATGATGAATCAGCAAAGCTATACATATTCTATGCTATTTTACCTGAGAGAGAGCAGCAGGAGTGATTAATTAGCTAGTTCATGCTCTTAGTACTTGTCATCTCATGTCCGTGTTCTTCGTCCTGAACTTAATCTCAAAGAGTGATTTGCTTTTGTGGTGTTATAAACGCTTATAATATCATTACCATGTTGAACTCGATGATATCTTTGTATGAAAACCGTTGGTGATGATATATATGATGCAAGAGTTTTTATATTAATATGATGATGATGATGATGAGTTATTATATCATTTATGAAAGAAACTGCATATTAGTTTCAACTGGATGGATTCTAGCTAAGTGATCAAGTATATGCCATATCCATATTACCTCGATCACTTAAGTAGGTGATCAAGTATATATAATATGGATATGACATATACTTGATGACTTAGCTAGGATCCACGCATCCAGTCAAACTAATCTGCGGTACATTCACCTAATAATTTAACAACTCATTATAATGTAAAACAATCACTAAATTAAATTGAAAACACAAAATTAAAGTAAAAGTAAAACCAAAACACACCCAAACATTTAGTACCGGTTGGTGTTACCAACCGAAACTAATGTCCTACGCGCCCACGGAGCTGGCTCGTGCCATGTGGTTGCCCTTTAGCACCGGTTCGTGCTGAACCGGTACTAAAGGGGGGGCTTTAGTGCCCACAATTTAGTGCCGGTTACCGAACCGGCACTAAAAGCCCTTACGAACCGGTGCTATTGCCCGGTTCTGCACTAGTGGGAACAAGTAAAGAGACTT
This sequence comes from Triticum aestivum, assembly GCF_018294505.1. NCBI lineage: Eukaryota > Viridiplantae > Streptophyta > Magnoliopsida > Poales > Poaceae > Triticum > Triticum aestivum. The sequence continues at coordinate 565,044,230 of NC_057809.1, read as the reverse complement.
GTTGGTAATGAGATTGAACTAGGTATGACGATACCGATGATCGAATCTCGGGCAAGTAATATACCGATGAACACAGGGAATTATGTATGTTGTCATAAGGTTCGCCCGATAAACATCTTTGTAGAATATGTTGGAGCCAATATGGGCATCCAGGTTCCGCTATTGGTTATTGACCGGAGAGGTGTATTGGTCATGTCTACATAGTTCTCGAACCCGTAGGATCCACACGCTTAACGTTCGTTGACGATATAGTATTATATGAGTTATGTATGTTGGTGATCGAATGTTGTTCAGAGTCCCTAATGAGATCACGGACATGACGAGGAGCTCTGGAATGGTCCGTAGGTAAAGATTGATATATAGGATGATATGGTTAGGCCAAGGGGTAAGGCCCACAGGGCTTTAAGTCGGTGCAAAAGGAGTTTTGCGGAGGCCAGGGGGCCAAACGCCGGAGACCCTAGCGCCTGGCCTTGGAAGTCCGAGAAGGACTCTTCCTTGCGGGAAAAACCGACTTTGAGGAGGCTCTTTATCCAAGTTACGACCCCAGGGCTCAACATATAAATAGAGGGGCAGGGCTAGCACCTGGAACACATCAAGAATCACCAAGTTGTGTGCCAGCAACCCCGTCCCCTCTAGTTTATCCTCCGTCATATTTTCCGTTGTGGTTGGTGAAGCCCTGCGGAGATTGTTCTTCACCAACACCGTCACCATGCTGTCGTGCTGCCGGAACTCATCTACTACTTCGCCCGTCTTGCTGGATCAAGAAGGCAAGGACGTCATCGAGCTAAACGTGTGCTGAATGCGGAGGTGTCGTACGTTCGGTACTTGATCGGGACGGATCGTGAAGGTGTATGACTACATCAACCGCGTTGATAAACGCTTCCGCTTAGCGATCTTCAAGGGTATGAAGATGCTCTCCCCCTCTCGTAGCTACACATCTCCTTGGATAGATCTTGTGTGTGTGTAGAAATTTTTTATTTTCCATGCAACGTTCCCCAACACCCTCCCCCCAGGCACCCTTGTAAGACGGAGGTCTAGAGGGGGTAGGGGATCTAGGCACCGAGGAGCCCACTAGATGTTGTGCCTTAGTCCATTGGTTTTCTTTCGGTGAGAAAACACCTCTTGTTTTTCTTTCTTTTTTTACATTTTATATGGTGATTTCCTGAAATTTCGAAAACAGCAGAAAATAGGAATTGACTATGGGAACTGAATTAATAGGTTTGTCCAATAATATAATAGCATGAAACATAAAAAATTGTAGACATGTTTGGGACGTATGACTTCCCGGGTCACAACGAGGAAAACGTCAGGCGCTGCGATGAAGCTGACGCCTCCAAAACTAGCTCTGGGCACCAATACTTCCCCAGCAGAATAGACGCCATGGCCACCCACTGCTACACCCCTCGTGCCCCAACGACCAAGAAGCAAAGCCACCACCGCCACTTGAGGCCTGTCAGAGAGCCAACCGAAAAGCCCACCACCCGTGGTCACCGCCTCAACATCCATCTTCGAACCTCTCCCTGGCGCCCTGATACGCGACTGCCATTGGCCGAAGGGGAAGCCAACACATCTCCACATACCCATAATGTCCGACCACAAGGCATGGCCGTAGGGGACTCATAGCCAAGCAGCACCGCCATTGTGGCTGGCCAACCAACAAAAACTGGGCCACATGTGAGGCCAACCCATCCTGGGCAAGGGGGAGCGCCCCGCCCCTGCACCCAGGCTTGTGCCGAGAGTAACGATTAGTTGAAAAAACCATGCATTAATGGGTGTTACAGGTTGGACACCTCCAGGTAGCAAATCCGGAGGGAGCGGCAGCCAGCGTCCCATCTATGCAGCTTGAACTACGTCGGTATTTTCCCAAAGAGGAATGGATGATGCAGCACAACTACCGTAGGTATTTCCCTCAGTGATGAGACCAGGGTTATAGAACTAGTAGCAGAACCACGCAACACTACGTAAACGGTGTTGGGGAACATAGTAATTTCAAAAAAAATCCTACGCACACGCAAGATCTATCATGGTGATGCATAGCAACGAGAGGGGAAGAGTGTTGTCCACGTACACTCATAGACCGTAAGCGGAAGCGTTATGAAAGCGCGGTTGATGTAGTCGTACGTCTTCACGATCCGACCGATCCTAGTACCGAAAGTACGGCACCTCCGCGATCTGCACACGTTCGGCTCGATGACATCCCACGAACTCTCGATCCAGCTGAGTGACGAGGAAGAGCTTTGTCAGCATAACGACGTGATGACGATGATGATCAAGTGTAACGCCCCGAGACCGTTGCGCCAGGTGTCTTCCAGTTATGCACCGTCATTGCCACGTCATTTGCTTGCGTGTTGCATCGTGTCATGTCATCATCCGCATTGCATCTGCAGGTTTTCAAAACTTGCATCCGTCCGAGTTCTCCTAGTTCTTTCCGTTGTCCGTTATGAGCCCATCCACACTTGCACGCGCCCGCGGCACGTCCGAAATATTATTTTATAAGTGGTCGGAAAATGTTCTCGGAATGGGATGAGAGTTAGCGTGCGGTCTTGTTATGTTTTTAGTAGGTCTGCCAAGTTTCCTCGCATTCGGAGTCCATTTGACGCCCCAACGGTTAACTACAGCGACATTATAGCCGGTCTAACGTCGGTCGTTTTCGATCTCCGGAAACTGTTGTCGGGCTGCACTTCTCTTCTCTCCTCTCAGTCCATGGCCCTCTACACAGCCCACTAGGCTCATCCTACCCCTTCTCGCGTCCGGGGCCCTTCGATGGCGATCGCACGGTCCAAAACCCCCTCCTAACCCCTCAAACCCTAACCCTGCCTATAAAAGGAAGCCTCCCCTTCCATTTTTGGCAGCACACAACTCCCTCCTCAAAATCAGTGCGCCGCCAGACTCCTCCCACCTCCACCTCGCATTCCGCACCGGCCTAAGTCGCCGCCGCCACTTCAGGCCGCCATTCGCCCCTGCCGCCATCTGCACTGGGTGCAGCCAACCGTCGCGCGCCACCTCAGCCCTTATCTCCCTCCACCTCCCGCGGCCCGCAGAACCAAGATCGGGCCCGCCCCGGGCCCGACCGCCGCCGATGCAGCGCATCTGCGCCGAACCGCACCGATGCGCGCTCCTCCCGTCGCTCGAACCCTCCCGAAGCCTCAGCTCCTCTGCGCTCGAACTGCACCAAGCCGCCGCCGGACGTCTCCAAGCCGTCGCCCCTCCAAGTCCGTCGCCCCGCCTCTGCTTGCATGCTCCAGATTGAACGAGCAAGCCACCATGAACGCCGACGCCTGGACCTCCAAGTCCATCGTTGCACTGATCCGGTCGCTCCGCCTTGGATCCGGCTGGACACCCCCCCTTGCCTTCGCCGTCTCCCGCTGGTCCCGAGCACCGCCGGTCACCTTCTCCTCGACCGCTGGAGTTTGCCCCGCTGTTGCGTTCCTCTGCCTCGTCCAGGACCCCGAGCGTCCGCTTCCAGCGCCCGCGTTGACCATCAACCTTTCCCTTCGTCAGATCCAGCCCAGCCGCGCCCTGCGCGAGGCCCAGCGCTCGAGCCGACCACTTCTCCGCCGACCAGGCCCATGGCCCAATGTGAACAGCCACGCCAAACCCCCCTGTGCACTGTTGGGTCAGCAGTTTCGGCCCAGTTCATATTTTTTTCGTCCGCTACGATTTTGCTAATAACCAGTGAATTACCTATTTTACAGAAAAGCCCCTAGCTTCATGCATTTAATAACTCATAAATAGTGCATCGGATTAAAATGATGTAAACATGTAAAATGCTTAGAATTTTGTGTAGTTTCATAATATGCCACTTTTATCCATGTTTAAAATGTTTAAAGTGTTGTTTGTGTTTATTTTGCATTATGCCATGTTAAAATGATTTAATTCATAACTAATTAACCGTAGCTCGGTTTTAAATAATTTATATATGTAAATGGGGTAGAAAAAAAGCCTAGTTTAACTTGGTGACACTACTTTGCATGTTTACCAACTCTAAAATTATATTTAGGGCAGAACAGTACCAACTTTAAAATATGCACATGAGGATTTACCAGAATGGTTATTTGTTGTTTCCGACCTCATTTAAACTTGCCTAGTTAGGTAGTTTTATTATGCTTCACCCTTTCCATGCTAATCAATATTTAATATTGTTGGGTACATAAACGAGAGTGAACTAAATGATTGGATGTGGTGTTTCGTCAATATGCAACTCGTTGTATATTGAGCTCCACTTAATTTGTAGTATTGTTTGTGCATATTGCCATGCCATGCCTCTTTAAACTAGATATTCATCATACTTGGTTGTGCATCATGCCATGTTTATGTGATGGTTGTTTACTATATTTCTTGCTTCTTTCCGGGTTGCTTCTCTCGTTAGCTACGGTTTCGGTCTGGAGTTGTGAGGATTCGTTCGGCTTCGTCCGTTGTCTTCTTCATGGACTCGTTCTTCTTTCTTGCGGGATCCCATGCAAGATGACCATACCCTCGAAATCACTTCTATCTTTGCTTGCTAGTTGTTCGCTCTATCTCTATGTCGCGCTACCTACCACTTGTTATATCAAGCCTGCCATATTGCCATGTCAAGCCTCTAACCACCTTCCTAGCAAACCGTTGTTTGGCTATGTTACCGCTTTTGCTCAGCCCCTCTTATAGCATTGCTAGTTGCAGGTGAAGTTGAAGTTTGTTCCATGTTGGAACATGGATATGTTGGAATATCACAATATCTCTTATTTAATTTAATGCGTCTACATACTTTGTAAAGGGTGGAAGGCTCGGTCTTATGCCTGGTGTTTTGTTCCACTCTTGCCGCCCTAGTTTCCGTCATACCGGTGTTATGTTCCTTGATTTTGCGTTCCTTGCGCGGTTGGGTGTTAAGGGAACCCCTTGACAGTTTGCTTTGAATAAAACTCCTCTAGCAAGGCCCAACCTTGGTTTTACATTTGCCTAACAACCTAAGCCTTTTCCCCTTGGGTTTCCGGACCCCGAGGGTCATCTTTATTTTAACCCCCCGGGCCAGTGCTCCTTTGAGTGTTGGTCCAACCTGTCAGTCGCCGGTGGCCACCAGGGGCAACTCTGGGCTGGCCTACCGGAAGCTTGGACAATCCGGTGTGCCTTGAGAACGAGATATGTGCAGCTCCTATCGGGATTTGTCGGCACATCCGGGCGACTTTGCTGATCTTGTTTTACCATTGTCGAAATGTCCTGTAATCGGGATTCCGAGTCTGATCGGGTCTTCCTAGGAGAAGGAATATCCTTCGTTGACCGTGAGAGCTTGTGATGGGCTAAGTTGGGACACCCCTGCGGGGTATAAACTTTCGAAACCCATGCCCGCGGTTATGTGGCAGATGGGAATTTGTTAATATCCGGTTGTAGAGAACTTGACACTTGACTTAATTAAAATGCATCAACCGTGTGTGTAGCCGTGATGGTCTCTTCTCGGGGGAGTCCGGGAAGTGAACACGGTCTTGTGTTATGCTTGAACGTAAGTAGTTTCCGGATCACTTCTTGATCATTTCTAGCTTCACGACCATTGCGTGGCTTCTCTTCTCGCTCTTATTTGCGTATGTTAGCCACCATATATGCTTAGTGCTTGCTGCAGCTCCACCTCATTACCCTATCCTACCCATAAGCTTAAATAATCTTGATCTCGCGGGTGTGAGATTGCTGAGTCCTCGTGACTCATAGATACTTCAAAATAGTTGCAGTTGCCGATGATACCAGTGCAGGTGACGCAACCGAGCTCAAGTGGGAGCTCAATGAAGATCTTGATCATTGTTTTGTTTCGTTTCCTGTTGATCAGTAGTGGAGCCCAGTTGGGACGATTAGGGATCTAGAATTTGGGATTGTCTTCTTTATTTTGGTTCCGTAGTCAGACCTTCACTACAAGAAATGTGTCAACTTATGACCTTCTGTCAGTGACCCTCGAAGAATTGGTCATAAATTTATGACCATTTTAGACCAATTGGTCAAAAGCTGTTCAGGGGGCTCCAAACCCTAAACCATCGCGACCATTTTGGTCAGAAAGGTCGTAATTTCCTTACACGAAATGGTCACAAAGCAAACAGTGCTAGTCCGCTGCCTTATTTCTAGTTGTTAATGACCAATATAGATGGTCATAGCCTTGTAGATTGTGGTGGGTTGTGATGACTAGGCGTCATCTCATCAGTTTTGCCTATGTGTCATGTCCATGTGGCAGTTTTTGCCCTAGGTTGTGAAGCAACCTATATTTCTATCATTCCCAAAATTCCCAAAAAAATCTCATAAATTCTTTGGGGCATATCTTCATCAAATATGTAAAAATCCTTCCTTGCCTAGTTCAAAACTAATTCAACAATATTCATTTTCCTATTATGTTCACAACAACACTTTATGAAGGAAGTGCTATTTATATATTCTTGATTGCCTTCGGAATTTTTGGGCACTCTTTCCTATCCAAATCATTACCGTATGACAAAATTCAGCTCAATATGCCTAGCAAATCTTCCTCGGCAAATTTCCAAAGTTTTTGTCCACCTAGAAGCATTGTGAAGGAAGTACCTTTTTTATATCTCTAAATGTCATGAAATTTATACAGTTCCTTCATATGCCCAAATTATCACCCTCCTCCAAATTTCAGCTCAGTCAAATCATCTATGTGAGCCCAGGTTCAATTTGTATTTTATGGCCAAATTGGCACGTTGCAAAGCAAGTGTTATATAGACCCCTCCTATTACCCTCAAACTTTTCGGGCACTCTTCCATACCCAAATCATTGCCACATGATAATATTCAGTTCAATTTTCCTAGTAAATCTTTCTCAGGAAATTTCCAAAGTTTCTACCTCGAGAGAGGCTTTGTGAAGTAAGTACTAGCTAGGCTTACCCAAATGATCTGAAAATTTACCAGCGCATGACCATACCTATGTAACTTACCTACACCAATTTTTAGCTCATTTCATTCATCCAATCTCTCTCACTAGTTTTCCCAAGTTTTGTCCATAGAAGAGCATTGTGAAGTAAGTACTACTTTGGCATGTCAAAATGATATCAATTTTCTACAATACTTTTCTATGCCCAAATAATCATCCTCCACCAAATTTCAGCTCAATCCATTCATTATTTTGAGCCCAGCTTCAACATTTATATTTTTGTCCAGTGTGGTACTTTGCAAAGTAAGTACCACCTAGGATCCTCCTTTTGAACTGAAAATTTGTGAATACATTCTCCTTAGTAGATGATCATCCTCGGCCAAAACTCACGCCCATTGGCCATGTGCATTTCCCGTACCACTAATCAAACACTTGGCTGCTTATTCATGTTTGAGCATCGATCGGTCTCCTCGTGAGAATCTTATGTTGTGATTTTCTTCCTAGTACCTACCTGGGGAGTGCCCAACCCACTAGACATGCCTAGGCCACCCAGAACACATGGCAACGCCACGGCCACGCGGCGGGCATGCGAGTTTATGCGCTCTAGAGTTGGGGGCCTCGGCCACCGCCCAAACCTCGACGTATCGCCACCAAACCATGTATTTATGATTAAATAGGTACTTATGTAACTAGAAATGATTTTTGGAAAAAATAAATAGCAAACTATGAGGCAGCTGCAGTTCAAATTTGACCCGCTTCCAACTGAATCAGCGGGAATTTGTCCTTTTCACTAGAGGTGGATCAAAAATTTCGACACCCAACCATTTTGTCAATTGTGCATTAAATATGGCCTAGTATTTTATAAAATTGATTAGGTCCAATTTTGCAACAAATATATGGTAGGTCCTTCACAAAAAAAACTCATTTCAGGCACTTGGAAAATGGGAAATGGTTTTTTCGTCCAAAGAAAATGAAAACTTCCTTAGGCAACATTGTTTGCCATTTAAATATGCACCCTTGTGCACAATATGAGATCATTTGAACAAACTATGCCATGAATGTGGCCGTAAGATTGATCATTTGGCTTGAAAGCCATGAATCTTCACACTTGATAGCTCATTTCTGAGAACACCTTTTTAAAATAATTACTGTATTACAATTTTATTATTTTTCCTGGAAACTTCTTCACATATAATGACACAAATGCGAAGGTCTTCCAATTTTTTGATTTTTTTTGATTTTTTATGCCCGTTTCAAAATGCAGTCAAAACGGCGGGCTTGACCGTTCCTAGCTAGTGGTTGAATATTGTTTTTTGGTGTTTCTCTGATTAAATATATACTTATGTACCTAGAAATGATTTTTGGAAAAAATAAATAGCAAACTATGAGGCAGCTGCAGTTCAAATTTGACCCGCTTCCAACTGAATCGGCGGGAATTTGTCTTTTTCACCAGAGGTGGATCAAAACTTTTGACACCCAACCATTTTGTCAATTGTGCATTAAATATGTCCTAGTATGTTATAAAAATGATTTGGTACAATTTTGCAACAAATATATGGTAGGTCCTTCACAAAAAAACCTCATTTCGGGCACTCAAAAAATGGAAAATGAATTTTCCGTGCAAAGAAAATGAAAACTCCCTTTGGCAACATTGTTTGGAATTCCAAGATGCACCCTTGTGCACAATATGAGATCATTTGAACAAACTATGCCATGAATGTGGCCATAAGATTGATCGTTTGGGTTGAAATACATGAATCTTCTCACATGATAGCTCATTTCTGAGTATACTTTTTTAAAATAATTACTGTATTACAATTTTATTATTTTTCCTGGAAACTTGTTCACATATAATGACACAAATGCGAAGGTTTTCCAATTTTTTGAATTTTTTTGAATTTTTTATGCCCGTTTCAAAATGCGGTCAAAACGGCGGGCTTGACCGTTCCTAGCTAGTGGTTGAATATTGGAATTTTTTTGGTGTTTCTCTGATTAAATAGATACTTATGTACCTAGAGATGATTTTTGGAAAAAATAAAGAGCAAACTATGAGGCAGCTACAGTTCAAATTTGACCCGTTTCCAACTGAATCGACAACAATTTGTCTTTTTCACCAGAGGTGGATCAAAACTTTTTTCACCCAACCATTTGGTCAATTGTGCATTATATATGTCCTAGTATTTTATAAAATTGATTTGGTCCATTTTTGCAACAAATATATGGTAGGTCCTTCACAAAAAAACCTCATTTCGGGCACTCGAAAAATAGAAAATGAATTTTCCGTGCAAAGAAAATGAAAACTCCCTTTGGCAACATTGTTTGGAATTCCAAGATGCACCCTTGTGCACAATATGAGATCATTTGAACAAACTATACCATGAATGTGGCCATAAGATTGATCGTTTGGGTTGAAATACATGAATCTTCACACATGATAGCTCATTTCTGAGAACACTTTTTAAAATAATTACCGTATTACAAGTTTATTATTTTTCCTGGAAACTTTGTCACAAATAATGACACAATGCGAAGGTTTTCCAATTTTTTGATTTTTTTTGAATTTTTATGCCCGTTTCAAAATGCGGTCAAAATGGCGGGCTTGACCGTTCCTAGCTAGTGGTTGAATATTGGAATTTTTTTGGTGTTTCTCTGATTAAATAGATACTTATGTACCTAGAAATGATTTTTGGAAAAAATAAATAGCAAACTATGAGGCAGCTGCAGTTCAAATTTGACCCGCTTCCAACTGAATCGGCGGGAATTTGTCTTTTTCAGTAGAGGTGGATCAAAACTTTTGACACCCAACCATTTGGTCAATTGTGCATTAAATATGGCCTAGTATTTTAGAAAATTGATTTGGTATAATTTTGCAACAAATATATAGTATGTCCTTCACAAAAAAACTCATTTTGGACACTTTAAAAATGGAAAATGATTTAAAAAAACTAATTTCTCCTAACTCTTTTAAAAGATATTTGTCTTATTTTGATTTGTCATTATTCCTGAAAACTAAGGTCAAATTTGATGAAACATGAGAAGATATTTTATTTTTATTTTTATTTTTCACATCATAAAATAGCCAATATGATTTAGCACCTTACTTTTAGTCGATTACGACCAATTTAGATGGTCAAAAAATGTAGTACTGGTATACTGCGTTCTGATTGGTCCAGGAGCATCTCACGCGGATCGTGCCTAATCACCATCGGATGCTCCTGGATCCAACGGCCCGCCTGTCTCACCCACGTCGCCCAAGCCACAGCCCGCACTCCCTCCCATGCACCCAACCGCACCCAACCCCTCGTGCCCACTCGCCTCTCTCTCTCTCTCTCTCTCTCTCGAACCCTAGCGCTCCACTCCTCCCTGGCCGCCGCCACCTCTGGCGCCCTCTGTCCGGCGAGATCCATATGGATCGATCCCTCCAATCCGCACCACCTCCGGCGCCCTCTGTCCGGCGAGATTCATATGGATCGATCCCCTCCAACCCTCCAACCCACGACTCCTCCTCCTCTCCTCCTCTCTGGATCTCTGGATTGACCCAACCGCTTCTCCCCCAATCCCAGCCTCCTCCATGCCGAGCCAAGAGACACTCCCCACTTCCAGCCGAAACCCTAGCCTAAGATCCCTTCCTCCTCGATGGCCAACCCGTCCATGGCGGCCGGCGGCAGGGTGCCCTTGGCGGAGGGGGTCCGTGCCGTCGGAGCCCAGATCCGCAACCACATCCGCGTGGCGCCCGTCGACCACGTGGCTGCGGCCCTGGCGACGCGATGGTAGCGTCGGCCCTGGCGGCGTTGGAGGCGGCGAGCCAGTCCTTGAGAAACTGCGAGATCCTCGGCGCCGCGGGCACCACCATGGCGGCGCTAAGCACCACCGATACCGATGGGGTCCAACGAGGCGGACAAGCCGCTGCGGCGGATCGGTGCGTCGTTCGAGCAGCTCGCTGCTGTCGCCAAGCCACAGCAGCAGCCCATGATGGCGGCGGGGGACTTCTCGCGTGCCTGCTCCAACGTCTCCGTCCTCTTTGGCTGCCTCGGCATCGCCTTCAAATTTGCCTTGATGGACTACATCGCCAAGGCAAGCGGCCGCTCCTCAGCCCCCCTCTTCTCCCCCGCTACCTGCTCTGCTGTTCGGTATGGTACTTCATTGTGCTTGTACTGTATGTGGTAAAATTTCTGGTGATTCCTTCCCGAGACATTGATTTAGTTGTGTGAAGCTGAGAGGTTTGGGATGAAATGACCATTGCTTGTTCAATCAGTAAATTCTTTAGTGTTCTTGGCTTCTTAGTACATGCACATTGAGTACATGCACATTAACATCTATTGTATCTGAATTGTATCAACTTGCCAGTTAGCTAATTACTAAAATCATGTGCACATAACTATGTGAAGTCATTCAACCATTACATGTGATAACTAGGAAGCATATTTTTATCAGTGGACTGCTATTTCTTTTCTTGCTTCTGTTTGCAAAATTAGGTGATCATGGTAGCCTTGTTTTCTTTAGTGTTAAAAAAAGTACTAGGCTACAGTTTTTTAGTGTGTCATCTTTATATGTGTCTTTCGAGTGAACAAACTATGCTAAAGGTAGATCAGGACTTTCATCTGAAGTGGAATTCTATCTTGGGTCTGATATTTTGAATGAAAAGTTTTAGTTAGAAATACACTGCTTTCTATCTGAAGGGGTGTATAGCTGTGTTGTATGACGTTGTTAGTTTTTGGTGTACAAAAATTTGGTAGGTATTCTAGGCTGATGATTGTTGGGACTCTATAGTTATTGAATGGATTTGCTAGCAACAAGGTGCCAGGCACAATTTACTGGTTATGAGAAGACTATAGTTGTGTTATTGTGATATTCAATTTATAGAATTGACTATGTTCTGTTTTTGCTTCAGGTAAACCAAGGTTTTGCTCATGGATCGTACTAAGCAGACTGCTCGTAAGTCCACTGGAGGAAAGACTCCTAGGAAGCAGCTAACCACCAAGGTTTGTGACTGCAATATTGATAGTTTACCTATGCCATGTCTTTATTTATGGTTTAGGTAAATTGAACTGGGTATAATTTGAACCTCAACCTTCATTGCCAGCTTATGACCAGATATCCTACTGATGTATATGGACTATCATGGTATTATTGTTAATTTGACCATGTGCTCTACTTTGCTTTTTGACAGGCTGCTCGTAAGTCTGCTCCCACAACTGGAGGAGTGAAGAAGCCTCACCGTTACCGCCCTGGAACTGTTGCTCTTCGGTGTGTAAAATCTTCCAACCTATTCTAGCATGTGTTATAGTTTTGTTTTGAAGTATTCTCAAATGAGTAAATTTTGTGCTTGACTTTGCAGTGAGATCCGCAAGTACCAGAAGAGCATGTTGCTGCTCATCAGGAAGCTTCCATTCCAGAGGCTTGTTAGGGAGATTGCCCAGGACTTCAAGGTGATCAATCAACTTGTGAACTACATTGTGATGCTCCTGTTGTGTCAACTCTTATAGTATGATGAATCAAGTAAACTAAAAGCACCGTCCTGTTCTGTCTGTGCAGACTGACCTCCGCTTCCAGAGCCATGCGGTGCTGGCCCTTCAGGAGGCTGCAGAGGCCTACCTGGTGGGTCTCTTCGAGGATCCGTGGCGAGAGGGCTTAAGTTGCTTGCTTTGCCCGTGGGAATGTCTCTGGCGGGCATATGTGTCTGCTTTTGCTGCTGTTTTTAGTGATTTTTTGGAACTGCTAGCTCTAATTTAACTTACTTCTTGTTCCCCTGTTTCTACTGTCAGTATTCCCATGGCAATTTAGGTAACTATAGTAATACTGTACAAGAAACATCATTGCATTACAAGTTGGGTTTGAATCTACTTGTGAGCAACTGGGTGCGCCCTTAGAAATATGATATGTAGATTTGCTTCACAGAACTGATGATGATGCACGTATTTGGAACAGTCCAGTCCATTCTCACAACCAATTAAGTCCAGAGCTCACACCTCTCCGTTGATGATGCGCGTACATTCCAGTTAAAGAATAACACAGGATTAATTAATTCTTGGGCTCTTCTAGCCGTGCTTCTTACTCTAGGTTCCAAGTAGAGATTCCTATATACGTATACTTGCTTTGCTGCCAATTCCTGACTCTGTCTGTCTGTTTTGGAACTGTAAAATGCAGTGATGCCAAACATCGCCTTTGCTTCAACTGATTAATTTTCTGCGTGCCAAACAGAGCCTGTGATGTTATCAAAATATTTGCTACTCTTAATGGGTTTATCCCACTTGATGATCTTAACCACCAAGATCTCTGAGGCTCTTATTTCTAGTCTAATGTTATCAGTACAGTACATCCGCTGTTTGCATGATAGATACATATATGTGACATCAATTTGTCGTTGGATATTGCTGGAAACTAGCTATGTCACATCAATTTCTTGGTTGTCTAGTTTGTTATGTCACATCAATTATATTCTTTTTTCGAGATTGTGTTTTAGCTACTGCCACTTTGAGCTGTTGTAGATTTTAGTTATCAATTACAACAAAGCATTCTTACATTCCAGACTTGATCTTACTACTAAATAGCACCCCCTGTTGTTGTTATTCACCCTATCCTTGCTGTTCTGTTTTCTTGTTGGCAGATATTTTGAGTAAATTCAAGACGAAAGATGTTCAAAGAAGCTCCAAGACATTCTTATATAGCAAGTTATGTAATAATAGATGGGTTATCTGGGAATTTAATGTATCTTCTCTCTGTTTGTGAATGAAATAGTAATTATGTATGTGATTTAATGTATCTTATCTCTATGAATTTCATGTATGTTTCAGAATTACAATTCCTGTTTCATATGAAATAGTAATTATGTATGTGATTTGAAAATGTGTGCAATGAAAACATGACTCTTGCGACCCACTTATCAAAATAATTTGAGCACATTTGAAATTTCTGACGTGTGGGACTAGTGTATGATATTATGATATTTGGGACAAATGTAAAACAGTGGAAAATAAAATAGCAAAAAGTAAAAGATCATACGCTGTAAAAGGCCGCATCTAGAAATAAAAAGGCCAAATTGTTGGGCCAGGCCCATGTAGCTAGAGAAAATTAATAAAGAAAATAAACAGTAAAAAGGCTGAATTGTTGGGCTAGGCCCATGTAGAAAACCGAATTGGACCGGGCTGAATCTTGTGCCACATCATCATGCCACGCTGGATGCCTACGTGGCCTGGGGAGGTTGCTAGTGACCAAAACGCCACAGTAGACGTATTTTGGTCATAAACGTCTTCGACCATTCCATAAGAAAGGTCGCTAATGTCAGTTTATGACGGCCAGCTTTTGACCTTATGTTTTTGGTCACAAAAAGGTCACAAATGTAAATTTGTGACCATTCAGTGACCAATAGTGGTGGTCACAAGTTGACATATTTCTTGTAGTGCGTGATTGTATTTTGGATGATGTATGTTTAACTTGTATTTGTGTGAAGTGGCGATTGTAAGCCAACTCTTTATCCCTTCCTTATTCATTACATGGGATTGTGTGAAGATTACCCCACTTGCGACCAAACCACCATGCGGTTATGCCTCTAAGTCGTGCCTCGACACGTGGGAGATATAGCTGCATCATGGGTGTTACAAGTTGGTATCAGAGCCTTCCCCGACTTAGAAGCCCCCCTGCTTGATCGAATCGCTGACGTTGTTGAGTCTAGAACAAAATCTTTTGAGTCTTACGATTATATATATCGGAGAGTAGGATTCTTTTTACTCCTCAGTACCTTTGTCGCTCTGGTGAGGCCTCCTAATGTACAAGTTTGACTTTCCTCTCCTCAAATTTCACGATTTTTTTAGGATCACGCAGGTATCTTGGGATCGTTCCGATAGTCTTGTGATGAGAACATTGTTCTTGGTGCCTCCTGACATTTAGGGGTTGTGGCAGTGTCCTGGGGAGTTGAGATCCGAGGTGTTGTCATCACAATTTTATTGTTGCAGTTCTGGAATACCTGAGTTTCGCCGACATCGAAAATCTCTTTTATGCAGTTGTTGGCGAGATAACCTCGACGCCACCCAGTACTGGGGTGGGAGTTCGGGAGTATTGCCATAACTCGTATAACGAATGCTTTTCGAAGGTTGAGGTACACTATTTCCGAAGGTTTCTCGGTTATGTGTTGAAGGATGGATACAACTAGATGTAGGGATTGTTAGTTTGGGTGAGATATTATGCTTCCCCTGTATCCCCAACACCTGATTGCATAACCAGAAAGTTTCGTGAGTTTATAGGTGGGAATTCAAGTATATCGTAGGATATCTTTCAAACAGACACATGCTACGATATGGGATCTATCATATGTTTGTTTCCAGCTTATTCTGCAAGCTAATCCTTTGTTTTGTTTTGAGTTGTGGTATTTGAGTTCCTTCGAAGTCAAATGTGGATTCCATACCTTTCCTATGCAGTGTGCTCATATTTCTATGTGAATAATAATCCTTCATGATAGTCGAGATTTTCATGTCAATCCTTTTCAACCGACATGTTTCTCTTCAAGTGGATTCGATCATTTCAACATCCGCGAGATCACCTCTCGGTTTTCCCAATGTTGTTCATTTCGTCTGTCCCCAAGTTGCCTTTGGTTTCCCGCCCACCCACCCCTTTTTCTTCTAGGATTCAAATTTCTTAATCAAGTATCCTTTTATTGATGGGGAGTGTCTCCATTCTTTTCCATCAATGTTCTTATCCGGTGATTCTCAGGAACATGCTAAGGAAGCTTCAATTCTATCATTCTTCGTTCTCTTTTCTTCTTCAGTGGATCCAATTCAAGATTTCAGTGTTGATCATATCATTTCCTCGTTTCAAATGCTTTCTCATGCCGGTGCACCTCTTAATCATCCCCTTCTCGCTATTCATTTGTTATAGAGTACTAAAGATACCTCAGAAGATTCAAGTTTCCATTTTTATGTCTTTCAGGCTATTTACGAGGCTGTTATCTCATTCAAGCCATTTAATTCCACCGATGCAATCTCTCCTTCAAAATCATTTCCAATGGTGGGTCTTTTGAGTGGGCCCTAACCCACAGGTCTTTTCCCAGGATCTTACCTGACTCTTCCATTTTTTCCGGAGTTATCCTCAAATTCATTTCAAAGTTTGACGTAAGAATGATGCGTCATTAGTCAAATGCCTTCTCCAAGATCTTTCACATTCTTTTCATGATTGGTTCAACCTTTCTAATTTTCATTCCGGAATGCCTCAACAATTCATGGTGGTGTTTCTCGTCGTCATTCTCAGATTTTGAAGACCGAAGAAGAGTTTTTTCCTCCAAATCTTATCCGTTCTCTCAGAGATGCGTAGTTCAAGCTTGTTGCCATCCTCTCATAATTGTTTTTGATTGTGAGAATTCTTTTCACCCATCCGGAGAAATTCAAGAGTCTTTTCAGTTTGATTCTCCGAAGGCCATCATTTCGGGTTTATTCATTCTCAGCTTTCAGCTCTCGTTCTCAAATCTTACCGGTGCTTCATTCAAATATCCTCTAATCAGCTCGTGATCTCTTCGTTTCACTTGTATCTTAATTCTTCTCAAGTATCTTCTTTCATTTTTAATTCTTACGGTGGTCCGTTCAAGATTCCTCTTCCTATGTTCTCATATCAATTCATTCGTTCGTTCCAAATCCTACCGGTGGTTCACTGAAGACCTTTCCAAGCTTGTGCTATATCGCTCTTTAATCCTTTTCAACAAGAATAAGTAGTGTGCCATATCCATTGCTTTTCATCAATCTAAATTGGTGAAGGATACGCATAACATAATTCTTATTCTTGTTTCATCCAAGTGATGGATTCATTCTTCCGGAGTGTGTTCTCAATGAGTAAATTCTCAGTTCAAGTGCTTCATACTTTCCCGGAGTTCCAAGATATCTCAATTATATCATTGTGAAGCTCCATCTAATCATTGCAAGGCTTCAATCTTGTTCGCTTCAAACTTGCAATTCTTTTTTGTTATCATTTACTATCTGGAGTTTCTTTATGGAGGCTCAACAGGGTGGTTCATCAAGGTTTCTTTTCATTCTTCAATTGTTCTTCAAGTTTTCTATCGAAGCTAAGATCCGGCAAGATATACTCTAAAATGAACATGGTGTTCAACACATGTCTTGTTTTGAGGAGTTTAAGCTTTCTTCATCTTGCATTTTGAAGTGCAATTCTTTCTACCTTATCTTTTGAGGTGGTGTTATGTAACTCTTGACAATTTCCTTTCGGGTGTCATGATTCAACATTTGTCAAGAATCAGATAGTTAAACCCATCAATTCCTTCGAGCATGAGTTCTTCTCAATCCATCAATCTCTTCATTGGAGTTATCTTGGGTTATATTTCACCTAAGACCTTCCCTAAGGAATGTTGCTATTGTGGTGCTTATCAATAATTCAAGTTTCCTCCTATTCTCACGATGAAAGAAGTTTTCATCTCTTCGTTGCTCTCAGGCAAGCAATTGATTCCGTTAGTGGCTGAATTTCACCTCAAATTTTCAGAAGTTTTTTCCATAAGCCCACTACAAGCTTTTCGTTTCATTGTCTGTCACACCCTAGTTAGTTCAAGCATTAGAGTGTGCATCATGTTTAAATTCCTCTTAAATTTGAAATGGGGAAGACAGAACCCCCAACACCCCCCGGAAACTACTAGGGTTTACTAAAATTATTTTTCAATGAACCTGAAATGCCCTTCTAAAAAGTTCACTCTCTTTGTCTTGGGTTAGAACCTCTAGCAAAATTGGTGCACATTTTTCTAGGTCAATAGAAGGTCATTGAATTAAATCATAAGTATTTGATTTTGGGCATTTAAATGCTATAAAATAATTTAAATGCTCAAATAATTCTGGAAATAAATGTATACTGTTGGAAATATTCTAAACAGAGCCCACATTTATTTTCAGGATTTTTGGAAACGTTTTAGTATTTTTTAATAAAGCCCAACAGTTGCAGTTAAATAGAAAAACAGAAACAAATCAAAAAGAGAGAGAGAGGGAAGCCCACCTGGGCCTTACCTGTGCTGGCCCAGCCCACCTGGCTCGGCCCAGCCGACTGGCCTTGCCACTCGTCGTCCTCCTCCCGCCAGGAGGACGAGGAGCGCGTGGCCGGCGCCCGCGGCCACACGCTGGCCACCTCCTGCTTCTGCCGACGCCCTGGAGACGTCCAGGGATGCCACGCCGACCCCCACGTCCCCCTTTCATCCTCCCTCACTCTCCCTCTCGTCTCCCTCACCCTCTCCCGCGATGGCCGAGCGCGATCCTCGCCGCCGTTCGCCGTAGACGTCACCAGAGCCACCCCTCGCCCCTCCGACAAGCCCAATAGCTCCGCCTCGTCGCCCTGGACCTCTCCGCTGACCCACGCGACTCCAAACGCCGCCGAACACCGTCTTCGCCCTTATCTTCAACCTCGGGCACCTGAGCCGTCTCCGGTCGATTCGTCGCCGCCAGGACCTCCCCGAGCTCGCTGACCCCCTCTCCGACCCCGCTGTGAGATCCTCTTCCTCTTCCCCTAGCTCCCGTGCTCGTTTGGCCTGTGTAGTCGCCACTTCCACCGCACCCGAAAGCTCCCCGCCGCCGGCCATGGCGCCGTCGTGGCTAGAGCCACAGTGGCTCGAAGCCAAGCTCACCGTTGTGCTCAGCGCAGCACCAGGAGCCCGTAGCCACCACCAGCTCTTTCTCTCGTGCACCGTAGCGTCGAACCCAACCCCGTCCAAACTCCGGCTGCCGCTATCGAGCTCGCCGGCGTCGTTTCCGGCGTTCCCGTGTCCAACCACTTGCACCACTGGATGCGGCAGCTCCCCAGCTACGCGTAGCACGTCTCCACCGGTGATTTGGTCACCAAAGGACCAAATCTGAAGCTCTCCGCCGTCTCGGCCTCGCCGGCGACTCAACGCCGGCGGGATTAGCCCCGCTGACCAGGGGTTTGACCCCAGTTTGACTCCATCTGAGACACCGATGTGTGGGGCCGGCTTCTAACTAATTTAGATTAGTTTAAATTAGAGCTAATCACTCTGTTAGAGGTTAATGACGCTGTTAACTACCCCTCTCTCACTGACATGTGAGCCCAGAGCCTAACTAACCCTGTTTAGTGCTAACTAAACACTAACCAACTCTGTTAGTTAGCTGAGAGACTGACAGAAGGGGCCCACCAATCAGGTTTGACCTGGACTGGCGCCTTTGACCCGCTGACGTCATAGTGACGAAGTGCTGACGCATTAATTCAATTTCTGGATTTATTCTTTAATAGGAAATTCCAGAAAATAAACAAAACTTCTAAAAATCATAGAAAATCAACCATAGCTCCAAATGCAAAGATTTATATATGAAAAATGATCAGAAAAATTCAATCTATCCATCTGTAATGGTTTCATGCATGACAAAATAAGTTAACCTTGCTGTTTAAGCAGAATGAGGTAATGCACCAATAAAGCCATGTTTAATAAGCTAATAATTGAATCTTTGACTCAAATGAGTTCATCCCTTTCTGTTTTAGCTTGCATTAGGCCAAGACACCTTCATCTTGCCATGTCATAGAATGCATCATATTGTTGCATATTGCCATGTGTTGATTATGTTTCGGGGTGTCTTTCGTGGTAGGTTCTGCCTCCAAGGATAACCCTGAGTATCCATCTGAAGGGCAGTACCCTACTACCACTACAACAGGCAAGCAACCCATTGATCATTCTGATACAAAACCATGTTCTCACTTCTGCTTTGGTTTACTGCATTAAGACAACGCAATTCAAACTACTGTGTGTTGCGGTAGTTGAACCCTTATCCTCTGCATGACCTGTCATTGCCACAATAACTAGATGAAACCCACTAGCATGTGTAGGAGTTGATTGAGCCATGTATGTGATTCCTACCTTGCTATGCCTGCTATGCTTAGAGTTGTGTCAGGTTTGGTTCATCTGGGTGATGGGCTAGAGTGATATGATATGTCGGTAATGTGAGGAATGTGTTGAACATGTTTTGGTAAAGGTATCGATGAGAGGCCATGTAGGAGTACATGGTGGGTTGTTTCATTGAGACCGTCCATAAGAACTGAGATCTGTATGCGTGATTTAAGATTCAGCTACTACCACACATTGGGCCCTGAAATATGACCCCGCTCGACTTACTGACCCTCTCGCCCTCTGTCCAGGAGTTGCAACTAGTTTCTGGTGTTTGTAGGACATGTGTTGGCGGCCGTGCGTAGCGCTGACCCTAGGGGTGGGCTATGATGCGGTAGATACACTGTGGCCGGGTATGCCGGGCGCCCGTTTGGCGTCTCGGGACCCTGTACACATCGTTTGGGGCCGTTGAGGACAACCCGGCCGGATTTCCTTGCGGATGGAACCTGAATAGGCGATAAACCTGGACTAGAGACTTGTGAGGTTAGTCAGGTCGTGGTCTACACCCACGTCGGTTTTCGCTTGAAGTCTGCCGAGCACATGTGGTGTGCAGACGCTAAGTGGTGGAAACATGTGTGACGAAGTACACCCCTGTAGGGTATAAAAATATTCGAATAGCCACGTCCGCGGTAAAGGACTACTTGGTCGCCTATGCAGTTCATAGACAAGTTAATGGATACTACTAAAAGACTCAAGATAAGTGTGAGTACCGAGAATGGCCCTCTCGTAGGATGACGAGGGAGGATCCTCGGTGGAGTATTGTGTTGGTGAGTAGTGGACTCGTGTGCGAAAAATATTTTACTGGTGGAGTTCCATAGGATAGCTTAGCCAAGAGTCAAAGCTGGCTTGCTGCAATAACCCCACCTCCTTCTTGAGAATAAGCATGTATAGTAGGTTTTGTTGTAAGACTTGCTGAGTACCCTTGTACTCATGTTTGCTTAATTACTATTTTCAGACGACAACACCGCCCCCTCCGATGGGTTCTACGTAGACCTTGACGTCGACGAGTGACTAGCCACCCAGGTGGTGATCCTGGCCATGGAGGGCCCTATGTAGATAGACAGGCTTCGAGAAGCTTTCTTTCTTTCTAGTGTCTGTACTCAGACTAATTGCTTCCGCATGTGCTTGTATGATTGTATGACTTGAGTGTCGGGTCATGTGACCCCTGTCTGTATGAACATGTTATGCATGGCTCTCTGGAGCCTTTAAATAAAGTACTTGAGTTGTAGAGTTTTTTTGTGATGCCATGTTGTATGTACTCATATCGGGCATATTGTGTGTATGATTGAAATGCTTGGTATGAGTGGGATCCGACAATCTAGTTGTTTATCCTTGGCAGCCTTTCTTATGGGGAAACGTAGTCTAGTGTTCCTCGAGCCATAGTAGTCCGCTACAGCCCGGTTCACCGGAGTCCTGCTAGCCCAGCACTATTGTTCAGGACACTTGACTGGCCGGCATGTGTTTCACTTCGTTCCTATGTCTGTCCATTTGGGGAAATGTCACGCGGTGACTTCCGGAGTCCTGTTAGCCCAGTGCTACAGCCCAGAATCACTCGCTGATGACTGACATGCTCGATGTGATTCATGCATGCCTGTCTCCATAGGTCTGTGCCGCTTTGGGTTCATGACTAGCCATGTTGGCCCGGGTTCTCTGTCATATGGATGCTAGCGACAGTATCATATACGTGAGCCAAAAGGCGCAAACGGTCCCGGGCCATGGTAAGGCGACACCCATGGGATACCGTGCGTGAGGCCGCAAAGTGATATGAGGTGTTACCGGCTAGATCGATGTGGCTTGGAATCGGGGTCCTGACAGCGTTGGCATCAAAGCCGGACTGCCTGTAGGTTCGTTGAGCCAAGCTGGTCGATGTCGAGTCTAGAAATGCTTTAGTAATATGTAGGGGAATTGATTGTGGGAGGGAACGTAAGGCTCTTTTACTCCTTTACCCTATGCCTCTGATCTGAGTCATTCTCTTCTCATTCAACGTGGGTTAAGGACTAGGCTCTCTTCTTCTATCAGGTTCACGTGTTACTAATCCGTAGTAGCTTATAGGATTGTTGCTACAAGCCCTAGTTCAGTCTCTACTATTTTAGTATGTTGCTATTTGGATCAGAACCTTGATATGATGTTGTTGATTGGTATTGCGAACTGTTGTGGATGTCTCAAATCTTTTTCTGAGCATTTACAGCTGTTATGCTGTCCAATTTTCCCTAGAAATTCTGATGTCTTTGCATTGTGGTTGTGCTTTCAGATGGCCAACCGTGTTCAAAACCAAGTGGTTCGCCTGACCCGGTGCCTCGACGTGCCCGGTCATACTGCTATGTTAGTCCGGGTAATGATCGAGACGGGTTGCCGTTGGTATCCCGAATACACCGTTGAAGAGCAATTCCGAGACTTTAATCAAAGACAATATTTCTGCACCGTCAGGATATTTTTTTTCTTATCCTGGATCTACCAAGCCCCTTCACTGTTCCTATGGACTCGGGGTTACTGTTGAGATGGCTGTGCAGGATGTTGCCTATTCCATGATGACCATCATGCGAGTCCAGACTGGCCTACTTCGGAACACCGACTTCCGTTACATGCTAGCTTCACTTCCGGGAGCGCAAGGGTATCTTCAGGCTATCTATGCTGACTCCACTCAGGAGGACTCATTAACTCGTACCACTGCTGAGATGCTCGAAGATAAGGACCGAGAGAATCGGGCCTTGAGGCTGGAGCTTTTCAATACCCGTGCTGATCATTGGGCTACATTGACTCGGTTTGCACCTGCGGTGCAAGCTGGATGTATGGATACAAGGGATCTGTATCCTGTGAGATCTGCTTTGCCAGACATGGTGGATTGGCGTGATGTGGGAGGCATCACCCCACCCCGTGGTCCCCGCAGGCCATCGTTTGTTGGTCCAAGACCTCATCCTAGCCCCTATGGTCCACAGGCTCCTCAGGACCGTCTGTTCCCGGATGGTCACGTTGAACTTCCAGGCTATGGAGGTGATTTCTATGAGGACTACTACGGAGCTGTCTGAGTTAGTAGTAGTACCACTAGTATTGTAGTAGTTGTATCTCCACTGTCCTGCGTGACTTGTGGAATATGACTTTGTGTGTAATCAATTCCGGAGGTGTAGACAAATAATGTATAGGAGCTTGGGATGCCTCTGATGAGATGTAACGTCTTTCATCATAGTTGTACTGTAGCCTGGGCTTGTACTAAACTATGTATGATGTGTATGACCGTTGGTATATATATGGCAGTTTTATATTACCATGACATACGGATGAACATCTCTGCATTCCGTGTTATCCATTACATTCTGCACTTCCTTGCTAAGCTTGAGCCATCCTTATCTAAACCGTTGTCTTGTTTTCTCCTAGGATGGTCAACACCTGCAGCAACCCTACTGCCTCGAAGCAGGGGGAAGCCAGTGCAGCTAGGGGTGAAAATCTGCCTCACCTGCCTTCTCTGGCCGAAGTAATGCTGGAGGCGGAAAGAAACAAGCGTGAGACTAACCGCCTGCTAGAGCGGATTGAGCAGAACACTGCACGCCATCCGCGTAGGTAAGAAACGTTCTTGCTAGAAACCCATAGCAGCCACGTAAAACATGCAACAACAATTAGAGGACGTCTAACTTGTTTTTGCAGGGTATGCTATGTGATGTGATATGGCCAAGAAGAATGTGATGAATGATATGTGATGTATGAGATTGATCATGTTCTTGTAATAGGATTCATGACTTGCATGTCGATGAGTATGACAACCGGCAGGAGCCATAGGAGTTGTCTTTATTTATTGTATGACATGCGTGTCATTGAAGAACGCCATGTAAACTACTTTACTTTATTGCTAAACGCGTTAGTCATAGAAGTAGAAGTAGTCGTTGGCGTGACAACTTCATGAAGACACGATGATGGAGATCATGATGATGGAGATCATGGTGTCATGCCGGTGACGATGATGATCATGGAGCCCCGAAGATGAAGATCAAAAGGAGCAAAATGATATTGGCCATATCATGTCACTATTTGATTGCATGTGATGTTTATCATGTTTATGCATCTTGTTTGCTTAGGACGACGGTAGTAAATAAGATGATCCCTTACAAAATTTCAAGAAGTGTTCTCCCCTAACTGTGCACCGTTGCTACAGTTCGTCGCTTCTAAGCACCACGTGATGATCGGGTGTGATGGATTCTTACGTTCACATACAACGGGTGTAAGACAGTTTTACACAGCGAAAACACTTAGGGTTAACTTGACGAGCCTAGCATGTGCAGACATGGCCTCGGAACACGGAGACCGAAAGGTCGAGCATGAGTCGTATAGTAGATACGATCAACATGAAGATGTTCACCGATGATGACTAGTCCGTCTCACGTGATGATCAGACACGGCCTAGTTGACTCGGATCATGTGATCACTTAGATGACCAGAGGGATGTCTATCTGAGTGGGAGTTCATAAGATGAACTTAATTATCCTGAACATAGTCAAAAGACCTTTTGCAAATTATGTCGTAGCTCGCGCTATAGTTCTACTGTTTAGATATGTTCCTAGAGAAAATTATAGTTGAAAGTTGAAAGTAGCAATTATGCGGACAGTAGAAAGCTTATGTCCTTAATGCACTGCTCAGTGTGCTGAACCCCAAACGTCGTTTGTGGATGTTTCGAACATCGAACATACACGTTTTGATAACTACGTGATAGTTCAGTTAAATGGTTTAAGTAGAGGCACCAAAGACGTTTTCGAAACGTCGCGAAACATATGAGATGTTTCGAGGGCTGAAATTGGGATTTCAGGCTCGTGCCCATGTCAAGAGGTATAAGACCTCCGACGATTTTCTTAGCCTGCAAACTAAGGGAGAAAAGCTCAATCGTTGAGCTTGTGCTCAGATTGTCTGAGCACAACAATCACTTGAATCGAGTGGGAGTTGATCTTCTAGATGAGATAGTGATGTTTCTCCAAAGACATTGCCACCAAGCTACTAGAGCTTCGTGATGAACTATAACATATCAGGGATAGATATGATGATCCTTTGAGGTATTCGCGATGTTTGACACCGCGAAAGTAGAAATCAAGAAGGAGCATCAATTGTTGATGGTTGGTGAAACCACTAGTTTCAAGAAGGGCAAGGGCAAGAAGGGATACTTCATGAAACGGTAAATCAGCTGCTGCTCTAGTGAAGAAACCCAAGGTTGAACCCAAACCCGAGACTAAGTGCTTCTGTAATAAGGGGAACAGCCACTGGAGCAGAATTACCCTAGATACTTGGTAGATGAGAAGGCTGGCAAAGTCGATAGAAGTATATTAGATATACATTATGTTAATGTGTACTTTACTAGTACTCCTAGTAGCACAAGGGTATTAGATACCGGTTCGGTTGCTAAGTGTTAGTAACTCGAAATAAAAGCTACGAAATATAAGGAGACTAGCTAAAGGTGAGATGACGATGTGTGTTGGAAGTGTTTCCAATGTTGATATGATCAAGCATCACACGCTCCCTCTACCATTGAGATTGGTGTTTGCATTGAGCATAGACATGATTGGATTATGTCTATCGCAATACAGTTATTCATTTAAGGAGAATAATGGTTACTCTGTTTATTTGAATAATACCTTCAATGGTCTTACACCTAAAATGAATGGTTTATTGAATCTCGATCGTAGTGATACACATTTTCATGCCAAAAGATATAAGATAGTAATGATAGTACCACTTACTTGTGGCACTGCCATGTAAGTCATAATGGTATAAAACGCATGAAGAAGCTCCATGTTGATGGATCTTTGGACTCACTCGTTTTTGAAAAGTTTGAGACATGCGAACCATGTCTATTGGTGTATATGCATGAAGAAACTCCATGCAAATGGACCGTTCGGACTCACTTGATTTTGAATCACTTGAGATATGCAAATCATACCACATAGGCAAGATGACTGAAAAGCCTCGGTTTCAATAAGATAGGAACAAGATAGCAACTTGTTGGAAGCAACACATTTTGATGTGTGCAGTCCAATAAATGCTGAGGCATGCAGTGAATATCGTTATGTTCTTACTTCACAGATGATTCGAGTAGATGTTGAGAATATTTACTTGATGAAACACAACTCTGAATTATTGAATGGTTCAAGTAATTTCAGAGTGAAGTAGAAGATCATTGTGACAAGAGGATAAAATGTCTATGATACGATCATAGAGATGAATATCTGAGTTATGAGTTTTGGCACACAATTAAGACATTGTGGAAATTGTTTCGCAATTAATACCGCCTGGAACACCATAATGTGATGGTGTGTCCGAACATCATAGTTGCACCCTATTGGATATGGTGCGTACCATGATGTCTCTTATCGAATTACCACTATCGTTCATGGGTTAGGCATTAGAGACAACCACATTCACTTTAAATAGGGCACCACGTAATTCCGTTGAGATGACACCGTATGAATTATGGTTTAGAGAAACCTAAGTTGTCGTTTCTTAAAGGTTTGGGGCTGCGACGCTTATGTGAAAAAGTTTCAGGAATGATAAGCTCGAACCCAAAGCGGATAAAATACATGTTCATAGGACACCCAAAACAGTTGGGTATACCTCCTAATTCAGATCCGAAAGCAATATGAATTGTTTCTAGAATCGGGTCCTTTCTCGAGGAAAGGTTTCTCTCGAAAGAGTTGAGTGGGAGGATGGTGGAGACTTGATGAGGTTATTGAACCATCACTTCAACCAGTGTGTAGCAGGGCACAGGAAGTTGTTCCTGTGGCACCTACACCAATTGAAGTGGAAGCTTATGATATTGATCATGAAGTTTCAGATCAAATCACTGCCGTACCTCGTAGGGTGACAAGGATACATACTACTTCAGAGTGGTATGGTAATCCTGTCTTGGAAGTCATGTTGCTAGACAACAATGAACCTACGAGCTATGGAGAAGCGATGGTGGGCCCGGATTCCGATAAATGGCTCGAGGCCATAAAATCCGAGAACGGATCCATGACTTTGGAAGAAATACTTGATGGTCGTAAGGCCATTGGGTACGGATGGATTTTAAAAGGAAGACAGACAATGATGGTAAGAATTACCATTAAGAAAGCTCGACTTGTCGTTAATATATTTTCTGACAAGTTCAAGGAGTTGATTACGGTGAGGTTTTCTCACTCGTAGCGATGCTAAGAGTCTGTTGGAATTGGATTAGCAGTTACTGCATTATTTATGAAATCTTGCAGATAGGATGTCAAAACATTGTTTCCTCGACGATTTTCTTGAGGAAAGGTTGTATGTGATACAACCGGAAGGTTTTGTCAATCCCGAAAGATGCTAATAAGTATGCAAAGCTCCAGCAATCCTTCTAAGGACTGGAGTGAGCATCTCGGAGTTGGAATGTATGCTTTGATGATGATCAAAGATTTTGGGTTTGTACAAAGTTTATGAGAAACTTGTATTTCCAAATAAGTGAGTGGGAGCACTATAGAATTTCTGATGAGTATATGTTGTTGACATATTGTTGATCAGAAATGACGTAGAATTTCTGGAAAGCCTGGATTAAGCTACTTGAACATTGAGCATCAAGATCTATAAGGATAGATCAAAATGCTTAATAATACTTTCAAATGAGCACATACCTTGACATGATCTTGAAGGTGTTCAAGATGGACCAGTCAAAGAAGGAGTTCTTGCCTGAGTTGTAAGGTACGAAGTTAGGACTTAAAGCTCGACCACGGCAGAATAGAGAGAAAGGACGAAGGTCGTCCCCTATGCTTAAGACGTAGGCTCTACAGTATGCTATGCTGTGTACCGCACCGAAAGTGTGCCTTGCCATGAGTCAGTCAAGGGGTACAAGAGTGATCCATGAATGGATCATAGGACAGCGGTCAAAGTTATCCTTAGTAACTAGTGGACTAAGGAATTTTCTCGATTATGGAGGTGGTAAAAGAGTTCGTCGTAAAGGGTTACGTCGATGCAAGCTTGACACCTATCCGGATAGCTCTGAGTAGAGAGACCGAATACATATAATGGAGCGACAATTTAGAGATTTGTAAAGCACACACTGATCTGAAAGGTTCAGACCCGTTGACTAAAACCTCTCTCACAAGCAACATGATCAAACATAAAACTCATTGAGTGTTAATCACATAGTGATGTGAACTAGACTACTGACTCTAGTAAACTCTTGGGTATTAGTCACATGGCGATGTGACCTGTGAGTGTTAATCACATGGCGATGTGAACTAGATTATTGACTCTAGTGCAAGTGGGAGACTGTTGGAAATATGCCCTAGAGGCAATAATAAATAAGTTATTATTATATTTCTTTGTTCATGATAATAGTCTTTTATTCATGCTTTAACTGTATTATCCGGAAATCATAATACACGTGTGAATACATAGACCACAATATGTCCCTAGTGAGCCTCTAGTTGACTAGCTCGTTGTGATCAACAGATAGTCATGGTTTCCTGGCTATGGACATTGGATGTCGTTGATAACGGGATCACATCATTAGGAGAATGATGTGATGGACAAGACCCAATCCTAAGCATAGCACAAAGATCGTGTAGTTCGTTTGCTAGAGCTTTGCCAATGTCAAGTATCTCTTCCTTTGACCATGAGATCGTGTAACTCCTGGATACCGTAGGAGTGCTTTGGGTGTATCAAACGTTACAACGTAACTGGGTGACTATAAAGGTGCACTACAGGTATCTCCGAAAGTATCTATTGTTTTATGCGGATCGAGACTGGGATTTGTCACTCCGTGTAAACGGAGAGGTATCTCTGGGCCCACTCGGTAGGACATCATCATATGCGCAATGTGACCAAGGAGTTGATCACGGGATGATGTGTTACGGAACGAGTAAAGTGACTTGCCGGTAACGAGATTGAACAAGGTATTGGATACCGACGATCGAATCTCGGGCAAGTAAAATACCGCTAGACAAAGGGAATTGTATACGGGATCGATTGAGTCCTTGACATCGTGGTTCATCCGATGAGATCATCGTGGAACATGTGGGAGCCAACATGGGTATCCAGATCCCGCTGTTGGTTATTGACCGGAGAACGTCTCGGTCATGTCTGCATGTCTCCCGAACCCGTAGGGTCTACACACTTAAGGTTCGATGATGCTAGGGTTATAAAGGAAGCTTGTATGTGGTTACCGAATGTTGTTAGGAGTCCCGGATGAGATCCCGGACGTCACGAGGAGTTCCAGAATGGTCCGGAGGTAAAGATTTATATATAGGAAGTCCTGTTTCGGCCATCGGGACAAGTTTCGGAGTCATCGGTATTGTACCGGGACCACCGGAAGGGTCCCGGGGGCCCACCGGGTGGGGCCACCTGCCCCGGGGGGCCACATGGGCTGTGGGGGGTGCGCCTTGGCCTACATGGGCCAAGGGCACCAGCCCCAAGAGGCCCATGCGCCTAGGGAACCCTAGAGGGAAGAGTCCTCGAAGGGGAAGGCACCTCCCCAAGGCACCTCGGAGGTGAGGTGCCTTCCCCTTCGAGGACTCTTCCCTCTAGGGTTCCCTAGGCGCATGGGCCTCTTGGGGCTGGTGCCCTTGGCCCATGTAGGCCAAGGCGCACCCCCCACAGCCCATGTGGCCCCCCGGGGCAGGTGGCCCCACCCGGTGGGCCCCCGGGACCCTTCCGGTGGTCCCGGTACAATACCGATGACTCCGAAACTTGTCCCGATGGCCGAAACAGGACTTCCTATATATAAATCTTTACCTCCGGACCATTCCGGAACTCCTCATGACGTCCGGGATCTCATCCGGGACTCCGAACAACATTCGGTAACCCATACAAGCTTCCTTTATAACCCTAGCGTCATCGAACCTTAAGTGTGTAGACCCTACGGGTTCGGGAGACATGCAGACATGACCGAGACGTTCTCCGGTCAATAACCAACAGCGGGATCTGGATACCCATGTTGGCTCCCACATGTTCCACGATGATCTCATCGGATGAACCACGATGTCAAGGACTCAATCGATCCCGTATACAATTCCCTTTGTCTAGCGGTATTTTACTTGCCCGAGATTCGATCGTCGGTATCCAATACCTTGTTCAATCTCGTTACCGGCAAGTCACTTTACTCGTTCCGTAACACATCATCCCGTGATCAACTCCTTGGTCACATTGCGCATATGATGATGTCCTACCGAGTGGGCCCAGAGATACCTCTCCGTTTACACGGAGTGACAAATCCCAGTCTCGATCCGCATAAAACAATAGATACTTTCGGAGATACCTGTAGTGCACCTTTATAGTCACCCAGTTACGTTGTGACGTTTGATACACCCAAAGCACTCCTACGGTATCCAGGAGTTACACGATCTCATGGTCAAAGGAAGAGATACTTGACATTGGCAAAGCTCTAGCAAACGAACTACACGATCTTTGTGCTATGCTTAGGATTGGGTCTTGTCCATCACATCATTCTCCTAATGATGTGATCCCGTTATCAACGACATCCAATGTCCATAGCCAGGAAACCATGACTATCTGTTGATCACAACGAGCTAGTCAACTAGAGGCTCACTAGGGACATATTGTGGTCTATGTATTCACACGTGTATTACGATTTCCGGATAATACAGTTAAAGCATGAATAAAAGACTATTATCATGAACAAAGAAATATAATTATAACTTATTTATTATTGCCTCTAGGGCATATTTCCAACAGTCTCCCACTTGCACTAGAGTCAATAATCTAGTTCACATCGCCATGTGATTAACACTCACAGGTCACATCGCCATGTGACTAATACCCAAGAGTTTACTAGAGTCAGTAGTCTAGTTCACATCACTATGTGATTAACACTCAATGAGTTTTATGTTTGATCATGTTGCTTGTGAGAGAGGTTTTAGTCAACGGGTCTGAACCTTTCAGATCCGTGTGTGCTTTACAAATCTCTATGCCATGTTGTATGTACTCATATCGGGCATATTGTGTGTATGATTGAAATGCTTGGTATGAGTGGGATCCGACAATCTAGTTGTTTATCCTTGGCAGCCTTTCTTATGGGGAAATGTAGTCTAGTGTTCCTCGAGCCATAGTAGTCCACTACAGCCCGGTTCACCGGAGTCCTGCTAGCCCAGCACTACTGTTCAGGACACTTGACTGGCCGGCATGTGTTTCACTTCGTTCCTATGTCTGTCCCTTCGGGGAAATGTCACACGGTGACTTCCGGAGTCCTGTTAGCCCAGTGCTACAACCCGGAATCACCCGCTGATGACCGACATGCTCGATGTGATTCATGTATGCCTGTCTCCATAGGTCTGTGCCGCTTTGGGTTCACGACTAGCCATGTCGGCCCGGGTTCTCTGTCATATGGATGCTAGCGACACTATCATATACGTGAGCCAAAAGGCGCAAACGGTCCCGGGCCATGGTAAGGCGATACCTTTGGGATACCGTGCGTGAGGCCGCAAAGTGATATGAGGTCTTACCGGCTAGATCGATGTGGCTTGGAATCGGGGTCCTGACATTGTCGGTTTTCCAACAACTCCGTATAACCTTCTTGGAGGGGTGCTTTCCAAGCTCAATTGTGGAAGAAGTTGTCCTTTTGTTCTCCATTCTGTTATTCCAATTATCTATCTTCTATTATTTCTTCCGGAGTCATTGTGATGTTGCTCTATTCACTCATCATCTCGAATTGTGAGGACTGTGTTCTCTTCGTGCTTATCCATTTAACCGGAGTGTCGTGCCCTCTTTTCCAGTTCTTCCCATTTTGTCAAGTTTTACCTCCCTTCTCAACCGGAGTGTTGTGTCATCTCTTCAAGTTCTTTTCATCTTATCAAGTTTTCCTTCTCCTTTCAGTCGGAGTGCTGCCCAAATTATATCAATCTTATTCCTTCTCCATCTAGTTTTAACCGGAGTGGTTTCAATATCTATCTTATCACTAAACCTCTTGGTTCTCGTTGTATACCATGTTCCTCTTTTCTAATGAGGTGTTTTCAACTTTGTTCATCTTCATTATTTTCTTTCTTTCAATTTGTTCAACCCTGCAAGGTTCTTTGGTTTCACTTGTTTGTCAAAGAAGCAACTTAGTTTTACATCTTCTCTTCCTCTTTCGTTTTCCCTCTGGTTCCATCCTAGATCTCGGGACGATATCCTCTTGTAGTGGTGGAGTGCTGTAACACCCCGAGACCGTTTCGCCAGGTGTCTTCCAGTTATGCACCGCCGTTGCCATGTCATTCTCGTGCGTGTTGCATCGTGTCATATAATCATCCACATTGCATTTGCATGTTTTCAAAACTTGCATCCGTCTGGGTTCTCCTAGTTCTTTCTGTTGTCCGTTCTGAGCCTGTCCACACTTGCACGCGCCCGCGGCACGCCCGAAATATTATTTTATAAGTGGCCGAAAAATGTTCTCTTAATGGGATGAGAGTTGGCGTGCGGTCTTGTTATGTTGTTAGTAGGTCGCCTGCCAAGTTTCATCGCATTCGTAGTCCGTTTGACGCCCCAACGGTTAACTATAGCGGCATTATAGCCGGTCTAATGCCGGACGTTTTCGGTCTCCGGAAACTGTTGCCGGGCTGCACATCTCTTCTCTCCTCTCAGTCCATGGCCCTCTACATAGCCCACTAGGCTCAACCTACCCCTTCTCACGTCCGGAGCCGTCCGATGGCGATCGCACGGTCCAAAAACCCCTCCTAACCCCTCAAACCCTAACCCTGCCTATAAAAGGAAGCCTCCCCTTCCATTTTTGGCAGCAGACAACTCCCTCCTCAAAATTGGCGCGCCGCCAGCCTCCTCCCACCTCCACCTCGCATTCCGCGCTGGCCTAACCCGCCGCCGCCACTTGGCGTGCCGCCATTCGCCCCCGCCGCCATCTGCGCTGGGTGCATCCAACCGCCGCGCGCCACCTCAGCCCTTGTCTCCCTCCACCTCCCGCGGCCCGCAGAACCCAGATCGGGCCCACCCCGGGCCCAACCGCCGCCGACGGAGCGCATCTGCGCTGAACTACGCCGCTGCCCGCTCCTCCCGTCGCTCGAACCCTCCCGAGGCCTCAGCTCCTCAGCGCCCGAACTGCACCAAGCCGCCGCCGGACGTCTCCAAGCCGTCGCCCTGCCTCTGCTTCCATGCTCCAGATCGAATGAGCAAGCCGCCATGAACACCGACGCCTAGAGCTCCAAGTCCACCGTTGCATTGATCCGGTCGCTCTGCCTTGGATCCGGCCGGACCCCCCCTTGCCTTCGCCGTCTCCCGCTGGTCCCGATCGCCGCCGGTCACCTTCTCCTCGACCGTCGGAGTTCGCCCCGTTGCTGCGTTCCTCTGCCTCGTCCAGGACCCCGAGCGTCCGCTTCTAGCGCCCGCGTTGACCAGCGCATTTCCCTTTGTTAGATCCAGCCCAGCCGCGCCCTGCGCGAGGCCCAGCGCTTGAGCCGACCACTGCTCCACCGACCAGGGCCATGGCCCAATGTGAGCAACCACCCCAAAACCCCATGTGCACTGTTGGGTCAGCAGTTTCGGCCCAGTTCATATTTTTTTCGTCCGCTATGATTTTGCTAATAACCAGTGAATTACCTGTTTTACAGAAAACCCCCCTAGCTTCATGCATTTAATAACTCACAAATAGTGCATCGGATTAAAATGATGTAAACATGTAAAATGCTTAGAATTTTGTGTAGTTTCATAATATGCCACTTTATCCATGTTTAAAATGTTGTTTGTGTTTATTTTCATTATGCCGTGTTAAAATGATTTAATTCATAACTAATTAACCGTAGCTCGGTTTTAAATAATTTATATATGTAAATGGTGTAGAAAAATGCCTAGTTTAACTTGGTGACACTACTTTGCATGTTTACCAACTCTAAAATTGTGTTTAGGCAGAACAGTACCAACTTTAAAATATGCACATGAGGATTTACCAGAATGGTTATTTGTTCTTTCGGGCCTCATTTAAACTTGCCTAGTTAGGTAGTTTTATTATGCTTCACCCCTTTCCATGCTAACCAAAATTTAATATTGTTGGGTACATAAACGAGAGTGAACTAAATGATCGGATGTGGTGTTTCGTCAATTATTGAGCTCCACTTAATTTGTAGTATTGTTTGTGCATATTGCCATGCCATGCCATGCCTGTAACGCCCACGATGCGGCTATATCTCCCACGTGTCGAAGCACGACTTAGAGGCATAACTGCATTGTAAGCAATGTCACAAGTGAGGTAATCTTCACAACGACCCATGTAATGAATAAGGAAAAGAGATACATAGTTGGCTTACAATTGCCACGTCACACAATAGCATAAATAACATTACATTCATCCAGATACACTCAAGGTCCGAATACGAAACCAAACTAAAGAACAACCCCAAATGCGACAAAGTCCCCGATAGCCCCAACTAGGCACCACTACTGATCGTCTGGAAAAGAAACATAGTATCGTCCTGAGTCCTCATAGAACTCCCACTTGAGCTCAGTCGAATCTCCTGGAGAGGTATCATCGGTCCCTACATCTGGTTTTGGAAGTAATCTGTGAGTCACAGGGACTCAGCAATCTCACACCCTCGCGATCAGGACTATTTAAGCTTATAGGAAGGGTAAAAGTATGAGGTGGAGCTGCAGCAAGCGACTAGCATATTTGGTGGCTAACATACGCAAATGAGAGCGAGAAGAGAAGGCAAAGGCACGGTCGAACAACTATGATCAAGAAGTGATCCTAGAACAACCTACGCTCAAGCATAACTCGAGACCGTGTTCTCTTCCCGGACTCCACCGAAAAGAGACCATCACGGCCACACACTCTGTTGATTCATTTTAATTAAGTTAAGATTAAGGTTTTCTACAACCGGACATTAACAAATTCCCAACTGCCCATAACCGCGGGTACGACTTTCGAAAGTTCAAATCCCTGAAGGGGAGTCCCAACTTAGCCCATCACAAGCTCTCACGGTCAACAAAGGATATTCCTTCTCCCAAGACAATCTGATCAGACTCGGGATCCCGGTTACAAGACATCTCAACAATGGTAAAACTAAACCAGCAAAGCCGCCCGAATGTGCCGACAAATCCCGATAGGAGCTGCACATATCTCGTTCTCAGGGCACACTCAGATGAGCGCTCCGTACAACTAAAACCAAACCTCGAGTTTCCCTGAGGGGGCGCTGCAAAGGGCTCTAGTTTGGACCAACACTCAGAGGAGCACTGCCCCCCCCCCCCCCCGGGGGGGGGGGTTAAATAAAGATGACCCTCGGGCTCCGGAAACCCAAGGGAAAAGAGGCTAGGTGGCAAATGGTAAAACCAAGGTTGGGCATTGCTGGAGGAGTTTTATTCAAGGTGAACTGTCAAGGGGTTCTCATTATAACCCAACCGTGTAAGGAACGCAAAATCAAGGAACATAACACCAGTATGACGGAAACTAGGGCAGCAAGAGTGGAACAAAACACCAGGCATAAGGCCAAGCCTTCCACCCTTTACCAAGTATATAGATGCATTAAAAGAGACAAGATATATATAATGATATCCCAACAATAAACATGTTCCAACAAGGAACAAACTCCAATCTTCACCTGCAACTAGCAACGCTATAAGAGGGGCTGAGCAAAGCGGTAACATAGCCAATCAACGGTTTGCTAGGATAATGTGGGTTAGAGGTTTGACATGGCAATATGGGAGGCATGATAATAAAGTGGTAGGTATCATAGCATAGGCATAGCAAAAGAGCGAGCATCTAGGGAGCAAAGATAGAAGTGATTTCGAGGGTATGGTCATCTTGCCTGCAAAGTTCTCCGAGTTGACATTAGCTTGATCCTCGTAAACGTACTCAACGGGCTCCTTGATCACGTACTCGTCTCCCGGCTCTACCCAAGAAAGAACAACAAGCAAAGGGAGAACAATCAACCACATGCAATGCGCAAACAACATGATGCAAAACATGGCATTATATGTGGGATGTGGTATGCGATGCATATGCATGCTTCGGAAAGGAATGATTGAACCTGGCCTCAACTTGGAAATCTAAGAATGCCACTGGAAAGAGGAGTTGATTTCGGTCGAAATCGATATAAAGATCACCGGAATCGGATGCACGGTTTGCAAATGGCAAGCAAAACAAATATGGCACCGATCTGTGATTAATAGCACGAGACCATCTAAATGCATCAAGAACAACAAGCTACTGCACCCTAACATAGCAACAAAATACATGGTAGGGATCCACTCAAGATGCTTGACAAAAGATGAACACTGAGCTACGGCTAATTCACTCAATAGCAGGTTCAAACAAGCATGTCAAAAGTGCAAAAGATAACAAGTTTCACACTTAGTGAAAATAACACCTACTCAGGAATTTAACATCAGGAAGCAATGTTTAGAGCAAGGTAACAACATGCTACAGGAACATTTCATGGCAAAGCAAGGAATGACATGAAGCTACTCGAAGCATACAACAAAAGTCCCTTACTGTCCGTAAGCCAAAAGGGATCATAAAATAAAATGGCAACCATGTGAACATAGCAATTATCGTTAACAGATTCAGACTTAGCAGAAAACTGGAACATGGTAAAACAGATATTAAGTAGGCATGTTTACGAGCTCGATGCACTCACCATAAAGCATTGCATGATAAACTAAACATACAACCAGCAAGTAGACATGGCATAGAAGCTAAACGTGGCACGAACAACAACATAGCATGCATGGATCAACTACACCAAGCTCGGCAAGAATGCTTAACACGTAAACATTCTGCCAGGAACATTTTATAGCAAAAGTAGAGCTCGATTGAGTCAAGCTAGGGTGATCTATAATTGCAAACAAAGACATGGATGGATAGAGCACCACAATATCTACAAAACATCCTTACTAATCATGCTCAAAAGAGGCATGGGTCACTCTGTAGCAACATGAATACATGGCATAAAAATATTGACAGGACAAAGACTTAGAATATTTCTAAGTCCCTGAAATCAGCAACATTACGAGGGCTGCTTTGCATGCTTGTGCTAGTCACCACAGAGATCACAAAAATACATGGCATACACCCCTGTAAAGATGGCATGGCATACTTCAAAACTCATTTAGAGCTCAAGTTCATAGGAGGCACACATTGATCATGGCAAAAATGACAAATGATCAATTACTGATAAGAAACTGAAACTAACAGAAACTAGCACTCTTGCAACAACATTTAGGGCATCAAGATGAGCTCAAAAGAACATGATGCAATGAGATGAAATGAAGTACTCGTCGAGACGCACAAATTGATATGCTACACGCCCGAAACGGAGCCACAATTACAGAGATATGATGCGACGAAATATGCATAAAATAACTAGGAGAGGGAGAAAGTCAACCCCGGCTAGGGTTTACTGTAGCGCGAATCCAGATCCGGATCGGCCTGGCGCGGACTTCGAGGTTCGTCGCCGGAGATGTCGCCGGAAATGGAGGTAGTGGTGGCCGGAACTCGATCTTGCCGGAGAGGGGCGGATCCGGCCAGGGAAGGTCGGGGAGGAGGCCAGCCGGAGTCGGTGACGGCGCCGGCGTCCTCCGCGGCGAGGTCGGGTGGCGGGAGACGGCACCGCGGCGCGGGGCACGACAGCCGGAGCAAGGCGGCGGCGCGCTCCGGCGAACGGCTGCGGGCGGCGACCGGCAAGGGCGCGGGGCGGCGCGGTGGACCTCGGCGAGCGGGCGAACGAAGGCGGCGGGGCGAGGCGCGATGGGCTCGAGGGGCCCGATCCGGGCTCGCCTGGGCTGGCGGTGGAGAGAGCTGCGGCTGGCCACGTGGCGCAGAGAGTGGCGGCGGGCGGTTGTCTGGCGCGGCCCGGACGTTGTCCGGCGCGCGGAGAGGAAGGAGACTAGGTTAGGGGTGAAATGGATCCAGAATTTCGGGGGAGTGTCTAAATATATAGGTAGGAGGAGCTAGGAGGCTCCAAATTGAGCACGGTTTTCGGCCACGCGATCATGATCGAACGACCTAGATGATGGAGGTGTTTAGGTGGGTTTTGGGCCACTTTGGAGGGGTGTTGGGCTGCAACACACATGAGGCCTTTTCGGTCCCTCGGTTAACCGTTGGAGTATCAAACGAAGTCCAAATGGCACGAAACTTGACAGGCGGTCTACCGGTAGTAAACCAAGGCCGCTTGGAAAGTCTCGGTCCAATCCGAAAATGTTTAACACCCGCACATGAAAAGAGGTAGAAAGGGACACCGGAGGACATAGGAGCGCCGGAATGCAAAATAGACAACGGGGAAAATGCTCGGATGCATGAGACGAACACGTATGCAAATGCAATGCACATGATGACATGATATGAGATGCATGACAAAGACAAAACAACACGAAGACAAAAACCCGACAACGAGGAAATAACATAACTTAATGCCGGAAATGGCAAGAGTTGGAATACAAATATGGCAAGTTACATACTGGGTGTTACAATGCCTCTTTAAACTGGACATGCATCATACTTGGTTGTGCATCATGCCATGTTTATGTGATGGTTGTTTACTATATTGCTTGCTTCTTTCCGGGTTGCTTCTCTTGTTAGCTTCGGTTTCGATCCAGAGTTGTGAGGATTCGTTCGACTTCGTCCGTTGTCTTCTTCATGGACTGGTTCTTCTTCCTTGCGGGATCCCAGGCAAGATGACCATACCCTCGAAATCACTTCTATCTTTGTTTGCTTGTTGTTCGCTCTATCGCTATGTCGCACTACCTACCACTTGTTATATCAAGCCTCCCATATTGCCATGTCAAGCCTCTAACCCACCTTCCTAGCAAACCGTTGTTTGGCTATGTTACCGCTTTTGCTTAGCCCCTCTTATAGCGTTGCTAGTTGCAGGTG
Source organism: Triticum aestivum (assembly GCF_018294505.1). NCBI lineage: Eukaryota > Viridiplantae > Streptophyta > Magnoliopsida > Poales > Poaceae > Triticum > Triticum aestivum. The sequence continues at coordinate 565,005,747 of NC_057809.1, read as the reverse complement.
AAGTTGAAGTTTGTTCCATGTTGGAACATGGATATGTTGGGATATCACAATATCTCTTATTTAATTTAATGCATCTATATACTTGGTAAAGGGTGGAAGGCTCGACCTTATGCCTGGTGTTTTGTTCCACTCTTGCCGCCCTAGTTTCTATCATACCGGTGTTATGTTCCTTGATTTTGTGTTCCTTACACGGTTGGGTGTTATGGGAACCCCTTGACAGTTTGCTTTGCATAAAACTCCTCCAGCAAGGCCCAACCTTGGTTTTACATTTGCCTAACAACCTAAGCCTTTTTCCCTTGGGTTTCCGGACCCCGAGGGTCATCTTTATTTTAACCCCCCCGGGCCGGTGCTCCTTTGAGTGTTGGTCCAACATGTCAGTCGCTGGTGGCCACCAGGGGGAACTCTGGGCTGGCCTACCGGAAGCTTGGACAATCCGGTGTGCCCTGAGAACGAGATATGTGCATCTCCTATCGGGATTTGTCGGCACATCCGGGCGGCTTTCCTGGTCTTGTTTTACCATTGTCGAAATGTCTTGTAACTGGGATTCCGAGTCTGATCGGGTCTTCCTGGGAGAAGGAATGTCCTTCGTTGACCGTGAGAGCTTGTGATGGGCTAAGTTGGGACACCCCTGCAGGGTATAAACTTTTGAAAGCCGTGCCCGCGGTTATGTGGCAGATGGGAATTTGTTAATATCTGGTTGTAGAGAACTTGATACTTGACTTAATTAAAATGCATCAACCGTGTGTGTAGCCATGATGGTATCTTCTCGGCGGAGTCCGGGAAGTGAACACGGTCTTGTGTTATGCTTGAACGTAAGTAGTTTCAGGATCACTTCTTGATCATTTCTAGCTTGACGACCGTTGCGTTGCTTCTCTTCTCGCTCTTATTTGCGTATGTTAGCCACCATATATGCTTAGTGCTTGCTGCAGCTCCACCTCATTACCCTATCCTACCCATAATCTTAAATAGTCTTGATCTCGCGGGTGTGAGATTGCTGAGTCCTCGTGACTCACAGATACTTCCAAACAGTTGCAGGTGCTGATGATACCAGTGCAGGTGACGCAACTGAGCTCAAGTGGGAGCTCGATGAAGATCTTGATCGTTGTTTTGTTTCGTTTCCTGTTGATCAGTAGTGGAGCCCAGTTGGGACGACCAGGGATCTAGCATTTGGGGTTGTCTTCTTTATTTTGGTTCCATAGTCGGACCTTGATTGTATTCTGGATAATGTATGTTTAACTTGTATTTGTGTGAAGTGGCAATTGTAAGCCAACTCTTTATCCCTCCCTTATTCAGTACATGGGATCGTCTGAAGATTACCCCACTTGCAACTAAACCACCATGCGGTTATGCCTCTAAGTCATGCCTCGACACGTGGGAGATATAGCCGCATCGTGGGTGTTACATGAAGCTACCGGCGCAGGGCTTCACCTAAGCACTACGATGATATGACCGAGGTGGATTATGGTGGAGGTGGGCACCGCACATGGCTGGAAACAATCAACTTGTGTGTTCTAGGGTGCCCCCTGCCCCTGTATATAAAGGAGCAACGGGGAGGCCGGCCAGCCCTAGGGCGCGCCAAGGAGGGGAGGAGTCCTCCTCCTAGTAGGTGTAGGAGGGGAAGGGGAAGGAAGGAAGGGAAAGGAAGAGGAGAAGGAAAGGGGGGCACCCCCCCTCCCTAGTCCAATTCGCACTCCCTATAGGGAGGGGGCGCGGTTGTCCCTTGTGGGCTGCCTCCCCTCTTCCCTATGGCCCATGAAGGCCCAACTTTCCCCGAGAGGGGGAGGGGGTCCGGTAACCCTCCGTCACTCTGGTTTTCTCCGAAATCACCCGGAACACTTCCGGTGTCGGAATATAGTTGTCCAATATATCAATATTTATGCCTCAACCATTTCGAGACTCCTCGTCATGTCCGTGATCATATCCGGGACTCTGAACTACCTTCGGTACATCAAAACACATAAACTCATAATACCGATCATCACCGAACGTTAAGCGTGCGGACCCTACGGGTTCGAGAACTATGTAGACATGACCAAGACACGTCTCCAGTCAATAACCAATAGCAGAACATGGATGTTCATATTGGCTCCCACATATTCTACGAAGATCTTTATCGATCAAACTGCATAACGATATACGTTGTTCCCTTTTGTCATCGGTATGTTACTTGCCCGAGATTCGATCGTCGGTATCTCAATACCTGTCAGGACCCCGATTCCAAGTCACATCGATCTAGCCGGTAACACCTCATATCACTTTGCGGCCTCACGCACGGTATTCCACGGGTGTCGCCTTACCATGGCCCGGGACCGTTTGCGCCTTTTGGCTCACGTATATGATAGTGTTGCTAGCATCCATATGACAGAGAACCCGGGCCGACATGACTAGTCGTAAACCCAAAGCGGCACAGACCTATGGAGACAGGCATACATGAATCACATCGAGCATGTCGGTCATCAGCAAGTGATTTCGGGCTGTAGCACTGGGCTAACAGGACTCCGAATATCACCGCGTGACATTTCCCCGAAGGGACAGACATAGGAACAAAGTGAAACACATGCCGGCCAGTCAAGTGTCCTGAGCAGTAGTGCTGGGCTAGCAGGACTCCAGTGAACGGGGTTGTAGCGGACTACTATGGCTCGAGGAACACTAGACTACATTTCCCCATAAGAAAGGCTGCCAAGGATAAACAACTAGGTTGTCGGATCCCACTCGTACCAAGCATTTCAATCATACACACAATATGCCCGATATGAGTACATACAACATGGCATCACAAAAAAACTCTACAACTCAAGTACTTTATTTAAAGGCTCCAGGGAGCCATACATATCACGTTCATACAGATAGGGGTCACATGACCCGACACTCAAGTCATACAATCATACAAGCACATGCGGAAGCAACTAGTCCGAGTACAAACTCTAGAAAGAAAGAAGGCTTCTCGAAGCCTGTCTATCTACATAGGGCCCTCCATGGCTGGGATCACCACCTAGGTGGCTAGTCACTCGTCGACATCAAGGTCTACATAAAACCCATCGGAGGGGGCGGTGTTGTTGTCTGAAAACAATAAATAAGCAAACATGAGTACAAGGTACTTAGCAAGTCTTACATCAGAACCTAATATACATGCTCATTCTCAAGAAGGTGGTGGGGTTATTGCAGCAAGCCAGCTTTAACTCTTGGCTAAGCTATCCAACGAAACTCCACTAGTAAAATAGTTTTCGCACACGAGTCCACTACTCACCAACACAATACTCCACCGGGGATCCTCCCTCGTTATCCTATGAGAGGGCCATCCTCGGTACTCACACTTATCTTGAGACTTTTAATAGTATCCATTTAACTTGTCTATGAACTGTATAGGCAACCAAGTAGTCCTTTACCGTGGACGCGGCTATTCGAATAGTTTTATACCCTGTAGGGGTGTACTTCTTCATACACGCTTTCACCACTTACCGCCGTTTACACAACATGTACTCGGCAACCTTCAAGCGAAAGCCCAGCGAGGGTGTCGGCCACGGCCTACCTAAACACTTAAGTCTCTAGTCCAGGTTTATCGCCTATCCAGGTTCCATCCGTAGGGAGTCCAGCCGAGGTTTCCACATACGGCCCCGAACGATGTGAACAGGGTCCCGAGACGCCAAACGGGTGCCCGGCATACCCGGCCACGGTGTATCTACTGCAACATAGCCCACCCCTAGGGTCAGCGCTACGCACGGCCGCCAACACATAACCTACAAACACCAGAAACTATTTGCAACTCCTGGACAGAGTACTAGGGTGATTAAGAAGCCGAGAGGGTCCATTGGTTTCGGGCCCAATGTACGGTAGTAACTGCATCTTAAATCACACATACAAATCTTAGTTCTTATGGGCGGCCTCAATGAAACAACCCACCATGTACTCCTACATGGCCTCTCATCGATACCTTTACCAAAACATGTTCAACACATCCCTCATATTACCGACATAAACATATCACTCTAGCCCATCACTCAGATAAACCAGACCTGACACAACTCTAAGCATAGCAGGCATAGCAAGGTAGGAATCACATACATGGCTCAATCAACTCCTACACATGCTAGTGGGTGTCATCTAATTACTGTGGCAATGACAGGTCATGCAGAGGATAAGGGTTCAGCTACCGTAGCACACAGCAGTTTGAATCGCATTGTCTTAATGCAGTAAACAAGAGTAGAAGCGAGAACATGGGTTTGTATCGGGATGATCAATGGGTTGCTTGCCTGTTGTAGTGGTAGTAGGGTACTGCCCTTCAGACGGATACTCGGGGTTATCCTCGGAGGCAGAACCTACCACGAAAGACACACCGAACATAATCAACACATGGCAATATGCAACAATATGATGCATGCTATGGCATGGCAAGATGAAAGTGTCTTGGCCTAATGCAAGTTAAAACATAAGGGGATGAACTCATTTTAATCAAAGATTCAATTATTAGATCATTAAACATGGCTTTATTAGTGCATTACCTTATTCTGCTTAAACAGCAAGGTTAACTTGTTTTGTCATGCATGAAACCATTACAGATGGATAGATTGAATTTTTCTGATCATTTTTCATATATAAATCTTTGCATTTGGAGCTATGGTTGATTTTCTATGATTTTTAGAAGTTTTGACTATTTTCTGGAATTTTCTATTAAAGAATAAATCCTGTAATTGAATTAATGCGTCAGCACTGCGTCACTGTGACGTCAGCGTGTCAAAGGCGCCAGCCCAGGTCAAACCTGACTGGTGGGTGTAACACCCTCGATGCGACTATAGCTCCCACGTGTCGAGGCACGACTTAGAGACATAATCGCATTGAAGTCATATGTCGCAAGTTAGGCAATCTTCACAACATCCCATGTAATATGAATAATAAAGGGGAGATAACATAGTTGGCTTACACTCGCCACGTAACATTAAAGTACATAAATAACATCCATCATTCAAACACTCATGGCCCGACTACGGCGCCAAAATAGAAAAGAACCCAACATGCGACAAGGCCCCGAATCAAACCCCAACTAGGCACCACTACTGATCATCAGGAAAAGACACGTAGTAACGCTGAGAGTCTTCGTCGAACTCCCACTTGAGCTCGTACTCGTCACCTGGAGCGGAATCACCTGGACCTGCATCTGGAGTTATAGTATCTGTGAGCCACAGGGACTCAGCAATCTCGCACCCTCGCGATCAAGACTATTTAAGCTTATACGAAGGGTAAGGCAAATATATGTGGAGCTGCAGCAAGCGACTAGCATATATGGTGGCTATCTTATTCGCAAAAGAGAGCGAGAAGAGGAGGCAAAGCGCGAGCGTGAAAAACTAGAGGAACAACCTGCGCAAGCATTACTCCAACACCGTGTCCCCTTCCCGGACTCTGCCGAGAAGAGGCCATCACGGTAACACACTCAGTTGATTCATTTTAATTAATTAAGGTTCAAGTTATCTACAACCGGACATTAACAAATTCCCATCTGCCCATAACCGCGGGCACGGCTTTTGAAAGTTTAATCCCTGCAGGGGAGTCCCAACTTAGCCCATGACAAGCTCTCATGGTCAACGAAGGAATAGACCTCCTCCCAAGACATTCCGATCAGACTCGGTATCTCGGTAACTCAAGACACTTCGACAGGTTAAAACAAGACCAGCAACACCGCCCGAATGTGCCGACAAATCCCGATAGGAGCTGCACATATCTCTTTCTCAGGGCACACTCAGATTGTCTAAACTTCCGGTAGGCCAGCCCAGAGTTGCTCCTGGTAGCCACCGGCGGCTGACGGTTTGGACCAACACTCAGAGGAGCACTGGCCCCGGGGGGGGGGGTAAAATAAGATGACCCTTGAGTCTGCAGAACCCAAGGGAAAAAAAGGCTAGGTGGCAAATGGTAAAACCAAGGTTGGGCATTGCTGGAAAAGCTTTAATCAAGGCGAACTATCAAGGGGTTCCCATTATAACCCAACCGCGTAAGGAACGCAACAATCCGGGAACATAACACCAATATGACGGAAACTAGGGCGGCAAGAGTGGAACAAAACACTAGGCGAGAGGCCGAGCCTTCCACCCTTTACCAGGTATATAGATGCATTAAGATAACATAGCAATATAATGATATCCCAACAAGTAAATAAATGTTCCAACAAGGAACGGCCTCCAATCTTCACCTGCAACTAGCAACGCTATAAGAGGGGCTGAGCAAAGCGGTAACATAGCCAATCAATGGTTTGCTAGGACAATGGTGGGTTAGAGGTTTGACGTGGCAATTTAGGAGGCTTGCAAGCAAGTGGTAGGCATCGTAGCATTGGCATAGCAAAAGAGCGAGCAAACTAGCATAGCAAAGATAGTAGTGATTTCGAGGGTATGATCATCTTGCCTGCACAGTTGTCAGAGTTGACTGGATCCTCACAAGCAAACTCAACGGGCTCCTCATTAGCAAACTCGTCTCCCAGCTCTACCCAAACAAGACAAACAAGCAACAAAGACACAATCAACCATGTGCAAACTCAATCAACACGATGTAAAGATGATATGCTATGCGGGATGCGATGCGGGATGCCAAATGCAAGATATGACAGGAAATGCATGAACCTGGCCTCAACTTGGAAAACCAAGTGTGCCACTGGAAAGATGGGATGAAAACGCTTGAAAACGATATAAAGATCACCGGAATCGGAGTTACGGTTTGGAAATGGCAAGCGTTTCAAAAATGACACAGGTCTGCGATTTACAGCAAGTAGGCATCTAAATGCAATGAGATGAACATGCTACAGCACCCAAACATGACAACAAAATGCATGGCAGGGATGTACACAAGATGCTTAACAAAAGTCCAGCACTAAGCTACGGCCAAATCATCCATTATGAGGTTCAAACAAGCATGGCAAAAACGCAAATGCAAAACAGATTCCAGACTTAGTGAAATTAACACTTGTCTGAAATTTCAGATCGTGAAGCCCTCTTCGGAGCAACAAAACAACATGCTATAGGACCTGAACATGACAAGGAAAGACATGGCATGGAGCTACTCAACAAGCTTAACAAAAGTCCCTTAGTGACCTTGAGCCAAAAGGGATCACAAAATATACTAACAAGCACACGAACATAGCTAAAACACAATCAGTTTTCAGACTTAGTGAAAACTGAGACTTGCTGAAATATAACTCACGAAGGCGTGTAAACGAGCTCGATGCACTCACTATGGTGCAAGTCATGGAAAGGCAAGCATACATCCATTAATAAGGCACAAAATGCTAGCTAGACATGGCAAGAACAATGGCATGGTATGCACGGATCAACTACAATAGCATCGGCAAAATCGCAAACGAGTTGACGATCTGCCCAGATTCACCACGAAGCAAAAGTAGAGCTCAATTTACTCAAGCTAGGGTGATCCATAATTGCAAGTAAAGACATGTATGGATAGAGCATAACGTGATTAAGAAAACTCCTTTACTGATCATCCTCAAAAGAGGCACGGATCACTAGGAAACAAGCTGAACATATGGCATCATGAACTAAATAATCCCAGACTTAGTGAAAACTACTAAGTCCCTGAAAACAGATTCACCGGGTGCCTCACTTCGCAAGCTTGCACAAGTCACCACACACATCACAAAAATGCATGGGTTGCACCTATGGAAAGAAGACAAAATCCTTAACAAAACATATGAAGGACTCACAGGCATATCATGCACACAATAATCATGGCAAAAATGACAAAAGTCTAAGATGAACTAGCAGATCTGACAATTAACTCATGGAGCCTCCTTCTAACAGCATTTCGGGCATCAAGATGAACTCAAATGAAAATTATTCAATGGAATGAAATGATGTACTCTCTGAGATGAACATTTTGATATGCTATATGCATGAATCGGAGCTACTGATGCAAAGTTACGGGGCCACGAACATGGGCATATGAACTAAAATCCTGAGGACTTGGTAAAAAAAACTACCCCGGATTAGGGTTTACCGTAGCAGATCTGGATCGGGGCACGTTCTTCGAGGTTGACCGGATCCTTGCCGGAGCTTCTCGCCGGAGGAGGAAAAGACGGCCGGGGCGGGGAAGAGGCGCGGCTGCCGGCGCCGTTGACCACGAGCGGCGGCGAGGCGCGGTCCGGCGGCGGCCGGCGATGGCGGTGGCGAGGCGCGGGCAGCGGGGCGCGGCGGGCTCGCGGCGGCCGGCGTGAAGGGGCTGCCGGAGCGGGGCGGCTCCGGTGGCGGAGCCTCGCCGGCGTCGGAGGAGGAGGTCGGGCGTGGGCGGCGGATGAGGGAGCCGGGCGGCGGCGTGGGCCTCGGGGGCCGGCCACGGGCATCCCGGGCCTGGCGGCGGGGATGTGGGCGCACGCCCATGTGGCAGGCGGCGATAGGCGGCGGCGGATCCGGACACGTCGCGGACGTTATCCGGCGGCGGCGGAGAGGGATTTTTTTAGGGTTTCTTGGGGGAGGAGATCTGAAAACGGAGGGGGTGTATTTATAGGCATAAGTGGAGCTAGGAGAGTCCAAATGAGGTGCGGTTTTCGGCCACGCGATCGTGATCAAACGCTCTAGGACGTGGAGCAGAGTTTGGTGGGTTTTGGGCCAAATTGGAGGGGTGTTGGGCTGCAACACACACGAGGCCTTTTCGGTCCCTCGGTTAACCGTTGGAGTATCAAACAAAGTCCAAATGACACGAAACTTGACAGGCGGTCTACCGGTAGTAAACCAAGGCCGCTTGGCAAGTCTCGGTCCAATCCGGAAATGTTTAATCCCCACACATGAAAGAAAGCTAGAAATGACCACCGGAGGAGAACGAAGCGCCGGAATGCAAAACGGACAACGGGGAAAATGCTCGAATGCATGAATGAACACGTATGCAAATGCAATGCACATGATGACATGATATGATATGCATGACAACGATAACAACACATGGAGACAAAGACCTGAACCCGAGAAATAATACTTAACGCCGGAAATGGCAAGAGTTGGAGTACAAATAGGGAAAGTTACATCCGGGGTGTTACAACACTACACCACTACGAAAAGATCTCGTACCGAGATCTAGGACTCAAAGAACGCCGGGTACTCAGAACAGAGGTGATCCTCGCGTTCCCAGGTAGCTTCATGGTCGGAATGGTGAGACCACTTGACTTTGAGGAATTTGATTGACTTGTTGCGAGTCTTGCGTTCAGTCTCTTCAAGAATAGCAACTGGGTGCTCACGATAAGGGAGATCTTCTTGGAGCTCAATGTCCTCGAAGTTGACGGTGCGGTCAGGAGTCTTGAAGCACTTTCGAAGCTGATAGACATGGAACACATCATGAACATTTGCAAAGTTTGAAGGAACCTCGAGTTGATAGGCGAGGTCGCCTCTCTTGCTGACAATCTTGAAAGGTCCCACGTATCTAGGGGCAAGCTTCCCTTTGATACCGAAGCGACGAGTACCTTCCATAGGAGAGACGCGGAGGTAAACATGATCTCCGATCTCAAAAGCCAAATCACGGTGCTTACTATCATAGTAGCTCTTCTGGCGGGATTGGGCTGCTTTGAGGTTATCACGAATGACTTTGCACATTTCTTCTGCTTCTGTGATTAAGTCATTACCCATCAGCTAACGTTCACTGGTTTCAGACCAGTTGAGAGGGGTACGGCACTTCCTTCCATACAGAATTTCAAAAGGGGCCTTGCCCGAACTTGCTTGAAAACTATTGTTGTAGGAGAATTCAGCATAAGGAAGACAATCCTCCCACTTCATGCCGAAGGAGATCACACAAGCCCTGAGCATATCTTCAAGAATCCGATTGACACGCTCGACTTGACCGCTTGTTTGAGGATGGAAAGCAGTGCTGAAGCGGATGTTAGTGCCCATGGCCTTCTGGAAAGAATCCCAAAACTTCGAGGTAAAGATGCTGCCATGGTCTGAAGAGATCACTTGAGGAATACCGTGCAGAGAGACAATGCGAGAGGTATAGAGTTCCGCCAATTGAGCTGCAGTGATCGACTCTTTGATAGGCAGAAAGTGAGCCACTTTGGTGAGTTTGTCGATGACAACGAATATAGCATCATTGCCACGCTTGGACTTTGGAAACCCAGTCACGAAGTCCATCTCAATGTGGTCAAACTTCCATTCTGGAATGGCAAGAGGTTGGAGGAGACCAGCTGGCCTTTGGTGTTCTGCCTTCACTCTTCTACAGACATCACATTCATTCACGAATTGAGCGATCTCGCGCTTCATTCGAGTCCACCAATAAGCTTGCTTAAGGTCCTGATACATCTTCGTGCTCCCAGGGTGGATGGAGAGGAGAGAATTGTGAGCCTCGTTCATAATCACTTTACGGAGGTCACCTTTGGGCACAACAATACGATCCTCGAAGAAGAGAGTGTCCTTGTCATCAAGGCGGTAGCACTTGTACTTGGACTGACTCTTGGCAATGCCAATCTTCACCTTTTTCACCATAGCATCAAGAAGCTGAGCTTGGCGAATCTGGTCTTCTAAGCTAGGAGAGACTTGAAGGTTGGTGAGGAAACCTTGAGGAACAACTTGCAGATTAAGTTTGCGGAAAGCTTCACAAAGCTCGGGTTGATAAGGCTTAAGAATCAAACTATTGCAGTAAGCCTTCCTGCTCAAAGCGTCAGCAATCACATTGGCCTTGCCTGGAGTGTACTCAATACTCGGGTTATACTCTTGAATCATTTCGACCCATCGAGTTTGCCTAAGGTTGAGATTAGGCTGAGTGAAGATGTACTTGAGACTCTTGTGATCAGTGAAAATATCCACTTTTCTTCCCAATAGAAGATATCTCCAAGTCAACAGAGGATGCACAACTGCCGCCAACTCGAGATCATGAGTGGGGTAGTTCTTCTCATTAGGCTTCAACTGGCGAGATGTATAAGCAACAACTTTCTTCTCTTGTATCAAAACTGCGCCAAGACCTTGGAGAGAGGCATCACAAAAGACCTCGTACGGCTTGGATTCATCAGGCGGAGTCAGAATTGGAGCAGTGATCAACTTCTCTTTCAAAGTGTTGAAAGCAATGTCACATTCCGGAGACCAAACGTACTTGACGTGCTTCTGAAGAAGATTAGAGAGAGGCTTCGCGATCTTGGAAAAGTTTTCAACGAATCTTCGGCAATAGCTTGCGAGACCGAGAAAACTGCGGAGTTGCTTCACGTTCTGAGGAGGTTCCCAATTCACAATTGCAGACACCTTCTCAGGATTCACGGCAATGCCCTTGGCAGAGATGATATGACCAAGATAAAGAACCTCATCGAGCCAAAATTCACACTTGGAGAACTTGGCGTAGAACTGATGTTCTCTGAGCTTATCAAGAACCAAACGCAAGTGCTTGGCATGTTCCTCCTTGTTCTTGGAGAAAACCAGAATGTCGTCGAGATAGACCAAAACGAAGTCATTGGTGTAGGCGTTGAAGATGAAGTTCATCATGCGAGAGAACGTCAGAGGAGCGTTGGCGAGGCCAAAAGACATGACAGTGTATTCATATGAACCAAAGCTGGTTCTGAATGCTGTCTTGGGAATATCTTCTTCACGAATGCGAATCTAGTGATAACCCATACGGAGATCAAGCTTGGAGAATACTTGGGCACCTTTGAGTTGTTCGAACAGCTCATTGATGTTGGGAAGTGGGTATTTGTTCTTGATGGTCTTCTTGTTCACTGGACGGTAATCAACACAAAGTCGGTCCATTCCATCCTTCTTCTTCACAAAAAGAACACCACAACCCCACGGAGAAGAACTAGGCCGGATAAGACCCATTCTTTCTTGCTCATCGAGTTGCTTCTTCAGCTCCTTCAACTCTTCAGGTCCCAGCTTGTAAGGACGCTTGCACACAGGTTCCGTGCCCGGCTCAAGATCAATAACGAATTCAACTGGCATGTGCAGAGGCATTCCTAGAAGCTCTTCTGTAAAGACGTCTTGATATTCGCAAACGACTGGAATTTGAGAGATGGCATCCAATTCACCCTTCTCATTGAGAGAAAACAGACGGATAGTATTATCCTGAGCGGCAAAGACAATTACATCCTCAGACGAATGAGTCAATTGAATCTGCCTGGCTGCACAATCAAGCTGAGCCTTGTGCTTAGAAAGCCAATCCATTCCGAGAATAAGATCAATATCCGAGTTACCAAGGATCATTGGGGAAGCCAGAAACTTGAAATCACCCATCGAGATAGAAATATCCGGAACTTCGTAGTTAGCAAGCAAGCATCTACCCGGAGAGACGACTGTTAATGGCTTATGCATAACTTGAGAAAACCACCCATGCTTAGATGCAAAAGGTCTGGAAATGAAGCAATGCGATGCACCCGTGTCAAAAAGAACTTTTGCAGGAACATCGTTAACAGGAAGGTTACCCATAATCACATCTGACGAGTCCTCTGCCTGGGCTGCATTCACCATATTGACTTTGGCGTACTTGGGGTTATGCTTGACCACAGCTGTACTTGTCGATCTGACAGGAGGAGGAGGAGGAAGACGCCTCTGGTTGAAACACTTGTTGGCATAGTGACCCTTCTGTTGGCACTTGTTGCATGTGACCTCTGAAAGCGGACGGTGATACGGAGCACTCGATCTTGGAGCTTGAGATGAAGTCTTGTTCTGAAAGCCAGGGTTGGGTGGGTGGGAAGAACCACTGCCACCTTTGCTCTTCTGCTGATACGGCTGACGGAACGGAGGAGGAGGAAGCCAAAACTTCTGCTGCTTGGCCACTTGAGTAGAGGAAGAAGGAGTAACATCTCTGACTCGCTTCTTGGAAGCATCACACCTCAACTGAGCAGCCTCTTGCTTCAGTGCCATGTTGTAGAACTCGTCGTATCTCAAGGGCTCGAAGAGGACAAGAGCAAGCTGAATATCTTCTCTGAGACCACCCCTGAACTGATATATCATGCTCTTCTCATCAGGCACGTCCTGCTTGGCAAAGCAGGCAAGCTTCTGGAACAACTTGTTGTAGTCATAGACAGACAAAGAGCCTTGCTTCAGATTGCGGAATTCCTCATGCTTGCTTTCAACCACGCTCTGGGGAATATGATGAGCTCGGAAATCTCGACGGAAATCATCCCAAGTGATAACACGTCCACCTCTGGAATCCTTGTACTGTTGGAACCATTCTGCAGCTTGATCTTTGAGTTGGAAGGAAGCGAACTTGACAAAGTCCTCAGGATTTTAGTTCATATGCCCATGCTCGCGGCCCCATAACTTTGCATCCATAGCTCCGATTCATGCATATAGCATATCAAAATGTTCATCTCAGAGAGTACATCATTTCATTCCATTACATCATTTTCATTTGAGTTCATCTAGATGCCCGAAATGCTGTTAGAAGGAGGCTTCGTGAGTTAATTGTCAGATCTGCTAGTTCATCTTAGACTTTTGTCATTTTTGCCATGATTATTGTGTGCATGATATGCCTGTGAGTCCTTCATATGTTTTGTTAAGGATTTTATCTTCTTTCCAGAGGTGCAACCCATGCATTTTTGTGATGTGTGTGGTGACTTGTGCAAGCTTGCGAAGTGAGGCACCCGGTGAATCTGTTTTCAGGGACTTAGTAGTTTTCACTAAGTCTGGGATTATTTAGTTCATGATGCCATATGTTCAGCTTGTTTCCTAGTGATCCGTGCCTCTTTTGAGGATGATCAGTAAATGAGTTTTGTTAATCATGTTATGCTCTATCCATCCATGTCTTTACTTGCAATAATGGAGCACCCTAGCTTGAGTCAATCGAGCTCTACTTTTGCTTCGTGGTGAATCTGGGCAGATCGTCAACTCGTTTGCGATTTTGCCGATGCTATTGTAGTTGATCCGTGCATGCTATGCCATTGTTCTTGCCATGTCTAGCTAGAATTTTGTGCCTTATTAATGGATGTATGCTTGCCTTGCCATGACTTGAACCTTAGTGAGTGCATCGAGCTCGTTTACACGCCTTCGTGAGTTATATTTCAGCAGGTCTCAGTTTTCACTAAGTCTGAAAACTGATTGTGTTTTAGCTATGTTCGTGTGCTTGTTAGTATATTTTGTGATCCCTTTTGGCTCAAGGTCACTAAGGGACTTTTCTTAAGCTTGTTGAGTAGCTCCATGCCATGTCTTTCCTTGTCATGTTCAGGTCCTGTAGCATGTTGTTTTGTTGCTCCGAAGAGGGCTTCACGATCTGAAATTTCAGACAAGTGTTAATTTCACCAAGTCTGGAATCTGTTTTGCATTTGCGTTTTTGCCATGCTTGTTTGAACCTCATAATGGATGATTTGGCCGTAGCTCAGTGCTAGACTTTTGTTAAGCATCTTGTGTACATCCCTGCCATGCATTTTGTTGTCATGTTTGGGTGTTGTAGCATGTTCATCTCATTGCATTTAGATGCCTACTTGCTGTAAATCGCAGACCGGTGTCATTTTTGAAACGCTTGCCATTTCCAAACCGTAACTCCGATTCCGGTGATCTTTATATCGTTTTCAAGCGTTTTCATCCCATCTTTCCAGTGGCACACTTGGTTTTCCAAGTTGAGGCCAGGTTCATGTATTTCCTGTCATATCTTGCATTTGGCATCCCGCATCGCATCCCGCATAGCATATCATCTTTACATCATGTTGATTGAGTTTGCACATGGTTGATTGTGTCTTTGTTGCTTGTTTATCTTGTTTGGGTAGAGCCGGGAGACAAGTTTGCTAACAAGGAGCCCGTTGAGTTTGCTTGTGAGGATCCAGTCAACTCTGACAACTGTGCAGGCAAGATGATCATACCCTCGAAATCACTACTATCTTTGCTATGCTAGTTTGCTCGCTCTTTTGCTATGCCAATGATACGATGCCTACCACTTTCTTGCAAGCCTCCCAAATTGCCACGTCAAACCTCTAACCCACCATTGTCCTAGCAAACCATTGATTGGCTATGTTACCGCTTTGCTCAGCCCCTCTTATAGCGTTGCTAGTTGCAGGTGAAGATTGGAGGCCGTTCCTTGTTGGAACATTTATTTACTTGTTGGGATATCATTATATTGCTATGTTATCTTAATGCATCTATATACCTGGTAAAGGGTGGAAGGCTCGGCCTCTCGCCTAGTGTTTTGTTCCACTCTTGCCGCCCTAGTTTCCGTCATCTCGGTGTTATGTTCCCAGATTGTTGCGTTCCTTACGCGGTTGGGTTATAATGGGAACCCCTTGATAGTTCGCCTTGATTAAAGCTTTTCCAGCAATGCCCAACCTTGGTTTTACCATTTGCCACCTAGCCTTTTTTTCCCTTGGGTTCTGCAGACTCAAGGGTCATCTTATTTTAACCCCCCCCCCCCGGGCCAGTGCTCCTCTGAGTGTTGGTCCAAACCGTCAGCCGCCGGTGGCTACCAGGGGCAACTCTGGGCTGGCCTACCGGAAGTTTAGACAATCTGAGTGTGCCCTGAGAAAGAGATATGTGCAGCTCCTATCGGGATTTGTCGGCACATTCGGGCGGTGTTTCTGGTCTTGTTTTAACCTGTCGAAGTGTCTTGAGTTACCGAGATACCGAGTTTGATCGGAATGTCTTGGGAGGAGGTATATTCCTTCGTTGACCATGAGAGCTTGTCATGGGCTAAGTTGGGACTCCCCTGCAGGGATTGAACTTTCGAAAGTCGTGCCCGCGGTTATGGGCAGATGGGAATTTGTTAATGTCCGGTTGTAGATAACTTGAACCTTAATTAATTAAAATGAATCAACTGAGTGTGTTACCGTGATGGCCTCTTCTCGGCGGAGTCTGGGAAGTGGACACGGTGTTGGAGTAATGCTTTCGCAGGTTGTTCCTCTAGTTTTTCACGCTCGCGCTTTGCCTCCTCTTCTCGCTCTCTTTTGCGAATAAGATAGCCACCATATATGCTAGTTGCTTGCTGTAGCTCCACATATATTTGCCTTACCCTTCCTATAAGCTTAAATAGTCTTGATCGCGAGGGTGCGAGATTGCTGAGTCCCTGTGGCTCACAGATACTATAAATCTAGATGCAGGTCCAGGTGATTCCGCTCCAGGTGACGAGTACGAGCTCAAGTGGGAGTTCGACGAAGACTCTCAGCGTTACTACGTGTCTTTTCCTGATGATCAGTAGTGGTGCCTAGTTGGGGTTTGATTCGGGGCCTTGTCGCATGTTGGGTTCTTTTCTATTTTGGCGCCGTAGTCGGGCCATGAGTGTTTGAATGAAGGATGTTATTTATGTACTTTGATGTGACGTGGCAAGTGTAAGCCAACTATGTTATCTCCCCTTTATTATTCATATTACGTGGGATGTTGTGAAGATTGCCTAACTTGCGACATATGCCTTCAATGCGATTATGTCTCTAAGTCGTGCCTCGACACGTGGGAGCTATAGTCGCATCGAGGGTGTTACAAGTGGGCCCCGTCTGTCAGTTTCTCAGCTAACTAACAGAGTTGGTTAGTGTTTAGTTAGCACTAAACTGGGTTAGTTAGGCTCTGGGCCCACATGTCAGTGAGAGAGGGTTAGTTAACGACGTCATTAACCTCTAACAGAGTGATTAACTCTAATTTAAACTAATCTAAATTAGTTAGGAGCCGGCCCCACCTATCAGTGTCTCAGGCGAAGTCAAACTGGGTCAAACCCCTGGTCAGCGGGGTTAATCCCGCCGGCGTTGAGTCGCCGGCGAGGCCGAGACGGTGGAGGGCTTTAGAAATCGCCCAAAGGCGACCAAATCGGCCGCGGTTTGGTCCTACGCGTAGCTGGGGCTCGCGCGCATCTAGTGGGGCAAGTGGGAGGAGCTGGGGTGGAGCGAACTCGCCGGAATCGAGCTCGTGGCGGCGGCCAGAGCTCGGCCGTTGGTGGTTTTGCTGCTGCAGCAAGCTAGGGGGGAAACAGACGTTTTAGCGAGGCGCTACGAGGTGCGGTGAGTGCGTTAGGCACCCGCGCTTGACCAAATGGCCACCGGAGTGACGCCGGCGTCGAGCTCGCATGGCGGCGTGCTACGGTGAGAAAGGGGCGGCGTCTACGGCGAGCAAACGAAGCAGGGAAGAGGGGGGATCGATAGAGGAGCTCACGGCGGTTGAAGAGCGCGTCTCAGCGGGCTCGGGGAAGGTCGGACGTCGTCGGGGCGTTGCCGGTGATCTCAGCGGACCGAGGAAGAAGAAGGCGTCAGGGAGGCGCTTGGAGGCGTCCGGCGTCGCGTGAGTCGATGAGGAGGTCGAGGACAGCAGCGCGGAGCTAACGGGCTTGTCGAAGGGGCGAGGGGGTGGCTCTGGTGACGACTACGGCGAACGGCGGCGAGGATCGCGCTCGGCCATCGCGGGAGAGGGTGAGGGAGACGAGGGGGAGAGTGAGGGAGGAAGAGAGGGGGACGTGGGGGTCGGCGTGGCACCCCTGGACGTCTCTAGGGCGTCGGCAGAAGCAGGAGGTGGCCGGTGTGTGGCCGCGGGCGCCGGCCACGCGCTCCTCGTCCTCCTAGCGGGAGGAGGAGGACGGCTGGCATGGCCAATCGGCTGGGCCGAGCCGGGTGGGCTGGACCAGCACAGGTGAGGCCCAGGTGGTTTCCCTCTCTCTTTTTTTTGATTTGTTTCTGTTTTCTATTTTTTCTGCAACTGTTGGGCTTTAAAAAGATACTAAAACATTTCCAAAAATCCTGAAAATAATTGTGGGCTCTGTTTAGAATATTTCCAACAGCAAACATTTATTTCCAGAATTATTTGAGCATTTAAATTATTTTATAGCATTTAAATGCCCAAAATCAAATACTTATGGTTTAATTCAATGACCTTCTGTTGATCTAGAAAATTGTGCACCAATTTTGCCAGAGGTTCTAACCCAAGACAAAGAGAGTGAACTTTTTAGAAGGGCATTTTAGCTTCATTGAAAATAATTTTAGTAAACCCTAGTTGTTTCCAGGGGGGTGTTGGGGGTTTTGTCTTCCCCATTTCAAATTTAAGAGGAAATTAAACATGATGCACACTCTAATGCTTGAACTAACTAGGGTGTGACAATACCTAGGTCAATCTTGTTACCAGCAATTCTCTTTACTTGTTCTGTAATGCATCATCTCGTAACTAACGCATTAGTCACATTGCTTGCAAGGCTTATAGTGATGTGCATTACCAAGAGGGCCCAGAGATACCTCTCCGATACTCGGAGTGACAAATCCCAATCTCGATCTATGCCAACTCAACAAACACCATCGGAGACACATGTAGAGCATCTTTATAGTCACCTAGTTACGTTGTGACGTTTGATAGCACACTAAGTGTTCCTTCGGTATTCGGGAGTTGCATGATCTCATAGTCATAGGAACATGTATAAGTTATGGAGAAAGCAATAGCAACAAACTAAACGATCATCGTGCTAAGCTAACGGATGGGTCAAATCAATCACATCATTCTCTAATGATGTGATCCCGTTAATCAAATGACAACTCATGTCTATGGTTAGGAAACATAACCATCATTGATTCAACGAGCTAGTCTAGTAGAGGCATACTAGTGACACTCTGTTTGTCTATGTATTCACACATGTACTGAATTTCCGGTTAATACAATTCTAGCATGAATAATAAACATTTATCATGATATAAGAAAATATAAATAACAACTTTATTATTGTCTCTAGGGCATATTTCCTTCAAACGGTATCTGCACAGAAAGAACAAATACTTGCAACCCGACATAAAATAGGGGTTATCAATCCCTCACGGGTAAAAAGATAGATAAAATTATAGTAGATTGGATAAATAGACCTCGCAGGAACACTGCTACCTCTTGAGCACTGCGTTGGTTTTCCCCGAAGAGGAAGGGATGATGTAGTAAAGTAGCCAAAGTATTTCCCTCAATTTTTGAGAACCAAGGTATCAATCCAGTAGGAGGCAACGCACCAGTCCCTCGTACCTGCACAAAACAAATAAATCCTCGCAACCAACGCGATAAGGGGTTGTCAATCCCTACACGGCCACTTACGAGAGTGAGATCTGATAGATATGATAAGATAATATTTTTGGTACTTTTATGATAAAGATGCAAAATAAAATAAAAGCAAAGTAAAAAAGCAAAGGCAATAACTAAGTATTGGAAGATTAATATGATGAATATAGACCCGGGGGCCATAGGTTTCACTAGTGGCTTCTCTCAAGAGCATAAGTATTTTACGGTGGGTGAACGAATTACTGTTGAGCAATTGACAGAATTGAGCATAGTTATGAGAATATCTAGGTATGATCATGTATATAGGCATCACGTCCGAGACAAGTAGACCGACTCCTGCCTGCATCTACTACTATTAGTCCACTCATCGACCGCTATCCAGCATGCATCTAGAGTATTAAGTACATGAAAACAGAGTAACGCCTTAAGCAAGATGACATGATGTAGAGGGATAAACTCATGCAATATGATGAAAACCCCATCTTGTTATCCTCGATGGCAACAATACAATACGTGCCTTGCTGCCCCTACTGTCACTGGGAAAGGACACCGCAAGATTGAACCCAAAGCTAAGCACTTCTCCCATTGCAAGAAAGATCAATCTAGTAGGCCAAACCAAACTGATAATTCGAAGAGACTTGCAAAGATAACCAATCATACATAAAAGAATTCAGAGAAGATTCAAATATTGTTCATAGATAGACTTGATCATAAACCCACAATTCATCGATCTCAACAAACACACCGCAAAAAGAAGATTACATCGAATAGATCTCCACAAGAGAGGGGGAGAACATTGTATTAAGATCCAAAAAAGAGAGAAGAAGCCATCTAGCTAATAACTATGGACCCGTAGGTCTGAGGTGAACTACTCACACTTCATCGGAGGGTCTATGGTGATGATGTACAAGCCCTCCGTGATGGATACCCCCTCCGGCGGAGCTCTGGAACAGGCCCCAAGATGGGATCTCGTGGATACAGAAAGTTGCGGCGGTGGAATTAGGGTTTTTGCTCCGTATCTGATTGTTTGGGGGTACGTAGGTATATATAGGAGGAAGGAGTACGTCGGTGGAGCAACAGGGGCCCACGAGGGTGGGGCACGCCTGGGGGGGGGGGGGGGGTAGGCGCACCCCCCTACCTCGTGTCCTACTCCTTTGCTTCTTGACGTGGGGTCCAAGTCTCCTGATCATGTTCGGTGAGAAAATCACGTTTCCGAAGGTTTCATTCCGTTTGGACTCCGTTTGATATTCCTTTTCTTCGAACCCCTAAAGTAGGCAAAAAAACAGCAATTCTGGGTTGGGCCTCCAGTTAATAGGTTAGTCCCAAAAATAATATAAAAGTGGATAATAAAGCCCGATAATGTCCAAAACAGTAGATAATATAGCATGGAGTAATCAAAAATTATAGATACGTTGGAGACGTATCAAGCATCCCCAAGCTTAATTCCTGCTCGTCCTTGAGTAGGTAAATGATAAAAACAGAATTTTTGATGCGGAGTGCTACTTGGTATAATTTTAATGTAATTCTTCTTAATTGTGGTATGAATATTCAGATCCGAAAGATTCAAGATAAAAGTTCATATTGACATAAAAATAATAATACTTCAAGCATACTAACTAAGCAATTATGTCCTCTCAAAATAACATGGCCAAAGAAAGTTCATCCCTACAAAATCATATAGTTTAGTCATGCTCCATTTTCGTCACACAAGAATGCTCTCATCATGCACAACCCCGATGACAAGCCAAGCAATTGTTTCATACTTTAGTAATCTCAAACCTATAAACTTTCATGCAATATATGAGCGCGAGCCATGGATATAGCACTATGGGTGGAATAGAATACGATGATGGGGGTTATGTGGAGAAGACAAAAAAGGAGAAAGTCTCACATCAACGAGGCTAATCAATGGGCTATGGAGATGCCCATCGATTGATGTTAATGCAAGGAGTACGGATTGCCATGCAGCGGATGCACTAGAGCTATAAATGTATGAAAGCTCAACAAAAGAAACTAAGTGGGTGTGCATCCAACTTGCTTGCTCACGAAGACCTAGGGCACTTGAGGAGGCCCATTGTTGGAATATACAAGCCAAGTTATACAATGAAAAATTCCCACTAGTATATGAAAATGACAAAACAAAAGACTCTCTATCATGAAGATTATGGTGCTACTTTGAAGCACAAGTGTGGAAAAAGGATAGTAGCATTGTCCCTTCTTTATTTTTTTATTTGGCCCTTCTCTTTTTTTAGGATAATGCTCTATGAATGATGGTCATCACACTTCTATTTACTTACAACTCAACAATTACAACTCGATACTTAGAACAAGGTATGACTCTATATGAATGCCTCCGGCGGTGTACCGGGATATGCAATGAACCAAGAGTGACATGTATGAAAGAATTATGAACGGTGGCTTTGCCATGAATACTATGTCAACTACATGATCATGCTAAGCAATATGACAATGATGAATGTGTCATGATAAACGGAATGGTGGAAAGTTGCATGGCAATATATCTCGGAATGGCTATGGAAATGCCATAATAGGTAGGTATGGTGGCTGTTTGGAGGAAGATATAAGGAGGTCTATGTGTGAAAGAGCGTATCATATCACGGGGTTTGGATGCACCGGCGAAGTTTGCACCAACTCTCAATGTGGGAAAGGGCAATGCACGGTACTGAAGAGGCTAGCAATGATGGAAGGGTGAGAGTGCGTATAAGCCATGGACTCAACATTAGTCATAAAGAACTCACATACTTATTGCAAAAATCTACAAGTCATCAAAAACCAAGCACTACGTGCATGCTCCTAGGGGGTAGATTGGTAGGAAAAGACCACCGCTCGTCCCCGACCGCCACTCATAAGGAAGACAATCAAATAACACCTCATGTTTCAAATTTGTTACATAACGTTTATCATACATGCATGCTACGGGACTTGCAAACTTCAACACAAGCATTTCTCAAATTCACAACTACTAAACTAGCACGACCTTGATATTATTACCTCCATATCTCAAAACAATCATCAAGCATCAAACTTCTCTTGGTATTCAGAACATTCATAAGAATTTTTTTATTAATCTTGAACACCTAGCATATTAGGATTATTTAAGCAAATTACCATGCTATTTAAGACTCTCAAAATAATCTAAGTGAAGCATGAGAGATCAATAGTTTCTATAAAACAAATCCACCACCGTGCTCTAAAAGATATAAGTGAAGTACTAGAGCAAAACTATATAACTCAAATGATATAAGCGAAGCACATAGAGTATTCTAACAAATTCCAAATCATGTATGGCTCTCTCAAAAGGTGTGCACATCGAGGATGATTGTGGTAAACTAAAAAGCAAAGACTCAAATCATACAAGACGCTCCAAGAAAAACACATATCATGTGGTAAATAAAAATATAGCTCCAAGTAAAGTTACCAATAGAAGTAGACGAAAAGAGGGGATGCCTTCCGGGGCATCCCCAAGCTTTGGCTTTTAGGTGTCCTTAGATTATCTTGAGGGTGCCATGGGCATCCCCAAGCTTAGGATCTTGCCACTCTTTGTTCCATAATCCATCAAATCTTTACCCAAAACTTGAAAACTTCACAACACAAAACTTAAAGTAGAAAATCTCGTGAGCTCCGTTAGCAAAAGAAAACAAAAGACCACTTCAAGGTACTATAATGAACTCATTCTTTATTTATATTGCTGTTAAACATACTGTATTCCAACTTCTCCATGGTTTATGAACTATTTTACTAGCCATAGATTCATCAAAATAAGCAAACAACACACGAAAAACAGAATCTGTCAAAAACAGAACAGTCTGTAGTAATATGTAGCTAGCGCAAGATATGGAACCCCAAAAATTCTAAAATAAATTGCTGGACGTGAGGAATTTGTCTATTAATCATATGCAAAAATATTTAACTAAGTAGCACTTTCCAAATAAAAATGGCAGCAGTTCTCGTGAGCGGTAAAGTTTCTGTTTTTTACAGCAAGATATCAAGACTTTCCCCAAGTCTTCCCAACGGTTCTACTTGGCACAAACACTAATTAAACACAAAAAACACAACCTAAACAGGGGCTAGATAAATTATTTATTACTAAACAGGAGCAAAAGGTAAGGAATAAAAATAAAATTGGGTTGCCTCCCAACAAGCGCTATCGTTTAACGCCCCTAGCTAGGCATAAAAAGTAAGGATAGATCTAGGTATTGCCATCTTTGGTTTTCAACTTTTTAACGGAATCAAGCTTGAATCCGGGAGGTTTTTTACGTTTCCCTTCATATTCTGAAATTTTTAGATCTAACGAATCCAACCGCTTATTGCAAAGGGTAATCAACATATTCATGCGGTGGAGATTCCCGCTAACGCTTTTAAGAGGTTCGAGGATATTCATGTAACCTACCTTATTTATACTTCAACTCTTGCCGTTTCTGGCACTAAGTTATATTATTTCCTCGTTGTCGGGTTTTTGTCTCCGTGTGTTTTGTCTTTGTCATGCATCTCATATCATGTCATCATGTGCATTGCATTTGCATACGTGTTCGTCTCATGCATCCGGGTATTTTCCCCGTTGTCCGTTTTGCATTCCGGCGCTCCTATGTCCTCCGATGCCCCTTTCTACCACTTTTCGTGTGCGGGTGTTAAACGTTTTTGGATTGGATGGAGACTTGCCATGCGGCCTTGATTTACTACTGGTAGACCACCTGTCAAGTTTCGTATCATTTGGACTTCGTTTGATACTCCAACGGTTAACCGAGGGACCGAAAAGGCCTCGTGTGTGTTGCAGCCCAACACCCTTCCAAGGTGGCCCAAAACTCACCTAAACCTCCTCCATCATCTAGAGAGTTTGATCACGATCGCGTGGCTGCAAACCGCACCTCATTTGGAGCTTCCTAGCTCCCTCTACCTCTATTTAAAGAACTCCCCATTTCAATTCACGGACGAAACCCTAGACCCCCTCCTCCTCGAGCCGCCGGACGAAATCCGGACGGCCGGACACGTCCACTCCGCCCGTCCGCCGCCACGTGTCGCCGTCCTATGTGTCGCATCTGGTGCCTACTTCGCCGCCGATCCCGCCAGCCCACGGGGCCCGCGTCCAACCCTCCCAACCCGAAGAGGCGCGCCGCCTACCGCCTTCCTCCTCCTTCGCCGCGCCGCCTCCCCGCCTCCTCTTGCCGGATCGCCGCCGCCGCGCCATTGCCGGCCGGAGGCGAGCTCCAACTCCGGCGCGCCGCCCCGACTGGCCGCTGCGTCTTCCTCCGCCGCCCGCGCGTCCCGAGCCGCGGCCACCTCCGCCGTCCTCGTTCCCGCGCCGCTCCGGCCCCTCACCGCCCAGATCCGGTTGCCGCACCCCTTCTCCGGTGAGCTCCCGCCAAGTCCGGCCACCGCGACGTCCATTTTCGGCGACCTTGGCGTGCGCTGCTACATTACCGCTACAGTAACTGCTACAGTGCTTTGGATCCAGATCTAGATCTCGGTTGACCCCAAACGCTAATTCCCAACATATTTTTTGCAATCTTTGACATGTCATAACTCTGTCATCGTGGCTCCGATTCACGCGCGTAGCATATCAAAATGTTCGTCTCGAAGAGTACATCATTTCATCTCATTGCATCATTTTCATTTGAGCTCGTATTGATGCCCGAAATGCTGTTAGAAGACGGCTATGTGATGATAGTTTCAGATCTGTTTCAGCTAATGCACTTTTGTCATTTTTGCTATGATTAATGTGTGCATGCTATGATCCTGAGCTCTACATGTGTTTTGAAGTATGCCATGTCATCTTTACAGGGGTGTATGCCATGTATTTTTGTGATCTTTGTGGTGACTAGCACAAGCATGCAAAGTAGCTTACTCAATGATGCTGATTTCAGGGACTTAGAATTTCACTAAGTCCTTGCCCTGTCATTATTTTTATGTCATATGTTCATGTTGTTTCCTAGTGATCTGTGCCTCTTTTGAGCATGATCAGTAAGGATGTTTTGTAGATAATGTTGTGCTCTATCCATCCATGTCTTTGTTTGCAATTATGGAGCAACCTAGTTTGAATTAATCATGCTCTACTTTTGCTATAAAATGTTCCTAGCAGATTGTTAACATGTTTAGCAATTTTGCCGAGCTTGTTGTTGTTGATCCATGCATGATATGTTGTTGTTCTTGCCATGTCTAGCTTCTATTCCATGTGTAATTGCTGGGTGTATGCTTAGTTTGTCATGCCTTGCCTCGTAGTGAGAGCATCGAGCTCGTAAACATGCCTACTCGTTATCTGTTTTGCCATGCTCCAGTTTTTCACTAAGTCTGAATCTATTTATGTTTTTGCTATGTTCACATGCTTGCAATTGTATTTTCTGATCCCTTTTTGCTTATGGTCACTAAGGGACTTTTGTTATATGCTTTGAGTAGCTTCATGTCATGCCTTGCTTTGCCATGATATGTTCCTGTAGCATGTAGTTTTCGTACTCTAAACATTGCTTCCTGATGATAAATTTCTGACTTGTTAATTTCACTAAGTCTGAAAACGGTAATCTTTTGCACTTTTGCCATGCTTGTTTGAACCTGTTAATGAGTGAATTAGCCGTAGCTCAGTGTTCATCTTTTGTCAAGCATCATGAGTCGATCTCTTCCATGTATTTTGTTGTCATGTTGGAGTGCTGTAGCATGTTGTTCTTGATGCATTTAGAAGGCTACTTGCTGTTTATCGCAGAACGGTGCCATATTTGTTTTGCTTGCCATTTCCAAACCGTGCATCTGATTCCGGTGATCTTTATATCGATTTCGACCGAAATCAACTCCCCTTTCCCGTGGCACTCTTGGATTTTCAAGTTATGGTCAGTTTCAATCATTCCTTTCCAAATCATGCATATGCATCGCATAACGCATCCCGCATATCATGACATGTTTGGCATCATGTTGTTTGAGCATTGCACGTGGTTGATTGTGTTCCTTTTGCTTGTTGTTCTTGTTTGGGTAGAGCCGTGAGACGAGTACGTGAACGAGGAGCCCATTGAGTATGCTTACGAGGATCAAGTCGACCCTGAGAACTTTGGGGGCAAGATGACCATACCCTCGAAATCACTTCTATCTTTGCTTGTTAGATGCTCGCTCTTTTGCTATGCCTATGCTACGATACCTACCACTTGCTTATCATGCCTCCCTAATTTCCATGTCAAACCTCTAACCCACCTTATCCTAGCAAACCGTTGTTTGGCTATGTTACCGCTTTGCTCAGCCCCTCTTATAGCGTTGCTAGTTTCAGGTGAAGATTGGAGATCGTTCCTTGTTGGAACTTGTTTATTGTTGGGATATCATCATATTATCTTGTTTATCTTAATGCACCTATATACTTGGAAAAGGGTGGAAGGCTCCGCCTTATGCCTGGTATTTTGTTCCACTCTTGCCGCCCTAGTTTCCGTCATATTAGTGTTATGTTCCCGGATTTTGCGTTCCTTACACGGTTGGGTTATAATGGGAACCCCTTGACATTTCGCCTTGAATAAAACTCCTCCAGCAATGCCCAACATTGGTTTTACCATTTGCCACCTAGCCTCTTTTTCCCTTGGGTTTCCGGAGCCCGAGGGTCATCTTTATTTAACCCCCCCCCCCAAGGGGCCAGTGCTCCTCTGAGTGTTGGTCCAAACTAGAGCCCTTTGCACCGCCCCCTCGGGGAAACTCGAGGTTTGGTTTTAGTTGTACGGAGCGCTCATCTGAGTGTGCCCTGAGAACGAGATATGTGCGGCTCCTATCGGGATTTGTCAGCACATTCGGGCGGTGTTGCTGGACTTATTTTACCATTGTCGAGGATGTCTTGTAACCGGGATGCCGAGTCTGATCGGATTGTCTTGGGAGAAGGAATATCTTTTGTTGACCGTGAGAGCTTGTGATGGGCTAAGTTGGGACTCCCCTTCAGGGATTTGAACTTTCGAAAGCCGTGCCCGTGGTTATGGGCAGATGGGAATTTGTTAATGTCTGGTTGTAGAAAACCTGAAACTCAACTTAATTAAAATGCACCAACCGCGTGCGTAGCCTTGATGGTCTCTTCTCGGCGGAGTCCGGGAAGTGAACACGGTGTTGGAGTAATGCTTGACGTAGGTTTTTCTAGGATCACTTCTTGATCATAGTTGTTCGACCGTGCCTTTGCCTTCTCTTCTCGCTCTCATCCGCGTATGTTAGCCACCGTATATGCTAGTCGCTTGCTGCAGCTCCACACCATACTTTTACCCTTCCTATAAGCTTAAATAGTCTTGATCGCGAGGGTGTGAGATTGCTGTGTCCCCGTGACTCACAGATTACTTCCAAAACCAGATGCAGGGACCGATGATACCGCTCCAGATGATATGACCGAGCTCAAGTGGGAGTTCGATGAAGACTCTCGTCATTACTACGTGTCTTTCCCAGATGATCAGTAGTAGTGCCCAGTTGGGGCGATCGGGAACTATGTTGCATTTGGGGTGTATCTTCATTTTGGTTCCGTAGTCGGACCTTCAGTGTATTTGGATGAATGTAAAGTTATTTATGATATTTGTGTGACGTGGAGAGTGTAAGCCAACTATGTACCTTTCCCTTTATTGTATTACATGGGTTGTTTGCGAAGATTACCTCACTTGCGACATTGCTTTCAATGCGGTTATGCCTCTAAGTCGTGCTTCGACACGTGGGAGATATAGCCGCATCGAGGGCGTTACATCTAAGTGAAGCATAAGAGATCAATAGTTTCTATAAAACAAATCCACCACCGTGCTCTAAAAGATATAAGTGAAGTACTAGAGCAAAACTATATAGCTCAAATGATATAAGCGAAGCACATAGAGTATTCTAACAAATTCCAAATCATGTATGGCTCTCTCAAAAGGTTTGTACATCGAGGATGATTGTGGTAAACCAAAAAGTAAAGACTCAAATGATACAAGACGCTCCAAGAAAAACACATATCATGTGGTGAATAAAAATATAGCTCCAAGTAAAGTTACCGATAGAAGTAGACGAAAAGAGGGGATGCCTTCCGGGGCATCCCCAAGCTTTGGATTTTAGGTGTCCTTAGATTATCTTGGGGGTGCCATGGGCATCCCCAAGCTTAGGATCTTGCCACTCTTTGTTCCATAATCCATCAAATCTTTACCCAAAACTTGAAAACTTCACAACACAACACTTAAAATAGAAAATCTCGTGAGCTCCGTTAGCAAAAGAAAACAAAAGACCATTTCAAGGTACTGTAATGAACTCATTATTTATTTATATTGTTGTTAAACATACTGTATTCCAACTTCTCTATGGTTTATGAACTATTTTACTAGCCATAGATTCATCAAAATAAGCAAACAACACACGAAAAACAGAATCTGTCAAAAACAGAACAGTTTGTTGTAATATGTAGCTAGCACAAAATCTGGAACCCCAAAAATTCTAAAATAAATTTCTGGACGTGAGGAATTTATCTATTAATCATCTGCAAAAATAATTAACTAAATAGCACTTTCCATATAAAAATGGCAGCAGTTCTCATGAGCGCTAAAGTTTCTGTTTTTTACAGCAAGATATCAAGACTTTCCCCAAGTCTTCCCAACGGTTCTACTTGGCACAAACACTAATTAAACACAAAAAACACAACCTAAACAGAGGCTAGATAAATTATTTATTACTAAACAGGAGCAAAAAGCAAGGAATAAAAATAAATTTGGGTTGCCTCCCAACAAGCGCTATCGTTTAACGCCCCTAGCTAGGCATAAAAGGTAAGAATAGATCTAGGTTTTGCCATCTTTGGTTTTCAACTTTTTAGCGGAATCAAGCTTGAATCCGGGAGGTTTTTTACGTTTCCCTTCATATTCTGAAATTTTTAGATCTAACGAATCCAACCGCTTATTTCAAAGGGTAATCAACATATTCATGCGGTGGAGATTCCCGCTAACACTTTTAAGAGGTTCAAGAGACTTTTGTAAAATCTTGGTTACTTTGCAAATTTTCTAAAAAAACTTGTGTTTCCTCTTCGGTATGATGAGACCCCTTTTGTTGAGGTAGAGTTCCTACTATACCTTCTATAATTTCAAGCGCAATATTGGGATCAATTTCAATAAAATTGCCTTTGGCAACGCAATCCAAAAGTTGTCTATGAGACATATTTAGTCCAACATAGAAGTTGCAAAGCAAAATTCTAAAATTCACCTCTAGGGTACAATTACGATAAGATTCCATCATTCTAAACCAAGCATCTTTTAATTTTTCTCCTTACCTTTGTTTGAAGTGAAGAACATCAAACTCGGGAGACAAAGGAGCAGATAAGGGACTAGCCATAATGACAAGCAAATGACAGAGAGGCGAACGGAAAAATAGAGGGCGGATAGAGAGAGAGGGCGAATAAAACGGAAATGGTGAAGTGGGGGAGAGGAAAACGAGAGGCAAATGGCAAATAATGTAATGTGGGAGATAAGGATTGTGATGGGTACTTGGTATATTGACTTTTGCGTAGACTCCCCGGCAAAGGCGCCAGAAATCCTTCTTGCTACCTCTTGAGCACTGCGTTGGTTTTCCCCGAAGAGGAAGGGATGATGCAGTAAAGTAGCGTAAGTATTTCCCTCAGTTTTTGAGAACCAAGGTATCAATCCAGTAGGAGGCTATGCGCGAGTCCCTCGTACCTGTACAAAACAAATAAATCCTCGCAACCAACGCGATAAGGGGTTGTCAATCCCTACACGGCCACTTACGAGAGTGAGATGTGATAGATATGATAAGATAATATTTTTGGTATTTTTATGATAAAGATGCAAAATAAAATAAAAGCAAAGTAAAAAAGCAAAGGAAATAACTAAGTATTGGAAGATTAATATGATGAGGATAGACCCGTGGGCCATAGGTTTCACTAGTGGCTTCTCTCAAGAGCATAAGTATTTTACGGTGGGTGAACGAATTACTGTTGAGCAACTGACAGAATTGAGCATAGTTATGAGAATATCTAGATATGATCATGTATATAGGCATCACGTCCGAGACAAGTAGACCGACTCCTGCCTGCATCTACTACTATTACTCCACTCATCGACCGCTATCCAGCATGCATCTAGAGTATTAAGTTCATGAAAATAGAGTAATGCCTTAAGCAAGATGACATGATGTAGAGGGATAAACTCATGCAATATGATGAAAACCCCATCTTGTTATCCTCGATGGCAACAATACAATACGTGCCTTGCTGCCCCTACTGTCACTGGGAAAGGACACCGCAAGATTGAACCCAAAGCTAAGCACTTCTCCCATTGCAAGAAAGATCAATCTAGTAGGCCAAACCAAACTGATAATTCGAAGAGACTTGCAAAGATAACCAATCATACATAAAAGAATTCAGAGAAGATTCAAATATTGTTCATAGATAGACTTGATCATAAACCCACAATTCATCGATCTCAACAAACACACCGCAAAAAGAAGATTACATCGAATAGATCTCCACAAGAGAGGGGGAGAAAATTGTATTGAGATCCAAAAAAGAGAGAAGAAGCCATCTAGCTAATAACTATGGACCCGTAGGTCTGAGGTGAACTACTCACACTTCATCGGAGGGTCTATGGTGATGATGTACAAGCCCTCCGTGATGGATACCCCCTCCGGCGGAGCTCCGGAACAGGCCCCAAGATGGGATCTCGTGGATACAGAAAGTTGCGGCGGTGGAATTAGGGTTTTGGCTCCGTATCTGATTGTTTGGGGTACGTAGGTATATATAGGAGGAAGGAGTACGTCGGTGGAGCAACAGGGGCCCACGAGGGTGGGGCGCGCCTCGGGGGGGGGGGGGGGGGGGGGTAGGCGCACCCCCCTACCTCGTGTCCTACTCCTTTGCTTCTTGACGTGGGGTCCAAGTCTCCTGATCATGTTCGGTGAGAAAATCACGTTTTCGAAGGTTTCATTCCGTTTGGACTCCGTTTGATATTCCTTTTCTTTGAAACCCTAAAATAGGCAAAAAACATCAATTCTGGGTTGGGCCTCCGATTAATAGGTTAGTCCCAAAAATAATATAAAAGTGGATAATAAAGCCCAAGAATGTCCAAAACAGTAGATAATATAGCATGGAGCAATCAAAAATTATAGATATGTTGGAGACGTATCAAACGCGAGATAAAATAAATAACAATAAATTGCAGCAAGGTATTTTTAGGTTTCTAGATTAATAGATCTGAAAATAAAAGCAAATAAAAATAGATCTCGAAGGCAAATATGATAAAGAAGGGACCTGGAGATCGTAGATTTCACTAGTGACTTCTCTCGAGAAAAATAGCATACGGCGGGTAAACAAATTACTGTTGGGAAATTGATAAAACTTCAAATAATTATGACGATGTCCAGGCAATGATCATTACATAGGCATCACGTCCACGATTAGTAGACCGACTCCTGACCGCATCTACTACTATTACTCCACACATCGACCGCTATTCAGTATGCATCTAGTGTATTAAGTTCATGAAGATACGGGGTAATGCAATAAGAATGATGACATGATGTAGACAAGATCTATTCATGTAGGAATAGACCCCATCTTGTTATCCTTAAGAGCAACGATACATACGTGTTATTTCCCTTTCTGTCACCGGGACTGAGCACCGTAAGATCGAACCCATCACAAAGCAGCTCTTCCCATGGCAAGAAAAATCGATCTAGTCAGCCTAACTAAACCAATGATTCGAAGAAGAAATGCGAGGCTATAAGCAATCATGCATATAAGAGATCAAAACTCAAATAACTTTCATGTATAATATAGATCTGATCATAAACTCAAAGTTCATCGGATCCCAACAAACACACCGCAAAAAGAGTTACATCAAATAGATCTCCAAGAGACCATTGTATTGAGAATCAAAAGAGAGAGAGATAGGAAACCATCTAGCTACTAACTACAGACCTGAAGGTCTATAATGAACTACTCATGCATCATCGGAGAGGCACCAATGAGGATGATGAACCCCTCCATGATGGTGTCTAGATTGGATCTGTGGTTTCTGGAACTTGCGGCGGCTGGAATTGTGTTTGGTCGACTCCCCTAAGATTTTTAGAATATTGGGGTATTTATCGAGCAAAGAGGCGGTGCGGGAGGCGACCGAGGTGGGCACAACCCACTAGGGCGCGCCTGGGTCCCAAGGCGCCCAGGTGGGTTGTGCTCCCCTCGAAGCCCCCCTTAGGTACTTCCTTGGCCCAACATGTGTCTTCTGGTCCAGAAAAAATCACCAAAAACTTTCGCTGCATTTGAACTCCGTTTGGTATTGATTTTCTGTGAAGTAAAAAAACAAGCAAAAAACAACAACTGGCACTGGGCACTATGTCAATAGGTTAGTCCTAAAACATAATATAAAGTTGCTATAAAATGATTGTAAAACATCCAAAAATGATAATATAATAACATGAAAAAATCAAAAATTATAAATACGTTGGAGATGTATCACCCACCAGATATGGCATTTCCAGATCTTAACGGGGAGTTGCCCAAGGACTGGTAGTTTCGGCCACCTAACAGCCTCGACCGCGTCGACCATGGCCACAGCCTGACATCTCACACGAACCGCCATCACCACCATAACTCACCAAGGGCCGGTGTCTTGCGATCTTCATGAGATCAGCGTGCCGGGGGAAAAGGGCGTTGTGGCAGGAAGCTGCCACCGCGCCCATCACTAGCACGACGTCCCAGCCCAACAGTACCACCTCGTATTGGCGCCCTCATGCGAGGAAGCGAAGCGCTCCGCCACCGTCGACGCCGACCAGGTTTTTCCTGGCCGCGTCCTCTGATGGCGATGAGAGAGGAAAGATGGGGAAGAGGGAGCTCGCAGCTGCGGGGAAGGGTCATCCCCGTCATCTACAAAAAGCGGCGCAGGAGGGTAATTGGATATAAGGATATGTTCCCATACAACGACATATCTAATATGCTGAATTTTTCTTTATGAAGTATCTTATATGCAACCTTTAAAGCAGCTTTGCCATATAATTAAGCATAGATGTGAGGTCTGTTGTAAATCCACAAGGGTCGTCTTCGGTTATGTTCACGGAACTTCGTATTACATCACGACAAGTTTTGGTTCCACTTAAATTGTTTATAGTATCCAACACTTCGTCACAAAGGTACGTGAGTTATCTTTGATAGACGATAAAATATTCTTACGCGTGGAGATGCTAATTAAGGTTGGTGCTGAGTCTTCTAACTTCTTATTAACCACGCCATACAAATTAAGCATAGTGTAAATAATTAGGTTCTTTGGGGTAGAACTAACTCATCCTGATCCAAGCTATGGATTTGAAATGGGTGCTCGTATAGTTTTAGGATTTTTTTTCTCTATTCTTTCATTCATATGGTGTGCTTATCGACTATGAAGCGTCTGTGGCAACTTGACCAATCTCAAGATCTGTTGGCTTAGTCTTTCTAACATACTCATAGGGGTGAGTGTGTGTACGTAGTCGTTAGCCATTGTACCGTGTTTAAAAAAACACAACACACGAATGCATAGATAAACGAACTTAATCCACCCAAATCTCAGACTCCCAGCTTCCAGTGATACAGGAGGATTTGTCACCACTTCCCCTCTTCGCACCCACCCAGCTGTCTGCCCTCCTGATCATAGAAGACAAAATTAAACTAAACCGGCCGTTGTACGCTCGAACGGCCATGACCACACGGGCGACGCTAGGGCCAGCCACACTTCCCCTCTTCGGCACCGGCATCGCACCTCGACCGATCCGACGGCATAATGCCCCGACCACCAGCCCCCCTGGCCGGACCGGACGGTTGCGCACGTGATTCCACGCCCCAGCGCATGCAACTCACCGGGTCCGGACAGACGTCCATCCATTATCCATCATCCATGCGTGTTACTCTCTTCATTTCAAAATAGATGACTCAACTTTATACTACTAGGACGATGGCGCTGCCACGACACCATGGACGGCGATAAATGGACGCGGTGCGTGCGTGCATCGCGGTCACCCTCGCGCGGTCGCGCCCGTGACAGCCATCGACACGCCCGCCGTGTACTGGCTGCGCTCAGTGCGCGCGCGGCTCGCTTCCTCGCCGGCCCAGGGGCCTACACGGCCGCGCGCTTTGCCAGTTTCGCTCTCTTCTCTCCAGCTTCGGCCCGTGAAAACGCTGGACCAGTCGGTAGTGCGCGCCCGGCCCCGTACGTACGGTGCGCCGGGGAGCAGGCCGGCATGGACATGGCCGCATGCATGGTGCGGTGCACGCGTCGGGCAAAGCAAACCGGATATATGCTTGCTGCTTTGCTTGTGCGGCCGGTGAGTGGCACACTGGCGCACGACTACACTGTATCCCACTGCAGCTGCCGCGGCATGGCAAACGAGACCGTAGGCGGTAGGCCCATCTCGTGTGTGTCATCTCGCATTGATATTACGTCGGCTCTTCGTGAGTAGCTAGCGGGGCAATGGCCATGTTTGGTTTCACGAGTTGTAGTTAGTTTTGGTTAGTTTGGACTCAACTAACCCAAAAATATCTGAATGGAAGGATTAGTTTGGGTTAGATGCATCTAACTCACCTAAAAAATCTAACCCATTCAAGAGGTGTTTATTTGGATTAGTTTTTCTTGGGATCGCTAAAAAAATACCTTTTTTTCTCACACTCTCCCCGCAGCATACCCCCTCGTCTCCCCGCGTCACGCCCGTCCGCCGGTAAACAGTCGCGCCTCCTTGTGCAGCCCGTCCCCGTCAGCCTCGGCCAATGCGACTCCTTGCACAGGGAGGACGGATTCGGTCGGCGGGCTGCGCAAGAGGCCAGCGGGGCCTCTTGCCGGGCGCGTCCCCGTCTGCCTCAGCCAGGGCTCGCTCTGCCAAATCCGACAGAAAATAGGGTCTGAAGTAGCTAAATAATTAAGAAAGAGCATTTATTGTCAATTTAACCCTGCCATCCAAACACCTCTTTGGTTAGAGTTAATTCAGAGTTGGTTCAGGGTTAGAATCTAGTTCTGGCCTCTAACTGAGTTAGAGTATCCAAACAGGGCCATTAATGTTTGCACGGCACGCACGGACGTACTTCTCCACTGGCTTTCTTTCGGGTGGTGGTGGCCAAGCTAGTGAACTTACCGTACTTTAGTTAGGTCTTGCGTTTGCGCGTGATAACTTTGAGTTTGTTTAATTACCAAGTGTTCGACGCTCTGCTTTGGTACTTGTTCGCTCTCTCGCCCTGGTGAAAAGCGATCCATGCATCGAGCTCGACCGCCACGATAAAAAGCGGGAGGCGACGTCGCACGACCGATCAACTTGGTGTCCCGGCAGTAACTCTTTTCTGGTCTTTTCTAATCCGAGTCATCCTAGTACTTCACCTACAAGAAACCACACCATCGATCCGCTCGCCTGATTGGCTATTAGAGCAGCTAGCTAGCAAATCCATCCATGAACTTGCGTGCGTGATCACCTTCGCCGGCGGCCATAATATGAAAGACAGCACATGATGACGAATCGATAAGCTAGCGCATGCATGCATGCATGCATGCATGCAGAAGCTGCAGGTACCATGCAAGGCCGGTATAGAAGAAATGGAGCAGGCGGCAGTCCGTTCCGTGCGTCAGCAAAATCTGGAATGCATGGCACCGGAGGTTTGCGCTCGTGCGCGCTGCCCGCGGCGGAGCACGGCTCTCGTCCCATCCGACGCATTTTAGGGGAAAGAGCGTGTGTATTGTAGTATTTTTATTGTTTTTGTGTGTGCATGAAGTGTTTTGTTTGGGCCAAGCCCAAATAATGAAAATAAAATGTTATCTCTAAAAGTATTCAACATCCTAAAATCCCTTTGCATTTATTATCTTTTGCAAATTCTAAAAAACTTTTGGATTAGTTATTAAACTTTTAAATTGTATACAACAATTTCACCGTCTGTATATCCTACTCAGAACACATCCACCACTTCTCTTTCACCCGGTGATAGTGATAAGTGAAAGGAGGCGCCATCGAAGGATATGACTATGACTTCCTCCTCAACTCTATACTACATGGTCCAAACACCATCATTCTTTTTTTAGTGCGGACACAGAGCGTGTGTTTTTTTATAAGAGAAAGACTGTTTCTAATTGCTTTTAATTTAGAAAAAATATGAACAGTTTAAAATATGTTCACCATTTTTATACTAAATATTTCCAAAAAAATGTACCTGTTTTTTAATGTTTGCATTAAAAGAGATTCTAAAAAATAATAAATCAAAATTTTACTAAAAATATTGTGTTAAAATGTGAATCTTAAAAAAATTCCATTTTTATAAAAATGATCAAAAAACGAAAATGTTACTTTTTAAAAGTTAAATATTCATGTTCTCTCGAAAGGTAAAAGGACAATTGGCAAACTATTCCATGCACAACTACTCTTTCATCACATGACAGATATTGTTAAGGTGGCTTCTTCAAATCCACACTTCATACTATGAAAAGAGATAATTAGAATTGAATATAAGAAATGTTGTGCAATGGCACGCAAAATACAGATTTTGCTATCTTTTGGCCTGTTGCAACGCACGGGCATTTGTACTAGTATAATAGTAAATGCGACCACCGATACGGGAACTTCACATAAATATAGGTTGGTTAGCTGATAACATAGAATCACACCATAAAAGGCCCACTAAATCATAAATAAAATTTAAACACGCTCTATCATCTCCCGTACCCCGTGAAACTAAATATTTCATCAGTTCCAAAACATAAGGGTTATTAGTTTTGCAGGAAGTCAAATTTCTTTAACTTTGATCAAGTTTAGAGCAAAAATATCGACATCCACAATATTAAACGAAAAATATGGAAATTCATTTCATGATGAATTCAAAAATACTGATATGATATTATGGATTTTGATATATTTCTCTATAAATTTGATCAAACTTAAAAGGTTTGACTTTTCAAAAAGTAATACACCTTATATCTTAAAACATAATGTTTTTTTTAAGAAACACAACAACACCAACAGGGCAGCAAAGCGCACCCAGCCCATCCTGACGACGAATCGATAAGCTAGAGCATGCATGCAGAAGCTAGCAAAGCAGCAATCCCGTTCCATGCAGTAATCTGCAAGGCCGGTAGAAGAAATGGAGCAGGCGGCAGTTCATTCAGCGCGTGAGCAAAATCTGGAATGCATGGCACCAGAGGTCTGCGCTTGTGCGCGCTGCCCGGCGGAGCACGGCTCCCGTCCCATCCGTCCCGTTCCGTCTCGTCTCGACTGAACTAGCTAGCTGATTGAACAAACCGTGTCGATCCGGCCACAAATGAAGCTACAACGAGCTAGCGATGGGACTCCCGTGTCGCCGTCGCGGATCTTCAGCCAAGAATGTTACCGACCGGTCGGGTCATCACGCCCTTAGAATCACCGGGACAAAAATGTGTTCATATGCTAGGCTGCCTCACAGCCTCACAGGCACGGCTGACACGACCATTTACCACGGCGTATCTGGACACAAAACTACGTGCACTTCCGGTTCCCTGCCGCGAAAACCAGTCACCACGCACGCGCCCTCCTTCCTTCCAAAGGGTACGTACCACAGCTCGACCAGTCGAGCGCGGTTGCTCTGGTGCATACAATACGTAGAAAGGCGTTGCGTGGCCGCGAACGATCGAGAAGCAATGTTGGTGGAATCATGGTCGATGATGCCATGATGAACAGGGGTGTGGTGTAGGAGGTACGTATTCGATCGGAGGTACGTGCTCTATAGCTATCCATCTATCCCGGCCGCTTGGCGCTGAGAGCGACGGAGCCAGGGGGCACGCAACGAACGTCGCCCTGCCCCATCCGAAGCCACCATCATCGATCCGTATCGGTATCAGCATCATGATCGTTCGATCGTCACCGGCAAATATTCCTTCCAAAAGCCTCGTCAATGGACTGCATTGGTGGCCGTCACTGTTTTCGCGCTGGTTCCGCGGACGGGACGGGATGCCGATCGTATACACGCACGCAGCGCTGGCTGGGATGCCATGTAAACACACACATGGTGCACTCCAAGTTTGGGCCATGCAAACACACGCCTGGTGCATGCACAGAGGAAAAGCCGAAGGGAGGGAAGGAGAGGCTCCGGAGGGCCGGGCGGCAGGGCCCCGGTCCGGGCGAATCGGCCGCCAAATCTCCCGGAAAGAGAAAGCCAAGCCCAGCCGCGTCTGGAAAAGGCCTACACTTGCGATATGCCCATATGCCGTGACGAGGGACACCGCGGCAGTGGCGGGCAGCGGGATGATGCCTCGCCTTTCTCTTTCTCTTTCCCGTCGTGGTACGGAGGAGAGATGAGAGATCTTTCGGTCGAGCTACAGACGCTTTGCTCGCACGCTCACCGGCCTGACAGACATGCCATGGAAGCTTCTACGGCTGGCTGGCGCGTGTGTTTCTTCTTTCTTTTTCATGGGCTGCGTGCGTGCGTACGTGGCTGGCTCGGTTCGAACCGGCGTCTGCGCCTCTGTCTCTGCATGCAGCCTGAGAACTGAGAAGAGATCGATGGCCGCGAGAGACAGAGAAAGTGATACGTGATTTTTCCCTCCTAAAAATGAGTGATGCCGTGGTTTTGTTTTTCTACGAGAAAGCAGAATATGGTTCGTGACTCTAAAATGAAAACGTTATTTGTCCGCGAACGCGTTCGGACGGGACAATAAACAACCACATGGGGGCCGATCATCCAACGCTACTTGTAAACGTCCGCCCGCAATGCAAAAATATTCAGACGAAGTTCATGCAAACACGACATAATTCATTTTGAGTTTGGACATAATTTGCATAAAATAGGCGATATTTCCTTCATTTAACTAAAACCTTAATAAATAAAACTAAACGAGCTTGTAGTGGACGAGGCCTCGTACGTGTGGCCGACGACACCTCCATCGCCGAGATCGTAGCAGTTGAAGTGGTCCCTCCAGCGGCGGAAGGGCATGACAACCCTGCCCGCCCACCGCCTGACACTCACGGGAAATCCGTTTGCGCTTTCTCCTGCGCCGTGCGCCACCTCGCCCAACACCAACCCTAGCCGGCATGCCCTAGCCTTGCCCTTGCCAGCGGCGGCAGAGCTGTCGCGGAGCAATGA
This sequence comes from Triticum aestivum, assembly GCF_018294505.1. NCBI lineage: Eukaryota > Viridiplantae > Streptophyta > Magnoliopsida > Poales > Poaceae > Triticum > Triticum aestivum. The sequence goes on along the minus strand of NC_057809.1, from coordinate 564,966,855 downwards.
CTCCTTGCCGATCTTGGTGAGCTCCCCGTCGAGGCGGCGCAGTCGATGCGCGGCCGTCTCCACGATGGTGATCAATCGGTCACGAGACCAGGTCTCCATGATGTCGGGGTCCGTGAGAACCCATGTTGGCACCACATCTGATTTTGCGAACACCGAGCGACGCACCATGTTGCGCCGCTCTCGCCGCGCCACCTGCCTGGCCGCTCTCTCCTCTGTCGTGATGATGCTCCGCGATGTCAAGGAGCCACCACATGCATCCGAGGTAGTAGAGGAGGCACTTGTAGGCCTTCATGATCGTCGGCATCACCTCTTCCTTCACGGGCTTACAGCGCTAGTAGCGGCGCAACGACTACACAGGCTGGTTGATGCGGCCATATCTGAAGGAAATATGCTCTAGAGGCAATAATAAAGTTATTATTTATTTCCTTATATCATGATAAATGTTTATTATTCATGCTAGAATTGTATTAACCGAAAACATAATACATGTGTGAATACATAGACAAACAGATTGTCACTAGTATGCATCTACTTGACTAGCTCATTGATCAAAGATGGTTATGTTTTCTAACCATGGACATCAGTTGTCATTTGATTAACGGGATCACATCATTAGAAGAATGATGTGATTAACTTGACCCATTCCGTTAGCTTAGCACTTGATCGTTTAATTTGTTGCTATTGCTTTCTTCATGACTTATACATGTTCCTATGACTATGAGATTATGCAACTCCCGTTTACCGGAGGAACACTTTGTGTGCTACGAAACGTCACAACGTAACTGGGTGATATAAAGGTGCTCTACAGGTGTCTCCAAAGGTACGTGTTGGGTTGGCATCTTTCAAGATTAGGATTTGTCACTCCGATTATCGAAGAGGTATCTCTGGGCCCTCTCGCTAATGCACATCACTTAAGCCTTGCAAGCATTGCAACTAATGAGTTAGTTGCGGGATGATGTATTACGAAACGAGTAAAGAGACTTGCCGGTAACAAGATCGAACTAGGGTATTGAGATACCGACGATCGAATCTCGGGCAAGTAACATACCGATGACAAAGGGAACAACGTATGTTGTTGTGCGGTTTGACCGATAAAGATCTTCGTAGAATATGTGGGAGCCAATATGAGCATCCAGGTTCCGCTATTGGTTATAGACCGGAGACGTGTCTCGGTCATGTCTACATAGTTCTCGAACCCGTAGGGTCCGCACGCTTAACGTTACGATGACGGTTATATTATGAGTTTATATGTTTTGATGTACTGAAGGTTGTTCGGAGTCCCGGATGTGATCAAGGACATGACGAGGAGTCTCGAAATGGTCGATACATGAAGATTGATATATTGGAAGCCTATGTTTGGATGTCGGAAGTGTTCCTAGTGAAATCGGGATTTTACCGGAGTACCGGGAGGTTACCGGAACCCCCCGGGAGCTTAATGGGCCTATATGGGCCTTAGTGGAAATAGAGGGAAGCAAGGGGAGTGTGGGGCGCGCCCCCCAAGGCCCAAACCGAATTGGTTTAGGGCAAGAGGGCCGACCCCCTCTTTCCTTCTTCTCCTCTCTCTTTCCTTCTCCCGAATCCTATATCAACTAGGAAAGGGGGGAGTCCTACTCCCGGTGGGAGTAGGACTCCTCCTGGCGCGCCCTCTCCCTGGCCGGCAGCACCCCCCCCCCCCTTGCTCCTGTATATACGGGGGCAGGGGCACCCCAGAGACACAACAATTGATCTGTTTGATCTTTTAGCCGTGTGCGGTGCCCCCCTCCACCATAGTCCACCTCGATAATATTGTAGCGGTGCTTAGGCGAAGCCCTGCGTCGGTAGAACATCAACATCGTCACCACGCTGTCGTGCTGACGAAACTCTCCCTCAACACTCGGCTGGATCGGAGTTTGGGGGACGTCATCGGGCCGAACGTGTGCTGAACTCGGAGGTGTCGTACCTTCGGTACTTGATCGGTCGGATTGTGAAGACGTACGACTACATCAACCGCGTTGTGCTAACGCTTCTGCTTTCGGTCTACGAGGGTACATGGACAACACTCTCCCCTCTCGTTGCTATGCATCACCATGATCTTGTGTGTGCGTAGGATTTTTTTTGAAATTACTACGTTACCCAATAGTGGCATCCGAGCCAGGTTTTATGCGTAGATGTCATATGCACGAGTAGAACACAAGTGAGTTGTGGGCGATATAAGTCATATTGCTTACCAGCATATCATACTTTGGTTTGGCGGTATTGTTGGATGAAGCGGTCTGGACCGACATTACGCGTACGCTTACGCGAGACTGGTTCTACCGACGTGCTTTGCACACAGGTGGCTGGCGGGTGTCAGTTTCTCCAACTTTAGTTGAACCGAGTGTGGCTACGCCTGGTCCTTGCGAAGGTTAAAATAGCACAAACTTGACAAACTATCGTTGTGATTTTGATGGGTATGTAAGAACGGTTCTTGCTAAAGTCCGTAGCAGCCACGTAAAACTTGCAACAACAAAGTAGAGGACATCTAACTTGTTTTTGCAGGGCATGCTGTGATGTGATATGGTCAAGACATGATGCTAAATTTTATTGTATGAGATGATCATGTTTTGTAACCGATTTATCGGCAACTGGCAGGAGCCATATGGTTGTCGCTTTATTGTATGCAATGCAATCGCCCTGTAATGCTTTACTTTATCACTTAGCGGTAGCGATAGTCGTGGAAGTATAAGATTGGCGAGACGACAACAATGCTATGATGGAGATCAAAGTGTCGCGCCGGTGACGATGGTGATCATGACGGTGCTTCGGAGATGGAGATCACAAGCACAAGATGATGATGGCCATATCATATCACTTATATTGATTGCATGTGATGTTTATCTTTTATGCATCTTATCTTGCTTTGATTGATGGTAGCATTATAAGATGATCTCTCACTAAATTTCAAGATAAAAGTGTTCTCCCTGAGTATGCATCGTTGCCAAAGTTCGTCGTGCCCAGACACCACGTGATGATCGGGTGTGATAAGCTCAACGTCCATCTACAACGGGTGCAAGCCAGTTTTGCACACGCAGAATACTCAGGTTAAACTTGACGAGCCTAGCATATGCAGATATGGCCTCGGAACACTCAGACCGAAAGGTCGAGCGTGAATCATATAGTAGATATGATCAACATAGTGACGTTCACCATTGAAAACTACTCCATTTCACGTGATGATCGGTTATGATTTAGTTGATTTGGATCACGTGATCACTTAGAAGATAAGAGGGATGTCTTTCTAAGTGGGAGTTCTTAAGTAATATGATTAATTGAACTTAAATTTATCATGGACTTAGTACCTGATAGTATCTTACTTGTCTATGTTTGATTGTAGATAGATGGCCCGTGCTGTTATTCCGTTGAATTTTAATGCGTTCCTTGAGAAAGCAAAGTTAAAAGATGATGGTAGTAATTACACGGACTGGGTCCGTAACTTGAGGATTATCCTCATTGCTGCTCAGAAGAATTACGTCCTGGAAGCACCGCTGAGTGCCAGGCCTGCTGCTGATGCAATTGCAGACGTTAAGAACGCCTGGTAGAGCAAAGCTGATGACTACTCGATAGTTCAGTCTGCCATGCTTTACGGCTTAGAACCGGGACTTCAACGATGTTTTGAACGTCATGGAGCATATGAGATGTTCCAGGAGTTGAAGTTAATATTTCAAGCAAATGCCCGGATTGAGAGATATGAAGTCTCCAATAAGTTCTACAGCTGCAAGATGGAGGAGAATAGTTCTGTCAGTGAGCATATACTCAGAATGTCTGGGTACCATAATCACTTGACTCAGCTGGGAGTTAATCTTCCAGTTGATAGTATCATTGACAGAGTTCTACAATCACTGCCACCAAGCTACAAAAGCTTCGTGATGAACTATAATATGCAAGGGATGAATAAGATAATTCCCGAGCTCTTCGCGATGCTAAAAGTTGCAGAGGTAGAAATCAAGAAGGAGCATCAAGTGTTGATGGTCAATAAGACCGCCAGTTTCAAGAAAAAGGGTAAAGGGAAGAAGAAGGGGAACTTCAAGAAGAATAGCAAGCAAGTTGCTGCTCAGGAGAAGAAACCCAAGTCTGGACCTAAGCCTGAGACTGAGTGCTTCTACTGCAAGCAGACTGGTCACTGGAAGCGGAACTACCCAAGTATTTGGCGGATAAGAAGGATGACAAGGTGAACAAAGGTATATGTGATATACATGTTATTGATGTGTACCTTACTAGAGCTAGTAGTAGCACATGGGTATTTGATACTGGTTCTGTTGCTAATATTTGCAACTCGAAATAGGGACTACAGATTAAGCGAACACTGGCAAAGGACGAGGTGACGATGCGCGTGGGAAATGGTTCCAAAGTCGATGTGATCGCAGTCGGCACGCCACCTCTACATCTACCTTCGGGATTAGTATTAGACCTAAATAATTGTTATTTGGTGCCAGCGTTGAGCATGAACATTATATCTGGATCTTGTTTGATACGAGACGGTTATTCATTTAAATCAGAGAATAATGGTTGTTCTATTTATATGAGTAATATCTTTTATGGTCATGCACCCTTGAAGAGTGGTCTATTTTTAATGAATCTCGATAGTAGTGATACACATATTCATAATGTTGAAGCCAAAAGATGGAGAGTTGATAATGATAGTGCAACTTATTTATGGCACTGCCGTTTAGGTCATATCGGTATAAAGCGCATGAAGAAACTCCATACTGATGGACTTTTGGAACCACTTGATTATGAATCACTTGGTACTTGTGAACCATGCCTCATGGGCAAGATGACTAAAACGCCGTTCTCCGGTATTATGGAGAGAGCAACAGATTTGTTGGAAATCATACATATAGATGTATGTGGTCCGATGAATGTTGAGGCTCGTGGCGGATATCATTATTTTATCACCTTCACAGATGATTTAAGCAGATATGGGTATATCTACTTAATGAAGCATAAATCTAAAACATTTGAAAAGTTCAAAGAATTTCAGAGTGAAGTTGAAAATCATCGTAACAAGAAAATAAAGTTTCTACGATCTGATCGTGGAGGAGAATATTTGAGTTACGAGTTTGATCTACATTTGAAACAATGCGGAATAGTTTCGTAACTCACGCCACCCGGAACACCACAGCGTAATGGTGTGTCCGAACGTCGTAATCGTACTTTACTAGATATGGTGCGATCTCTGATGTCTCTTACAGATTTACCGCTATCATTTTGGGGTTATGCTTTAGAGATGACCGCATTCGCGTTAAATAGGGCACCATCAAAATCCGTTGAGACGACGCCTTATGAACTGTGGTTTGGCAAGAAACCAAAGTTGTCGTTTCTAAAAGTTTGGGGCTGCGATGCTTATGTAAAAAAGCTTCAATCTGATAAGCTCGAACCCAAATCGGAGAAATGTGTCTTCATAGGATACCCAAAGGAGACTGTATGGTATACCTTCTATCACAGATCCGAAGGCAAGACATTCGTTGCTAAGAACGGATCCTTTCTAGAGAAGGAGTTTCTCTCGAGAGAAGTGAGTGGGAGGAAAGTGGAACTTGATGAGGTAACTATACCTGCTCCTCTATTGGAAACTAGTTCATCACAAAAACCGGTTTCTGTGATGCCTACACCAATTAGTGAGGAAGTTAATGATGATCATGGAACTTCAGATCAAGTTACTACTGAACCTAGTAGACCAACCAGAGTAAGATCCACACCAGAGTGGTACGGTAATCCTATTCTGGAAGTCATGCTGCTAGACCATGATGAACCTACGAACTATGAAGAAGCGATGGTGAGCCCAGATTCCGCAAAATGGCTTGAGGCCATGAAATCTGAGATGAGATCCATGTATGAGAACAAAGTATGGACTTCGATTGACTTTCCCGATGACCGGCAAGCAATTGAGAATAAATGGATCTTCAAGAAGAAGACTGACGCTGACGGTAATGTTACTGTCTATAAAGCTCGACTTGTTGCAAAAGGTTTTCGACAAGTTCAAGGGATTAACTATGATGAGACATTCTCACCCGTAGCGATGCTTAAGTCTGTCCGAATCATGTTAGCAATTGCCGCATTTTATGATTATGAAATTTGGCAAATGGATGTAAAAATTGCATTCCTGAATGGATTTCTGGAAGAAGAGTTGTATATGATGCAACCAGAAGGTTTGTCGATCCAAAGGGAGCTAACAAAGTGTGCAAGCTCCAGCGATCCATTTATGGACTGGTGCAAGCCTCTCGGAGTTGGAATAAACGCTTTGATAGTATGATCAAAGCATTTGGTTTTATACAGACTTTTGGAGAAGTCTGTATTTACAAGAAAGTGAGTGGGAGCTCTGTAGCATTTCTGATATTATATGTGGATGACATATTGCTAATTGGAAATGATATAGAATTTCTGGATAGCATAAAGGGATACTTGAATAAGAGTTTTTCAATGAAAAACCTCGATGAAGCTGCTTACATATTGGGCATCAAGATCTATAGAGATAGATCAAGACGCTTAATTGGACTTTCACAAAGCACATACCTTGACAAAGTTTTGAAGAAGTTCAAAATGGATCAAGCAAAGAAAGGGTTCTTGCCTGTGTTACAAGGTGTGAAGTTGAGTAAGATTCAATGCCTGACCACTACAGAAGATAGAGAGAAAATGAAAGATGTTCCCTATGCTTCAGCCATAGGCTTTATCATGTATGCAATGCTGTGTACCAGACCTGATGTGTGCCTTGCTATAAGCCTAGCAGGGAGGTACCAAAGTAATCCAGGAGTGGATCACTGGACAGCGGTCAAGAACATTCTGAAATACCTGAAAAGGACTAAGGATATGTTTCTCGTTTATGGAGGTGACAAAGAGCTCATCGTAAACGGTTACGTTGATGCAAGCTTTGACACTGATCCGGACAATTCTAAATCGCAAACCGGATACGTGTTTACATTAAACGGTGGAGATGTCAGTTGGTGCAGTTCTAAACAAAGCGTTGTGGTGGGATCTACATGTGAAGCGGAGTACATAGCTGCTTCGGAAGCAGCAAATGAAGGAGTCTGGATGAAGGAGTTCATATCCAATCTAGGTGTCATACCTAGTGCATCGGGTCCAATGAATATCTTTTGTGACAATACTGGTGCAATTGCCTTGGCGAAGGAAACCAGATTTCACAAGAGAACCAAACACATCAAGAGACGCTTCAATTCCATCCGGGATTTAGTCCAGGTGGGAGACATAGAAATTTGCAAGATACATACGGATCTGAATGTTGCAGACCCGTTGACTAAGCCTCTTCCACGAGCAAAACATGATCAGCACCAAGGCTCCATGGGTGTTAGAATCATTACTGTGTAATCTAGATTATTGACTCTAGTGCAAGTGGGAGACTGAAGGAAATATGCTCTAGAGGCAATAATAAAGTTATTATTTATTTCCTTATATCATGATAAATGTTTATTATTCATGCTAGAATTGTATTAACCAGAAACATAATACATGTGTGAATACATAGACAAACATATTGTCACTAGTATGCCTCTACTTGACTAGCTCGTTGATCAAAGATGGTTATGTTTCCTAACCATGGACATGAGTTGTCATTTGATTAACGGAATCACATCATTAGGAGAATGATGTGATTGACTTGACCCATTCCGTTAGCTTAGCACTTGATCGTTTAGTTTGTTGCTATTGCTTTCTTCATGACTTATACATGTTCCTATGACTATGAGATTATGTAACTCCCGTTTACCAGAGGAACACTTTGTGTGATACCAAACGTCACAACGTAACTGGGTGATTATAAAGGTGCTCTACAGGTATCTCCAAAGGTACTTGTTGGGTTGGCGTATTTCAAGATTAGGATTTGTCACTCTGATTGTCGGAGAGGTATCTCTGAGCCCTCTCGGTAATGCACATCACTTAAGCCTTGCAAGCATTGCAACTAATGAGTTAGTTGCGGGATGATGTATTACGGAACGAGTAAAGAGACTTGCCGGTAACAAGATTGAACTAGGTAGTGAGATACCGACGATCGAATCTCGGGCAAGTAACATACCGATGACAAAGGGAACAACGTATGTTGTTGTGCGGTTTGACCAATAAAGATCTTCGTAGAATATGTGGAAGCCAATATGAGCATCCAGGTTCCGCTATTGGTTATTGACCGGAGACGTGTCTCAGTCATATCTACATAGTTCTCGAACCCGTAGGGTCCGCACGCTTAATGTTACGATGACAGTTATATTATGAGTTTATATGTTTTGATGTACCGAAGGTTGTTCGGAGTCCCGGATGTGATCAAGGACATGACGAGGAGTCTCGAAATGGTCGAGACATGAAGATTGATATATTGGAAGCCTATGTTTGGATGTCGGAAGTGTTCCGATTGAAATCGGGATTATACCGGAGTACTGGGAGGTTACCGGAACCCCCCGGGAGCTTAATGGGCCTATATGGGCCTTAGTGGAAATAGAGGGAAGCAAGGGGAGTGTGGGGCGCGCCCCCCCAAGGCCCAAACCGAATTGGTTTAGGGCAAGAGGGCTGACCCCCTCTTTCCTTCTTCTCCTCTCTCTTTCCTTCTCCTGAATCCTATTCCAACTAGGAAAGGGGGGGGGAGTCCTACTCCCGGTGGGAGTAGGACTCCTCCTAGTGCGCCCTCTCCCTGGCCGGCGGCACCCCCCCTTGCTCCTTTATATACGGGGGCAGGGGGCACCCCAGAGACACAACAATTGATCTGTTTGATCTTTTGGCCGTGTGCGGTGCCCCCCTCCACCATAGTCCACCTCGATAATACTGTAGCGGTGCTTAGGCGAAGCCCTGCGTCGGTAGAACATCAACATCGTCACCACGCCATCGTGTTGACGAAAGTCTCCCTCAACACTCGGCTGGATCGGAGTTTGAGGGACGTCATCGGGCTGAACGTGTGCTGAACTCGGAGGTACCGTACGTTCGGTACTTGATCGGTCGGATCGTGAAGACGTACGACTACATCAACCGCGTTGTGCTAACGCTTCCGCTTTCGGTCTACGAGGGTACGTGGACAACACTCTCCCCTCTCGTTGCTATGCATCACCATGACCTTGCATGTGCGTAGGAATTTTTTTGAAATTACTACGTTACCCAACAATATCGGCTATGCACTAGAGATGCCAAATCGTCCTTCACGCGGTGTCCGATTTGGATGCCAAGAATGTGCGCGGGGGACTCCGGCTCCGCCTTCTTGTAGCAGTAAGGTAGCGACGCCGGCACCTCCTTCATGCAGTAGTGCGGCGGCGATGTCGCCTCCGCCTTGATGCAGGCTGTCAACGACGAAGGAAGTGCCAGACTATGGTAGCGCAGCAACCACTCGACCATGAGGTCCATCTGCCGCTGGTAATCCTCGTTCGTCGTTGTCGCCTTCACGAAGAGGTGCGACTACTGTGGGGGCTACTCCTTCTCAGAGGAGCCAACAAATGTGGAGGTCGAGGGGCGAGGAGAGCGATGGAGTCATCGCCAGAATCCCAAATGAGATCTACGACTTCAGAATGGTGTGGAGATGGTGGTCTGAATGGCGCCGGACTGGCGCGGAGAACCACGACTTCAGAATGGTGTGGAGATGGTGGTCTGAACGGCGCCGGAGTGGATAGATCAAAGAGGCTAGGATCAGAGAGGAGGAGGACTGGTGCAGTGCGGCGTGGATGGTACCGGAGCCCTGTTTATATAGGCACAATCAAGCGAAGGGACGGGAAGCCAGCTTCAATGTGGTGCAAAGGCTAGAGTGGGCTTCTTAGTCACAGTGTCGGTGTTGAAGCGGCGCAGCCCGCTCGTCCAGTTGTGTCACTCTGGCTGGAAACAATGTGATGGAGTCACATCCACTCTGGAGCAGCGTTGGCCTGCATGAATGCATGACAACTGCTTTGCGCAGAGAGGGTTTTTCAGGAATAGTGGTTTTTTAAGGTGGGACCAAAGTGTCGGATGCGTACGCTGCTACGGTTCAAACACCTGCAAAAAGCCCCATTGTTTTGCGTCCGGTTTGCCGGAAAACAGACAATGGGACCTGTCTGTGGGCCAAGGAGCTACCGCGTTGGCTGGAAAATTGCGCCCGGGCTGCTTTGTCCGGATGGTCGCGGGTGGTTTGAGGGTCCGTGTTGGCGATTCCTTATATATCTTAGGCATGTGCCATATTTTCCCTCTCCTCTTGTGAACTGGACATGTGTTCCATTTGACCATTGTCATTTGCGACTTGTCCAGATACAGTAAGGTCATGAAGCAGTTTCTTGTTTTGCAAGCAAGTTTAAACAACAAAAATATATGAAAAACACACCTACGAAAAATAGTTTGTTCCTATGAGTGATGGGGCTCGCAAAATGAGTACACCAATGACATGTTTTATAGTGTGAGGAGATAACTATTTAGAGCGTGTCGATTACACTACTAGTCAAACAGGTTGTTCCTTCACAGGAGTCTTTTGTAAAAGTGATTGGAAAATTGCAGGTATTACTGATTCAATAGTCAAGATATAGAGGTGGTAAGGATGGAAAAGAACTTCCTCTGTGATTCCCTGGACCTAAAGACATGGAAGATGTGAGAGTGGAGGACATGGCTAGAGAGAGGGCAACAACAAAAGACAACCACAATAATGATTCTATCCTTGATCATCTAGACATGAATAACCCTTCTCTTTTGACCCATGTTGTCTTGCATTGTGATTGATTGGAGTTGCACTATGGATTTGATTGGGCATAACATAGAGATTATGAGAAAAATAGAGTTGGATAGATTGGATATGCTTTTTGGTAATATTGTTGCTAAAGATGATCTTAATATGACATCTCCAGGTCATATTGATATTGGAGATGCTGACTTAAATGAACTATGTTTTGATGAAGACAATTCTAACATTGATTTGGAGGGAAAAGGCTTAGATAAATTAGAATATGTTTTCTCCTCTAAGAAAAATAGGGATGTCATTAAACCATCAATTTGTTGTAAATATGCCCTAGAGGCAATAATAATTGTGTTATTTATTTCCTTGTTTATATTCTTTGCTATAACTTATTTGGCTCTCGAGCCTGTGAAAACCAAGAGGTTCAGAGAAAAGTCGTATGCATGAGTAGAATTATAAATGGTAAAATAAGATTCCTAGTCACGCCTCTAGGACTAGTTTAAGTGTTGCATGATGGTTTGGTTTTTCTGATCATGGGCATAGTTAAGTGTAAGGTGGTGCCATCACCATTGAGGGCACGATGGTAAAAGAACATTCATGTTGAATTGACACAAGTTGTATGTTATACTAAGAGATGAAATTGTCACAAGTATATATAGTCCATAATACGGGAAAGTTAACATATGCACAATTTCTTAGACCATGAGAGTCAAGTCACTCCATACCGGATGGTGCATGTTGGAGAAGTATGTGGGCCCGACAGGTACCGAGCATTAGCATAGCCTGTAATCAATAGGTCTTGATTCCTTCTATAAAATATGTCAAGATCTTTGGTCCCTTGCAGGTAATGGAAGATGCCTGTGACGTCTTTCCAATGTCTATTGGTAGCCCCAGAACTGTATCTGGCAAGCAAATTAACGGCGAACACAATGTCCGTCTGTGTATAATTATGAGGCACATGAGTGTTCCAACTGCACTCAGGTAAGGAAATCCCGGGCCAGAATTTTCTCCTTCTCTTCCTTAGGCCTGAACGGGTCCTTGTCTCGGCGGTACTTATGGCCCCATTAGCCGGTGGAAGACCAAGGCTTTCTGCGGAGTAGCCGAGTTCCGTTTCTTTATTTGAAAACATGGACGGAAGCATTTAACGGTCGGGGAGGTGAGAGGTGTGAGGATATGAACTATGATTATGATAACATATGAATATAGATGCCTCAAAAGAAAAAATAGGTTGAGGTATTTTTTTATTTAATTGTTTTTATCCAACGCAAGCTATCATTAGTGGACCTCATCAAGGAATAGAAAATAAAAACATTATTCACTTATCGATGGATGTAGCTGCCTCTGCGCGAGTTATTTTCTTTTCTCTGTGATCTTTTGTTTCGGTTTATACTGTTTGCATCGGTTTTTATCCTTTTTATTTATTTATTGTCGTGTTTCTTTAGTTTTCTTTGTTTCACTCTTCGGGGTCTCTCTGTTTTTTTTTTGTTTTATCTAACACTTGTCTATTTGGAACATTCTTTTATACGCGTTTAATATTTTACAAATATGTGGTTGACATTTTCCAAATATATACTTCCATGTCTATTTCTTCATACAAGTCATACACTTTTCTGTACATCTAAAATATTTTGTATACATGTTTAGCATTTTCTAATATATATTTTTCTTTTTGAACATTTTCTGAATATATATTATTCTTTTCCAAATATGTCGTGAAACATGCATTTGAATGGTATGATTTTTTAAACTATATGACCACATTGTATAGTATTTTTTTATAATGTCACAAAAATATTTTTAAAAAGTGTGAACATTTTTGGAAATGTAACATACATTTTATTGAATGGTATGATTTATTTTTTGAATTACACGAACATTGTAGTACATTGTATAACATTAAGAAAAATGGCATATACTTTTGTTTTAAATGCGTGACAACTTTTAAATGTCACAAACATTTTTTTGAATGCTATCAAAACACATTTTAGAATTATACTAACAAAACATTTACACCACGTTAACATTTCCAAATTGGCGGTGGCATTTTAAATTTTTGAAGTACATTAAGTTTCTTTTAATATATGTATTTTTAGCATTAATAAAACAAATGAAAAATGAATAAAATATGTGTATGTATACTTATGGTATTACGGGGCGGTCCATTTAGGGCTTCCTTGAGGCGAGATGTGCTTGCGTTTCACTGCGGATGAGGCACAATTCCCCCGACTGAAACCCGATTGCTATTTGGCGCTTATACTCAAGATCATTAATTAAGGGTATCCTTTACAAAGGTCACTCGCATTTTCTTAGGGATTGACAAGTGGCGCACTGCATGTTGGCCATTTGTCGCTACATGGGATTTTTTTGTTTTTTTTCTTAGGCTCTTTTATTCAACACATTTTATCTCTTAAACCATGCGTCCAAATACCAAACCATTTGCAAAGTTGGATGTCTCCCATAGAGATATTGCAAAAACAAATCTCTGCTACTCCCAAAAGTTTTTTTAATAGGTTTTTATGAAAAACATTCACAAAAAAACTGAAAAAGACAGGAAAAAGAGTCGGAAGCACACTTTTTTTCTTCGTTTTTTCCTTTGCGAGAGATAAAATTGTTCCTATTGTGAAAAAAAATCCCTGCTTCTCCCGGAAGCAAAAGAAATGCATTTTTTTTCTTTATGAGAGACACACATGTGCATCTGGCGGAAACAAATCTCTACCTGTAGGAGAAGCAAATATGTGCCTCCCGCGGAAGCAAAAGAAAATGTGTTTTTAGGCATAATTATGCCTCTCGCGGAATCAAATATGTGCCTACACGAGAAACAAATCCACGTCTCTCATTGGTGAAAATATGTATATATTTTTCCTTTTTGGATAAGCACAATTGTGCCTCTCATGGGAGCAAATTTGTACCTCCACGAGAAGTTGTGCTTCCCTTAGAAGCAAAAAGCAGAAAACACATTTATTTTTCATTTTTTGAGAGGCATAATTGTGCCCCTTGCGAAAACAAACCAATGCCTCCAGTAGAAGAAAACAACATTTTAAAGAGTTCATTTTTTCCATCAAAATATAGAAAAAACCAGCCAAAACCAAAAGGCCAAATCTTTTTCGAGAAAAACATCTAAAACAGGTGCAAAAAAATAAAATAAAAAAAATGCTAAGAGAGCGGCAGCATGTGACCTGTGACGACATGTGACATGCGACATGTGACGACGACATGAAAAACAAATTCGTGCACTTTTTGAGTTTGAGAACCATTGTCAATTCGCGAACTTCTTTCAAATTCACAAATATTTTAAAAGCATGAACAATTTCCAAATACATGAACTTTTTTCAATACATGGTCATTTCTCAAAATTCACAAGTATGTTTCAAATCCATGAACATTTTTTAAATGTCTCAACTTTTCTCAATTTTTGATTTAAAAAAAATCATGAACTTTTTCAAATTCACAAACTTTTAAAAAATTCATGAACTCTTTGCCACCTCGCAATCTTTTTTTGAAAATTCGATAAGTTAAAATAAAAAACCGTAACAGAAAATTCAGTTCACTTTTTTTAAACAGTATTACAAAAAAACGACCTTTATTTTTCCTGCCAGGCCAACAACAGAAAAAATGGCAGAAAAAGACCAGTGAACGAAGTGGGCGACCGAGCGTGCGAGATTACACCGTGGCCCACTTGCATACGCACGAGCGCCAGCTTGCTAGCTGACGCTTAACGCACCGGACCAAAAAGGCCTCTCTAACTCTGTTTGATTTTGTCGACTTGTGATCGCCTCTGATTGCAAGACTATGATCACGGATAGCGATTTAGGCACGCACTCGCAGGGACTAATCACTGTCATTCAAGAGATCAACATGCAACGGAAGGATTTTACATCTTCATTGTTTATTCATGAACAAACAATGACAAACAATGAAGGAACATAACTTATTAGACGAGCGTCGCCATGTGCGCCGTTAAACCCTCATTATGCTTCCTGCAAAAAAAAAACCCTCATTATGCTACTGTATTTTTTTATTTTGGGATTACTATTGTAATTTTCGTAAACATGTCTACTTATAATTAAATGGAGCGTGTTCAGCCCAAAGAAAAAACTCAGTTTGATTTTCTGTAGGCAACTAGCACATGAGAAGGGGGCTATAGTGAAGAACACAATACAGGTAACCTTTATCGCAGAAGCATTAAGAAAAATTCTTCATCATAGAAAGGGATTTTTCTTGCCAAACCATAACAGAAAGGACATTAGAAGCTGTCTCCAATGATTTAGTACAGTACCATGCCAGTAATTCCACGCTCATGTTGATGTTAGTAGCTAGAATGAAGGGCTAAACCATGCGTCAGAAAGTTGATGTTCGTATACATTCGAGGGTAAGAAAGAGGTGGATAGATCTACATTTCACGAGCAAGTTCCCACAGTCGTTCTTGTAGTCACCCACGACCCCGTAGCAGGTTCAGTTTAAGATAATTCCCAATGCTAACATCACAAAAAGGTATCCCATAAAGTGCGATGGAGGTAGCTCGTATATGCGACGAGTTGATCATGGATTCCATGATCCGAAGGAGATGCCCCAAATCATTGGCACCTCCAACGAGACTATTTTCTCGTGTCGCTCATTCCCAACATTCATTATAAAACAATCCATGTAGCCGGTCTTTTTGTCTCTCTTGTTGTGCAAACCAGAAAACTACTTGCTCCACTATTATTTTCTAACATATGTTAGTTTGCACCGTGCTCTTATCTTACTTTGTTCAGCCGTTGGAGGTCACCATAGTTATATATAGGCGAGACAAATGTGCACAAATAAAGACATATGTACTTTCTCTCTCTTGTCTCGAAAAGAGGAGTATGATCTTCTCATAATGCTGAATACAAAAGCAACTAAGCAAGTACGTGAGATATTGCTGGTGATTTTAACTGAAGAAAAAAAAGTAGTATATTCCAAAAATTCATTGTCGCACTAATAATATCAACGGCGTGTGTTGTTCTTCACTACTATCTACTCCCTCCTTTCTGGAATAATTCTTAATTCCAAATATGCGCAAAAGTTTGTGCCTGCAATTAAACAAATATGGTGCTACAAAGCCATGAGAGCAAAAGGTCTCACAAAATTCATACCCACTGGAGAAAAAGAAAGCTACAGATCAAACACTGTGGCAAAGCACACTTCCTCTTCTAGTGCCCTTTTTTAAGAAAAAAAAGGCCTAAGGGAATATATTAAAATTCACAAGACCATAATACATCCATAATACAAAAATAAAAATACAATCAAAGCCTTGGGGTTTTGAAGTTTTCTTCCTCTTGCACCTACCGACAACGTGTCATGAGCCTCCCTTGGAAGCAAAAAAGCAGAAAATACCTTTCTGTTCCTTTTTTGAGAGGAAGCAAATCTTTTTTCACGAAAGCATAAAAATGTGTTTTAATAAAATTCATTTTTTCCACCAAAACATAGGAAAAACTAGGCACAAACAGAAAAGCCAAAACTTTTTCGAAAAAATATCTAAAACCCAAAAACACATACAGAAAAATAAAATAGAAACAAAATCCCGAGGGAGTGGCAGAGAGCGCGTTTTGAAATGCATGGAATTTTTTCAGTTTGTGATTTTTTAAAATTCATGAACTTGTTTCAAATTCGCAAACTTTTTTGAAATTCATGAACTCTTTCCCAGCTCACAATTATTTATTTTCAAAATCTCTAAGTTTTTTTAAAAAAACCGTAAACCTTTTTTCAGTTCATTTTTTCAACAGTATTATAAAAAACCGACCGGGTTTTTTTCTGCCAGACCAACAACAGAAAAAAATGGGTGAAAAAGACCAGTCGGCGAAGGGGTCAATGGAGTGGGCGCGTTGGTGAGCTGCGCAAGATTATGCTGCGGCGCACTTACATACGCGAACACTGTATCTCGCCTTAAGCGAGCTGGAATGGATCTACCGCAGATGGATCTACGGTACTCAGGTCGGCCCGTTCGTGCACAGTAATAAACAGGAAAAGAGAATAGTAAATGGACCAGGGCAGGATTCAAGGGAGCTCCTGTATGACGCCCGCGAGCGTCAAGCTGTCGACCCTTCGCTGAACAGAACCGCGAACGGGCCGGCCCAGTTGGACCTGATGAAATCCAGGCACGTAAAAAAATATCACCAGAAAACTGTTGCGCCAGAAAGAGAGCTCGATCTCGTTATTTCCGACCTAGTCCAAACCAATAAACCAGACACGTACTACTGCTAGATTTTCGGCGCCCAACTTTAAGAACCAATATATATCGCCTGATCAATTAAACTACCATATACAACAGCAGGTCCGTTTCTTTTTTCAAACTTTTCAACATTTCTTGGGGAAAATGAACATTTTTCTTAATTTTTTTCATAACGTTTGAAATATTGATATTTTTAGAAATTTTATCAAACTTTTAAAAACGAACATTTATTCAAAACATGAATAAAAAATTGACATTTCAAATGATGAACACTTTTTAAATATACATTGAACGTTTTTTCACATATGTTGAACAATTTTTAAATACACACTGAACATTTTTACTGTATGCTGAACAAATATTTAAATACACACTGAACATTTTGGTTATATATGCTGAACAATATTTAAATACTCATTGAACATTTTTGTGAATATATGTTGAATAATTTCAAAATACATAAAGAACATTTTCTTAAATATACGATGAACATGTTTGTATATAATATGCAAAGAAATGTGTATAATATACAAAAATAAATAAAAATAAAAAAAGACGGGAAAGAAATAGAAGCAGAAAAACAAAAATGAAAGAAACAGAAAAAAGAAGAAAAAGCATCCGACGGTGGGCCGGCCCAAACTGGGGAGTCGGGTGGCCAGGCTTCAGCGGAGCCACATCCTTTTGACGCCTGCGGGCGTCAAATAGGATCTGCCAGGATTCAAACCCTTGTCGTGTGGTTTAGAGCAAGCGCAGCTAACCACTAGGATATTCCTTAGATTCTTGACAGGATCATCCAACCTGGTCGAGGTTTCCACTGTTGCTCCTCCTTTTTTTTACAATTTTCTATTTCTTTTTCTTTTTCTTTAATTCTTTTCTTTTATACTCTCCATTTTTTCATTATTTTTCTGCATTTTGTTTCTTCAATTCTTCGTTTTTTCATTTACTTTTTCCTTTTTTACATTTTGTTTCTTTTTTGATTTTCTTTATTTTAGTTATTATTCTAAATTTTTTGTAAATGTCAACAACAATTTTTATAATACACATCTAACATTTTTCTATACACATTTTAAACATTTCTCAAATGTTTGATTTACATTTTTCAAATACTTGTTCAACATTTTTTCAAATGCTTGATTAACATTTTTATACACATGATTAATATTTTTTTCATCATTTTATTAATAGATGGTCAACATTTTTCTATACACATTTAACATTTCTCAAATGATTGTATTTTTAAATATTTGTTCAACATTTTTTTTCAAAATTCTTGATGAAATATTTTTATACATAATAAAAAATCATCATTTTTTAAGATATGATCACAAATTTTTATTAACATTCAAAAAAAAGTTCCGACAGCTTGTTCAACATTTTTCAAATACTTTTTCAATATTTTTGAAATACTTGTTCAACATTTTTCTTATACATGATGAACATGTTTTTCTATAGGCATTTAACAATTTCGAATGCATGATTACTATTTTTTCAAAACATTATGTAAAGTATATTTTTTAATATGTAATTTAATAAATTTCAAAAGTGTAAACAAAATTTAAAAACAAACAAAAAACAAAAACCAAAAACATGAAAGCAAAACAAAAAAAAGACAAGGATGTTCCATCCAGCGCATCTGGGCCGGCCCATCTAGAGCTAGTGTTTCCCTAGGTCTCGCTTAAAGCGAGACATAGGGGCACCTGGCTCTTAACGCGCTGGACCAAAAGACCTCTGATTTTTTTTTGCAGAAATGATCAAATCTATTATAAAGATTCACCTAAAGTACAAAACACGTCAAACATAATAAAAATTACATTGAGGTACATGAACCACCAAACGACCATTGGCGCCGCCAGAACAAGCCGTCGACGCGCCGCTGTCACCGCTCCCATAACGGAGCCGACCCGACCTTGTCGATGACAACCAGCAAGTCTTCGTGCACATGCCCCTAAGGACCAGCGCCCCAGAGTCGCAGTCGTCGCCATTGAATCCTTGAATAGATCTGAAGAAACTCACACCAAATATCGTAGTTGCGTACGCACGACGAGGAACCCTAACCCCGCCGTCCCGAGGAGCTGGCAGAAATCTACGCTGGAGCTCCGTCTAATCCATCCCAATGGACGAACTTAAGGGGGATCTGAGCCCGGAAGATTGTCTCAAAGAAGAAGCGCCGTCATCCGTCCAAACGCCGTCCCTGCGAGTACTAAAACCCTACCTATCTACTAGCGGATTCGAACCACCAGAAAATCCCCTCCCTGCCACCGGCCGCCCAGGCGGTAGGCGGAGAGGAGGCAAATTCACGGACTCACTGGTGGAGATAGAGGGGAGGAAGACTTTCCCTAATCGACTTGCGAGAGGGGAAAGAAAAGCTCAAAAGACCTCTGAGTGCAAGACTATGATCAATGGAGGCACTCTCGGAGACACAGTCATTCAAGAGATCAACATGCGACCGAAGGATTTTACATCATCATTGTTTGTTCATGAAGGCGTTGTCAAATATGAAGGATTTTACTCTCATATTCGGCGGCTGCTAGGGTTCCTTCTGCCTCCTGGCACCAGCGTGGATCTACCGCATCTCCTGTGGTCTTATTGCCATAGAGGCGTGGTGGATCTCGGCCCTTGCCGGTGGGAGGGCTTCATTTCTAGATGCTTTTTTGTGTGTTCTTAGGGTTTGTGTTCTGCTCAGAGAGATGAGGCGGCGGCGGCTCTCTGAAGATGAAATAAAGTTCTCCCCACATAACCCCCGTCACGGTGGTGCTTCTAGCGTAATCAGATGGCGTGTGGAGATTTGTCTCCGGCGGATCTCGCGGGATTCGGTCAGCGTTTGTCTTCGGTGGATCCACATGCATCCAGTCTTTGTTCGTGTGTCTACAGGTTGGATCATTCCGATCTAAGCTTCTCTTCAACGACGGTGGTTGCTATTTTGGTGCGCTGGTCCTATAGGGCCTTAGCACGACGACTTTTCGACTGTCTACTATAAGTTTTGTCCGGCTCCAGAGAGGGAGGGCCATGATGGCGGCGCGCCTTGGTCTCGCTCCAATGCTTGTAGTCGTCGCTAGGTGGTCCATAGATTTGCATGTAATTTTTATTATTTTTAGCATTCATTGTACTATTATGATTGATGATGAATGGATTGAAAGTTTTCTTAAGAAAAAGAAGGAACGTCACTTATTACACAAGCGTCGCCATGTATGGCCGTTAGACCCCCATGATACGACTGTAGTTTCTGTAAACAGGTAACCTTTATCGCAGAAGCTTTAAGAAAAAAAATCTTCATCATAGAAAGGGATTTTTCTTTTGTCAAACCATAACAGAAAGGACATTACAAGCTGTCTGCAATGATTTAGTACAGTACAATTCCAGTAATTCCAGGCTAGTGTTGATGTTAGTACCCAGAATGAAGGGCCAACACCTGCGTCAGAATGTTGAACGAGGGTGGGAGATCTACATTTCACGAGCAGGTCCCCATGGTCGTTCTTGTAGTCACGCGCGACCCGTAGCATGCTCAGTTTTAGATAATTCCTAATGCTAACACAACAAGAAGGTATCCCATAAAGTGCGATGGAGGTAGCTCGTATATGCGACGAGTTGATAATGGATTCCGTAATTTGGAGGCGATGCCCCGAATCGTTGGCACCTCCAACGAGACTATTTTTTGGTGCCGCTCATTCCCAACATTCATTCTAAAACAATCTATGTGGATGATCTTTTTGTCTCTCTCGCTATGCAAACCAGGGAATACTTGCTCCACTATTATTTTCTAACTACATGTTACTAGTTTGCACCATGCTCTCATCTTACTCTACTCAACCGTTGGAGGTCACCATAGTTATATATAGGTGAGAAAAATGTGCATAAATAAAGACACACGTACTTTCTTTCTCTTTCTTGTCTTGAAAAGAGGAGTAGGTGAGTACAAATTAATATATGATCTTCTGATAATGCTGAATACACAAGCAAGTACGTGAGATATTACTGGTGATTTTAACTGAAGAAAAAAAGTAGTACACCAAAAATTCATAGTGACACTAATAATATCAAGGGCTTATGCCGTTCTTCACTACTATGAGATCTACTCCCTCCATTCTGGAGTAATTCTTAATTCCAATAATATGTGCAAAAGTTTGTGCCTGCAATTAAGGATGTGTTTGGTAGCCTGTATTAGGCCCAACCAGACCCGTGTAGGATGTTTTTGGTTGTTTGATTGCCTGAGTCACATTAAAAAGTTGACCCGCACGAAACTCAAAGCACCTTCAAGTCTGCATCCATAGGAACGCTTAAATCGGGCGTTTCTACCGGGCCATGCTGAGTTGAGCCACCATCGAGCCCACATGGCGAGCCCTCTTGCAGGAGAGGATGCGAGCTGTATACATGCTGCATGCTGTTTCTTCTTCCACCTGGAGTAAACTCCTTCTCTAATCTCTTTTCTTTGGCCCCTTCTAATCCGCACAACAATGCATCGGTTTGAGATAAGCTCTACATGAAAAAGATGAGTATTGATGTTATGGTTCCATTTCTGTGACCAGTTTGTAGTTTCATCGACCATAAATTTTCAATTTTGTGTTCATTTTTGGAGCTATTTTGGATGAATTTTGTTAAATTCGTCACGCACGGTTGACCGTTTGAAATTTCCTTTGATCAGTAGCTTCATCTTATAGTTTCACACGACTTTCATGTTGCACATTTTCTATTTTGATAATAGTAGATGATTAAATCTGACTTCTTCCTCCTGAAACGTATATACGCAGGAAGTGGATCCTCTAACATCCTCAAGGATGTCACGAAGCTACAGTGAAATGTGTGTAAAACGAAGAAGGGATGTTAGGGTACCGTAGCATGTACAAAAATATGTGTACACGATTTACTGTAGCATGTACAAAAATAAATCAAAAAAATAATTTTATTGCATCATAATTTTGTTTGTATGTAATTTTTGTAAATATATATAGTAGATTTGCAATTTGCAAGTTAATTTTAATTATTTAACCATATGGATGTGAATGAGGGATGTCACGGTTACTGTAGCTTACGTGACATCCCTTGAGGATGTTAGAGGATCCGGTTCCATATACGCATATGTGCGATATGTGTTAATAACACTCCTTAATCTCGGCCTCCTCTCCTGTGACCCGCTAGGCGTGTCGCTCCTCTCGGCCTCCTCCCCTGCATGCTGTTGCACTAGCGCCACCGCCGGCCTCGTTCCTCTCAACCTCCTCCCCCATGTCCTGCATTAGCATCACCGTCGACATCGTTCCTCTCAACCTCCTCTCCCATGTCCTATTACACTCATGCGGTCGTCGTCCCCGTCTCCTTTCTCATGTCCTGCTACACTAAAGCCATCGCTGACGTCATTCCTCTCGGCCTCCTCGCTCGCATCCTACTACAATGGTACCGTCGTCATCGTCGTTCTTTTCGACCTCCTCCTCCGTGTCCTACTACAGTGACACCGTCGTCATCGTCGTTCTTTTTGGCCTCCTCCTCCGTGTCCTACTACACTGACGACGCCATGGCAGGCACACTGCATTTTTTCACCATCATCCTCTGCCTCTACGCCTTCCTATTCGTCACTCCATGATAATCCACAAGTATAGGGGATCAATTGTAGACTTTCTCGATAAGTAAGAATGTCGAACCCAACGAGGAGTTAAAGGTAGAACAAATATTCCCTCAAGTTCTATCTGAAGGAAATATGCCCTAGAGGCAATAATAAAGTTGTTATTTTATATTTCCTTATTCATGATAAAGGTTTATTATTCATGCTAGAATTGTATTGATCAGAAACTGAAATACATGTGTGAATACATAAACAAATATCGTGTCCCTAGTAAGCCTCTACTAGACTAGCTCGTTGATCAAAGATGGTTAAGGTTTCCTAACCATGGACATGTGTTGTCATTTGATAACGGGATCACATCATTAGGAGAATAATATGATGGACAATACCCATCCATTAGCTTAGCATAATGATCATTCAGTTTTATTGCTATTGCTTTCTTCATGTCAAATACATATTCGTTCGACTATGAGATTATGCAACTCCCGGATATCCGAGGAATACTTTATGTGCTATCAGACGTCACAACATAACTGTGTGATCACAAAGATGCTCTACATGTATCTCCTAAGGTGTATGTTGAGTCGGCATAGATCGAGATTAGGATTTGTCACTCTGAGTATCGAAGAAGTATCTCTGGGCCTCTCGGCAATACACATCAGAAGAAGCCTTGCAAGCAAAGTGACTAATGAGTTAGTGGAAGGAAATATGCCCTAGAGGAAATAATAAAATTGTTATTTTATATTTCCTTATATCATGGTAAATGGTTATTATCCATGCTAGAGTTGTATTAACCGGAAACTTGATACATGTGTGGATACATAGACAAAACATCGTGTCCCTAGTAAGCCTCTACTAGACTAGCTCGTTGATCAAAGATGGTTAAGTTTCCTAACCATAGACATGTGTTGTCATTTGATTAACGGGATCACATCATTATTAGAATGATGTGATGGACAAGACCCATCCGTTAGCTTAGCATAATGATCGTTAAGTTTTATTGCTATTGCTTTCTTCATGGCTTATACATATTCCTTTGACTATGAGATTATGCAACTCCCGAATACCGGAGGAACACCTTGTGTGCTATCAAACATCACAATGTAACCGGATGATTATAAAGATGCTCTACAGGTGTCTCTGAAGGTGTTTGTTGGGTTGGCATAGATTGAGATTAGGATTTGTCACTCCGAGTATCGGAGAGGTAACTCTGGGCCCTCTCGGTAATGCACATCAAACTAAGCCTTGCAAGCGATGTGACTAATGAGTTAGTTGTGGGATGATGCATTACGGAACGAGTAAAGAGACTTGCCGTTAACGAGATTGAACTAGGTATGAGGATACCGACAATCGAATCTCGGGCAAGTAACATACCGATGACAAAGGGAATTACGTATGTTGTCATTGCGGTTTGACCGATAAAGATCTTAGTAGAATATGTAGGAACCAATATGAGCATCCAGGTTCCGCTGTTGGTTATTGATCGGAGATGTGTATCGGTCATGTCTACATAGTTCTCGAACCCGTAGGGTCCGCAAGCTTAACGTTCGATGATGATTTGTATTATGAGTTATGTGTTTTGGTGACCGAAGATTGTTGGGAATCTCGGATGAGATCACGGACATGACGAGGAGTATCGAAATGGTCGAGAGGTAAAGAGTGATATATTGGACGATAGTATTCGGACACCGGAATGGTTTCGGGATGTTTCGAATATTTATCGGAGTATCGAGGGATTACCGGAACCCCCCGAGGAAAGTAATGGGCCTACATGGGCCATAGGGGAGAGAGGAGGCAGCCCACAAGGGGTGGATGCGCCCCCCATGGGAGTCTAAATTGGATTAGGGGAGGGGGAGGCACCCCCTTTCCTTCCCCTACTCCCTCTCCTTTCCCCCTTTCCCCCTCCATGAGAAGGAGAAGAGGGGGGGGGGCGAATCCTACTAGGACTGGGAGTCCTAGTAGGACTCCCCTCTCCTTGGCACACCCCTTGTCGCAGGAATCCTCCCCTCCTTTATATACGGGGGCAGGGGGCACCCCAAAGCACATCAATTGTTCTCTTAGCCGTGTGCGGTGCCCCCCTCCATAGTTTACTCATCCGATCATATCATCATAGTGCTTAGGCGAAGCCCTGCGCGGATCACATCACCATCACCGTCACCACACCGTCGTGCTGACGAAACTCTTCCTCGACACTTTGCGGGATCAAGAGTTCGAGGGACGTCATCGAGCTGAACGTGTGCAGAACTCGGAAGTGCCGTACGTTCGGTGCTTGATCGGTTGGATCATGAAGACGTTCGACTACATCAACCGCATTAAGCTAACGCTTCCACTTTCGGTCTACAAGGGTACGTGGACACACTCTCCCCCTCTCGTTGCTGTGCATCTCCTAGATAGATCTTGTGTGATCTGGGATTTTTTAAAAAAAATTCATGCTACATTCCCATCAGTGGTATCAGAGCCAGGTCTATGCGTAGATGATATGCACGAGTAGAACACAAAGAGTTATGGGCGATCATAGTCATACTGCTTACCACCAACGTCTTATTTTGATTCGGCGGTATTGTTGGATGAAGCGGCCCGAACCAACCTTACATGACCACATTCATGAGACCAGTTCCACCGACAGACATGCAACTTGTTTTGAATGAAGGTGGCTGGCGGATGTCTGTTTCTCCAACTTTAATTGAATCGAATTTGACTACGACCGGTCCTTGTTGAAGGTTAAAACAACACACTTGACGAAAAATCGTTGTGGTTTTGATGCGCAGGTAAGAAATGTTCTTACTAGAAGCCCGTAGCAGCCACATAAAACTTGCAACAATAAAGTAGAGGACGTCTAACTTGCTTTTGCAGGGCATGTTGTGATATGATATGGTCAAGACATGATGAGATATATTTTGATGTATGAGATGATCATGTTTTGTAAAAAGTTATCGGCAACTGGCAGGAGCCTTATGGTTGTCGCTTTATTGTATGAAATGAAACCGCCATGTAACTGCTTTACTTTATCACTACGCGTTAGCGATAGTTGTAGAAGAAATAGTTGGCGAGACGACAATGACGCTACGATGGAGATCAAGGTGTCAAGCCGGTGACAATGGAGATCATAACGGTGCTTTGGAGATGGAGATCAAAGGCACAAGATAATGATGGCCATATCATGTCACATATTTTGATTGCATGTGATGTTTATCTTTTATGCATCTTACTTTGCTTAGTACGGTAGTAGCATTATAAGATGACCCCTCACTAAAGTTCAAGGTATAAGTTTTCTCCCTGAGTATGCACCGTTGCGACAGTTCGTCCTGCCGAGACACCACGTGATGATCGGGTGTGATAAGCTCTATGTTCACATACAACGGGTACAAGACAGTTTTGCATGTGCAGAATACTCGGGTTAAACTTGACGAGCCTAGCATGTACATACATGGCCTCGGAACACTGAGACCGAAAGGTCGAACGTGAATCATATAGTAGATATGATCAACATAGAGATGTTCACCATTGGAAACTACTCCATCTCACATGATGATCCGACATGGTTTAGCTAATATGGATCACGTGATCATTTAGATGAGTCTAGGGATGTCTATCTAAGTTGGAGTTCTTAAGTAATATGATTAATTGAACTTAATTTATCATGAACTTTTGAACGCCATGGAGCATATGAGATGTTCCAAGAGTTGAAATTAGTATTTCAGACTCATGCCCGTGTCGAGAGGTATGAGACCTCTGACAGTACTTTGCCTACAAGATGGAGGAGAATAGCTCAACCACTGAGCATGTGCTTAGATTGTCTAGGTACTACAATTGCTTGAATGAAGTGGGAGTTAATCTTCCAGATAAGATAGTGATTGACAAAGTTCTCTAGTTACTAGAACTTCATGATGAACTATAATATGTGAGGGATGACGAAAACGATTCCCAAGCTCTTCGTGATACTGAAATCGGCGAAGGTAGAAATCAGGAAATAACATCAAGTGTTGATGGTTAACAAGACCATTAGTTTCAATAAAAAGGGCAAGGGAAAGAAAGGGAACTTCAATAAGAATGGAAAGCAAGTTGCGGCTCCCGTGAAGAAGCCCAAAGCTAAACCCAAGCCTGAAACTGAGTGCTTCTACTGCAAAAGGAAATGGTCACTGGAAATGGAACTGCCTCAAACATTTGGCAGTTAAGAAGGATGGCAAAGTGAACAAAGGTATATTTGATATACAGATTATTGATGTGTACTTTGCTAGTGTTCATAGTAACCCCTAGGTATTTGATACCGGTTCAGTTGCTAAGATTAGTAACTTGAAACATGAGTTACAAAATGAACAAAGACTAGTTGAGGGCGAAGTGACGATGTGTGTTGGAAGAGATTCCAAGGTTGATAAGATCACCAACGCATACTCCCTCTACCTTCGGGATTAGTGTTGAACCTAAATAAATGTTATTTGGTGTTTGCGTTGATCATTAATATGATTGGATCATGTTTATTGCAATACGGTTATTCATTTATAAGTCGGAGTTATTCTGTTACATGAATAAAACCTTCTATGGTCATACACCCAATATAAATGGTTTCTTGAATCTCGGTAGTAGTGATACACATATTCATAATATTGATGCCAAAAGATGCAAAGTAGATAATGATAGTGCAACATACTTGTGGCACTGTCGTTTAGGTCATATTGGTGTAAAGCGCATGAAGAAAATCCATGCAGATGGGTTTTTGGAATCACTTGATTATGAATCATTTGATACTTGTGAACCATGCCTCATGGGCAAGATGACTAAAAATCTGTTCTTCGAAACAATGGAGCAAGCCACTGGCTTATTGGAAATAATACATACCGATGTATGCGGTCTGATGAGTGTTGAGGCTCGCGGTGGGTATCGTTATTTTCTGACCTTCACAGAAGATTTGAGCAAATATGGGTATATCTACTTGATGAAACACAAGTCTGAAACATTTGAAAAGTTCAAATAATTTCAGAGTGAAGTATAGAATCATCGTAACAATTTTTTTTCCTACTATGTGACCGCGGAGGCGAATATTTGAGTTACGAGTTTTGCCTTCATTTAAAACAATGTGGAATAGTTTCACAACTCACGCTACCTGGAACACCACAGCGTAATGGTGTGTCCGAACGTCGTAACCGTACTTTATTAGATATGGCGCGATCTATGATGTCTCTTACCGATTTACCACTATCATTTTGGGGTTATGCATTAGAGACAGATGCATTCACGTTAAATAGGGCACTGTCTACATCCGTTGAGACGACATCGTATGAACTATGGCTTGGCAAGAAACCAAAGCTATCGTTTCTTAAAGTTTGTGGTTGCGATGCTTATGTGAAAAAGTTTCAAACTGATAAGCTCGAATCCAAATTGAAGAAGTGCGTCTTCATAGGATACCCAAAAGAAACTGTTGGGTACATCTTCTATCACAAACCCGAAGGCAAGATATTTGTTGCTAAAGAATGGATCCTTTCTAGAGAAGGAGTTTCTCTCGAAAGAAGTGAGTGGAAGGAAAGTAGAACTTGATGAGGTAATTGTACCTCCTCTCGAATTGGAAAGTAGTTCATCACAGAAAACCGTTCCCGTGATACCTACACCAACTAGTGAGGAAGTTAATGATGATGATCATGAAACTTTAGATCAAGTTACTACCAAACCTCGTAGGTCAACCAGAGTACGTTCCGCACCAGAGTGGTATGGTAATCCTGTTCTGGAAGTCATGTTACTAGACCATGACGAACCTACAAACTATGAGGAAGCGATGATGAGCCCAGATTCCACGAAATGGCTTGAGGCCATGAAATCTGAGATGGGATCCATGTATAAGAACAAAGTGTGGACTTTGGTTGACTTGCCGAATGATTGACGAGCGATAGAGAATAAATGGATCTTCAAGAGGAAGATGGACGCTGATGGTAGTGTTACTATCTACAAAGCTCGACTTGTCGCAAAAGGTTCTCGACAAAGTTCGAGGTGTTGACTACGGTGAGATTTTCTCACTCGTAGCGATGCTTAAGTCTGTCCGAATCATGTTAGCAATTGCCACATTTTATGAAATCTGGCAAATGGATGTCAAAACTGAATTCTTTATTGGATTTCTTAAAGAAGACTTGTATATGATGCAACCAGAAGGTTTTGTCAATCCTAAAGGTGCTAACTGGTGACCCACAAGTATAGGGGATCAATTGTAGCTCTTTTCGATAAGTAAGTGTGTTGAATCCAACGAGGAGCAGAAGGAAATGACAAGTAGTTTTCAGTAAGGTAATGCCTGCAAGTGCTGAAGTTGTAAGTAGCAGAGTAGTTTGGTAGCAAGATAATTTGTAACGAGCAAGTAGCTATAATAGTAAAAAGTATGCAGCAAGGTAGCCCAATCCTTTTGAGGCAAAGAACAGGTCAAAACGATCTCTTATGATAAGCAAAGCGTTCTTGAGGGTACACGGGAATTTCATCTAGTCACTTTCATCATGTTGGTTTGATTTGTTTTCGCTACTTTGATAATTTGATATGTGGGTGGACCGGTGCTTAGGTGCTGTTCTTACTTGAACAAACCTCCTACTTATGATTAACCCTCCCGCAAGCATCCGCAACTATGAGAAAAGTATTAAGTATAAATTCTAACCATAGCATTAAACTCTAGGATCCAATCGGTCCCTCACGGAATAGTGCATAAACTGGGGTTTAAGCTTCTGTCACTCTCGCAACCCATCATCTAATTTCTACTCCACAATGCATTCCCTTAGGTCCAAATATGGTGAAGTGTCATGTAGTCGACGTTCACATGACACCACTAAGGTAATAACAACATACATACTATCAAAATATCGAACACATATCAAGTTCACATGATTACTTGCAACATGATTTCTCCCGTGACCTCAAGAACAAAAGTAACTACCCACAAATGATAAACATGCTCATGATTAGAGGAGTATTAAATAGCATATTGGATCTGAACATATAATCTTCCACCAAATAAACCATGTAGTAATCAACTATAAGATGTAATCAACACTACTAGTCACCCACAAGCACCAATCTATAGTTTCGGTAACAAGATTGAATACAAGAGATGAACTAGGGTTTGAGATGAGATGGTGCTGTTGAAGATGTTGATG
The DNA here is from genome assembly GCF_018294505.1 of Triticum aestivum. NCBI lineage: Eukaryota > Viridiplantae > Streptophyta > Magnoliopsida > Poales > Poaceae > Triticum > Triticum aestivum. The sequence continues at coordinate 564,937,360 of NC_057809.1, read as the reverse complement.
GAGATTGCCCTCCCCAAGATGGGAGAGTTGTTGGTGATGATGATGACGATGATTTCCCCCTCCGGGAGGGAAGTTCCCCCGGCGGAAGCGCTCCATCCTGAAAGCCTTCTCCTCATTTTTTCTAGGTCAAAATGACCTATATACTAGAAGATGGGCACCAGAGGTGGGCCGAGGAGGCTACAACCCACCAGGGTGCACCCGAGGGCCCTGGCGCGCCCAGGTGGGTTGTGCCCACCTGGTGGCCCCCTTTGGTGGTTATTGGCTCCAATAATTCTTAAATAATCCGTAAAAAATCTCTGTGAAGTTTCATCTTGTTTGGAGTTGTGCAGAATAGGTGGCCCGGCGTAGCTTTTTCAGGTCCAGATTTCTAGCTGTCGGAATTCCCCCTCTTGGTGTGTTCCTTGCAAATTATGAGAGAAAAGGCATTAGAATTACTCCAAAAAGCATTATTATGGATAAAAACATTATAAATAACAGTAAGAAAACATGATGCAAAATGGACGTATCAACTCCCCAAGCTTTGAGAGAGAGGTGTCGATAAAAACAAAATATGGACATAGAAGCATCATGTTGATTATTATAACAGCAACAAAATTAAACACATGACTTTTATCATAGAACTTTTATCATATACTTCTCATGAATAATTAACAATTCATCACATAATCGAAGCATAAAGCAAAAACTCTATTAGAAACCAACAAACTATCTTCTCAGTCAACTTTGCAACTACAGTTCATTATCTTTTCAGGAAGAGTCTCATGTCAGAGCCTTTTTAGCAAGTCCACATACTCAACCATCATATAGTCTTCTATGATTGCTAACACTCACCTTGTACCCATGAGCAAAACGTTTCAACCAGACACATAGAAAGATAGGGGCTTATAGTTTCGCCTCCCAACATACTCACCTCAAGGGTGATATCAACAATAATAACTCATGCTATCTATATTCAACTGGACATATGTGCCTAGATCTTTCCTCACCACATGATGCTTGCCAAAAGAGAAAATAAAAAGGAATAGAAGGAAAGCTTTGACTCTTTGCATAAAAGTAAATACATAAAAGTAAAAGATAGGCCCTTCGCAGAGGGAAGCAGAGGTTGCCATGCGCTTATTTGTTTGCATGCTCAATCCCTTAGTGCAAGAGAACGTCATGTTGTATTGCCCCTTAAGATGACAACCTTTATTATGCATTCTGTCGCTTTTATTCTTTGTCATCCAAGTTCGTACAACACTCAATTTTCTCTTACACTAAATGATCTCACATATTTAGAAGCAATTTTTATTTCCTTTTTGCACCAATGATAACTTACTTGAGGGATCTTTCTCAATCCCTAGGTAGGTATGGTGGACACTTGAAAAAGATTTGGGTTTAAGGGTTTTTGGATGCACAAGTAGTATCTCTATTTAGTGCGGAATTTTTGGCTAGCAAAGATAGGGGGAAAGCACCACATGTTAGAAGGATCTATGACAATATGACTTCTATGTGAATATAAACAAACATAAACCATTAAGTTGTCTTCCTTGTCCAACGTCAACAATTTTGGCATATAATATTTTGATGAGGGTTCACAATCACAAAAGATTTTTAGGATAGTATATTTATATGTGAATCTTCTCTTCCCTTATTAATTCTTTCATGAGTTGCATCATTGACTAATGCTATGTTTGTCAATCTCTAATAAAATTTCCTACTTATACTTTTCCTTATGTGGTGCTATCACCTACCATAGGATTAGTATGTGATTTTGTTGATTTATTTCCTTTCTTTATTTATTCCCTTTCTCTTTTTCTTATTTTATTTCTTTTCTTTATTTGCAACATGAAAGTAAATAAAGCAAAAAATCAAACTAAACTTTATTATATAACTTGCACACGATTACAATGATAGATCACTAAGAAAACTCTCAAAGAAGAAAGGATCGAACTAAACTTTATTTCATCTAAAGCAAAAAGATCGAACTAAGATAAGTAAAAGCAAAAATAGTGGGATGATACGATACCGTGGCACCTCCCCCAAGCTTGGCGGAAGCCAAGGGGAGTGCCCATACCCGATACTCAGTTCTCCTTTGGTGGTGAAGAGGATGGTGGTGGTTTGAAGATAGGGGATTTTCCCTTTGCTTCCTTCAGTTTCTGACTGAGAGTAAAATTCTCCATCATCAACTCGCAATTATCTATCTCGAGTTTTATTATCCTCTTGAACAACACCTCCATGCTTTCGTTCTTGAACCGGGGAGGAATCGATTCATCTTCATCCTCTTCGGAGGTCAAGCTATAGTGCTTCTCATCCCCATAGGACTTGGGGTTTGCGATGAGATCAACAACATAGCTCTCTCCCTCAGAGTCTTGGGACGGCATATTTTCAGATCTACGCAGAAAACAACAAGAAAAGAGAATAGAGGATTTCTCCGTGATACGGTGGTTAACAGGTTCGGGAAGTATATATAGATTTTTTATCTTGGAGGACAAGCATACGGAAGAAAAACGGAGTACGGAAGGTGTCCCAGGTGGGCACAACCCACCTGGGCGTGCCAGGAAAGCCTGGCGCGCCCTGGTTTCTTGTGCCCACTAGGGGACGCTTCCTGGGAGTTTCTTTATTTCCAAAATTCTAAAATATTCTAAAACTGAAAAAATAATATTTTTGCGGATTTTTCGGAGTCCGTTTACTTACCGTATCACATACCTCCTTATTTCCATGATTCTAGAGTGTTCCAGAAGGACTCTTTTATGTGTTCTTCCGGTGTCAAAGTTTGGACAATATTACTTTCAACATTAATAGGCGTACCTGAGGTATAATGCTTTATTCATTGTCCATTGACAACCTTTGGGTTAGTACCTTCATAATTATTTATTTTTATGGCTCCAGACCGATAAACCTCCTCGATGACATATGGGCCTTCCCATTTCGAGAGGAGCTTTCTTGCAAAAAATCTAAAACGAGAGTTGTACAAAAGAACAAATTCTTCAACTTTAAACTCACGCTTTTGGATTCTTTTGTCATGCCATCTTTTAACTTTTCCTTTGAATAATTTTGCATTTTCATAAGCTTGGGTTCTCCATTCATCTAATGAGCTTATATCAAATAACCTCTTTTCACCAGCAAGTTTGAAATCATAGTTGAGCTCTTTCACTGCCCAAAATGCTTTATGTTCTAATTCAAGAGGCAAATGACAAGCTTTTCCATAAACCATTTTATAAGGAGACATATCCATAGGATTTTTATATGCTGTTCTATAAGCCCAAAGTGCATCATCTAATTTCTTAGACCAATTCTTACTGGACCTATTGACAGTCTTTTGCAAAATTAACTTTATTTCTCTATTGCTAAGTTCAACTTGAGCACTAGACTGAGGATGATAGGGTGATGCAATTATATGGTTAACATCATACTTGGCAAGCATTTTACGGAAAGCACCATGAATAAAGTGTGAACCACCATCAGTCATTAAATATCTAGGGACTCCAAACCTTGGTAAGATAACTTCCTTAAGCATTTTAACAGAGGTGTTGTGATCAGCACTACTGGTTGGAATAGCTTCTACCCATTTAGTAACATAATCAACAACAACCAAAATATGTGTATACCCATTAGAGGAAGGAAAAGTCCCATGTAATCAAATCCCCAAACATCAAATGGTTCAACAGCAAGTGAATAATTCATAGGCATTTCTTGATGCTTACCGATATTACCTATTCTTTGACATTCATCACAAGATGAAACAAACTTACGGGCATCCTTGAAGAGAGTAGGCTAATAGAATCCAGACTACAATACCTTATGAGAAGTTATATCTCCAGCATGATGCCCTCCATAAGCCTCGGAGTGACATTTCCGTAGGATTTGTCCCTGTTCATGCTCAGGTACACAATGTCTAATAATACCATCTACTCCCAAAAGTAGTGTCTTAAATCATAGAAGATTTTTTTATTTTGTTGGTATGTAAAGCTAGGTGGCAAATATTTAGCAACAATGTAATTAGCATAGTCAGCATGCCAAGGAGTACTATTAGCAACATTTATTGTAGCTAACTACTCATCAGGAAAACTATCATCAATATGTAGTGGGTTATCAAGCACATTTTCAAGACTAGACAAGTTATCAGCTACGGGGTTCTTAGCTCCTTTTCTATCAATGATATGTAAATCAAATTCTTGTAACAAGAGAACCCAACGAATATGTCTAGGTTTAGCATCTTTCTTTTCCATAAGATATTTAATAGCAACATGGTCTATGTGAACAGTTACTTTGGAATCAACAATATCTCTACTCCTAATGGAGCAGTTGGTAGTCTCACTTCCAGGTTTTTTTTCGTCCCACCACTTTCGTCCGGTTTTTTTTCGTAGGTTAACCGTCATAGATTTTTTTCGTCGCCTCCCCCACTTCATCGGTTTATTTTCACTTCACCCTCTCACACAACGAAAAAAACTGAACGGATCAGAACTTTCCATACCGACGCAAATTATTTAGTAATGTCTTTATGTAAAAGAATCAATCACAATCAATCACAATTAATCTTCATAACGTTTGTTTCCTTCCGAATCACGTCCATAACTTTCCTTCCTTGTTTGGGCAGAAACTGTTTGGTAGCAGAGATTAGGAAGCTTCCTATGAGTGTAGTAATAGGAAGTATTCTTTTTCTTGATGATTCGTTTCCATGCATGATGATAGTAAATTAGGCCAACATTCACCACTATTTATCAATGTCATCAATCGTATCCATTCCTACCAGTTTTAAGGGAATCTGCTCGCTGTCTTTTTTAAGGGGATCCGCTCGCTAAGTCGTCGTCGCACGTTATTTTCACAAGCATTTCCCCTAAAAAAGGCGTGGGTATTGGTAGTTGAACGCCCGCTAGGTTTTCCGCCTGTCCCATCCTCGCGCCGTGCCGCCGCCACCCGCCGAATTTCCAGCCGCCCGAGCCCGTTAACTTCGCCAGCCATCGGGTCGACTGCCCCCGCCCCAAACCCCCATCCCCGAGCACTAGCTATCGCCGCGTTGCCGCCCCAAGCTCCACGCCACCGGGAACGAATCAAGCGCCGTCCTGACACCGTCGTCACCGGCTCAGCACCTCCAGCCTTGCATGGACAGCTTCAATGTGCAGTCTCTCTTGCTGTCTCACCTTCTGCCAGCGCATGCAGCGGTGGGGTTGGACGCGTGCGTGCTTGCTAGCTTGCTCTCCGTGCGTACGTACTTGCTCTGCGTGCATCGCACCGGCCAATGCGCATGATGCGTGTGTGCCTGCTTTTCTGTATGTGTATGCCAGCGTGATGCGTGTGTGCGTTGCTGTGTGTGTATGATATAGATGGCCCGAGTGTGTGCATGCTGTGCTCTGCTCTCTGCTGATCTATGTGTTGGTGCTCCTGCTATATGTTCATGCCATACAAATGAAATTTCTGTTAATCTTCTGACATGTTGAGTTGGTTCTCTCTGTCTTCTGAGGGGGTGAATGCAAAGCAGTCTATTAAGCCAGGCACTATTGCTGAGCTAAATTGACAAAAAAATATTGGTAGCCATAGTTGTAGTTTAAGTAGTAGCGAGTTGTCTGATATGTATAAAGAGCCCGTTGCAACTGAGCCCGTTGCTAAATTGACAAAAAAGGTCACCAGTGTCACTTGATATGTATGAGAATATTAAATGTATTATTAACACGATTAATATTGAACTGTTAAAGTAATGTGGCCCCGTTGCAACGCACAGGCGTTCTTCTAGTAAGGTCTAAATTTATCACAAGCAAACACAACTGCTAAGAATTTTTTTAGTAGTAGCATAGTTTCATTGAGCACTGTCTAGAGTTTTACTAGCATAATGGATAACATTCAATTTCTTATCAACTCTTTGTACTAGAACAACACCAATAACATAATCACTAGCATCACACATAATTTCAAAAGGCAAGTTCCAATCAGGTGGTTGAACAATGGGTGCAGAAATTAAGGATTTCTTGGGTGTTTCAAAGGCTTCAAGAGAATCATCATCAAAAACAAAAGGAATATTCTTTTGCAAGAGACTAGTGAGAGGCCTAGAAATTTTAGAAAAGTCTTTGATAAATCTTCTATAGAAACCAACATGACCTAGGAAACTACGAATACCTTTGATGTCCTTGGGACATGGCATTTTCTCAATTGCATCAACCTTAGCTTGATCCACTTCAATACCTTGTTCAGAAATTTTATGCCCCAAGACAATGCCTTCATTAACCATAAAGTGGCACTTCTCCCAATTCAAGACAAGATTTGTTTGTTCACATCTCTGCAAAACTCGCTCAAGATTGTTTAAACAATCATCAAAAGACTTCCCATAAACAGAGAAGTCATCCATGAAATCTTCAACAATCTTTTCACAAAAATCAGAGAATATAGCCATCATGCATCTTCGAAAGGTAGCAGGTGCATTACATAAACCAAAAGGCATATGTCTATAAGCATATGTTCCAAAAGGACAAGTAAAAGTGGCATTTTCTTGATCAGGTTGAGATGCAGGTATTTGTGAAAAGCCAGAATATCCATCAAGGAAGCAAAAGTGTGTGTGCTTAGATAATCTTTCAATCATTTGATCAATAAAAGGCAAAGGGTAATGATCTTTTCTAGTTGCTTTGTTTGATTTTCTAAAATCAATTACCATTCTATAGCCTGTAATAATTCTTTGTGGAATAAGTTCATTATTATGATTAGGAACAACGGTAATACCTCCTTTCTTAGGGACACAATGAACATGACTTACCCATCTACTATCAGCTATAGGATAAACTATACCTACTTCCAGAAGTTTTAATATTTCCGTTCTTACCACCTCTTTCATCTTCGGATTTAATCGACATTGGTGGTCAACAATGGGTTTAGCATCAGGTTCCATATTAAATTTGTGCTGACATAGAGTGGGACTAATGCCCTTTAAATCATCAAGAGTATATCCAATAGCAGCCCAGTGCTTCCTTAGAACTTTCAATAATCTTTCTTCTTCATGTTCTGAAAGGTTAGCACTGATAATAACAGGATATATTTTCTTTTCATCAAGATAAGCATATTTCAAAGTGTCTAGCAATTGTTTTAATTTAAACACAGGATCACCTTTAGGTGGAGGTGGACCTCCTAGAGTTTCAATATGCAAACTGTGTTTAAGTAGAGGACATTGTTCAAAGAAATTTTTATCTATTTCATTTCTTTCATCATATGTAAATCATTTTCATGGTCTAGCAAATATTGTTCTAAAGGATCATTAGGTGGCATATTTCTACTAAACTTGGAAAAATTAAACTCATGAGACTCATCACCAAAGCTAACACCGACAGTTTGTTTCTTACAATATATCTTAGCATTAACTATGTTCAAGAAAGGTCAACCAAAGATAATGGGACAAAAGTCATCTTGTGGGGAACCAAGAACCACTACAAAAAAAGACACATCCGTGACATTTTGGGCCGAACGAATTTTTTCCTGTCATACTTATGACACTTCTATGACGATAATTGTGACAAAACCAGGTATCATCATAGATGTGGTGGCCTCCTACTTCTATGACAAAAAATCATGACAAAAAATGGGCTTTTCGTCCTGGGCGGGCCGGAGACGCAGCTGCATGACATTCTTTGGGTCGTCCATGACAGAGAAAACTGTGGTAGAAGGAAGGACGAGGAAAATATCAGGGGAGTTCCCAGTTATTGTGGGTGGTCGGGGGCCAAGCGATGCGCGTTTCTCTTATACGTACGCGTGTGTGCGCGAGGCGTTGCGCTCTAACTGAACCCGAGCGAGGTGGTGGGCTCTAACTGAACCCAAGCGATTGCACTGCAGGTTATCCATTACCGAACCCGAGCGATTGATCGATCCCTTGCTGTTAACTGTACCCGATCGAGCGATTCCTTCACTACTGCTGCTAACTGAAGCCGATCAAACACTGCTGCCTCCTTCCCTTGATGAACAGTGATCGTTGTTGGGGGGTTTGGATGAACAGTTCCCGAAGGGGGTTGGATGAACATGACCCCGTGGTAGTAGAGGCCGTTGCCGCTGGATGAATAGTACCCCGATCGATCGAGCCGGTGGATGAACAGGACCCCGTGGAGCGCTGGATGAATAGGACCCCGTGGAGGGCTGGTTGAACATTAGCTAGTGGAGGGCTGGTTGAATAGTAGCCGGTGGAGGGCTGAATGAACAGTAGCCCGTGGAGGGGTGGTTGAACAGGACCTCGTGGAGAGGGCTGGTTGAACAGTAGCCGGTGGAGGAGTGCGCGGTGGAGGCTGGATGAACAGGAGCCCATGGATGAACAGTCGCATGTGGAGGTTGGAGGAGGTCGATAGTGGATGAACAGGAGCCCGTGGAGGAAGTCGACAGTGGAGATGAACATTATCTCATGGAGTCCCATTTTGCGGTACGCTATACCCCTCCCGATGAATAGGACCCCCGTTTTGACCGTAGCGCTCCAACACAAGTCAGTTTCCTCCATTTTGCAGTACGCCACACCCCTCCCGATCAATAGGGCCCCGTTTCGACTGTAGGAGGTCCGTTTCCTCCATTTTGCAGTATGCTAGACCCCTCCCAATGAACAGGATCCCGTTTCCACCGTGGCCGGTTGAACACAAGGCAGTTTCCTCCATTCTGCGGTACACCAGGCCTCGTTTCCATCGCTTGTTCCGTCCAAGCTGGTTGGCTCCCGATGAACAGCATGCGTTCCGTTGCCTCCCGATGAACACGACGCATTCCGTTGCCCACGCAGTTTCTCCGTTCCGACCAAGCCACAGCCATGTAGACGAGCCCTGGCCGTACGTATGCGCGAGTAGGCGTTCGAGACCCTGCCCGTATGTACGTACGTGGCCGTATTTACTTTCTTGCACCCTGGCCACTGTACATACATGTACATGCTACGTGCGCGCCTCTACTACCAACGTGCGCGCCTCTACATCGACCAGTATGTACGTACACGCTTGCGACCAGAATGACATCGCTACGTACGCTTCGACCAGGTGGGTCCCGACTGTCAGGCACTTCCTTGCGTGCGAAGATGTAGCTGCTGGGTCCCAGCAGTCAGGAGGAAACACTTTTTTCGCGAAATACGGCGGCCCATCTAGTGGGTCCCTACTGTCAGGTGGAGGAATCATTATTTTCCGCAAAATAAGGAGGCACTTCCTTGCTGCGGCCGTGGACCCAACTGTCAGCCTCTCCACGTACAGTACTCTTCCGATGGAGGTCGTTCCTTGACCATGTTGACCACGCCACGGCGAGAGCACCAGGGCGGTGGACGACGGCGAGGCCTAGGAAGGGGAAGACGCGGCAGTGGATGCCCACACGGAGAGGAGTACAAGGGTTCACTGGTTCGGCTGCGGTGTGAGGCTGCCGTCGCCGCAGGGCCTGGCCAGCGATGGGAGTAGTAGGGGGCGGTGAGGCCTCCACGGCATCACAACCGGCCACGGGAAGCAGGAGCACGCGACACGATCGGCGCTAGTTTGGGTGGCTGGAGCAACAAGACCAGAGGTTGAAGAAGCACTACCACCGTTGGATGGACATCGTACGGTCACTGGAGCTAGAATCATTCATATTGACTAAGTTGACAAAGCCCTCCATCCACGTGAACTTAGTAGGCCCACAAGTCAGCCTCCCACTATGGTGGGTCCCAGCTAGCAGGGGGGTATTCATTTTTTGTGCGTAATAAGGAGGCACTTCCTTGTGTGCGAAGATATAGATGGTGGGTTCGACCTGTCAGTGGGGGAACGTTTTTTTCACAAAATGCAAAGGCCCTTCCGGTGGGTCCCAGCTGTCAGGCGGAGGAATCATTATTTTGCGCATAATAAGGAGGCATTTCCTTACGTGCGGCCATGGACCCAGCTGTCAGCCTCTCCATGCACATTCTACTTTCGATGGATGTCGTTCGTTGACCACGTTGACTACTCCATGCCGAGCGCATCCAAGGTGGTGGACGACGGCGAGGCCCCGAGACGGCAACGAGCTAGAGATGGAAAGACGCGGGAGTAGAGTCGCAGACGGAGAGGTGTACGAGGGTTAACTGGTTCTGGTGCGGTGTGGTTGGACACTTAGTGGAGAAGAACAGGAGATGTGGAGGGGTGGAGGGATGGCCTGGCCAACAGTGGGGTAGCGCTTCACAGTGAAGCGTGCTAAGCAGAGCTGCTAGCAGCAGGAGCCGGGAGCAGGTGGTCCCGACGGTGCTGGAGGAAGAAGACAAGAGATTGTAGATGGATGCCGGTCGCTTGGATGTAAATCCAACGGCTAACGATGTCAGAATCATTTTTTGACTAAGTTAACAACGACTCGTGTTGGCTTCGACCTATTGGCCCACATTTCAGCCTTAAAAAATGTGGCACCTATTCAACCCATTTTTTCAGAATTTACAGTCAATTTGATCTCTTTTTTTAGAATTACAGTCCATTTGTTGGGCTGGGTGAACAAATAATGTAGCGTCCATGCGGCCCATTTATTTTTCTCCTAAAAAATTACAGACCATTTGCTCTTTCTCGAAATACATGATTTTGCTGGGCTGATTCTAATTATAATGTTGGGTTGGGCGCAACAATGTTATCAAAAAATAAACAGGGGCTGAGCATTTTGTTATAAATATATTTAAATAATAAGTGATTTATTATTACATTGGTCCTTAAATCTTACCAAGCTTTTGTACACAATCACCAGGATTTTCGTTGCCAAAAAAATCCAGTATTTTATTGTTAAGAAATTATTTTTATAAGTTAATAAGATGTGGGATATTGTTTTCTTACATATGTAAGTTTCTATTAAATATATGATGACAATAACAATAATATATAATAACATATAAAATAATTTAAATATATATAATATAGTTAGAAGGGAAACAAAAGTTGGACCAGGCGTTCCTATTCTTATATAGAAAAATAGAACAGACCTCTGCGTTTTCTTCAAAAAAATACATAAGTTGAGTTGCCGATGTTTCAGGAAAAATAAAACCTCGGATGAAAGGTCTATAGGCCAGTCGATACATGACGGCCCTAAAAAAAATACAAACCGGCATGTCCTGGGATGCACATGTTAAAAAAGAAAGCCTAGACGGGGCAGCCCAAAACCTAGCGGATACTTGCTGCCCCAGTGATAATAAGTGATACTACCCGCCAGCTCCACAGCTTCATTGTGAATTTATCTCCTACGTTGAAGCACCTAAAAAATGTAACTATGTTGACAAACCTATGGGCTCCAATGTCAGTATAGCATTAGGAGGAAGTTTTTTTCGATGAGGCACTTGCTTGCGTATGGCCATAGACCTGGTGGGTCCCGACTGTCCGCCTCTCCACGTACAGTCCTCTTCAGATTCCTCTCGTTTGTTCAGCATGTTCACAATGGCAGACAGCGGCACCGCAGCGAGCGCACAAAGGCGCAGGATCGAGGGGATCGGACCACCCAAGGCAGTGCCTTATTTGTAACGAAAGTAGTGAACTAGCCCAGTGGCCAAGTGACACTACCCGACAACTGTTCCGCCCGGGTTCGATTCCACCTGATGCAGGGAAAATATCTCCAAATTTTTTGCCTCTACCATTATTGACATGTGGGTCCCCATTGTCATCTACGCACACGACGTCCAACACTTGCCAAAACTTAGTCCCTTGTTTTCTCTGTTTTTCGCGCACTCGACATTGTGTGGGCATTTTGAAAATAGCATATCTTTTTGACTGTGCATCATATGAAGATGTGCTATGCATGAATGTTGATCAACATGATGTCAACTGGATGGTAGTTCCATTTTCGACCATGAATAAAACTCCCAACATGATGTTACCCTATTTGAAAAGGCCATGTTAATATAAATGCTCCGCCTCTAAAAGTTGTAGTTTCTTATCTGAAACTGAACTTGCAGTTTCTTATCTGAAACTGAAACTTGCAATTTCTTCTCTGAGAATCACATTGTCTGCACTTTTATACTCCTATGAAACTACATTTTTAAGTGCTAAAAATAGATCTCTAGAATTCATAAAATACTTCATATGCTCAATACTGCAAATCTGAAATTCAAAAGACATCCATATCTGAAAGTACTCTCAAAATACACAACACAAAACATAATTCACAACCTGCAAATACTAACAACCCTAAGCTCCTCCTGACAATTCACAACCTGCCCGACTATTGGGCTAGGGGGGGGGGCAGTTGAGGGAGTCCTGGACTAAGGAGTCCTCGGGCGTCCGGCCTGTTAATCATGGGCCGAACTGATGTGCTGTGAAGATACGAAGACCGAAGACTGCACCCGTGTCTGGACGGGACTCTCCTTGGCGTGGAAGGCAAGCTTGGCGATCAAATAAGTAGATTCCTGTCTTTGTAACCGACCTTGTGTAACCCTATATCCACCCAGTGTTTATATAAACCGGAGGACTTAGTCCGGAGGGGGACAATCACAATCATAGTCATACAGGCTAGGCTTTTAGGGTTTAGCCATCTCGATCTCGAGGTAGATCAACTCTTTTAATACTCATATTCATCAAGATCAATCAAGCAGGAAGTAGGGTATTACCTCCATAGAGAGGGCCCGAACCTGGGTAAACATCATGTCCCCTGCCTCCTATTACCATCGGCCTTAGACGCATAGTTCGGGACCCCCTACCCGAGATCCGCCGGTTTTGACACCGACATTGGTGCTTTCATTAAGAGTTCCACTGTGACGTCAACGACAGGATCGATGGCTCGCCTTGTTCTCAAGGACAATATCACCGCCGGAGGAGCACTGGCCCCAGGCCAAACCCTCCGGCTGGGCGGCTTTACCATGACCGCTCGTTCGGTCGTTAAGCCGACGATGACCTCCCGGGTCATAAAAAATCCCCTTCGTATCGACTCCGAACACTTCAAGCAGATGGATCCAGTGGAGCTTTCGTCTTTAATCGAGCTCCTAGATCGCATCGCCGCCCTGGGGGTCGCTACAGACTACGATCGAATTGGGGTTAAATCCGATCAGAGAGAAATCAAATCTCCACTGATCACCCACCAGATAGCGGTAGTCGAGGAGTGAGACAACAACTCTTCCTCCATACTAAGGATGGACTATGTCCGGATCTCTGGCTTCGAAGAGCCGGACACCCACCTGCGAGGAGATGGATCCTGCCCTCCGAACATAGAATCAGACGACGGGCCTAAGAAATCAGTGGACATCCTAGAGCCCGATCTGTTAAGTTCGGAAGTCCTTCAGACCCCGGATCCAAAATTGGGTCAGGGTTCAGATTTAAAACCACCCACCCACCCAAATATAAGCGCTCTCATGAGCATACAACAACAGTCTCAGGAAACGGTCCACCACTTCTGGGCCAGATTCCTTCTTGTCAAAGACAAGATTAAAGATTGCCGCAACGAGGAAGCGATCTCAGCGTTCCACAACAATTGCATGGACGAAGGAATCCTCAACGCCATCAACCGCCCTCACGTACTATAGTTCACTAACTTGGCAACTATCGTACAGAAGTACAGTGCAATGGAAAACGCCTGGAAAATTCAGGCAGCCCGTTGGGAACCATCGGTCCCCACTCAACCCCTCATTTAGGCAAAAAGGGCGCACCCTTGTAACACGCCTGGTCCAATAGTAAAGAAACATAAGTCCAGTACGAGGCGCGGAACTGTTCTGGAAGGATGGCTCGATGGGCTATGCAAAATACACGCAACACCAGATAACATACCAACACATAGCCTTAGAGCATGTTGGATACTCCGGTAAGTGGCCAAGAGCGGCGAGGATATCCTCACGAAGAATACCCCAGAACAACACCCCCCCAGAAGATGACGACCCTAAAATACTAACGGTCTTCGAGACATTCGCCTAAAACAATAGGCGCAAAAGGGCACTCCGCGAACTCGCCGAAGTCTGTCAAATAGCGACAATAAACCCTTGGAACGACACGGCTATAACTTTTAATGCCGGTGACAAACCAAAATACAGGACAGTCCGAGCACCAGCCACCTTGGTCCTCAGTCCAATCATGGAAGGCTTTCGGCTCACCAAGGTTCTCATGGACGGAGGCAGCAGACTAAACCTCATCTATGAAGATACACCCCACAAAATGGAAATAGACAGGAGCCGTATCGAGCAAAGCAACACGACCTTCCGAGGAATCATTCCCAGTCGGGAGGCGCGGTGTGCGGGAAAAATAACACTCGGCGTGGTATTCGGCACGCCGAGGAATTATCGGTCCAAAGAAAGAACCTTCCAAGTGGCCCCTTTCAACAACCGATATCACGCCCTCTTGGGGCAAGAGGCATTCACACACTTCCAAGCTGTACCTCATTACGGGTACATGAAGCTTAAGATGCCCGGGCCCAACGGCATAATCACTCTCGCTAGTGATCTGGACATAGCACTCCGCGCCGAAAATAAAACCGCATCCCTGGCCCTTGAGGCATTATCTAAAACCCTCGCGGCCAAAGAATTAACCGCACTGCGCTCCACGGTGGACATGGACGATGTGATCTTAGACAAACACCCCAAATCCACCCCCTTCAAGCCAGCGGAAGAAATAGTCAAATTCCTGGTCCATCCAACGGACCCCAAGAAGACAACATCTATTGGGGCACAACTAGACCCAACGGTCGACGCCGCGCTACGGGATTTTCTTCGCGAAAACTGAGATATATTCGCCTGGCACCCTTCTGACATGCCAGGAATCCCACGCAAGCTGGCCGAACACAGCCTCAACATATTAAAGGGATACAAACCGGTCAAACAAACACTGCGACGCTTTTCCGAAGCCAAACGTCAAGCCATGGGAGAGGAGCTAGCCAAGCTAATCGATGCCGGATTCATTAGAAAACATCCGAACTGGCTGGCAAACCTGGTGATGGTACCAAAGAAGGATAAATCCTGGCGCCTGTGCGTCGATTTTAAAGACCTCAATAAGGCTTGACCTAAGGATCCCTTCCCCCTCCCCCGCATTGATCAAATCATTGATGCTACCACAGGACACAACTCACTGTGTTTCCTCGATGCATATTCCGGATACCATCAAATCAAAATGAAGGAGTCTGACCAAGCTGCAACAGCACTCATCACCCCATGTGGGCCATTCTGCTTCAACACCGTGCCCTTCGGGCTCAAGAACACCGACGCCACCTACCAACGCATGATCCAAACATGCCTAGAGAAACAGATCGAAAATACAGTTGAAGCCTATGTGGACGACGTCGTAATCAAGACAAGGCACGCCGAAACACTAATAGACGACCTACGTCTCACATCCGACAACCTCTGCACATATGACATTAAGCTCAATCCAGAAAAGGGTGTTTTTTGCGTCCTCGCAGGAAAGCTGCTGGGCTTCATCATTTCCAATAGAGGAATTGAAGGAAATCCAGCCAAAATCCGAGCTCTGTCATAATTGGCTACGCCAATAGACCTTAAACAAGTCCAAAAACTCACGGGTTGCGTGGTAGCTCTAAGCCGCTTTATCTCCAGACTGGGAGAAAAGGCACTGCCACTCTATCGCCTTCTACGGCGAACCGATCACATTGAGTGGACGGGCGTGGCAACAGCCGGACTGGAAGAAATAAAAACCCTTCTAGCGAGCTACCCAATCCTGGCCGCGCCAAATGTCGATGAACCCATGTTGCTATACATATCGACAACACGTCAAGTGGTGAGTGCCGTGCTCGTCGTTGAATGAGAACAGGACGGACACAAATTCCCGCTTCAGAAGCCAATATACTACATATCCTCTGTCCTTACACCATGCAAACCTCGGTACCCCCATTATCAAAAGATAGCATACACGATCTTCATGGCATCCCGAAAGCTACGACACTACTTCCAGGAGTGTTCGATCACGGTGGCTTCCGAAGTACCACTCAACGACATAATAAACAACCGTGATGCCACGGGCCGGATTGCCAAATGGGCCATTGAGCTCCTTCCATTTGATATTACATACAAACCACGTCGAGCTATTAAATCCCAAGTACTGGCTGACTTTGTCGCCGAATGGACAGAGGCCGAACTCCCTAAAGAGTACGACACATATTCCAATTGGGTTATGTATTTCGATGGCTCCAAAATGCTGGCAGGGCTAGGAGCGGGCGTCGTTTTGACGTCCCCCACTGGAGACGTCGTTCAGTACGTACTCCAAATACTATACACAGACTCCAACAATGTAGCTGAATACGAGGCCTTATTGCATGGTCTCCGGATGGCTGTCTCCATGGGCATACATCGTTTGGAAGTGCGCGGGGACTCAAACATTGCAATATCTCAAATAAATGGAGACTTCGATGCCAAAGATCCGAAGATGACAGCTTATCGTAATGCCGTCCTAAAAATGTTGGCTTGGTTCGAGGGGCTCAAGTTCCATCACATGGCCCGAGAAAGTAATCAAGCGGCGAACGTTCTTGCTTGTATCGGCGCCAAGCGCGACCCCGTCCCACCCAATATCTTTCTGGAAAGGCTTTTTAAGCCATACGTGGTGTGGCAGGGGGAGAGAGGCAACACTACTCCAGATCCGAACACAACCCCAGATTCCGAACCCACCGATATCATCGAAGGCTCAGCCATCGAAATAACACCGTCGACCCATCTCATTATGGCAGTCATTGCCCCATGGACCGAACCCTTCTTGGCCTACCTTAATTGGAAGGAACTTCCTAAGGATCAGAATGAGGCCCGCCGCATTGTCCAGCGTTTGAAGGCCTACAAGGTTCACCATGGAGAGCTCTATAAGAAAAGCGCTATCGGAGTCCTTCAAAGATGTATCTCTGAGGAGGAGGGGCGGCAGCTCCTGGCTGAGATTCACTCCGGTCTTGGCGGACACCACGCCGTAGCTCGGGCCCTTGTTAGCAAGGCCTTCCGTACAGGGTTTTATTGGCCAACGGCCCGAGCAGATGCACAAGACCTTGTCCAACGTTGCGTCGGATGCCAACTCTTCGCCAACCAAAGCCATATGCCCCCACCGCCCTACAAACAATCCCCATCACTTAGCCTTTTGCGGTCTGGGGACTAGATATGGTTGGACCCCTTAAAGGAGGAAGCCATAAGAAAAAATATCTGCTGGTTATGGTGGATAAATTCACTAAGTGGATAGAGGAAAAACCAGTTAGAACGGTCGAGTCCGGGCCGGTGATATAATTCATATCCGGTGTTGTACACCGTTATTGCGTTCCACACAACATCATCACCGGTAGCGGCTCCAATTTCACAACCGATGAGGTGAAAACCTGGTGCGCTAATCTGGGCATCAAACTCGATTATGCCTCTGTCTATCATCCACAAACAAACGATCAAGTCGAACAAGCCAATGGTCTTATTATGAGCGGCATCAAGCCTAGACTAGTGCGGTCTTTGAAAGAATCAGACAAGCACTAGGTTGAGGAGCTCGACTCCGTACTCTGGGGGTTGCGGACCACGCCCAATCATACTACCGGATATACACCTTTCTTCATGGTGTACGGCGCAGAGGCAGTGTTACCCTGCGACATTATTCATGACTCACCTCGAGTGCGCATGCACAAAGAGAGAGAGGCCGATCTTGATCGGCAGGATAGCTTAGATGCCCTGGAGGAGGACATGACATCGCAAAAGCACGTTCTGCATTTTATCAACATCAGGCTCGCAAGTATCAAAGCAAAGAAGTGCGGGCCAAGACTTATAATGTTGGCGAACTCATTCTATGCCTGACGGAGAAGAAAAAAGACAAGCTCAAGCCCAAGTGGGAGGGTCCCTTCATAATTGACGAAGTTCTCACCGGAGGAGCATACCGCTTGTGTGATGCGTCAGACAATCGCTTAGAGCCGAACCCCTGGAACGCGGCCAGACTCCGACGATTCTATGCCTAGCGCCGAACCCTGTGTTCGTCTCCTTCTTCTTGTTGTTTCCATTATTTTTTCTCTCTTTTCGTTTTTTCTTTTTAGCTTTAAAGCTTTCTGCGGCTAGACCGTACACCCTTGATGCATACATCTTCAAATATGTACGTGCATTACACACGGGGGCTTCTTGGACAGAAGCTTGCTGTTATTATTTTCCGAGCATTAAGCTCATCACATATGCGTCCTTTCCCATATGTACCTTTTCTTCGCCATTATATGCATCGATATGACTTAAGTTTTGGCCAAGCTGGGTTGCCTGGCTCCTGTGCTTGTGCCCTACGTTCCCGTTAATTCGGCTAGGGCATAAAGGGAGCACCTCTGCGATTGTTACTGCCGGGTCATCCGGATGTGTACCTCAGACTGGGTGAAACCGAAAGCTAGCGTTTTTAAGGGAATATTCGGTCGGCGAATTAAAGATGTTTCCACATTCACTCCATCATGAACCCCCAGAAGTTACTTATACTATGATTTTTTCAATCACAGTTCGGACATGCACGTGAAACGCATGCACACCCAGGGAAAGGAACCCTTAACGAAACTATTCTCTCTGGAAGATGTTTCTTACATAATGTAATATAACATAACTAGCCGGATACAACTTGTCTGTTCAAGCAACTATAACCCCTACGCCTAGTTTCCACGCATACCCCAGTCTATTTTACCACTCAGGTATTCGGAAACACTACGCACCTTCGGGTCCAGAGGTTGAAGCGAAAAGGTCTGCCATGGCAATCATTTTACAATTCAGCTAGAGTTACATACGTCAAGAAAGGTACATAGTCATTTGGACTAAAAAATTTCCTCCTCTATACCGTCCAGCAGGCTGTCTAGCTTACAATCCTGCTGGGAATACTTGGCGGCTATTTCTACTTGGTCATATACCAAATTAACTGGAACTTCTTTTCCATCTGACCCTAGAGGTCCGACCCGAGCCATATGATTCGGATTAAGCTTGGTATACCGTGTTTTCACCATGGCACAGGCTTCTCGTGCACCTTCCCGGCAAGCCGATATCTTCCATAATCGAAAGCGCCGCCGCGCTTCCTTGAAAAGCTTTATAAGCTCCTCCATCTTTCCTGGAGGGGAGGCGGATGGCCATAAGGCCTTGGCAACACTTCGCATCGCCTGCCGAGCCTGCTCATGCACCAGCGACAGCTCTTGTAGCAGATCGCCCGAGAATCCGGACCTCTCCTCTTCGGGACGACCGGTTAGCATACCTGTAGACATAACTCTGTCAGTTTCCTCCACCTCTGAGTTATTCGAAGGTAAGTTCAACCACATACCGAATATGCCGCCTCGCAGCCTTTTATTCTCCTTTACGGAGTGAGCTAGCTGGGCCCGTACATCCTTCAGTTCCTCGCCCAATCGGGTATTCGAATCCTGGAGCTTGTTTTTCTTCATCACGACTTTTGTGAGCACACGCTCGCCCGCGGCTAGCAGTTTCTCGGCTTCTTGTTCTCCGTGTTGGGCAGCTTTCAGTTGTTCTTGCAGTTGATCTAGTGATCCTAATAAGAGGCAAGCAACCGTGTTAGCATTATTGGTATACCATTATGTTTTCTCGACGGAGGGGAACATTACCAGGAGACGCCTTCTTGGATTTCTCCAGTTCAGCACGGGCAGCAGTTAGCTGCGTCTGTCACTTTTCTAGCTCTTGGGCTACCAGGTCGTTCTTCTCCGTAAGAACCTGGTTATACAACGATACTTAAATCAGTTGTACCAACTGCTTCAAGTCTCGGGGGCTACTGGCATATGGTTATCATATTCGGACAAAGTAAACTTGCCCACACATCTTTTAAATGCTGCTTTGTGGCTCTGTTAAGCCCATCTCGAGCAGCTCGGATGTATGCATCAGCCGATCTGAAGGCGTTAAATGCCTCTTTTGAAAAGCCGGGGTCTTGTAAAACGGCCCTTTGGCACCGATGATTCATGGCGCTCTCCACTTCCGAGTTAGTGACGGATACATCATCCAAATCCTCGACCGGAGGACAGTCCAAACGACCCTTTTTCTCTCATTTTTTTATTTTTTTATTTGGGCCTTTTCTCTTTTTATGGCCTCTTTTCTTTCTCTTTTTTTAATTTTTCGTCCGGAGTCTCATCCTGACTTGTGGGGAAATCATAGTCTCCATCATCCTTTCCTCACTGGGACAATGCTCTAATAATGATGATCATCACACTTTTATTTTTCTTACAACTCAACAATTACAACTCGATACTTAGAACAAAATATGACTCTATATGAATGCCTCCGGCGGTGTACCGGGATATGCAATGACTCATGAGTGAGATGTATGAAAGAATTATGAATGGTGGCTTTGCCACAAATATGATGTCAACGACATGATCATGCTAAGAAATATGACAATGATGGAGTGTGTCATAATAAACGGAACGATGGAAAGTTGCATGGCAATATATCTCTGAACGGCTATGGAAATGCCATAATAGGTAGGTATGGTGGCTGTTTTGAGGAAGGTATATGGTGGGTGTATGATACCGGCGAAAGGTGCGCGGTATTAGAGAGGCTAGCAAAGGTGGAAGGGTGAGAGTGCGTATAATCCATGGACTCAACATTAGTCATAAAGAACTCATATACTTATTGCAAAAATCTACAAGTTATCAAAGCAAAGTATTACGCGCATGCTCCTAGGGGGATAGATTGGTAGGAAAAGACCATCGCTCGTCCCCGACCACCACTCATAAGGAAGGCAATCAAAAAATAAATCATGCTCCGACTTCATCACATAACGGTTCACCATACATGCATGCTACAGGAATCACAAGCTTCAACACAAGTATTTCTCAAATTCACAACTACTCAACTAGCATGACTTTAATATCACCATCTTCATTTCTCAAAACAATTATCAAGTATCAAACTTATCATAGTATTCAACACACTCATAAGAGAATTTTTTTTATTCTTGAATACCTAGCATATTAGGATTTTAAGAAAATTACCATGCTATTAAGACTCTCAAAATAATCTAAGTGAAGCATGAGAGATCAATAGTTTCTATAAAACAAATCCACCACCGTGCTCTAAAAGATATAAGTGAAGTACTAGAGCAAAATTATATAACTCAAAAGATATAAGCGTAGCACATAGAGTATTCTAACAAATTCTAAATTATGTATGGCTCTCTCAAAAGGTGTGTACAGCAAGGATGATTGTGGTAAACTAACAAGAAAAGACTCAAATAATACAAGACGCTCCAAGCAAAACACATATCATGTGGCGAATAAAAATATAGCTCCAAGTAAAGTTACCGATAGAAGTAGACGAAAGAGGGGATGCCTTCCGGGGCATCCCCAAGCTTTGGCTTTTAGGTGTCCTTATATTATCTTGGGGGTGCCATGGGAATCCCCAAGATTAGGCTCTTTCCACTCCTTTTTCCATAATCCATCAAATCTTTACCCAAAACTTGAAAACTTCACAACACAAAACTTAAAGTAGAAAATCTCGTGAGCTCCGTTAGCGAAAGAAAATAAAAGACCACTTCAAGGTACTGTAATGAACCCATTATTTATTTATATTGGTGTTATACCTACTTTATTCCAACTTCTCTATGGTTTATAAACTATTTTACTAGCCATAGATTCATCAAAATAAGCAAACAACACACGAAAAACAGAATCTGTCAAAAACAGAACAGTCTGTAGTAATTTGTAGCTAGCGCAAGATCTGGAACCCCAAAAATTTTAAAATAAATTTCTGTACATGAGGAATTTATCTATTAATAATCTTCATAAAGAATTAACTAAATATAACTTTCCAAATAAAAATGTCAGTAGTTCTCGTGAGTGCTAAAGTTTCTGTTTTTTACAGCAAGTTCAACAAGACTTTCCCCAAGTCTTCCCAACGGTTATACTTGGCACAAACACTAATTAAACACAAAAAACACAACCAAAACAGAGGCTAGATAAATTATTTATTACTAAAAAAGAGCAAAAAGCAATGAATAAAAAAAATTGGGTTGCCTCCCAACAAACGCTATCTTTTAACGCCCCTAGCTAGGCATAACAAGCAAGAATAGATCTAGGTATTGCCATTTTTTGGTAGGCAATCCATAAGCGTCTCTCATAATAGATTCATAAGGTAATTTAATTTTATTTCTAGGAAAGTGTTCCATGCCTTTCCTTAATGGAAATTGGAATATAATATTTCCTTCCTTCACATCAATAATTGCACCAATCGTTCTAAGGAAAGGTCTACCAAGAATAATAGGACATGAAGGATTGCAACCTATGTCAAGAACAATAAAATCTACGGGCACATAATTCCTATTTGCAACAATAAGAACATCATTAATTCTTCCCATAGGTTTCTTAATAGTGGAATCCGCAAGGTGCAAGTTTAGAGAGCAATCATCAAAATCACAGAAACCTAACAAATCACACAAAGTCTTTGGAATCGTGGAAACACTAGCACCAAAATCACATAAAGCATAGCATTCATGATCTTTAATTTTAATTTTAATAGTAGGTTTCCACTCATCATAAAGTTTTCTAGGGATAGAAAATTCAAGTTTTTCTTCATAAGATTGCATCAAGGCATCAACGATATGTTTAGTAAACGCTTTATTTTGACTATAAGCATGAGGAGAACTTAGCACATATAGCAACAAGGAAATACAATCAATCAAAGAGCAATTTTCATAGTTAAATTCCTTGAAATCCAAAATAGTGGGTTTAGCAACATCTAGGGTTTTAATTTCTTCAATCCCACTTTAATCAAATTTAGCATCAAGATCAACAAATTCCGAATTATTGGAACGCCTTCTAGGTAAAGGTGGATAATATTTAGTCCCATCATTATCAAGATTCATATTGCAAAACAAAGATTTAATAGAGGACACATCAATAACTTTTAGATCTTCATCTTTATTTTCATAGGAACTAGAAGAACACGCTCTTATAAAGGCATCTTTCTTAGCACGCACCCTAGGGGTTCTTTCTTTGCACTCATCAATGGAAATTCTCATGGCTTCGAGAGACTCATTGATATCATGCTTAGGTGGAATAGATCTAAGTTTCAAAGAATCAACATCAAGAGCAATTCTATCAACGTTCCTAGCCAAATGATCAATCTTAAGCAATTTTTCTTCAATCATAGCATTAAAATTCTTTTGCGAAGTAATAAATTCTTTAATATTAGATTCAAAATCAGAGGGCATATTATAATAATTTCCATAAGAATTGTTGTAGGAATTACCATAATTATTAGAGGGATTACCAGGATAAGGCCTAGGATTAAAATTTCCTCTATATGCGTTGTTACCAAAATTGTTCCTACCAACAAAATTCACATCCATAGATTCATTATTATTCTCAATCAAAGTAGACAAGGGCATACCATTAGGATTAGAAGAAACACTCTTATTAGCAAATAATTTCATAAGTTCATCCATCTTTCTACTCAAAACATTAATTTCTTCTATCACATGCACCTTTTTATTAGTAGATCTTTCAGTATGCCATTGAGAATAATTAACCATAATATTATCTAGGAGTTTAGTAGCTTCTCCTAAAGTGATTTCCATAAAAGTGCCTCCCGCGACCGAATCTAAAAGATTTCTAGAAGCAAAATTCAATCCGGCATAAATTTTTTGTATAATCATCCACAAATTTAAACCATGAGTAGGGCAATTACGTATCATTAGTTTCGTTCTCTCCCAAGCTTGTGCAACATGTTCGTGATCAAGTTGCTTAAAATTCATAATATCGTTTCTAAGAGAGATGATCTTAGCGGGAGGAAAATACTTAGAGATAAAAGCATCTTTGCACTTGTTCCATGAATCAATACTATTTTTAGGCAAAGACGAAAACCAAGCTTTAGCACGATCTCTGAGAAAAAAAGGAAATAGCTTCAATTTAACAACATCATTATCCACATCTTTCTTCTTTTGCATGTCACACAAATCAACGAAGCTATTTAGATGGGTAGCGACATCTTCGCTAGGAAGGCCGGAAAATGGATCTTTCATGACAAGATTCAGCAAAGCAATATTAATTTCACAAGATTCAGCATCAGTAAGAGGAGCAATCCGAGTGCTAATAAAATCATTGTTCTTGGTATTGGTGAAGTCACACAATTTAGTATTATCTTGAGCCATCGTGACAAGAAAGCAACTAACACACAAGCAAACAAAAAGCAAGCGGGCAAAAAGAGGCAAATAGAGAGGGAGGATAGAGAGAGAGAGAGGGCGAATAAAACGGCAAGGGTGAAGTGGGGGGGGGGGAGGAAAACGAGAGGCAAATGGCAAATAATGTAATGCGGGAGATAAGGGTATGTGATGGGTACTTGGTATGTTGACTTTTGCGTAGACCTCCCCGACAACGGCGCCAGAAATCCTTCTTGCTACCTCTTGAGCACTGCGTTGGTTTTCCCCGAAGAGGAAGGGATGATGCAGCAAAGTAGCGTAAGTATTTCCCTCAGTTTTTGAGAACCAAGATATCAATCCAGTAGGAGGCTACGCGCGAGTCCCTCGTACCTGCACATAACAAATAAATCCTCGCAACCAACGCAAATAGGGGTTGTCAATCCCTATAAGGCCACTTACGAGAGTGAGATCTGATAGATATGATAAGATAATATTTTTGGTATTTTGTGATAAAGATGCAAAGTAAAATAAAGGCAAAGTAAATATCAAAGGAAATAACTAAGTAGTAGGAGATCAATATGATAAAGATAGACCTGGGGGCCATAGGTTTCACTAGTGGCTTCTCTCGAGAGCATAAGTATTCTATGGTGGGTGAACAAATTACTGTTGAGCAATTGACAGATTTGAGCATAGTTATGAGAATATCTAGGTATGATCATGTATATAAGCATCACGTCCGAGACAAGTAGACCGACTCCTGCCTGCATCTACTACTATTACTCCACTCATGGACTGCTATCCAGCATGCATCTAGAGTATTATGTTAAAAATAGAGTAACACCTTAAGCAAGATGACATGATGTAGAGGGATAGACTCATACAATATGAAGAAAACCCCATCTTGTTATCCTCGATGGCAACAATACAATACGTGCCTTGCTGCCCCTACTGTCACTAGGAAAGGACACCGCAAGATTGAACCCAAAGCTAAGCACTTCTCCCATTGCAAGAAAGATCAATCTAGTAGGCCAAACCAAACTAATAATTCAAAGAGACTTGCAAAGATAACCAATCATACATAAAAGAATTCAGAGAAGATTCAAATATTATTCATAGATAGACTTGATCATAAACCCACAATTCATCGGTCTCAACAAACACACCGCAAAAAGAAGATTACATTGAATAGTTCTCCACAAGAGAGGGGGAGAACATTGTATTGAGATCCAAAAAGAGAGAAGAAGCCATATAGCTACTATGGACCCGTAGGTCTAAGGTAAACTACTCACACTTCATCGGAGAGGCTATGGTGTTGATGAGAATCCCTCCGTGATCGATGCCCCCTCGGCGGAGCTCTGAAACAGGCCCAAAGATGGGATCTCGTGGATACAGAAAGTTACGGCGGTGGAATTAGGGTTTTGGCTCCGTATCTGATCGTTTGGGGGTACGTAGGTATATATAGGAGGAAGGAGTACGTTGGTGGAGCAACAGGGGGCCCATGAGGGTGGAGGGCGCGCCTGGGGTAGGCAGGCGCGCCCCCTACGTCGTGGCCTCCTCTTTTGTTTCTTGACGTAGGATCCAAGTCTCCCGGGTCTTGTTCGTTGAGAAAATCACATTCCCGAAGGTTTCATTCCATTTGGACTCTGTTTGATATTCCTTTTCTTCGAAACCCTTAAACAGGCAAAAACAGCAATTCTGGGCTGGGCCTCCGGTTAATAGGTTAGTCCCAAAAATAATATAAAAGTGGATAATAAAGCCCAATAATGTCCAAAATAGTAGATAATATAACATGGAGCAATCACAAATTATAGATACGTTGGAGACGTATCAACGGCAACCAGGCAAAGTTAGCCAGGTTGAAGGAGATTTTTACTTGGTTTGACAATGAGTGGGAGATTTCGAGGACGGTGAGGGCCATGTGGCAATGTATGCGAAAGAGCGAGACGAAGGCGATGAGGGCGGCGATGTACTCCTCGGCGGCAGTCACGCCGCAGTTCTTCGAGTTCATCGAGTATCTCCTTTGGGCGATGGAGCAGATAGATTCGCCCGAGGAGAAAGTCAGGCGGAGGTGGTGGGCGCACAGGTCGAAGGTCAATCACCCATAGGATAATGAATCGATCGAGTATGATGTGCCATTCGTGAGGGTGCAGAGCCAGCCGGAGCCACAGGAGTATTCGTTCTCCCACTGCACGAGGAGGCCAGATGGCGCGCGTCACTTCCTCGCCGTTCTCCACGGTTCCCTCGGTGCTCGCCTCGTTTCAACGGCGTCGGTAGGGTTTAAGGTAAGCTTCGCACTAACCTAACCTTCCATCTGCTCATGCTTACAATCAGTGTGACAACTAATAAAAATCATGCTTACAATCAGTCTCCGAGTACTACGCCAATCACTGTAAAATAGCTCTGGACCTTTGGGTCAAAGTTGTGACACTGTGTACAAATAAAGAAAAATAGATTTGTGCTTCTTTCAGAAAAAGAGTATGAAGGAAATATGCCCTAGAGGCAATAATAAAGTTACTATTTATTTCCTTATATCATGATAAATGTTTATTATTCATGCTAGAATTGTATTAACCAGAAACATGATACACGTGTGAATACATAGACAAAACAGAGTGTCACTAGTATGCCTCTACTTGACTAGCTCGTTGAATCAAAGATGGTTATGTTTCCTAACCATAGACAAAGAGTTGTCATTTGATTAACGGGATCACATCATAAGGAGAATGATGTGATTGACCTAACCCATTCCGTTAGCTTAGCACTTAATCGTTTAGTTTGTTGCTATTGCTTTCTTCATGACTTATACATGTTCCTGTGACTATGAGATTATGCAACTCCCGTTTACCGGAGGAACACTTTGTGTGCTACCAAACATCACAACGTAACTGGGTGATTATAAAGGTGCTCTACAGGTGTCTCCAAAGGTACTTGTTGGGTTGGCATATTTCAAGATTAGGATTTGTCACTCCGATTTTCGGAGAGGTATCTCTGGGCCCACTCGGTAATACACATCACTTAAGCCTTGCAAGCATTGTAACTAATGAGCTAGTTGCAGGATGATGTATTACGGAATGAGTAAAGAGACTTGCCGGTAACGAGATTGAACTAGGTATTGAGATACCGACGATCGAATCTCGGGCAAGTAACATACCGATGACAAAGGGAACAACATATGTTGTTATGCGGTTTGACCGATAAAGATCTTCATAGAATATGTAGGAGCCAATGTGAGCATCCAGGTTCCGCTATTGGTTATTGACCGGAGACGTGTCTCGGTCATGTCTACATAGTTCTCGAACCCGTAGGGTCCGCACACTTAAAGTTCGATGATGGTTATATTATGAATTTATGTGTTTTGATGTACCAAAGGTAGTTCGGAGTCCTGGATGTGATCACGGACATGATGAGGAGTCTCGAAATGGTCGAGACATGAAGATTGATATATTGGACGACTATATTCGGACACATGAATAGTTCCGGGGGTTATCAGATATATACCGGAGTACCGGGGGGTTACCGGAACCCCCCGGGGGTTATTGGGCCTCATGGGCCCAAAGTGGTGGAAGAGGAGAGGCGGCAGGAGGTGGCGTGCGCCCCCCTTGCCCCAATCCGAATTGGGAAAGGGAAGGGGGCGGCGCCCCCCCTTCTCCTTCCTTCTCCCCACCTCCTCCTTCCCCCTTCTCCTAGTTGGAATAGGAAAGGGGGAAAACCCTACTTGGAGTAGGATTGCCCCCCCCGTTGGGCACGCCTCCTCCTCTTGGCCGGCCCCCTCCTCCTCCCCCCTTTATGTACGGAGGGGGGGGGGCACCCCATAGACACAACAATTGATCTCTTAGATCATTTAGCCGTGTGCGGTGCCCCCCTCCACCATAATCCACCTCAGTCATATCGTAGCAGTGCTTACGCGAAGCCCTGCATCGGTAGAACATCATCATCGTCACCACACCGTCGTGCTGACGGAACTCTCCCTAAAAGCTCGGCTGGATTGAAGTTCGAGGGACGCCATCAAGTTGAACATGTGCAGAACTCAGAGGTGCCGTGCGTTCGGTGCTTGATCAATCGGATCGTGAAGACGTACAACTACATCAACCGCGTTGTGCTAACGCTTCCGCTTTCGGTCTACAAGGGTACGTGGACAACACTCTCCCCTCTCGTTGCTATGCATCACCATGATCCTGTGTGTGCGTAGGAAAATTTTGAAATTACTACGTTCCTAGAAAACTGCCAATATAAGCTACTAGTATTTTTTTTGAAGTCTAAGCTACTAGTATTTGGTTAGAGGATTTGCTGCCGAGAAAGATCTGTCCACACTAAGCGCCACACATCCCACTGATGGTGGTGGATGCCAATGCTTAGATGGAGTAGGGTTGGTGTCGGTAATTTTTACTTGGCACCTCGCACTCTGCATATATGCTGGTTCCATCCGTACATTTGTGCAGTTCCACCAAAATGCAGCTGAATAATGATACGTCTCCAACGTATCTACTTTTCCAAACACTTTTGCCCTTGTTTTGGACTCTAACTTGCATGATTTGAATGGAACTAACCCGGACTGACGCTGTTTTCAGCAGAATTGGCATGGTGTTATTTTTGAGCAGAAATAAAAGTTCTTGGAATGACCCGAAAATCAATGGAGATTATTTTTGGTATTAATAAAAACTACTGGCGAAAGAATCAGGGCCAAGGGGACCACACCCTGTCCACGAGGGTGGGGGGCGTGCCCCCTGCCTCGTAGGCCCCCTGATGCTCCACCGACCTCAACTCCAACTCTATATATTCACGTTCGGGGAGAAAAAAATCAGAGAGAAGGATTCATCGCGTTTTACTATACGAAGCCGCCGCCAAGCCCTAATCTCTCTCGGCGAGGGCTGATCTGGAGTCCGTTCGGGGCTCCGGAGAGGGGAATCCGTCGCCATCATCATCATCAACCTTCCTCCATCACAAATTCCATGATGCTCACCGCCGTGCGTGAGTAATTCCATCGTAGGCTTGCTGGACGGTGATGGGTTGGATGAGATTTATCATGTAATCGAGTTAGTTTTATTAGGGTTTGATCCCTAGTATCCATTATGTTCTGAGATTGACGTTGCTATGACTTTTCTATGCTTAATGCTTGTCACTAGGGCCCGAGTGCCATGATTTCAGATCTGAACCTATTATGTTTTCATGAATATATGTGAGTTCTTGATCCTATCTTGCAAGTCTATAGTCACCTACTATGTGTTATGAT
This sequence comes from Triticum aestivum, assembly GCF_018294505.1. Taxonomy (NCBI): domain Eukaryota; kingdom Viridiplantae; phylum Streptophyta; class Magnoliopsida; order Poales; family Poaceae; genus Triticum; species Triticum aestivum. Next base: position 564,908,236 of record NC_057809.1, on the reverse strand, counting down.
CCGGCAACCCCGAAGTGACAATAATCGGGACCACTCCTGGTGATGACCGTAGTTTGAGGAGTTCATGTATTCATTATGTTTTAATGCTTTGGTCCAGTACTCTATTAAAAGGATGCCTTAATATCCCTTAGTTTCCAATAGGACCCCGCTGCCACGGGATGGTAGGGCAAAAGATGTCATGCAAGTTCTTTTCCATAAGCACGTATGACTATATTCGAAATACATGCCTACATTACATTGAGGAATTGGAGCTAGTTCTGTGTCACCCTATGTTATAACTGTTGCATGAATAATCGCATCCGACATAATTCTCCATCGCCAATCCATTGCCTACGAGCTTTTCATATATTGTTCTTCGCTTATTTACTTTTCCGCTGCTACTGTTACAATCACTATAAAACCAAAAACATTACTTTTGCTACCGTTACCACCACTATCATATTACGTTGCTACTAAATGCTTTGCTGCAGATATTATGTTTCCAGGTGTGGTTGAATTGACAACTCAGCTGCTAATACTTGATAATATTCTTTGGCTCCCCTTGTGTCGAATCAATAAATTTGGGTTGAATACTCTATCCTTGAAAACTGTTGCGATCCCCTATACTTCTGGGTTATCAAGACCATTTTCTAGCGCCGTTGCCGGGGAGCATAGCTCTATTCTTTGAGTCACTTGGGATTTATATCTGCTGGTCACTATGTAGAACTTGAAAGATCAAAGAACCAACATTTTTCCCTCAACTACAAGGGGAGGTAAGGAACTGCCATCGAGCTCTGCACTTGATTCACCTTCTGTTTTGAGTAAACTTGCGACACCTACACATGCTATTGATTCTGATAGGTCGCATGTTATTGATGATGCCACTTCTCCTTTGCATGATACTTATGATGGAACTACTTCTATGCTTGATACTACTGTGCCACTAGGTGAATTTCTTGATGAACAACTTGCTAGGTCTAGAGAGAATGAAATTATTAAAACTTATAATATTGATGAAAGTGATTATGAAGATTCTCCCCTAGATTTGAATTGCCTGTTGTGCCTGAGGGTTATGTTATGGATGAAGAAACTGCTAGAGACTTTCTTGCCTGCAATGATAGAAGTGATCTTAAGAAACGATTAGCTAAGCTGAAAGAAAAATCTCTGAATGCTAGAATGAAATATGATCCTGCTTATGCTACTTCACCTATCTTTATTACTAATAAGGATTATGATTTCTTAGTCGATCCTGAGTTAATTACTTTGGTTGAATCTGATCCTTTCCATGACTATGAATCTGAAACTGTTGTGGCACATCTTACTAAATTAAATGATATAGCTACCCTGTTCACTAATGAAGAGAAAACTCGCTACTATTATATCCTTAAATTATTTCCGTCCTCATTAAAGGGTGATGCTAAGATATGGTTTAATTCTCTTGATCTTGGTTGTGTGCGTAGTCCCCATGTGTCGGAGTAATGGGCCACGGGTAGGCCAACCCGAGGCCCAGAACCTTTCAAGACACCGGGGCAGGCTGCGCCCCTCAAGACCCCAGGACGAAGAGCCGCCTTCAAGAAGCCAACAGCAAAGGTGGCCAACTGACCACTCACGGCCGAGTCCCAGGGACGACTTCAGGGAGAGCCGACTTCCAGAGAAGCCGACTTCGGGGAGTCGGCCTGCGACTCCAACACCCCCACGACCTCATCAAAGGGGACGGGGCAGGGGCGTGGCTACAGCGAAGCCCACCCCCGCCCCTTACCAAGGGCAGGCATGGCCACAACACGCCGTACCCCGGAAGATCTCCGTGCGGCGTGGCACTGTTGCCATGCCGGCCCTGACATCAGCACCGCAGGGCCGAATCCTGCACCCACGACGGCTTGTCTGTACGGCCTAGAGGCAGCAGGCCCCACCGGTCAGTGAGACCTCAGGAGACGGCAGGAGAACCACCAGTCGGACCCGTCGGGAGTCGGCCAAGCCCTCCCCCGGGGCCCACGCGCCATTAATCAAGATATGATGGGGAGTGGCGATAGTGATCGCCCGCCGGGCGGCGGGGCTGTTGTCACGACCTCATGATCAAGCCCGCGTCATCCGAAGCACGGCTACAGTAATCAGCAGCCGGCAAGACCCACCCGCGGTGAACGCGGCCTGTCGGCTCCGTACCAGGCCAGTCGGCGGGGCCCGCCAGTCGGCAGGCCCAGCGGTCGGCAGAGAAAACGGAGGCCAAAGGCACTGACGGCTGGGCCCGCGTCTAGCCGGATTACCATTGTACCCCTGGGGGTAGGCCTATATAAACCCCCCAGGGCACCCATGCAAAGGGGTGGAACCCATTAGCTCTAGACCAGATCCTATAGAAGGGAGAGAGCTAGCCTTGCCCTCTCCTACCTCCTAGAAACAGCTCAAGGAGCAACCGTGTAAACACTTTTCCATAGTGATCATGCTGAGACCCCGCAGAGCGGCAGTAGGGGTATTATCTCCTTGGAGAGCCCTGAAGCTGGGTAAGATTCGCCGGCGTGCATGTCTTCGCCTCATCCCGTTTCCAGGCACCGGTGACATTCTACTCGCCCCCACCATTATAAGCCATCCTTTAGCATATGTCGCACCAAACCCCCGACATTTGGCGCCCACCGTGGGGCCTGGTGCACCGCCGTCCGGAGATCTGTTCTGGACAGGAACCCTTTTCCTCCCTGGCGAGCGCAGCCAGCCAGGCACACCAGACGGAGTTTGCACCGACGCGCTAAGCGGCGTTGAGATCGCCTGCGCAGCCAGCTGCCTGGCTGAACTTGTCGGCGAGGTCCACCTCTCCGACGAACCTGCATCCAACGCAGGCACAGGCGGCTCCGAGAGTATCCTCGCGGGCCTCCTCGGTCAACTCCATGTTTCTGGCGAGCCTGCCGTAGACTTGGAGTCTGTGGGCTCCACTGACCCGATGCTGGTCGACTCCGACACCGCGTCGCTCGATGCGTTCCCCACCAATGTGGTGGTCTATGACGAACCTCTCCCTTGCGCGGAGAGCGATGGAAGCACCGTCACTGAGGTGCTCGTCATCAGTCATGATGAGCTCCCCAGCGGAGGAGCGCATGACTCACTCGGCGCGGTGCTGCAAGACTTAACTGCGCCCATTCCAGAAGACGCTAACGCAGAGACGCTGGAGGCGCGCTGCCTTCAGCTTGTTGAAGGCGCGAAGAAGCTGGCCAGTATGAGACGCTTGTCGAAAGCCTACCAGCGGGAGATGGATCGCGCCGTCGGCGGCTCGCCGGCCCCGGCGGGGCCGAGCCGCCTTGGCGCGGTCCAGTAGCGCGGCGTAGCCATCGCCAACCTGTTTGGGGCAAGCCGCCCCGTGTACGCTACACCAGCGGAGAACATCCGAGCTGCCCAGGCAGCGGCGGATGAGCTGGACAATTTCGAGGGCAAAGAATGCCGCCTCATGATGGGGCGAGTCCAGCGGCTCCTCGACGCAGCCGCCGCGCAGAACGAGGCCGGCTGCAGCACGGAGGCGCCGCAGCGGCCAAATGACGACCTTCACCGAGATCAGGGCGCGGCATCTCGGATGCCGACTGGCGGCGCCCGAGGAAGAAGAGACAAGGAACCGGCTGTCAGCCATAGTCAGACTCGCATTACCATAGAGCGCGACCGAGACGGCCGCCCAAGAGCAGTGGAACGACGGGATGACTGTCCGCCTCCCCCTCCCCGCAAGGAGAGGCGAGTCCTCCCGCCGCCTATTGACCATCCAACTCTCGGTGACCTCCTTGGCTGCCGAGAGGGAGTTGGAGAGAATGACGCCCGCCACCGGATCGACCGACTTCACCGATCCTTGGCGCTGGAAGAAGAAGACGAGCTGGGTCCGCCTTGTTTCGGGCCCCGCATTCGGGACGAGCCCTTTCCCAGAGGATTCACGCTCCCAAGAGACACACCCAAGTATACTGGATCCGTGAAGCCGGAAGACTGGCTAGTCGACTACTACACGGCTGTTAGCATAGCAAACGGCAACAAGCGTGTTGCCGTAAAGTATGTTCCGCTCATGCTCCAGGGCACGACCCGGACATGGCTGAATAGCCTAAAGCCCCGCAACATCAACAGCTGGGTCGACTTCACCGAAGCGTTCGTCCACAACTTCACCAGCACATACAAGCATCCTCCCAAGCCTCATCAGCTCTCCTTGTGCATGCGAGGCCCCGACGAGTCGACTCGCGATTACCTCACGTGTTGGGCCGAGCTTCGGAACTCCTGCGAGGGCGTGCACGAGGTGCAAGCCGTCGAGTACTTCACAACCGGGTGTAGAGAAGGCACCCTCCTCAAGCACAAGCTCCTCTGTGACGAGCCAGAAACCCTCGACGAGCTGCTGATCATAGCGGACAAGTACGCCACGGCCGACTCCTCCATGAAGGCGGAGATTCAAATCAGCACAACTGGCAAAGTGGCCCCTCAAGCTCCAAGTGTTGGGTAACATAGTAATTTCAAAAATTTTCCTACGCACACGCAAGATCATGGTGATGCATAGCAACGAGAGGGGAGAGTGTGATCTACGTACCCTTGTAGATCGACAATGGAAGCGTTAGCACAACGTGGTTGATGTAGTCGTACGTCTTCACGGCCCGACCGATCAAGCACCGAAACTACGGCACCTCCTAATTCTAGCACATGTTCAGCTCGATGACGATCCCCAGACTCTGATCCAGCAAAGTGTCGGGGAAGAGTTCCGTCAGCACGACGACGTGGTGACGATCTTGATGTACTACCGTCGCAGGGCTTCGCCTAAGCACCGCTACAATATTATCGAGGACTATGGTGGAAGGGGGCACCGCACACGGCTAAGAATATGATCACGTGGATCAACTTGTGTCTCTAGGGGTGCCCCTGCCTCCGTATATAAAGGATCAAAGGGGGGGTGCGGCCGACTAGGAGAGGGCGCGCCAGGAGGAGTCCTACTCCCTCCGGGAGTAGGATTCCCCCCTTTCCTAGTTGGAATAGGATTCAGGAGGGGGGAAAGAGGAGAGAGAGAAGGAAGGGGGGGGGGGCGCCGCCCCCCTCTCCTTGTCCTATTCGGACTAGGGGGGAGGGGTGCGTGGCCCAGCCCTGGCCACCTCTCCTCTCTTCCACTAAGGCCCACTAAGGCCCATATACCTCTCGGGGGGTTCCGGTAACCTCCCGGTACTCCGGTAAAATCCCGATTTCACCCGGAACACTTCCGATATCCAAATATAGGCTTCCAATATATCAATCTTTATGTCTCGACCATTTTGAGACTCCTTGTCATGTCCCCGATCCCATTCGGGACTCCGAACTCCTTCGGTACATCAAAACTCATAAACTCATAATATAACTGTCATCGAAACCTTAAGCGTGCGGACCCTATGGGTTCGAGAACAATGTAGACATGACCGAGACACGTCGCCGGTTAATAACCAATAGCTGAACCTGGATGCTCATATTGGCTCCTACATATTCTACGAAGATCTTTATCAGTCAGACCGCATAACAACATACGTTGTTCCCTTTGTCATCGGTATGTTACTTGCCCGAGATTCGATCGTTGGTATCTTAATACCTAGTTCAATCTTGTTACCGGCAAGTCTCTTTACTCGTTCCGTAATACATCATCGCACAACTAACTCATTAGTTGCAATGCTTGCAAGGCTTATGTGATGTGCATTACCGAGAGGGCCCAGAGATACCTCTCCGACAATTGGAGTGACAAATCCTAATCTCGAAATACGCCAACCCGACATTCACCTTTGGAGACACCTGTAGAGCTCCTTTATAATCACCCAGTTACGTTGTGATGTTTGGTAGCACACAAAGTGTTCCTCCGGTAAACGGGAGTTGCATAATCTCATAGTCACAGGAACATGTATAAGTCATGAAGAAAGCAATAGCAACAAACTAAACGATTAAGTGCTAAGCTAACAGAATGGGTTAGGTCAATCACATCATTCTCCTTATGATGTGATCCCGTTAATCAAATGACAACTCTTTGTCTATGGTTAGGAAACATAACCATCTTTGATTCAACGAGCTAGTCAAGTAGAGGCATACTAGTGACACTCTGTTTGTCTATGTATTCACACATGTATTATGTTTCCGGTTAATACAATTCTAGCATGAATAATAAACATTTATCATGATATAAGGAAATAAATAATAACTTTATTATTGCCTCTAGGGCATATTTCCTTCAGTCTCCCACTTGCACTAGAGTCAATAATCTAGTTCACATCGCCATGTGATTCAACACTAATAGTTCACATCACCATGTGATTAACACCCATAGTTCACATTGTCATGTGACCTATACCCAAAGGGTTTACTAGATTCAGTAATCTAGTTCACATTGTTTATGTGATTAACACCCAAAGAGTACTAAGGTGTGATCATGTTTTGCTTGTGAGATAATTTTAGTCAACGGGTCTGTCACATACAAATCCGTAAGTATTTTGCGAATTCTATGTCTATAATGCTCTGCACGGAGCTACTCTAGCTAATTGCTCCCATTTTCAATATGTATCTAGATCGAGACTTAGAGTTATCCAGATCTGTGTCAAAACTTGCATCGACGTAACTTTTTACGACGAACCTTTTTGTCACCTCCATAATTGAGAAACATTTCCTTATTCCACTAAGGATAATTTTGACCGTTGTCCAGTGATCTACTCTTAGATCACTATTGTACTCCCTTGCTTAACACAGTGTAGGGTATACAATAGATCTGGTACACAACATGGCATACTTTATAGAACCTATGGCTGAGTCATAGGGAATGACTTTCATTCTCTTTCTATCTTCTGCCGTGGTCGGGCTTTGAGTGTTACTCAATTTCACACCTTGTAACACAGCCAAGAACTCTTTCTTTGACTGTTCCAACTTTTGAACTACTTCAAAATATTGTCAAGGTATGTACTCATTGAAAAAAACTTATCAAGCATCTTGATCTATCTCTATAGATCTTGATGCTTAATATGTAAGCAGCTTCACCGAGGTATTTCTTTGAAAAACTTCTTTCAAAACACTCCTTTATGCTTTGCAGAATAATTCTACATTATTTCCGATCAACAATATGTCATTCACATATACTTATCAGAAATGTTGTAGTTCTCCCACTCACTTTCTTGTAAATACAGGCTTCACCGCAAGTCTGTATAAAACTATATGCTTTGATCATCTCATCAAAGCGCATATTCCAACTCTGAGATGCTTGCACCAGTCCATAGATGGATCGCTGGAGCTTGCACATTTTGTTAGCACCTTTAGGATTGACAAAACCTTCTGGTTGTATCATATACAACTCTTCTTAATAAATCCATTAAGGAATGCAGTTTTGTTTATCCATTTGCCAGATTTCATAAAAATGCGGCAATTGCTAACATGATTTGGACAGACTTAAGCATCGCTACGAGTGAGAAAATTTCATCGTAGTCAACACCTTGAACTTTGTCAAAAAAGCTTTTTTGAGAAGTCTAGCTTTGTAGATAGTAACACTACTATCAGTGTCCGTCTTCCTCTTGAAGATCCATTTATTTTCTATGGCTTGCCGATCATCGGGCAAATCCATCAAAGTCCATACTTTGTTCTCATACATGGATCATATCTCATATTTCATGGCCTCAAACCATTTCGCGGAATCTGGGCTCATCATCGCTTCCTCATAGTTCGCAAGTTCGTCATGGTCTAGTAACATGACTTCTAGAACATGATTACCGTACCACTCTGGTGCGGATCTCACTCTGGTTTACCTACGAGATTCGGTAGTAACTTGATCTGAAGTTACATGATCATCATCATTAGCTTCCTCACTAATTGGTGTAGTAGTCACAAGAACAGATTTCTGTGATGAACTACTTTCCAATAAGGGAGAAAGTACAATTACCTTATCAAGTTTTCTACTTTCCTCCCACTCACTTCTTTCGAGAGAAACTCCTTCTCTAGAAAGGATCCATTCTTAGCAACGAATGTCTTGCCTTCGGATCTGTGATAGAAGGTGTACCCAACAGTCTTCTTTGGGTATCCTATGAAGACATATTTCTCCGATTTGGGTTTGAGCTTATCAGGATGAAACTTTTTCACATAAGCATCACAACCCAAAACTTTAAGAAACGACAACTTTGGTTTCTTGCCAAACCATAATTCAGATTGTGTCATCTCAACGGATTTAGATGGTGCCCTTTTTAACGTGAATGCAGCTGTCTCTAATGCATAACCCCAAAACGATAGTGGTAGATTGGTAAGAGACATCATAGATTGCACTATATCCAATAAAGTACGGTTATGACGATCGGACACACCATTATGCTGTGGTGTTCTAGGTGGCATGAGTTTGTGAAACTATTCCACAATGTTTTAATTGAAGATCAAACTCGTAACTCAAATATTTGTCTCTGCAATCAGATCGTAGAAACTTTTTTTTTCTTGTCACGATGATTTTCCACTTCACCCTGGAATTATTTGAACTTTTCAAATGTTTTAGACTTATGTTTCATCAAGTAGATATACTCATATCTGCTCAAATCATCTGTGAAGATCAGAAAATAATGATACCTATCCCGAGCCTCAATATTCATCGGACCACATACATCAGTATGTATGATTTTCAACAAATCTGTTGCTCGCTCCATTGTTCCGAAGAACAGAGTCTTAGTCATCTTGCCCATGAGGTATGGTTCGCAAGCATCAATTGATTCATAATCAAGTGATTCCAAAAGCCCATCAGCATGGAGTTTCTTCATGCGCTTTACACCAATATGACCTAAACGGCAGTGCCACAAATAAGTTGCATTATCATTATTAATTTTGCATCTTTTGGTTTCAATATTATGATTATGTGTATCACTACGATCGAGATCCAACGAACTATTTCCATTGGGTGTGTAACCATATAAGGTTTTATTCATGTAAACAGAACAACAATTTATTCTCTTACTTAAACGAATAACCGTATAAACATGATCAAATCATATTCATGCTCAACGCAAACACCAAATAACACTTACTTAGGTTCAACACTAATCCCGAAATTATAGGGAGTGTGCGATGATGATCATATCAATCTTGGAACCACTTCCAACACACATCTTCACTTCACCCTTAACTAGTCTCTGTTTATTCTGCAACTCCTGTTTCGAGTTACTAATCTTAGCAACTGAACTAGTATCAAATACTGAGGTGTTGCTATAAACACTAGTAAAGTACACATCAATAACATGTATATCAAATATACTTATGTTCACTTTGCCATCCTTCTTATCCGCCAATCACTTGGGGTAGTTCCGCTTCCAGTGACCAGTCCCTTTGTAGTAGAAGCACTTAGTCTCAGGCTTAGGACCAGACTTGGGCTTCTTCACTTGAGCAGTAACTTGCTTGCTGTTCTTCTTGAAGTTCCCCTTCTTCCCTCTGCCCTTTTCTTGAAACTAGTGGTCTTGTCTACCATCAACACTTGATGTTTTTCTCGATTTCTACCTTCGTCAATTTCAGCATTACGAAGAGCTTGGGAATCGTTTCCGTTATCCCTTGCATATTATAGTTCATCACGGAGTTCTACTAACTTGGTGATGGTGACTAGAGAATTTTGTCAATCACTATCTTATCTGGAAGATTAACTCCCACTTGATTCAAGCGATTGTAGTACCCAGACAATTTGAGCACATGCTCACTAATTGAGCGATTCTCCTCCATCTTTTAGCTATAGAACTTGTTGGAGACTTCATATCTCTCAACTCGGGTATTTGCTTGAAATATTAACTTCAACTCCTGGAACATCTCATATGGTCCATGACGTTCATAACGTCTTTGAAGTCCCGATTCTAAGCCATTAAGCATGGTGCACTAAACTATCAAGTAGTCATCATATTGAGCTAGCCAAACGTTCATAACGTCTGCATCTGCTCCTGCAATAGGTCTGTCACCTAGCGGTGCATCAAGGACATAATTCTTCTGTGCAGCAATGAGGATAAACCTCAGATCACGGATCCTATCCGCATCATTGCTACTAACATCTTTCAACACAATTTTCTCTAGGAACATATCAAAATAAACACAGGGAAGCAACAACACGAGCTATTGATCTACAACATAATTTGCAAAATACTACCAGGACTAAGTTCATGATAAATTTAAAGTTCAATTAATCATATTACTTAAGAACTCCCACTTAGAAAGACATCCCTCTAATCTTCTAAGTGATCACGTGATCCAAATCAACTAAACCATGTCCGATCATCACATGAGATGGAGTAGTTTCAATGGTGAACATCACTATGTTGATCATATCTACTATATGATTCACGCTCGACCTTTCGGTCTCCGTGTTCCGAGGCCATATCTGTATATGCTTGGCTCGTCAAGTATAACCTGAGTATTCCGCGTGTGCAACTGTTTTGCACCCGTTGTATTTGAACGTAGAGCCTATCACACCCGATCATCACGTGGTGTCTCAGCACGAAGAACTTTCGCAACGGTGCATACTCAGGGAGAACACTTCTTGATAATTAGTGAGAGATCATCTTAAAATGCTACCGACAATCAAAGCAAGATAAGATGCATAAAAGATAAACATCACATGCAATCAATATAAGTGATATGATATGGCCATCATCATCTTGTGCTTGTGATCTCCATCTTCGAAGCACCGTCGTGATCACCATCGTCACCGGCGCGACACCTTGATCACCATCGTAGCATCGTTGTCGTCTCACCAATCTTATGCTTCCAGGACTATCGCTACCGCTTAGTGATAAAGTAAAGCATTACAGCGCAATTGCATTGCATACAATAAAGCGACAACCATATGGCTCCTGCCAGTTGCCGATAACTTGGTTACAAAACATGATCATCTCATACAGTAAAATTTAGCATCATGTCTTGACCATATCACATCACAACATGCCCTGCAAAAACAAGTTAGACGTCTTCTACTTTGTTGTTGCAAGTTTTACGTGGCTGCTACGGGCTTAAGCAAGAACCAATCTTACCTACGCATCAAAACCACAACGATAGTTTGTCAAGTTGGTGCTGTTTTAACCTTCGCAAGAACCGGGCGTAGCCACACTCGGTTCAACTAAAGTTGGAGAAACTGTCACCCGCTAGCCACCTTTGTGCAAAGCACGTCGGGAGAACCGGTCTCGCGTAAGCGTACGCGTAATGTCGGTCCGGGCCGCTTCGTCCAACAATACCGCCGAACCAAAGTATGACATGCTGGTAAGCAGTATGACTTATATCGCCCACAACTCACTTGTGTTCTACTCGTGCATATAACATCAACACATAAAACCTAGGCTCGGATGCCACTGTTGGGTAACGTAGTAATTTCAAAAAATTTCCTACGCACACGCAAGATCATGGTGATGCATAGCAACGAGAGGGGAGAGTGTGATCTACGTACCCTTGTAGATCGACAACGGAAGCGTTAGCACAACGTGGTTGATGTAGTCATACGTCTTCATGGCCCGACCGATCAAGCACCGAAACTACGACACCTCCGAGTTCTAGCACACGTTCAGCTCGATGATGATCCCCGGACTCCGATCCAGTAAAGTGTCGGGGAAGAGTTCCGTCAGCACGACGGCGTGGTGACGATCTTGATGTACTACCGTCACAGGGCTTCGCCTAAGCACCGCTACAATATTATCGAGGACTATGGTGGAAGGGGGCACCGCACACGGCTAAGAATATGATCACGTGGATCAACTTGTGTCTCTAGGGGTGCCCCTGCCTCCGTATATAATGGATCAAAGGGGGGGGGGTGCGGCCAGCCAGGAGAGGTCGCACTAGGAGGAGTCCTACTCCCTCCGGGAGTAGGATTCCCCCCTTTCCTAGTTGGAATAGGATTCGGGAGGGGGGAAAGAGGAGAGAGAGAAGGAAGGGGGGGCACCGCCCCCCTCTCCTTGTCCTATTCGGACTAGGGGGGAGGGGCGCACGGCGCAGCCCTGGCCACCTCTCCTCTCTTCCACTAAGGCCCACTAAGGCCCATATACCTCCCAGGGGGTTCCGGTAACCTCCCGGTACTCCGGTAAAATCCCGATTTCACCCGGAACACTTTGGATATCCAAATATAGGCTTCCAATATATCAATCTTTATGTCTCGGCCATTTTGAGACTCCTCGTCATGTCCCTGATCCCATCCGGGACTCCGAACTCCTTCGGTACATCAAAACTCATAAACTCATAATATAACTGTCATCGAAACCTTAAGCATGCGGACCCTACGGGTTCGAGAACAATGTAGACATGACCGAGACACGTCTCCGGTCAATAACCAATAGCGGAACCTGGATGCTCATATTGGCTCCTAAATATTCTACGAAGATCTTTATCGGTCAGACCGCATAACAAAATACGTTGTTCCCTTTGTCATCGGTATGTTACTTGCCTGAGATTAGATCGTCGGTATCTTAATACCTAGTTCAATCTCATTACCGGCAAGTCTCTTTACTCGTTCCGTAATACATCATCTCACAACTAACTCATTAGTTGCAATGCTTGCAAGGCTTATGTGATGTGCATTACCGAGAGGGCCCAGAGATACCTCTCCGACAACCGGAGTGACAAATCCTAATCTCGAAATACGCCAACCCAACATTCACCTTTGGAGACACCTGTAGAGCTCCTTTATAATCACCCAGTTACGTTGTGACGTTTGGTAGCACACAAAGTGTTCCTCCGGTAAACGGGAGTTGCATAATCTCATAGTCATAGGAACATGTATAAGTCATGAAGAAAGCAATAGCAACATACTAAACGATCGAGTGCTAAGCTAACGGAATGGGTCAAGTCAATCACATCATTCTTCTAATGATGTGATCCCGTTAATCAAATAACAACTCTTTTGTTCATTGTTAGGAAACATAACCATCTTCGATTAACGAGCTAGTCTAGTAGAGGCATACTAGTGACACTCTGTTTGTCTATGTATTCACACATGTATTATGTTTCCGGTTAATACAATTCTAGCATGAATAATAAACATTTATCATGTTATAAGGAAATAAATAATAAATTTATTATTGCCTCTAGGGCATATTTCCTTCACCAAGAACTCCGGCGGCAGACGCCAGCCGGCGACAACAGCAGGGCAACCACAAGCACAAGGCCCCGCAGCCGGCTTCCAGCAGCCGGCAAGTCGCGACAGTTGAAGCCCAACAGCCAGATGAGCAGCCTCCTCCCAAGCGACAGGAAGGCGGCAAGCTAAACTGGTTGCCGGCCTTCTCCTACGAACAGACCCTGGATGGACCTTGCAAGTTCCATAGCGGCGCGAAGCCGTCGAATCAGACCACCCGGAAGTGCCACTGGCTCACCAGGATCGCCAAGGGAGACGGCCTCCTGCCTCCCCCGCCTGCTGGGCAGCCGCCTCCGCCGCCGCCCCAGCAACCGGCTATCAGGCCAGTCGGCATAGTACAATACGAATACCCTGAAGAGCACGGAGCCTATGTGGTGTTTACCAGTGTGGCTGGTGATCGACGCAGCAGGCGGCTGCAGCAACAAGAGGTGAATGCAGTAGCATCGGAGACGCCAGAGTTCATGCACTGGTCCGAGACGCCCATCAGCTGGAGCAGAGCTGACCACCCAGAAGTGATGCCGAGGCCGGGCTCCTATGCCTTGGTCCTGGACGCCACCTTTGCTACGGACATACGAGCCACGCGTTTCTCGCGAGTTCTGATAGACGGTTGCAGCAGCATCAATATCCTATACAAGGACACCATGGAGAAGTTAGGAATCAAGCAAAGACAACTTCAGAACAGCTGAACTGTGTTCCACGGCATTGTTCCTGGGCTTTCCTGCTCGCCAATCGGCAAGATCCTATGGACGTCCTCTTTGGAGACAAAGATCACTTCCGCAGAGAGTCTGTTTGGTTTGAGGTGGTGGACCTTGAGAGCCCATACCATGCGCTACTTGGCCGACCCGCCTTGGCCAAGTTCATGGCGGTCCCCCACTACGCCTACCTCAAGATGAAGATGCCTAGTTCCAGGGGAATTCTGACTGTGGCTGGCGGCTACTGGAAGTCGTCTGCTTGCGCGGCTGAGAGCAGTCGGCTGGCCGAGTCCCTGGTAATCGCGGCCGAGAAGCGGCTCCTTGAGCGAGTTGCGGCGATGGCCGGCAAGCAGCCTGAGGTATCGCCCAACCCAAAAGAGTCGGAGGCTGAGGGTTCGTTCAAGCCGGCCAAAGAGACAAAGAAGATACCCTTGGATCCGGAGCACCCAGAGAGGTACGCCGTCGTAGGTGCAAACCTCGACAGCAAATAGGAAGGCAAGCTCGTCGATTTCCTCCGTGAGAATCGGGACATCTTCGCATGGTCCCCCAAAGACATGCCAGGTGTACCGACGGAATTCTCCGAGCACAAGTTACACGTATGATCTGATGCAAAGCCGGTCAGGCAGCCCCTGCGCCGCCTATCAGAAGAGAAGAGAAGAGTTGTCGGAGAAGAGATAGCCCGACTCCTAGCAGGCGGCTTCATTATGGAAGTGTTCTTTCCAGAATGGCTAGCAAATCCGGTCCTGGTACTGAAGAAGAACAAGCAGTGGTGAATGTGTATCGACTACATGAGCCTCAACAAGGCCTGCCCCAAGGACCCATTTGCTCTACCAAGAATCGATCAGGTGATAGACTCCACAGCCGGATGCGAGCTGTTGAGTTTTCTAGATGCATACTCAGGATATCACCAGATCAAGCTGAACCCGGCTGACAGACTGAAGACCGCCTTCATCACGCCGTTTGGAGCCTTCTGCTACCTCACCATGACGTTCGGCTTAAGGAATGCCGGCGCCACCTTTCAGCGTTGCATGCAGAAGTGCCTCCTCAAGCAGCTCGGCAGGAACGCCCACGTCTACGTGGACGACGTGGTGGTGAAGACGGAAAAGCGTGGAACACTGCTGGAAGACCTCAAGGAGACCTTTGTGAACCTGTGCCGATTCCAGATCAAGCTCAACCCCGAGAAGTGTGTCTTCGGAGTACCAGTCGGCCAGCTCCTTGGCTTCCTGGTCTCTGAACGCGGCATAGAATGCAACCCGGTAAAGATCAAGGCCATTGAGAGAATGGAGGTACCCAGCCGACTGCTGGACATGCAGAAGTTCACCGGCTGCTTGGTGTCCATCAGCTGATTCATCAGTCGGCTGGGCGAGAAAGCTCTCCCCTTATACCAACTCATGAAGAAGACCACTTTTTTCAAGTGGAACCATAAGGCGGACGAAGCTTTTCACCAGTTGAAGAAGATGCTGACTACTCCACCCGTCCTGGCGGCTCCGACTCCCAAGGAACCTATGCTCCTGTACATCGCCGCCACCAGCCGGGTAGTCAGCACGGTCATTGTACTGGAACGCAAGAAGGAAGGCAAGGTGCTACCTATCCAGAGACCGGTATATTACCTGAGCGAGGTACTGTCGACCTCCAAGCAGAATTACCCCCACTACCAGAAGATGTGCTATGGCGTACACTTTGCTGCCAAGAAATTGAAGCCTTACTTTCAAGAGAATCCAATCACGGTGGTCTGCACGGCTCCACTTGCCGAGATCATTGGTAGCTAAGATGCTTCTGGTCGAGTGGCCAAGTGGGCCATAGAGCTGGCTCCTTACACCATCCACTACCAGCCCCACACTGCTATCAAGTCACAAGCACTGGCCGACTTCCTCGTCGACTGGGCCGAGACCCAGTACCTACCTCCAGCGCCTGACTCCACCCATTGGCGGATGCATTTCGACGGCTCCAAGATGCGCACCGGCTTGGTAGCCGGCATCGTCCTCACCTCTCCCAAAGGCGATAAGCTCAAATACGCGCTGCAAATCCACTTTGCCGCCTCCAACAACGTTGCCGAGTACGAGGCGCTCATTCATGGGCTCCGGCTTGCCAAAGAACTAGGCATCCGCCGGATCTTGTGTTATGGCGACTCGGACTTAGTGGTCTAGCAATCATCTGGCGACTGGGACGCGAAAGATGCAAACATGACGAGTTACCGTTTCCTCGTGCAGCAACTCAGCGGGTATTTCGAAGGGTGCGAGTTTCTCCATGTGCCAAGAAACGACAACGACCAAGCAGATGCCTTGGCGCGAATCGGCTCCACCCGCCAAGCAATACTATCTGGCGTCGCCCTTCAATGCCTCCTCAAGCCGTCTGTCAAGCCTTCATCAGAATCAGACTCCATTTTTGTGCCGGCTCCTCCCGAAGATGTCGGATCCGACTCCAGAGCTCCGGCAGTCGGTACGGGGATTTTGGCGGATGACTCCAAAGCCGCCACAGTCGAACCCGGCCCGGGGACTGCGGCGACAGACTCGAAGACTCTAGAACTCGGCCCAAGGGACACGCCAGTCGGCCTGGGGACTTCATCAACCCAGCAAGCGGTTGTTGACTCCAACCCACCGACTGCCAGCCCAACCGCCCTCGTCCAAGTCGCAATTCTGGCAGTCGAAGAAATAGCAGCACCCTCATGGGCCCAGCCCATCCTCAAATTCCTTGTGAACAAAGAGCTGCCGACTGATGAGACCTCAGCTCGGCAAATACAACGCCGGGCGGCAGCCTACACCATAGTCAACAGAGAGTTGGTCAGGTGCAGCGTCACTGGTGTCTACCAGCGCTGCGTAAAGCCAGAGCAAGGCCAAGCGACTCTCAAGGACATCCATCAAGGCGAGTGTGGCCACCATGCGGCCTCAAGAGCACTTGTCGCCAAAGCCTTTCGACACGGTTTCTTCTGGCCAACTGCCTTGGAAGAGGCCAAGGAGTTGGTCCAAAAATGCAAAGGGTGCCAGAAGTTCAGCTCCAAGCCGCACCAGCCAGCTTCTGCACTCAAGACCATCCCCATTGCCTGGCCTTTCACAGTTTGGGGTCTAGACATGGTGGGACCATTCAAGACAGCACGAGGTGGCTTAACTCACAGACTTGTCGCAGTGGACAAGTTCACCAAGTGGATAGAAGCGAAGCCAATCAAGAAGCTAAACGGTCCAACTGCCGTGACTTTCATCGCTGATATCACAATTCGGTACGGCTTACCACACAGCATCATCACCAACAACAGCACAAATTTCGCCAAAGGCGCATTGGCCCATTTCTGCGCAACACAGGGCATCTGACTGGACCTAGCGTCCTCGTCCATCCCAGTCAAACGGCCAAGTGGAGCGAGCAAACGGCCTCATCCTGTCCGGCATCAAGCCTCGGCTGATCGAGCCTCTGGAGTGCTCGGCTGGCTGCTGGCTCGACAAGCTGCCAGCCGTCCTCTGGAGTCTGCGCACGACTCCAAACAAGTCAACCGGCTTCACGCCCTTCTTCCTCGTCTACGGTGCCGAAGCCGTCATCCCAACGGACATAGAGTTCGACTCGCCACGAGTCACCATGTACACCAAGGAGGAAGCAGAAGAAGCACGACAAGACGGCGTCGATCTGCTGGAAGAGGGACAGCTATTGGCACTCAGCCGGTCCGGCATCTACCAGTAGAGCATGCGCCGATACCACAACAGGAAGGTCAGGCCAAGATCTTTTCAAGAAGGCGACCTTGTGCTCCGGCTGATCCAGCGAACAGCCGGCCATCACAAGCTGTAGGCGCCTTGGGAAGGCCCTTTCATCATCAGCAAAGTACTGGGCAACGACTCCTACTACCTGATTGACGCTCAGAAGCCCCGAGCACGCAAGAGGGACGACTCCGGCAAGGAGACAGAGCGGCCATGGAATGCAAATCTCCTCCAAAGATTTTACAGTTGATGCAGTATGTACCATGCTACCTTTTGTATTAAAGTACCAAGACTTCGGCCCCCCCGAGACGAGCTCGGGGACTGCCCTCTTTTGTCTGTATGATAAAAATTATGCCTACAAGTATGTTACTCTTTGTCATGCCGCTTGGCACCGGGCTCGACAAGTCGGCCCGGGGACTTGCCGCCTTGCACTATGAAATGCTTCCTGCAGCCGGACAAGTAGTGTGTAACACCTAAACCGTCTTCTGTCAGAAGCCGCAGCTCGCAGAGCGACTGTACGGTGGGCAGAGGTAAGGTAGAATGGGCGTTCGCATGAAAAATGGTTAAGGACTCAAAGCATAAAGCATAGCTCAAGACGGCTTCCAGCCTTTCTCGCAAACCGACTCTCGAATAGTGGGATTGCCGCCTTCTATTCAACTTGCTCAAAAACTCTTAAAAACGGCTAAGTACTTGCTTTCCCAAAGTAGCCAAGCACTTGATCCAGCGACAGTCCGCAGAGCGGCTGTCGGATTGGCAAGGCAGGCAACTAAGAGAAAGCAGCAAAGGAAAAAAGCCAAAAGAGCAATGAGCAAGAGAAGATAGAACTCGGATAAATATAATTACATAACATAGGCCCTTGGCCGAATTTTCGAGCAGAGGTTCAAAATACACCCCGCGGGTGGAATTGTGCGAATTAACAAGTTCTTCAAAGACTACTGAAGTAGAAAAAATAAAGGTAAAGCGGCAGCTTAGGAAGCAGCAGACGGATTCAGAGGATCGGAGGAGGCGGCAGCGTCAGGCGTCGGGGCGGCCGGCTAGCTAGTCTCGGCTTGATCGCCTCTGGCGGCAGTCGGGTCGGTCGCACGCGGCTCGTTTCTAGAGGCGCGGTCGAGTTGAGGCTGGCCGTCTGCTCCGTCTTCTGGTGCCTCCGCCTCGCCTCCGTCCTCCGCCCCGCCTTCCTCCTCGACACTCGAGCCAATCACCTCCGTCGAGTCCTCGCCGTAGTCTGGGTTCATCCCAAACCACTCTGGCGGTACCTCCTCGCCGTCTTCAGACCGCTCGGGGACGAAGATGCTGGTGTCGGTGTATTCGACAATCGCTGCAACACGCTTGACGAGGGCGTCTTCCGAAGCCGCCAGCTCCGGCTGGGCCTTCGACCGAAGCGTGGTCAGCTGGTCCAGATCCAGCCCCGGATACCATGCCTTGACGAACTCCAAGGCCCGACACGCTCCAGCTCAGGCTGAAGAGCCCTTCTAGGCCTCAAGACGACTAGCCGCGACCTCTAGCCAGTCGGCCGTCAGGCTGGGGGTGCACGGAGCCTGCATGTCCGGCCACAGGGCGGCAATCACCTGGGCACCAACACGCTGAAGCCGGCGCAGCATCCGGTGAGCCGGCCGAAGGCGAGCCTCGATGCTCAGGATGTGCTCGTCAAGAGTTCAGGGGGCGTCAGCGGCAATCTCTGTGCCCTCCACCCTCCGACCTTCACGGCCAGCCTCGATGGCTTGGATGGCAGCCTGCGACTGCCTAGGAAAGAAGTCTGCAAAGACAGGAAGAAACAAAGAAGCAAGTCAAAAACCAGGAGTCGGCACGACTTAAATCGGCAGCTCGAAGAAAGAAAATAAAGAAACTCACCATCAACGATGTCTTCAATCTCGTGGAAGCTGGAGGACAGCAACGCCTCCTTGTCAGACTAGGAGGAGCGCTCGCTCGCGAACTCGGCCAAGAGGGTGGTTTCCGTCTCCTCCGCCTCCCTCTGCGTCTTCACAAGCAGCTCCTTCTGCTCTGCTAATTGAGTGGCCAGCAGATCGTGCTCCCTGGCGAGCTTGCTGCACTCCTTCTCTTTGGCGCGCAAAGCGGAGTTGGCATCGCTCAGCTGCTGTTGAAGAGCAGCGTTGGCCCCTGAGAAGAAGAGAGAAAGAAGGCGTTAAGTCATTAGTAAAGAAGGTCGCCGGGGAGATCCGGCCCGACTGCTCAGTAGTCGGCCCGAATCTCGGGGACTACAGCCCGCGAGTGCGCCAGCGCGCCCCCGCAAAGAAGGAAAAAGACTTACTCCGGCTCTCCGACAAATCGGCGGTCCGCTTGCCCAGCTCTTCAACATTATGGTTGAAGGCAGTGACGCGGAGGTTGTGGTAATCCTGTGTCAAGCATTTCAGACAAAAAGTCAATAC
Organism: Triticum aestivum; assembly: GCF_018294505.1. NCBI lineage: Eukaryota > Viridiplantae > Streptophyta > Magnoliopsida > Poales > Poaceae > Triticum > Triticum aestivum. Next base: position 564,888,456 of record NC_057809.1, on the reverse strand, counting down.
CCAGAGTTCATCAATTGGAGTTCCGGGCCGCCTGCTCAGCAGCCAGCCCGAAACTCGGGGACTACACCCAGTGGGTGCGCTGGCGCGCCCCCATAGAGAGGAACAAGAAAACAAAAACCTAAGGAAAAACATACCCGGACGGCTGCCCGCGACGCTAGGAACGCCTTGGTGCAACTCTGGAGAGCGTCGCCCTCAGCATGAAGCTTCGCCTGGACGTCCAGGAGCACTTGGTTCAGCGACCCTGTGCCGCCTCCTCGCACCCACCCAATGGGTGCGGCGCTCGTTGCTTCGGCGTCTGGGATCACCGAGCTGGCAATGCCGGCTTCCAGGGGGAGGGGTGCCGAAGTCGCCTTCTCCAGACGTCAGCGCGTTGGCGAGCCGACTTGGAGGAGTAGCCTCGCCACGGCCTCGTCTTCGGTCGGCGGCACAGGAGGGTCCGCCGGCTGCTCGCCTTGCACACCTTCAGACGGCGACGGAGGCGGCGACAGAACATTCACATCCGGCATAGAGGGGTCGCCGCCTTCGCTCTCCACGACGGGGTTCTCCCCGCCGGCTTCCCTAGTCTGCCCCGTGAACTCCAGAGGCGGCGGCGCAGAGTTCAACGGGGTGACGAACACCACCGACTGGCGGCGTGCGGTTTCCTCAGCCTGCTGCTTCGTTGCAGCGGCGGCTTCGGCCTCCGCCAGTTTTTTCTTGGTGGAGGCCTCCGCCCTGTCGGCCTCCGCCTTCTCCAGGCGGAGGGCCTCTTCTTCGTTGCGCTTCTCCCGCGCATTCCGCTCCGTCACCTCCGGAGGTCAGCAGCGGGGTCAATCTGCCAAGTGGTGGCGGACGTCTCCGCGGACCCCATGACGGAGGCGGCGGTGACCCTCTCAAGAGTGAGGGGAGCCCTGAAGCAAGAGGAGCAAGCGAAGACTCAGACAAAGTCACAAAGAAAGAATAAAGCTTTGAAGACAGAATACTCACGCGGAGACCAATGGAGGCTTCTTCACTTCCTTACGGAAGCGGATGGCCTTCGCAGCCGCCTCGTCCCGTTGGGTCGCCGCAGCCGAGCCCTTGGGCTTCTTCGGCCGACTTCTGAACAAGGTCGGCATGGCCCTGCGCTTCTTCCCGCCGCCTGGAGCGCCCGGCTCCGCAGAAGAGCCCGCGCCAGGCTGGCTGGCTCCTGGCCGATGGCGAGGGGCGACTTCTCCCTCGGCGTCGTCGTCAGGCCAGTCGACGAAAGTGGCCGAAGGCCTGAAGTCGCCTGTTGTTCCTCCTCCTCCCTCGGCATCGTCTTACAAAGCCGCCGCCCCCAGATCGGGGTCGTCGACGTTGCTCTCCGCCCGGTCGGCAAGGAACTCGCGGGCCGGCCCCGAGGTGCCGGCTGGCGGGTGGAGGAGGGGATTCTGACCAAAGCTGAATGGTCAAAACAAACGCGGCAAGAAAGAAGAAATTCCAAAGAAAGAAAGGAAAGGCAACTCACCATGGGCGGGGGGTTGGCATGGGAGTACGGCTCCTTGCCGAATCGCCAATCCTCCAGGAGCTTGCTGTCCGAGAGGTAGTTCACCATGAAGGCCACCTCTTCGTGAGGCATGTCTTTGGTGCACATCTGACTCGGGTCACGGTGCCCGCTCATCTGGCATATCATGTGGGGGCGGCCTTGGAGTGGGAGAACTCGGCGCGCCACGAAGGCGGCCAGCAGGTCTGGACCAGTCAAACCCTCCGACTGCGTCAGCACTCGGAGTCGCGTGATGGCGCCGGCTCCCGCAGGCGTCAGCGACTTGGCCCGGTACGACCAGTTGGGCAGTCGCCCAGCCGGCGGGCCGGCTTCGAAAGCCGGCAGGTTGACCCAGTCCCCCCTCGCGGAGGCGTTCCTGACGTAGAAGTAGGATCTCTGCCACATCTTCACCGACTTTATCAGCGAGATGGAGGGGAAGGGATTGTCGGCCCCCGACCTTCGCACGACGATGAAAGCGCCGCACTGAGCCGGCACGCCCGCAGCCTGGGTGCCGAGCTTGGAGAAGAAGAACTCCCCCAGAGCTCGAGGGTGGGGAGGACTCCGAGGAAGCCTTCGCACAAGGCCACGAAGGCGGACAGCAGCACCACTGCGTTGGGGGTGAGGTGGTGCGGCTGGAGGCCGTAGAACTCTAGGAAGGATCGGAAGAAACTGCTCGCCGGTAGCCCCAACCCGCGCAGGCAGTGCGAGCGGAAGATAACCCGCTCGCCCTCCTGCGGTGCGGGGGAAATCTCCCCCTTCGGCGCAAGACGCACCTGCACGCGATCCTCGCCGGTGATCCGACGAGTCCAGTGGAGGAACTCGATGTGGTCTTCATGAACTTCGGAGCCGTCCCAAGTGCCGATACGCACCGGGGGAGGCGCGGCGGCAGAGGAAGAACTCATCGCGAGCTGTCGCCGCGGCGTTTGCCGGAGCTTGGGCGCGCGGCGGAGCGAAGAAGAAGAAGAAGGAGGAGAGCGAGGAGCAGTGAGAAGGGAGAGAACGGGGAGTGGTGGGAAGGAGGGGCGCGCGTGCCCCCCTCTTCCCCCTACTTATAGCCTTGTGGGCTGTGAAGCCGAGGGGGCGGACGTGGGGATTTACTGCGCCCACGGCCCCATGTCCCCCACGTTCCATGATAAAGTTACTGCGCGTAGTAACTCCATGGGAATCCCAACCATCCGCCGGGGCCGCAGCGGATCCGCTCGGGCGCCGAGGCGCGGTAGTGGCGGGCCCCACCTATGGGCCTGTCCCGTCGCTCGCGTAGGCTGGCAGGATGGCCCGGCCACGTGCCATCGCGTGACAGGCCTAGAACGGGCGGCGGCCTGGAGGCTTAGCCAACACGCCACTTGGATCCCGCCGCGATGTTCGAAATATTGTGTGAGTCGGAAATTGAGCGAGTCCGAATCAAGCGAGTCCGACTCCTCCTAGTCGGCCCGGCAGAAGTCGATCAAAGACCATGTGTTGAGCACCCGGAAAGAGAAAATGCTAAGGCTTCTCGGCCGATCGTCCGCGGCGCCTCACCATCTTCGGGGACTACTGTTGGAGTAATGGGCCACGGGTAGGCCAACCCGAGGCCCAGAACCTTTCAAGACATCGGGGCAGGCTATGCCCCTCAAGACCCCAGGACAAACAGCCGCCTTCAAGAAGCCAACGGCAAAGGTGGCCAACTGACCACTCACGGCCGAGTCCCAAGGGTGACTTCAGGGAGAGCCGACTTCCAGAGAAGCCGGCTTCGGGGAGTCGGCCTGCGACTCCAACACCCCCACGACCTCATCAAAGGGGACGGGGCAGGGGCGTGGCTACAGGGAAGCCCACCCCCGCCCCTTACCAAGGGCAGGCATGGCCACAGCACGCCGTACCCCGGAAGATCCGTGCGGCGTGGCACTGTTGCCATGCCGGCCCTGACATCAGCACCGCAGGGCCGAATCCTACACCCACGACGGCTTGTCTGTACGGCCTAGAGGCAGCAGGCCCCACCGGTCAGTGAGACCTCAGGAGATGGCAGGAGAACCACCAGTCGGACCCGTCGGGAGTTGGCCCGGGGGAGTCGGCCGAGCCCTCCCCCGGGGCCCACGCGCCATTAATCAAGATATGATGGGGAGTGGCGACAGTGATCGCCCGCTGGGCGGCGGGGCTGTTGCCACGACCTCATGATCAAGCCCACGTCATCCAAAGCACGGCTACAGTAATCAGCAGCCGGCAAGACCCGCCCGCGGCGGACGCGGCCTGTCGGCTCCGTACCAGGCCAGTCGGTGGGGCCCGCTAGTCGGCGGGCCCCAGCGGTCGGCAGAGAAAACGGAGGCCAGATGCACTGACAGCTGGGCCCGCATCCAGCCGGATTACCATTGTACCCCTGGGGGTAGGCCTATATAAACCCCCCAGGGCACCCATGCAAAGGGTTGGAACCCATTAGCTCTAGACCAGATCCTATAGAAGGGAGAGAGCTAGCCTTGCCCTCTCCTACCTCCTAGAAACAGCTCAAGGAGCAACCGTGTAAACACTTTTCCATAGTGATCATGCGGAGACCCCGCAGAGCAGCAGTAGGGGTATTATCTCCTCGGAGAGCCCTGAAGCTGGGTAAGATTCGCCGGCGTGCATGTCTTCGCCTCATCCCGTTTCCAGGCACCGGCGACATTCTACTCGCCCCCACCATGATAAGCCATCCTTTGGCATATGTCGCACCAAACCCCCGACACCAGGATATGATTTACTACTTCTCTGGTAAATATTTTCCTGCTCATAAGAAACAAGCTGCTGTAAGGGAAATATATAATTTTGTGCAAATTGAAGAAGAGAGGCTCCCACAAGCTTGGGGGAGGCTTCTACAATTACTGAATGCTTTGCCTGATCATCCTCTCAAGAAAAATGAAATACTTGATATATTTTATAATGGACTAACCGATGCTTCCAGAGATTACCTGGATAGTTGTGCTGGTTGTGTTTTCAGGGAAAGAACAGTTGATCAAGCTGAAATTCTATTGAACAATATGTTGACCAATGAGAATAATTGGACACTTCCTGAACCAACTCCTAAGCCAACTCCGAAGAAAATGGGTATTCTATTTCTCATTCCTAAAGATATGCAAGAGGCAAAGAAATCTATGAAAGAAAAAGGTATAAAAGCTAAAGATGTTAAGAATTTACCCCCTGTTGAAGAAATACATGGTCTTAATTCATCACCTATTGAAGAAACACACAGTCTCGGTAACCCGACACAGGTAGTAAAGGTAAACTCTCTCTATAGATATGATAAAGCTGAAATCCCTCATGCTAAGTTTGCTAGCCAATGTTTGGATGAATTTGATAACTTTATGGTGAAACAAGAAGATTTTAATGCTTATTTTGGTATACAACTGAAACACAATGCTTATATGATTGAACACTTGGGTGATTATATGTCTAGAGTTAAAGGTGAACTTAAACTCATTAGTAAACATGCTTCTATGGTTACCACTCAATGAATTGAATAGTAAGAATAATGACTTTGTTGTTAGAGTTGCAACTAGAGGAGGTAAAGTGACTCAGGAACCTTTGTATCCCGAGGGCCACCCTAAGATAATTGAGTAGGACTCTCGGAGAATTAACGTTGATGCACCTAGTCCTTCTAAGAGGAAGAAAAAGAAAATTTATAGGACTTTGCATGCTTCTAGTGAACCTGTTGTAGACACACCTGAGAATCCTAATGATATTTCTATCTCTGATACTGAAACACAATCTGGTAATGAACATGAACCTAGTGATAATGTTAATGATGATGTTCATGTTGAAGCTCCACCTAGCAATAACAATGATGTAGAAATTGAACCTGCTGTTGATCTTTACTAACCCACAATCAAAGAATCAACATTATGATAAGAGAGACTTTGTTGCTAGGAACATGGTAAAGAAAGGGAACCTTGGGTTCAGAAACCCATGCCTTTTCCTCCGAAACCATCCAAGAAAAAGGATGATGAGGATTTTGAGCACTTTGCTGAAATGATTAGGCCTATATTTTTGCGTATGAGATTAACCTGATGTGCTCAAAACAAATACTTATGTTAAATATATGAAGGATATCATTACTAATAAAGAAAGATACCGGAAGCTGAAATTTCCACCATGCTTGCTAATTATACTTTTAAGGGTGGAATACCAAAGAAACTTGGAGAACCCGGAGTACCTACTATACCTGCTCCATTAAAAGAAATTATATTAAAACTGCTTTATGTGATCTTGGAGCCGGTGTTAGTGTTATGCCTCTCTCTTTATATCATAGACTTGACTTGAATAAGCTGACACCTACTGAAATATCTTTGCAAATGGCTGATAAATCAAACTGTTATACCTGTCAGTATTTGTGAGGATGTGCTTGTTGTGGTTGCAAATGTTACTATTTTAACGGACTTTGTTATTATTGATATTCCTGAGGACGATAGTATGTCTATTATCCTTGGAAGACCCTTTTTGAATACTGCAGGGGCTGTTATTGATTGCACCAAAGGCAATGTCACTTTTCATGTTAATGGTAATGAGCATATGGCACACTTTCCGAGGAAACAACCTCAAGTCCGCAATATCAATTCTATTGGAAAATTCCATCGATTACTATTGGAGGTTTTGAATTTCCTCTTCCTACTATTACAAAGAGATATGATATTCTTATTGTTGGGGACATGCATATCCCCGTTGAGGTAACCTAGTGTTATTCGAAATTTCTCCGGTTCCATGTTATTCGGAATGAGTTTGTTAACAAGACTTGATCGACCTTATTAGTGGATTCCTTTTGAAGAACATGAGATGGATGAAGTTAGAAGGCACAACCTTCTATACCCTCCTTTTTACTTTCTGTTATTTATATTAAATAAAGCAAAAATAATAATTTCTGTCAGTTTTTTGAATTATCTGTGCAATAAAAAATACCTCAAAAATAAAACTTCTCCAAATGCCCTGAAAATTTAATATTTTTTTCTGGAATATTTCAGAATATCTAGAACTAAGAACACATCAGGGGGAGCCAGCACCTGGCCACGAGGGTCCAGGGCACGCCCCTGCCTCGTGGGCCCCTGGTGGACCCCTCCACTTATTCCAGCCACCACACACTCCTTCTTCCTCCCAAAAAAATCACCAACCAGCTCAAGCACGAGTTCTAGCTCATCTTGCTGCCATTCTCGATCTCCTAGCTCAAAGCTCCATTCACAAAACTGTTTTGGGGGATTGTTCTTTGGTATGTGACTCCTCCAATGATCCAATTGATTTTTGTTCTAGTGCTTTATTCATTGCAAATTTTTGCTGCCTAGGTGACCCTGTTCTTGAGCTTGCATGTCAAATTTATATGGTCCCAAGTAGTTCTAATGCATGATATAGTCTCTATGCACTTGTGGGAGTAGTTGCTATCAATTTTGTTGAGTTTGGTTCACTTTTATTTTGAGTTGCTAAAAATTTCAGAAAACTTCAGAAAAAGATGAAGGGGTTTTTGAGGGGCTCATCGAGCCGAAGCTCGAAGGATAAACAAAGTGAAGAGAACAAGAAGCCCATGTATAATCTCCCTCGTATTGTGAAGGTTCGGCCGTGTGAATGACCTTGCGATGATTTCTTGAGAGGAGCCAAGATTCATGAAGATTTTTATTATTTGGCTGAGAATGCAGGCAAGTACCTTGTTTTACCGGAGGACGTTTATGCATACTGGAGTGTGACACCAGCTCTAGAGCTTGAGCCGGAACCACCCCAGGACCCTTATCGACAGTCAGTTTATTAGTGGAATCCGGAGGAGATTGCCAACCAGTGGCACCCAGAGGACACTCCCCCTTACACCGGAGAGGGCTACTTTGATCCATGGGCATAGACCAACTTAGGCCAAAAGCCTAAGCTTGGGGGAGTACGTATTTCTCACCGACATTACATTTATGTTCACACACACTCATTGCTAGATGTCGGTGCTCGTACTTTTTCACTGTAATATCCATGCTAGTTTGTTTTCTTTTTCCTGCTTTCTTCTTGTGTGTTTGTTAAACCTTAAGAAAAACCAAAAAAATTAGTAGTAGTTTATTTTTCTGCTGTAGTAGTAATAATTAAAAAGAAAACCCAAAAATGTTTCCCGTTCTTCTTTGCTTGTTGGGAGCTTTCCCGTGTAAATAGTTTTATTTATTTTCTTTTCTTTGGGGGTCAGTAGGAGAAGACCATAATTAAATTATTGAAGTGGCTCTTATATGCATTATTGTTGATTTAACCAAGAGCCCATATTGCCTTGTCTTTTTCTGTTTATTGAATGCTCACAGATTCCAGCTTAGTCCAATGCACGTACACTCTTATTATTATTCACACCGTTCGGTCGTGCAAGTGAAAGGCAATTATGATGATATATCATGGACTGAGTGAGATGAGAAAAGCTGGTATGAACTCGACCTCTTTGTTTTTGTAAATATGATGAGTCCTCGTTCTTGATTCAGCTATTATGAATAAACATGTTTGCAATGACAATTAGAGATCATAGTTGCTTGTGCCATGCTTGATTAGCTATGAGTTTATAATGGTTTACCTTGTGTGCCAACATGCTATTGAGATGATTATGATGTGGTATGATGGGGTGGTATCCTCCTTTGAATGATTTAAGTGACTTGACTTGGCACATGTTCACGCATGTAGTTGAAACAACTCAACATAGCCTCTACGATATTTATGTTCATGGTGGATTATATCCTACTCATGCTTGCATCCAATGGTTTATTAATTTTAATGCATGTACATGGCTGTTGTCGCTCTCTAGTTGGTCGCTTCCCAGTCTTTTGCTAGCCTTCACTTGTACTAAGCGGGAATACTGCTTGTGCATCCAATCCCTTAAACCCCAAAGTTATTCCAGATGAGTCGACTATACCTTCCTATATGCAGTATCTACCTACCGTTCCAAGTAAATTTGTATGTGCCTAACTCTAAAGCTTCAAATAAACATTCTGTTTTGTATGCTCGAATAGCTCATGTATCAACCAAGGCTGTCCTTATCTTCCGTGTTAGGCGGGTTATTCTCAAGAGGGGTGGACTCCGCTCCTCACTCATGAGAAAATGGCTGGTCACCGAGATGCCTAGTCCCATGCTTTATGCAAACTAAATCAAAATTAATTGCAAACAAAACTCCCCCTGGGACCTGATCTATGTTGGAGGCACTCGTTGTTTCGAGCAAGCCATGGATTGATGCTTGTTGGTGGAGGGGGAGTATAAACTTTACCATTCTGTTTGGGAACTGCCTATAATGTGTTTAGCATGGAAGATATCGCCATCTCTTAGTTGTTACGTTGACAATGAAAGTATACCTCTCAAAATACAATTTATCTCTATTTCAAAACCGAGCTCTGGCACCTCTACAAATCCCCGCTTCCCTCTGCGAAGGGCCTATCCATTTACTTTTATGTTGAGTCATCATCCTCTTATTAAAAAGCACCAGTTGGAGAGCACCGCTGTCATTTGCATCCATCACTGTTAGTTTACATTGAGTATGACTTGACTGGATCTCTTTTACCATGAATTACAATGTCTAGTCAGTCCTTGATCTTTAAAGGTGCTCTGCATTTATGTTTTGCGGTCTCAGAAAGGGCTAGCGAGATACCATCTTGTTATATCATATTATGATTGTTTTGAGAAAGTGTTGTCATCCGAGATTTATTATTATTGCTTGCTAGTTGATTATGCCATTGATATGAGTAAACATGAGACCTAAATGTTATTGTGAATATGGTTAGTTCATAATCTTGCTGAAAACTTGAATGCTGGCTTGACATATTTACAACAACAAGAGCAAACAGAAGTTTGTAAAAGTTTTTCTTATCACTTTCAGTTTATCAACTGAATTGCTTGAGGACAAGCAAAGGTTTAAGCTTGGGGGAGTTGATACGTCTCTGTCGTATCTACTTTTCCAAACACTTTTGCCCTTGTTTTGGACTCTAACTTGTATGATTTGAATGGAACTAACCCGGACTGACGCTGTTTTCAGCAGAATTGCCATGGTGTTGTTTTATGTGCAGAAAACAAATATTCTCGGAATGACCTGAAACTCCACGGAACATCTTAGAAAAAATAATAAATATCCTCGCCAAAGATGAAGACCAGGGGGCTCACACCCTTCTCACAAGGGTGGGGGGCGCCCCACCTAGGGCGCGCCCCCTACCTCATGGGTCCCCTGGATGCCCTCCGACGCCAACTCCAACTCCATATATTTGCTTTCAGAGAGAAAAAAATCAGAGAGAAGAAATCATCGTGTTTTCGATACGGAGCCGCCGCCAAGCCCTAAAACCTCTCGGGAGGGCTGATCTGGAGTCTGTTCGGGGCTCCGGAGAGGGGGATTCGTCGCTGTCGTCATCATCAACCATCCTCCATCACCAATTCCATGATGCTCACCGCCGTGCGTGAGTAATTCCATCATAGGCTTGCTAGACGGTGATGGGTTGGATGAGATTTATCATGTAATCAAGTTAGTTTTGTTAGGGTTTGATCCCTACTATCCACTATGTTCTGAGATTGATGTTGCTATGACTTTTCTATGCTTAATGCTTGTCACTAGGGCCCGAGTGCCATGATTTCAGATCTGAACCTATTATGTTTTCATGAATATATGTGAGTTGTTGATCCTATCTTGCAAGTCTATAGTCACCTACTATGTGTTATGATCCGGCAACCCCAAAGTGACAACAATCGGGACCACTCCCGGTGATGACCGTAGTTTGAGGAGTTCATGTATTCATTATGTGTTAATGCTTTGGTCCGGTAATCTATTAAAAGGAGGCCTTAATATCCCTTAGTTTCCAATAGGACCCCGCTGCCACGGGAGGGTAGGACAAAAGATGTCATGCAAGTTCTTTTCCATAAGCACATATGACTATATTCGGAATAAATGCCTACATTACATTGATGAATTGGAGCTAGTTCTGTGTCACCCTATGTTATAACAGTTGCATGAATAATCACATCTGACATAATTCTCCATCACCAATCCATTTCCTACGAGCTTTTCATATATTGTTCTTCGCTTATTTACTTTTCCGCTGCTACTGTTACAATCACTATAAAACCAAAAATATTACTTTTGCTATCGTTACCACTACTATCATATTACTTTGCTGCAGATATTAAGTTTCCAGGTGTGGTTGAATTGACAACTCAGCTGCTAATACTTGAGAATATTCTTTGGCTCCCCTTGTGTCAAATCAATAAATTTGGGTTGAATACTCTACCCTCAAAAACTGTTGTGATCCCCTATACTTGTGGGTTATCAAATAACCCTATTTGCACAGATAATGAAAAGGCGTGATTACATTATAGTGGCACTAGTTGATGAAACATACACTAATAAATAGAAGAAAATATTGTGATAGTATCATAGTATGCCATGCTGCAAGGGAGAGATGGGCCCCGCGACGCCTCATACGGTAAGCCTCATACTGGAAATCGACCCAAGTCTCCCCGATACACCTTCTGCCAGTGATGAACATCAGTGTACAGTGGTAGTACAAGGAGGGGCCTTGAGACATTCCAATCTCTATTTTTGTGCAGATCAACTAAAATTAAGCACCCTAGTTTGCAGAAATGCTTAAACATTAACAATGGGACTAGTTGATGAAACATATACTAACAAAGAGAAGCACTTTCTTTATCTATGTTGGAAATGAAATGATAGAGAGGACACTTGCTCTATTTTAATTGTATTATTACTTCATTTTATCAGTGGCACTAGGGTCGAGCAGGTGGCAAACGAGGTGTACCATGTGTCGCAAGGATGGAGGCCGGGGGTGCTTAGACTGGGATGCTGAAGCTGGCTCTTCCAGTCCCTATCTTCCCTCTGATGTTTCTGTGGTAGCATTTGGGTTGTAATCCAAACTTGGTCGAGCTAGTGCTGCGTCCCCCTACCTGCCTAGCTTATGTGGCAAACTTGTCTCCTGCTAGTACTCAGTCCGTTCTAGTAGTAGTTGCATAACTGCCCGTTTACACTGAGATGTTGTCGGATAATGGTTCTCTATGGTTGGATTTATTTAATGAAATCAGAGGAAACCCCCTCTTTCAATATATATAGAAAATCAGTGCCACTAGCGGTGCCAAAACATTGCCTCAAATTAATAGTGCCACTAGATTAAGGTGCAAAATAATAACATTACTGCTTTATCATGGCAGTGCCAAAACAGTAGCACAAGAGCAGACTCAACATGCAGGATCTTTGGCAAATGGTCAGACCAAAAAGGAACATACCTCGTGATAGGAACCATGTCTGCAGTCAACGCCAATGTAGAAGGGATGACACCAGTCACCAACATGGATGATTCAATTCATGGGACCTTTTGGTGTAGTTCACCTAAAATGAAGCAATGTCCCATGAGCTAGCAACTTCTTCTTCATTTTTTAAGAAAAGGCCTCCAGACCCGGTTCCATTTCCATCAGAAAAAACCCACAGAGCTTCTTATTTATTGGTTGCAATAAAATTGAGCAACATCAAGGTTGGTTGTGAAGCTCCTGGAATGTTCAACTATAATTTGGATATCAGTTGTCCAGTTCAACTAAGATCAAGCATGAAATGTATGTCTCTGTTTGCACAAAAAAAGGTGGAAAGGAGGGTGACAAATAAGTGATGAAACATACATCAAATGAAAAGAAGCATGCTCCTTATCTGATTGTCAATCCTACAAGGAGAGTAGCAATTTCTAAAGCAGTAGCATTGCTAGATATTAGTGTGGGCATTAGGATTAACTATGATAATCGTTAAATACGACATTACTTTAGTGGTGCCATTGCATCATTTTACCAGCAACATTGGTTTAATGTGTCCTTACTTTTAGCAGTGCGACTGCTACATTTTACCAGTGGCATTACATAAGAGTGGCTTGGGGAAACAAACATCAGAACATGATATCTGGGTTGGTCCCATTTTTGTTCGGTATAGCCACCTTATACTGTGTGAGGCTAGCAAATCTAGTGCTGGACTTACTCTGTTGACTTGCCCCCCAGTCCCCACTTTCTTTCCTTTTCAACCAACAGATCGGGTTTATATTGAGCTTGTACTGCGTTTCCTTTTATTTCCCTATTAGACCTAGAGACCAGTTGGATAGCCAGTCTCTGCTACTTTTCGCCCCCATTATTTCCTCTTTCGACCAAGTCCTAGATTCAGGTAACAAATCTTCCCCCACCCCACCCCCTTTCTTCCTTGTTTGAACCAAGTAGTACTAGCTATATTTGAGTGCATGAACTAGTTTTACGTCTTAACAGTAAAAATTTAGGTGGCTTTCGAACAGCCGATCGATCCTATCTACGAGGGGGCCTTGGAAATAGTAAAAGACACAAATGCAGTGATGTGAGGAGCTCAGGAAGTAGAGCAAGGCCGGTTTTGAAGGAAGTTATACCTAAGGGTTGCCGGGATGTCGCTAGGTGGGCGGTGGGAGGCCGGATCTGCCCACACTACGTCAGCAAGGAAGAAGGGGTCGGAGGCCCTCCCTAGCCAATAGTGCTTGGGAGAGAACGACAAGGCACGCTGATCGGGACCCGCCGGCAGTGGGTAAGAGCCGTCGCCGAGGACGACCGCATGAAAGTTGCACCTTCTCACCTTCCCCGCCGAAGAGGATCCGGCTGGATCTGTGACCAGCGGTGGGCAGAGAGAGAGAGAGAGAGAGAGAGTGGCCACCGCTGTCGTGTTTAGATCTGGAGAGGACGAGACAGTGTGAAGAGAGTAACACTAGCAAGCAAGCGCGGAGGCTCCTGCCTATATAGTGGAGTACTACTAGTTTTCTTTTGTCTATCGGAGCCGGCTTGACCTCGTCAATGACTGTCTTCATGCATGTGCCCCGGAGGCGCAGTTGTCCTCATTTTGATCTGAAGCACCGGATTATAACATGACAAGAAACCTTTTTTTAGATTTCTCACCATAACTACATCCCTATACAACACAGCCTGCACGATATGTAGACGATAGCCAATCCAGGCGTGTCTGTTGGAGTCTGGTCACATGCATGGACAAACTGATCTTCGGTGTCATGCATGGATCGTCCAGGCACCAACGTCTGTACAACACTTATCTAGTACTATCACTCGTCTCTCTCTTCTATTAACTCACCCGACTTGGGGGGCCAAGGAGTGTGCCTATGGTCGGTTCTCAATTGCGGTCCCACATGTGTGTGCAAACGCAATATGACGCGTTCCATTCGGAGAGCGGCGTGCCAGACCGACCGACCATCTGGGGTGCGACGCGAACGCGACGACCGACCGACCATGTGAGGCTTTGCTCCATGGCGTAATCCATGGATACAAAATTAGTATATTGTACTATTTAAAAGTGAGGGCTGGGCTTTTCCCGCACGGTAGGCAGGGCAGTTCCGCCTAGTCGGTTCGACAGAGACAGGAGAAGATGAGGGAGTAGGCTGCTGCAAACATAGCGCTGTGTGATTTGACAGCGAGTTACTGCTGGACAGGTGGGGCCTGGTGATTTGACTTGCCATTATCATTTTAACTACGCTGCTACGACCGGCGTGAGTCTCCCAATTCGTGACCACCTCCATATTGGTGCCTCTCCCGATGCTCCACCATGTAGAGGCTGGCTCTTGCTTGAGAGCCCACTCCTCCACTTTTTCCTTGCCTCTTTCCCCCACATATGCAAAAATGCCATGTAAAGCGGGCTTATAGCCCATTATTGTACTTGATCCTATAGGTGCTAAGCCTGCCACATAGGCATAAAGTCTGATATGGCCAGTTAATTAAGAAGAGAGAGAGAGCCTAGTTTGGTGACTCTAGGAAGAAACGGTGCTAAGCACGTGTACCTAGATGAAGCAAACTTAGCAACAAAAAACTAAGCACCTATGCATTGGGGACTTGAGTTGCTAAGCCATTTAATGCCCATAGCACCTCATCTAAGCACCATTTCATTGGAAGAGGTCACTCCTTGGCAAATGCAATAAATACTACGAAGAAAGAGATAGAGAGAAGTAAACAAAAAATACTCTTAGGCTGGTCGTAATGGTAGTATCATAGCTAGTATCATGCATGCCAACTAGGCAATTTTGATGAGGTGTCATAGCATTAAATGAAGAAAGAGATGATGGGGTATCATATTATGATACCGTATCATAATAAATGCTATGCTACTTTGTGTCATGCATGGAAATAAATAGAGTACTACATGATACTAATATATGATACTATGCATTAGAGAGGTAGTATCATACACTAGTATCATATGCATGATACTACTATATGATACTCCCCATTACAACCAGCCTTATAGCCAACCTTATAGCTAACCTTGTTGTAGTATGAGTGAATAAGTGATGACTATGTATGACATGCCAACATCAGATAGCCTAACACACCGTGTTAAGTCTCCAAGGGTGTGACCGCGCGAGTGAGGCGACGGTCGTGGTAGGCGCGACCATGATACGGGCTGCTGGCAGCCCTTGGATCTGAGATTGAACGGTCGCATGATAAGTTGCCGAAGATTTACAGAATAACCCTCCAGGATAGGATATTCACCCATAGGTCTAGAATCACGCCATGCAACCGTTCGATCTCAGATCCAAGGGCTCTCGGAAGCTTCGTATCACCTGTAATTTTCCCTACGCTTGACATGACATCGAAAGCCATTTAATTGGGCGTCAAGTAGACATGACATCTAATTGGGCCACCATAGTACTGTGCATGAATCCATTTATCCATAAGGCAAGCCACTACCCTGCCGTTCGCACGCGCACTCAGCATTTTTACAAAAACCGCTCGCAGTTCTCGCTCGTACTCGTCCTCGAACGTCCTTTAACATTACGTTAGTTCGCTCCTAGTCATCCCGTCCTTTCACATTATGGTAGTTCCACTAATCCTAACCCTCCTCCCAAATCCATGGTGTCCCAAATCTCCATGATCGACGGTGAGTACAAGGTTAGAACCATCACCGGCGATGAGTTCGACACCATCTACACCCGTTCATCCGCAACGGTGAAAGGATGCCTTGCTCGCTTCAAACGCATGTTCGAAAACTCAAATGATGAGTGGGTCGCTGGGCTGGATGTTGAGTACATGTGACGCCCCCGATTTGACCGTACACTAATCATACACGCAAATGTGTACAATCAAAATCAAGGACTCACGGGAAGATATCACAACACAACTCCAGACACAAATTAAAATAATACAAGCTTTATATTACAAGCCAGGGCCTCGAGGGCTCGAATACATAAGCTCAAAAACACAAGAGTCAGCGGAAGCAACAATATCTGAGTACATACATGAGTTAAACAAGTTTGCCTTAAGAAGGCTAGCACAAAAACAACATCGATCGAAAAGGCAAGGCCTCCTTCCTGGGAGCCTCCTAACTACTCCAAGTCGTCAGCGGCCATCACGTAGTAGTAGGCACCCTCGGGGTAGCAGTAGTCATCAATGGTGTCGTCTAGCTCCTGGTATCTGTCATCTGGTCGCAACAATCGGGTATGGAGGAAAAAGAAGTAGCAAAGCAACTGTGAGTACTCATCCAAAGTACTCGCAAGACTTACATCAGATCTAAACTAAGTATGCATCTGTATCAAAGGAATGGGTTGTATCTGTGGACTAAACTGCAGAATGCCAGAAGGGAAGGGGAAAGCCTAGCCTATCGAAGACTAGCATCTTCAAGCATCTAGAAGAGTACAGATCAACATAATGTAAAGTAGTAGTGTTATCAACCTCGGCCAGAGATCCTTTCTCGACTCCCAGCGAGAAAGCAATCCAAGAGCCATACTATCCATTTCTCATATCCATTTCTCATCTCAAGTACCCAATTCTAGTTGTATCGACCGGGATACAACTCCAAGTGTCCATTACCGTAGGACAAGCTATCAATAGATGTTTTCTTCCCTGCAGGGGTGCACCAACTTACCCATCATGCTCGATTAACTCCAGCCGAACACACTTTCCTAGGTCATGCCCGGCCTCGGCCAAACAATACGCCGCAACCCGACCTAGGCTTAATAGAGAGTTCAACACGCCGGACTAGACCTATGCCCCCAGGGGTCATGGGCCATCTCCCTAGGAACTCCTGCACGTTGCGTACGCGGCTGGTGAGCAGACCTAGCTACCTCCTTAAACAAGGCAGGAGCTTACGCAGTCCAACCCAGCGCACGCCGCTCAATCGCTGATGTCGATTAAGCTTTGGCTGATGCATACGACGCAGAACGCCCATACAATGCCCACGTGATGGTTAGTGCTATCAGGCCAAAGGCCCCTCGGATCAAATATCCAAATCATAGTGGATTAGGAGCACGCGGTAACGAGCAGAGAATCACGATCGATGTGACCCCGTCGCCCCGTCTCGAGTACTTGTGGCAAGGCTAAGAATGCCCGGCCACGCCTCGTAAGTATCTCGCGGGCACCTTCCAGGTGAACCCGACTCCACATCACTCGCTATTAAGCTCATGCGGGTACCCCTTAGGGCCGACCCGTCTTTAGTAACATGGCTCAGTGCAAAGTCATAGTAACCATAGTAACTGTGTGTCTAACACCAAGGGGAAAACCCGAGGAATCACCCCCGGTGAATCCCACTCGATGTTATCATCAAGGTGAACGTAAGAGGATCCACCCTCGAGGTTCACATTTGATGAGTTGCACGACAGCGCCGTAACGGAAGTGGTTAAGGAGGAAATCACCCTCGATGACCTCGACCGTATAGCTACACTACAGAGATCTCATCAGGAATGATGTAAGAGGTTCCACCCTCGGCACTCGATGGTAACTCTATAGAGTCGTACAACTAGGGGGTGATGTGCGGTGTCGGGCCCTGGATGTCAATCACGTTGATCGAGTCATTGAACATAAAGAGAGGCAACTGGGATAAGGTTGGGGTCACTGATGGATCACTAACCAACCTATACTAAGAAGTTTAGGATAAGCAGGTAAGGTAACAATAAGCAGGTAACAAAAACAGGCTATGCATCAGAGTAGGATCATACTGAAAACAGTAGCAGTTCTAATGCAAGCATGACAGGGAAAGAAATGGGCGATATCGAAATGCTCAAGGGGGGTTTGCTTGCCTGGTTGCTCTGGCAAGGAGGGGTCATTGTCGACGTAGTCGATCACAGGGGCAACATCTGTCTTGGGGTCTACCGGAGAGAAGAGGGGGAAGAAACAGTAAATACAGAGCAAACAATGCATCACAAGGCATAACATGACGATAGGCAGAGCTAGGGTTGTCCTAACATAGTACTACATGTTGCAGACGGAGGGGATAAACATCCGAGGATGAATCCCCGACGTTAGACGAATTTCGGACAGATGAAAGAGAGGGGACGGTTCCATGTTCAACATGCTGGGGGCATGTGACAGGTGAATGGACCGCGCATTCAGATTCGTGGGATTTTTCTGAGCAACTTTCATATAGAAAACATTTCATCGGAGTTACGGTTTAATTTCTATGAATTTTCAAAGATTAAAGCATTTCCAGAAATTAGTTAAATTGACAGAAAAGGAAATATGACGTCAGCATGACATGTTGATGACATCAGCAGTCAACAGGACTGCTGACCAGGTCAAACTGACCAGTGGTCCCACATGTCATACACATAGGGCTAACGGTGGGTTATTTTAATTAAATAGAGTTAATTAGCAGTAGGGCCCCGCATGTCAGTGACTGATTAGGCTAACTAATTAGTTTTAATTATAAAATGTTTTAATTAGTTTAATTACGTGGTGGGGCCCACGTGTTAGTGACACTATGTGCCTAGTCAGCACAGTTGACCACGGTCAACATGGTCAACTGGGGCCATGGGGCCCACGGGCAGTGACCCAGAGGCGGGCCCCAGGTGCGCCACGTCGGCGGCGTCGGGGTTTCGCCACCGACAACCAAAACAGTGGCGGGGCTCGCCGGACTTCGTTGCAATCGCGCCACATGGTGTCATTAGGCGCAGGACTTGGCGCGTTCGAACGAGGAGAGCTTACCGCGTCGCGTGGTGAGGCCGGCTGGAGCTGGAGCTGCCGGAAATGGCGCCGGCGACGAGCGTGGGCGGAGGTTGGCTTCGGGCCTCATCGGGGACGAGGCTACGGGCGTTCAAAAGGAGCGTGGGGTAGTGTGTTCGAAAGCAGGGGCTCAGGCGCAGCCATTCGAGGTCTCAGCCGAGGCTGGGATGGACGGAGTCTGCGCCGGCGACATGGACGGCGGAGACCCGAGGCACGACAAGCTTGCAAACGGCACAACGGCGAGCAAAACGAGCGGTGCTGAGTACGTACGACGTCTACACGTGCGGGCGAGCATGATGGACACGCTTGCGCGGGCGTTCGGTCACCGGAACGTGGCCGGCGATGAGCTCGGAGGAGGCGAGCTCGTACATGTGGGAAACGGCGCCTACGGGCGTGACAACAGCGGGAAGACGGAGTGGAGAGAGGCGAGGGTCACCGGGCGGCTACGTAAAGCCCCTGGAAGGTTAGTAGCAGCAGTAGGCGTCGCCGGAGTCGAAGGGGATCGCCGTAGCAAAGGCGGAAGGAGGGCGGCTCGATCCGCTACCTGCGGTGCTCCTCGAGCTCGATGGTGAGGCGTAGTCAAGGTAGGGGTCGATGCCACGTCTTGTGGACGTGCTGGCCAGGCGTGGGGTGGCCGTTGGCCGCGTGGTTGACGGAGAACGGCGGCGATGGCGCTCGGCAGAGGGGGAGAGATGCGAGCGAGCGAGAGGAGAGGGGAGAGGTGGAGAGGACGAGGGAGAGAGAGGGCAAGTGGGCGAGTGGGGAGGGATCCCGAGGCGTCAGGGCCTTATCCTCTCTCTCCGGCGACATGGAGTACAGGGTGGCGCGCTCGGTCCGGCGGGGACGAGTGGGACGCACCCGGTCAGACGAACAGGGGGGAGGGGGAAACAGGGGAGAGGTAGGTGGGCCGGCCCAGGTGGGTTCGGTCTAGGGAGGGTGTTCCTCTTTCCTCTCCCTTTTCTCTTTTTTCCTTTTTCTTTTTTAAAGCTTTTTTGTTTTAGCTATTTTAGGCCACATAGGCATTTTGCAAAAATGTTGGATCACCACCAATATTACCAGGAGAATATTTTACACATGATGAACATTTTAGTTTTCATGTTTGAGCATTTTTGAAATTCACTCAGAATTTGAAATTGAATTCAACTGGAATTTGAAAAGAGAGGGAACCAAGGATGATCAAACACTTGTTTAGCAAAATGATTAACTTAACCCAAGGGGTTACTGTAGCAACATTACACCGTGGTGTTACAACTCTCCTCCTCTAAAAGAAATTCTCGTCCCGAGAATTAAGAGGTAGAAGGGAACATGTCGGGGTATTCAGCACAGAGGTTATCCTCACGTTCCCAAGTGGCTTCATCTTTAGAATTATTTGACAATTGCACCTTGGGAACTTGGTAATCTTCTGGCGTGTTCGACGTTCAACTTCTTCAAGAATGCAGATCATATGCTCTTTGTATGTGAGATCATCTTGAACTTCATTCAATTCCGGATCCACTTCACGTTCCGGATCCTTGAAGCATCGATGAAGTTGCGACACGTGGAAGACATCATGGACGTGGGAGAACTGAGGTGGCAACTCCAATTGATAAGCCACCAGTCCATGATGAGCGAGGATGCAGAAGGGACCAATGTAGCGCGGAGCTAGCTTGCCCTTGACTCCGAATCGATGAGTGCCTCTCAAAGGAGTCACACGCAGATAAGCTTGTTCATCAGGTTGATAAGTTGAACTCCAGTGTTTCCAGTCATAGTTGCTCTTCTGGCGGGACTAGGACGCCTTGAGATTATCCCGGACAATGCGAACCTGCTCTTCATCTTGTTGAATAATGTCTGGACCAATGAGCGTCCATTCCCCAGTTTGTGACCAATTCAGAGGGGTTCGACACTTACGTCCATAAAGCACTTCGAAGGGTGCCATCTTCAGGCTGGCTTGATAGCTGTTGTTATAAGAGAACTCCGCATAAGGGAGAGATTCTTCCCACTTCTTACCGAAAGAAATAACACAAGATAGAAGCATGTCTTCAAGAATTTGATTGACTTGCTCGACTTGGCCTTGAGATTGGGGATGATAAGAAGTGCTGCAGGTAATATGAGTTCTCATTGCCTCTTGGAAACTATCCCAGAACTTTGAAGTGAATATACTGCCACAGTCTGAACTGATCTCCTTCAGAATGCCGTGGAGTGACACAATTCGGGAGATATACAAGTTTGCTAATTGACTAGCAGTGATAGTCTCCTTGACTGGCAGAAAGTGAGCAACCTTCGAGAATTGGTCGATGACAACAAAAATAGCATCGTTACCTTTATGAGACTTGGGAAGGCCAGTTACAGAGTCCATCTGAATCTTATCCCACTTCCATTCAGGAATCAGAAGCGGTTGTAGAAGTCCAGCCGGTTTCTGATGTTCTGCTTTGAGTGACGACAAACGTCACATTCTTCGATATATCGAGCAATATCTTGCTTCATCTTGGACCACCAATATTTCTGACGAATGTCTAAGTACATCTTGGTACTTCCCGGATGAATAGAGTGAGGGGTGTCATGCACTTCTTTCATCACCTTCTCTGTCATAAGCTCAAACCGAGGTACTACAATGCAATCTCTGAAGTACAAGGTTTCGTCTTCACCAAGTGAGAAATCTCTTGATTTCTCCAAGGCAAGATCCTTTTTCATCAAATCAACATGAGCATCCTTGGCTTGTGCAGACTTAATTGCTTTTTGAAGAGTTGGTTCCAAGACAAGGTTATTCAGAGAACCCTGTGGAACTAGTAGACGGTTCAACTTGCATAGCTCTTCATAAAGGCGGGGTTGAGCTTTGTAGACCATGTGATTATTGCAATAAGACTTACGGCTCAGGGCATCGGCCATTACATTAGCCTTACCAGGGGTATAGGATATACCGCAGTTGTAGTCAGCAATAGCTTCCATCCATCGCTGCTGACGGAGGTTCGGATCTGGCTGAGTAAACAGGTACTTCAGACTCTGATGATCAGTGAAGATCTCGGAACGATTACCGAGAAGGTACTGTCGCCATAGCTTCAATGCATAGATAACCGCAACAATCTCAAGGCATGAACTGGGTAGTTCTCTTCATGAGGACGCACTTGCCGAGAGGAATAAGCAATCACTCTGCGCTCTTGCATTAGGACACAGCCTAATCCTTGACGTGAAGCGTCGCAATAGATGACAAAGTCCTTGCGAGAATCAGGGGGAGCAAGCACAGGGGCAGATGTCAGCTTGTCTTTGAGTGCCTGGAAAATTTCCTGACATTTGTCTGTCCAATCGAACTTAACGCCTTGGTGAAGCAGATTGGTCAGTGGCTTGGCGATCTTGGAGAAGTTCTCGACAAAGCGGCGACAATAGCTAGCTAGTCTGAGAAAGCTTCTGACTTGCTTGACAGTTTTTGGAGGGGTCCAGTCAAGAATAGCCTGAACGCACTCTGGGTTGACGGCAATACCATCCTTGGAGATGACATGACCAAGGTAGGTGACTTTGGATAACCAAAATTCGCACTTGGAATACTTGGCATAAAGTTGATGTTCTCGAAGCTTCTCTAGAACAAGTCGAAGATGTTCAGCATGTTCTTCTTTGTTCTTCGAATATACCAGAATATCATCAGATAGACTACGACGAACTTGTCGAGGTAATCCTTGAATATGTAGTTCATCAGAAGAAAGAATGTGGCTGGAGCATTGGTCAAGACATAAAGTCGTGCTTCAGCGTTTTGAACAAGTTGAGCATGGTAGCTTACTATCTCATCGAAAGGATGTAGGAGGTGAACGACCTTGGTGGCACAAACGATAGAAGCAGTATGCGCTTTCAACCATTCCATTCCCAGAATGAGGTCAATATTGGAAGACTCCAGAATAATGGGGGAAACAAGAAATTCCAACCCTTCAATCTCAACGGGAACGTCGCGACCAATCATGGTAGTTTGACATCGGCCAGCAGGGGTGCGTACCACTATCAGAGTGTTCATGGGCTCGCATCGAATGTCATGGGTGTATGCAAAATTTTCTGACATGAATGAATGCATGCTCCTGAATCAAATAAAACAGATGCTGGTACTGAATTAACAAGGAGAGTACCCATCACAGTAGCAGGCTGGTCTTGAGCTTCACTCAGATCAATGTTGTTAGCTTGCCCATGACCATATGGTCTGGCATTGTGGTTGCGGGGTTGATTGATACCACGAGCATTAGAAAGCAGAGCCAGCTGATTCTGATTCTGAGGGCAGTTCCTGGAACGGTGACCCGGAAGGCCACACTTGAAGCACATACCATCATTGGGATTGGGAGCAGAAGCTTGGGGTGGTACAACCCGAAGGGGCTGCCTCTGCGGTGGAGGGGGAAAATGCGGAGCAACATATGTCTGTCTTGATGTAGGTGCAGTTGGACGATACAAGCTATGGGAATCCATATCCGACACTTCTGTGCTAACGGGCCCGAAGATAAGCCAGCATCACGGCTGCGCCTGAGGGATCCCCGGTGTTCCTGAAGACCAGTCTCAACCTGAATAGCCTTGTTCACCAAGGTGGCGAAGTCGCCAAAGTCATGAGCGACCAGTGCTAGCTTAATATCAGGGTGAAGTCCATCACTGAACTTTTCTTGCCTATGAGCATCAGTTGCAATGTCTTCTTCAGCATAACAAGACAAGTCCAGAAATTCCCGCTGGTAAGCATCTACAATATTGTTGCCTTGGGTGAGGTTGCGGAACTCTCACTTCTTCCTGTCCATGATTCCCTGAGGAATGAAGCGGGCATGGAAAGCAGCTTGGAAATCCGGCCAAGTGATGACCGTTCCAGCAGGCAGGGTACGCCTATGGCTGTCCCACCGTTGAGCAGCGGGACCCTTCAGAAAGAAAGATGCAAAGGTGGCATAGCTAGCAGGGGCCACACTAGCAGACTCCATTTCATACGTGATGTCGTGGAGCCAGTCATCAGCATCAAGGGGTTGAGTTGAGGTGCAGTAAATAGTTGGGTTGAGACGCATGAAGTCCTGCAGAGTTCCTGGGGTTGGCTATTGATTCATGTTCGGACGAGGAAACCGAGCCATCATTCCTTCCATGAACTGGCGGTTCAGCTCAAATTGTTGCATCATTCCAGCAAACAATTTGGGTGGTGGTGGATCGTTGGCACCACGGCCATGACCAGCGAGTCTAACCATCCTGCTAACATGTAATAGGGGGTAGTTCAGCATTGAGCTTTTGTAAAAACAAGGATCATTCATGATGAAACATGCATAATGAAAGAGGTACAATGGATACCACTTCGTTGTCATCACGACAGTGTGTGTACTATCCAGAATACTATTCTAAGGAAAAATTATGGCTTATCCAGCTTTAGAGTGAATGTGGTCACGGGATCCTAATGTTAGAGTTAGTAAAACCATTTAAACCCAAATAGAAGAGAGATCAGAGTCCCAGAGTAAAGATCGATGAGTAAAAGATCCTAATACCACCCATATGGTGACGTGGGCCTGTAAGACACACAACCATGTTAGTAAAATATTTCGTAGTGACTAGAATCAACTTCGGCCAAGGAGTTGGAAAGGGGGCTACCTACAGGCAGTCAGCTCTGATACCAACTTGTGACGTCCCCGATTTGACCGTACACTAATCATACACACAAATGTGTACGATCAAGATCAAGGAATCACGGGAAGATATCACAACACAACTCTAGACCCAAATTAAAATAATACAAGCTTTATATTACAAGCCAGGGGCCTCGAGGGCTCGAATACATAAGCTCGAAAACACAAGAGTCAGCGGAAGCAACAATATCTGAGTACATACATGAGTTAAACAAGTTTTCCTTAAGAAGGCTAGCACAATAACAACATCGATCGAAAAGGCAAGGCCTCCTGCCTGGGAGCTTCCTAACTACTCCAAGTCGTCAGCGGCCATCACTTAGTAGTAGGCACCCTCAGGGTAGCAGTAGTCATCAGTGATGTCGTCTGGCTCCTGGGATCCGTCATCTGGTCGCAACAATCGGGTATGGGGGAAAAGAAGTAGCAAAGCAACCGTGAGTACTCATCCAAAGTACTCGCAAGACTTACATCAGATCTAAACTAAGTATGCATCTGTATCAAAGGAATGGGTTGTATCTGTGGACTAAACTGCAGAATGCCAGAAGGGAAGGGGAAAGCCTAGCCTATCGAAGACTAGCATCTTCAAGCATCTAGAAGAGTACAAATCAACATAATGTAAAGTAGTAGTGTTATCAACCTCGGCCAGAGATCCTTTCTCGACTCCTAGCGAGAAAGCAATCCCAGAGCCGTACTATCCATTTCTCATATCAAGTATCCAGTTCTAGTTGTATCAACCGGGATACAACTCCAAGTGTCCGTTACCATAGGACAGGCTATCAATAGATGTTTTCTTCCCTGCAGGGGTGCACCAACTTACCCACCACGCTCGATTAACTCCAGCCGGACACACTTTCCTGGGTCATGCCCGGCCTCGGCCAAACAATACGCCGCAACCCGACCTAGGCTTAATAGAGAGGTGAACACGCCGGACTAGACCTATGCCCCCAGGGGTCATGGGCCATCTCCCCGGGAACTCCTGCACATTGCGTACGCGACCGGTGAGCAGACCTAGCTACCTCCTTAAACAAGGCAGGAGCTTACGCAGTCCAACCCGGTGCGTGCCGCTTAGTCGCTGACGTCGATTAAGCTTCGGCTGATGCATACAACGCAGAACGCCCATACAATGCCCACATGATGGTTAGTACTATCAGGCCAGAGGACCCTCGGATCAAATATCCAAATCGTAGTGGATTAGGAGCACGCAGTAACAAGAAGAGACTCACAATCGATGTGACCCCGTCGCCCCATCTCGAGTACTTACGGCAAGGGCTAAGAATGCCCGTCCACGCCTCGTAAGAATCTCGCGGGCACCTTCCAGGTCAACCCGAATCCACATCACTCGCTATTAAGCTCGCGCCGGTACCCCTCAGGGCCGACCCATCTTTAGTAACATGGCTTAGTGCAAAGTCATAGTAACCATAGTAACTGTGTGTCTAACACCAAGGGGAAAACCAGAGGAGTCACCCCCGGTGAATCCCACTCAATGTTATCATCAAGGTGAACGTAAGAGGATCCACCCTCGAGGTTCACATTTGATGAGTTGCACGACAGAGCCGTAACGGAAGTGGTTAAGGAGGAAATCACCCTCGATGACCTCGACCGTATAGCTACACTACAGAGATCTCATCAGGAGTGATGTAAGAGGTTCCACCCTCGGCACTCGATGGTAACTCTGCAGAGTCGTACAACTAGGGGGTGATGTGCGGTGTCGGGGCCTAGACGTCGATCACGTTGATCGAGTCATTGAACATAAGGCGAGGCAACTGGGATAAGGTGGGGGTCACTGATGGATCACTAACCAACCTATACTAAGCAGTTTAGGATAAGCAGGTAAGGTAACAATAAGTAGGTAACAAAAACAGGCTATGCATCAGAGTAGGATCATACTGAAAACAATAGCAGTTCTAATGCAAGCATGAGAGGGAAAGAAATGGGCGATATCGAAATGCTCAAGGGGGTTTGCTTGCCCGGTTGCTCTGGCAAGGAGGGGTCGTCATCGACGTAGTCGATCATAGGGGTAACATCGGTCTCGGGGTCTACCGGAGAGAAGAGGGGGAAGAAACAGTAAATACAGAGCAAACAATGCATCACAAGGCATAACATGATGATAGGCAGAGCTAGGGTTGTCCTAACGTAGTACTGCACGTTGCAGATGGAGGGGATACACATCCAAGGATGAATCCCCGGCGTTAGACGAATTCCGGACAGATGAAAGAGAGGGGACGGTTCCATGTTCAGCATGCTAGGGGCATGTGACAGGTGAATGGACCGCGTATTCGGATTCGTGGGATTTTTCTGAGCAACTTTCATATAGAAAACATTTTCATCGGAGTTACGGTTTAATTTCTATGAATTTTCAAAGATTAAAGCATTTCCAGAAATTAGTTAAATTGACAGAAAAGGAAATATGACGTCAGCATGACATGTTGATGACGTCAGCAGTTAACAGGACTGCTGACCAGGTCAAACTGACCAGTGGGTCCCACATGTCATACACATAGGGCTAACAATGGGTTATTTTAATTAAATAGAGTTAATTAGTAGTAGGCCCCCACATGTCAGTGACTGATTAGGCTAACTAATTAGTTTTAATTATAAAAATGTTCTAATTAGTTTAATTATGCGGTGGGGCCCACGTGTCAGTGATAGTGTGTGCCCAGTCAGCACAGTTGACCACGGTCAACATGGTCAACTAGGGCCATGGGGCCCACGGGCAGTGACCCATAGGTGGGCCCCAGGTGCGCCACGTCGGCGGCGGCAGGGTTTCGCTGCCGGCGACCAAAACAGCGGCGGGGCTCACCGGACTTCACCGGAACGCGCCACAGGGAGTCATTAGGCGCGGGACATGGCGCGTTCGAACGAGGAGAGCTCGCCGCGTCGCGTGGTGAGGCCGGCCGGAGCTGGAGCTGCCGGAAACGGCGCTGGCTACGAGCGTGGGCGGTGGTTGGCTTCAGGCCTCATCGGGGACGAGGCTACAGGCGTTCAAAAGGAGCGTTGGGTAGTGTGCTCGAAAGCAGGGGCTCGGGTGCAGCCATTCGTGGTCTCTTCCGAGGCTGGGATGGACGGAGTCGTCGTCGGCGACATGGACGGCGGAGACCCGAGGCACGACGAGCTTGCAAATGGGGCAACGACGAGCAAAACGAGCGGTGCTGAGTACGTACGGCGTCTACACGTGCGGGCGAGCATGATGGACACGCTTGCGCAGGCGTTCGGTCACCGGAACATGGCCGGCGATGAGCTCGGCGGAGGCGAGCTCGGACATGTGGGGAACGGCGCCTACGGGCGCGACAACGGCGGGAAGACGGAGGGGAGAGAGGCGAGGCTCACCGGGCGGCTACGTAAAGCCCCTGGAAGGTTAGTAGCAGCAGCAGGCGTCGCCGGAGTCGAAGGGGATCGCTGGAGCAGAGGCAGAAGGAGGGCGGCTCGATCCGCTACCCGCGGTGCTCCTCGAGCTCGATGGCGAGGCTTAGTCGAAGTAGGGGTCGACGGCGCGTCTTGTGGACGTGCTAGCGAGGCGCGGGGTGGCCGATGGCCGCGTGGTTGACGGAGAACATCGGCGATGGCGCTCGGCAGAGGGGGAGAGGAGCGATCGAGCGAGAGGAGAGGGGAGAGGTGGAGAGGACGAGGGAGAGAGAGGGCAAGTGGTCGAGTGGGGAAGGAGCCCGAGGCGTCGGGGCCTTATCCCCTCTCGCCGGTGACGTGGAGTATAGGGCAGTGCGCCCGGTCCGGCGGGGACGAGCGGGACGCGCCCGGTCGGACGAACAGGGGGGAGGGGGAAACAGGGGAGAGGTAGGTGGGCCAGCCTGGGTGGGTTAGGTGGGCCGGCCCAGGTGGGTTCGGTCCAGGGAGGGGTTCCTCTTTCCTCTCCCTTTTCTCTTTTTTCCTTTTTGTTTTTTTAAAACTTTTCTGTTTTAGCTATTTTAGGCCACATAGGAATTTTGCAAAAATGTTGGATCACCACCAATATTACCAGGAGAATATTTTACACATTGTGAACATTTTAGTTTTCATGTTTGAGCATTTTTGAAATTCACTCAAAATTTCAAATTGAATTCAACTTGAATTTGAAGAGAGAGAGAACCAAGGATGATCAAACACTTGTTTAGCAAAATGATTAACTTAACCCAAGGGGTTACTGTAGCAACATTACACCGGGGTGCTACAGTACACCACAGTCCTGGGAAGCGGGAAGAATCTAAAGGAGGCAGAGAAGAAGAAGCCCATTGTGATCCAGGTTTGCATGCATGACTTATGCTTGGTCTACCAGATATGCCATGTCGACATTGAGTGCGAGGAATTTAAGGAGTTCCTCAAGTGCGGCCTAGTCAAATTCATTACTATAGACTTTAGGAATGACAAGGAAATCCTGGGTCGGATACGCCTCGTTGTAGGCAACCCCATTGACCTCCAGAAGAAAGGGCTGGTGTCCTCTCATGATAAGCCTTCAATGCTGACCCTGGCAGGAGCCATGGTTCATCCTTCGTACGGTAAACTGAAGAAACCTCCGCACACGTTTCATCGTGCATGGCAGTGGAATGTACTAGATATATACCGCATCCACTACGCTGCAATGGATGGCTACCTTTGTTTCAATATCTACAAGGGTTGGATGGAGAGCAAGAGCCAAGTGTACGGTTCAAGCAAAGAAGTATCGGCCAAGAGCAAGAGGTACAAGGAAGAAGTCGAGGACGTGGACGAGGACTCCGAGTAAGGCGGCAGTGTCGTTGCTCATGGTGGTTCTAATGCAGTGTCTACCAGATTAGTTGCTTAGTTTAATTTGGGGCATGTTTAGTTTTATTTGAGGGGTGTGTTGTGCTGAGCCCCCAGCAGAACTATATATGTTATGTTTCTTCTTGTTACTTTAACTCCTCAGTATGTACATACTACTATTTCTTACAGTTCATATTTTAGTTGGTATAGTACTACGACTACCACTCATTTCTTCACATTATATACGTACAATATATATGGCCAACATCATATATATAGCCAACAGTTTAGTTGTCAAAGAATTTCAGGGGGCTTAGTTTTGTCAAAGAATTTTAGGGTGCTTAGTTTTATTTGAGGGGTGTGTTGTGCTGGACACCATTATTGTGACTCAAATCTCTTTTGCCATGTTATAATGACATAAATACTGATGAACCAACATGCCAGCTCTCCCTCTATCTCACTACATTAAAATAAAGTGTGGGGCCTACTTGATCCCAACAGCGTTCTTATTTTCCTGTAAAATTGTTTGCTTGGTTACTCCAGAGAAGCGGGGCCACACTTATCATTGTGAGAATCGGCTTATTTTTGTCATGTAACATGGTCAATGGTTTTGACGTGAAAATCACAATGTCTAATGGCATTTTGAGCAAACATCTAACTTAACGATGGCATTTTTAGATATCTAATTGCATTTTTGAGCAGGCATCTCACGGATCGATGGCATTTTTGAGTAGTTGTAACTTCTAATGGCAAAACTAAGTAGTGATACACAAACTAGTGGCATAAATAATAAGAACCCAAGAATTAAATAGGTATGCTAATTTATTTAATAGAATTTAGCACCCCATTTAAGCACGTACCACCTTTTTTCTTTAATTTCATCTTGTTAGTTTTGCTCCATGGTGCAATCCATCGATCCTACTACTATACAAAAGTATACATTCTTTGAAAGGCTAGAGGGTGGGGCAGTCTAGCTAGGTCGGTTTCAAGAGAAGCGAGGGCCTTTGTGATATGACGGCTCATTACTACTGGAAGGCGGGGCCTTGTGATTTGACTGCTCGTATAAATGTTCCAACGACCTGAGGAGGAGCAAAGAACTATGCGGTATGCTCAAGTTTTCCACTGGAGTACGATGGAGGAGCACGAAACACGGCAGCCCAGTGCCATATCCTCTACTCTCTACTCTTATTATATGTTACTAGCAAGAGGCATTGTTCTATTGGCGATAAAGAATGATCTAATTTCCTAGTCATCTTATTTTTAGCATTGTTCTATTCATGCCTCACAGAGAAGGTGACACGTGCGGCGAAACACCCAAAGGAAAAGAAGAAACACAAGAGAAAAATAAGAAGGAAGATTATCACCCCAAAAAAGAAGGAAGACACACACACAAGTCTGGGGCGCTGCTCTCACTACATGAAGGGTTGCTGGCCGCGGAGTCGTAACTGCTTCTTCATCGCCTCCACGACCTCCATCTCCTTGCGCGTCTCCTCCGCCATCTTATTCATTATGTCCATGATGCGGGATTTCTCGATGCGAGCCTTCATCATCTGTTCCACGGCCGCATTATGTACCTTGATAGCAGCCGGGTGCTCGATGCAGAGCTTCGCCAACTCCTCCTTCTATTCCCTGATGAGGGCCTGCAGCATCTTCATCGAGGAACTACTATTCTCATGCGGCTTCTTCCAGCCGGCGTTCTCCTCCTTCAGCAGGTCGAGCTTGTGGCAGAGCTTCGCCTTGTCCTCCCAAAGTTCTAGGATTTCACTGGTCACCTTCTTCTCTGAGGCAATGCTCTTCTTCAGCAGCATCACCAAGCCAGCGGTCAACTCCCCCTACTCATTGAGCTCAGCGGGCATGTCGTCGAGGCTCTCCTTCAGCAGCTCCACCAAGCCGTGGATGAACTCCTTTTGCTTATTGAGGTGCTTATTGAGCTGATCAGGCATGCCTTCGAGGGATAACGACTCCAGCGGTGCCAGCTCGGCATGTTCGCCTCCACAGCTAGGGCGCTCCTGGGAGCCATTGCCTGCCCGTGAGAGATCTTTCGAGGTCTCTGCGTGGTGGCGAGCCCTCTTTTTTTGCATCCTTGGTTGCCACTCCCTTGTTACGAGTAGTTCAGATAGTTCTTGATCTAGAGCTCTGCACACCGGCCATGGAAAGGACGGACGAAGAAGGAGGACTTATGTGGATGAAGGTAGAGTAATTTTCGGTTAGGTAGTTCCCCCTTTTATAACCTAAGTACTAGCACTAGTACTAAAACCTGCATAGTGGGAACACATTCAGGTTTGGTACATACTGGTATGTGTGAGCAGGCTTGCACTTAATTGTAGCACTAGTACTTTGGACTGTGATGGGAACAAGGTAAAGATTAATTCATGGTTTTGGTTTCGAGGCCCGAAACGGCTCCCGATGAGTTTAGTGGAACATAAATTTCAAGTACTCCTGATGAGTTTAGTAGAACATAAATTGTTTGACATAAAAATATATCATTCAAAAATAGAATATTTGAAGTTTGTAATGATATATTTTTCGTAATGTATGCCTCTTATTAAGTTGGTCAAATTAACAACCTAGGTACACGTGCAAGACTTGTAAACTGAGATAGAGGGAGTACTACACTGCTCAAATGCGGTCGCACAAGTCAGTGATGTAACTGGTCATACATGTCAGACCAAGCCGATGTATGTCCCTTCGGTGAGACGCGGGTCCGACCGACCGTCTGTTGGTGCGACCGACTGTAAAGTACTTATGCGATGGAGACTTCTGGTTGTGGCTTCGGTTAATTGTCACGACCAAGCATTCTAAAACTAGTGATAAATCAATTACCACCTTTTTCCAAAAAACCAAGTATTTTTTACAGGAAAACAATACATATAGATGGAGTGATTGTCAAGGTTGCAAATAGACATAGCATTGCAAGTTCACTGCAGTAGCAACCGACTAGGTCACTGCATCACTGGAGGGGAAGGAGGGCAGCTCACCTCACCTACGATGCATGCCCTGATGCCCAGCGGTGCCGCCGCAACTGGTCCCGAGATTTGGCTTCTCCTACCACCCATTTTAACAGTTGCATCGGCTGCTCATGCAATTGCACAAGCATGCACATTCTTTCATCCGCAGTCGACTCCGTGAATATGATCTCTGCATTGGCCCTAGCTCGAAATCAATGCAACGCTGCCAGATGCTGACATCCCTCAGCATCTCTCCCCCGAGATCGACTTGTGCCTCCGCCTTGTGCTACGCCAGGCGCAGCTCCTTGGAACTTCT
This sequence comes from Triticum aestivum, assembly GCF_018294505.1. Classification (NCBI taxonomy): domain Eukaryota; kingdom Viridiplantae; phylum Streptophyta; class Magnoliopsida; order Poales; family Poaceae; genus Triticum; species Triticum aestivum. The sequence continues at coordinate 564,856,509 of NC_057809.1, read as the reverse complement.
CTCCAATCGATTCGATGCTTCCTTGATCCGATTTGCCCTTGCTGCCCATCACTTGAAACGCAACCCTGGCATGTCCTCCGGCACCACCGATCTGTGATTCTAGAGCAATGGATCCCCTCTAAAACACATGTGGGTTTCTCTCAAAGGTGGCAGTGCTGCGGGCTGTAGCGAGAGGGCAGCCCGCGGGACCCTGGGATGGCGGGATTCTCCATGGAGGGATCCAATGGGCGAGGCGGGGAGGTGAGCCTAGGCGCTGGGAGAGCCCTATGAGGCTAAGATAAAGATAGTACTACTCCACTTCATCCATATTTAAATACAAAGGCCACCAACAGTAGCCCTGGCAAAAATTGATCATGCTACCTGCATCCTGGTTTATTGTCCCCCTTTTTTGTGCCACTTTTTATGACATGCATAAATATTATGTTACTTACAAATATGGTCAAAAATTGGCACAAAATATGAAGGAGACCAATGGAAGTACTGGCACCCCATGATTTAACTACTCGCATGTGTGTAGTGGATTAGTAATGTCTTTCTTCCGCCCTCATGTCCACTCAATTTGCATGCGCTGTATTAATTGACCATCAATGAAATGAAGGACTTTACACGCGTCAAATTATCACATGGGGTGGATCTTCATACAAAAATGCGTCGCCCCGTGTACCCGCGTGTGCGTGCGAGGGAATGAGTGCGTGCGTGGCATGCGTGCACATCTTCACTTCGTGCATGTACCGCTAGTGTGGCTCAGAGAGGACGAGTACATTCTTCTGGAAGCAGCAACACGTCACTGTGATCAGTCCACACAAGGAGGTCATGACAACGCCTCCACATGTGCCACGTAGCTTCATGAACTGTAAGAGAGACACTGTGTAGCGTGCCATTGGAATTCTAATTTACATGTTTGCACATACTTGAAGTACTAGTAAGGTACACGTGCATTGCACGCATCAGATTTGGCAACCAAATTATGAATAAATACCACACTATAGCATGTAAGCTCTGAGTCATATATGCCTGATGTAGACCTTCATTTAATTTTTATAGTTCATCTCATTCAAAATAAATTAGTTTTTATAAAAAAGCTAGGGCCTCTTTGATTCGTAGGATTTCCCAAACGCGGGAATACAAAAAACATGGGATTAGAGTGGAATGTCGTCTTGAATCCTACAGGATTGTACGAGTGTTTGATTGTGCATAGAAACGCGGGATTGTTTCAAAGTGGTTTGAGTGGATGGGATGTTTCCTATGAAATCTAGTGCAAATGAATCCTAAGGACAATTTTCTATGGTTTACAAACCTATGAATCAAACAACCAAGATAGGAAAAATTCCTATGGATTAGAATCCTCCAAAATTCCTTTGAGAATCCTTTGAATCAAAGAAGCCCTTAATCTATTTTATGATTCATGGAATTGTGCGTAGTAAAGCATAAAGTAGAAACAGATAATGGCAATTCAACAAGAAAAAAAAGTTTGGGCAGTTATGATACATAAGATTCTAGAATAAAGGAGAAGCACTTGTGTTTTGAGGTTTGTGCATTATGCTTAAGTTCAACCATGGAGTCTGCTAGATTGTACATGTGGCAAAATCCGGTGGGGGGCTAGAAGATGGTGCGAAGGGCCAAGTGGAGGGAGACTATGAAGGAGTGCACAAGTGCGAGATCGATATTTGAAGAGAGGGGGCAAGAACGTGCGCTGTTGCGCGCAGTGGCGGAGCCATGAAAAATAAATGAGCTAGGGGCCAAGCATTGCTAATCCTTTACGAGGAGGGCCAATTCATCAACTTAAACCATTTTACCAGCAATTGTCTAATGATCACATTCATACTAGCCTCGATATATAGTGATGTTAGGGGAGGGGCAGGGCCCTTGTTGGCCCCTGTCTTCGCCACTGTGCACGCGTCTGAGAGATGAAGCGGAGGCATGGATGATGAGAGGGGGACGTTGGATATATAATTAAAGTGGGTGTATTAGCTATGTAATCCTATATAGAGAGGTATAGATTGATCGATGTGGACGTGGGAAAGAGGGTGAGACCTCACTAGATATATAGATTGATCGGTTTGTGTGGAAAACTATGAAAGACCTAGCTATACACACACACACACATAGAGGAACATCGATCGTTGCGCATGCACGTGAGAGATAAAGAATGCCCGATATGATGGGGAGGGGGAGGTGTGTGTGTGCATGCATGGGAGACCGACCTGAAGAAAAAGACTGCATGTGTGCGATGGATAATGCCAACTGGTACTATGTGTGCATGCATGCACGAGAGAAAGTTAATGGTACAATTATAAAGAGAAGATGACTGTGTGGGTGTAAAAGACTAGGTGACGTCATAATCAACATAAAGTAGAATTCAAATATTTGAATAATAGACCATGATGTTTGAAACCCATGCATGCATGAATATAACTGAGATATGCATGGTGTGGTTTGGAAACGAGCATGTTGTACTGTATACACATTGAACAAGGTCGGACTGATTTGTATTTGAGATATCGATGGCAGACATCATTTGGCCACATTGCATCCGTGTATGGACACATTATTCTAATTGGAGATGATTGGTGGCTTTCGCATCACATATCTATATCTATACCCCTATATATAATATTTTTAAATTTTTTATATAGTGTGCGGACAACTTTAACTTTGAAAGATGGTCATTGGATGAGGCCAATCCGATGGTGCGGAGATGGCAAATTTGAGCTCAACTGGCCGTTGGATATCATCTAGATTCCACCAGATTTTGCCACATGTACAATCTAGAAGACTCCATGGTTGAACTTAAGCATAATGCAGAAACCTCAAAACACAAGCACTTCTTCTTTGTTCTAGAATCTTCCATATCAGAATTTCTCAAATGCTTTTCTACATGATTTGCCATTATTTGTTTTTTTACTTTATGCCTTACAACGCACAATTCCATGAATCTTAACATAGATTAGCTTTCTTATAAAACTAGATGGTTTTGAATGAAATGAACTATAAGAATTAAACGAACATCTACATCATGCATATATGACTCAAAGCTTACATGCTATAATGTGGTATTTATTCATAATTTGGTTGCCAAATCTCATGCGTGCAATGCACGTGTACCTTACTAGTCTAAATGGTGTTTGTTGTGTGTGTGTGTGTTGTGCTTGTTAAACACATTGTACGTAGTATATCATACATGGTTTAGATTCCGAACATCTAGCTAGAGCATACATGTACTATGATTTGAATTCTACATAAAATCTATACATATATTTGAATTTGAGATCGTATGTTGATACGTCTCCAATGTATCTATAATTTTTGATTGTTCCATGCTATTATATATTCTGTTTTGGATGTTTAATGGGCTTATTTACACACTTTTATATTATTTTGGGGACTAACATATTAACCGGGGGGCCAACCCAAATTGCTGTTTTTTTGCCTATTTCAGTGTTTCACAGAAAAATAATATCAAACGGAGTCCAAACGGAATGAAAACTTCGCGAGCGTGATTTTTGGAACAAACGTGATCCAGAGGACCTGGAGTGGGCGTCAAGCAATCAATGAGGAGGCCATGAGGCAGGGGGCGCGCCCTACACCCTCGTGGGCCCCTCGTGGCTCCACCGACATACTTCTTCCTCCTATATATATACCTACGTACCCTGAAAACATCAGAGGGCACCACGAAAACCTAATTCTACTGCCGCAACCTTCTGTACCATGAGATCCCATCTTGGGGCCTTTTTCGGCGCTCCGCCAGAGGGGGCATTTATCACGGAGGGCTTCTACATCAACACCATAGCCTCTCCGATGATGTGTGAGTAGTTTACCTCAGACCTTCGGGTCCATAGTTATTAGCTAGAGGGCTTCTTCTCTCTCTTTGGATCTCAATACAAAGTTCTCCTCGATTCTCTTGGAGATCTATTCGATGTAATCTTCTTTTGAGGTGTGTTTGTCAAGATCCGATGAATTGTGGGTTTATGATCAAGATTATCTATGAACAATATTTGAATCTTCTCTGAATTCTTTTATGTATGATTGGTTATCTTTGAAAGTCTCTTCGAATTATCAGTTTGGTTTGGCCTACTAGATTAATCTTTCTTGCAATGGGAGAAGTGCTTAGCTTTGGGCTCAATCTTGCGGTGCTCGATCCCAGTGACAGTAAGGGAAATGACACGTATTGTAATTTTGCCATCGAGGATAAAAAGATGGGGTTTATATCATATTGCATGAGTTTATCCCTCTACATCATGTCATCTTGCTTAAAGAGTTACTCTGTTCTTATGAACTTAATACTCTAGATCCATGCTGGATAGCAGTCGATGTGTGGAGTAATAGTAGTAGATGCAAGCAGGAGTCGGTCTACTTGTCACGGATGTGATGCCTATATACATGATCATACCTAGATATTCTCATAACTATGCTCAATTCCATCAATTGCTCGACAATAATTTGTTTACCCACCGTAATACTTATGCTATCTTGAGAGAAGCCACTAGTGAAACCTATGGCCCCCGGGTCTATTTTCCATCATACAAGTTTCCAATCTATTTTATTTTGCAATCTTTACTTTCAATCTATATCATAAAAGTACCAAAAATATTTATCTTATTATTATTATTATCTCTATCAGATCTCACTCTTGCAAGTGGTCATGAAGGGATTGACAACCCCTTTTATCGCATTGGTTGCGAGGTTCTTATTTGTTTGTGTAGGTATGAGGTGACTCGCGTGTGGTCTCCTACTGGATTGATAACTTGGTTCTCAAAAATTGAGGGAAATACTTACGCTGCTTCGCTGCATCACCCTTTCCTCTTCAAGGGAAAACCAACGCATGCTCAAGAGGTAGCATATGTACATGTAGTTTGTATTTATATAGGATTTACTTCTCCTATATTCATGTCATGTGTTGTGAAGGTAACATTACCCGAGTACAATCCCATTCAAACAGGGAAAATGTACTCAAATTTAGTCCATATGCTGGACAACACACATTCTTTTTTTATTGTTGAGGGAAGTGCAAATTGTTTTGGTACTATACACGTTATGTTTGTTGTCCTAATTTTTTTGTTGTATTTGAATGCATTTCTAGCAATATAGTAAAACGGGACATAGCTCTCTCTACTGATGAGGTGCGGATTGTCTTTTTTTGGGTACACGTTAAGCTTGTTCTCCCGAAATTTCAAGCCGCGCCTTGTTATGCCAAAATTTCAAGCTAGCGTCTCTGTCTATCGTGCTGTGAAACTCCCGCTTCTTTAACCCGCGCCTTGTTACCCGGAAATATTTAAGATATATCTTTGTCTCATTGTGCTTCGACAACTCCCTCCATATCAATCCGCGCCTTGCTATTCCAAAATTACAACGCGCGCGAAAACTCCCACCTCCTGTGAAATCCCGACACGCGAAATGCCCGTGATACCCCTGAACCAAAAGAATCGCCTAGCTCAAATGGATGGGGGTAATTTTGTAACTTACCCCACATTTTAGACAAGCGCGTCCCTAAGCCATGGTTCCCCACTCCCATCCCATCCGTCCACCCATTCGTACATCGAGGCCGCGAAAACCTGCGAAGCCCCACACCCTCCTCCATCCACCACCCAGCCGGAGCCTCTTCCCCAACGACATCGTCCACAGCAACACCTCGATGTCCCTCATCCATCGTACCGAATGCGGATCCGTCGTCGATCTCTTCATCCCGCCGGTTTAACCACCCCGTCCTCCACCTCCAAGGAGCTGCCCCAACATTCCCCTCATCTTTTGCGCCACCTCCATTCCCACACTGTCGTCTTCACCTGCACCACTGGAAGAGCATCATCATAACCGTTTCCTCGGATGAAGCTGAGGCATAATCGGCGCCACCAAAGAGGTTGTAGACTAATCACCACATTTTCTTCTTGATTCTATCTCACGGTGCTGCCGGCACTTGGTCCCGAGCCGACACGGCGCGACTCCATCTACGGCGGCGTCACCGGCCACTTCCTCCATGGCGTCGCTCCCTCGGTGCCGACGTCCACATCAGTAGGAGCTGCTGCTACTTTAGCTCTCACTCGCGCTGCTGCTTTGCTCTTGCTCTCGGTCCCCTGCTTGGTCTGCTCTTGCTTTTGCTTTTGCTCTTCCTCGCGCTGCTGCTCTCGCTCTTGCTCTTGCTTGCGTTGCTACTCCAATTTAGCTACACTTTAGTTGACTGAATCGACTTTCGGGTCAGTCAATTTTCAGGGGGTGGGGGGCTCACCGGAGTTAAGGAAGAACCAGTCGCAGTGGGAAGGGGGGCTCACCGGAGAGGTACCCCACTATCTATCTTAGGGGTCAGGGTGGGGGCGGTGGTCACCGGCGGTGGTGGGGCGGTGGCGTGGCGATCGCCGGAGAAAAAGCTCGGCACGAGGGGCCTAGAGGGATGGCCGGGGCGGCGGCAGACCGGCGGTGGGGAGTGGTTTTGGGGCGGGCGGGGCTGCGCACCGCCAACTGCGGGTGGCGGGTGGCGGCTGTTTGGCCGGTGGTGGCTGGCGGCTCAGGTAGCCCCACCTGATGTTGCTACACGACCAGCTGCCCCGGCTCTCGCACGCGCTTCTGCTACTGCTACTACTTTTCTCCTACTAGTGCGTTCAGTTTCGACAGAAAAATTCAGTTTCGACAGTTAAATTCAGTTTCGACAGTTAAGTTCAGAGATGAGCGGCTGATGTATTTTACATCTAGCACTTTGTGGTTATGTATTTTACGTCATCTATTGTAGATGATATTAGAATTCCACTCAGGTTAACGTTGTCTCTCTTGTCCTGCTTCAGCCTCGACGTCGTACAACTCACCGGAGCTGCTCCAACGATGAAACCCTCCATCACAGTGGAGCAGTACCCCGGTCTCCATCTCCAGACGCCTAAGCTCTTCTTCCCCTCCTCCGACAGCCAAGTCAGTCGGATCATCCTCACGGACCAACCCAATCACACTGAGATCGACATGGCTTCACCAAAGAGGTTGTACACTTGTTGCATCTCTTTTTTCACTCTACATGTTATATATATTGTCCACTGAGCACACGCAGTAACGTGAAATACGATTAGTTTCTCCTACTATATGACAAGCAGTGATGTACCAGACAACTTAGCTATCCATGATGGACTCTCTTGAAAGCCATCATTATTAATCTCTGTGTGTTTGAGTTGTGCATTTGTCGATGGCCTGGGGGTTGAGCTAGTAGGGCAGTGGCCTGGGTCCAAAGTAATAAATATAGCACAAAACATTTTTTGAGTGTAGGCTTTTCCTTGCTCAAGCCTGACTAGAATCGCCAGTGCTTGAAAGGAAAAGTGAAGGAAAAACATAGGAATTGGAAAGTTTCCTATGGCACTACGATTCATGCATTGGGTTCAAAGGAATGGAGCAAAAGGAAAATTGTAGGATTTGTTCCTTTAGTGTCTCCTTGAAAGAAAAACCGTAGGAATTTTAATTTCCACTTGTCCTCTTCAAATCCCTATTCATGAAGCACAAGACTAAGAGATAGTAGCATAATAGCATTATAACCGTACATTTTCTTGTGGTTTGACTTAATCTCACCTTGCTTCTTTGCATCCTATGATCTTCCAGTTCTTGTGAATCAAACACCCATATTGGCATAAATCCTGTGTTTTTAAATTCTCTGTTTTGCAAGTGCATTCCTATCCTATTCCTGTCTATTTCTGATCCTTGGATTGTTAAAATCCTCAAATTCAAACAAGCCCTGACACAATTACTTCTGTTATAGATATGTGTCAAAGAAAACCTTGTGTGCTTTGTCCTGCTCCTGTTGCGCTGTGTTCCACCCCAGCTCAGCTGCTCCAACGACAGAAGGGTTCACCACAGCAGGGATCCGCTCTCTAGACTGTCTTTCGCCGCCTCAGATCTTCTTCCCCGCCCCCGGCAGCCACGACAACTGCATTACCATCATCAACTGAGCAGATGACCTTGAGGACTACACGGGTCCACAAGAGAGGTCACACTCTTCCGTGTCTACTTACGTTATGCATCGCTTAATATGATGACATGCTACTTTATTGTCGTGTTCACCTATTAGACTCTAAGTCAGGTCCAAACTAATGCTGAAACTTGAGTTTTTAAATGGTTGTGGGGTACATATTGGGGCAGCAATCAGTACTATTTGTCTACTATCTGGTTAATCTTGGGTGTCTACTATGAGTTTCATGTTGGGTGCAAACAAACATTAAAGGAGCCATTATCTGTATTTTTTAACTAAAGCTATTATCTGCCTGCTATCATTGGTTTTGGGTCTATCCACAATTTGCTACCATCACTCTGGATTTTTGCATGCACTCCTTACATAATCTCACTATGTTTTATTCCGATGCATGTCAGTTACTGTACACAATGGAACTGAACATGTAGAGAAAAAGAGACGAGCCTTGCGTGGCAATAAAATTTCATGCAGACGTCGCTCCATGGTGGGCACAAAGGCAGCCCCCCTCCACTCATTTTGGATCGTAATCAAGAGGAAGATAACAATTCCGAGGGGGATTCAGATGGAGAAGACCACTCCTATTTACCCCCTGAGGTCTTTGCTCTAACTTGGCATGCTGATGTTGGTAATATCATGCATATGGTGCCTTGCATTGCTTACTGGATACATCAAATATGTCATCTGCTTAGTTTAGACATGCTTTGTGTCAATGCCATCTGTTTAGTTTCTTTATCGTATATGTGAATCATGCAATGCCATCTTGTTTAGCCAGGCATCATATATGTGAATTTTGCAATGCCACCCTGGTTAGCTAGTCATCTTATCTGTGAATTATATCATGCCATCATTTTTTATTACGTGTTAAACTTGTCAACAATTTTAGTACATTCAATTACTCTTCCTGTGCATCAGCCATTCGGCACGGTCATGGAAAAAAAATCTGAAGTGGAAACAAGGTCTTCAGATCAGACAATGCTATTTGACGAAGCGCATGTCTTGCTGGTTACGGATAGCTCCTCAGAGGAGGATTCAGAGACAGATGACCAATCCTATTTCCCCCCGAGGTGCATGCTCTAACTTGGCAGGGTTATGTTGCTCACATTGTGTGTATGGTATCTTGCATTGCTATGTCATTTGCTTAGTTTAGACATGCTTTATGTGAATGCCACATGTTTAGTGTCTAATTACCATATATGTGAATTATGCGATGCCATCTTGTTGCAAGACATTATATATGTGAATTATGCAATGCTATCTTGTTGCAAGGCATTATATATGTGAATTATGCAATGCCATGCTGTTTAGCCAAGCGTCATATATGTGAATTATATCATGCCGTCCTTTTTTTGTATTTCTCATTGCATTTGTCGACAATGTTTGTATATTCAACTGCTCTTCCTATGCATCAGCCATTTGAATTAGTGATGGAGAAATCTGGAGTGAAAACAAGGTCTTCAGAGCAGACAATGCTACTTGCTGAAGCAGATATCTTGCTGGTTACAGATAGCTCTTCAGAGGAGGATTCAGAGGCAGATGACCGGTCCTATTATCCCCCTGTGGTGTATGCTCAAACTTGGCAGGGTTATATTACTCATATCATGCATATGTTGTATTGCAATGCTTAGTTTTGACATCATATGCACAATATTGAATGCCATCTCCTTAGTTGACACATCATATATGCGATTGCCCTCTGCTCACTTGCTTAGTATATAAATCATATATTTGAATTATATCATGCCAAGATGTTTACATAGACAGAATTTATCTGAATTATGGCATGCCAACCCATTTTCTAAAGACATAATATAGTTATATCATCTCATCCTGTTTACATAGTCATCATATTTTGAATTATGTCATTCTATCCTGTTTAGTTAGCCATCATACATTTGAAATTGTGTCATGCTATCCTGTTTAATTAGCCATCTTATATGTGAAATTATGTCCTGCTATTCTGTTTGGTTAGACAACATAAATGTGAATTATTTCATGCCCTGTTTTCTTCCCTACTATCCATTGCACCTGTCTATCTTACAATGTCTGTACATTCAATTACTTTTCTTTTTTATCAGCCATTTCAATTGGAGGGGGTGATGGCAGTATCTGTGGGAGTAAAAACACGGTCTTCAGAAAAGATTGTGCTACCTGTCGATGCAGATAGAACCATGGTTGTACTTGCCCAAGAACCAGCCCCACCACACATAACTCAGACTCACGCAGATTGTACCCCTACCCAGTTGGACAGAGAACCAGCCACACCCCTTCTAACCCCAACCCCAGCAGATAGTAACCCAGTTCCAGTTGACACAGCACTGTCTCCACCACAGAGCACCCAAACACGAGCAGTTAGTAAGGCAACTGCAGTGCCCAAAGCACGAGGACCACCACTCTGAACCCCAAGTCGACGCTTAAAGCAGCATAAGAATTGTTCTCATGTCAGGTTCCGTAGCTATGGTTCATACTACTTTGCTCTTGCATCACTGTATTTACTCATACCTACTAATTTCAAATTGAAGAATGCAATTGAAACTCCAATGGTGCAACATGTATGTTTTAAACCTGTTTCTTTAAGGTGTTTGCGGTTGTAACTTGCTCTATGTTGATTTCAGTTTCAATTGAATAAACAGTTATGTTCTCATGCCATGCACATTACAAGTGTTGTTATTGCTGTGTAGTTTCCCACACTTATATTCTGTCTATGCTGCTTTGTCTTAAAAAGATATGATTCAAATTGTATCTATCTTGATTTGGCAACATAAATTAGAATGATATAGACCATACAGTGACCATACTACATAGATATATGTTTGTTTCATGCCGTTATCCTATCCACCTTACTACTGAACTGGTTTACCAAAATGAGTTTCATATGCTACATTGTAAACCTGTGATGTGTTTGTTTGTTTCTCTTTTAGAACGCGGATAAAATATTGGAGAAGAGTACCCCGTTATGCAATGGTAAAGGAAGTAATGCAGATAAGGTTCAAGATAGTGAGACATCCCTGTTGGTCTCCAAGAAAGCTGATAAAAACTATATTGAAGACACTGAGACAACCCCAAAGTCCTATCTTGATGTAGTGTTCGAGTTACTGGCTACTACTGCTAGCACCAGCTCTTCGAACTCGTTGCCTGAATTAGTTAGGTTTCCTGAGTCTCAACTTCAAGTTGAAAGACATCGATCAGATGTTATGCGACAGGAAGCCGAAGGACTGAGGAAGTCCCTGCATAATTCAGATACATACTTTCTGGTGCAACAAGAAGTGCTGGAGGATTTAAGAGCCAAACAAGAGAAAGTTAATAAGCTTGCTAAGCATCTTGCCAGCATTATGGGTACCTAGGATATTGTTTCTTGATCTCTTCTGAAGTGGTTTCAGTTCTGGACTTGTTTTACTGTGGCGTTTATTTGCACTGGTCGCCAACTTTGACAACCGGTGTATATCATATGCTGCTTTGTTCCCTATATTTGCACTGGTGGCGAACTTTGATGCCTAGTGGATGTAATATGTGTAATAGCCGTGATAGCCTAGCGTAAGTTGCTTGATTATTTGTTTCCTTGTTGTCTTCTTTATTTGTTTGCTTGTAGTCAGTGCAGTTCTTTTTCCGCGGTTTGCTAGTGGCCGCAATAACCTATTTTTTAAAAGTAGGCCACAATAACCATGGGCTACATATTTAATGTAGTTACAATGGGCCTCCTATGTGCCATAGAAAGAATGGGCCTTCTTAGGGCCGTAGAAAGAATGGGCCTTCTACGGGCCATAGCATCAATGGTCCTTCTACATGCCGTATGATCGATAGGCCAAACATGGGCCAATAATAGACCACATTATGGGCCGTAAACGGGCTAGATTTGGAATCGTTCGTTCATGGTCCGACAATAATAGTCCGTCGTTAATCGTCTGTATTTGATGACGTTAAGAAAATGGCCCAACGGAGTAACGAGCCACAAACGGGCCGATTGTAACCGCGGGCTGAATTTGGCCCACAGGCAGAAAAGGCCAATGACGGGCCGTAAGTAACCGAATGCTGGAAATGAGCCCAAGAATAAATGGGCCCTGAGAAGGCCGAAAGATAAAACGGGTTGGAAACGGCCCAATGGAATAATGGGCCGTTAATGGGTATAAAGGGGCACACTGTTCATTGCGGGCTAGATTCAACACGGGCTGTTAATGAGCCAAGAGTTACAAATGGTCTCGTATGGGCCGAAAGACATCATGGGCCATACATGGGCCGGAAGTTACAACAGGCTGGAATCATATTGGAAGGACCGGATGAAGCTACTGGTCTTAATTCAGATAGGCCGTAACGGGCCATGAGTTAGCGGGCCGTGTCGTGGTTCTAACTCTGACAGTGATGTCGGGGGGTAAGTATGGAGAGGCGATGTCTTAGCTATGGAGAGGTTGTAAGGACGCAAGGTTTACGAGTTCAGGCCCTTCTCGGAAGAAGTAAAAGCCCTACGTCTCGGAGCCCGGAGGCGGTCGACTGGATTATGTGTGTATGAGTTAAAGAGGTGCGAACCCTTGTCTCGGAGGAGGGGGGTGGCTTATATAGAGTGCGCCAGGACCCCGGCCAGCCCATGTTACGAAGGGTTCAATGTACATTAAGGTAGGGCAGTTAGGACAGGTCCGTGACCCTACCCTAGGTACATAGCTTCATCATTAGCCCCCCAATGGATTGAGGTTTGAGTGGGGAAGGAGTTGAGGACTTCTCCGACTCGTTTTCTATGCCGTGAGCATATCTTGTTTCGGATCAATGGACCTGAGTGATGACAGCAACTCCCTTTTTAGTCACCTTGATCCATTCTTAATTCTTCGCCAAGTGAGTTTCTTTACTTGTAAGGCTCCGAGTGACAGTGCGGAGGAGATCTTTGGTCTGACAAGTTATTTGCTGCCCACGGATTTAGTGGGATCCGAATTTTGGGAAGCGCGCGGGACGGGGGAGGCTGCAGTAATCGGACGAGATAGAGCGGAGCCGTCCCGATCCCCGCGCCACCTTTTTCACCACGTATCGTTCGTGCGGTCGTTACGGGTTTTGACAGAGCCATCTGGGCCTACCTGTCAGCCACTCGGAAGCGGCCTCATATAAGGCGTTGGACCGGAGTCTCCCGAACAGTGTGCCCCATTATCTCTTTTCCTCCTCACGCCTCTTCTCTGCGCTCGCTCTCGCTCCAGCGCCACCGCGCCACACGCGTCTCGTCGGCGACAATGGTGAAGGAGAAGACAGCGGCTCTGGAGCCGGCAAAGAAGGCGATGGCGAGGTCAAAGGGGAAGGCGACGAGCCGGGGCGGATCTTCCTCGCGGACTGGCCTGCCGAAGGGTTGGATCCAGGGCGACTGGATCCACTCGAGGATCTCCCAAGAAGACCTCGACGACCTGGCCGAGGGAGGGCTGATCCCCTACGACTCGGCGCGGCTTCCGGGGAAGGAATCCGAGCCGCAACCCCGGGAGGGTGAGCGCGTTCTTCTTGCCACCCACGTCGACCGTGGGTTTTCCTTGCCTCCTCATCCTTTCTTCCGAGGGTTTCTGAACTTCTTTGGGGCTCAACTCCACCATTTTACCCCCAACTCAATCGTTTATCTTGCCGCGTTCATTTCCTTGTGTGAGAACTTCTTGGGTTGTCGACCTCACTAGGGTCTTTTCAAGCATATTTTGACTTGTCGCTCCCAGACAGTGAAAAAGGCTAATCCGAGTGACGAGAGGACCCAAGTGATCCAGATGTGTGGGGGTCTTGGCATCCAGACAAGGGGAAAAAGCTCCTTTCCGACCATGATTCTTCCCGATTCAGTTCGCGGATGGCAGTCGACCTGGTTCTACTGCAAAGACCAATCGACGCCAGGGCAATCGACTGGCCTCCCTCCCTTTACCATGGACCGAGTGGAAAAACCCTCCCCTTTGAAGGTGCTCCCGGAGGAGAAGGCGCACGTGAAGGTGTTGGTCAACCGAGTGGTCCAGCTCATTCGTGACGGGGTCACTGGTATGGATCTCTTGGAGGTCTTTCTTCAGCGGCGCATCCAGCCTCTCCAAGCCCGAGACCACCCGATGTGGATGTATTCGGGTCTAGAAGACTCCACTCGGATCTACCCGGAGGAGGTCAATGACGACACGCTGGAGAAGTGGCTGTCGAGCATTATCGGGAACAAGGACAATCCCAGAGGAGCCAGGAGAGTTCTCCCATTCGACCAGTCGCGTGCACCAGAGCAGGTCTGATTCTGAGTTTTTGCTTGTAATCCGAATTCACTCACGCAGCTGTCTGTATTGCGTCGACTGACTTTGTTCTCCCTGCTTTCTTTCAGGCCATTACTGAAATGTATTCGATGCCCAATGGGGAGCAAGAGCAAGCTCTGGAAGGCGAGGCAAGTGGTGGCAAAAGTGGCGAGTGGACTTCTGATGGTGAAGGGGATGGTGGATGTGACGACTCAATTGATGGGGAAGAAGTCGAGTCGCCTCCTCACATAGAGAGACGATCCAAGCTTGACCAAGAACGACCGAGTGCCCGCGACAAGGCAACTGCTCAGGCTGGCCAGTCTTCGAAGCGTCCTCGGGTTTGTTCACCAACCCCGACCAAGAAGGCGCCAAAACACCCCAAAGTTGCAGAGCCGAAGACTCGGAAGGCGCTGCCAAAGATCAAGATTGATATCCCTGTCGCCTCCGCGTGAGTGTCTCTCCTTGTATTCACTCGACACTCCGCGCTGTTTGTTTTTCTTGTTTTAACTGGATGAACTTTGGAATTGTTAGCGCTGCCACTTCCGGGACCTCAGCTTACAGGGATGATGATGAGGTGATGGAGGATGCGGTCACTTCTAATCCAGGTATGATTTCCGCCATACTATCTTTCTTTGGTCGATTCAACTACATTGTGCATCATTGGGTGATGTGATTTTGGCAATTTGAACTTTGCACAGCTCCCAACATTATTGACCTCCCTGATGATGATGAAGAGCCCGAGAGGTCTTTGACGAGGAAGAGTAGGCGAGCTCCTGCAAGTGAGGCGCTACAGTCGACGCCGAGGGCGGAACCAGTCGTTCAGGACACTGGTGACATCAATCGGGGTTCTGTTACCTTCGCGGAGCCCCTGTCGAGTGCCTTGCCTTCTTCTTCGACTGCTCAGGCCCCTGTCGACCCGCCTTCAGTTTTTGCGACCCATCATGTCCCAGAGGACGAGGTGAATGCTGCTAGGGAAGCCATACGCCAGGCGGGCATTATGATGGAGAAGATGAAGATGGTGCGGGACGCCAGCCAAGCCGCCTATGATGCCAGCTCGGCTCTCCAGAGCAACGTTCAGGTTAGTCGGCTATCTGAAGATTCTTTCTGAAAATCTTTGCGTCTGTACACCCACTGGGTGCGTCAATTGAAGTTTTGGACTAGTGGAGACTATGATGGACTGCTGGCAGTCGACTGTAGTCTTTGTATTTTGCCGAATGTATAAACCAAACTGGTAGTTTGTCTCTTCCACTCGACTTCGGTGGGCCGGTCGAGTGGGATCAGAACCGGTGGGGGCACGCTAAGTGCACCCACTGGGTGTAGTCCCCGAGACTATGGTGGAATGCTGGCAGTCAACTGTAGTTTGAGTTCTACTTTCTTTCTCTCTTTTTTCTTTGAACTCAACTTCGGCGGGCCGGTCGAGTGGGATCAGAACCGGTGGGGGCACGCTAAGTGCACCCACTGGGTGTAGTCCCCGAGACTATGGTGGACTGCTGGCAGTCGACCGTAGTCTTAGTATTTATTGCCTTTGTTTTTTTGCTGTAACGATAACTTCTCCCCTTCGATTTCAGAAATCTTGCGATCTTGGAACTCGCTTTGATGACTTGGAGAAGCAGCGGATTCAACTGAATCTTGATCTGGAGCTGGCCAGGACAGAGCTGCAAAAGGTCAGAGACAGCACCGCGGGTAAGATGATTTTGTCGACTGGTTAGTTTTTAGGCTTGAGTACCCTTCTGCTATTCCCGAATCAATCATCATTTCTTTGCAGAAAAACTGAGAGAAGCTCTGGCGAAGAAGGATCAGGACTTGGCTGCTGCCCGTAAGGAGGCTGACGACAAGACCGCTCTGGCCAAACAGAAGCTGGCTTCGGTCGGCCAGTTAGAAGAAGAGAATACCAGGCTGAAGACCGCTCTGAATGAAGCCAACAGGGAGTGTACACGTTGGAAGAAGGATAACCTCAACCTGAACAAAAAGATGGAAGGCATCGCTCGCAGGAGGGACGATCTGGAGAGCTACTTGAGGGGCCTCGCCAAGAAGTTGTACATCAAGCTCCAAGGTGCACATTCAGTTCCGACTGGTGTTTTTTTTGTGTCGACTTAGTGTATGAAAATTGACTTATCCTTGGATCGTGAATGCAGAATTTTTCCTGAACTTTGAAGAGGAGACTGGGCGGATCGAACCAGGTTTGGATCCAATCAACTCTCCCGTGAAAGATGAAACTGCCATGAATCTGCTCTGACTGGAATCTTGCATCGACGGTGCCGTGGACTACTTGGCTCGACTGAAAGTCGCCATGTCACGGATCGACCCAGCACTTTGGCCAGAGGCTACGCTCCAAAACGATCTTGAGTCTCTGATGACTCGACTTAACGGAATCCCTGACCGAGTGCAGGAGTGGAAGAAGTCTTCCGCTCGGTGTGGCACTGATGTGGCTCTGTCCTTGGTTCATGTCCACTGCAAGGAGGTGTGACAAGACAAGCTGGCAGCAATCAAGGTCACCAACACCCAGAAGCATGACTTCCGAACCTTTATGGAGACTTTCATCGCTGCAGCCACTCGGATAGCCGACGGCGTCGACCTGGATGAGTTCGTCGAGCCTGCCAGCCCTCCTCCCGCGGAGTGAACAAACTCTTATGTCCCACCTTAAATTTGCCTCGGAATGCCGAGTGGTTTTTGTAACCGTTAAACTTTTTCGGGCTGCATGCCCGAGTACTTCGATCTGTGGTCTGGAACCTTTAGAATTTATCTGAACTTGGTTTACATTTGAATATCTTTATGAATCTCCTGCTGAGTGAACCCATTCTTTGTTCGAGACAACTTTTGCACTCGCAGCGCAGTTCCGAAGGAGGGGGAAGCAGTCGACCCATGTCTTGTATTTGTGTCGAAGCTCTCCAGGAGAAGGTGGTAATCGACCCGCCCCTCGTCGTCCTTGAGGATTGAGATGTGTTTCATACTTAGGCGAGGACTGGACTGCAGCTAAGCCCCCGAGTGGGTGGATCGCTCTCCACTCGGTAGGATTTTTTTTCAAACTTAGGCGAGTGCCTGACTGCAGCTAAGTCTCCTAGTGAGAGAACCTAGGCGAGTACTGGACTGCAGCTAAGCCCCCGAGTGGGAGGATTGCTCTCCGCTCGGTAGGATTTTTTCAAACTTAGGTGAGTGCCTGACTGCAGCTAAGTCTCTAAGTGGGAGACTTAGGCGAGTACTGGACTGCAGCTAAGCCCCCGAGTGGGAGGATTGCTCTCCACTCGGTAGGATTTTTTCAAACTTAGGCGAGTGCCTGACTGTAGCTAAGTCTTCTAGTGAGAAAACTTAGGCGAGTACTGGACTGCAGCTAAGCCTTCGTGTGGGAGGTCTGCTATCCACTCGGTAGGATTTTTTCAAACTTAGGCAAGTACTGGACTGCAGCTAAGCCCCCGAGTGGGAGGTCTCTTCTCCACTCGGTAGGATTTTTTCAAACTTAGGCGAGTACTGGACTACAGCTAAGCCCCTGAGTGGGAGTCTGGCTCACCACTCGGTTGGATTTTTAAACTTAGGCGAGTGCCTGACTGCAGCTAAGTCTTCTAGTGAGAAAACTTAGGCGAGTACTGGACTGCAGCTAAGCCTATGAGTGGGAGGTTTGCTATCCACTCAATAGGATTTTTTCAAACTTAGGCGAGTACTGGACTGCAGCTAAGCCCCCGAGTGGGAGGTCTGCTCTCCACTCGGTAGGATTTTTTCAAACTTAGGCGAGCACTGCACTGCAGCTAAGCCCCCGAGTGGGAGTCTGGCTCACCACTCGGTAGGATTTTTAAACACTTAGGCGAGCACTGGGCTGCAGCTAAGCCTCCGAGTGGGAGGTCTGCTATCCACTCGGTAGGATTTTTTCAAACTTAGGCGAGTACTGGACTGCAGCTAAGCCCCCGAGTGGGAGGTCTGCTCGCCACTCGGTAGGATATTTTCAAAATTAGGTGAGTACTGGACTACAGCTAAGCCCCCGAGTGGGAGTCTGGCTCACCACTCGGTAGGAGTTTTAAACACTTAGGCGAGCACTGGGTTGCAGCTAAGCCTCCGAGTGGGAGTCTGGCTCACCACACGGTAGGATTTTTAAACACTTAGGCGAGCACTTGGCTGCAGCTAAGCCTCCGAGTGGGAGGTTTGCTCTCCACTCGATAGGATTTTTAAACACTTAGACGAGCACTGGGCTGCAGCTAAGCCTCCGAGTGGGAGGTTTGCTCTCCACTCGGTAGGATTTTTAAACACTTAGGCGAGCACTGGGCTGCAGCTAAGCCTCCGAGTGGAAGGTTTGCTCTCCACTCGGTAGGATTTTTAAACACTTAGGCGAGCACTGGGCTGCAGCTAAGCCTCCGAGTGGGAGGTTTGCTCTCCACTCGGTAGGATTTTTAAACACTTAGGCGAGCACTGGGCTGCAGCTAAGCCTCCGAGTGGGAGGTTTGCTCTCCACTCGGTAGGATTTTTAAACACTAATGCGAGCACTGGGCTGCAGCTAAGCCTCCGAGTGGGAGGTTTGCTCTCCACTCGGTAGGATTTTTAAACACTTAGGCGAGCACTTGGCTGCAGCTAAGTCTCCGAGTGGGAGGTTTGCTCTCCACTCGGTAGGATTTTTAAACACTTAGGCGAGGACTGGGCTGCAGCTAAGCCTCTGAGTGGGAGGTTTGCTCTCCACTCAGTAGGATTTTTAAACACTTAGGCGAGCACTGGGCTGCAGCTAAGCCTCCGAGTGGGAGTCTGGCTCACCACTCGGTAGGATTTTTTAAACACTTAGGCGAGCACTGGGCTCCAGCTAAGCCTCCGAGTGGGAGTGTGGCCCACCACTCGGTAGGATTCTTTTTACAAACTTAGGCAAAACGGATTCGCAGCTAAGCCACCCACTGGGGGATTTCACACGCAAACAAAAGTAACAACAATTATAGGAAAATTTGTAACACTCTTGTCTTTGATAAATAGACTACAGAAGTTTTTCTTATTACATCTCATCCGAGTGAGAATTCAAGTGTGAAAGGGGCGGAGCAGTTCTGCATTCCAAGCTCGTGGCTCATCGATCTGGCGATCGACATTGTAAAGGTGATATGCTCCATTGTGGAGGACTCTGGTGATGATGAAGGGACCTTCCCAAGTAGGAGGGAGCTTGTGTGGTTTCTGTTGATCCACTCGGAGGACCAAATCTCCTTCTTGGAAGGCTCGACTCTTCACATTTCTGGCATGGAATCGACGCAAGTCTTGCTGATAAATGGTCGATCGGATCATAGCCATTTCTCTTTCTTCTTCCAGGAGGTCGACTGCGTCTTGCCGGGCTTGTTCTACTTCATCTTCGGTATAAAGCTCGACTCGGGGTGCATTGTCAAGTAGATCACTCGGCAGGACTGCTTCCGCTCTGTAAACCAGAAAGAATGGAGTTCTTCCAGTCGACCGATTCGGGGTAGTCCTCAATCCCCACAGAACCGACGGAAGCTCGTTGACCCAAGCACCTGCTGCGTGCCTGAGATCACGCATCAGCCAAGGCTTTAGTCCTTTGCGGATCAGACCATTTGCCCTTTCTGCTTGTCCATTCGACTGGGGGTGGGCGACCGATGCGTAGTCGACTCGTGTGCCTTGAGAGGCGCAAAAAGCTCTGAACTTGTCTGAATCAAAGTTTGACCCATTGTCGGTGATGATGCTATGCAGGACTCCATATCTGAATGTTAACTCTCTAACAAAACTGATAGCAGTGCAAGCATCAAGATTCTTGATAGGCTTAGCTTCAATCCATTTGGTAAACTTGTCGACTACCACAAGCACATGTGTGAAACCGCTCCTGCCTATTCTCAATGGGCCAACCATGTCCAGTCCCCAAACAGCGAAGGGCCAGATGAGTGGAATGGTCTTCAGGGCTGATGCAGGCTTGTGCGACATGTTGGAGTAGAACTGGCACCCTTCACACTTGTCGACTATCTCTTTTGCCATTTCATTCGCTCTTGGCCAGTAAAATCCTGCTCGGTATGCTTTAGCCACAATGGTCCGAGAGGACGCATGATAACCACAGGTCCCCGAGTGGATATCATCAAGGATTATCTGACCTTCTTCTGGTGTTATACACTTCTGACCGACTCCAGTCGCGCTTTCTCTATACAACTGTCCCTTTATGACTGTAAAGGCCTTGGATCGACGGACGATCTATCGAGCCTCTTCTTCGTCCTCCAGGAGTTCCTTTCTCAGGATATACGCGATGTATGGTATCGTCCAGTCAGGGGTGATTGCCAAAACTTCCATGATTAGGTCGACCACTGCCGGAATTTCAACTTCAGTCGGATCTGTGGCACTCTTTGGCTGCGGGGCTTCATCTGTAAAAGGATCTTCTTGGACTGATGGCGAGTGGATGTGTTCCAAAAACACATTGCTGGGGATGGCTTCTCTCTTGGAGCCTATCTTTGCCAAATCATCAGCCGCTTGATTTTTCAGTCGGGGGATGTGATGAAGCTCTAACCCCTCGAATTTCTTCTCTAACTTTCTCACTGCATTGCAATAACCAGACATAGCTAGACTTCTGACGTCCCATTCTTTCATGACCTGATTAACCACCAAATCTGAGTCGCTATAGACCATGAGGCGACGGACGCCGAGTGAAATGGCCATGCGCAACCCATACAAAAGTGATTCATATTCTGCTTCGTTATTGCAGGAATCAAAGTGAATCTGGAGAACATATCTAAGCTTATCTCCTCGGGGGGAAACCAATACTACCCCAGCACCGCAACCATTCAGCATCTTAGATCCATCGAAGAACATGGTCCAGTGCTCCGAGTGAACTTGAGTCGGAAGTGGCTGTTCGATCCACTCGGCGACGAAATCTGCAATTGCTTGGGACTTTATAGCTTTCTTTGCCTCAAACTTGATATCTAGGGGAAGAAGTTCAATCGCCCATTTGGCCACTCGACCAGTTGCATCTCTATTGTGCAAAATCTCTGATAGTGGAGCGTCGCTGACGACTGTAATGGAATGATCAGAAGTAATGTGCAACCTTCTTCGTGGTCATATAAATCCCATATACAAGCTTCTGGTAATGAGGATATCTTTGCTTTGAAGGAGTCAAAACTTCAGAAACATAATATACTGGGCGCTGAACTTTGAAGGCCTTTCCTTCTTCTTCCCGCTCGACCGTAAGTACTCTACTGACAACTTGTCCTGTGGCTGCAATGTAAATCAGCAAAGGCTCCTTGCTGATTGGGGCAGCAAGCACCGACTGGGTGGAGAGCAGAGCTTTGAGCTCTGTAAACGCTGCATCAGCTTTTGGAGTCCACTCGAACTTATCAGACTTCTTCATCAGTCGGTAAAGAGGCAATGCCTTTTCACCGAGGCGAGAGATGAATCAACTTAAAGCGGCCAATTTTTTCATCCGGAGTATAGTACCAATTTTTTCAGGATTGGTGTCGATTCCCCATTCGGAAACGAGAAAACCGAGTAACTTCCCACCTGGAACTTGAACGTGCACTTTGACGGATTGAGCTTGATATCATACCTCCTGAGGTTGGCAAAGGTTTCAGCAAGGTCAGTCAGCAGGTCGGAACCCTTCCGTGACTTGACCACAATATCATCCATGTATGCCTCCACATTCCGACTGATTTGAGTGAGCAAACACTTCTGAACCATCCTCATGAATGTGGCTCTGGCATTCTTGAGGCCGAACGGCATGGTGACATAACAGAAGCACCCGAATGGAGTGATGAAAGCTGTTTTGATCTTGTCGGGCCCGTACAGACGGATCTGATGGTACCCGGAATAGGCGTCTAGGAAAGACAAACGCTCACATCCCGCAGTCGAGTCGACTATCTGGTCGATGCGGGGGAGAGGAAAATGATCTTTCAGGCAGGCCCGATTGATATGCTTGAAATCAATGCACATGCGAAGTGACTTGTCCTTCTTGGGGACCATGACAACATTGGCGAGCCACTCGGAGTGGTAAATTTCTTGGATGAACTCCGCTGCTAAGAGCCGAGCCACCTCCTCGCCAATGGCCTTCCTCTTCTGGACGGCGGACCATCGAAGATGTTCTTTCACAGGTTTAAATTTTGGGTCGACTCGTAGACGGTGCTCAGCCAGCCCCCTGGGAACTCCAGGCATGTCAGCAGGCTTCCATGCGAAGATGTCCCAGTTCTCACGGAGGAACTGGATGAGCGCTTCTTCCTATTTGGAGTCGACCATCGTTGAGATGTGAGTCGGAGCAGCGTTTGGATCGGTCGGGTGAATGTGAACTGCCTTCGTTTCACCGGACGACTGAAAAGCTGATTCTGAAGCAGGCTTCTTAGCTCGTAGCAACTCACTCGGATCTACAGTCTTCTGATACTCTTGCAGCTCGACCACCGCCATCTGAGCGTCAGCAATCTTTGAGCCTTTCTGAAAACACTCTTCTGCTTTCTTCCGATTGCCTATAACAGTGATCACACCTTTGGGACCAGGCATCTTCAATTTGAGATACACATAACATGGTCGAGCCATGAAGCGTGCATAAGCTGGCTTGCCCAAAATAGCGTGATAAGCACTTTGGAAATCCACAACTTCGAATGTCAACTTTTCCTTGCGGTAATTCTTGGAATCACCGAAAACCACATCAAGAGCAATTTGGCCGAGTGACTCGGCTTTCTTCCCAGGAATGACTCCATGGAAACTCATGTTACTGGTGCTGAGCCTGGACATCGGAATGCCCATCCCTTTCGATGTTTCTGCATACAGTATGTTCAAACCGTTGCCTCCATCCATCAGGACTTTGGTCAGTCGAGTGCCTTCGACAACTGGGTCGACCACCAGAGCTTGCCTCCCAGGGGTGGCAATGTGCGTAGGGTGATCAGACTGGTCGAATGTGATGGCAGTCTGGGACCACTTCAGATAATTGGGTGTTGCCGGAGCAACCATATTTACCTCACGGTTAATAACCTTCAGTCGACTTTTGCTCTCAACATCAGCAAAAATCATCAGGGTGGAATTGACCTAGGGGTACCCATCGTCACTATCTTCCTTGTCCTCAAGTTTGTCCGACTCCTTTTCCTTATCTTTGGACTGCTTTCCCTGAAACTGCTGGATCAGAAGCCGACACCGTCGAGTGGTATGCTTTGGGTAAATGAGTTTACCCTCTTCATCTTTCTTGGTGTGGATGTGACACGGTAGATCCAAAACATCATTTCCATCTTGGTCTTTAACTTTCTTGGGGTTCCAAGGTCCTTTGGGTTTTCCCTTAAATTTTCCCTGGGTTACGGCCAGGGCCTCCCCACGAGCGGCTGGCTCGGCTTTCCGCTTCTGTTTTCGACTGGAATTTCCTCTGGTTTCCTGGGCGACTGCTTTATGCTTGCCACTCCGGAGTCGATCCTCATCTTCACCATTAGCGTATTTGGTGGCAATCTCCATCATCCGATTCAGAGACATCTCTCCAGTTCGACCGAACTTCAGATTCAATTCTCTGTACTTAACACCTTCTTTAAAGGCACAAACTGCTTGATGATCTGGTACATTTTCAACTGTGTGATGCAATGTGATCCACCTCTGGATGTAATCCCTTAGAGTTTCATTCGGTTTCTGCACACAAGACCGCAATTCTGTAAGGCCTGCAGGTCGCTTGCATGTTCCTTCAAATGTGGTGACAAACACTCGGGAGAGATCCTCCCAAGTGTAAATGCTGCTGGGTGCTAACTAATTCAGCCACGCTCTGTCCGAGCCTTCTAACATGAGAGGCAGGTGCTTCATGGCTACCTCATCATTCCCACCGCCAATCTAGACAGCCACTCGGTAATCTTCGAGCCAAGTATCGGGCTTGGACTCACCGGTGAACTTACTAACTCCGGTCGCCAACCTGAAGTTGGGAGGAATTACAGCGGCTCTGATGGGTCGACTGAAACACTCCGGCCCTGAAACATATACTCTGCTACTGGTAGGCGCATCTCTGTCGTGGCCTTCTCGGTGAGCTCTATTCCTGTCGACCAAACTTTGAATGAGAATGGATCTCGCATCAAAGCCTGGTTCCCTGGGGTCGACTGGAATTCTCCGCCCAACGCTATGAGGGCGTCTGTCCACCTGCTGTCGAGGCACATATGATCCACTCCTCGGGGGAGGGGTTGGCACTCGATGTCGATCATCACGATCAAATCGGTGATCATACTGCTCATTCCTTCTGTACTGATCACGCCGGTCTCCATGTCCCTCACGCCTCGGAGGCGATCTTGGGCTGTGAGCCGACTGGACTGTATCCGCTGCAACGGATCGACTGTGGATCCTGTTCCGCGACTGAGAAACTGTGGAATTCTGGTCTCCCGCTACCCGGAGCAATGCTCTGATTTGCAACAAGCCTCTGCCAACCTCTGACTGGGAGGGCTGAATTGACTCTGCTATACGGGCCGCAGCCTCCAAATTCTGAACCGGAGTACGATATACCTGCGGGGGCGGAAAGATTTGACGTCGACTAGATTCTAGAGCCCGTTGACGCGCTCGCTCGTCGAGTATTCGCTGGAGATTCTCCAGTCGAGTGCTCTCAGCCAAGTTAGCCAAGCGCGCGTCCTCCAAGGCTCGGGCCTCGGGGGTTTCTCCAATGATAGGAGTGTGGAGTGCATCCTTGTTCCGGCGGCGAAGTTCCTCCCGCTGCAACGACGTGAGAGGCTCGGGGAGATACTCCTCATGAGTACGCGACGGGTCGCCCCCATCCGCGCCTCTGTCAGCGCGGGGGAAACTGGGAGGACTGTGTGGCCCATCGATCACCAGAACCTCTGCAGCTGGGTCACTGCTGTCGCATTCGGATGCGGTCTCTGCCGAGCCAGTCGACAGGCCGAACAGGCTGTAGAGGGATTCGTCAGGCTCGATTGCCGTGACCTGTGGGGTGGCCGACTGGCGGGCCACCTCATGCCTCACCCACCTCTGAAGCCTCGACCGACTGGAGCGCTTGCGCCAGCGAGAAACAGGGCATGGAGATGCCACGGGAGCCGACCGATACTGGGTCGACGGCTGCCGCGGGAGGACACCAGAGACGCATGCGCGAAAGTGCGTCGCCCCGCAGACGGGGAGCGCGTCAACGTCGAGTGGAGCCTCCTAAAGCCAAGCGGAGCCGTCGGCGATGAACATGAGTGCACCGAGACAGATCTCGCGGCCCTCCACCAAAGCTCCGCCCGAAACCATGATCAAGGAGATCGGAAAAAAGCGCAACTTCTCCAACTAGGCGCTAAGACTCCTAGCCCCACGGTGGGCGCCAACTATCGTGGTTCTAACTCTGACAGTGATGTCG
The DNA here is from genome assembly GCF_018294505.1 of Triticum aestivum. Classification (NCBI taxonomy): domain Eukaryota; kingdom Viridiplantae; phylum Streptophyta; class Magnoliopsida; order Poales; family Poaceae; genus Triticum; species Triticum aestivum. The sequence continues at coordinate 564,831,146 of NC_057809.1, read as the reverse complement.
GGGGGTAAGTATGGAGAGGCGAGGTCTTAGCTATGGAGAGGTTATAAGGACACAAGGTTTACGAGTTCAGGCCCTTCTCGGAAGAAGTAAAAGCCCTACGTCTCGGAGCCCGGAGGCGGTCGACTGGATTATGTGTGTATGAGTTATAGAGGTGCGAACCCTTGTCTCGGAGGAGGGGGGTGGCTTATATAGAGTGCGCCAGGACCCCGGCCAGCCCATGTTACGAAGGGTTCAATGTACATTAAGGTAGGGCATTACTGATAACGCTAGTAATAAAGTGGTATGATGACCATAAAAGCTACTTAATGACCAACCGTTAGCGTGCGGAGTGACTTTAGGCCTCCTGGCCGTCGAGTGGTTGGATCTTGGTCGAGTAATTGCTTCTTGGTCGAATGTCTTTGAGTCTGTCGAGTGGAACACCTCCAAGTCGATTGAAAGGTGATTTATTCTAGAGGTGTCCTTGGGTAGGGCAGTTAGGACAGGTCCGTGACCCTACCCTAGGTACATAGCTTCATCAGGCCGTAAATGGGCTATATACAAACATGCCATTAACAGGCTTTCCATGGGCCGGCCCGTTACCTTTTGACCAAGTCAAATAGGCTGGCCTTTTCACCAGAATGGGCCACTGTTGGGCCATGCCATGTGTCGACATATCATAGGCCCCTCCCGTCCAATGAATGGATGACATCAGTCCCAACAGTGAGCCAACACGTGTTTCCTCTGGCCAATGAGAATTTTACACGTGGAAGATCTCATTGGTCCGGGCTGTTAGCGGGTTATTGGATCCAAAACTGGAGCCAATAGCTTAACGACGTTCCATTATGGTGGATGCCACGTGTCGGTCACCCTTGATGAAAGCACTTCCATGACGCGCGATTTATCGTCATGGAAGTGGACACTTCCGTGATGATAATTTTGGTAATGTCATGGAACACTTCTACAACAGCACAAGTATGACTATCTTGATTCTGTCATAAATTTGCCATGATGTACATGATGGGGAACGTAGCAGAAAACAAAATTTTTCCTACGGTTTCACCAAGATCCATCTAGGAGTTCATCTAGCAATGAGTGATCGGATTGCATCTACATACCTTTGTAGATCACGCGCGGAAGCGTTCAAAGAACGGGGATGAGGAAGGCGTACTCGACGTGATCCAAATCACCGGAGATCGTAGCGCCGAACGGACGGCACCTCCATGTTCAACACACGTACGGTCAGCGTAACGTCTCCTCCTTCTTGATCCAGCAAGGGGAAGGAGAGGTTGAGGAAGATGGCTCCAGCAGCAGCACGACGGCGTGGTGGTGGTGGAGCTGCAGTACTCCGTCAGGGCTTCGCCAAGCTCTATGGATGAGGAGGAGGTGTTGGAGAGGGAGAGGGAGGCGCCAGGGCTTAGGTGTGGCTGCCCTCCTTTCCCCCCAGTATATATAGGGCCAAGGGAGAGGGGGGGCGCAGCCTTGGCCCTTCCTCCAAGGAAGGGTGCGGCCAGGGAGGAGTCCATCCTCCCCAAGGCACCTAGGAGGTGCCTTCCCCCTTTAGGACTCTTCCTTTCCCTTATCTCTTGGCGCATGGGCCTCTTGGGGCTGGTGCCCTTGGCCCATATAGGCCAAGGCGCACACCCCTACAGCCCATGTGGCCCCCCGGGGCAGGTGGACCCCCTTGGTGGACCCCCGGACCCCTTTCGGCACTCCCGGTACAATACCGATAATGCGCGAAACCTTTCCGGCGACCAAAACAAGACTTCCCATATATAATTATTTACCTCCGGACCATTCCGGAACTCCTCGTGACATTCGGGATCTCATCCGGGACTCCGAACAACATTCGGGTTACTGCATATACATATCCCTACAACCCTAGCGTCACCGAACCTTAAGTGTGTAGACCCTACGGGTTCGGGAGACATGTAGACATGACCGAGATCGCTCTCTAGTCAATAACCAACAGCGGGATCTGGATACCCATGTTGGCTCCCACATGCTCCTCAATGATCTCATCGGATGAACCACGATCTCGAGGATTCAAGCAACCCCGTATACAATTCCCTTCGTCAATCGGTATGTTACTTGCCCGAGATTCGATCGTCGGTATCCCAATACCTCGTTCAATATCGTTACCGGCAAGTCACTTTACTCATACCGTAATGCATGATCCCGTGACCAGACACTTGGTCACTTTGAGCTCATTATGATGATGCATTACCGAGTGGGCCTAGTGATACCTCTCCGTCATACGGAGTGACAAATCCTAGTCTTGATCCGTGTCAACCCAACAGACACTTTCGGAGATACTCGTAGTATACCTTTATAGTCACCCAGTTACGTTGTGACGTTTGGTACACCCAAAGCACTCCTACGGTATCCGGGAGTTACACGATCTCATGGTCTAGGGAAAAGATACTTGACATTGGAAAACTCTAGCAAACGAACTATACGATCTTGTGCTATGTTTAGGATTGGGTCTTGTCCATCACATCATTCTCCTAATGATGTGATCTCGTTATCAATGACATCCAATGTCCATAGTCAGGAAACCATGACTATCTGTTGATCAACGAGCTAGTCAACTAGAGGCTTACTAGGGACATGTTGGTGTCTGTGTATTCACACATGTATTACGATTTCCGGATAACACAATTATAGCATGAATAAAAGACAATTATCGTGAACAAGGAAATATAATAATAATCCTTTTATTATTGCCTCTAGGGCATATTTCCAACAGTCTCCCACTTGCACTAGAGTCAATAATCTAGTTACATTGTGATGAATCGAACACCCATGGAATTCTGGTGTTGATCATGTTTTGCTCTAGGGAGAGGTTTAGTCAACGGATCAACTACATTCAGGTCCGTCTGTACTTTACAAATATCTATGTCTCCATCTTGAACATTTTCATGAATGGAGTTGAAGCGACGCTTGATGTGCCTGGTCTTCTTGTGAAACCTGGGCTCCTTGGCAAGTGCAATAGCTCCAGTGTTGTCACAGAAGAGTTTGATTGGCCCCGACACATTGGGTATGACTCCTAGGTCGGTGATGAACTCCTTCACCCAAATTGCGTCATGCGCTGCCTCCGAGGCTGCCATGTACTCCGCTTCACATGTAGATCCCGCCATGACGCTCTGCTTGCAACTGCACCAGCTTACTGCCCCACCATTCAAAATATACACGTATCCGGTTTGTGACTTGGAGTCATCCAGATCTGTGTCGAAGCTAGCGTCGACGTAACCTTTTACGACGAGCTCTTTGTCACCTCCATAAACGAGAAACATTTCCTTAGTCCTTTTCAGGTACTTCAGGATATTCTTGACCGCTGTCCAGTGTTCCTTGCCGGGATTACTTTGGTACCTTCCTACCAAACTTACGGCAAGGTTTACATCAGGTCTGGTACACAGCATGGCATACATAATAGAACCTATGGCTGAGGCATAGGGGATGACACTCATCTCTTCTATATCTTCTGCCGTGGTCGGACATTGAGCTGAGCTCAATTTCGCACCTTGTAACACAGGCAAGAACCCCTTCTTAGACTGATCCATATTGAATTTCTTCAATATCTTATCAAGGTATGTGCTTTGTGAAAGACCTACGAGGCATCTTGATTTATCTCTATAGATCTTGATGCCTAATATATATGCAGCTTCTCCAAGGTCCTTCATTGAAAAACTCTTATTCAAGTAGGCCTTAATGCTGTCCAAGAGTTCTATACCATTTCCCATCAAAAGTATGTCATCTACATATAATATGAGAAATGCTACAGAGCTCCCACTCACTTTCTTGTAAACACAGGCTTCTCCATAAGTCTGCGTAAACCCAAACGCTTTGATCATCTCATCAAAGCGAATGTTCCAACTCCGAGATGCTTGCACCAGCCCATAAATCGAGCGTTGGAGCTTGCACACCTTGTCAGCATTCTTAGGATCGACAAAACCTTCCGGCTGCATCATATACAATTCTTCCTTAAGGAAACCATTAAGGAATGCCGTTTTGACGTCCATTTGCCATATCTCATAATCATAGAATGCGACAATTGCTAACCAGATTCGGACGGACTTTAGCTTCGCTACCGGTGAGAAAGTCTCATCGTAGTCAATCCCTTGAACTTGTTGATAACCCTTAGCGACAAGCCGAGCTTTATAGATGGTCACATTACCATCCGCGTCTGTCTTCTTCTTAAAGATCCATTTATTTTCTATGGCTCGCCGCTCTACGGGCAAGTCAGTCAAAGTCCATACTTCATTTTCATACATGGATCCTATCTCGGATTTCATGGCTTCCAGCCATTTGTCGGAATCCGGGCCCGCCATTGCTTCTTCATAGTTTGAAGGTTCACCGTTGTCTAACAACACGATTTCCAAGACAGGGTTGCCGTACCAATCTGGTGCGGAACGTGTCCTTGTGGACCTTCGAATTTCAGTAGGAGCTTGATCAGAAGTATCCTGATCATCATCATTAACTTCCTCTCTAGTCGGTGCAGGCACCTCAGGAACATTTTCTTGAGTTGCGCCATTTTCCGGTTCAAGAGGTAATACTTCATCAAGTTCTACTTTCCTCCCACTTACTTCTTTCGAGAGAAACTCCTTCTCTAGAAAGGATCCATTCTTGGCAACAAAGATCTTGCCTTCGGATCTGAGGTAGAAGGTATACCCAATAGTTTCTTTAGGGTATCCTATGAAGACGCACTTTTCCGACTTGGGTTTGAGCTTTTCAGGTTGAAGTTTCTTGACATAAGCATCGCATCCCCAAACTTTTAGAAACGACAGCTTAGGTTTCTTCCAAACCATAATTCAAACGGTGTCGTCTCAACGGATTTCGACTGAGCCCTATTTAAAGTGAATGCGGCAGTCTCTAAAGCATAGCCCCAAAAAGATAGCGGTAAATCGGTAAGAGACATCATAGATCGCACCATATCTAATAGAGTGCGATTACGACGTTCGGACACACCATTACACTGAGGTGTTCCAGGCAGCATGAGTTGTGAAACTATTCCACATTTTCTTAAGTGTGTGCCAAACTCGTGACTCAAGTATTCTCCTCCACAATCTGATCGCAGGAACTTGATTTTCCTGTCACGTTGATTCTCAACCTCACTCTGAAATTCCTTGAACTTTTCAAAGGTCTCAGACTTGTGTTTCATTAAGTAGACATACCCATATCTACTCAAGTCATCAGTGAGGGTGAGAACATAACGATAGCCACCACGAGCCTCAACACTCATTGGACCGCACACATCAGTATGTATGATTTCCAATAAGTTGGTTGCTCGCTCCATTGTTCCTAAGAACGGAGTCTTGGTCATTTTACCCATGAGGCATGGTTCGCACGTGTCAAATGATTCGTAATCAAGAGACTCTAAAAGTCCATCAGCATGGAGCTTCTTCATGCGTTTGACACCTATGTGACCAAGGCGGCAGTGCCACAAGTATGTGGGACTATCATTATCAATCTTACATCTTTTGGTACTCACACTATGAACATGTGTAGCATTACGCTCGAGATTCATTAAGAATAAACCATTCACCATCGGAGCATGACCATAAAACATATCTCTCATATAAATAGAACAACCATTATTCTCGGATTTAAATGAGTAGCCATCTCGAATTAAACGAGATCCTGATACAATGTTCATGCTCAAAGCTGGCACTAAATAACAATTATTAAGGTTTAAAAATAATCCCGAAGGTAAATGTAGAGGTAGCGTGCCGACGGCGATCACGTTGACCTTGGAACCATTCCCAACGCGCATCGTCACCTTGTCCTTTGCCAGTCTCCGCTTATTCGCAGCTCCTGTTTTGAGTTACAAATGTGAGCAACTGCACCGGTATCAAATACCCAGGAGCTACTACGAGTACTGGTAAGGTACACATCAATTACATGTATATCACATATACCTTTCGTTTTGCCAGCCTTCTTGTCCGCTAAGTATTTGGGGCAGTTCCGCTTCCAGTGACCACTTTCCTTGCAATAAAAGCACTCAGTCTCGGGCTTGGGTCCATTCTTTGGTTTCTTCCCGGTAGCTTGCTTGCCGGGCGCGGCAACTCCCTTGCCGTCCTTCTTGAAGGCTTTCTTTCCCTTGCCCTTCTTGAACTTAGTGGTTTTATTCACCATCAACACTTGATGTTCCTTTTTGACTTCTACCTCTGCTGATTTCAGCATTGCAAATACTTCAGGAATGGTCTTTTCCATCCCCTGCATATTGAAGTTCACCACAAAGCTCTTGTAGCTCGATGGAAGCGACTGAAGGATTCTGTCAATGACCGCGTCATCCGGGAGATTAACTCCCAGCTGAGTCAAGCGGTTATGCAACCCAGACATAGTGAGTATGTGCTCACTAACATAACTGTTTTCCTCCATCTTACAGCTGAAGAACTTGTCGGAGACTTGATATCTCTCGACCCGGGCATGAGCTTGGAAAACCATTTTCAGCTCTTCGAACATCTCATATGCTCCGTGTCTCTCAAAACGCTTTTGGAGCCCCGGCTCTAAGCTGTAAAGCATGCCGCACTGAACGAGGGAGTAGTCATTGGTACATGCCCGCCAAGCGTTCATAACGTCTTGTTCTGCAGGGAGAACAGGTGTGTCACCTAGCGGTGCTTGTAGGACATAATCTTTCTTGGCAGCTATGAGGATGATCCTCAGGTTCCGGACCCAGTCCGTGTAGCTGTTGCCATCGTCTTTCAGCTTGGTTTTCTCTAGGAACGCGTTGAAGTTGAGGACAACGTTGGCCATTTGATCTACAAGACATATTGTAAAAAATTTAGACTAAGTTCATGATAATTAAATTCATCTAATCAAATTATTCAATGAACTCCCACTTAGATAGACATCCCTCCAGTAATCTAAGTATAACATGATCCGAGTTAACTAGGCCGTGTCCGATCATCACGTGAGACGGACTAGTCAACATCGGTGAACATCTTCATGTTGATCGTATCTTCTATACGACTCATGCTCGACCTTTCGGTCTTCTGTGTTCCGAGGCCATGTCTGTACATGCTAGGCTCGTCAAGTCAACCTAAGTGTTTGCATGTGTAAATCTGTCTTACACCCGTTGTATGTGAACGTTAGAATCTAACACCCGATCATCACATGGTGCTTCGAAACAACGAACTGTCGCAACGGTGCACAGTTAGGGGGAACACTTTCTTGAAATTATTATGAGGGATCATCTTATTTACTACCGTCGTTATAAGTAAACAAGATGCAGAAACATGATAAACATCACATGCAATCAAACAATAATAGTGACATGATATGGCCAATATCACATAGCTCCTTTGATCTCCATCTTGGGGCTCCATGATCATCTTGTCACCGGCATGACACCATGATCTCCATCATCGTGTCTCCATGAAGTTGCTTGCCAACTATTACTTCTACTACTACGGCTAACGCGTTTAGCAATAAAGTAAAGTAATTTACATGGCATTTCTCAATGACACGCATGTCATACAAAAAATAAAGACAACTCCTATGGCTCCTGCCGGTTGTCATACTCATCGACATGCAAGTCGTGATTCCTATTACAATAGCATGAACATCTCATACATCACATATATATCATTCATCATTCATCACAACTTTGGCCATATCACATCACAGAACACTTGCTGCAAAAACAAGTTAGACGTCCTCTAATTGTTGTTGCATGTTTTACGTGGCTGCAATAGGGTTCTAGCAAGAATGTTTTCTTACCTACGTGAAAGCCACAACGTGATTTGTCAACTTCTATTTACCCTTCATAAGGACCCTTTTCATCGAATCCGCTCCAACTAAAGTGGGAGAGACAGACACCCGCCAGCCACCTTATGCAACTTGTGCATGTTAGTCGGTGGAACCGGTCTCACATAAGCGTACGTGTAAGGTTTGTCTGAGCCGCTTCATCCCACAATACCATTGAAGCAAGATAAGACTAGTAGCGGCAAGAAAGTTGACAACATCAACGCCCACAACAAATTGTGTTCTACTCGTGCAAGAGAACTATGCATAGACCTAGCTCATGATGCCACTGATGGGGAACGTAGCAGAAAACAAAATTTTTCCTACGGTTTCACCAAGATCCATCTAGGAGTTCATCTAGCAACGAGTGATCGGATTGCATCTACATACCTTTGTAGATCACGCGCGGAAGCGTTCAAAGAACGGGGATGAGGAAGGCGTACTCGACGTGATCCAAATCACCGGAGACCCTAGCGCCGAACGGACGACACCTCCGTGTTCAACACACGTATGGTCAGCATAACATCTCCTCCTTCTTGATCCAGCAAGGGGAAGGAGAGGTTGAGGAAGATGGCTCCAGCAGCAGCACGACGGCGTGGTGGTGGTGGAGCTATAGTACTCTGTCAGGGCTTCGCCAAGCTCTACGGAGGAGGAGGAGGTGTTGGAGAGGGAGAGGGAGGCGCCAGGGCTTAGGTGTGGCTTCCCTCCCTTCCCCCCACTATATATAGGGCCAAGGGAGAGGGGGGGGTGCAGCCTTGGCCCTTCCTCCAAGGAAGGGTGCGGCCAGGGAGGAGTCCATCCTCCCCAAGGCACTTAGGAGGTGCCTTCCCCCTTTAGGACTCTTCCTTTCCCTTATCTCTTGGCGCATGGGCCTCTTGGAGCTGGTGCCCTTGGCCCATATAGGCCAAGGCGCACACCCCTACAGCCCATGTGGCCCCCCGGGGCAGGTGGACCCCCTTGGTGGACCCCCGGACCCCTTTCGGCACTCCCGGTACAATACCGATAATGCGTGAAACCTTTCCGGCGACCAAAACAAGACTTCCCATATATAATTCTTTACCTCCGGACCATTCCGGAACTCCTCGTGACGTCTGGGATCTCATCCGGGACTCCGAACAACATTCGGGTTACTGCATATACATATCCCTACAACCCTAGCGTCACTGAACCTTAAGTGTGTAGACCCTACGGGTTCGGGAGACATGTAGACATGACCGAGATCGCTCTCTGGTCAATAACCAACAGCGGGATCTGGATACCCATGTTGGCTCCCACATGCTCCTCGATGATCTCATCGGATGAACCACGATGTCGAGGATTCAAGCAACCCCGTATACAATTCCCTTCGTCAATCGGTATGTTACTTGCCCGAGATTCGATCGTCGGTATCCCAATACCTTGTTCAATCTCGTTACCGGCAAATCACTTTACTCGTACCGTAATGCATGATCCCATGACCAGACACTTGGTCACTTTGAGCTCATTATGATGATGCATTACCGAGTGGGCCCAGTGATACCTCTCCGTCATACGGAGTGACAAGTCCCAGTCTTGATCCGTGTCAACCCAACAGACACTTTCGGAGATACCCGTAGTATACCTTTATAGTCACCCAATTACGTTGTGACGTTTGGTACACCCAAAGCACTCCTACGGTATCTGGGAGTTACACGATCTCATGGTCTAAGGAAAAGATACTTGACATTGGAAAACTCTAGCAAACGAACTATACGATCTTGTGCTATGTTTAGGATTGGGTCTTGTCCATCACATCATTCTCCTAATGATGTGATCTCGTTATCAATGACATCCAATGTCCATAGTCAGGTAACCATGACTATCTGTTGATCAACGAGCTAGTCAACTAGAGGCTTACTAGGGACATGTTGGTGTCTGTGTATTCACACATGTATTACGATTTCCAGATAACACAATTATAGCATGAATAAAAGACAATTATCGTGAACAAGGAAATATAATAATAATCCTTTTATTATTGCCTCTAGGGCATATTTCCAACAGTACATGCATGATAGAAAACGTGACCTACTTTGACAAACACGTATCATCACAGAAGTGTCTTGTTTTGTAGTGATCAAGGAAATCAGTTGGGTATTTTATTTTCCCACACAAGACTTTAACATCTCTAACAATCCCAATTGGTGATATGGTGTCTCTATTAGCAAGTTTAATAGTAACATCTATTTCTTCTATCGCAACAGGTGCTATGTCCTTCCTAATTTCTTGATATAAAGTGTAAGGAATAGCACTCACACTAGCACCCATGTCACATAAACCATGATAACAGTGATTGATACGCCTCCGACATAACTACTTTTCCAAACAGATTTGCCCTTGTTTTGGACTCTAACTTGCATGATTTGAACGGAACTAACCCGGACTAACATTGTTTTCAGCAGAATTGCCATGGTGTTATTTTTGTGCAGAAATAAAAGTTCTCGGAATGACCTGAAACTTCACGGAGAATATTTGTGGAATATATAAAAAATACTGGCGAAAGAATCAACACCAGGGGGACCCACACCCTGTCCATGAGGGTGGGGGGCGCACCCCCTGCCTCGTGGCCCCCCTGAGGCTCCACCGACCTCAACTCCAACTCTATATATTCACATTTGGGGAAAAAAATCAGGGATAAGGATTCATCGCGTTTTACGATACGGAGACGTTGCCAAGCCCTAATCTCTCTCGGGAGGGCTGATCTAGAGTCCGTTCGGGGCTCCGAAGAGGGGAATCCGTCGCCATCGTCATCATCAACCTTCCTCCATCACCAATTTCATGATGCTCACCGCCGTGCGTGAGTAATTCCATCGTAGGCTTGCTGGACGGTGATGGGTTGGATGAGATTTATCATGTAACCGAGTTAGTTTTGGTAGGGTTTGATCCCTAGTATCCATTATGTTCTGAGATTGATGTTGCTATGACTTTTCTATGCTAAATGCTTGTCACTAGGGCCCGAGTGCCATGATTTCAGATCCGAACCTATTATGTTTTCATGAATATACGTGAGTTCTTGATCCTATCTTGCAAGTCAATAGTCACCTATTATGTGTTATGATCCGTTAACCCCGAAGTGACAATAATCGGGACAATTACTGGTGATGACCGTAGTTTGAGGAGTTCATGTATTCACTAAGTGTTAATGCTTTGGTCCGGTACTCTATTAAAAGAATGCCTTAATATCCCTTAGTTTCCAATAGGACCCTGCTGCCATGGGAGGGTAGGACAAAAGATGTCATGCAAGTTCTTTTCCATAAGCACGTATCACTATATTCGCAATACATGCCTACATTACATTGATGAACTGGAGCTAGTTGTGTGTCACCCTATGTTGTAAATGTTGCATGAGGAATCGCATCCGACATAATTATCCATCACTGATCCAATGCCTACAAGCTTTTCACATATTCATCTTTGCTTAGTTACTTTTCCGTTGCCACTGTTACATTACTACAAAAACTACTACTGTTACTTTTTCCACCGTTACTACTACTATCATATTACTTTGCTACTAAATACTTTGCTGTGGATATTAAGTCTTTCAGGTGCGGTTGAATTGACAACTCAACTGTTAATACTTGAGAATATTCTTTGGCTCCCCTTGTGTCGAATCAATAAATTTGGGTTGAATACTCTACCCTCGAAAACTGTTGCGATCCCCTATACTTGTGGGTTATCAAGACTATTTTCTGGCGTTGTTGCCGGGAGCATAGCTCTATTCTTTGAGTCACTTGGGATTTATATCTGTTGATCACTATGAGGAACTTGAAAGATGAAAGAACCAAGATTTTTCCCTCAACTACGAGGGGAGGTAAGGAACTGCCATCTAGCTCTGCACTTGATTCTCCTTCTGTTATGAGTAAACTTGCGACACCTACTCCTGTTATTGATTCTGATTGGTCGCATGTTATTCATGATGCCACTTCTGCTATGCATGATATTTATGATGAAACTACTTCTATGCTTGATACTACTGTGCCATTAGGTGAATTTCTTGCTGAACTTGCTAGGGCTAGAGAGAATGAAATTATTAAAACTGATAATATTGATGAAAGTGATGATGAAGATTCTCCCCCTAGATACGAATTGCCTGATGTTCCTAAGAGTTATGTTATGGATGAAGAAACTGCTAGAGATATTTTTGCTTGCAAAGAAAGATATGATCTTAAGAAATTGTTAGCTAAACTGAAAGAAAAATCTTTGAATGCTAGAATGAAGTATGACCCTACTTTTGCTACTTCACCTATCTTTATTACTAATAAGGATTATGATTTCTCTGTTGATCCTGAGATAATTACTTTGGTTGAATTTGATCCCTTTTATGGCTATGAATCTGAAACTGTTGTGGCACATCTTACTAAATTGAATGATATAGCCACCCTATTCACTAATGAGGAAAATATTCATTACTGCTATATCCTTAAGTTATTTTCGTTCTCATTAAAGGCTGACGCTAAAACATGGTTAAATTCTCTTGATCCTGGTTCTGTGCGTAGTCCCCAGGATATGATTTATTACTTCTCTGCTAAATATTTCCCCGCTCATAAGAAACAAGCTGCCTTAAGGGAAATATATAATTTTGTGCAAATTGAAGAAGAGAGTCTCCCACAAGCTTGGGGGAGGCTTCTCCGATTACTTAATTCGTTGCTTGATCATCCTCTTAAGAAAAATGAAATACTTGATATCTTTTATAATGGACTAACCGATGCTTCCAGAGACCACCTGGATAGTTGTGCTGGTTGTGTTTTCAGGGAAAGAACTGGTGAGTGTCGGTTCAATATCCGGCGTATCTCGTAGTAGGGGTCCTAAGCTAGGCATCTTGGAGCGATGGTAACATGGACACGGTATTTTACCTAGGTTCGGGCCCTCTTGATGGAGGTAAAACCCTACGTCCTTCTTTTTGTTGTATTCATATGGGGTACAGAGTACATGTATCTACCACGAGGTGGTTCTAATGAATATGAGATCGTCTTTTGACTAGCCTGGCCTCGGTTTATATATGCACCGTAGGCCTAGGGTTTTAGGAGAGTCCTTGTCTTGGGCACCAATTCTTGTGTAGTCTTCCTTGTATGCGGCAGGGGCTGTCCGAACTAGCCCATGAGTATACGGCAATGGGGGTCCTCGACCCAATCCAATTTATTGGGAGACGATGTGGTGAGTACCCCCTAGTCCAGGACACCGTCAGTAGCCCCCTGAACCGGTCTTCAAGTTGGGGGACGCTCCTCGATTCTTACGAACTGTTCTTCATCTTCAGTCGTCGGTCTTGAAAATTGGTTCAAGAAATCTTCTCATCTTCGATCTTAAGGATCGCCGAAGTGCATCCGAAGAGTTTACACGTTGGGTATCCGAGGAGCCCCTTTAAGTATCCGGCCTTTATCAATGCCTTGTTATTTTTATGCCACACCTCGGGTTTGAAGTTGTTCCCGGGCGGCAGTGTCCTCTTGCGTCCGAGCTCCAACGCCGGACTGCATTTGAGGTATCTTTTGCAGTCGAGCACCAACGTCGGCCCGCTTCCGAGTTCCAATGCTGGGATGTATCCGAGCTCCAATGCTGGACTGTATCCGAAGAGTATTGTTAACGCCGAACTGCATCCGAGCTCCAGCGCCAAACTGCATCCGAGCTCCAGCGCCGGACTGTATCCGAGCTCCAACGCCAGACTATGTCCAAGCTCCAACGCCAGATTGTATCCGAGCTGCAACGATGGACTATGTCCAAGATCCAACGTCGGACTATATCCAAGGTGTCATAGATCACCTTGGTTCAAAAAAGTTGAAGGCGTTTAGCCGAGCTTAATGCCGGAAATGCCCTCTATGGAGCCAGCCATTGGCGCCCGAGCTTTATGCCGGACTGCTTCCGAGGTGGTGCACCACCCCGACTGCGGGCCGATTTTTTGTCAATATTTTTGATTGGTGCAATTTATTCTCTGCCGAGATATATAGCCAGTAGCCCTCAAGGTGTGTATCATTCTAAAACCCAAGATGCACCTGAAGGATGACATAAGACCGCTGATCCCAGTAGCCCCTGAGACTCGGTTTGATTCGCAAAATCAGCCTGAGGATCAACTCCTAGCTCGGCAGAATACTTCGGGACACAAAAAGCGGTGTGCAAAGTCTTCGAGACTCAGGTTGGGTGGGGCCGACCAACTTGAGGACCGTAATCTCCTCAAAAACTATATTGCACTTAAATTTTTTGCATTGGATTGCCAATGCAGTAGCCCCCCCCCCCCCCGAGGTGGGGTTCGACAGAAAAGATGCCGAACTGTAGTTTTTGAAAAGAGTTTCACACCGAACACCTCAACCAAGAGAATGTTCTGCTTCCTGAAAGGAAAACATAAAATACGTGAAAAGATGTTATAAGCTCAAAGGCCGAAAACATGCGTAAAAAACTTTATGTCTAGATTGAATCAAGCTGTTTTGGTGCCAATAATAAATTGGTCTTAAAATTGTACTTCCGTCGTGCTTTGACATGACAAATCGGATCTCTAGACTTCAAGTGGGTCAGCCTTCGGCTTCAACCTCCCTATCCCGAAGGCGGAGTGTTTCTCAGGCCAGTTTAGAAAACTAAGCGCGAGCGGCTTTAGAGAGAAACCAGGCTACCCGACTATTGCTCATACACCTAAGTCGAGAAAGGAGTGGTAGAAAAAGACTGTGCAGCAACTAATAAAAATGGCTCATACTAATTCAAGAGCCCCCAAGCGACTTGGGTAAAAGAATTTTATCTATAATGAGTGTATGTACCGAAGTACTTATATCATATCTGTGTTCACCCAAACTTTAAACGCATCTTAACCGACCGTCGGCTTCTCCCTTTTCGGTCAAGGGCCGAAAAGTGTTATGTACTCCACCTGTCGAGAATATCGATGGTATTTTCGATGACTAGGAAATCAGGCCATAAGGCTGTAATAGACAAAGCGCGCTCAGGGAACTTATACTATATTACTGACGAAGTGTAAGAAGCATCTTCAAAGAAAATAGTACCTCCACCGATACCTTTCTTCGGTTGCTCATTGTTACTATGAGACTTGTGCAATAGACTTTTTGTATTCATGAGTTCCGTTGTGTGCCGACCATGGTTGAAAAGAATAAGAGCACTAGCTTTCGGCTTCACCCAGTCTGAGGTCCGAGCTCGGATGACCCAATCGTGAAAATCGCAGAGGTGCTCCCTTTACTCCCTAGCCGAACAATCGGGAACATAGGGGTAAACACAGGATTAAGGCAACCCAGCTTGCGGAACACTTAAGTCAACATGGTGCATATTGTGGAATAATACACAAACAAGGAACGAATCCATACAAGTATAATCATGTGCAAGAGGAAATGCTTCATAAAGGAAGCCCCCAAGTAAAAAAGGTATTTGAATTTGTGTGTCACAAACAAAGTTATGACAAGGAATTTTTTCACAAACAACCTTTTTCAAAAAAGTATAATGCTTGGTCGAACCGAACAAAATTTAAAACTAAGCATGGAAGCGACTTAGCTAGTTAATGTGCTTGGTGTAGATGACGCAGTCGAGCCTGCGGTTGGACTAGGTCCAAGCCCCCGAGCTGGCCCTAAGGTGGATGGGCGAAGAGCTCGATGCTCCGAAGTGGCAACGCAACATCGTTGATGTGGCGAGGTGGAGCCCCCAGCCCCGTTAACATGACGAAGCAGGTCAATGTATCAAGCATCAGCTTAAATGTTGGCACGAGCAGTGCACCGAAGTGACGGAGCAGGACGACAGTATGACGCCGAAGTGACCTCGTGACGCAGTCGAAGTCGATTACCTACACATGTAAAATAGTGCAGTCCAAAAAATAATAATATAAATATAGGAGAAAAACCTCGCATAATTAATTTACGCAAAAATATTTTTTAAAGGGGTGTGGCCTGGCTTCAAAGCCAATGTCGAACCTGGGCGTCGACATGACAAAGTCTGAATTCGCAGGGCGGGTCGAGTCCTCGATGCGGCGTTCGCCGAACTGCAGGCGGGAAACTGGTTTATTTGTTGTAGCAATCTAAAGAGACACATGTGGATGTTCATGGATTTGCTTCTGTTAGGTGGACATAAGCCGAGCTAGCAATAGTAGTAGCACGTGAGAAGTGCGTGAGAGAGATAATTAACAAAAAGCATATATTGTCTTAATTAAATAACAAGGAAAAGAGACAGCGATTGGATCTACCCTGTATGATGCCGGCGACCGATGAGATAGCAACTTTTTGGTCCTCCAGCGACGGTGCAAGGTATTGAATTAAGAAAAGGAATGAAACAAATCTTCCTGTGGTGTGCTGCCATCGAGCCGAGCTCTGATCGGTGCACTGTTCCGCACTATCTCTTTGGCCGGATCACCCGTGGGCCAGATAGAGTCCGGATCTGATGTATCACCAAGTAGCGGACGCGAACATAGGCCGTACTACAAGTTGTATATATAAAGCAGTACGAATCTAACAAAGAATATGATGGCATAAATAATTATATTGTACGTAAGGAAGAATAGCACCTGATGATTTGTGAGGCAATCAGTAGTAATTAGACATCAGGGAGGTAGTAATCTAGTAATCAGTCGTTAGATCCAAATTGAGATGGCGCACAAGGTCTAGCATCTCACGTGGGTGTTAGCAAGTATTGGCGTACTACTCACGCAAGGATAAAATCCATCTGATACTAGAAAAGGGGCATGGAAGGCATACGACAAGAGAAAAGAGTAGGCTGCCTCCAGGCTTTGAATAAAGAAAAAGGAGAGGAATGATTAAGTCTCCCTGTGAGTTGCCGTATGGCCGAATTCTCGTCGGCCCTGGTGTGCTCGTGCGAGCGTGATCTCCTGGGCTGGAACGCCGTCGGTCGGATTGCCACATATTTTTTGTTACGCTAATCTGGATTGAGGCCGCAAACTCCAGTCTCTTGTTTGCGTGCTGGCACTTCTCGGATCCGAAGTACTGCCCGGTGGCGGACACGGCTGTCGCTGCTAAAATTTTCTCAATTTCGACCTGCTAGTAAACAAAGTGGCATGGCGTGACAGCAATAATTTTGCAAACGAGATGATTTACATGAAACAACAAATTATATTGATGGCCTTTGAGCAGGCCAACTAGCAAGCAACAGAACTAGTACTTAAAATTGAATCGGTCTCAACTCCCGTACTGGAGAAAGTACTAGTACAAAACCAAGTTGGATACTTAGCTTCGGGAAGCTTTACATGGTGACGCCCCTTGGAACCTGTGCACACGGGTTCTTCCTTTTTGGGATTGCTCAATGTTGTCCTTGTGTAATTGTCCGCGTAAGCGTTCGCTTAGGGCGGCACATTAGCAGTTGCCGCTGTATGTCAAATCGGATCTAGCAACTCGCATCACATTGGTTTTGGTAGTATCCACCAAACTGTCCGCTGACTATGATCTAATCTGCGGACGAAACAAGGATGGTGATAGTGGAAATCCTTTCCAAACAAACCAATCTTTAGAAAACCGATCTAATTGAAAAAACATCACATGATCGTTGATTTTTATTCCCATCAAACTGTGATGATCGACCAGTGAGGCTCTCAATGAAAGCACCAATGTCGGTTCAATATCCGGCGTATCTCGTAGTAGGGATCCTAAGCTAGGCGTCTTGGAGCGATGGTAACTTGGACACGAGATTTTACCCAGGTTCGGGCCCTCTTGATGGAGGTAAAACCCTACGTCCTACTTTTTATTGTATTCATATGGGGTATAGAGTACATGTATCTACCACGAGGTGGTTCTAATGAATATGAGATCGTCTATTGACTAGCCTGGCCTCGGTTTATATATGCACCATAGGCCTAGGGTTTTAGGAGAGTCCTTGTCTTGGGCGCCAAGTCTTGTGGAGTCTTCCTTGTATGCGGCAGGAGCTGTCCGAACTGGCCCATGAGTATACGGCCATGGGGGTCCTCGGCCCAATCCAACTGATCGGGAGACGACGTGGTGAGTACCCCCTAGTCCAGGACACCGCCAGTGAGCAAGCTGAATTGCTATTGAATAATATATTGAGTAGTGATGATGGTTGGCCACTTCCTGAACCAACTCCTAAGCCAACTCCGAAGAAAAGGGGTATTCTATTTCTCAATCCCGAAGATATGCAAGAGGCAAAGAAATCTATGAAAGAAAAGGGTATTAGAGCTAAAGATGTTAAGAATTTACCACCTATTGAAGAAATATATTGTCTTGATAACCCAACATAGGTAGTAGAGGTAAATTCTCTCTATAGATTTGATAATGGTGAAATCCCTCCTACTATGTTTGCTAGCCAATGCTTGGATGAGTTTGATAATTTTATTGTTCAACAAGAAAACTTCAATGCTTATGTTCGTAGACAATTGAAACATAATGCTTATATGATTGAACACTTGAGTGATTGTATGTCTAGAGTTAAAGGTGAACTTAAACTTATTAGTAAACACGCTTCTATGGTTACCACTCAAGTAGAACAAGTGCTTAAGGCTCAAAATGATTTGCTCAATGAATTAAATAATAAGAAAAATGATAATGCTATTAAGGTTGTGACTAGAGGAGGTAAAATGACTCAGGAACCTTTGTATCCCGAGGGCCATCCTAAGAGAATTGATCAAGATTCTCAGAGAACTAATGCACATGCACCTAGTCCTTCTAAAAGGAAGAA
Source organism: Triticum aestivum (assembly GCF_018294505.1). NCBI lineage: Eukaryota > Viridiplantae > Streptophyta > Magnoliopsida > Poales > Poaceae > Triticum > Triticum aestivum. The sequence continues at coordinate 564,812,795 of NC_057809.1, read as the reverse complement.
AAAGAAAAATGAGAGGGCTTTGCATGCTTCTAGTGAACCTGTTGTTGACACACCTGAGAATCCCAATGATATTTCTATTTCTGATGCTGAAACACAATCTGGTAATGAACATGAACCTAGTGATAATGTTAATGATGATGTTCATGATGATGCTCAACCAAGCAATAATAATGATGTTGAGATTGAACCCGCTGTTGATCTTGATAACCCACAATCAAAGAATCAATGTTATGATAAGAAAGACTTTGTTGCTAGGAAGCACGGTAAAGAAAGAGAACCATGGGTTCCGAAACCCATGCCTTTTCCTCCTAAACCATCCAAGAAAAAGGATGATGAGGATTTTGAGCACTCTGCTGAAATGATAGACCTATCTTCTTGCGTATGCGTTTGACTGATATGCTAAAAATGAATCCTTATGCTAAGTATATGAAGGATATTGTTACAAATAAAAGAAAGATTCCAGAAGCTGAAATTTCCACCATGCTTGCTAATTATACTTTTAAAGGTGGAATACCAAAGAAACTAGGAGATCCAGGAGTACAAACTATACCATGCTCCATTAAAACAAACTATGTTAAACTGCTTTATGCGATCTTAGAGTCGGTGTTACTGTTATGCCTCTCTCTTTATATCGTAGACTTGATTTTAATAAGTTGACACCTACTGAAATATCTTTGCAAATGGCCGATAAATCAACTGCTATACCTGTCAGTATTTGTGAGGATGTGCCTGTTGTGGTTGCAAACATTACTCTTTTAATTTTTAACGGACTTTGTTATTCTTGATATTCCCGAAGACGATAGTATGTCTTGAAGGAAATATGCCCTAGGGGCAATAATAAAGTTATTATTTATTTCCTTATATCATGATAAAAGTTTATTATTCATGCTAGAATTGTATTATCCGGAAACATAATACTTGTGTGAATACATAGACAAACTAAACGTCACTAGTGTGCCTCTACTTGACCAGCTCGTTAATCGAACATGGTTATGTTTCATAACCATAGACATGTGTTGTCATTTGATTAATGGGATCACATCATTAGGAGAATGATGTGATTGACATGACCCATTCCATTAGCTTAGCACCCGATCGTTTAGTATGTTGCTATTGCTTTCTTCATGACTTATACATGTTCCTATGACTATGAGATTATGCAACTCCCGTTTGCCGGAGGAACACTTTGTGTGCTACCAAACGTCACAACGTAACCAGGTGATTATAAAGGAGCTCTACAGGTGTCTCCAAAGGTACATATTGGGTTGGCGTATTTCGAGATTAGGATTTGTCACTCCGATTGTCGGAGAGGTATCTCTGGGCCCTCTCGGTAATGCACATCACATAAGCCTTGCAAGCATTGCAACTAATGAGTTAGTTGCGAGATGATGTATTACGAAACGAGTAAAGAGACTTGCCAGTAACGAGATTGAACTAGGTATTGAGATACCGACGATCGAATCTCGGGCAAGTAACATACCGATGACAAAGGAAACAAAGTATGTTGTTATGCGGTCTGACCGATAAAGATCTTCGTAGAATATGTGGGAGCCAATATGAGCATCCAGGTTCCTCTATTGGTTATTGACCGGAGACATGTCTCGGTCATGTCTACATTGTTCTCGAACCCGTAGGGTCCGCACGCTTAATGTTATGATGACAATTTCATTATGAGTTTATATGTTTTGATGTACCAAAGTTTGTTCCGAGTCCCGGATGTGATCACGGACATGACAAGGAGTCTCGAAATGGTCGAGACATAAAGATTGATATATTGGATGGCTATATTCGGAAACCGGAAGTGTTCCGGGTGATTTCGGAGAAAACCGGAGTGCCGGAGGGTTACCGGAACCCCCCGAGAGAAGTAATGGGCCTTATGGGCCCTAGTGGAGAGAGAGAGGGGTGGCCAGGGTGGGCCTCGCGCCCCCTCTGCCTCTGGTCCGAATTGGACTAGGAGAGGGGGGGCGGCGCCCCCCTTTCCTTCTCCCTCTCCCCCTTCCTTTCCCCCTCCTAGTAGGAGTAGGAAAGAGGGGAGTCCTACTCCTACTAGGAGGAGGACTCCTCCTCCTTGGCACGCCCAAGGGCCGGCCGGCCTCCCCCCTTGCTCCTTTATATACGGGGGCAGGGGGGCACCTCTAGACACACAAGTTGATTCTCGTGATCATTTTCTTAGCCGTGTGCGGTGCCCCCCTCCACCATACTCCTTGATAATATTGTAGCGGTGCTTAGGCAAAGCCCTGCGACGGTAGAACATCAAGATCGTCACCACGCCGTCGTGCTGACGGAACTCTTCCCCGACACTTTGCTGGATCGGAGCCCGGGGATCGTCATCGAGCTGAACGTGTGCTAAAACTCGGAGGTGCCGTAGTTTCGGTGCTTGATCGGTCGCGCCGTGAAGACGTACGACTACATCAACCGCGTTGTCATAACGCTTCCGCTGTCGGTCTACGAGGGTACGTAGACAACACTCTCCCCTCTCGTTGCTATGCATCACCATGATCTTGCGTGTGCGTAGGATTTTTTTTTGAAATTACTACGTTCCCCAACAGTGGTATCAGAGCCTAGGTTTTATGCGTTGATGTTGTGCACGAGTAGAACACAAGTGATTTGTGGGCGATATAAGTCATACTGCTTACCAGCATGTCATACTTTGGTTCGGCGGTATTGTTGGATGAAGCGGCCTGGAGCGACATTACGCGTACGCTTACGCGAGACTGGTTCTACCGACGTGCTTTGCACACAGGTGGCTGGCGGGTGTCAGTTTCTCCAACTTTAGTTGAACCGAGTGTGGCTACGCCCGGTCCTTGCGAAGGTTAAAACAGCACCAACTTGACAAACTATCGTTGTGGTTTTTGATGCGTAGGTAAGATTGGTTCTTGCTTAAGCCCGTAGCAGCCACGTAAAACTTGCAACAACAAAGTAGAGGACGTCTAACTTATTTTTGTAGGGCATGTTGTGATGTGATATGGTCAAGACATGATGCTAAATTTTATTGTATGAGATGACCATGTTTTGTAACCGAGTTATCGGCAACTGGCAAGAGCCATATGGTTGTCGCTTTATTGTATGCAATGCAATCGCCCTGTAATGCTTTACTTTATCACTAAGAGGTAGCGATAGTCATAGAAGCATAAGATTGGCGAGACGACAACGATGCTACAATGGAGATCAAGGTGTCGGGCCGGTGACAATGGTGATCATGACGGTGCTTCGAAGATGGAGATCGCAAGCACAAGATAATGATGGCCATATCATATCACTTATATTGATTGCATGTGATGTTTATCTTTTATGCATCTTATCTTGCCTTGATTGATGGTAGCATTTTAAGATGATCTCTTGCTAATTATCAAGAAGTGTTCTCCCTGAGTATGCATCGTTGCGAAAGTTCTTCGTGCTGAGACACCACGTGATGATCGGGTGTGATAGGCTCTACGTTCAAATACAACGGGTGCAAAACAGTTGCACATGCGGAATACTCAGGTTATACTTGACGAGCCAAGCATATACAGATATGGCCTCGGAACACGGAGACCGAAAGGTCGAGCGTGAATCATATAGTAGATATGATCAACATAGTGATGTTCACCAATGAAGCTACTCCATCTCACATGATGATCGGACATGGTTTAGTTGATTTGGATCACGTGATCACTTAGAGGATTAAAGGGATGTCTATCTAAGTGGGAGCTCTTTAGTAATATGATTAATTGAACTTAAATTTATCATCAACTTAGTACCTGATAGTATCTTGCTTCTTTATGTTTGATTGTAGATAGATGGCCCGTGCTGTTGTTCCATTGAATTTTAATGCGTTCCTTGAGAAAGCAAAGTTGAAAGATGATGGTAGCAATTACACGGACTGGGTCCGTAACTTGAGGATTATCCTCATTGCTGCACAGAAGAATTATGTCCTGGAAGCACCACTGGGTGCCAGGCCTGCTGCTGGAGCAACACCAGATGTTATGAACGTCTGGCAGAGCAAAGCTGATGACTACTCGATAGTTCAGTGTGCCATGCTTTACGGCTTTGAATCGGGACTTCAATGACGTTTTGAATGTCATGGAGCATATGAGATGTTCCAGGAGTTGAAGTTAATATTTCAAGCAAATGCCCGGATTGAGAGATATGAAGTCTCCAATAAGTTCTATAGCTGCAAGATGGAGGAGAACAGTTCTGTCAATGAGCATATACTTAAAATGTCTGGGTATAATAATAATTTGATTCAATTGGGAGTTAATCTTCCAGATGATTGCGTCATTGACAGAATTCTCCAATCACTTCCACCTAGCTACAAGAGCTTTGTGATGAACTATAATATGCAAGCGATGAATAAGACAATTCCCGAGCTCTTCGGAATGCTGAAAGTTGCGGAGGTAGAAATCAAGAAGGAGCATGAAGTGTTGATGGTCAACAAGACCACTAGTTTCAAGAAAAAGGGCAAAGGGAAGAAGAAGGGGAACTTCAAAAAGAACATCAAGCAAGTTGCTGCTCAGGAGAAGAAACCCAAATCTGGACCTAAGCCTGAAACTGAGTGCTTCTACTGCAAGCAGACTGGTCACTGGAAGCGGAACTGCCCCAAGTATTTGGCGGATAAGAAGGATGGCAAGGTGAACAAAGGTATATATGATATACATGTTATTGATGTGTACCTTACTAATGCTCGCAGTAGCACCTGGGTATTTGATACTGGTTCTGTTGCTATTATTTGCAACTCGAAACAGGGACTACGGATTAAGCAAAGATTGGCTAAGGACAAGGTGACGATGCGCGTGGGAAATGGTTCCAAAGTCAATGTGATCGCGGTCGGCACACTACCTCTACATCTACCTTCGGGATTAGTATTAGACCTAAATAATTGTTATTTGGTGCTAGCGTTGTGCATGAACATTATATCTGGATCTTGTTTGATGCGAGACGGTTATTCATTTAAATCAGAGAATAATGGTTGTTCTATTTATATGAGTAATATCTTTTATGGTCATGCACCCTTGAAGAGTGGTCTATTCTTATTAAATCTCGATAGTAGTAACACACATATTCATAATGTTGAAGCCAAAAGATGCAGAGTTGATAATGATAGTGTAACTTATTTGTGTTACTGCCGTTTAGGTCATATCGGTGTAAAGCGCATGAAGAAACTCCATATTAATGGACTTTTGGAACCACTTGATTATGAATCACTTGGTACTTGCGAACCGTGCCTTATGGGCAAGATGACCAAAACACCGTTCTCCGGTACTATGGAGAGAGCAACAGATTTGTTGGAAATCATACATACAGATGTATGTGGTCCGATGAATGTTGAGGCTCGTGGCGGATATTGTTATTTTCTCACCTTCACAGATGACTTAAGCAGATATGGGTATATCTACTTAATGAAACATAAGTCTGAATCATTTGAAAAGATCAAAGAATTTCAGAGTGAAGTTGAAAATTGTCAGGACCCCGACTCGATGTCACATCGATCTAGCTGGTAACACCTCATATCACTTTGCGGCCTCACGCACGGTATCCCCACGGGTGTCGTCTTACCTTTTCCCGGGACCGTTTGCGCCTTTTGGCTCACGTATATGATAGTGTCGCTAGCATCCATATGATAAAGAGCCCGGGCTGACATGACTAGTCGTAAACCCAAAGTGGCACAGACTTACAGGGACAGGCATCCATGACCCAGCTTCGAACGTGTCGGTCATCAGCAAGTGGGTCCGGGCTGTAGCACTGGGCTAGCAGGACTCCGGTAAACCGGGCTGTAGCGGGCTAACAGGACTCCGGTACTCAAAGCGTGACATTTCCCCGAAGGGACAGACACATGAACGAAGAAGGACACATGCCGGCCAGCCTAAGTGTTCCAGAGCAGTAGCAAGCTACCATGGCTCAGCGGTAACACTAGGAGACATTTCCCGGTAAGAGAGGCTACTAAAGATAAACAACTAGATAGTCAGATCCCACACATACCAAGCATTTCAATCATACACACAATATGCTCGATATGTGCAAATACAACGAAGCATCACAACATGACTCTATGACACAAGTACTTTATTTAAGGCTCAGTGAGCCATACATAACATACACAAAGGTACGGGTCTCACGACCCCACATACAAGTCATACAGTCATACAAACCAGCAGCGGAAGTAACTTGTCTGAGTACAGATAACTAGTAAAATAAAAGAGGCTTGGAAAGCCTAGCTATACTACGTGGTCCTTCACAAGCTCAGGGTCACCACCTGGGTCTTTAGCCTACTCGTTGATGTCAACGTCTACATAGAACCCATCAGAAGGGGTTGCAGCGTCTTCTGTAAAAATGTAGATTATAGCAACATGAGTACAAAGGTACTCAGCAAGACTTACATCAGATCCTACATACATGCATAGTATCAAGAAGGGTTGGTGGAGTTATTGCAGCAAGCCAGCTTTGACTCTTGGCTAGGCTATCCTACGATACTCCAACTGAAATGGTTTTGCGCACACGAGTCCACTACTCACCACTTCAATACACTACCGAGGATCCACCTCCGTCTTCCTACGGAAGAGCCATCCTCGGCACTCACACTTATCTTGAGGCTTTTAGTAGTTTCCATTTACTTGTCTATGAACTATATAGGTAACCAAGTAGTCCTTTACCGCGGACGCGGCTATTCGAATAGATCATGTTAACCCTGCAGGGGTGTACTTCTTCATACATGTTTCCACCACTTAGTGTCTGCACACGACATGTGCTCGGCATACTTCAAGCGAAAACCGACGTGGGTGTAGACCACGACCTACCTAAACACTTAAGCCTCTAGTCCAGGTTTATCGCCTATTCAGGTTCCATCCGCAGGGAGTCCGGCCGAGGTTTCCCATACGGCCCCGAACGATGTGAACAGGGTTCCCGAGATACCTAACGGGTATTCGGTACACCGTGCCACGTACCTACCGCATCACAGCCCACCCCTACGGTCAGCGCTGTCCACGGCCTCCAGTAGGCTACAAACACCAGAAACTACTTGCAACTCCTGGACAGAGAGCTAGGGTGAATAAGAAGTCGAGCGGGGTCATATTTCAGGGCCCAATGCATGGTAGTAGTTGTATCTTAAATCACATATACAGATCTCAGTGCTTAAGGTCGGCTTCAATGAAACAACCCACCATGTACTCCTACATGGCCTCTCATCGATACCTTTACCAAATCGTGTTCACCACACCACTCTTATTACCGACATAATCATTTCACTCTAGCCCATCACCCAGATGAACCAGACCTGACACGACTCTAAGCATAGCAGGCATAGCAAGGTAGGAACAACACATACATAGGGCTCAATCAACTCCTACACATGCTAGTGGGTTTCATCTAGTTACTGTGGCAATGACAGGTCATGCAGAGGAAATGGGTTCAACTACCGTAGCACACAGCAGTTTGAATCGCGTTGTCTTAATGCAGTAAAAGAGAGCAGGAGCGAGAACATGGGATTGTATCGATATGATCAAATGGTTGGTTGCTTGCCTGATGGTTCGATGCACTCATAAGGTTCTTCGTTAGGGTAATCACGGTACTCCTCGGGGGCAGAACCTGTCGCAAAGGACACCGATACACAACCATCACCAAACAATGTGCAACAATATGATGCATGCATGAAACATGGCAATATGAGTGTGTTGGGCTAATGCAACTAAAACCAGAAGGGTTTGAACAAATTTGAATCAAAGATTCAAATTTCAAACTCAAACATGGCCTCTTTAAGTGCTTTTCCTTGTTCTGCTTAAAACATCAATTTAACTTGTTTGATCATGCATGAAAATAGTACAGATGGATAGATTGGATTTTTCTGATCATTTTTCATATATAATTTGTCCAATTTGGAGTTACAGAATAAAAGTTATGAATTTTTGAAGTTTAAATAATATTCTGGAATTTCCTGATTTAATTTAAATCCAGAAAATCAATTATTGCGTCAGCCTGACGTCAGTGTGACGTCAGCAGGTCAACGGAACAGGTCTGGGTCAAACCTGACAGTGGGTCCCGCATGTCAGGGTGATTATTTTAATTGAGATTTAATTAAAACTAATCCTGTGTAATTAGCAGGGCTGGGCCCCACCTGTCATTGACTCAGGGGAGTCAACCAGGGCCCACCCGTGGTCAAAGTCAAAGTCGGCTGCCGGCGTTTAGCCGCCGGCGAGCTCGACGCGGCGGCGGGAGTGGTTTTGGCCATTTCGCCACCAAATGGGTCGCGGAGACCACCGGAGTGGAGCTGAGGACAAACCGCAGCTCTTGGCGGAGTCCGTTGGGGTCGGGGTGGCCGGAGTTGGCGCCGGCGATGACTTTGGCAGCCACCGGGGTTCGGTCGAGGATGAACTTGGTGCTAGAGGGGTCGGTGAGGCTCGTGGAGTGGCTAGCTAGGTGCTGTGGGACTCGGTGAGCAAGATGGACACCATCTTGTGGCCGGAGTGTGGCCGGAAGCACGTCGGCGACGAGGTCCGCGACGGTGCGGGCGTGTGATCCTCGTGCGGTGGCTACACAGCTCGGGAATGAGAGGGAGAGGGTCGGAGGAGTAGCTAGGCTCACAGCGCTCCCGTAGAGGCCACCGGCGGGGTCGGGGACGAGCTGAGGCAGCGACGGCGTTGAAAGGGATCTCCGGCGACGGCGAGCTCGGGCGAGGTCGGTGCGGCGGCTTCGAGGCACACGAGCGCTCGGGGCTCGGCTAGCTCAAAGGAGTAGAGGACGGCGGAGCTTCTGGACAGGGTGGCGCGGCGTGGAGACGACGGGGAGCACGGCTACGACGGTGGTGCGGCGACGGTGGCGTCGGCCATGGCTGGGGCGTGCGAGGGGGAGGA